>NC_136058.1:383429642-385829642 GCF_964261635.1 Lissotriton helveticus | reverse complement strand
GTGGGGGTGGGGGGACTGTTTCTGACAGGGCGTTGAGCCCCACTGTTTTTGGATGGCGTTGGCAAGGGGAAGGCGGGATGGAGTGTTTTCTTGTTGCACCATTCCTGCTCATGGGCGGGGGAGGGGGGGTTGGGGTGAGTTGTGGGGGGAATTTGTTTTTGGCATAGAGTGTACTGCGGTTCGCGCCCCTGGGAGGCTGCTTGCAGAGGTTGAACTTGGGTGCCCGGATGGGCAGGACCAAAGCTTATGGGATTCAAATTTTTAACTTGGAACGTGCGTGGCCCGGGTACTTGCTCCAAACGACACAGGGTGCTGTCCTTCCTTCGCCGCCATGGTGTTTCAGTGGCGTGTTTGCAGGAAACGCATATGAATGAGGAGGGTGCTCTTAAGTTGGCGAAGAAATGGAGGGGTCAGATGTTCCATTCCTCCTTCTCTACTTATGCTAGGGGGGTCCTGATCTGGGTGGCACCCGGGGTTCCCCTGGCGGTCCAGTATGTCGAGGCGGATGTTGAGGGCAGATATATTCTTATACGAGTGACGCTTGATGGGAAGGACTTCCTGCTGGTGAACTCTTATGCACCTAATGTAGATGACCCGGGTTTCTTTACCGGCTTGCAGGAGCTTATAGTGTCAGACTTAGATGCTCCCCTCCTCTGGTTTGGAGATTTTAATTGTGTACTGGATCCACTGCTGGACAGGCATCCCCCCCGCGCGGGTACGAAGCCTCGGATGACGACACGTCTCCGAGAGGTGATGGATAATCTGGGTGCTGTCGATGTCTGGCGCCTCAGTAACCCGGGACTGAAGATTTACACTTGTTATACCCCCACGCACAACACACATAGTCGGCTCGACATAGTCCTTGCTGCCAATCTTGGTGCGTCCCTTGTCTTATCGGTCACACATCAGGCCCGGTTTTTATCCGACCACTCGCCTGTGACGTGTATGGTACATTGGGTGGACCGGTCCTCCCGTCCAAGGACCTGGCGGATGCCAGGGGATCTTTTACAAGATCCGGTGGGCCGGGACCATGTGGAGACGTCCCTGCATAACTATTTAGACTTGAACTGGGGAGTGGGTGATGTTCCTTTTGCGATTAAATGGGATGCCCTAAAGGCAGTCGTGCGGGGCGCATGTATGGGGCTGACGTATGGAGTACGCAAACAGCTGCTCCGTGAACTCACGTGTGCTGAGGAGCGCCTCAGCCGCTGCCAGTCCTTACCGGGCCCGGATGGGCTGAACCTGGACTCTGAACGGACGGCCCGTGAGGGCGTTCATGATATCCTGGACCGGCTGGATAGATTCACTCTTGGCCGCTATTGACAGCGTCTCCACCGTGAGGGGGACAAGTCGGGCCGATTGCTGGCCTGGATTCTCCGCAGGGAATCGGCCCCTGCACGGATCGTGGCGCTGAGAAACCCCGCTGGGGACCTGGTGCACTCGGAACGAGACCTCCTTGTGGTGCTTCGTACCCATCTACAGAAGGTCTATACCGCCGCCCCCCTGCTAACGGAGGCATCGTATCAGCCATACCTCCGTGACTTGCCTCTTCAGGCCCTCTCTAAGGAGGATGCTGAGGAGATGGACGTACCGCTGATGCTTCATGAGGTCAGGGTGGCGTTGGCCGCCCTGCCGAAGGCTAAGACACCGGGTGGCGACGGTTTCCCCCCGGAGTTTTACCAGGCGTTTGCGGATACCCTCGCGCCTCACCTCCTGCAGGTTTACCATGAGGCGTTGGAGCGTGCCATGCTCCCGCCCACCATGCAGCAGGGTGAAGTCTGCATGCTCTTGAAACCGGGTGGGGATAGCTGTGACCCCGCGGCCTACCGGCCAATTACCTTAATCAATACCGACGCGAAAATCCTCACTAAGATCTTGGCCACCCGGCTGGCGCCGCATATGGAGCGCTTAGTTCATCATGATCAGTGCGGGTTTATCCCGGGCTGCAATACCGCCATGAATCTCCGGCGCCTGAACCACGTTCTACATGAAGTGCGCAACAGGGAGGAGCCTCAGGTCCTGGTCTCGATAGACCTGGCTAAAGCCTTCGATACAGTTTGCTGGGGGTACCTGTTGGAGGTGCTCCGGTTGGCGGGGGTGGGTCCCCTCTTCTGCGCCTGGATCCATATTCCGTACAGTGCACCCACATCCAGGGTCAGACTTGGAGCGGCCCGCTCGGAGGAGTGGCAGTTGGGCAGGGGCACCCGACAGGGATGCCCCCTGTCTCCGCTCCTATTCGCTCTGGCGATTGAGCCCCTGGCGGTGTCACTCCGTGCGGAGATGGCGCCCTGGGGAATACGTGTAGGAGATGGGGTACACTTGGTCTCGCTTTATGCGGACGATGCGCTGTTCTACCTGACCTCCCCTCGGGAGTCGCTACCGCTCCTGTTACGCCACTTAGAGCGCTTTGGTGCAGCTTCTGGGCTGCGCCTTAATCCTGAGAAGTCCCTGATCTTTCCCCTTGCGGGATGCGGTGAAGACCCCAGCGTGGGTTTCCCGCCCCTGGGATTGCGGTGGGAGATGGAGGCCTTCCGCTATCTGGGTGTCCAGGTGGCAGTCTCTGATGAACAGTTGCTTGCCCGGAACGCCGACCGTGTCCTCACTTCCCTACAACAATCTGTAGCCTTCTGGAATACGCTTCCGCTCTCTCTCATGGGACGGTTGGCCATCTCGAAGATGGTGATGCTGCCTAGAGTATTGTATATCCTTCAGAACACCCTCTGTCCTCTTCCCCCTCGTATTTTCAACAAGCTTAATACGATGCTCACCTCCCTGCTATGGGCGGGCAGGCGCAGCAGAGTTGCCTTGCGCACGGTGGTCAGACGCTGGGAGGAGGGGGGGCCTAGAAGCCCCGCGCTTTGATTTATATTATTACGCGGCCCAACTTCTACCTGCTGCGCGCTGGTTCGCGGGTACGGACAATTGGGAGTTGCGACTCCTGGCTGGTAGCGCAGATGAGAAGGCGTTGCAAGTGGCTCTAATGCGTGGCAGAGGAGCGGATGACGCGCTGCCGTACATTGTCCGACACACTGCGGGACTTTGGCAACGAGTTGTGGAGAGGGTGCTGAGACGGGCCCCTTTTCATAGGGAGCTACCAGTATGGATATTAGCACCGGTCACACTAATGGAGGAGCACATGTCGTTTCGGGAATGGCGTGAGGGTGGCTGTGACACCTTGGCAGACCTGTATCCAGACGAGTCCTTCGTGACCCTGGAGAGAGCTACGGAGGCCTTCAGTCTTACTGGGGGTCAATACCTTCACTATAGAGGCCTGCAGGACATGGTGAGGGCGACCTGGCCACAGTTTCCTGAGGCGCCCCCGGTGTCCCATACTCTGAATATCCTGCTCTCCGGCGGCACAGGACGTAGACTGATAACGCTGTTATATACGGTGTTAAGATGTGACTCAGCCCCACCGATATCCCCGTCCTGGGCGGCATGGGAGGCGGATCTAGGGGTTGCCTTAGACCCGGGACAGCGGAAGCGGATAGGGACGCTCACCAAGAAGGTGTCGTGTAATGCACGTTTTAAACTGATCCATTTTAATTTCATGCACCGCACTTATGTCACCCCAGTTGCTTTGCACCGCATTGCTGCGGATAAATCGGATGCCTGTCCTAGGTGTGGTTCAGTCGGAGACGGATTTCTCCATATGGCCTGGGAGTGCCCACTGGTAGGAGACTTTTGGAGAGTGGTAGTGGTACACATCCGGAAGGTCACGAGTCTGAGTCTTGACCTAACCCCGCTCCATTGTTTGTTAGCCCTGGTCCCCAGACCTAGGAAGAGGAATCTGTCATATAAAATGCTACAGCTGCTCTTGGTACTGGCTAGAAGGAGGGTGGCTATTACCTGGATGGGACAAAGGGCGCCAGACGTGACACTGTGGCTTCGGGATGTGGGGGAATGGACATTGGCTGAAGAAACGCACATGCAGCATACACGTAGAGAAGAACGGTTACCGGAGGACTTACTTGCATGGCGTATGATGTGCGCTGTGGGGTCGGCTGACAGCGACTCCGATGCAACTAGTGCAGCATTGTTCTCCTCCGAGGAATCAGGACCAGAGGAAGGGGCGGCGGGAGGGGGGGAGAGAGAGTAGGTGGTGGAGTAATACCCTGTTGACTGCGCACTAGTCACTTATTGTCAGTGTCTATACTAGCATTGCATCCCGAGGATTTAAATCTTGCATCTCCTGTTATATCTGCAACTGTTGGAGCCATACTAGGACGGTGAACTGTATACACCTGTATCTATCTATACTGATGCCAATTTTGGGGGGGACTGTATTGTTTATTTTGCTGAAAAAATAAAGTTTATAAAAAAAAAAAATCTTCATATGCTACTTGAGATGCAATTTCCTTCTTAGAAAAACTAGATATTGACTTCATAGAATCTCTGGTAAGAGGATGGCGTTAACTAACTCCTTGTAAATCTGATGGTTAATCCTTAGTGACATCTACATCCTCTATGATATGTTCTTTGGCTATAGGTACATTGAGAGATTTCTAACTGGAGATCCGCACGGACTCTGTTTTTGGAACCCAAGTCGATATACTCTACATTAGCATTCCGAACTAATGCTGCCTTACTGGTTTTATGTAAGTTAATTAATATATGCCAGTAGTAGGGATTTTTCTTGGCTTCATGATTTTCTTGGTTTCTATGATTTTCTTTCACAAGGTGTTGGCGAAGGTATTGCTCTATTTGCTATAATTGATGAATGTTGTCTCTTTTGTAAATAACGGTCATCCCTAATTGTCTAAATCCAAGTGTAAACGTTTGGAACGCCTTTGGAGGAAAGACTATTCCCCTGCAGCCAATTCGACCTACAGAAATTAATTCAAGCTTTACCACAAAGCCTGTACCACAGCTAGAGCCACTTACGTGGCGAAAACAATTTCTGAGGCCACAAACAAATCAAAAACACTGTTCAATCTTGTGAAAGAGTTAGCAGGCTCTAACACCACAGCCAAAACTCCTCCATTGAATAATGTTCAATGTGAAGAATTGGCGCAGTTCTTTTAAAAAAAGATTGAGACGATCTATCAGGATATCGTTAAACATCACCTAGCACAAGCAGCGACGGATCCGGATCTTGGCCCTAAGGCGGAGGTCATTGCCCTTCCGCCAGACCTGTCCTACAAGCCATTGAGATCCTGGCTAGGAATTAATGCCCAGGGCCTTCAAGACATCCTAGGGAAAGTAAAATCCGGCTCTCCCATTGACCCCCTCCCAATTTCCGTACTCAGACTCCTGGACACCCCACAACTCTCCATCATCTGCCAGACTTTGAATCTATCCCTTTCCACGGCAAAGGTCCCAACCATGTGGAAACCTGCCATGGTCTCACCCCTTCTCAAAAAACCATTGGCAGATCCGAAAATCCTGGCTAATTTCCGTCCAATATCCCTCCTACCTGCCTTCTCTAAAGTATTGGAGAAACATGTCCACGGACACCTCGCCAGGTACAGGGAGGTGAACGACATTCTTCACCCCTCTCAATCGGGTTTCCGCCCAGGCTTTTCAACAGAGACGACATTACTCGGTGTGATGGACAATCTTCGCCTCCTGGTAGACAGAGGGGATTCCGCTGCGCTGATTTTACTCGATCTCAGCGCAGCGTTCGATACCATCTCCCATAACATTCTGTTAAAATCGCTCTCTGCCATGGGCATCAGGGGCAAAGCATTGGACTGGATAGCATCTTTCCTGTCACACAGGACATTTCAAATCACATCCAGTACATCGGCCTCAAATGTCCATCTATCCCCCTATGGAGTCCCCCAGGGCTCGGTGTTGAGCCCTCTGCTCTTTAACCTATACTTAACCCCGCTCGCCCAGATCGCAGAAGCAGCAGGTCTAAATATGTTCACCTATGCCGACGATTCGCAGATCGTTTTTTCACTGTCCAATGGAGACCAAGACTCCTCCTCCCTCCTGCGGTCAGGCCTCAGGAACATTGCTACCTGGATGAGTGACAACATGCTCAAATTAAATGGTAGCAAAACGGAGGTTTTAATACTGGTCCAAATCACCATCTCTGGAACCCAAGACACTGGCCATCTGAAATGGGTTCCCTACCCTCCCCGTCGCAACAAGTACGCAATCTAGGCATTATCATCGACAATGACCTAACCATGGAGCCCCAAGTCACTAACCTCACATCAATCTGTTTTACCATCCTGAGGTGGCTCAGGAAAATTATCTGGATGCTACCTGACGACACACAAAAGTCTGTGGTCAACGCATTAATCACCTCCCGTTTAGACTACGGTAATGTCCTCTACCTAGGGGTCATCACAGGCAGTCATGAGACGCCTTCAACTTGTGCAGAATGCCGCCGCTAGACTGATCTGCAAGTGCCACAGAATGGAACACATGTCCGGTCATCTCAAGGCACTCCATTGGCTACGAATTGAAAACAGGGTCAAATTTAAAACATTTAGCCTTATGCACAGAATTAAATGGGGCAACGCACCCAGATACCTACAAGCCCTCGTGCAAACCTATACGCCGGCTCGCTGCCTGAGATCCTCATCTCAAGGCCTCTTCTGTGTGCCCAAAGTGCGCCGAGCAAGGATGGGGGGGAAGATCATTCTCCCTATTAGGCCCCAAGCTTTGGAATTCCCTCCCTCAGCAATTACGCTTGGAAACCTGCTACACCCATTTCCGCAAATCCATTAAGACATGGCATTTTAACCAGTAACTTGCTCCTGCCTTTTCCCTGAGTTTTTACGATCCGCTCACTGGTTAAGTATCTCTTAGCGCCGGGAAACCCTTTTTGGGTAGCTGTCGCGCTTTAAAAGCCCAATAAATAAATATATCACATGGCTATGTGATTAAGACATTGGATTGTGAGATGCATATTAGTTATTTTAGGGTGAGTGAACAGATTTAGATTGTCAGAATTAAATAAACTATTTCGGTTTTGTAGAATGCAACAGTGTTTATATATCTATATATTTATAGGTCCCCTGAGAAGTGAAAGCTGGGTATCTGGAAAGGTCCTGAGGAAGGTAGTCCAAACATCTTGATCCCACCTAAACACGCGTCGACCTTGTGTTGAGCCTTGTGCCCGGCACTGGGATTCCGTTCATGGCAGAGTCTTTCTTTTGTCACAGATTACTCAACTGTGTACAGATACTGTATGTTGGTAGTTGGTGTGAAAGTGGAGGAGTTGGTGTGACTGAAGTGTGATTAGTTTGTGTGTATTTTCTCTAAAAATTGGTTTTGCATTATACATGTTAAGAATCACTGCTCAAAAGAAATGTATTTGTGATTTTATAAACTAAGATGAATAATGTATAAATGTGCTTTTACAGAAAAATATAAAACAATTATCCAAAAAAAGATACGTTTTTGATAAAAGAAGACAACAATGAGTCTTAAAAAAAAAAAGAAATGTTTTGACAAAATAAAATAATAATGAGATAATTGGAGTTGTCACTGTTGTGTTCTGATATCTATTGAAATGCATATGAACAATGTCTAATGAAAAGGTATAACGGTCTGTGAGGGAAATATATAGTATCGGGGAACAACAGACACCAGGAAATGATAATCGCCGGGGTATCCTAAGCGAAATTTGTAGGGGAAAGAAACGGCAAAGGATCCTTCATCCACAAAAAGGGATGAGAATCAATCAATATTCCAAGTCCCATGTTAGCAGGGTCTTCAGAGGCCTCAATATTGAAAGAAACAATCCATCACTGTCGTAGAGAAAGGAGGATTTCCAGCCTAGAAGAGGTTGTATGTAGATCCCAGGTCCCTCTGCTTGTGTGGCCCGAGGTCCAGTTTTATGCCTCAACGCCGGATTTAGCAGCAGGATGCAGTCGAGCTCATTCCTTGAATATGGCGTGAATGCTGATAAATTCTATATCCTCGGTGACGTCCGTTCAGAAAGGGAAGTTCAGTTCCTCGCAGAGTAGCAGGAAGATTTTCAGTTGGCAGTCTTACCACCCTGAGTTAAATGTGATGTTTTAGGATGGATGAATGTTTGTACGAATGAGATTGGTAGTATGAATGAAGTGATGTGTGGGACATTATTGATTATTGATGATGTACAATTATGACATATGTGCAGATCTTTTAACTTGTTCTGATATCATGAGAATAATAAAAAATAGCTATTTTTGCTAATTTTGTTTGTGGCTTTAAGGCATAATAATTATGTCAGGGTCAGCTTCAGCGAACGATGTATAATATTAGGACTATGCTCTAGGGCCCTTGATATTTTGAAATCTAGGCAGTAGCTTTCTTTGATTAGTCTGTTCTATTACTATTCCTAGATAGGTAACTGTGTCGTCACACCATGAGAGGGGGTAGTCAGGCGTGAAATGTGTGGCGGCATCTGTGAGGGAAAAAATCTGGTATTTCCCCCAGTTTATGTTGACCCCAGAAAGGTGTCCAAAGAGAATAAATAACCTTAACATAGGATTGAGGCTATCCTCCGGGTTGCTGAGTTATAGAGTAATATCATCGGCATATAGGGAAATTTATATTTGCCTCTCACGGTAAATGAGAGCATGTTCGCGGTAATGTTGGCGGATTTTAGTGGCCAAGGGCTCAATCGCCATGGCAAACAGGAGGGGGGACAGTGGGCACCCCTGCCTGGTGCCTCTGGCTATTGAAAAGGTGGAGGATCTGGTGCCGTTAACCACTATGCTAGCCCGTAGGCCTGTATATAGGAGGTGGATCCATGCCAGGAACAAAGCTGGAAATCCCATGCAATGGAGCACGAAGGCCAAATAGTCCCATTTCAGGGAATCAAATGCCTTGGTGGCGTCAAGGAAGACAGCCACTGGGGTCAATATCTTGTAAGATGGCAAACAGGGTGCAAGGTTGTGAGAGGTTCCTCTACTAGGAATAAACCCAGACTGGTCGGGAGGGCAAGGGCGGTCATGAGGGGGCTAATACGGTTTGCTATCAGTTTTGCCATACATTTAGCGACAATGAGGGAAAGGGGCCTATATGACTGGCGCTGCGCAGCCAGCTTCCTGGGTTTCAGGAGGGATATTATAAGCGCCTCTCGCATAGTCTCGGGGAGGTTGCCCGACTCGCGAGCTTCCTCATATACCTGTCGCAAAGCAGGGATGAGTATGGTCAGACCCCCCCAGGATATAGCGGCATGGATTAGCAAATTTAGCGGCACAAACATTGAAATTTAGCGGCAGAAATATGGAAATTTAGCGGCAATTTTGCGGCATTTTATTTGGCAGTTTTTCCTACAACAAACACAGATATCTTAGTGGGCACTTTTGTAAAAATAGCGGCATTTTTACAAAAGTGCCGATTTCGTGACAAACTGCGAAATCACGAAATACGGGAAGGTCTGACTAGTGGAGAAGTTACTGACATCATGCCAGGTGAGCGTTGTGGGGGAGGTAAATCATTTAAAGAGTCATTTTCTTTCTGAATTTGCCTTCTCTTCTTGAAACGCAAGAGCAGCAACATTGTGGTGTCACCAGGGCTTTAAGCGGAAGCTTTTTCAATATTATATGTAATAAGCCATAGTTGCAATTATTTATCTTATGCAACTAATAACCATTGACAAAGCCAATAGTCCTGACTTGTTGTAGGTATGATGTTACTTGTTGTATCACATATCTGGATGCAATGACAGAAACAGGAAAATACAAGTCAGGCAGCACACTATGCTAAGCACAGATTTTTAGCGTAAGTGTTCTAGTTGCGGGTCCTCAGAGCAAAGGTTTCTATGTGCCAGGTCCACAAACCCTTAAAATATTGGGTGAGCTGGTGTTAGTTTCATGAGGTAGTAACATCCAACTGGAGGTCCTCCATTCAGCCCACAGGCACCACTTAGATGATGTTATGGAGTGGGGTGGAGTTCCTCTCCACCCTTAGCGGCCATTGCAAGCCCCGATCCAGACTGATGTCTCGCTATCAGTTCACACCCTGAAGCGTGGATTCAGGCTTGGCCCCTGCCGCACTAGGCAGTTAAATAGCTGAAGAGTGAGCCGGGGCACTGTAACTCTTTCTCATAAGCCTTACAGCTACAACCTAACTTTTCTGGCAATATAAGTAGCTGCTATGGATTTGAGCCTCCATCCTTTTCTCTACGTAGCTGACAAGAGGCGCAAACACAAAATAAACGAATTATTTAAACTAAAATATATTCCAGAAGCATTCAATGCATTTCTTACTTTCAAGATTTAAGAGTCAGATCTCCAATGAGAACCACTAAAAATTATGCCACCAAAAAATGCAAAACTCGTTTGCAAATTCTTTAAAAAATGTAAAACACATCATTTCATTAAGAGGGGCTAAATAACAAACGAGCCGGCTCTTTTGCCGTACTGACAGCATAGTTCAAAAACACAGTTTTTAGAAAAAGACATCGGTTACACTGCAAGGTAGGGCAGGTACATAAAACATGATCCAAATTTTGCACCGACTTCTTACATACATCACATAAACTCTCTTTCAAGTGGTAGACCAACCCGTGCACCAGTAACCATTTTTATGGGTACAATATTCATATGCAACAATAGACTTCGTGACCTAAATTCCAAGTTAAATATGGTTGAGGCTGGGCTTCGATGCATGAGGAAATATCACCATTCCAGCAATGTACATCTGGATTTCGCGGGCACTTTTTCAAAATCGCTGCATTTTTACAAAAGTGCCGATTTAGCGGCAAACTGCGAAATCGTGAAATCCTGGAGGTTCTGTACGTTGCAGAAGGTTTTATAAAATTCAGCTGTGAGGCCGTCAGGGCCAGGGGCCCGCCCAGACTGCAGTTTCATAGTAGCAGCTTTAATCTCTTCATCCTCATGATGTGGAAGGAGAAATTCTTTTTGGGTGTCTCCAAGCCAGCCAATCGCATTGTCTTGGAAGAAAGGGGTGAGGTCAACAGGCTGTGTCCTGTGCGAAGTGTATAGGGCACTGTAAAAGCGTTTGAAAGTGGCTGCACTGTCTGAGGTTTTCCTGTGCAAATGACCGTCTTCATCAGTGATTACGAGGATGGTATTGGAGAACCTGGGCGGGCAAATCAGGGCTGCGAGCGCTTTGCCCGGTCTCTCTCCCTCCCCATAACTGCGGGCTTGGAGGTATTTCCCTCTGAACTTGCATTCTCTGTTGGCTGTCCCCTGATATTCTGTGAGTAGGTCCCTCATGTGTGATTGCAACTCTGGAGAGGGGGAGGTTTGCATTTGTGTTTTGGCATGTTTAAGTTCTGTCTCCAGCTTGCGGAGTGTGGTGCGGATCTCTCTCAGGTTACCCCCAGCTTTAGCGATGCAAATTCCATGCACAGTGACTTTAAAAGCCTCCCATATAGTGGAGAACTGTGTGACTGAGTGCTCATTGCAGGGTAAGAAATCGACAATTTCTTGTTCAAGTTCAGACCTGAACACAGGATCCAACACGGCATGCATTGGGAATTGCCAGCACAAGTATGGTGAGTCTACATGAGGGGGAGTGAGCGTGAGGTGCACCGGCGAGTGGTCGGAGTAGGTGCGTGGGAGGTGAAGAGTCTGGGACAGCCATGGGGTCAGTCCCTTAGAGATAAGCAAGCTATCAATCCGTGACCAGGAGGAGTGGGCAGAGGAGAAGCAGGAGCCTTCCCTGTTGTGTGGGTGGAGATTACACCAGGCGTCAACGAGGTCGTGGTCTGAGATAATGTGGTTAAGGGCATGATGTGCATTGGAGCGATCCCGTGCCGGGGTAACATTAAAATCACCGCCCCACCACAAGTGTATCGAGCTGGTGTCCAGGATCTTGCCCCAGAGGAAGCGGAAGAACTCCGGGTCGTCAGTATTCGGGCCATAGCAGGAGACAAATGTTATGGATTGAGCAGCCAGTCTGCCCCATGAGATACTGTATCGGCCCTGTGGGTCAGTGTAGGACCCCATGTAAGTGTAGGGAAGTGTGTGTTTAATTAGAATGGCAGTACCACGTGCATAGATGGAGTATGAGGAAAAACAACAATATGTGGCCATCGGGATGCAAATGAGGTAGGTGCGAAGGGACCAAGATGTGTCTACTGGAGCGCGGCGCAGTGTATATTGTGTCGGTCTAGGTAAGCAAGGATGTGATGGCAGTTGCGTGGGTCACCCAGGCCTCTCACGTTCCACATTAAGAAGTTATACCTAGGGGGACTAGGACGGTTCGCCATGGACGCAGTCGGAAATATTATGGAGAGTATTGAGGTCTTGTCTGGTGGATCAACTGTGCGTGTCTATAGTTGTTGGGTCATCTGTAAGTGGCAGTGAACAAAACACCCCTCCACCCACTTCAGCAGTCCAATCCTGCTGTGACGTATTTCCCTCCCTCCCTTACTCAAAATCCCCTATGTCAAACCCTCAACAGGGGAGGGTGAACAGAAGACAGTGATGATACTGAACCAAATCAGTGTACGGGTTCCCTGACGGGTAGAGGGTAGAGGGTAGAGGGTAAAGGGCGAACCAGGGACACCTGGCGACAGCGAGGGTGCTCGGGGAGTAGGAGAGTCTCATCGTGCCAAGTGTACTGTGGTGGCGGGCAAATATGGAAGCAGCTGTGGCATCAACCCCAGAGGTCCATCAGAGACCATGGAGCAGTTCATAGTGACAGGCGCCGCATTGCCAGCGGTGGGTAGGGGGAACCTGCAACAGTTGCAGTTACCAGGCAGAAGTTGTGCAGAGAGAAGAAGAAAGGAAAGGCCCAAAGAGTGGCGTGGCCTTCATTCTACATCTGATGCGCCGCCAGCATTGGCAGGATGGTAGGAAGATGATGCGTGGTTTGTGGGTCGCTGAGGCAAGGACTTTAAAAAATCAGAGATGTGTTGGGGATTTGTTGGATTTGTTAAAAAATGGAGCTTCCCTTGGTGAGTGACTTTGAGGCCTGCAGGATAAAGCATGACGTAGGTAATGCTTGCTTGCTGAAGCTTTTTCTTCACTGAGAGGAACTTTCTGCGCGCCTCCTGGACAGCCATAGTGAAATAAGTGTTAGGGGTGTTACCGGTCGTCTTAAATAGATTCTGACTCAGAATGGACTCAGTGTATATATTGTGAATATAATGGGTAGATTTAGTCTAGTGAATTCATTTAGTGTATTATTTAATGTACAGTTTTATTTAAAATTCCTTTTAGAAATGTAACCTGAAGCAATTGCCTTTAGCAATGCTTGTTTGTTATTTTTATTAGATATGTGTAATTCCTTAGACTGTGCGCTCATGAGAGACAGGCTCGTGACTGTCCTCGCGCTTTGTGTGTTGAAGTGAGAGCCTCGCGCTGGTCTCGTGGCTGAAGCTATAAATACAAGCTTCAGCCAACTGCCAAACGCTTCGTCTCTCGTTGACCCTGCCGAGAGCTTCTGCCCTCGCGTAGAAACTCCTCAAGCCTTGCAATCCTTTTATTTCCGCTTGGTACTTTTAAGCCCTGCATTCCCTTCTCCTGAAAACCTGTTTCTCGAGGTTCCGGAAGCCCTGGCTGTCAGCGTCGCAGATTTATTCTCTGAAGACGACGTGACTGAGTTCCGGCATTTCCCTGAAAGCAGCCGGGAGGTTTGTTTACCCGCTCTCCCCTGCTGGCTGTCAGTTCGAGTCTCCTGTCACCACGTTACAGCTTTAATTGAAAAGGACAGTAAGAGGTTATTTTTTATTTCCTTTAATTTTGCCACGAACAATTGACTCGTTTTAAGAGGTGGCAAGGGTTATTATCTGTGAAGTGCTCGGGACGCTTTAAAGAGACAAGCGCATCCAGCAGAGTTGGTTAATAAACAAGCCTTGTCAAAGGCAAGTCACACTGAATTGAGAACTGGGATTAAGTTCCATGGTTTAGCGCTCGCTATACAGAGAGGCTTAAGACAAGGACTTGAAAGAGGTTTATGTCTGCACTGGAAGGGAGCCAAACCTGGAACTGATTAAGGTGCTCAAAAGCAGACTGTAGGAAAAAACAAGCCTTGTCAAAGGCAAGTCACACTGAATAGAGAACTGGGATTATATTCCATGGTTTAGCGCTTGCTATACTGAGAGGCTTAAGACAAGGACTTAAAAGAGGTTTATGTCTGCAATGGAAGGGAGCCAAACCAAGAACTGATTAAGGTGCTCAAAAGCAGTCAGTAGGGAAAAAACAAGCCTTGGTAAAGACAACAGTGTTAAATAGGCAATTTAAAGCTATGTGTAGAATTCTGTGTTATTTTGATTTAATAACAGAGTGAAGAAAGGAAGGTAGCATATTTACAATATTGGTTAGGAAATGTTTTCTTAGATAGTTAAGTGAATTTAGATAGGCTGCTATTTCCTGTCTTCCTACTGCAGAATCTCCTAGCAGAAGAATTATTTAAAGACTCAGGTATGGCCCTGCATGAAGTTTTGCGTTCAGTTAAAACTAACCCAATTAATCAAATTAGCCTGTCTTCTCTGTAAAAGTGCTAAGTTATTTTGACATGTTATGTTTACTCAAAGGTGTCAAGACTCAGAGCCAGAGTTAAGACTTCAGTAGAAGTGCGAACAAGGGTCAGTCGGATAAATGGTCAGTAAGCACAATGTATAGCTAATTATTAAGGTTTGTTAAGAAGTCGTCAGCTAAGTAATTGTTGTTAATATTGCACCGCAGTATAGCGCAAAAACAGCGCAGAACATTCCTAACAGAAGATCCTCGGCCTGGAGCACTTCCTAGAGAGAGACACAACCGAAGATTTAACCTTGTATAATTTGTTGTGAGTCTCTCTGTCCACTTCCCCTTTCCCTGGGGGAAAAGTCAATTCAGTCAGTGTCAAAGTCCTGATTGGCTTGGTTGATCCTTGAGGGAGTTGGGAGTTCGCAGCTCGAGAGGAAACGTCAGAAGAGTCTCGCAGGACTCCTCAACAGTAGACGAAGCCTTTCTTCCAAGATTATTAAATCGTTTCCTTTCGAGTCTGCAAACTCACCCTCATGGATGCTTCACAGTTGTCACAGTTAGTTCAGAAGATGACGGTGGAGATGGAAAATTTACGTTTAGAGAATCAATCGCTTCGTCAGGAGCTAGATGAGACTAGGGCTGGTTTCTCGACTTGGAGAGATTCCTCTAAGGAGAGGAAACCGGTTTTAGCACCAGCTAGATTTGGAGCTGATGTTGTTCAGCCTCATACCTCTGAAGACCGGTCTGAAAAACAACCAGTTCAAGTTACTGTTGTTACTCCTACACCTGTCCCTTTGGCTAACCCTGAAAGGTTTACTGGAGATAATAGCAGATTTGCAACATTTTTTAGTCAGTGTCAATTGCACTTCATGTGTAAACCTCAAATTTTTTCTTCTGATTCTGCTAAGGTAGCATTTATAATTTCTTATCTGGGAGGGGTGGCTGCTAATTGGGCCATGCCTTTAGTAGATAATAATGACCCTTTGCTTCATAATTTGCAGAATTTTAAATTGGCCATGTCCAGTCTATTCGCCAAACACACTTTAATTCAGTCTTCTGATAATGAGTTATTGAACCTTCGTCAAGGGACCAAGGACCTTATTTCTTATATTACCACTTTTAATAGACTTCTGTCCGAAACTCATTGGCCAGAGGAAAAGAGGATTTCTTTATTTTATAGAGGTCTAAAAGATGATTTAAAGGATTCTCTTGCACACATAGTGAATTTGCCTGATGAGTTTAAGGAATTTCAGGATCTAGTGGTTAGACTTGATCACAGATTAGGTGAACGTAGAAATGAAAAATTAAGGAGTGATTTTAGAAGTCCTCTTAAAGTTGAGAAAAAAGAGTCGGAAGTTAAAAATGTTTTTGTTGAACCTGTTTTACCGGGTGGGTTCAAAGGGCCTTTAACTCCGGAAGAAAAAGAACGGAGGCGTAAGGGCAATTTATGTCTATACTGTGGCAAACCTGGGCATTTTGCCAAGGATTGTTCTGTCAAACCCGCAAAAAAGAAAGTTCTAGCTGTTGAAACTCTTCCCATTAAGCCGTCGGAAAACTGAAATACTCGAGGGAAGCAGAGATCGTTTCCTCGAGCAAAATTTCTTCTAAGATCTCCAAATTTGTCACCAATGTAACTACACATATTCCCAAACATTTTACTATTCGGATGGTCTTTATCTTAACTACTCTTCAAAGACATAGCATTCCTGTACTTTTGGATTCTGGGGCTACTGGGAATTTTTTCGATATTGGGTTTGCCCATAAATTGAATTTGAAATTTGTTGCTAAGGAGGAACCTGAGTCTGTGAGAGCTGTTGATGGTTCAGTTTTGTCTTCTGGTATGATTCAATTTAACACTGAACCATTGACTTTGGTAGCAGATAATGGTCATACTGAGAAAGTGGTTTTTGATCTTATTGATGCACCAAGTTTTGGTGTCATCTTAGGCATTCCTTGGTTGGAATTACATAATCCCAAAATTGATTGGATTAAAAGGACTGTTATCTTAGAGTCTTCCTTTTGTAAGTTACATTGTTATCAAGAAACCAAAGATCCAGTGATGCCCCTTTTTTGTGCTGCTTTAACTGCTGAAGATAATAAACTTCCAATAGAGTATAGGAATTTTTCTAAGGTTTTTGATCCTGTTGAAGCAACCAAATTACCACCGCACAGAATTTTTGATTGCAGGATTGATTTAGTTCCGGGTGCTATTCTGCCATGTAGCAGAATTTACGCCTTAACTGAACCTGAAAATGTTTATTTAAGGAGCTATTTGGATGAGCTTTTAGAATTAGGTTTTATTCGACATTCTACTTCCCCTGTTTCGTCTCCTCTTTTCTTCGTTGCGAAGAAGTCTGGTGATTTGAGGGCTTGTATTGATTACAGAGCGGTAAATAAAGCAACTATTAAGAATAGGTACCCATTGCCTTTGATTCCTGTGCTTCTTAATCAAATTAAAGGTTCTAGTGTCTACACCAAACTGGATCTTAGAGGAGCGTATCATTTGATTAGAGTCAAAGAAGGCGACGAGTGGAAGACCGCGTTTCGTACGAAATTTGGTCTTTTTGAGTATACGGTTATGCCTTTTGGTCTTTGCAACGCTCCAGCGGCTTTTCAATATTTTATTAATGAGGTCCTGCATGATTTATTGGATGTCTGTTGTATTGTTTATATTGATGACATCTTAATCTATTCCAAAAATATGGAAGAGCATGTACAACATGTTCAGTTAGTATTACAGAAGTTGAGAGATCATTCTCTGTATGCTAAATTGGAAAAATGTGTTTTCCATGCTTCTCAAGTTGAATTTCTTGGCTATTGTTTATCACCTGAGGGAATTCATATGGATCCAAAGAAAGTTGAGGCAATTTTAACTTGGCCAATTCCTGCTTCAATAAAAGACACGCAGAGAATTCTAGGATTTGCTAATTTTTATAGGCGATTCATTTTTAAGTTTTCAGAAATTGTTACCCCTATTACCCAGTTATTGAAAAAAGGGAAAGTCTTCTCTTGGACTGAGGAGGCTGACCAGGCATTTTCATTGTTAAAGAAGGCTTTTACCTCTGCTCCCATTTTGGTTCATCCTGATCCTGATAGGCCTTTCTTTGTGGAAGCGGATGCTTCACAGACTGCTATTGGTGGTGTGTTGCTTCAAAAGGATTCAAATACTGGCCACCTTCATCCAATCGCCTTTTTCTCCAGGAAATTACTTTTGGCTGAGCAGAATTATACGATTGCGGAACGAGAATTGTTGGCCATTAAAGATGTGTTTCAAGAATGGAGACATCATCTTTTGGGGGCTAAACACACTATTACTGTTTATTCTGACCATAAAAATTTACAATTTTATTCCACTGTTAAGGCTTTTACTCCTAGACAAATGAGGTGGTTACAATTCTTTAGCGAATTTGATTTTTTAATTATGTATCGACCAGGGAAGAAACAGCTGTTATCTGATACACTTTCACGTTTAGTTTGTGAAAAAGATTTAAATTCTATAAAGGATCCTCCCAGCATTTTGCCTTTAGAAAAGATCGTAGCTGAAATCCATTCAGAAAGTTTCTTGGATTCCGTTAGGAAGGAATTAAAGAACTTTGATGTTCATGAATGGTTCTTAAAAAAAGGTAATTCCATTAGAGATGGGTTTTTCTATCACAATGATAAATTGTTTATCCCTACAAGGGATTTACAGGATAAGGTCATGCAATGGAATCATGATTTGGCAATTGCTGCACATCCAGGTATTAACAAAACCTTGGATTTATGTCAACGTAATTTTTGGTGGGAAAAAATGATTTCTATTGTTCAACAATTCGTGAAAGCCTGTCCAGTTTGTTCACGTCAAAAGGCTCTACATGAAGTTCCAATGGGTTTACTTCGTCCTATGACTATTCCTCCTCATCCTTGGCATACAATCAGTTTAGATTTTATTACTGACCTCCCTAAGTCTAATGGTTTTACTACAGTTCTTGTGGTGGTGGATTTGTTATCTAAAATGGGACATTTTATTCCATTACACAAGATTCCCTCTGCAACTGAATTCAGTACTGTATTTTTATCTAATATTGTGAAACTTCATGGTCTGCCCTCAAAGATTATTTCGGATAGGGGTCCTCAATTCATTTCTAAATTCTGGTCACAACTCAGTAAACTTTTAGGAATCGAGTTGGCTCTGTCTTCTTCTTTTCACCCACAGACGGATGGTCAGACGGAGAGATTGAATCAACATGTTGAACAGGGTTTAAGATGTTTGTTAACTACCTCCTCTTACCCTTGGGATGAAGTATTGCCGTGGGCTGAATTTTCCTATAATAACACCACTCATTCAGCTTTGGGTTGTTCTCCTTTTTATTTTCTCACTGGGCAACATCCAAGATCTATTCCTATACTCTTACCTGATGAACAATTGTCTATGCCAGCGGTCACTGATAGGTTGACTCATCTGTTAGATATCCAAGATAAGGCTAGAAAACAATGGGTCAAAAGTAAGTCATCTATGAAAAAGACTGCTGATTCTCATCGTAAATCTGCTCCTTTGTATAAGGAAGGTCAGTTGGTATGGTTATCCACTAGAAACATTCAGTTGGAGGGTCCCAGGAAGTTGAAGCCTAGATATATTGGGCCTTTTGAAGTTAAGAAAGTTCTGAACCCTGTGTCTGTGAAATTGGTTTTACCTGAGGAATATGCTATTCACCCTGTTTTTCATGTTTCTCTGTTGAAACCTTTTGAACCTTCTACTCGTGCTGATAACCCACCACCGCCAGTAATTGTCGGTGACCATGTTGAGTACGAGGTTAAATCCATTCTGGATTCCAAAAGGATTCGGGGTGCCTTGTTTTATTTGGTTGACTGGAAGGGTTATGATCCTTCTGAGCGATCATGGGAACCTGAGAAAAATATTCATGCTCCTAGACTTGTTAGATCTTTTCATGCTCTGTATCCTGATAAACCTAGACCTGTAAGACGACCTTTGGGGGGAGGAACTGTTAGGGGTGTTACCGGTCGTCTTAAATAGATTCTGACTCAGAATGGACTCAGTGTATATATTGTGAATATAATGGGTAGATTTAGTCTAGTGAATTCATTTAGTGTATTATTTAATGTACAGTTTTATTTAAAATTCCTTTTAGAAATGTAACCTGAAGCAATTGCCTTTAGCAATGCTTGTTTGTTATTTTTATTAGATATGTGTAATTCCTTAGACTGTGCGCTCATGAGAGACAGGCTCGTGACTGTCCTCGCGCTTTGTGTGTTGAAGTGAGAGCCTCGCGCTGGTCTCGTGGCTGAAGCTATAAATACAAGCTTCAGCCAACTGCCAAACGCTTCGTCTCTCGTTGACCCTGCCGAGAGCTTCTGCCCTCGCGTAGAAACTCCTCAAGCCTTGCAATCCTTTTATTTCCGCTTGGTACTTTTAAGCCCTGCATTCCCTTCTCCTGAAAACCTGTTTCTCGAGGTTCCGGAAGCCCTGGCTGTCAGCGTCGCAGATTTATTCTCTGAAGACGACGTGACTGAGTTCCGGCATTTCCCTGAAAGCAGCCGGGAGGTTTGTTTACCCGCTCTCCCCTGCTGGCTGTCAGTTCGAGTCTCCTGTCACCACGTTACAGCTTTAATTGAAAAGGACAGTAAGAGGTTATTTTTTATTTCCTTTAATTTTGCCACGAACAATTGACTCGTTTTAAGAGGTGGCAAGGGTTATTATCTGTGAAGTGCTCGGGACGCTTTAAAGAGACAAGCGCATCCAGAAGAGTTGGTTAATAAACAAGCCTTGTCAAAGGCAAGTCACACTGAATTGAGAACTGGGATTAAGTTCCATGGTTTAGCGCTCGCTATACAGAGAGGCTTAAGACAAGGACTTGAAAGAGGTTTATGTCTGCACTGGAAGGGAGCCAAACCTGGAACTGATTAAGGTGCTCAAAAGCAGACTGTAGGAAAAAACAAGCCTTGTCAAAGGCAAGTCACACTGAATAGAGAACTGGGATTATATTCCATGGTTTAGCGCTTGCTATACTGAGAGGCTTAAGACAAGGACTTAAAAGAGGTTTATGTCTGCAATGGAAGGGAGCCAAACCAAGAACTGATTAAGGTGCTCAAAAGCAGTCAGTAGGGAAAAAACAAGCCTTGGTAAAGACAACAGTGTTAAATAGGCAATTTAAAGCTATGTGTAGAATTCTGTGTTATTTTGATTTAATAACAGAGTGAAGAAAGGAAGGTAGCATATTTACAATATTGGTTAGGAAATGTTTTCTTAGATAGTTAAGTGAATTTAGATAGGCTGCTATTTCCTGTCTTCCTACTGCAGAATCTCCTAGCAGAAGAATTATTTAAAGACTCAGGTATGGCCCTGCATGAAGTTTTGCGTTCAGTTAAAACTAACCCAATTAATCAAATTAGCCTGTCTTCTCTGTAAAAGTGCTAAGTTATTTTGACATGTTATGTTTACTCAAAGGTGTCAAGACTCAGAGCCAGAGTTAAGACTTCAGTAGAAGTGCGAACAAGGGTCAGTCGGATAAATGGTCAGTAAGCACAATGTATAGCTAATTATTAAGGTTTGTTAAGAAGTCGTCAGCTAAGTAATTGTTGTTAATATTGCACCGCAGTATAGCGCAAAAACAGCGCAGAACATTCCTAACAGAAGATCCTCGGCCTGGAGCACTTCCTAGAGAGAGACACAACCGAAGATTTAACCTTGTATAATTTGTTGTGAGTCTCTCTGTCCACTTCCCCTTTCCCTGGGGGAAAAGTCAATTCAGTCAGTGTCAAAGTCCTGATTGGCTTGGTTGATCCTTGAGGGAGTTGGGAGTTCGCAGCTCGAGAGGAAACGTCAGAAGAGTCTCGCAGGACTCCTCAACAATAAGGGTATAGCGATACTTCTATTCCTTCAAAGAGCAGCCGTCCCTGCTCCCTGGCAAGCCGCTAAGCAGCGTCGCAGTCTCTATAGTTGAGTGTTCTCGCAATAAATGGGCAAGGAGGGGTGCCAGGTACGGGGGAGGCCAGAGATCAATGTGCTCTCTCGACGATGAGGACCGCCGAAAAAGCCTCTTTGCCAAAAAGAGTGATAAGCATTCGTTCCACGTAGTCTTCCATTTTGCCTGTGGCTGTTGATTCCGGCACCCCTAGAATCCACAGATTTTTGCGTCCCGAGCGAGATTCTAGGTCCTCGTTCTTTGCCACTTATACCTTTAGGATTTTCTCCATGTTGAGCGTTTTGTCCGTGGTCTTGGTGGAGGTGTCTTCAAGATCAGAGATTCGGCATTCAGTTTCCTTGATATGCTCATCGTGTTGCTCGAGTTTGTGCAATAGGTTGTCCATACGGGCGTTCATGGCATCCATTTTTGTCTCTATAGAGGTCAGGCTGGATTGCACCGCTGGGAGGAGTTCCTTCAGGTCCTCAGTGGAAGTGGTTGGACCAGTAGTAGGGGCCTCGGCCTGCATTCTGTGGGTTTGCGGATATCAAAGATGACTTTTGGTTGCTTTCCATCTGCTTTTTCCATGGTGGCGGCTGCAAGTCAAGGAGGGTCAAGCAGAGGGTGTACCTGCTGTGGGCTCAGAATGTCGGGAGAGGCACCTGCTTTGGAGTGTGAGGCGGCAGACCACGTGAGTGGTAGTTGGCAATTAATCGACTGGTTGGCGGTGTTCTCCCCGCGTTCCCGTGGCAGCCATGGCCCCAAGCAGCAGACAGCTCAGTTCAAGGTCCCAAGTGAGAGCAAGGGCCAGTGGCGGCATGTGAGGGCCGGTGACGGGTCCACCAGAACTCGCCGGCGGATGCAAATTGTCGATGGTTGAAGCGTGTATGTGGAGGCCAGAGGTTGAAGCGGAGAGGAAGCTGTCTCAGGGAGCCCCGATGGAGAGGGCACTTCGGGAGGCCGAGAACGTCGGTGGAGAAAAGCAGCGTGCAGGCAGCTCCGGCAGGCCGAGCAGGCGAGAAGGCAGTGTTGAGTGTTTCAATTGACTGGAGAAGCTCAAATGGCCGAGACAGCAGGCCCCGCAGAGAGGCCAACAGGCCGCAGCGCGGGCAGAGGGTGAAGAGTCACTGTTCGTGCGGGCCCGTGTGGTTTCAGGAGAGGCACGGAGACTAGATGGCCAACGGCGGCTTGGGATCCACAGGCGGGCTGGGCTCCCGGGTAGCGGAGTGCGGCAGGCCCAGTAGGCTCCCAGTGCGATGCAAAAAGGAAAGCCGGGGAGTGGTGCTGCGGTCGAGTGGCCTCAGGTGCACAGCTCCAGAAGAGGCCGAGGATGCCGACGTGGAGATCCGTGAAGGCAGGCTGAGCAGGCTGGGCGAGCAGCACCGATGCGTGGAAGGTAAGCGCTGGGAGCAGCCGAGGGATGTCTCCGCAACAGGCACACTCACCGGGCAAGTTGATCCTATGTTCCACAGTCGCCGGAGCGGGCGCACCCGTCAGCAAAGGTGCACACTGGAAGGAGGTGTAGGGCCACAGGGGCGCAGCGGACCAGTGCAGGCCCCACAGGTCTGGGATCGCCGCGTCGGTCCCCCAGGCGGCAGCCCGGGCGAGATCGTCAACACTGCATAGACAGTTCACAGTGGCTCTGGAAAGAGTAGATGGCTACGTGGAGGCAGTTTCGGCATGAGAAGGGTCTCCGGTCCCGCAGCGCCGTTAGCAAGATCAGGCGATGATGGCGGCCGCCATTTTAGGCAGCCCAGTTCGGTGTCCATAAAGGTGCCGTTTGGGGTCAGTAGGTCTCTTTCAGCTGCATTTTTCGCATTGGTGAATGGCGGGTGGGCTCCGCTGTCGAAGCGGCTGTGTGTCCAGCGGTTTGGGGCAGCTGGTGAGAAGGATTATTAAGGATTGTGCCCCAGAGGGGGGCGTGGCCAAGCAGCATGGCCGACAGGACATGAGCTCCTTCGGCTCCCTGCCGGCCGCCGCTTTAATCCTGCATAGTTGATCCTTCCGGCCCACCTCGTTGAGTAATTGAGGGTCCCACGATCCTGGACTGCGCTGGGCTCTCACCTGCCCCGTTTTGAGACAGGTGGCGGGCGGATTGCTTGAGTGCTCGGCCCGGCCGGCCTGATGCCGGACTTACTTGTAACTGAGGCCGGGGACCGCGGCCTAACCCCGAGCATCGGACCGCTCCGGACGCGGAAGGACCCACTGCCGTCGGGGCCTCCCGCAGTCACTGGGGCGCCGGAGTGGCGTTGGGGCCTTCTGGAGTCAGGGGACCCATGTGGATTGTCCCTGCTGCCCGTCGGCTGGCCCGCAGTGGGGGAGGCGGCCAGCCCGCTTGGCGACGGAGCCGCTGCAAATTGAGGACGCGGATCGGGCCTAGTCGCGGCCTATGACCGGAAGTCTACCGGGGTCCCACTGCCATCGGGTACCCCCCTGGCTGCAGGAGATGAGGACGGAGGAAGGAGTGGCGTGAAACCTAGCTCGGGCGGCACTGTGAGGAGCTGCCTGGGCCGGAGACTGCGGCGGGCCGGAGTGACGCAGATCGCCTGGTGCAGAGGAGCCCACTGTCACCAGGGCCCTCCGCAGTGACTGGAGCGCCGCAGCGACTGGAGCCTTCTGGCTGTCTGGGGCCCGTTCCCTACGCCCTAGCTGAGTCTTGGTCCGGAGGTGGGGCGGCGGCCTGTCCGGTCGGGACAGGGCCATGCAAACTTGAGGCCGGGGACTGGGCCTACTTATCAGGACTGTGAGTGGATCAAGAGGCAGCTGCTGAGCATCAAGTCGGGCTCGCCTCATGACCCTTGTCCGGCAACTGTGGCAAAGCAGGCAGCGGCTCTGATAGCCGATTTCCTAGCCAAGTTATTCAACCAGCTATTTGAGATAGGGGATTTTCCATCTAGCTGGAAACTGGCCTCGATTAGACCGTTATTAAAAAAAAAAAACTTGGACATTGCCGACCCCAACAACTATCGGCCGATTGCGAGATTACCATTGCCGGCGAAAATCATAGAAAGAGCTATGAACACCCAGCTCAGTGCATTCTTAGGAACCACTCAAGGCCTGGACATCTCACAGCATGGGTTTAGACCTGGCCATAGTACGGAATCTGCCCTGATCAAATCAACTGAAGAAATCAGGAAAGTGATGGATTCAGTGGGCCGTGCGGCCTTGGTTATTGCTGAACTTATCGGCGGCCTTTGATACGGTCCACCATACCATCTTGGTAGAATGCGGGGTGCAAGGGAAGGCCTTAGACATCTTGAGAGGCTTCCTGACCAACAGGGTTCAGGTAGTGGCATTGGGGGAATTTGAGTCAAAACCATTCCAACCACCTTGCGGGGTTCTTCAGGGATCCTCGCTTAGCCCCACCCTATTTAATATCTACGTATCTTCCTTGGCCCCGGTTATCCGCTCCTATGGGTTCGAACTAACATCTTATGCAGACGACACACAGATTGTGGTGTCGCTACTTCCAGGGAGAGAGGATGACGTGGCCGGTAAGTTCCAGGAGTGCATGACAGCAGTGAGCACCTGGATGGCCAGGAACTGCCTAAAGCTTAACTCGGCCAAAACCGAAGGGATATTGTTTGGATCCATAGTCAACTTCTGGAGCCTGCGAGGGTGGCCGGAGGAGATGGGGACCCCCCACCCCGGTAAATAAGGTAAAGAACTTGGGGGTCGTGATAGATGACAAACTCTCTTTCAGACCTCAAGTAAATGCTCTATCCTCATCCATCCATTGGACGTTGAAAATCCTTCGGAAAGTCCTCCCGTTCCTACCGGATGACTGCAAAAAAACGGGGGTGACGGCCCTCGTGCTGTCACGACTTGATTACTGTAACAGCCTACTCCTTGAAGCCCAGCAAGGAGTGCTCAACAAGCTGCAGATATTACAGAATGCAGCAGCTCGTCTCCTCACAGGCCTTCCTAAGTTCGCCTCCATTTCGCAGGAACTGGTGAAGCTACACTGGCTCCCAGTTCGGAAGCGGATTTTATTCAAAACCATGTGCATTGTTTTTAAGGCAGTCCATGGAATTGGCCCGCCATTCTTTGGTCAACATTTCTACTGGTACAGACCAGGGAGACTCCTCAGGTCAGCCGCCCTTGGGCTGATCAAGACCCCATGCATTAGGAAAGTATGTTGGGGGGCAGAAGCTTTTTTCAAGGGCCCACTCTGGCCTGGAATGCCCTCCTGGTGGCCCTCCGATTGTCCATAGACCTGATGACTTTTCGCAGAAGTTTGAAAACGTGGCAGTTTACAAATTAAACTTCAGGCTTAGCTAGGGGAGCTATCATTACAGCGCCAGGACACCGTTCGGTAACAGTGCACTCTACAAATGTAAAAACTAAATAAATAAATAAGTGTACCCGGGAGGCCCGCTGCCATCAAGGCCCCCCCCTGCGTGGAAGCAGTGACAGGGTACGGCGGATCGGCAGAGGCCTGGGTCTAATTTGCACAGAGGCGGGGCTGCCTGTGCCAGGACCGGGGGCTGCTTCCTGGGCCCGTGTGACGCATCTCTCCTGGCGCGGGGCGACCCACTGCTGCGGGGGCCTTTCACTGAGACTGGGGCATAGGACTTGTGACGGAGCGTTCAGGCAGACGGTGGCACGGAGTGAGTGAGTACCCTTGTGGGCAGCGTCCTACGGTGGCGTGGAGGGAGCGGCTGTCTGCACTTGGATGGGGCCTGGCGACACACGTGGCTGACAGATTGGTCCCGGGGGAGCCCACTGACACGGGGGCCCCTCTGCTTGGAAGGGGAGACGGAGGACGGCCGGGCCCTGGTCGGACTGTGCACGACGGAAGGGGGTGTCTCCTGTAACAGCCCAAACATGGCGCCCCCAGGGGCTGGAACCGAGGACTGGGCCTAGTTATTTCTTGTGACCCATTGGAACCTGGGGCGCATACCAACAGTCCTCCTCAGACTCGGTCTGCACGCGTGAGGGAACGCTTGGTTAGGTGGCCGGGGTCCCGCGAGCCGGCCCCTACAGGACAATTTTCTCAGGGAGACACAGGCCAGCGTTGGAACTGTGACGGCTGCGCAGCCCAACACCATAACGCAGTATACTACGCAAAGGCTCCCCTCGCAGAGACTCACGCGCCAGTCGGGGCAGGAGGAGAGGGATCCAGTGCCCGAGGAGCCATCACGGGCGGAATTGATAAAAGCGATACAGGGGTCCCACTCGGCCTTGGAGCGACAGATCGAGACTGTGTCCATCGACGTGAACCTCCTTCAGACTGACCTGCGCAAGGTGGCCGATAAAGTCACAGATGCAGAGGGGAATATCACTCAACTGCAGGGGGAAGTCGCGTCCCTCAAGAAAACGGTCTCAGAACTTTCTGCCACGACGGAGGCCCTAGAGCGAGGGCAGAAGATGCGGAAGGGAGAGCGCGCCGCAGTAACATACGTGTTCTGGGTATTCCTGAACGAGCGGAGGCGGGCAACCCGAAACGCTTCCTTGAGCACTGGATTCGTACGGTGTTGTGCCCTGAAGGTCTGTCGGACGTCTTTGTGATGGAAAGAGCCCACAGAGCGTTGGTCCCAGCCCCGAGGCCTGGAGTCCCTCCACGGGCTCTCATTGCCAAAATCCTAAACTATCGCGACAGGGACTGCATCCTAAGAGCGGCAAGGGAGTCTAAGGACCTTACGTTTGAGAATACAAGGTGGCCATCTTTCCGGACTATACGCAATTGGTTCAGGAGCAGCGCAAGTCCTTTCTGGCAGTCAAACAAAAGCTTCGGGAGATGCATCTACAGTATATGCTGCTCTACCTAGCGAAGCTCAAGGTTATATCCCAAGGGAAGCCACACTTCTTTGAAGCTCCTGCAGAGGTGTGGGAGTGGCTCGAGATTCGGGGGGATGCCCTCCCTCCTGGAGAACGGGCAGGGGCTCGTGGCATATGGGGGACCAGACCGCGGAGGTGGCGCAGCCGGAGAAGACGTCGAGGGTCCCGTACGGATGAGAGTGTGGAGAGCAACCGAGTCATGGTGGGAGAAGATAGCTCCCTTCGCATGGATTTGACGAAGTCGAACCGCTTGCCGGCGGCGTCTCGACCTTCCTCTCCTGGGGAGATCCTTGTACCAGACACATTGCTGCCCGACCAGTGCAACGGTCCCGGAGACGGCTGGAGCGCAGGGCCAGGAGCCGCACGGACTATCGTGAGGAGGGGCCCTGGCGCTACATAGATTGCTGGACTTTGGACACAGGGCTTGACCGTTGTTGGACAGTAAGAGGGCTATGGTCGATGGGGGGTGGGCACTGCCAGATGCTGAAGCTTGGGAGCGGGGGGAGCGGGTGGAGGTTTGGGGGGTTGTGCGAATTATGTTCTCCTTTATTCTCAGAGCTGGGGAGGAGTTTACTTTTAGGTCCTGTTAGGCGGCCTGGTGGGGAGTCGAGTGGGGGGGGGGTAGTTGTCTTCCTGGTTTTCCTTTGTTTCTGTGGGTAGGCTTAGTAAGGTTGACTGATGGGGAAGCTGTGTATGTCCTGCCACCAGCTCGGGAAGGACATATCGGCAGGTTTGGTTGTTGCTAGTATATTGCTCGTGGGTGGGGTTGGGCTTGGAGGGGGGTTGTTGTTGGGGGAAGTTGTAGGCATCGAATGTATGACACGTTTGGCATGGGACTGGAGGGGCACTGAGAGTGCAGTACGGGGGGAGGCGGGACACGTAGTTGACAATGGGATACAAGTTTGTGAGCTGGAATGTGAGGGGGCTCGGTACTTGCACGAAACGATACAGAGTACTGTCTTGGCTTCGTAGGCAAAGGGTTTCGATTGCATGCCTGCAGGAGACTCATCTTACTGAGGAAGGGGTGCTGAAGCTGGGTAAGAAATGGCGGGGCCAGGTGTTCCATTCTTCTTATTCCTCATATGCTAGAGGGGTGTTGATTTGGGTAGCGGCTGGGGTCCCGTTTGCACTCCAGTATGTAGAGGCAGATATTCAGGGTAGGTATTTGCTCCTCAGGGCTAAGTTGGATGGTATTATTATTATTATTATATTTAATTTTATACAGCGCGCAGCTACCCGGAGGTTTCCCGGCGCTAAACAAACAAGAGGGGGGACAGTTAATTGCGGAAAAGGTCTTTAAAGAAACTAGATGGTCTAAAGGTTGAATAACCAGGTCTTGAGGTCTCTACGGAACCTAAGATAGCAGGGTTCAGAACGTAGGGAGAAAGGTAATGCGTTCCACAGAGAGGGAGCCAAATAAGCGAATGAGCGGCCGCCCATTCTGGCTCTCCTGATGCGCGGCACCTGATATCTTTCTTGGGTTGATGAACGGAGAGTACGAGGGGGACAGTATTGATGAACCAGAGTACTTAAGTCAGAAGGGGCAGTGCCTGACTTAATACGATGCATGAAACAAAGAGCCTTAAATTTAGAACGGTTTTCAATGCGGAGCCAATGAAGGCTGCGCAGCAAAGCCGAGGTAGAAGAGGTTCTAGGAAGGTTACATAGTAAACGAACGGCCATATTTTGAACTGTCTGGAGTTTGCGTGTTACCTCCTTGCATGCACCCAGAAAAAGGATATTCCCATAGTCCAGCCGAGAAGTAATTAACGCCTGGACCACGGTTCTCTGGGTGTCATGGGGAAGCATCCATATGATTTTTCTCAGCCACCTGATGATGGTAATGCAGGTGGCCGAGACCTTAATCACATGTTGCCTCATCGACAGCTGATCGTCAAAAACGATACCTAGGTTGCGAGCTGTCTTGGAGGGAACAGGTGGGGAGCCCAGTTGCTGTGGCCAATGGTGGGGACCCCAAAGTGTGGTATTGGGGCCAAACAAAAGAAGCTCGGTCTTGTCCCCGTTTAGTTTTAATTTGTTGTCATGCATCCAACTCGCTATATTTTTAAGACCAGACTGAAGAGATGAAGTAGAGGAATTTTGACCTGTGGATAACGAAAAGATGATTTGGGTATCATCAGCGTAGGAATAAATAACGAGTCCGGCTTTCTCTGCAATAGTGGCAATGGGTCTAGCATATAAGTTAAAGAATAAAGGGCTCAAGATGGAGCCCTGAGGGACACCGCGGGGGGAGTGATGAATTTTAGAGGCTGAGGAGGGGGAGAAAACCTGGAACGTACGGTCAGAGAGATAGCTGGCCACCCAACCGAGCGCTGGGCCACTGATGCCGATGGATTTAATGGCAGTAAGAAGGATGGAATGAGAAACAGTATCGAATGCGGCACTCAAATCCAGTAGGATGAGTGCCACTGTTTCCCCTTTGTCTACCTGGCATCGAATGGTCTCAGAAACCCCGAGAAGAGTCGACTCGGTCGAGAAGCCAGCCCTAAAACCAGACTGGGACGGATGAAGGAAGTTGCCAGCTTCAATGTAAGTGGTGAGCTGTTTATTAATAAGTTTTTCCAGGATTTTTGACCAAACCGGAAGGAGGGAAATGGGACGAAAATTAGCTGGATTGTTGGGATCGGCATTGGCTTTCTTAAGTAGGGGCACAATCATCGCGTGTTTCCACGTACTTGGGACCTTAGCTTCTCTGAGTGAAGCATTAAGGAGTTCTAAAATTAGAGTCAATGTGGAGAGGTCAAGGGTAAGAAGGATTTGGGGGGGCATAGGATCCAAGGGGGAACCAGATTTAATGCAACCCAGGATTTTCTGTAAAGAAGTGATAGTGAGAGGGTCCCAGGCCGTCAACTGGGGCAAAGAAAGCGGACACGTATGCGTAATGGTTTCAGGTTCATCCAAGGGTTCAGACCGGTCCAACTCAGGGGAGGGTGCAGTGTGTGTATGAACTCCAAAATTAGCATAGATGGTTTCGATTTTGGTTGTAAAGAATTCTGCCAGGGAGTTGCATTGCGTTTCGTCCAGGCATGGGGCTTTGGGCAGGCAAGACATGCCCGCTAGTTCTTGCACAGCTTTAAATAAGGCTTTAGGTCGATTCTGAGCAGTTAAAATAGTACGATTAACATGCTCCGCCCTAGCTACTTTACAAAGAGAATGGTATTTGGTAAGAGCATCTTTGTAAGTTTGTTTGGCCCCAGGATCATAGTGCGCACGCCATTTGCGCTCCAACTTTTTACATGTGGATTTCTCAGTTTTTAGTTGTTCAGTAAACCATGGGGCAGGGGGGTGATGAAGGTTATGTTTAATTTTGCGTAGGGGGAGACAGGTGTTTACCGCGGAGGCTAGCCAATTATGCAGTGCAGCCGCCTCCTCAGTGTTGGCCATATTGGTAGAAGGTCTGGTGTTCTCGAGACAGGAGTTTAGTTTTTTTGGATCTAAATTCTTCCAGTTTCTGCTAGCCCTAGGGAGCGTGGAATTACCAGGGATGTAAGGTGCCCCGTCAGATTTTATGGAAAAACTAATTATATAGTGATCTGACCAGGGAATGGGCCTGGGGGTATTACAAAATATGGTGTCTAAGTTGGAAAAAATGGGATCCAATAAATTTCCTGCCTTATGAGTGGGGCAAGAGTTATGAAGAGAAATATTAAGTGCTGCTAAATCATGCATGAGATGTATACTGGTGGGACAGGATACATAGTTAAGATGTAGGTTCAGGTCTCCAAGGACCTGGAAATTAGTAGAGTGCAAGAGTAGTGGGGCAATGTAGTCCGGAAGTGAAGAGGCCCAAGTACTGGCTGTGCCGGGTGGGCGGTAAATGAGAATGCCAGAAAGGGTGTAATTAAGGGAGATGTTATCCTTCTGAATACGTATGCACCGAATGTGGATGATCCGGGTTTTTTCCTGGCGCTGCAGGATATCCTGGTTGATGACCTAGCGGCGCCACTTTTCTGGTTGGGAGACTTTAATTGTGTTCTGGACCCGGTCCTAGATAGATCTCCGCCACAGGAGGGCACGAAACCCCGAATGACGGGACAGCTTCACGAGGTTATGGAGAATATAGGGGCTGTCGATATCTGGCAACAGGCCAATCCGACGCTACCTGCTTTTCTCCCTCTCATAATACACACAGTCGCCTTGATAGGGTACTGTTTGCTAACGCGGAGAGCAGCATGACTATGGAAGTGACACATCAGGCGCGCTACCTGTTTGACCACTCCCCGGTGGTTTGTCTGGTGAGATGGGGAGCTCCGGTTTCCTGTCCACGTACTTGAAAGTTCCCCGTAGACGTTCTCCGTGACTCCGTGGGAAGAGCACATGTTGAGAAGGCCCTAACAGATTATGTAGACCTTAATTGGGAGGTGGGGGACCTGTCACTGGCCACTAAAGGGGAGGCCCTGAAGGCCGTGGTGAGGGGAGCCTGTATGGGATTGACGTATGGAGTCCGCAAACAGCTTATCAGGGACTTGCAGACGGCAGAGGAGGGGCTATTGCATGTCCAGACTGCCGGGTCCCCTGACGACCTACAGCGATCGGCCGAACAGGTAGCCCAAGGGAAGGTCCATGACATACTGGATCGTCTGGATAAGTACACCCTAGGCCAATATAGGCAGAGGCTTCATAGAGAAGGAGACAAATCAGGGCGACTGCTGGCCTGGATCCTCCGGAACGTAAAGTGGCTTTACGAGACGCCCATGGGACGGTGGTCCACTCAGAAGGGGAGATTCTTGAGACTCCTAGGTCCCACCTTCAGCAGGTATATATTGCGGACCCGGGCATCTCCGAGGCCTCTTATTCCCCTTATTTGCAAGGACTGGCCCTCCCTTCTATCTCCGCAACCGATCAGAAGGACTTGGATGCGGCACTATCAATGGACGAGGTGCCGGGCAGCCCTCGCCCGCCTACCGCGCGCAAAGTCACCGGGTAGTGATGGATACCCGCCGGAGTTTTACCAGGAGTTCGGAGCCACGGTGGCACGTCTTTTGGTGCAGGTCTACGCCGAAGTCTTTGAGACCGGATCTCTCCCGCGGAGCATGTCCAGTGGAGAGATTTGTATGATCCTTAAACCGGGGGGGGGGGGGGACAAGCTCGACCCTTCAGCATATCGCCCTATCACCATGATCAATACTGACGTTAACATTTTGACTAAGTTATTGGCCACCCGGTTGGCCCCGCATATGGCGCAGTTGGTCCACCCGGACCAATGCGGCTTTATTTCAGGGCGTAACACCGCCATGAACCGGAGGTGCTTGAACCATATCATGCATGAAGTTCAGGGGTTGGATGATCAGATGGTGCTCGTATTAGTTGACCTGGCCAAGGCGTTCGACACCATGGACTGGGCTTACCTGCAGGAGGTTCTCCGGGTGATGGGCCTGGGCCCAAACCTTTGTCGTTGGGTCCGTATTTTATACAACTCCCCCAGAGCTCGGGTGAGATTGGGGTCTGCGCGTTCGGAGGAGTGGCAGTTGGGGCGGGGTACACTCCCCAACTCTTTGCTCTAGCGATAGAGCCTTTGGCCGTCTGGATCCGTCTGGAGATGTCGTAATGGGGCATACAAGTGGGAGACACGTGTAACATTGTCTCCTTGTATGCAGACGATGCCTTGTTTTATCTGAGGGCCCCGAGGGAGGCGCTCCCTGTGTTGCTCAATCAGTTGGATCGGTTTGGGGACGCGTCGGGACTGCGACTCAACAGACGTAAGTCTTTGATTTATCCATTGTCGGGATTCGGATCGGTGCCCGGGGGACGATTTGCCAGAGCTCGGGCTCCGTTGGGAGACGGATACTTTTCGTTACTTGGGGATTCAGGTGGCGCCTACGGAGGCGAGATCCCTGGCCTGTAATATTGATAAGGTGCTTCAGTCTCTGCAGCGCTCCGTGTCCTTTTGGAACACCCTTCCGCTGTCCCTAATGGGCCGACTTGCTGTCGCTAAGATGGTGATGTTGCCTAGGACTCTTTATATACTGCAAAATACGTTGTGTCCCCTCCCCCTAGGGTCTTTCGCACACTGAATACACTCCTTACGTCCCTACTTTGGGCGAACTGACGTAGTCGAGTTGCCCTTCACACAGTGGTGAGATCCTATGATGAGGGTGGCCTGGAGGCCCCACGCTTTGACCAGTACTATTATGCTGCGCAGCTGCTGCCGGCCGCCAGATAGTTTGCAGAAACAGATGTCTGGGAGACGCAGCTGTTGGCGGGTAGAGTGACGGTGCAGGAGCTTCAAGTGGCATTGATGCGGGGAAGGGGGGCAAGCAGGACTCTGCCCTACATCGTGAGGCATACGGCAAATGTCTGGCACCGCTTAGTTGAGAGGGTGCTCAGGGCAGCGCCCTTCCACAGGGACCTGTCGCTTTGGATCCAGGCGCTCATGGTGTCATTGGAGGAGCAGATGTCCTTTCGGGCCTGGCGGGAGGGAGGCTGTGAGACCCTGGCAGATCTGTACCCAACCGAAAACTTTTTGACATATGAACAGGCAGGGGAGGCTTTCGCCATGGGTAGAGGGCAGTTCCTGCACTACCAGGGATTGCGAGATGTGGTGCGGTCACTATGGATACAGTATCTAGAGATTCCCCCAATGACTCACACCCTGGACATTATACTGTCTTGTGGCAGAGGACATCGACTTATTTCCCTGCTGTATGCAGCCATGCGTAGGGACTCTGCCCCGCCGGTCCCCCCGGCGTGGACGGACTGGGAAGTAGATTTGGGCGCTCCGCTGGAGCAGGATCAAAGCAAGCGAATAGGAGCCCTTACAAAGAAGGTTTCTTGTAATGCGCGCTTTAAGTTAATACATTTCAATTTCCTGCCCCGCACCTATCTTACTCCGATCTTATTGCAGCGTTACTCCCCGGGTAGGAGGGATGATTGCCCCAGATGTGGCGCAGGGGGAGCGGGGTTCCTGCACTTGGCCTGGGGATGCCCAATGGTCCAGAGTTTTTGGGGGAGGGTGGTGGAGCATATTATTGCCACAACCGGGATCCGCATTACACTGACACCTTTACACTGCTTGTTAGCATTGGTACCTAGGCCAAAGAAACAGAAATTATCTAATAAATTGATGCAATTGATGCTGGTGCTGGCCAGGCGTAGGGTGGCTATTACTTGGATGGGTCAGAGGGCCCCAGAGATTCCCAAGTGGCTGAGTGATGTGCGGAAGTGGTCCCCAGTGGAGGAGGCACATATTCAGAGCTGTAGGAGGGAGAAGCTGCAGGAGGACCGGTTGGCCTGGCGCGTAATTTGTGCCACGATAGGGGTCCTGGACCATCCCTCCCATAGTGAGTCAGAGGGGACGAGTGGAGAGTTATTCTCACCGATGGGTTCGGGCACTGAGGAAGACAATGGAGACGCCCCCGGAGTCAAGGTGGAGGTGGAGTGAGGTGTAGGGACTGGCCCAGTGCTCGCAGGACGCTAACTGTTGTCTGATAATTTGCAATGTGTCATGGGTAACTATGTATCTCAGTGTGACCTCTGGTCAACCAACCGTGCCTTAATGAGTGTCAATGTGCATATGTGATGTTTTGATGCCAATAGGGGGATGTTATTGTCTGTTATTTCCAAAAAATGACAAAAATTAAGTTAAAAAAAAAAAAAAGGATTGTGCCCCAAGCTGCAAGAGCCTCACGCAAGGTGCAAGTGCAGCCATCTTGCTTGGCGCCCTCTAGTGCCCCCCCCCCCCTCACGATATATTAAAGACATTATCTCCACAATGTCAAGAGACAATTCCTCCTTGTGGAGGATAGACCAAATGATGTAACAATCAGTTACTAAGTATGTCAGCAGGAAATATGCCCCTGACAGAACAGACTTGTTGAGGATCTAAAAACTATTTTGGTGTTGGTCCTTTTTGTTACATTTAGGGAAGTAGAGTGGGTTGCTAACTTCTTCTCTCCCACATTGATTTTTTTAAACACATAAGTTACACCTAGTTTCCCAGGTCCAAATCTTTCCCCTAAATGTCCGAATCGCACCCTGTGACACACACCCTGGAGCGAAGCGTACCAACTGTGTCATGCCCAGCAGATACCAACGGTGTTAAGAAACCAGTGGCAATGAGAAATCCTTTGAACCTAAAGAATATGAGATTGAGGTGCAAACCCTGCCCAATTAGGATAGCTCTATCACAACAATAGCATCTTGGGAGCCCTAATGTGCTATTCAATAAATATTCACCTTTCCAAGTGTGCTGTCTATCGAAAAAAAGGTGACTTCTGTGGGATCGCCGCCAAGGTCTTGCGACTACCCAGCTAGGCCACAAAAAACAGGTAATATGCCAGATTCTGTCAGTGGTAGAGTGTTCAGGTCATCTTTTACGCTTCTCTCTACTTTACCATACGCCAAATGCATTAGATTAGGGTCTGACGTAGTCTCTTACCCTCTGTGACTGCTGCTTCGGGAAACATTGTTTACTACGAATGCGCTACAACGCTTGCTGTAGGGGGCGCTCTGGTGTTGGAATTTAAAATCCAACGCCTTCCCCACGGTTGCACAAACTGGACTAGGAATAGTAAATAATACTATTCTTAAGTCCAGTGCATTCCCTACAGCAAGTCGTTGTAATGACTTGAGATGTAATGGTTCGCGTTGAAACAATGCGGTCGTTGTAACAACCACGTTGTAATGGAATGCGTGAAAAGCGCATTCGTAGTAAAGAGACAAATGCGCTGCTTCAGGACAGACCTCCGTCTCACGGATTCAGCAGAACTTGTAATTCATTGCGGTGTCTGCTCACCTTTCCTGAAGCACAAATGTGAATCCATTCAAACGTGGTCTCCTTCCTTTGGCTTCGGTCGGGTTCAAGGTACCAATTAGCTCATCGTTTGCTCGCCAAAATGTTGCTTGATCATGAAATATATTGAAAAAACAACCAACGAGGCGTTTGGCAAAACAGGAACAGCTTGTTCAATTAAACAGAGCGTAAACAGAGCGGCTGGGAGAACAGTTACAAGTGCAAGGTCTGAGGACTGTCTCAATTTACATTTGGTCTGCGGCCTCTTTTTATACAGTTCATTGTCGACAAAGTATTTCCGGAGGTCCATTTATGGTAAGGAATGTAAGCTGCTGTCTTTGGAGCCAAAAATGTGTTGTCTAATGGTAGGTACAGGCGGGCCTCGACCTTACTGGGACACAATGTGGCCCGTGGGTAAGATGTCCAGATGTCTGGCATGGGGATTGTGTGATCACTGCAGGTGCTGTGTCCTGAGTGGCTATATGTTTCTAACTCATGTGGCATCTGACTTCATAGTGTTTTGGGAGCGCGCATACCCCTCCAGCCATGTGTGCTTTATTGGGCCAATCTCCCTGGACCATTGGAGTGTCACTGCAACCATCTGTGGGGTTGATCTAGGGTTTCCTATTCGTGCATTTATTTGCCGGCTAAGTGCCAACCCACCTGTGACCTATCAATCAGGGACTTCCGCCCTAGGTCTGAGAGCCTGTCTGACTTTTAGGCAATTTAAAACTGCACACACAGGCTCAGCAATGGCAGGCATGAGATGTTTAAGAGGATACTGGAGTAGTCAGCACAATCAGTGCTGCAGGCCCACTAGTAGCATTCAATTTAGAGGCCCTGGGCACATTTAGTGCACATTACTAGGAACTTATAAGTCAATTAAATGTGGCAATTGTGGATAAGCCAATGTAACCATGTTTTAAGCAGAGCAAACACAAGGAGATGATGGACGAAGCACTGAAACTTTTCAGACACTCACCCCCAGTCACAGATCTGGGTTGAATCCATCATCATTCTTTAGCTCACTTCGCCACCTCAGTTCAGACCCAACTATATGCAAATCAGCCTTGACCCTGTGCCTCAAAGGCCACTGAAAGGGTGAGCGGAGCTTTTTGTACGAGGTCTTTATGGCCATACAAATGAGCTGTGCCCCCCACCTGACCAGGCAAGACCCATAACTATTGCGTAGCGCTTAGATCAGCAGCGCTTTCCCAACCACTAGGCTCGAAGTCGGAATAATTTTAAAACTACCCGTTTTATATTTGATTTAATATTCTGTTATTTCTCCGCTGTTTTTAGCGCCATTTACCTGCTCAATAATTGTGACATCGCCGCATTTCGCGGTTCCTTCGTCCCTCGGTGTGTATTAGGTAGCGCCATCTTGGGGGGTTTTCTTCACAGCAGCGCCACTCAGGGCAGCGTGCTAGGCGGCGTCAATACTGCAAGGTATTTAAGGGTGGGCTGGAATTGGGAACCGGACCTCTGACCAGGCAAGACCCATAACTATTGCGTAGCGCTTAGATCAGCAGCGCTTTCCCAACCACTAGGCTCGAAGTGGGAATAATTTTAAAACTACCCGTTTTATATTTGATTTAATATTGTGTTATTTCTCCCCTGTTTTTAGCGCCATTTACCTGCTCAATAATTGTGACATCACCGCATTTCGCGGCTCCTTCGTCCCTCGGTGTGTATTAGGTAGCGCCATCTTGGGGGGTTTTCTTCACAGCAGCGCCACTCAGGGCAGCGTGCTAGGCGGCGTCAATACTGCAAGGTATTTAAAAGGGCCATGACAACGCGCAGCGTTCGCGCGCAGCGTTCGCGCGCAGCGGGAGCACACCGGAGTCACGCCAGAGTCCAGCCCGTCTGTGCCCGTCCGTGCACGGACGGGCCTAGGGGCTAGGACTGCTGGGTCTATCATTAGGTATTCGTCAGATACTCTACATGATTTACATTCCAATAAGGTAAGGTTGAGCCCAAATATTATTGGCACGTTAAAAGATTTATATATCTTGAAACCCATCATGGCAAGTCCTCATTTGGGTCAACTTGAATTGAAGGTTGGGAGCTTGAATACACGATCTCTCCATAAGCACCACCTAGAAATATTTACCCTTCTGCAAGAGGGAGATATAGATATTTTAACCCTAACTGAAACATGGTTAGATGATAATTCAGTACCGGACATCATAGCAGCACTTCCGGAAGAGTATGATGCGGTATGGCATAATCGTGCTCATGGGTCACGTGGGGGAGGAGTTGCAATTTTATATAAAAAGTACTTGAGAGTTGAAAATCTCATGGCGGAATCGGTGGATTCGGCAGACCTTCTGGGAATAAAGGTGATTTCTAACAACTCGTGCTTTGCGCTTCTTACAATATATCGGCCCCCAAACACTACTTTAACTTTCAATGATCTTTTTGCCCCAATTCTATCAGATATCTGTACTAGATACCAAAAGGTAATAGTAACCGGTGACTTTAATCTACACTGGGAAAAAACGCCTAAAGACTCGATATCTCGACAACTGGAGTTTTTTATGTCAGCAAGTGGTCTGAAGCAGTTGGTAGAAGGTCCCACGCATTACAGGGGACATACGCTTGACCTTGTCTGGACCTCGGACCCTGAAGTGATGATTCAAGACATCCTACCCTGCGTTTGGTCGGACCACTACTTGATTAATTTTGGCATTTCCATTAAAGGGAATTCCATAAGCAAAGTCCCAGAAACGAAAATAGTTCGCCAATGGAAGAAGGTTGATTTGCAAACTTTGACAGACACTCTTCCATATTGTATTAATCCTCTCAGTGGCAATTTAGACAAGGATTATATGAACTTAACCCAAAATTTAACTCAAGCGATCGATCAGATTGCCCCGGAGAAGCTACAAAAAGCTAAAGGGCTGGGGAAAGGTGCGCCGTGGTTTACTCCTCCTTTGAGAGAACATAAGAAAGAGCTTCGCCGTGTGGAAAGGAATTGGAGGAAGACAAAGGAGGAAACTGATCGTGAATACTATAAAGCCAAATTAAATGCTTATAAGAAAATGATTCTGACAGTTAAAGCAGAATACTTTGACACTCGTATAAAGCAGGCGCAAAATGTTCAGAAGGAAACGTTTAACATCTTGAGAGAATTGACAAAGATACCGGTCAAAACTGATATAAAATTTGACAGTAACACCTTCCAACAGTATTTCTCAGAGAAAGTGCAAACGATTCTCTCTGAGATCAAAAATAATACAGTTAGTGGATTTATTCCATTGCAGAATACTGTTGTCCCACAAGAATGCATCATCTCAAGCTTTCCTGAAATTAATTCTACTAAGCTTGAACAACTGATGAACAACATCAAATCTGGTTCACCTGCCGACTCTTGTCCCCCTAGGATTTTCCGGGCGGCGCGTCCCATCTTGGAAAATCATATCCTCTCTTTCCTCAATATGTCACTGTTGAAGGGATACCTTCCACCTAGCCTTAAGGAGGCCCGGGTTAGACCTCTGATAAAAAAAACGGGAGCAGATTCAGCTAACCTGAAAAATTATCGACCGATCTCCCAATTACCATTTTTATCAAAAATTCTAGAACAACATGTGCTGCAAGACCTTTCCTCTTTCTTGGAGTCTCACAACCTCCTGCATGGGCATCAGGCGGGTTTTCGTGCACACCATAGCACCGAGTTAGTGATGCTCTCGGTGCTGGATGAGCTCAGAGGCATGGCTGACAGTAGGAAACCAAGCGCCCTGATACTTTTAGATCTATGAGCGGCGTTTGATACTGTCAGCCATGACCTACTCCTGGAAAGAGTGGCCAGCTCGGGAATAAAAGGTGTAGCCTATAAGTGGCTAGAATCCTTCCTAACTGGGAGGCAACAGAGGATTCAACAGGGAGATGATCTCTCTAACGTAGGTATGGTGGAGTGTGGAGTCCTGCAGGGCTCAGCTCTATCTCCACTACTTTTTAATCTTTACCTACAACCCCTGATTGAGTCTTTAGTGCACATGGGCTGTCGAGTGTTTAATTACGCTGACGACACTCAGCTGCTCTTTAGCATTGAGAATTCTACCGTGGCTCAGGCGCATGTGCTAGAAGTTCTTAGGTATACAGTCAGTTGGATGACTGTTAACCTATTGAAAATCAACCCTGAAAAGACAGAAGTCCTGGTGGTATCTACTGGAACATCACCCTGGGGTGATGTGTACTGGCCACAAGAACTTGGTCCTACTCCAATACCAGCAGCAAATGTAAAAAGCCTTGGCATAAAAATTGACTGTGATCTGTCAATGTCTGCCCAGATTTCTATGGTAGTTGGCGTATGTATTGGTCTAATCAGGCAATTACGCAAGCTTGTTCCTTTCCTCTCTCAGTCGATGCTCCGCACGGTAGTGTCAGCCACAATTATATCACGGCTGGACTACGGCAACGCCCTTTGTTTAGGCCTGCCAAATAGTCTGATCAAGAGATTGCAGGTGGTTATGAACGATGCGGCACGCCTGATTTTTAAGCTTCCCAGAAGAGCTCATGCCTCCCCCCTATTGCATAGGCTTCATTGGCTTCCCGTGAAGCAGAGGGTGGAGTTCAAGAGTTTGTGCGTTGCACATAAGGCAATATATGGACAAGCACCGGTCTATATAAAGGATCGTTTGATGCTTTACAATCCGAAACGATCGCTTAGATCCTCGGATGCTCAATTGCTGGTTTGCCCTCGTTTTAAACTGGCAACAAAGGGTGGAAGATCCTTTTCCACACAAATCCCACAGTTGTGGAACAAGTTGCCAGATATGCTTCGTAAAGAGGCCAATCTTCTACAGTTTAGAAAACAGTTGAAAACAACATTATTTAGGGAAGCCTTTGGCCCTTCTTAATCATATGGTATTCTACTCCTCTTCTGGATGGGAAAATCTGTTGTGTTTCGTGGTCTGAAAGCATCTTGAGACCTGTGGGTGAGTTGGCGCTATACAAACTAAAGTAACATAACATAACATAACAATGGAACAGTCCAGCCCAAAGTGCCAAGACAGGTATTCCCTGTTCCGGAAACAAGCAACCTGGGACCGGTTTCTGGGTAACACCCCTCATCATCCAGGTTAGCTTGAATCTCATGGCAAAGTAAGCAAGGGACCCACATCTGGCAATACCCTGCTAACTTAGGGCAAACAAAGCAAACACAAGAAGATGATGGGTGGAGCGCTGAAACTTTTCAGACCCTCACCCCCAGTCACAGATCTGGGTTGAATCCATCATCATTCTTTAGCTCAATTTGCCACCTCAGTTCAGACCCAGCTATATGCAAATCAGTCTTGACCCTGTGCCTCATGGGAACAGTCCATCCCGAACTGCCAAGCCAAGGTCCCTTGCTCACTGTGCCACTGGATTCAAGCTACCCTGGCTGATGAAGGGTAATAGCCAGAAACCGGTCCCAGGATGCTTGTTTCCGGTCCAGGGAAGACCTGGCTTGGCAGTTTGGTCTGGACTGTTCCCATGAGGCACAGGGTCAAGACTGGTTTGCATATGGCTGGGTCCAAACTGGGGTGGCATGGTGAGCAAAAGAACGGTGGATTTAACCCAGATCTCTTGACTGGGGGTGAATGTATGATTTATTCAGCATTCCATCCATCATTTGTTTGCATAGCACTTTTCACCCTAAGTGGGTTGGGTATGCTCAGACGTGGGTCCCCTGAGTGCCGCTCGGCCAATTTGACTGTCACACCGCGGTAACCTTCCTCAGTGCTGCCCCCTTCCTTCTGCAGCCACAGCTTGGGACATCTCACGGCTGCATCTTGCCAACCCTCCTTCAGTGTTGCCCCTCCTTCGCACACCGAACTGTGGTCTACGGTGTTTGAAGTCATAGATTACAAAGCTCCAACCTGAGGAACCTCCGTGCGATGTCAGCGGCAGACTCACTTGAGAGTCGTAGGACCAGAAGCGGTCCTAGTTAGTATGCACCCCTTCCGACAGCTAGAAAGAGATAGATGAAAACACAGACAACTGAAAAAGAGCATTCAATGTTTGTATCATCAATATTAGTCTAGGTCTTGTGTGCTTTATGCTGTGATGCTTGTTTTCTGCCTTCCTTATTGCGTTGTGCAAGTTGACTGACATACAACTCCAATGTTCATCTTGATGTGGCTGGTGACAGGAGTTAAAGGCCCTCTTAGTATTATAAGATCCCAGTTATTCTGTGGTTTCATTGTTTTTTACATAGACACTCTGGGTGCTGAAACTAGCCACAACGTCTGGTTGAGACAGTGGGGCAACATGGGGAATTAGCAGAGGAACCAGGTCATGCATTCCCTTGTCAATCCAGTTTATTTGAGTGTGAAATACCGGGCCTTTTTTCTGACTGGGTTTATGCCATGCCGTAATGGGATCGTGAGTGGGTTTTGTTGTTGTTAATAGCTGAGTCCATGTGGTGAGGGAGCTTTGGTATCATGCCTGAAGCCTTTAAGCACTCACTTTTAAATGTGTCTTCAATGTCACACATATTTTTAGGCCTGACAAAGTCCCTTCTACCTTACAGCACAGTTCCTACAATCTCTCTCAACCGGAAGAAGTTGGGGAGAGGATATGGCGTAATGGCCAGAGCGGCCTACTATGGAATTGGGCAATGGGGTTCGAGTCTCGGCGTCATCTCAACATCCTGTGATTCTGGGCAAACCGCTTAATTTCCCTGTGCCTGCAAAAATGAATGTGTTCTTATGTCATGTAACTACTGCTCACGTAAACCGCTCCAATACCTTAGGGTCGAGTTTGCCTTATATAAAACTGCAACAGAAATAATGTTGGCTTCTCGGATCCTATCTGATTTTAATGGTCGTGGGCATTGCGCTGAAGGAAGACATTTATAATACATGAATTGAGGTTCTGTCTTCTTGTGAACTGTATGCTCCTTTTATACTGTGCACCTCAAAGTAATCTTTGATGTCCTTGCTCAAAGAATAAGTTTGCGTTTGATACAACAATAGGCGTGCCAAGAGAGAAACCAGAAATTGTCCCCAGTAGCTAAATAAAACCAGAACATTTGACTTCAAAATGCTGCTAAACAAGCAGAGCTGTCGTTCGTTATTGTGCAATGAACTTGCATTTCAAATTGGCAAACGTGTTGCTATGTTTTAGCATTTGCCAATGTCATTTACAATTTAAAAAAAAAATTTTTATCTGAAATTTGAAATCATGCATGATCGCCTTGCACACTGGTGCCTCATCTCCTGACATGGGTCTTTTAAAGAGAAATCATCTGCCTTTTTAATAACGGAATTATTTTACAATTCTGGGAAAATATTTATACCTCCTACTATTCTTGCCTCTAGGGTCTGCATCACACTAATTCAGCATAGTTTGTAACGTTTAGGTTCATTCAAAGGCTCGTCATATTTTAAGTGGTAAAATTCAATGCATCACTATTCTTAAACCACAGCTTCATTTGAAAACTGTTACAGCTGGAATTATTTGAATCGAAAGCTTAACAGAACTTCTATTTGGTAGAACAACTTCGCACACTATGCGCTACTCTATCTGCCATCCAGCCATTAGATTCATTATCCCAAACAACCCTTACCTCATATGGTTGCAAAAATAAACAGTGCTCCCACATCATTTTTTACCCCTGACAGCTGCCACTCTGCCCCAAATATCCCGCTGTGTGCAGGGCTCATCACTTTAGAACACCTACCTACCTGGACATTTGAGACCTGAGGCGGAAGAGTGCATAGCACTGTCAAGGAGCTGGTGACCAGGCAATCTTTGGAACATGGTGGGATCGCAGCTCCGAAAGCTATGGCTTTGTGGCTGGTTCTGTACATGGACTGGGTTTCAATTTTGAAATGAGATGTTGTTAATTTGGTATTAGCTGCCGCAGCTGAGTCCCAAGACAATATGGAGATTTCTTTAGGTATAACAATTCTTATCTCTGGAGCTGCAGAAACTATGCTTCCCAGAGGCAGAAAGGATTTAATAGCATAGAGCATGAAGTAAAGCTTTCCACCAAATGCAGGTATCTCTTGCACCACACAAGAGTAAAATTATAATGCAGCTTCAGCAATTATTGACATGCTACCATAGAAGGCGGCCTACAAACGCAACCCAGAGTGAGTATTCTGCAATTCTTGTGGAGGGAAGAACACATTTGACCAATTATACAATGTTCCTTCCATCCGTATCCAATAACCATGAACTCTGAATTTAGCTTTTGTAGATTTATTACAAAGCCAGGAACAACAAAATATAGACACCCCATAAAACGAAAGTATAAAGATACATGAAAACTAATACAGAAATCAATCTACATATATAGTTCATTCGACAAAATAGGCGTACAATGATAAATTCCAAAATAAGAACACACCAGAGTATGGATGCTGCATCTAAATCTCTTTTCATCTGTATTTCTGAATTTAGAATAATCTGCCCCTACTCTGCATCTAAAGTAGCATCCCTTCCTGTATTCTCAATAGGTTCCCTATAAGGTGTCAGCACGTGTTGACTTCCAAAAAAGTACACTCACGTTAAATGGGTCAAATAGCATAAAGGTACAGAGCTCATTGTAAGATGCTCCCCTTTCCCAGTCAAAAGCAGAAGTCCTGCAGATCTGTCCCTGTACCTAATACAGCAAGCATTTACAATGCAATAGGTCTCGTATTGACGCGAGTTTGAGCTATTGGCATTGCAAATAACAATGCCTTTTCTTTTTGTTTTCTTTTTAAAAACAGAAATAAAAGGCATTGTAATTTACAATGCCAATAGCTTAAACTTGCGCATCTGCGAGACCTGCTGCATTGCAAATGCTTGTTTTAAATGGGAACAATTATTGATGAGCACCACGATCTGGGCACGCCCTGGCTACAGGCGGAGTTGAATACAGAGGTGAGGATCGGGGTCCAAAACACTGGGTCCTTCCTTAATAAATCGAGCTGAATACCATCCGTTCACTGAGCCTTCTTACATCTACTGTCTACAATTGCTTTAAAAACCTCATCCTCTTTAGAAACTAGGTTAGAACACAGTGGAATCATTGGCACAGAAGTATCGTCAGCCTTGCTGTCAGTAGAATACAACCCAGAGAAATGCGTCAACTAAGCCTCTGCCGAGATATGAACTGTTAATTTATCTTGGGGTGATATTGAAGATAAAACGGACCGCACAGCTTTCCAGAAAGCTTATGGGTCTTTAGATTGGCAAGCACCGACAATAGACTTCCATGTCCCCTCCCTAATGGCCAATTTCCTTCTCTTAATTGCTTGCTGATATATCTTTCTACTGGCTATAATGGCACTCTGATCTCTGGGTGTTTGCTTTAAAGAATCATTGGCTGCTCTATATACTTTGTCAAACCATGATTTGGCATGGCGGCGTAGCTGATCAATGGGTCTAGAGAGCATGTCTTTTATCCTCAAAAAAAGAATTGAAAAATTAGTTAAAATGAGAACCGGATTACAAAGTATGGGGTTGCAGCTATTCACCTGTGCTGCACTATCGCAAACTACATGGGACATAATATTCTGTAGGTTCGCAGTTCGCCATACCACCCTACGCCCTGCATCCTTACTAGATATATCCTGGGGAGGCAATGACTTAAACTTATGGTGCGCATGTGGTGACAGTATCTGCACAGTAATGGGTTTATGGTCGCTATAGATCTGAGTAAGTACCCCACAGTTATAAATAATCAGAGACATGCTCCAGGAGGTAAAAATATAATCCATAGTGCTCCCAGCACCCCGCCCTATGAAGGTTGGGATATGACGGTTGGTAAAGTTAGGGACCTTGTTAGCCAAGCCCTATTCGGCCAGGAGGGAAATAGGACCAGCCCCCAGTATCTATCACATTACGATCAGTTTCTCAAGCAAATAGATCAAAAGTGGTTGGAGATAGAGACGGCGGGTGCCCCACTTTGGCATTGAAATCACCTGACACCATCAAATTAAGGGGGCATTCAACCCGGGCCTCTTTCTCCACGAGCATGTCAGTCACTGTAAAGAGACCTTGAAAGTTGCAGTCACCCTTACAAGAAAAATTATTATTGTAAAAGTTTACCAAATACATCTTATGGTTTTCATTCCAGCTGAGGCAGAATAGCTGAGCCTCCCCCTGCTCCAGAAAAAGCGGTAAAATAGACCAGCCGATATTGACTTTAAACTAGGCAGTCAGAACCCCTTTTGCTCTGCCCGCTGGGGGTGGAATCGCAGCCATATTGAAGCATGTAAATTCATCAAAAACTATTTCATTTAGGGGGGGTGTCCTAGTTAGCCGTCACAGCGGACGCGTTTTAGGCGAGCTCCGCTGAGCCCGTCATCAACATCCTGAAATGATCCTGGTTAGATACCAATTTCTGCCCTGAAACTCATACAAGGGAGTGCGGAACTCTGTGGGAACTCAGTGGCGGTGAAACCGGCCGGTCCCATGTACATTATAGACTGTTTGGCTGCAGTGCGTGGCCTGCTGGCCCTGCAGCCAGGCTTGGGTCGGAGCAGTGTGGGCTTGGACGAACGCAAGCACGGCTGGAGCCTGGCGCAGCCCCGCCCTGCTATGACGAGATCGAGCACCGGTCGTGGGCCCATGCATGCGTTGCCGAAGAGGAGATCACCGTGTTGGTGGTGCCATTGCAGCGTGGGAGCGGTGGACAGGTGAGTGTGCTGGGAGCCCTCCCCTTCACCATATCTCCTCACTGGGATTCGGCTGCATCGGGCCGCAAGGGTTCCGTCGCCTGTGGAGGGCCCTTCGGCGTGCCAGAGTCTACTGGGGGTGAGTGTGGACTCCGCTCTCGCCGCTCTGCCTCTGTCTCAGTGGTCGGATCGGGCCACGCACATGAGGTGAAGGTGTAGCGACGCCATGCAGTGGCGCAGTTGGGCGGCGAATCCTGCCATTTTAGCCTGCTTCTTGGGAATGTGACCTCTCTTACCGGGGCAGACGCCACAAGTTGTGCCAGCAGGTATACTTCTAGAAAAGGATACCCTCAGCGGGGGCAAAGCAGGAAGAATTTGATTGTTGGACCAGAGCCTGGGTACAGCTAGAACATGTGTAGTAAGTGAGAGGCGTCACTCCACCAGTCATATTTCATTAGAGACCATATCCACTGCCCGGGTTAGATAGTTATCAAAAGTGGAACGAGTACGGGGTGAAGGTTGGGCACTAGGCACCTTAGAGCAAGAAAGCACAGCAAAGGGGAATAAGCACTATACCTCTGATCATAATAGTGTCTTGAAATCGTAGCCAAATCCAAGTCCCGGTGGATCATAAATAAGGCTTCCTGTTTTCTGTTTTTACTGATTTTTACAGATAAATACAGACAGAAAATATTCATTTTCTTGTCTGTATGTATTTTAAAATGAGGATAAAAACGGAAATTGGGTAGCTATTTGAGTAATTCTAAATACTGTCTGCAATGACTGCCAGGCCAATAGATGTGTACATTGATAGAAAAGGGGCTTAAAAAAGAAAGGAGTTTTAGTAAAGAGGCTTTAAACTCAATAGATATGCACAAGGTTGATAATGAGATTTTCATATCTTCATATAAGTTCACTGATTTATCTTCTGCAGGTGTTAACAGCACTGAAACCTGGCAGACATTCAAACATGAGTGCATATTTATTGGTTAAATAGATGTGGAAATATAATAATTTCAGCTTATTTTTTCCACAAAACCCAAAATAAATACGGATAAATACAGATAAAATTAGCAAAAAATAAATATGGGTAAATACAGACGGAAATGGCAAAAAAATAAATACCATAAAACCGGGAGCCCTAATGATAAAGTAGATCTCAGGGGGTTGGCCCAGCCCAACCTCTCCTGGGCTTTGACGGATGCAGACAGGCCTGCCCTTGGCCTGCGCTGCAGGAAAGCCGTGCTGAGAAGGACGCCTCCGGACACAGAGTGACATGCGGCGTTGGCCACAGGCGTTTATTTTTTAAAGTTTTGTATAGCGCTAGCTAGACCCGTAGGTATCAGAGCGCTTCACATACATATTGTGCAAAACCGAAGCGCCTTACATTACCTAGAAGGCTGACAGTAAGTAGGCAAACCACAGATAAAGAATACAGCATGAACAATAAATAACTGTGCAACGGAGGTGAAGAGAAAAAAAGAAAACAAGGTGATTAGCATAGTCCATTCACCAACAATCCTTGAATGGGAGTCAACTCGGGATATTGAGGTCTAAGTTAGTTGACGTTGTTCAGGAAAGTATTTGTTAAGGAGATGGAGTTTGATGTCCCTTTTGAAACATTGAACGAGGGGTTGCATCTGAGGACTCCAAGGAGAGCGTTCCATATTCTGGGAGCGTTGCCAGAAAACGGTCAGTATTGGGTGGTTTTCTTTTTCATTTTTGGCGGAAAGAGAAGGAGTGAGTTGGAGCTTCTCAGTGTTCTGGCTTGACCTGCTCTTACCAGTTTGTTGTTCAGGTAGTTGGAGGCCGGAGAGTGGAGGATTTTGTGGGCCCCTGCCCCCCCATGAATACCATGCAGCACAGAACCGGGCGCCCCGCGCTGCGGGAGAGCTGAGCTGCAGAAGAGCGCCTCCGGGTGCACAGCTGAACAAAAAACAATATCCCAACAGGTAATATTTGGTAAACAATTATACATGTATGTTGAAAACATTACACAAAAGGAAATAAAGGAGACAGATATTCAATTACTCTTTGGTTGTTATTCATCTTGTATTCAAAGGGAATTGTAAAACAGGGTCATGATCATACCGTTGAAGCAGCACTGTATTTAGACAATTCAAATGACAACCATAAAATACTTGGTGCTCAATGGTGTGCAAGTGAGAGGTAGCGACGCAAGTGGTAGGAAAAACAGCGTGAACGGCGCAGGAAGGGTGTGAGTGCAAGTATCATACAGTGGGTGGCTTAGTGAAGTGAACAATTCAAGTGACTTAAGTGTTCAATTCACAGTTAAGCAATAGCCACAGTAGAATTTGCGCCAATAAATGTGCTGTACAGTCGACGATGTTTCGACCCTCAATGGTTTGGGGGTCATCTTCAGGACGTGGTTGTCGGTTTAGTTCCAGTGCTGCGGGTTGAAAAGGACATGTCAGGGGGCGAATGGGAGGGAGTTACGCGTACGGGCGTGCGGAATATGGCCAACAAGGGTGAGTGACGCTAATAGTCAGCTGGTAAGATCTGGAGGGTTGGGAGCGCAGGTGCACAGTGACAGGCGGAGACAGCCGATGGCGTTACTGGGGCTTGTAGGCTCCAGCCCCCCACGAACACCAGGCAGGAAAAAAACAGGCTCCCCGTGCAGCGGGAGAGCGCCTCTTGGCGCAGAGTGACGTGCGGCGACGGCCGCAGGCATTTCTGGGGCCTATAGGCCCCTGCCCCCCTCGAACTCCAGGCAGCAAAGAACCAGGCTCCTTCAAGGTCATTCAATAGCATACCCCTGCAGCTGCCTTAGCCTGGTGCCTGCAGTTATCAGCGCTAAAAGCACCCTATTGGCCCTCTGCCCTATCTGAAGAGGCTGTCAGCATGACCCCAACGGCAGTAGTACAGTCAGTAGTGACAGGTGAGTCACAGTGAAAAGTGCCCTAATGAACATTAGGAACAGGTCTGGCCACAGATAATCTGTGAGGGGCAGGGGCACTGGCAGGAGGCCGGGGGCCTCAATCTGTGAGGGCCAAGTGTGCTGGCAGGAGGGTGTAGTGGCAGCCTGAGGGGCTCTATTTCTACACCCTGCCTCCTCTCCTGGTCTGCTTGCGCCCACTGCCTTGCAGAGCAGAGAGCGCTGAAGCAACACCAGGAGAGCAGAGGAAGCAGGAGTAATGACATGGAGCATCTCCAGCTCATGGGTGAGATATGTCTGCTCCACGCACACCAACTCTATCATTTCTGACCCTGTACTCCCTGCCCGTCCCATCTGTCTCAGTGCAGTATGCCCTCATCCTATATCCCACCCTTGCCTTCAGGCCCCATCTTGTCTCTATCCTATGTTTTCTACCCCTTTACTTCATGCCACCCCTGCTCTTGGCCAATGTCCCTTTTTGCCTCTCTGGGCTCTATCCATAGGTCTTTACCGACTTCGATCTGTGCCATCTATTCTCTCTCTTCTGCTCTGCTGCCTGGCCCTGTCATTCTGTCCTTCTCCTGTGCTCTGTTAAAGTGCCATTAAAGGTGTCATGCATAATGCAGGTGTTGGACCCAGCCTCGTGGCGTGGTCCGTCTCTGTCCCTCCACACCCTGTGAGCGTAGGCCTGCACCCTGAGCCCCCTGCGCAGCACCCCCGTAAGAATAGCCTGCACCCCGCAGCCTGGTCGTCTCACCCCCGATAAGCCCGAACCCCCGTAAACCACGACCAGGCCCGCGTGTCCCCGTCCCGCTCCCGGCTCCGAGCGCCTAACCTTGCATGCCCCACAAAGCCCGGCAGCCATTTTCCTTCCGGAGATCCCTGTTTCCTTGGGCCTAGCGTGACCCCGGCCCCAGCGAAAACCAGACTCCAAAGGCGCGCCAGTCCCAGCTGGGGGGTAAAGCGCTCCCCGACGGTGATAAGCCAGGCAGTTCACTGGCACCTCCGGCCTCCCCTGAGAGACTGGTATCTGTCACACCTTTGACCCTCCCCTGTGGGCCAGTTTCGATCGCACCTTTGGCCTCCCTGAGTGCTGGCTCCAGACCTGCTGGGCGTCTGGGAATTCCCGGACCCCTCTTTTCAAAGGATCAAAGAGCCAACCGCCGGACCTCGCCAACGACCAGCCCCCAGGGCTTGAGACCTCTGCCTACGAGGGTCCGGACATCAAAGGGCCAATGGACTATATCTGGGCCGGCCCGACAGCTAGCGGGCAGTTGTATCTTGGACCTGAAGCCCTGCTGATCTGATCGCGGCTGACCCTAAGAAGAACTCATCTGGAACCTCGGAGCCCTGCTGACGCTGTCGCGGCTTAAGCTGAACTGTAACTATCGGAGCCCTGCTGACGCTGTCGCGGCTCGTCCTCTCTAAGACCATCGGACCCCTGCTGACGCTGTCGCGGCTCAAGCTGTACTGTAACCATCGGAGCCCTGCTGACGCTGTCGCGGCTCGACCTCTCTAAGACCACCGGAGCCCTGCTGACGCTGTCGCGGCTCAAGCCTGAACCTGCTATCATCCAAGCCCTGCTGACGCTGTCGCGGCTCCTCACGAACGTCTCCAGGTCGAGCCCTGCCGACGTCGTCGTGGCTCGAGGAGTACTCTGGTCCGGCTGGACCATCGAGACCACCATCACGACCGAGCTGACTCGACCGAGGTGAAGCAGTCGGTACGACCATCATCCCGTACCCCCCGGCTCGAGGATTGAGAGCTGTGCGCAGGGTACGCCTCGTACTGACCCAGAGACTAAAGACTGTCCCGCTTCCCCCTTCCCGAATCCTCAAAGACTTTGTGGTCCCTCGACCACTGTGTACATAAGAGTGCTTTCTTCGTTTTACTGCTTATATAAAGAACTTGTTACTAGAATCCCACGGTGTGGTGTCTGTTCGTAGTGTGGTGAGAGCTCAGTGTGTACGATCCTAGACTCAAAGTCCTCCCCGGTGAGGACCTCACGATAAGATTCGGCAAGTTCTGTGGGAGAGGTGGGTCTTGGGGTGACCGGTTGAGCATAACCTGGCCCTCTGAGATTGCCCCTTCTAACATTGGTGGCAGCGTCGCGATGAGAACCTACGTCTAGGGATCGTACAGTACTGACACACTACCCGAACGAAGAACAACCATGAGCCTCACGAACAACAAGACCACCTTCCAGATGGAGCTTCTGGGAGACTATTCGCACCGAGAGCTCAAGCAATTCTGCAAAGATCTCCATATCCCGACAACGGGATTAAACACCAAAGACGACCTTCAACAAGCTCTAACAGCCTGGGTGGAGACCGGAGCCCAACCTCCAGCACCGACAGAAGCCGATGGAGGGGGAGCCCCCCTGATCGAAACCCACACCCCAGAGTAAGAAAGAGCAGAGTCCCCGACGCGGACTCGCAACACAGAGAGAGGTCTGTCTCGAGAAGAGATGACCGACCGAGAACGCGACCGGAACCACGAGCTAGAACTAGCCCGTCTGAAGATGGAAGGGGAACTCAAGCTGGCCGAGAAGAAGCTAGCCATTGAGCAGCTGCGGCTGCAGGGAGAACTGGAGGAGAAGAAACTCCAGAGAGAACACGAAGGGAAAAGACTCCAGCTGGAGCACGAGCATGGCCTGAAGGAGATCGAACTAAAGGCCCGGAACGAAGACAACCGAACAGCGGCGACCCGAGAGTCCGTTCCCCCGGTAGAACCCAAGGTCCACATCCCCAAGGACGTGGTCAAAGAATATTATAAAAACGATTATATCCAGCAATGGTTCAAGGCCTACGAGGTCGCCATGACCTCCCACCGAGTTCCGCAGAAGGATTGGGGAGCCGGGCTGTGGGGGCGATTCCTGAGTGAGGGGAGAGACACCCTACTCGACCTACCGTCTGCCGAACAGACCTCCTACAGCCACATGAAAGAAGCCCTCCTCACAAGGTACGGGCTCACCCCAGAAATGTACCGCCAACGCTTTCGAGACTGCAAGAAGATCCCCGGCACCACCTGGGTAGAATATGTCAACTTCTACAGCCGGGCCCTCGAGGGGTGGATCAAGGGCAGCAAGGTGTCCACCTTCGAGGGGCTCATTGACCTGATTGCCTACGAACATTTTTCTCTGAACTGCTTTGTGGAACTCCGACAGCACCTCCTGGACAGCAAGTTGGCTGACCCCCGGAAGCTGGCCGTCGAGGCCAATCGCTGGGTGAGCACCAGAGTACCCCGGGGGCCCGGGGGAGACTCTGGCCGAAATGAACAGGGATCTTCCCGCCAGAGAGGAGGGGGGAATCAGAATAGACAGAGGGGATCCCAGGTAGGGTCCCCGCGCAGTCCTCCCAGAAACCAGCCCGGCACCTCACCTCCCACAGCACGCGCAGGGTTCCCCCCAGCTAAGCCAGGGCCCGAGACAGCCAAACCTGCTACCATTGCCAGCAACCCGGGCACTATGCCAATGACCCCCGCTGCCCTTTGTTCAAGAAGCCTGCCGCTGCAGGGTCCCCAGCGCGCCACATCACCTCAGTAGCCCTAGAAGAAGAAGGGGGAGAAGAGGAGTTCGAGGGAGCAGACCCCGCAGCTATGATGTTAGTCTCCCTGGGTGATAGGGAGATGGTCCCAGGAGCCCCCCTACCCGACAACACAGAGAAGTACCGACAGCAGGTGACTGTCAATGGCCACCACATAGGGGCGCTCCGAGACACGGGAGCCAGTATCACCGCAGTCAAACGCCACCTAGTCACCGAAGCCCAGATCGTTCCCCACATCTCCTGCAGGGTGATCGCAGCTGATAACTCCGTCCGCACCTGCCGAATAGCTCAAGTCCCGTTCGAATGGGGGGGCGTCTCTGGAGAGTTACGAGTGGCGGTCCGCTCCGACATGCCCGTGGACTGCCTGCTCGGCAACGATCTAGAGAGCTCTCCATGGCAGCGGGTTGAGAAAAGGACCCACTTGGAGATGGTGGGCTTGCCTGAATGGGCCTGTGTAAACACCCGGTCGATGACCGCCCGAGGGACAACTCCAGAGGCAACCCCGGCTACCCCCGGGGACCCCGAGGTCCCCGAATCCTCTGAGACCCCTGAACTGTTCCCCGGAGAGAGCTTTCCCCCCGACGCAGGTCCCCTCGGTCCTGGCGTCGAACCGACCCCGAGCTTGGACGACCTTCCTGAGCTGGGCCAGTGGCGCCAGGAAGGAGGACCGTCCCGGGAAGAATTCTGCTTAGAACAGACCTCCTGTCCATCCTTGGTGGGGCCGCGGCAGCAGGCCGCCACCCAGGCCGCGGGTGACCAGTCCGGCTCCCACTTTGTCTATTGGGAGAACGGCCTCCTGTACAGCGAACAAAAATCTGCCGAGCTAGGGTCAGCCCGAGTGCTGGTGGTACCCCTACGCTTCCGCGGCTTTCTCCTGAACCTGGCCCATGATGTGCCCCTGGCGGGACACCTGGGTCAAGACAAGACATATCCCCGCCTAGTCACCCACTTCTACTGGCCAGGCATGCGCTCCGATGTGGAGGCCCATTGTAAGTCCTGCCCTACGTGTCAGTCCAGCGGAAAGAGCGGAGGAAGGCGCAAGGCCCCCCTCCAACCCTTCCCCGTGGTCAGTACCCCCTTTGAAAGGGTGGGAATCGACATCGTGGGCCCTCTCGACCGCCGGACCTCCTTGGATCACCGCTTTATCCTTGTCTTGGTGGACCATGCTACCCCGAAGCCATCCCCCTCCGAACGGTGACAGCCCCCGTAGTGGGGCGGGCCCTCATGGCCATCTTCTCCCGGGTGGGATTCCCCCGAGAGGTCGTCAGCGACCGTGGGACCAACTTCATCTCCAAGTACATGAAGTCCCTTTGGCAACAATGTGGGGTGACCTACAAGTTCACCACCCCATATCACCCCCAGGGGAACGGTCTGGTGGAGCGATTCAACCGGACCCTCAAGGGAATGATCATGGGCCTCGAAGAGCCCCTGAGGCGTAAGTGGGACGTCCTCCTTCCCTGTCTCCTCTTCGCGTATCGCGAAGTCCCCCAGAAGTCCCTGGGGTTCAGCCCCTTCGAGCTCCTCTACGGACACCCTGTCCGGGGGCCCCTCAGCCTGGTCAAGGAAGGGTGGGAGACGGCGGCCCCAGAGCCCCCTCCCGATGTGTTTCGATACATCCTGGCCCTCCGGAACCAGACTAGGAGGTTCCGAGAACTGGCCGAGGCCAACCTCGAGGCCAGTCAAGAAGAAATGAAGCGGTGGTATGACCAGAATGCCACTCTGGTCGAGTTTCAGCCCGGACAGCAGGTCTGGGTGATGGCCCCCGTGGAGCCCTGTGCCCTGCAAGACAAGTGGACAGGACCCTTCAAGGTGGTAGAGCGCAAGAGTCAGGTGACCTACCTCATCGATGTAGAGTCCCCCAGGAACCCCTTGAGGGTTCTCCACGTGAACCGCCTCAAGCCCCACTTCGCCCGGTCCGAGTTGAGCTTGCTCCTCGCCACGGACGATGGAGAAGAAGAAGAAACAGAGCCTCTCCCCGACCTCCTGTGCGTGAAAGAAAAAGATGGCTCCGTAGAGGGTGTGAGTCTCTCCTCCTCCCTCTCTCCCGAGCAGCGCGAGGACTGTCGCCAGTTGTTGGGACAGTTCTCGGACCTCTTCTCCCTCACCCCCGGCGTCACCAGCTGGTGCGTCCACGATGTGGACACCGGTGACAGCCCACCGGTACGGCACAGAGCCTACCGCGTCCCTGACCGAGTCCGGGCATGTATCAAGGCCGAGGTATCAAAGATGTTAGCTCTCGGGGTGTTTGAAGCCTCTGACAGCTCATGGGCTAGCCCCGTGGTCCTGGTTCCGAAGGCAGCCGCCCCTGGCGCTGTTCCCGAGCTGAGGTTCTGCGTTGACTACCGTGGGCTCAACGCAGTCACCAGAACCGATGCGCATCCCATCCCCCGAGCAGACGAGCTTATTGATCGCCTCGGGGCTGCTCGCTTCCTTAGCACGTTTGACCTGACCAGTGGATACTGGCAGATCGCCCTCACCGAGGGAGCTAAGGAAAGATCCGCTTTTTCCACCCCGGATGGTCACTACCATTTCCGGGTGATGCCCTTCGGGATGAAAAATGCCCCCGCCACCTTCCAGAGACTGGTTAACCAGGTACTGGCGGGGTTGGAAGAGTTCAGTGCTGCGTATCTGGACGATATCGCAGTCTACAGTTCCCACTGGTCCGAGCACCTCCAGCACCTCTGGGCGGTGCTGACGGCCCTGAGAAGGGCCGGTCTCACCATTAAGGCAAGCAAGTGCCAGATCGGACAAGGGTCCGTAGTCTACCTCGGGCACCAGGTCGGAAGCGGCCTCGTAGCCCTCCTCCAGCCCAAGATCGATGCAATCGTGGCCTGGGAGGCCCCCACGACCCAGACGGAAGTACGGGCGTTCCTAGGACTCACGGGGTACTACCGGAGATTTATCAAAGGGTACGGCAGCATCGTGACCCCCCTCACGGAGTTAACCTCCAAAAACCATCCGAAGAAAGTCAGCTGGACCCCCACCTGCCAAGAGGCGTTCGAAACGTTGAAAGACGCCATGTGCACTGCCCCCGTCCTACAGGCCCCCGACTACTCACGAGAGTTTGTAGTTCAGACGGACGCGTCGGAGCATGGCGTCGGAGCAGTCCTGTCCCAGGTGAACGAGAACGGCCTGGACCAGCCAGTAGCATTCATTAGCCGGAGGCTACTCCCTTGAGAACAAAGGTGGAGCACCATCGAGCGGGAGGCCTTCGCGGTGGTTTGGGCCCTGAAGAAGCTGAGGCCCTACCTGTTCGGTACTCACTTCCGGGTCCAGACCGACCACCGACCCCTCCGGTGGCTAATGCAGATGAGAGGGGAGAATCCCAAATTGCTGCGCTGGTCCATCTCCCTCCAGGGGATGGACTTCACTGTTGAGCACCGGCCTGGCGCTGACCACGCCAACGCAGACGGCCTATCCCGATTCTTCCGCCTCAGCGAAGAGAACCCCCAAGAGGATGGGTAGTTCTCCCCGCCTTCAGCTGGGAGGGACGCGTGTTGGACCCGGCCTCGTGGCGTGGTCCGTCTCTGTCCCTCCACACCCTGTGAGCGTAGGCCTGCACCCTGAGCCCCCTGCGCAGCACCCCCGTAAGAATAGCCTGCACCCCGCAGCCTGGTCGTCTCACCCCCGATAAGCCCGAACCCCCATAAACCACGACCAGGCCCACGTGTCCCCGTCCCGCTCCCGGCTCCGAGCGCCTAACCTTGCATGCCCCACAAAGCCCGGCAGCCATTTTCCTTCCCGAGATCCCTGTTTCCCTGGGCCTAGCGTGACCCCGGCCCCAGCGAAACCCAGACTCCAAAGGCGCGCCAGTCCCAGCTGGGGGGTAAAGCGCTCCCCGAGAGTGATAAGCCAGGCAGTTCACTGGCACCTCCGGCCTCCCCTGAGAGACTGGTATCTGTCACACCTTTGGCCCTCCCCTGTGGGCCAGTTTCGATCGCACCTTTGGCCTCCCTAAGTGCTGGCTCCAGACCTGCTGGGCGTCTGGGAATTCCCAGACCCCTCTTTTCAAAGGATCAAAGAGCCAACCGCCGGACCTCGCCAACGACCAGCCCCCAGGGCTTGAGACCTCCGCCTACGAGGGTCCGGACATCAAAGGGCCAATGGACTATATCTGGGCCGGCCCGACAGCTAGCGGGCAGTTGTATCTTGGACCTGAAGCCCTGCTGATCTGATCGCGGCTGACCCTAAGAAGAACTCATCTGGAACCTCGGAGCTCTGCCGACGCTGTCGCGGCTCAAGCTGAACTGTAACTATCGGAGCCCTGCTGACGCTGTCGCGGCTCGTCCTCTCTAAGATCATCGGAGCCCTGCTGACGCTGTCGCGGCTCAAGCTGAACTGTAACCATCGGAGCCCTGCTGACGCTGTTGCGGCTCGACCTCTCTAAGACCACCGGAGCCCTGCTGACGCTGTCGCGGCTCAAGCCTGAACCTGCTATCATCCGAGCCCTGCTGACGCTGTCGCGGCTCCTCACGAACGTCTCCAGGTCGAGCCCTGCCGACGTCGTCGCGGCTCGAGGAGTACTCTGGTCCGGCTGGACCATCGAGACCACCATCACGACCGAGCTGACTCGACCGAGGTGAAGCAGTCGGTACGACCATAATCCCGTACCCCCCGGCTCGAGGATTGAGAGCTGTGCGCAGGGTACGCCTCGTACTGACCCAGAGACTAAAGACTGTCCCGCTTCCCCCTTCCCGAATCCTCAAAGACTTTGTGGTCCCTCGACCACTGTGTACATTAGAGTGCTTTCTTCGTTTTACTGCTTATATAAAGAACTTGTTACTAGAATCCCACGGTGTGGTGTCTGTTCGTAGTGTGGTGAGAGCTCAGTGTGTACGATCCTAGACTCGAAGTCCTCCCCGGTGAGGACCTCACGATAAGACTCGGCAAGTTCTGTGGGAGAGGTGGGTCTTGGGGTGACCGGGTGAGCATAACCTGGCCCTCTGAGATTGCCCCTTCTAACAGCAGGAAATGTCATACATAAGCATACTGAAAACATGAACATGTCATGCATGGGCAAACTCAAAACTTGGCAGCTATGCATACAGCAAAATAAAGCACCATTTAAAAATAAATAAATATTTCACCTGCTTAAACAAATTGTGTTCCTGCCTCGTAGTCAAAGAGAGTGCTGCCTATAATCTTTAAAGATCCCCCTGCACCACCATCCAGGCCCTACTTGATACAATCACATGCATAGTGTGGACTGAGACACAGTGTGAAGAGTCTGCAACTGGTGCTGTGTTGATTCATTTTCACTCTCCCAACCAGGGAATCCCCCTCCCCCAGACCATTTGTTTCAAGATAGTCATACCCAAATGTGAAAAAACTGGGGCTGCTCCTCAGCAATATGAGGCATTTGAAATAAGATCAGCGGAGCAGTGATGATGGCAGGGACCTAAAAAACTTTGCTCCCCAAAGTAAGTACTGGTGGGACCACCGGTACAAATTAAGTACTATCTCGCTAACTTACGCCACACTCTCAAATACTCCCTTTTATTACTTTTACCTGTGCCTGTATCCTAAGGCCAGTAAACAGAAACAGGAGTAAACCCATTATCCCAGCTGAGACCGGGCGTATATTGTAACAATAGAACAATGTCTCAACCGGTATATCATACAAGGGGACAGAATAAGGTGTCTATCAATCACCAAGCACAGAAAGGGAACACGGGAGACCAAGTAAGAGTGGAAGGATTAATATTTGCATATCGGAGCACAATGGGCAACTAAATTGCAGTAACCATAACAACCAAATGTGCACTGGAAGTGTTACAGTGAGTAAACGACGCAGTGACACAACTGATAAGGAGAACAACATGAGGCAGCGATAACAAAATAGTGGATCAAACAAAAGTATTTACAATCTCAAAACATGATTTCATTATTAGCGAGTGACCCTTAGGCTGCCGCGAATAGCGTTGTTGAGTCGATGGCGTTTCAACCTCTGTTAGCTTGAGGTCATCATCAGGATGATGGTTACACAATTGGAAGTGTGCTCTATAGGATCCGGAGGGAAAGGAAGTACAGTCAGATGCAGTAAAGGCAAGACAAGGGGAAGGGGAGGAAGGGTAAGGGGGTGGGGGGGGGTTAGAGATAAGAGCTAAGGGCTGGAGGTTACCTGAAGGCATTCAAGAGGGCGAAGCTGAGTATACAAGGGAAGAATGCCACTTGTGTGGGTGCCACAGAAGAGCGTCCACTGGGGGGAGGCAGCAGTAATTGGCTGCGGACAATCTGAGGAGTGGAAGGAGGAAAGGCATAGCTGTAAATGCTGGGGACGAAATGGAGGCAGGGCGGAGGCGGCTGGCGGGTGCAGGCGCATGATGCTTACTGATTAGTAAGGTCAGGGGAGGTAGCGTAACGGTGACAAGTTAGTTCTCTCTAAGCAAGGGAAACGAGCATAGTAAGCCCCAAGGCTGGACAGGGAATCTATGGCAAATTACGAAGTACGTGGGGAGCCAATTATCTTACCTGGGAAATTAATAAGAGTCCGTTGGGAATTCGGCCCGGACAGCAGATGAGCAAGGGAACTGGCGTGAATCCGGGGAGGGGGGTCATGGACGAATGAAGTGTCTAGCAGCGTGCAGGACGGCAACCCAGAAATAAGGAAGCCAGCCAGGACACATGGAGGGTGACGAGCTCGCTGGGATAAGAAAAGATGAGAGCGTCAAGGCATGAGAGTAGTTGTAGTGCCCCCGGGGGGGACGAGTCATAGGAGAGAAGGAACGTCCAAGTGGCACCAAAATGTGATCAAGAAACCAATTAAACAGACGTCACATATCTGCAGTAAACGATGCTGATAACATGTTAAACATTTGTGATTGAAACACGGGAACATGAAGCAATCGGACAGTTAGTATGCGTGATAATTTAGACTAAGATTACTTATGAATCCAACATTTGCATTAGAATGAATACTATCAAATGAAAAAACATGAAAAAACAATGCGCTCGGTTACATGCGTATAAATGATCTAATGGGTAGAATGGTGGGCAACGTTACATGCGCATGAATGGTCCATGAGTTAAAGTACTGGAAGTTTAGAGCGGTGCGTGAAGTTTCATGCACATCAATGGTCCTTGAAATAAGGACTACAAAATAAAGTAACAAGTCAATATGTACAATGAAAATCACTAATAAACAAACATGATAGTACTGTTATTCAAGTAACGTGTTGATATGTACAGTGAATGGAGATCAATGCAATTAAACAATCGTGATCCCTAAGAACGGAGTGTGTACATAATGTGAATGAACCCATGTAGGGCAACAAGTCTGGGGTCTGTTAGTCATTAAAGGCATTTTACTTAAAAGGGTGGAGGCGAGCAAAACCTGCGTGCACATCATGGGTCTAAACTCGAATTCAGAGTGGGTGTGGAAGCAGGGACATTAGAGGGTGGAACTAAGTCACGGTAATCACTGTATTCCACTTGTTGAGTGAATTCAAACCCTCGGTGACAGAGTTGCAGTGTATGAACCATCTACATTCACATTTATTAAGCAGGAGTTAGAGGTTACCACCACGGGTGGGTAGTAGTGGTCCATCTATGACTTGCCAGGTCATATCTGTTTCAGAGTGTTTTTTTTCTTTGTAGTGTGTTACCAATGGCGCAGTGGTAACATTGCATCTGATGCGACTCTTGTGTTGTGAAATGCATTGTTTAACCATCTGAGTCGTGTGGCCTATGTACAATAGATTGCATGGGCAACGAATTGCATAGATGACATTATTGGTGCGTTTGAGTGAATTCAAACCCTGGGTGCCAGAGTTGCAGCGTGTGATCTATCTACATTCACATTTATTAAGCATGAGTTGGAAGTTACCACCATGGGTGGGTAGTAGTGGTCGATCTATGACTTGCCAGGTCATATCTGTTTCAGAGTGTTTTTTGCTTTGTAGTGTGTTACCAATAGCGCCGTGGTAACATTGCATCTGATGCCACTCTTGTGTTGTGAAATGTGTTGCTTAACCATCTGAGTCGTCTGGCCTATGTCCAATAGATTGCACGGGCAACGGATCGCATACGATGACATTATTGGTGCGGCAGTTGGAGAATTGTCGGAGTTGGTAGGTGCGCTCTGTGGCGACAAAAACCTTGGTGTTATGGTCAGGTCATAGACATTACAGTTCTGACATTTGAAATGGCCTATGATGGGCGGGAGGCCCCACAGGGCAGTGACAGATTGATCACTTTTTTCTTTAGATGGCCATGTCTCAATTCACTGTTCATGCATGTGAGTGTCAATTAGAGAGGAGTTTTGGGTAGTAACTAGATCGAGCATGTCATGGGTTTAACATTACAGAGGACCAGAGGTTGAAGATAGAGGGATCTGAGGGGCATGGCATTTTTCATTTGAGTAAAACAGTTCTCCTACTTTTCTTACAAGACAACTGTCCTGGGATGTTTAATTCCAACATTGGAGATGTCTGAGCTGAAGTGGAAGGGAGTGAGTCTTCGGTGTTGTGAGGCGGAGGGAGGTACAGACAGCTAAACAAGAAACAAGCCTTCTTGCCAGGGTGCCTGCTGCCTGAAAGAAATGTAAATATGCTCAATTGGCTAATTAGCAAATGTAAAGGCTGCTGGAAGTCACTACTGGCTTTAATTGATCGAGCTCATTTGAAGCTTCCTGAGGACAAAGATGTACTCTTTTTGAAGGTATTTCAAGGGTGTCACCAACTGACCAATGGACTGAATGCTTTTAACAGAACGCTATAAAATAATATTTGCATTGGAATGTGTATTCTGAGGCAGCCTATCTTATACTGCGCACAATGCAAGCTTAAAATAATGACTTACATATTCACAGTTCTTTCTGTGACAGGCTGGGAGCTCATAACTCTAAAAACACACATCACTATTACCCACTGGACCAACCAGGATTCAATTTTGTGGCTCTATGTTACATACTCAGATATGTGAAGTGATCACATTAACCATTAAATGTTTCCTAATGTAAAGTTTTGCATCTCCACCGATTAGTTTAACTTGCATTTATTTTTCATTTAAGGTGTATATTATTTTACATGCAGTTACCTGAAGGTGAAAGACCAACATAATAGTTACACAACAGTTTGTTCTTTTTAGCCATGCTTTTGATCCCTCCCCCCCCCCCGCCCCATTGCCCTTAGGATTACAGTTTCCATACTCTTTGTAATGCCCCCATCGAGTGGTGCAGAGGAGGCCCTGTTCTCTAAGTACGTATGATATCACAAATTTCAAGGTACTTACCAATTTTAAACAGAAAACGGCTTGTTTCAGAAAGCATTACAGATGAATACATCTCCATCGAATTATATTTGAAAATGGCTCGGTAAGTCCCCTGCAGCGGGTCTGAAGATGCTTGGCTACTAGAGATGGGCGAGCACTGAAAGCGCAGGCCCGGCTCGAACCAGATGCTTGGCTCCGGCTCGGCTCCTTTCGGACCTTCGAGCCCAACACGAGCCGAACTGGAAGAGTAAAATAAAAAGCATCAGCCTTTGATGTAAACCAGAGAGGAAAGAGGTCCTCTTCTGGTGGCTGAAGGGCGCAACGTGGCAGGGGCCTGAACTCATTTCGCTCCTGTTTAAACACTAACTGTAAACATCTCAATGCAGTGATGCAATCGGATATATTCTGAGTTTGAACACTTCTGCACGATAGAAAAATGTTGTTTTTCTTTATTGTGAAGAGTCTTTTTCATTGTATATGGTTTTTGTTGCACCGTTTATAAGCCAAACATGTTCCGGGCTCGGCTTGTGCAAGGGATCCTAGACCTCGGCCTTCCCTGGTAATTCCCTGGCTCGCCCACCTCGGTTTACACCTGCGCCACTGGGATGGAGACAGCAGGCCTCGAGGGGGCCTTCAAACTCGGCTGAGGAGCGCCGAGGCGCTTCCCTCACGCTGCGGATCTCGGGTATCACCAGCCTCGGTCTGGTGTCTGTGGCCGCGCTTCTGGTGCTTGTGGCCGCGCTTCTGAGGTGAAACAGCATGGCGGGTGGGAGAGGAAGGCCTGGGTCCAAATTTAAAGTGCGTCATGACGGCCCTTCACGAGCCATCTGCGTCATGACCCAAGCTGCTAAACCAATCGGAAGCCAGCAGAGGAAAGGCACGGGCCGCGCGCGCTGAACGGGTAACAGCCTATGACGCCAACACTAACGGCATAGCTGCCCAGGTTTCAGATTGCTATGTGTGACACTTTCATAATTTCTGTGTAATTATGAGTGACATTTTAACGAATATGAGTGACACTTTCTCATGAGCAAATCAAGCAATGGTTGTCATTGTGTCAACTGAGTAGAGGTCTGGGGCAGCGTCCTGAGAGCATGAGCTACAGGCTCTGGCAGAGCAGGAACGCTGTAATTAAATATAACGTACTGTTGACTCGAAAGTTGGACGTCACCTGGCCACAATTAAACGAAAACACGGATGGGACTGACTCGTATGTATAGTTCAATTTACATGAGTCAATAGTAGATAACATGTAATGATCAATGAGATCAGGCTCATGCTCCGAACTAAGCGGCGCTGCTCAGTGCAGCCTGGGAGAGTGGAGCTGTAAGGGGGCCTCAGTCAGGCTGCAGTGAGTGACGCTCTAAATTAAATATATAACAGGCACAGCCAGGTCCTGTATTCATTATATTTACCACGCGCCAGCTGCGAAACTATGTTTTACAGTCAGTGGAGGTTAGAGCAAACAGAGGCAGGGCTCAACTGAACCACCAGGCACAGGCACAAAACGAAAACAATGTTATTGATGTTGCCGCCTATTTGACATACCAGCGATGGAGCGCGCACACTGGTACTTAAATGCACAGCTCCTTGGTGTGAGGAATCCAATCAATGATTCCCACGCATGACTGAGTCTGACCAGGCGGCCAGGCCTATCTCCACGTGGGAATAACTGAGAAGGCTGATAGGCACCAGCGCGGACATCAGCTCAGCTGCTGTCATTTAACCAACATTAACGGGCACCAGCTGAAAGTTACAAAATTAGGCTGACTCCAAAGAAACATTCAATCCCAACAATACTATAAATTCACACACCGGTCAGCGTGGCAGCGACGAGTTCTGTAGCATGCCAAGGCAGTCAGATCCTATTGTAATAATCACTGGCTGATGAGAGAGGCTGTCTCGTGACCAGCCTGCACTCTTTCAAATTCCCCCCGCCGCTTCTGCTAAGTTACTTTCTGTTCCTCCGGACGTGACGGCACTCTACCGCCGCACATCCGGATTTAATCCCGGCCCCCTGGTGACACGGTCGGTGATTGACACAATTGCAGTACTATCGGACTGAGGGCAGCCCGGCCCCCCTGCAGTGTGGGATGATTCATGATGAGCCGCGCTGGCGCCGCACCCTTGTTTCCACGGCAATAGGCAGAGTGCAAAGAGAAATACATTGTAGCACTCCGAGGTGAGAGCAGTCTCTGATTAACTGTTTGGGAACTCGGAAGCAGGCGCACCTCAGCAGCATAGAGAGCCCGGGCACAGTGACAGGCGCCGCTGGTGGCTCGCCTGGCAGCAGGTGGCAAAATGCGTAACAATCCATTTCAGTGCGGTGATGCGGATCACGCACTGAAATGCGTGAGCGTCACACCTGTTGCGTGATGCTTGGCAGGACTGTAACGGCAGCACAATGCCCTGATCAGGTCTGAATTTCCGGAGTGCGTCATGACGGGCAATTTCGTCGCAGCCACGTCTCCTGAGTCCTGAGCTAGTACACCAATCGGAAGCCAGCATGGGTGCAGACTTATGAGGTCATCAGCACTAACAGCACGGCAACGTAGGGTGACCAACTGGCATTGGTGCAAATTCAGGACGGTGAGTGAAAAATTCAGGACAAAGGGTCAAAATTCAGGACAAAAATTCAGGACAGGAGGTCAAAATTCAGTACAAAACTTCTGGACAAAAGGTAAGTTTTACAGACTCATCAGAGGAGGGTGCGCAATAGTATCAGTAAGTATATAGACAACCATTTTAGCACTAGTCAACATAAGTTTATATTAGGTTGCAGTGTTTAATTTAAGCCGGTGCTTTCCGGTGCTCAGCACCCTCACTTAATTGGTTTCCAGTGCTCGACCACGGCACCTGAATGTCAACACCATACTCAAAACAGTCTACCACATGGTGGTGTTGTTCATCTGATTTAGAGATGCACAGAACAAGGGTTGTTTAGGAACCCTGGGCGTAGCAGGCATAGTGCCTCAACGCGTATTTCCACGAAGTAAAAAAAAAACTCTGTGGAAATACGCTACGCTACGCCCCCTCCCAAACTCCTTAAAAAATGTTTAAAAAGGCACTTACCTGTTGTCTGCCGCCTCCACTACCTGGCCGCTCCCCGTTCTGCTCCTCGCATCGTCTGTAATGAAAAAAACTCTACCTTCTACATCTGACGCGCTTGAGCATGCATGTCAGACGGAGACCGTAGTGGTTTTTTTATTACAGAAGACACGAGGAGCAGGACGGGAAGCCGCCAGGCAAGGGAGGCGGCAGACAACAGGTAAGTGGCTTTTTAAACATTTTTAAAGGGCTTTGGGAGGGGGAGGGAGCAGCTAACTCCGCCACGGAGGCTGAGTTTGTTGCCTACTCCGCGTTCGCCGCGGATCGCGTCGTAGGCAAATCTCCGCAACATCTGCTGGCAGAGTGGAGTTACCCACCCAGGGTTATACAATACCCATTAAAAATGCTAATACCTACCTCCACAGCCATTCCTTTAGCTTTGGGGACCTGGAATAATCTGAATCGGCGCATTTACATGCAAGAGAGATGGTTTGTAGTTGTTTTGGCAGCGATGACAAGGGCGATGGGTGGTGCAAGCTGTAGTGGCCTCCTTGTCTGAGCCCTGGCACTTAATATTTTACAAATTAAGCACAGTTAAGTTGAAACAATCGTATACTTCACGGTTGTTCAGTATGCATGCAGCTTTGATCAACTGTGCAGGTCTTTTTGTGGTATTTCATATGATAATAATCTATATATGGTTACAGCACTGGGTTGTCCAATCTGATATTTTGTTTACAATTTATGGTCCTGAACAGGCGTGTTTGGTGAGAGAAATGGTCGGGAAGATCTGCTCAGATAGATAGTGTGAGATGTAAAGTGGCAAGCATAAGATGCAGCTAATCCATATCCAAACATATTGAACCATTTGCAAACCTATTCATCATGTATCCTTCCATCCATCATTTCACTCATCTATCCCTCCATCCACCCTTTTACTCATCCATCCATTATCCATCCATCCACCCTTTCACCCTATCTATCCACACACTCATCCATCCACTCTTCCACCCACCCATCCATCCATTCACTCATCCATCCAACCATTTACACTTTCACCTATCCAGCCACCCTTTCACTTACTCATCCATCCAACCATTTATAATTTCACCTATCCAGCCACCCTTTCACTTAGTCATCCATCCAACCAGTCACTCATCCTTCCACACATTCACCCTTTCAGTCATCCACACATCCCTCCTCCCTTTCTCTCTCCACTGACCCTTTCACTTAGCCATCCATCCTTCCTTCCATCCACCCAACCATCCATCTACTCATCCACTCATGAATCTACCCATTGACCCTATAACTCATCCATTCTTTTAATCATCCATCCATTTTTTCTCTCATCCATCCACCTTTTCACTCATCAATCCAACCTTTTGCCCATGTACCCTCCCTTTCACTCACTCATCCATCCTTACATCCACCCTTTCACACATCTGTCCATCCAGTCATCCTTTCACTTATCAATTCATCAATACATCCATCATTTCATTCATCCATCCACCCATTCTTTCTCTCATCATTCACCCTTTCATTCATCCATTCACCCTTTCACTAATCCATCTAGCCATCCACCAATCCCTTCACTTATTCTCTCACCCACCTTTTTACATTAATTGTGAGCTGAGCCTTTGTCTGCAGAGTTGCAGACAGAAGAGAACCATCAGGAACTTATCCTCCCCCCCGCTGTAGTTCCTAAAGCAAAGGAGAGGAGTTAGCCTAACGGCTAAGGCGCTCGACCTCGGACCTGGGGATCTGAGTTTGAGTCTCGGTAACGACGCCAAACCTCCTGTGATTCTGGCCAAATCACTTAATCTCCCCGTGCCTAAAAATTAAAGTGTGTGTCCTCATGTAAAAAACGTAACTTGTGCTATGTAAAGCGCTCTGATACCTGATTTGGTTCGGGTCTAGTTCGCGCTATATAAAACTCTAACAAAAAAAAAAAAAAAGGGAGGGGTTCAAGATGCCCCTGCACATAGTCAACCTGAAACCTTGGACGTCCTGAGTCATGCATGATGCACAGTGCCAGGTTGTGAGGTGATTGTGGCATGGTGTTTCCAGGGCTTTAAGTGGGATGACAAAACAGGGGTGTTGCTCCAAAGGGGGTGTTCGATGTAATTAAGGGCGAAGCTTAAAACACCTAAGCTAAAAATCTGTGCTTAGCATAGTGTTCCGCCCCACTGGTATTTTGCTGTTTCTGTCATTGCATTCAGATATATAATACACCATGTAACGTTACAGCTGCAACAAGCCAGAACTATAGGCTTTGTCAATGGTTGTTAGTTGCATAAAGTAAAAAAACAGCAAACATTACTTCCTTGAATAGAATATTAAAAATGCATCAGTTCTAAAATGAGGATACTGTGAAAAAACTATAACGCTGTTTTTTAAACTTCTTTCACCGCCTTATTTTGATTAACTGGCTTCTCTCGTAGCAGTAAGGGTGTTATCCTACATGTCTTCCTTCTGAAAAGAGGCCCGAGGCTGGAGGAGGCCCACACCTGCTTTTCAATCCAGACGTGCCCATTGTCATTCTGTATGGGGCAATCTGCCTCATTTAGAATGACAATGGGCGGGGTGGGGCTGCTCTTGCATTCAGAGGAGCGCGAGGCGCCCCAACAGGGGTAGAGGATTCTCACAGGGAGCAGTGCTGTTCCCAGAGGCCAAAATTACGGACAAAAGGCGTTCCGTAAAAGGGATCCTCACGTACAACGGACGTGAGGTCCCAATTACGGACGGTCCGTGAAATTTACGGACGGTTGGTCACCCTACGGCAACGCGTGCCAAAAGCACCTGCAGGCAAGACGCTTCGACGGCCCAGGGAAACCTTAACGTTTTCAGATTCCGCATGTGTGACATTGTCATGTTTTTAGCATGTTGAGGCGTACAATTTCGTGCATTATGTGTGCCACTTTGAGTGACACTTTACCAGAGCACAGGGTAATTTACCAGAACACACTTTACCTGAAGGGGTCAGAGTCTTTTACAATAGAACCAGTTACATTGCATAAGGACTTCAGAGTACATGAATTACATATAAAGATACAAACAGATAAACACAAAAATGGTAGTAAGTACATAAGTCACTACAGATATTAGTGGTTAGAGTTACATATACACCAGTTGCAAATTAACTAAAAGTTACATTTTAAGAAAGGTAGAAGCAATTCAGATTGGACCTATATATATATTGCAAATTTATACAGCATGATCTCACCATTGCTGGATATCTTGCTTTAGGCCCGGCCTTCAGGGTGTTGTTGCACTCATGGGCTGTGATCTTGCTCCTGGGGGATCCCCAAGCTGGTGATGTCCAGATGTCCAAAGAATACAGACCGGGAGTGGAGGGTCCAAGGGAAGTTTAAAGACCAGCGTGGATAAATTCCCCAAAAGGACTATTGCTAAACGCACGCTGACAGGCTTTGAAAAGCACTGGAAACAAAAAACAGAAGACGCAAGCAAAGGCTCCCAATCATAAATAGGAGGATTCCTTTCATAAGGACGTAATCCCATCACCCACCAAAGTGGCATGCTTCATCATCTGGGATTTCTCCTCTTGGCTGAAATACCTAGTGCAGCCAAGGGCTACAACCCCTTCACTGTGAGGGAGGAGCTTAGGGATTTTTTAGATACAACTCTTATACAAGATCTACTAAAATCCAGCAGATGTAAAGCACTAAAGTACTTGAGTGATCAACGCAGTGCAGAAAATCCAACTAAATGTGATACGTGTTTTAAAACTGACTACCAAGAGAAAAAGGAACTTTATTAGTTAACTCTTGGTGTCAGGGTTAAAAACAGTGTATGTGCAGTTTGAAAATATTAACTGCATCTGTCCAATAAACAGGTCTACATGTTTTGGCTAGTATGACCTCAGGGGTGTTGTGGCCTTCGTCATGACCTCGATGTTAAGTGCTACTGCGTAACAAAGTGATAACGTGAAAAAAGTAATAAAAAAACACTTGAAGGTGTAATATAGAATAAATACAACCTACAGCACCAGTAGTCTCCCTTTTGGTGAATTAGGACATACTGATGGTAACCTGAGGAAGACAAAAATGGTGTTTCAGCCAAGAGGAGAAAACCCAGATGATGAAGCATGCCACTTCGGTGGATCAATCAATCAAGGTACTTGTAAAGCGCGCTACTTACCCGTGAGGGTCTCAAGGCGCTGAGGGGTGTGGCGCTACTGCTCGAAGTGCCAGGTCTTGAGGAGTCTTCTGAAGGCGAGTAGGTCTTGGGTCTGACGTAGGTGGGTGGGAAGGGTGTTTTTTGGCGGCGAGGTAAGAGAAGGATCTGCCGCCGGTGGTCGTGCGTTGGATGCGGGGGACATCTGCGAGGGCGAGGCTGGCGGAGCGGAGCTGGCGGGTGGGGGTGTAGAAGCTGAGTCTGCTGTTCAGGTAGGCTGGTCCGGCGTTGTGGAGTGCCTTGTGTGCGTGGGTGAGGAGCTTGAAGGTGATCCTCTTGTTGTTGGGGAGCCAGTGCAGGTCTCTCAGGAGGGGGGTGATGTGGCTGCGGCAGGGGGGCGTTGACGATCAGTCGGGCGGAGGCGTTTTGGATGCGATGTAGCCGCCGTTGGTGTTTGGCTGGGATTCCTGCGTAGAGTGCGTTGCCGTAGTCCAGTCTGCTGCTGACGAGGGCCTGTGTCACCGTTTTTCTTGTTTCGGTCGGGATCCATTTGTAGATCCGGCGGAGCAAGCGTAGGGTGTTGTAGCAGGAGGAGGATGAATCCTAAGTTGCGTGCGTGTTCGGTTGGTGTCGGTGCTGTCCCTAGCGCGGTCGGCCACCAGGAGTCGTCCCAGGCTGTGGGGGTGGGTCCGAGGATGAGGACCTCCGTCTTGTCCGAGTTCAGTTTCAGACGCCTGCTCTTCATCCAGTCGGTGATGGCCTTCATGCCCTCGTGAATGTTGGTTTTGGCGGTGTGGGGGTCCTTCGTGAAGGAGAGGATGAGCTGGTTGTCGTCGGCGTAGGAGATGATGTTGAGGTTGTGGTGGCGGGCCACTTGTGCGAGGGGGGCCATGTAGATGTTGAACAGCGTCGGGCTGAGGGATGAGCCCTGGGGGACGCCGCAGATGATGTCGGTGGCTTCCGACCGGAAGGGTGGGAGGCGGACGCTCTGGATTCTGCTGGAGAGGAAGGATGTGGTCCAGTCAAGGGCCTTCTCTTGGATTCCGGCTTCTTGGAGGCGCGCCTTTAGGGTGCGGTGGCAGATCGTGTCGAATGCGGATGACAGGTCCAGGAGGATGAGGGCTGTTGTATCACCATTGTCCAGTTGGCGTCTGATGTCCTCTGTGGCGGCTATGAGGGCTGTCTCGGTGCTGTGGTTTCGCCTGAATCCGGATTGGGACGGGTCCAGGATGTTGTTGTCTGCGAGGTGGCGGGTCAGTTGAATGTTGTCGATTTTCTCGATGAGTTTTGCTGGGAACGGGAGCAGGGAGACGGGTCGGAAGTTCTTGAGGTCCTTGAGGTCCGCCTTGGGCTTTTTGAGGAGGGCGTTGATTTCGGCGTGCTTCCAGCTTTCCGGAAATGTCGCTTTTTCGAAGGAGATGTTGATGACCTTCCATAGTTGAGGTGCGATGGCCGCGTCTGCTTAGGTGAATACGTGGTGTGGGCAGGGTCTGACGGAGATCCTGAGTGGATGGAGTTCATGATCTTGCGTGTCTCGTCGTCTTTGGTGTTGGTCCAGGAGGTCAGGTGGTTGGCGCTGTTGTTGATCGCGGGGGTGGTGGGATCGTGCATCGTTGGTGTGGTCGTGGAGTTGAAGCTGTCGTGGATGTCAGCGATCTTGCGGTGGAAGAAGATGGCCAGTGAGTCGCACAGTTCTTGTGAGGGCGGGATGTCGTTGGCGCTGGCGTCGGGATTGGAGAGTTCTTTCACGATGCGGAAGAACTCTTTGCTGTCGTGTGCGTTGATATCCAGGCGGTCTTTGAAGGAGGATCTCTTGGCTAGTCTGATTAGGTGGTGATGTCTGCGGGTGGCTTCCTTGTGGGCTGCGTGGTTTTCTGGCGTTGGTTTGTGGAGCCATTTTTTCTTCAGCTTGCGGCAGGCGCATTTGGAGGTCAGGAGGTCGTCGGTGAACCAGGTGGCTCTCCTGCTGGCGTTGTTGTTGGATGGTGTCCTGAGTGGGGCGAGGGTGTTGGCGCAGTCGTTGATCCACTGTCTGAGGTTGCGGGCTGTGTCAGGGTAGGTGGGGTCAATAGGTGGGTTCTGGGCGAGGGTGGTGGTCAGCTGGTCTTCGGTGACTTTGTTCCAGTGGCGGCTCGGCGGCTGTTGGGTGCGATGGTGCGTGGTTGGTTTGAGGGTGAAGTGGATGCAGCGGTGGTCGGTCCAGTGGGGTTTGGAAGTGTGGTCGAAGGCGACGTGGGTGCTTGCGGAGAAGGCGGCGTCAAGCGTGTGGCCTGCGGCGTGGGTGGGTGCGGTGACGAGTTGTCTGAGGCCGAGGTTGGCGAGGTTTTCGATCAGAGTGGCGGAGTTGGCGTCGTCGATGTTCATGAGGCGGAAATTCAGGTCCCTGAGGAGGATGTAGTCCACGGAGGCGAGTGCGTGGGTGCTGGCGAGGTCGGCGATGGAGTCGCTGAACTGAGCCCGGGGTCCGGGGGGTCTGTAGATGAGTGTTCCTCTGAGGGTGGTGTTGGGGTCGGTGTGGATCTTGAGGGTGGACTTGTAGACGATGGCTATTCCTCCTCCGATTCCATTGGTGCGGTCCGTGCGGGTGATCTTGCAGCCGTCCGGGATGGCTATGGCGATGTCGGGTGCCGAGGAGTCGTTCCACAAGGTCTCAGTGAGGAAGGCCACGTCTGGGGCGAAGGTGTCGAGCAGGTCCCAGAGCTCGACGGCGTGTTTGCGTGCGGAGCGGGTGTTGGGCAGAATGCAGCGGAGGTGGTCGGGTCTAGTTCTAGGAGGTTTGGTGGGACTGTCGCAGGTGAAGCTGCAGGTGCGGCAGGAGAAGGGTCCGTGGGTCCGTTTCGGGGCGTCCTGGAAGCAGGTGTTGTTTCTGCCGGCGTTGAGTGCTTGGAGGGAGTCGGCGTTGTATCTGAGTCTGGCGTCGTGGCGAGCGTGGGGTCCAGGGGGTCTGGCGCTGGGCGCAGTCCAGGCGTGGATGGGCGCAGACGGGCTTGCCTTAGGCAGCGGCCTCCATTAAGAAGGGTGCGAGGGAGGGAGGAGCAGCTGGGAGGGGGAGCGGGTGGCTAATCAGGCGCGGGGGGCGGGGCCGCATGGGAGGCAGCGGCGGGAGCGGGAAAGCGTGAAAATGGCGGGAAAAGGCAGGAATCCAAACAGAGGCAGCAAGGGGGACGCTGACGCGGTGGGGCAGCGACCTGGCCTGTGAACAGATGGATGACGGGATTCCGTCCTTATTTAAAGACTCCTCCTATTTATGATTGGGAGCCTTTGCTTGTGTCTTCTGTTTTTTGTTTCCAGTGCTTTTCGAAGACCGTCAGACCGGTGGATAATTGTGTGTTTAGCAGATGTCCAGATGTACTCCACACTTGTTGGGATAGTGGCTTAATAGCCGGGCCCTAGCACAAAGAAGTGGCAGTTGGTCCTCCTTTAAGCAGCTGCTTCGACCTAGGCCTACTGCTCACGGTACAAGCAGACCATCCGCCCAAAGAAGTAACAAAAGAAATAACAAGATCAAGCAGTAACAAACAGAGCAGGAGGCAGTGACCCCCATAGCAAACAAGTGAGTGCAGTGCGAGCTATGATTATTGCAGAGGAGGCAAGCTTGAGAGTATCACGCTGTGTTCAAGTGTCACTCACCTTTCACAGGAATCTTCCTAATGGCTCCTCCGAGTGACAAGGCAATATTTTGCCATGAGTTTGTAGGATACCCACCATTAGAGGTCTCTCCCTATTGATTTCATAACTGTACTTTTTATGTTTTAAGTTCTTGTGTAGAACCTTTCCTGATAACTTTCCCAGAGTCCCTTTTTCTACAAGGGCAACCTAAATGCTGTTATTGCTGAGACCCTACTGGGGTAAGATAGTCCGTGCACTGTTGAGCATGGTCATCAATTTCAAAACAGAGAGGAGCTCCGTAAAAACCAAAAGAGGTAGAGCACCAAATAGAACCAAGTCAAAGACCAAATTTCCTCTTTGGCAGAATCAATCAATTCAGTAGCATCCACACAATATAGCTATACCGCATCATCAGAACATAAATTCACAAATATAAAATACTAAATAATGTTTTTTATTAAATCTTATTTAAACGATATGTTACAATAATTTAAACATTTTCTTTGAAAAAAGGCTTCAGTAAACCATTACATTTCTTTAACACAATCAATTGTTATATATATATATATGAAAAAGGCATAACAACCTATATTGTATCAAGGGAGGGTTACATAAAAAACGCACATAAAAATTTCACAACTTGTCCACAAAAGAGTGGGAGAAAATAATTGACAAAAAGCTCATATCATTATACAGAAACACTAGTCAATAATAGATTGTCTGTCACAGTCGGAATGCTTTACATAGTATTTTGCAAACATCCTAGAGATCTAGTGTCGATACATAAAAAAAGCATTGACGCGTTTCGGGTGTAGAAGTATATAGCAACCACCTTCTTCAGGAATGTAGATATCTCCAAGCTACGAATTGTATCGTCTTTCAAGATTTTTTAGATGCAAACCCCTGAGTATTTTCTATGCATTCTAGCAGTTCCAAAAAGCGTGAGACCCAATTCGACCTTTCAGCCAAAATAAAGGCGGTTTCGGTCCTCAATTAACAGTGAACTCGTCCCTTCCGCTTCCACAAATATTCGCCTTTATTTTGGCTGAAAGATCGGATGCTGGAGCTCCCTGATTTTATTGAAAGAGAGGTGCTGACCCCTCTATGTTATTGCCATTGGCACAGTAGAATATACAGATCTTTTTTTTGATTTTTTATTTATTTATAGGTATTTTTCAATATTCGGTACACGACCATCAGGTCAACAGAGAGGTAGCAACAGCAATACCATAAGTCTCATGTATACAATCTGTCTCATAACTTTCCCCTCCTCCCACTCCCCAACACCTCCTTCCCAACTCTCCCCTTTCGAATTGTCATAATAGCTAAACAGCAGTGATATACGAAAGTCCGAGCTTGCAATCGAAGAGGAGTCCAGTACTCCCAGGGATAACTACAGTTCCGTAGTTAGAGGTCTCCCTCTCACTCAAACACTGGAATTCTCCAGTTAGCACTAAGTGCCTCCACTGTGCCACCTCCAAAACTCCCTCATCCGTCTCCCCCCATTCGCCGCATTCCAGTTCATCCATCAGTCCCATATCTCAACCAACCCCCAGCACCTCGTCAGCCGTGTCATCACTTCCCTGCTGGCCCGAAAGGTAAGTTATCAAAGGGCTCCAAATATCCCTCGGCCGGGATTTCAGTGGCAGCTGTTCCGCATATGCATGTAAGTATTCCTGTCAAGTGGACATGTCTTGTATCCATCCCTTGAATTTGGCCGCTCTGCCCCTACCCCACCTGCACGCCACTTGTCTTCTGGCTAGGAGTATACCCATAATCAGGAATTTACAATGTAGTGTTTGAATGTCAGTCACCAATCCCAGTAGGGCTGTGGTGGGGTGCCATGGTACAGGGGTCCCCAACATGTCGGCCAGTCCCAGGAAGACCTCCCTCCAGTAGTCGGCAACCCAAGGGCAGTTCCATGCCAGGTGAAGGAAATCAGCAGGACCCCAACCACATCTAGAGCATCTATCGTCATCTCGGAGACGGAGCTTATATAGTCGTGCAGTCGTGTGATATATTCTGTGCAAAAATTTAAAATGTATTAATCACAGTCTGCTACTACCCGACACTGCGTTAGTTTGTAAGCAAGCCAGTTCCCATTGTTCATCTGTGAGTGGAACATCTAGGTCTTTATCCCATTCTGTCCTGGTCCTAACTGGGGAATCTGGAGGAGCGGTACGTACTCGCGCATGTAGCATGGAGGTGACATGCAGAGGGGCTTCCGATTGAAGTAGTAGGTGGAGGGACGTAAAGACCGCCGGCTCCTTCGGGAACTCCGGAGTCTTGGCCCGTACGCTTTGCCTAAGCCTAGTATACAGGAAGAGGTCCATAAAGGAGTACTGCGCATCCCCAAAAAACTGGTCTTTGGTCCGGAATTCCCCTTCGAGCTATAGGTCGCCCCAGGTCACATAATGCATTTTAGTTAGTAGGTTGAGGCAGATTTTCTCAGTTGTGACAGGCAACAGAGGGAAATTGCCTAATGGGATTCTGGGGGAATAAAGCTGGGGCACTCCCACGACCTGCGCCAGCCAGTGCCATGCCTTGACAGTGCAGTCCACAGTAGTGGGTTCCCTGTCTCTCTCTTTATATGGTGCAAACACGTAGACAGAAGGAGGGACCGGAGTCATATGGCCATCTTCCACAGCAAGATGAGGCATGTAAGGGGGGGGGGGTGGAACCAGTATATGGCAAAGTGTGCCTGAGCACTATGATAATATTGCTCGAAGTCGGGCACATCGAAGCCCCCGTATCAATACGGCAGAGTAAGGGTGTCGAGCTTCAGGCGTGCTTGCTTCCCCCCAGATGAGCGGACCAGCTGTGTACGCAGTGTTTTGAAGAAACGAGTGCCCGGGTGATAGGGAATGTTGATAAATAAGTAAAAAAAATTTTGAACTATAACCATTTTTATCAGTGAGATCCTCTCAGCCATTTAAAGGGGTAGCTTTAGCCAGTTCGTAATGTTATCAATCACTTTGGTCATGGCCCGCCTGTAATTTGTCCTTATTAAGGCCTCTATGTCCCTAGCGATGTGGATACCGAGGTATTTAAAATCATCTCCCTCCCACGTCAATGGGTAATCCAGGGGGTGCAGGAGTGTGTGATCAGTAAGGGGAAAAAACGCAGACTTGCCCCAATTTATTTGTACCCCGGCGATCGCACCAAGCTTAGTAATTTCCCGCAAGACTGGGTTTAAGTTTTCCTGAGGTTTGTGAATGTATAATGTGATATCATCAGCGTACAATGACACCAACACTTGTCTGGAGGGATATATGAGGTCTCTATGGTTGTGGTGCTGTCGCAAATGGGCCGCCCGGGGTTCAACTGCTATAGCGAAGAGGGGGAAAGGGGGCAACCCTGCCTCGTCCCTCTGGTAATAGCGAAGGAATCCGAGCGCCCCATTGAGGAGCACCCTGGCACACGGTGCAGTGTAGAGCAGCCTGATCCAGCCAAGGAACAATTCCGGCATCCCCATGTACGCCAGTGTCCCCATCACGTAGTCCCACTCTACTGAGTCCAGGAAGACTGCCACCGCAACACTTCTCGGGTCAATGTCCTGAATAACGGCCATGGAGTTCCATAGATTATGGGCAGTGGCCCGGTTTGGCACGAACCCCGCCTGATCCGGTAGCACCAGTCTTTCTAGAAGGATGTTCAATCTGGTTGCTAGGACTTTCGCCAGGATTTTGGTGGCACTGTTGAGGATGGATAAAGGTCGGTACGAGTCGCAGTGGTCTGGAGGTTTTCCGGGCTTGAGCAGTGAAAGGATCTGAGCTTCTCTAATTGTGGCAGGGAGCGTACCCTTTTCTGGTGCCTCATAGAAGACAGCTTTGAGAATAGGCGCTAAAATGGAAACATATGCCTTGTAAAAGTCAATAGGGATACGGTCAGACCCCGGAGCTTTCCTTGACTTCATGCCCATTATCGCTTTGGTGATCTCATCAACTTCGAGCTCATGAGCTAAGAATTTACGTTGCCCATCTCCCAGCCATGCTAGGGTGACGTCCTCGTAATAATCCCCGAGATCCAGGGTGTGTTGTCTCTGGGACGCGTATAGCTTTTGGTAATACTCCGTTAGGGTAGTCATTTGGTCCGGAAGGGACCTACAGGTGATCCCCTGCTCGTTTCGAAGCTCGGTGACATAGTTCCTGTACCTAGAGGGTCTAATCGCTCCTGCAAGCGATTTCTGGGGATTGTCTCCCTCCCCATATATTCTAGCCCTACAATGTTTCCCCCGAAATGTACATTCCCGGTCGACAGCCTCCTTGTAATCCGACAGTTTCTCCCGCTGACTAGCCCTTAAGGCGTGTGAGTCGTCTATGCCCGCTATTTCCCGCTCCAGTCCTTTCAACTCTTCCTCGAGTGTGGTTAGAGTCCGTCTGAGGTCCCTCAATATGCCCCCCCCTTTGGATATACACCACCCGCGCACTGTCACTTTGAATGCCTCCCACACTGTAGTCAGGCTGGCTACTGAGCCAGTATTTCTGGGGAAGAATTCCGTTATCTCCTACTCTATTTCAGCCTTAAAGGCTGCGTCCTGAAGGTGAAGGGGGTTGAGCCTCCAGTTAGCATAGGGGGTCAAGTTCCCTGGAGGCCTCACTTTGACAAGAACTGGGGAGTGATCTGAAAAAGTTTTAGCGAGGTGGGTCGCCCTGTCCACCCAGTGTGCCATACCCGTGGAGACAAACAAATAATCCAATCTGGCCCAGGTGTTGTGTACAGTGGAGTGATGGGTTCCTGCCCGCATGGCTGGGTGCAGATATCGCCACGTATCTATCAGGTCATGAGTTGGCATGTGGTGTAGTGAGCGGCCATGGCTGATGACCGGTCCATGCTGGGGTTGAGAACAGTGTTAAAATCTTCCCCCATAACACATGCCTGCACCCAAGTGTGAGTAGTTTACCACGTAGTGTGTGTAGGGAGTGTGTATCATCAACATTAGGGCCATAGTAATTCGCGAAGGCAACATCGTGTGAATTGAACCTACCCAGAGCAAACAATACCTTCCATTGGGGTCTGCCTCCCCTCCTCCCGCAACAAACCCAACTCCTAGTCTAATTAGGATGGCCACTTCCCTAGAGTAGTTGGAGTAGGACGTGACACTTCTATGCGATGCCCATCGCGAAGCAAACCGGGGTGTACTGCCCTGAGCAAGATGGGTCTCCTGTAGGAGGGCGATGTGGGCATGATGGCGTTCTAAATATCCCAGCACCTGCCTACATTTCCTGGGGTCATTCAGACCTCTAACATTCCATGAGATGATATTTAGCGCTGTTCTATCATCCTGCGCATTATCCATAACTGTCAGATTGTGCATTCTGCATCTAAACACGATCACTCGCTCCTCTGCGAATTTCGTTGCTCACTTTCGTTCCATCCATCCCCCTCCCTCCCCTCCCTCCAACACCCACTCCAGCTACCCCAACATGCCAGGAAAAAACATCCCCCCCCCCCCAACTGGAGCCACTGCGCTCCTAAACTTCGATACATGAAACAGGGGGAATGCCCTCAATTAGGGGCCACTAGGGGCTCCCGCCTTTACCACTCATTCTCACTATCGCACCCATCTGCAACCTCCCAATAACGAGGGGTCGGTCTGACGGGATGGAGGTGAATGGCCAGGTGGCTTAATGTACCACCATATCAATTACAGGGAGTTATACATCACCAATCTGCAGAGCGTCAATTAGAGGCCCAGTGGCAGCGCCACCCAGCATTCAGTCTAAGGTGGGGAATCGCCATCAACCAGGGTCCGAAAGCGGTGAGTGGGATTTCGAATGTCGTCGCATGGCCTCCTCCCTGGAGGATGATCGCCTTTTGTGCTTGAGGTAGTCCTCCGCCTGCTGTGGAGTGGTGAAGATGTGAGGCGCCCTCTTATGATGGATCCGAAGTTTTGCGGGATACAGCATGGCATACGGTATGCCTTGGGTTTGCAGCTTCTTTTTAACCACTAGGAGTTTACGGCGGGCATCCTGCACTTGCTGGGTGAAATCGGGGTAAAATGACAGGGTGGTGTTCTCATATCATACTTCCCCTTTCTCACGCGCCAGCCGTAGCACAGCGTCTCTGTCCCTGTAATTCAGAAACCGCATTATCACCGGGCATGGGGGGAGACCCGGGGCAGGACGCTTCGCCAGGGATCTATGAGCCCATTCAATAACCATGTGGGCAGAGAAGGAGTATTTCCCGAACAGATCAACCAGCAGTTTTTCCTTTTTTATTTTTTTAATAATTTTTATTTGACAAGCAAGTCAAGGAGATCAACATATCAAATACATAATCAGAAAAGATCAAATAAATCGAATTCAATTTGATGCAAATACATAATATAAAAATAAAAACACAAAAAAAAGGTAAGAGAAGTAGTTCCTAGTCAGGATAAATCGCTAATAATTAATAATATCATAAACAAAGAAAAAACCTACATGGTTCAAATCATTGCCGACATGGCTAAAAAAAAAATTATTACCCCACATTTTAATAACCTTAATTTTGGCTTTGATTCCTCTATTCCTGGCAATAGCTTCTTCCATAGTATAAATTTCATAAACCAATGACCACCATTCAGTTGTATGAGGAGGATTCTGAGAAATCCAAGCCCTTGCTACCACCAGCCTTGCACAAGCCAATGTAATATTTAGCAAATCTTTATAAATAGGACTAACCGGGTATATAGCCAAAAGTACCGTGGCGGCATTTAACGAAAAATTGATCAGTTGATTTTGGGTTAAAATATTTTCTATGTCCAACCAATATTTTGCTAATAATGGCCACAAATAAATCATATGTATAAGGTCTGCTGCCACCAGACCACATTTAGGACATTTAGTACGATCATTGTTGGAAATATTTTGCGCCCATTCTGACATTTTTAATGGAGTGTAGTACAGTTGACTAATCGTCCTATAAGATTGGAGTTTCAAACTGGAAGACTGGACGGCTTTACTGATATTGACTAAGGCATCGGAGATATTCTGGGTTGTCACGTTAGATCCTAAGCTGGTAGTCCATTTTAGTGCCAATCTAGGGGCTTCGTCAGAGCTATTTTGGCTGAGACACTTGTATCCCAAACTAATTAGCGATTTTCTATGCACAGAATAGAAACATGTCCATATATCTGAGCTGGTAATTTCTACCAGATTCATTTTGCGTACTAAATAGTCCTTAACTTGAATGTATTTGTATCTCATTTTTTCGGGCAATTTATACAAAAGTTGCAATGTTGGAAATTGTAGAAGCCCATCCGTACCATAAAGATCACCTAGTGTCTCAATACCATAATTAGCCCATTCTCGGCCAATTTTATCTCTAAAAATATCTGGAAGCCCAGGATTATCCCATATTGGCAGCTCTTTATGAAAAAACGAAGTATTGCACTTAGTCCACATCTGTTTCCATATAAATACAGCATCTCTCGCAGTCTTAAATTTTACCCGTTTAAAGTAATTTGGGTCTTGTACATTAGCCAGGAATTGTTTTGAGTAACCACCTAGCATGAATTGGTGAAAAAAATATTGGTTATTAGCGACAAATAAACTACGAAGCCGGCCTAAAAAAGAAGCAAAAAAATAAGCTTTGAAATCCGAGAAGTTTAAACCTCCCTTTTCAGATGTGAGTTTTAATATTATCATAGACCTGCGAGCCTTCTTATAGCCCCAAATGAAACTACTTAAAATGCTGTCTAATTTTTTAAAGAATAAGTTATTAATGCGACAAGGTATAGAAAGGAAAAGATATAAAAACTTTGGCAGTATGTTCATTTTGGTCAAATTCATACGACCTATGAGATTTAATGGAATCTTGTGCCATTTTTTCAGACGATTAGTCACTTCTTTTGATAAAGGATCATAATTTAATGAATTTATATCAGCGATATTAGATGATATCTTTACCCCAAGATATACTGCAGATTGACAGAGTCCTTGCACTGGTAAGTTGGCCTTATAGTTCATAATGACTTGTGTTTTGTTTATATTTAATTTATAGCCAGAGATAGTTCAAAATTTTTTAGCTTCTGCTGTGATCCCTATTAATGCATCCACGACATTGGTGGTGTAAATAGCTAAGTCATCTACATATGCAGTAATTTTTAGAGATTTACCTTCATGGAAGATAGGGGCAATCTTGGTTTGAGCTTCCAGAGCGTTAATAAATGGCTCCATGGAGAGAGCGAAGAGCAGGGGTGATAGCGGACATCCCTGCCACGTCCCTCGCAGGATTGGAAAGGCTGATAAGAGAGCCCCAGCATAGCTAATTTTATCATTAGGGTCCTTATACAATGCCTGTATACTTCTCAAAAAACGCCCTCTAAAACCAAATTGCCTTAAGACGCCCCACAAATAATCCCACCCCACTCGGTAAAACGCCTTCTCCGCGTCTAAAAGTATCATACCGAGTGGGGTGAGATCAGTTGTAGCAGCGTCAAAGGCAGTAATAGCCATGTTGACATGTGTAGTGGTATCTCTCCCAACAACAAAGCCATGTTGTTGATCATTTACCAAATGGGGCATAAGAGGAGCTAATCGCATTGCTAAAAGTTAGCGTCAGTATTTATCAGAGAGATAGGTCTATAAGACCCACACTCCACCGGAGGTTTATTTTTTTTTAGAAAGAACATAATTTTAGCTGTCTTCCATGAATCTGGGGCCTTCCCAGTAGCAGCAATTGAATTAATGACTAAGCAGAGCAGTGGTAGAATTTCATCTGCGCAAGTTTTATATAGCTCTATGGGAAGTGTATCCTCGCCACCCGCTTTATTAGATGGAAGAGAGGTAACAGCAAGGCGAAGCTCAGAAAATGTAACCTCCTCTTCCAATTGGTCAATTAATGTTTGTTCCAAGTATGTTCCTGCAGGCAAGTTCTTATTAATATAGGATTGTTTCTGAGCTTCAGTGCATCTACTCTCGGGGTATATACATTTTCATAATATGAGACAAATTGTCCCAGAATTTGAGCTGATTGAGTATATAAAATGTTATGGGGACCCTTATTTGCTTTAACTAGGGTTGTTGCACGATCATCTGCGACTTTATATGCCAAAAGCTTCCCGACTCTATCTCCACATTCATATTGAGATAATTTGTATTTGATAATTTTCTGAGAGTTTTTCTCCCTAAGAGAGCTTTTAAGAGTTGAGCGCTGACTTACAAGTTTAATTTCTAATCAAGCTATACTTTGCGCATTCATCTCATCAGCTCTAAGTTTATCAACTAACTGATTTTCTAGTAATAAAATATTGGCTAAAATAGCCTTAGTCTCTGCCTTACGGATAGAGTTTTGTTTGTGTACGTATTGCTGCACAACTCCCCTAATAAAAGCTTTACAAGCGTCCCAAACTGATAGAAGGTTAGCAGTGTTGATATTAATTTCAATATATTCTTTTATATGTTCCTTAAGCTTAGCTACGAATACTGAGTCAGTTAACAAATATCTAGGGAACGTGAAGGGTCTAAAATCAGGTACCCTTTGAACAATATTAAATATGAAAAGTATAGGGCTTGGGAAGATCTCCATATGTCCTGTATTGATAATTTCATCCGACGCCCAAGCCAGATCTATTTGTGAGCACCTTTTATGGGGTGGGTAGTAATATGTGTATCCAGGTATATCGGGAAACAGATTTCTCCACACATCTTTAACATTGTGTATCCCAGCAGTTTTTCCATAAAGTCTTCGAGCCTCCCCGTGTTGGTCGTCTCAGCAAGGCCTAACATGCAAACGTTGTTCCATCTAGAGCGGGCCTCCAACTCCTCGTTCTTGTCTGCAATAACTTTTAAGAGTTTGTCCATTTGCAGCGTGTGTTGCCTACTCGTGCCCGCGCCATCCTCCAAATCTGATACTCGCTGTTCCGCCTCTTTCAGCCTCTCCTCATGGTTGTCCAGCTTCGCCACGACGCCGTCAGGCCTTGTGTTCATGGAGTCTATTTTGGCGTCGATTTATTTATTTATTTATTTATTTTATTTATTGAAGTTTTGTATAGCGCTGGCTGGACCCGAGGGTGTCAGAGCGATTCACATCAAAAACACATATGCAATAAAGAAAAAAAAAAAAAAGAGGACATAAAAGAAGAACAAGGAGCACAGGCGGACATAAAGTCAGTACAACAACATCTTGAGCGGAATACGGGACGGAGATCAGGAGCGAATCATCCGGCTCTGGGTTCAAAGAGAAGACGGCCTTTCGCAGTCAGGCGTGGGGTTCTCACTACGAACCAGAGCGCTCTAGGAAGAGGGCTTTGAGTAGCGTCTTGAAATGCGGGAAGGATGCGGTCATTCTGATGTGGGGGGATGGCGTTCCAGATCCTTGGGGCATTTCCCACTCCTCATCTCTAGATTCTGGGGGGGCCTCAGTGCCCTGCTCCCTGGTAGCGCTGCTGGGCGTTTTACGGGTATCGAACGGGAGTTTGGACTGCCTGGGTTCTGTTTTCTCCATGGTGAGCTGGAACGTATAGCCGATGTTGGGGCGCTAAACCGACCTCCCTCACTGCAGCGCCTCAATTACACCCTCCTGCGGGCCAGGGGGGGCCATCCAGTGCAGTCTACACAACAGCAGCAACGATTGAGCTAAGGTGCAAGGACTATGCCAGGGCTTCTGAGCTGTTGCAATCCACCATAATCCGTGCTCCGTTCCTCCAGTGTGTGCAGCCAGCACGTTAGCAAAATGGCGGCAAGGAGCATCGTAGTTTCAGGGGAGGTATCAGGGTGGCCGATATTGGAGCAGGGGCGTCTGCGGCAGTACGGGGAAGTCAGTAGTTTATCGCCAAAGTCTCTAATACATCCGCCCGTCGCCAGTTAGCGCTGATCTAATCCTCCATTTGACATAGGCAGGGTTAGCATAAAATGGCGGTTCCCGCCGCAGCTGTAGCTTCCCTCCCGGTCGGGGTGGCTTCGCAGTGTCCCACACCCAGTCGCAGTAAAAGCGCAGCGTCTCACCGTACGTTGGGTCTCCACTAGACCGCTGTAGCCGGCCTTCCCCACAGCTGCGTCAATCCGAGTCGGTGCGGCCCTGTCACCTTTCCGCCTCTTCTTCACGGGGAGGAGGATCTTCCACGGGTGGGGTGTACCTGCACCGGGCATGCGACCCCCGCTATGCGACCCACAGGCGGGGGAGGCGATCCCTCGGTGTCCCAGTTGGCGCCGATCTTCCGCACCTCACCTCTGGCCACGTCGTGTCTGGGCCTATGCAGCCCCGGCCTTCCCTAGTTCTCGTGTCCCATTCAGTTCTCCAGGGCGTGAAGGACAAGAAACTGTCGGCAGCACCAGCGGACCTTCCGGACCCGATTGGTGATCTTAGTAGGGCGATATGGGGTGGCAGGATAGGGTTTATGTGCAGGAACCCGCCTGGCTAGGCGGGAGCTTTACACCGAGGCGGCCATTGCTGTCCGGCGCCACCTAGCACCCCCCTAGAATATACAGATCTTCGTGATACAATCTGACCTGAATAATTGGGTCTCACGCTTTTTGCCTCAGACATGACCACGCCTCTCCCTAGTGAAATATGGCCACAACTTTTGCAGACACTTCATTCTACTGTTTCCACCCTTAATTTCCATTCTGATAAACTGGTCCTTCAAGTTGACCTTCTGAACTTGTTAGCTGTCTTCACAGCAGAGATTGACAGCAAGCTCCCCCATCACAGACAGCTTGTCCTCATTTCCAACCTTTCTCAATGATGTTTTGTCTGAAATCAAATGGCTCACTGTCAGGACTGGACAATGTCAACTATTGGCCAGTGCAACCCCTGTACAAGCCCCTGAACTCCACAACACCCAAACCCCAAATGTACATATCGTGTCCATCAGCTAAAGTCCTGAGCTTGCAGGCTCTTGGCAGGTGACTAGCCCTTCAGCGACAACAAATGTAACCTATATCTGGCTTGTAAAGGCCACGATTGTTCCCCAATGAACGGACATGCTCATTCAATAAGTTTGAGTCCCCAGCAGGCAGGTATACCACACCAGCCCCCCTCAGCAGTGACCTATAGCGCTCTGCTCCAGCCAGCCACCGGGATCACTGACTTAGAAGGAACTCAGCCATCACATCCTCTCAGCATGAGGGAATGGATGAGACTTCAGAAGCAGCTAAATAAAACCAGTAGCAACTCTTCCTCTGTCACTAGCAGTCTGCTCCCGCTGTTCACATGTAAAAGAAGAAAGCCCCCATGCCTAACGGCAAAGAAAATGGATCCCACCAGACAAACACATGTCTCATTTTTGACCCAAACAGAAGGCCCAGTGCCCGCTGAGGCAAATGCAATACCAGGGCCCACCGGCAACAGGCTATGTCAACCATCAAGACAATACGGCGCACATCCAGAAGACGTAACATCGAGGGCCATCCATGTTGGCTCATGTGGGCATGGGCTGACGACAATCCAAGACTGTCCTGTTGACCAACCTGGGCTTCCTGTCCCGGTTAACAGTGATCTTGCCCAGCTCACAAACGATTCCCTCTGAGTGACGGGACCTAGAGCTCCCCAAGTCATCAGTCGAAACCAATTCATACTGTTGAGCCCTCCTTGTTCATCTGGCATCCAATCTGCCCCCCCATGACGGAGAATCAGGACAAATTAGAGAAAGCAATCTCAAACTGGAAAAGGACGGCCAATAATGTACATGCACCTTCCAAAAAATTAGATCTATTTGCCGCCATGAGGTGTCCAAATGGTTCTCAGCAGAGTTATATTCAGGCAAAATAAAAACACGTCATGCAGAACGGAAATGGCAAAGAACATATCTGACGGAAAATAAGGAGCTCTTTGCACAAAGCATGAAAGATTATAAAAAAACTATCGTACAGGCTAAAATAACATACATTTCAAACAAAATAATGAACTCCAGTAATAAAACCAAAGACATTTTAGATATAGTGGGCGAAATAACAAACCAATATCGAGTTATATTGCCAGACACCCCAACATAAAAATTATGCAATGATCTAAACTCTTTCTTTGTGGACAAAATAAAGGAAATACAAGACATTATCCCCACCAGTATGTTAGACACAAAGACCGCACCTGAAAACAGAAATTACACCACCATCTCAACCTTCCCCATATTAGCCAAGACTACCTAGTGGAACTAATAACAAAAGTGAAAAATGGCTTCCCGGAAGATGCATGCCCCCCATAAATTCAAAAAATCATCTCTGCCTTCTCAGAAATTGTCTTATGACTCATGAATCAATCTCTTACGAGGGGCGTGGCTTGGCAGCCGATGAGGTTGGCAGCGTGAGCACCGAGCTCCGCTAGAAACCCCACAATAATCCGGTATTAAACGATGCCTTGCACCCCCTGACGGCACCCGAGGGTCGGAAAACGAAAGAGAATCCCATTGCTGCAGTTCCACTACTAAATAGGGCGTGAGCCGGTAATCCCTGGAGGTTTCCCGACCTGAGGCGGCCGCTGGAGGCACACGCAAGATGGCGGCGGCATAGCAGTAAGAAACTCTAGAACTGAGCCGGGGGCAGCCGCCGACCACTGCTTAGGTGGCCTATAGAGCGGCGGACTGGTCTTGGGAGCAGCGAGGTACATCTTGTAAGCCAGACCGGAGCTGTGGCAGAGAGAAGAGTGGACCACGTCGGCCGATGCTTGGAGGGCCTGGTGAGAGACTGCCCGGCGGTGCGGAGGGCGCAGTGACCGGAACCAAGAGTGAGGGGGGCCTGGACCTCCTGGAGCTGGGTCCGCACAGTGCGCTGCAACAAGTAGATGATCGGCGGCCGGGTGGCAACTGGAGGAGAGGCGGTGATCAGCCCTGCTCTGGTGAGTGGGGTGTGGCGAGGACTAGAGCTGCAGGCTGCGGAGGTGGACGCGTGGCTCCGGGGATGCTGCGGCCTGCAAACCGGGCCACGGGTGGAGGCGAGCAGCGAGGGGCATTAGCTGGCGCCTGGTGAGTGGTGTGAACGGAAATAAGTCTTGGTGCATGCAGTGGGGGATCGGAAAGGAGCGGAGGCTTGCCCTGATGTGCACATGAAAGGACCCCAAAGGAGAGGTGAAATGCTACAGGTCCTGGGGGAAGAAGGCAGCAAGTGGATTGCCTCCCGGGCGAGGCCGATTGCAGCATCCATGAGAATCCAGGAGCTTGGTGCACCTCAGGAGTAGGTGGAACGTAATTGGGGGCCGAGTTGGCAGCTGCAGGCGAAACAAACCGTCGTTTGGGCCGGTGCTGCCACGACGGTGGGGAAAGGACTGAGGTCCTCGAGGCTGAGCCGTGGCAGCTGGCGAGGAGCAACGGGTAACTGTGGGCAAGTGCGCGCTGGATTGGGCAGGGATGGCGAAGTCCCACTGATCGGAACTCCAACACTAGCACAATTACAACACAGTAGTGTCCTGCAGCACTGAGCTGGATTGCATTGGCGGCAGAGTGAAGGATCAACTAGGGGATCGGACACTTGAAGTCTAATTGCAGGTGTACAGAAATTAAATCCTTTTAAGCAAGCAAGGAGGGCTCAGGCACTTAGCGCCCCTCAGGCAAGAGCTGCCGAATCGTATCATGGGCAAACCGAGAGGGAAGAAAGATGGGGCGCAGCAGCTCTCGGACACTGAGTCTCCAAATCAAGCTGAACAGGATGCACAGGGGGCGCCTCAGGATTCAGGACTACAGCAACAATTTGATAACATTTTGGCAGCCATCGCGGACTCTCGCACTGCCCTGCAACAGGACATTGCACAGGTGGCGACAGGCCTTGGCCTCCTGCGGGTAGACCACTCCAAGTTGGCAGACAGAGTGAAACATGTGGAGGGTATACTCCAGGATGTAGAACTGCACCAAATGCGCTGACTGCGACAGTGACAAATGCCTTTGATCGAACTGTGGCGTTGGAGAAGCGTGCAGAGGACGCCGAAAGTAGGAACCGGCGGAATAATATTCATGTAGTGGGTCTGCCTGAAAAAGCAGAGGGATCGGACATGGTGCGCTACCTGGAGAACTGCCTGAAATCAGTAGTAGCTCGTGAGGGCTTGTCGTACTTTTACACCCTGGAACGTGCGCACAGAGTTCCTGCGAAGCCACCGCAGCAGGGACGCCCTCCACGACCGGTGGTGGCACGCCTGTTGCACTTTAGAGACAGAGATTTGCTGCTCCAAAAGGCCCGAACTGATGGCCCATTCCACGTAGGAAATAGCAAGGTTACTCTGTTCCTGGATTACACCTTTGAGATTCAAAGGTGCTGTGCGTCCTTCCAATCAGATAAAAAAGAACTACGGGCGGAGGGACTCCAGTACTCCCTGTTGTTTCCGGCTAAACTGAGAATAATCCTGGATGGGAGGACGTGCTTCCACGAAACCCCGGATGAGGCGTGGCTGGAATCTTATAGGGCTGGTAAAGATGGGACAGAACGACAGACCCGGGACCTTGCGGATGAGCTCCAGCTCCGTAAACCACAGGGATAAGGCACCGGCGGCGGGGACTGCGCAGGCCGCCAACTTCGCAAACTCAGATGGAGCGGACAGGAGTGCTGGAGGCAGTGTCTGCTATATCTGGTGAACCGATGGAGCAATCGCCGAAGGGTATGGACTCGGAGAAGGACAAGGAGCACTCGGATGCTGACTCCTCAGAGACGGATAGTGTACATTTGCCACTGGTCACACCTGAGACGGAGGATGGACTATTGGATGTGTAAAAGTTTGTACTCTGGGAAGGTGTTGTGTGGCTGTTGGGAGTAGGGAAGGGCATGTGGACACTATTGCGGACCTAATATGTTGATGACCGGGGCTGCAAAGGGGGAGGACCTCAAGGCCCCGGTATACAATGGCACGCTCGAACGATGGCTGAGTGCTCAAAGGGGCCTGAAAGAATGCACGGGGGAATGGGAAAGCTAGGATTATCTGGGGTTTCGAAGCGGTAATGGACCTGAAGTGTACAAGGTCGCCTGTTGGCAGCAAGCACCCCCCATTGCCCATAAGGCTTGCCCTCAGTGACTGCTGATGGTCTTAGAGCTGAGTTGGTTGTTGAAATGGTTTGGATGGGGACTAGCAATGTTGTTCTAGGTCCTGTTCTTGGGGGTTTGGGGGGACAGGGGAGTTGGGGGAAAGGGTGGGGAATGGAGGTCATCGGTGTGTTTGAGTGAACAAAAACCTGTTGCACACTAAATTATAAAAGTACAGAAATTCGGTGTCTCAATGGACACTTTAAAGTTCAAGTTTTCGCCGTCAGAGAAAAAACCACCAGTGATTCGACTCCTCTTTTATTATGTATGAATGGCCAGCCGACACGTGTTTCGTCGCAAGGGAATACAGTCATTCCGCGACTCCTCAGGGCTGAAGTTGATGGGTGGCGAACCGTAGGTCGCTGTGCCGGTGATAATTCCGACCCGGGCCCACTCGAGACCAGGTTAATTGGGTCCAAATCGTCGTTGATATTGTTCTAGGATTGTTCCTTTAAAACCAGGAAAGATGCGGTGAGGTTCTTCCGCAGTAAATTATTTTAAATGGTATTGGCGTCCACTTGATAAATCACGGGGAGTATGGAGGCTCCCGAACATTAGATGCCCCATTGTATGGAGAGAGCCAACAGGACGAGTATTCCTGTAGAATGGTTCCGGTGTGTTTACTATGGTATGAAATGTAATGTGGGCATCATTGTATTGTGATGGGAACGACACCTGATTTACGATGTATTACCTGGAATGTAAGGGGGCTACATACAATGACGAGGTGGCACAAGATCCATGCATACTTGGTCAGGAGAGGAAAACATATAGCGCTGCTTCAAGAAACTCACCTCACTAAGACAGAGGGTCTCGCATTGCAACGAAGGTGGAGAGGGCAGATATTTAGCACCACATATTCTGCGTTTGCTCGTGGGGCATTGATCTGGGTAAGGGCGGGGGTACCTTTCCAGGTCACAAAACAGACCATTGACCCTGAGGGCAGATTCGTAGCAGTGGAGGGGAGACTAAGGGGGAGGGACATAGGGCTGTGTAGTATTTATGCACCGAACATTGACCAGGCACGCTTGTCAGGCACGTTGGCCGTTGGCACATTATTTTACAGGCCCGGTAGTGTTGGGAGGGGATTTTAATTCCATAGCAGATGTTTCATAAGACAGATCACACCCCCCTCTGGTGGACTTTCCTGCCAAACAGATTGGCCAAGTGTAGATTGGACTGGTAGAATAGGTGGGGCTTGGTGGACATATGGCGAAAACAGCACCCACGGGACGGGGATTACTCATACTTTTCTGCGATGCACGATTTACATGTTTGATTAGATGCAGTCCTATGCTCCACACAGGTGATACCCTCCATAGTGCACACTGAATATCTCACAAGGACATTATCTGATCATAACCCGTTAATGTTTAATATGTTCTGGATGACGGTAAAATCTGATATCCCCACCTGGAGGCTCCGGCCCGAAACATTAGAGGATCCGGTTTTTCAAAGAGAGGTAGGAGAGGGAATAACACATTATTTCAACGAAAATGCATGCATGGCGTCCACGAGAGGCGTAGAGTGGGACGCCTTTAAGGTGGTGATATGGGGGGTCTGTATAAGTAAGCAGGTGGGAGTGAGGAAGGTGCTACTGCAAGAAGTGGACAGGGCTGAAAGCAGGCTGAGGGCAGCTGAGTTAGCGCGACCTGGAAATCCTGAAGCACAGGCAGAAGTAGTGGCAGCCAAGGAAACCCTGGCGGGGGAGATGGAGTGACTGAGATGCTTTGACTATAAAACATATGTTACGAAAGTACATGCGGAGGGTAACAAGGCAGGGACGTTATTAGCCTGGCTGGCCAATCCCACGACACCGGGCTCCCCAATCAAGGCACTAAAGGACCAGGGAGGTGGCACGGTCTTCACTCAGCGTGAGATTTTAGACCGGTTCCTCGATTATTATGAGGCATTGTATGAAAGTTCGCTGGTGGCCGGGGACTCCGACATTGACGTCTTTTTAGATAGTGTGTCCCTTCCACAGGTGAAAGAAGAACAAGCGAAATGTTTGGGTCGAGATATAACATTAGAGGAAATTAGGTGCGCTATCAAACATATGTCCCGCAATAAAACACCGGGTGTAGATGGACTGCCCATAGAACTTTACCTACAACATGTGGACCTGCTGGCCCCACGGTTGTTTGAGGTCTATAGAGAGGCGAAAGTCTTAGGACACCTCCCCGGTTCCATGAGGGAGGCGCTTGTTATTCCATTGTTAAAACCTGGGCGGGAGGGTACTTACACAGCAGCCTACAGACCACTATCAATGCTGCCTACCGATTACAAGGTTTTGAGTAGGATCTTGGCAACTCGCCTTCTACAGCACATGACGGGTCAGATTCACGAAGACCAAGCTGGGTTCATCCCTACTAGAAACACATAAATCACCATGGGGTGACCCAGTATCCCTCAGAACCTGGGCGATACAATTATATATAAACAGTGGTTTAGTCGGGTATACGACCTGATTACTTCAAAATCTGCATTATTTCAATTCGATTCACAATTATTCTCTGATTACTTAGTATTGTGCTCCAAGCAAGGAGCTAGCTCACAACGCAAATCCAATACTACACGGGTTCAGGGTAACCAATTACTTTTAATCTATGAATTGCATTTTTCATTCATAAATAACCCTGTTTCCACATGATTTATTTACAATTTACAAAAGCGGCGCAGAATAAAATTGAGTGAGTATAATGTGACATCAAGTGAAAATTGGTGACATTCCAACGTGCTTATATACAAGTGAGTGAGAGGGAGGGAAGGGGACAAAAATGTTATGTTGGTCAGTTACAGATGGTGATTGTAATTAACCCAGTAATACACTCAATCGGATTATCATAAGAACTGGGTATTCTCTACTGATCCAATATTCTCAATATCGTCGACGTTTCGACCCTGTAGGACGCCTTAGTTGGGGGTCTAGCGCGGGTCTTCTTCAGGACAGGGGACAGTGGTATAGCGCCTGTGGGTTAAAGGAGTACGATTATCAAAAAGGATTTGCGCGAGCAATGAGGAACATGAGTGACATTCATTTACTTGTACACTCACCAACGGGTCTCCGTGAGATAGACCCCAAGTTGCTGTAGAGATTATTTCAGGTGTGGATAAGTTGTAGATCTGTTGGATTAATAATGGACATTAATGTATATCCACGGATTTAAAAACGTTTTTGTCTGGTAATGGGCAACATCTTACACAGACTGATACAGACTGATACAAGATGCTCACCTACTAGTTGGAAAGGGTGGTTCCCGCCATAGTCAATAATGGGGGTCCTCTTCGGGCTTAAATTAACATAGTCCTTACAGCCAAGGTCGCCTCAAATCAGACGATCTGCAAAAAAGCGGTATGTGTAATCAGCCTCGCGTTCTACACATTCATTTACACAGGCAACATCTTACACAGACTAATACAGACTGATACAAGATGCTCACCTACTAGTTGGAATGGGTGGTTCCCGCCATAGACAATAATGGGGGTCCTCTTCGGGCTTAAATTAACATAGTCCTTTCAGCCAAGGTCGCCTCAAATCAGACGATCTGCAAAGAAGCGGTATGTGTAATCAGCCTCGCGTTCTACACATTCATTTACACAGCGGTCATGAGTATTCTAAAATTCATCCCTGTGTTCTCACCTCTATGGAATAAATCAGAAGACCTTCAGTGAGCGAGATCCGTATCATCCGCTCGCTCATGCGGCATACGATATGTCATCAGAGAGAGAGCCGGCAAATGCCGGTTACTTAGCCTCGAGGACGTCGATGCACGTCCGCCTAGGCTGGTTGCTAAGCAACCAGTCCGAATACGTTCAGGCGCACGCAAGCGTCATTGCGTTGCTAGGCAGCCACCGGGCACGTTGTTTAGTGCGAACATGCCAAAGCGTACCCTGATCTAATTTACCCCAGATTATGTTGATACCGTTTACAAGACCTACAGGCATATCAGGCATTAAGTTGGCATGGCAGGATTTATATGTGACAAAAATACCTTTCCAGTTATTAACCCACATTATTCATGCAGACGAAATATTTCATAATTTGTCCGTTTCAAAGAAACATTCACAGTGCATCACACAGTGTATTCAATTATAACCTGAAAACGATATTATGTACATAAACGAATGGTTGCACATTTCACAATGAAAAACTCCCATTTGGAACAACAAATGATACTTAGTTTCCATAGTGGCATTATAGATATGTTCTGAAAAATATTACATCATGCAAAACAATTATGCCAAAATCATGATAAAGATATTGTACATAAACTAATGGTTGTACATTTTACAATACAAAACTGCCATTTGAAACAGCAAGTTATACCTAGTTTCCATAGTGGCCTTATAGGCATTTTCTGAAAAGTATTTCACATTATGCAAGACAATTATGCCAAAATTAAGTAGCAAATCAAAGGTCAAGGATACATTTCCTACATAATCTTAGTACAGATGCCCTATTTCTCAGTATCATTACCCTCAAGTTTAGGATTCACAGCATTCCAACACATTCTGCAAAGTGTTGGCAGGAGTTTAAACAGATTAGTTCCAACCAAGTACAGGGATTAGATGACATTAAAGTTGCCCCATTTGTCTGGCTGTCTCCTCTCGTTCATTCAACCCTTCCTGTACCGCATTGAGGGTATGAATCCACCTACACTCCTTGTAATTAAGTGACTTCGTAACTGAACCACCTCTTGGACTGGGAATCACTTTCTCTAAAACCCTCCATCTGATATCTTCTGGCTTATGACCATGCGTTTGGAAGTGTTCTACCAGAGGCGCACCCACCGTGTTACATCTATATCTGCTCATGTGCTGCAAAATTCTGGTTTTCACCTTCTGTTTTGTCTGTCCTACATACGTCAAGGCACATGGACATATGATGGCATAGATAACCAGTGTACTGTTACAGTTCGTAAATGGTATGAGTTTGAAGGTTCTCGTGTTCTGGATGAAGCTAGAGCCCTCGAGGCAGTAGTCACCGCCCTGCAATTGCCACATTTGTGGTGGTCTGTTACTGGAGGCAGGTTTAGCATATTTCTCAAATAAGGCTGCTGCGGGGGGTTCAAAAAGGCTTTCACCACAGTGTCTTTTATATTTCTCCCCCTCTTGAAAGCAAACAGTGGTTGTTGCAATGTTTGTAATTCACCTTGGACCAGGTTCCAATATTTCTTAATGATCTTCTGTATCTCATTGCTCTTAGTATTGTATGTAATAACACATACAATGCCGTTGGATTCATTAATCTTCTCTTTTGTTTCCAGCAGCGCTTCCCTCGGTTGGTACCATGCACGTTTTTTCGCACGTTTCAACAAGCCTGAAGGGTATCCACGTTTTCTTAATCTTTTTGTCAGGTCATCTGCCTCTTGAAAGTAATCTTTTCCTTTAGAACAATTCCTCCTGAGTCTGAGGTACTGTCCATAGGGCAGGTTATCCCTAAGATTCCTTGGATGATGGGAACTGTACATCAGTAATGTGTTTCTCTCCATAGGTTTGCAATATAGGTCACTGTATATCAATCCATTTTCCACCTGGAAAGTCAAGTCCAGAAAGTCAATTGATTCCCTGCTCTTAGTCATCGTGAATTGTATGTCAGTATTCCTGTTGTTTAGCCAAGTCCAAAATTCTTCAAGTTCCTCTTCGTCTCCTGACCAAATCATTAGAACATCGTCGATGTAGCGTTTCCATACATCGATTTTATTCAGAAAGGGATTGGACAAATCATAAAGATGTTCTTCCTCGTACTTGTCCATGAAGAGATTTGCCAGACTAGGTGCATATGTCGCGCCCATGGCCACATTCTTGCACTGATAGTAAAACTGTCCCTTAAAGACAAAATAGTTTTTTCTCATCGATATGTCCAGGAGCTTGATCAGGAATTCTGTCGGAATCCAATGTGGTCTGTTTCTCTGGTCCAATGTCATTTTTATCACCTCTATAGCGCTGTCCTGAGGAATTGAGGTGTACAGCGATGATACATCCAACGTGACCAGTATTTGTTTGTTGCCATCGAATGCTTGACCCTCAAGTAGCTGGATAATGTGCATACTGTCTCGCACATAGGACTTCGTAGCTGGTACCCAAGGTTGCAGAAAGTGGTCAATGAACTGGTTCAAAGGTTCCAGTATCGAACCACAACCCGAAACTATCGGTCTTCCCGGTGGGTTTTCCAGTCTTTTGTGTACCTTAGGGAGGGTATATAAGGTCGGTATCCTTGGTTCCTGTTGGTTGAGAAAATCTCTCTCATGTTGGCTCAAGAATCCTTCTTCTAATCCCGCCTGAGTTGTCAATTCTATCAATGTTTTTATCTAATTCGTGGGATCTTTGCGGACCTTCAGGTAACTCTCCTGTACTTGTAGCTGTTGTTCGATCTCCAGAATATAGTCAACCGTATTTTGGACCACAATTGCTCCCCCCTTGTCTGCTGCCTTTATTACTATTTCTGTATTCCTTGCCAGATCATTCTTTGCTTATATTGTATTTTATGTATCTTCTTTCTCCCATCAGCTGCATAGTATCCTCTAGGACAACCTTCTCAAAAGCCAATATCCTGTCGCTCATCATAAAGGATGCTGGCGTGAAGGTAGACGGTGGTCTAAAACAGGTTGCTGCTTGTTTGGGTGTAAAGATATTCTTAGTGAAGAAATACTTTAACCTGATTTTACGGAAAAACCTCTGTAATTCCAATCTGATTTGGAATGAGTCTGGTGCAGTTGTGGGAACATATGATAAACCTTTCACCAGGATACCCATTTCAGCATCAGTCATTTCATAATTGGACAAGTTTATCACAGGATCCAATTGTGACCCTTCCATTCCGGTTTGTGGTAACCCAAGTGTTTCCAATAGTACAGGTATCTCTTCCACAGCCATATAGTTGCCATTTGGCTGCAACTCAATGACGTCCATGTTTACATCCCTATCTAGGGCATTTGCAATCTGGGATAGTGCCATGCCCCCCTCCACCATATCCGTTACCATAAAGATGTCTTCCACAGCCATGTCGTTTTCATTTGACTGCACTTCAATTGCCTCCCTAATCAGGACGTTTGTAGTCTGCAATTCATTAGTCTGTGTAAAGGCAAAATCAGGAGCTACCACCTGTATGTTTGTCTCCTGGTTGAGATCTCGCCATGTGTTTCTGGCTGATAAAATCTGACTCTGGAATTCCCGGGGGTTCCCTGCGTGTATCTTGTTCGTCCCCATCTCCTGGGGCGTTCCCAATTCTGCTGCCTTCCCCCACCCCTGTTGCCAGTGGGGTGGCCCTCCCCTAAAAAAGGACGTGAACCTTGATGTTCTGCACTACTTGTGGAGGGTCTTTCAGATTCTGAATCCGAGCGTCTGCCTAACGATGAGTCTGAGAAGGTATTAAATCTCCGTGGGCCCTGTCTGCCCCAGATAGAATAAAAACCTTGATTATCCTGCTGATAGTAACCACCCTTTCCAACTAGTAGGTGAGCATCTTGTATCAGTCTGTATCAGTCTGTATAAGATGTTGCCTGTGTAAATGAATGTGTAGAACGCAAGGCTGATTACACATACCGCTTTTTTGCAGATCGTCTGATTTGAGGCGACCTTGGCTGTAAGGACTATGTTAATTTAAGCCCGAAGAGGACCCCCATTATTGACTATGGCGGGAACCACCCTTTCCAACTAGTAGGTGAGCATCTTGTATCAGTCTGTATCAGTCTGTGTAAGATGTTGCCCTTTACCAGACAAAAACGTTTTTATATCCGTGGATATACATTAATGTCCATTATTAATCCAACTGATCTTCAACTTATCCACACCTGAAATAATCTCTACAGCAACTTGGGGTCTATCTCACGGAGACCCGTTGGTGAGTGTACAAGTAAATGAATGTCACTCATGTTCTTCATTGCTCGCGCAAATCCTTTTTGATAATCGTACTCCTTTAACCCACAGGCGCTATACCACTGTCCCCTGTCCTGAAGAAGACCCGCGCTAGACCCCCAACTAAGGCATCCTACAGGGTTGAAACGTCGACGATATTGAGAATATTGGATCAGTAGAGAATACCCAGTTCTTATGATAATCTGATTGAGTGGATTACTGGAATAATTACAATCACCATCTGTAACTGACCAACATAACATTTTTGTCCCCTTCCCTCCCTCTCACTCACTTGTATATAAGCACGTTTGAATGTCACCAATTTTCACTTGATGTCACATTATACTCACTCAATTTTATTCTGCGCCGCTTTTGTAAATTGTAAATAAATCATGTGGAAACAGGGTTATTTATAAATGAAAAATGCAATTCATAGATTAAAAGTAATTGGTTACCCTGAACCCGTGTAGTATTGGATTTGCGTTGTGAGCTAGCTCCTTGCTTGGAGCACAATACTAAGTAATCAGAGAATAATTGTGAATCGAATTGAAATAATGCAGATTTTGAAGTAATCAGGTCGTATACCCTTCTAGAAACACAGCCACTAACGTACGGAGACTAGTAAGGATTATGGGGGAAGATCAACCTGAGGCACGAACCCAACGTGCTCTCAGTGGACATAGAGAAAGCCTTTGATAGCTTGGAATGGTTATATTAATATAAGACACTAGGATGTTTTGGATTAGGAGATGACTTTGTACACTGGACTAGGGTGTTGTATAACTCCGTGGTGGCCAGGGTGAAAGTAGGAGGGCTGATATCACCCCAGTACCTAGTGGCTTGTGGTACGAGACAGGGCTGCTCGCTCTCTCCGTTATAGTTTGCCCTGGCGATAGAGCCCTTGGCAGCAAAAGCTAGATTAGGACGGCATTATGAGGGCCTGGGATTCATAGGAGGTCAGCAATATATTTTGCTATATGGGGATGATATACTGATGTTTCTGGTGGATGGCGATGTTGCATTGGAAGGAGCGGCGAGCTTACTATCGGAGTTTGGCGATGCTTCAGGATTACGGGTGAATTGGGCTAAGACGTGTTTGTTCCCGGTGAAGCTCGAAGGGCCCCCCCTACTGTGTTAAGGGAGGTGCGCTGGGAGCCAACGTTCTTGGTATACCTGGGGGTAAATATATATCATGGAGCCAATGACATGTTAGAAGGAAATGTAGGACCATGTGTGAGAGCTTTGAAAGGCAATATGGCCTTCTGGTCTACACTTCCGCTATCAGTGATGGGCCGGATAGCTTTACTAAAAATGGTGGCACTACCTAGACAGCTATATTTCTTTAGAACTTCACCTGTTTGGGTACTGAATTCAGTCTTTAAATCCCTGAAATTTATGATTGTGGGAATCCTGTGGGGAACTGGGAGGCAAAGAGTTGCTCAGGCAACTCTAGTGCGGCCCAACTCCAGGTATTGACACAAGCAGTTGCACTTGAATTTAGGGGTCCTGAGAACTTAAGAGGAAAGGGGGTCCCAAGCCACGTCCTATCCTTTATAATTTTGCAACGAAAGCTAGATCTTACCGATATCTCTCTAGATGAGAAGACGTTGCGGTTGTGCTGGAATCGTAGTCAACATAAGGCTGGAGTATTACATCCCTATTGTTGGACGGCGACCTCAGGAGCGAGCAGGAAGTGTACCTGATCACCCTGGGGCCCACCTTCCTAAGTACAAAGTCGAGCCCTGGCGGGAGACTCCTCAGGGGGAGAGTCTCGAATCTAGGATTGTACACACTATACCAGCACCATACAACAAAGAGACACCACACCGTAGCTCCTTAAGAACGTTTCTTTATCTCGTGATTCAAAAGGATCTTTATGATCGGCAAAGGCAGGTATTTACAAATAGGGCAAGGGCCCATAAAGTCTTGGTCAGGGTAGGGGTAGCGGGACAGTCTTAGGCTCAATGTCAATATCGGTGCGTATCCGGCGCACAGCTCTCAATCCTCGAGCCGGGGGATACGATGCGATCTTTGGGGTCCAGTCGGACCAGGAGAGTCAGAGAGCCGCGAGTCACTCCGCAGGGCTCAAGCAAGATGTCGGAGGTCTTACGATCTTCAGGGGAGCCGCGAGTCACTCAGCAGGGCTCACGAGTTCCAAAGTTGCAAGGGAGCCGCGAGTCACTCCGCAGGCTCAGGTGTTCCAAAGTTGCAAGGGAGCCGCGAGTCACTCAGCTGGGCTCAGGTGTTCCAAAAATGCAGGGGAGCCACGAGTCACTCAGCAGGACTCAGGTGGTTCCAGCAGAAGTCCTTCTCCGCCGAGCGAGCCGCGACCACGTCAGCAGGGCTCTCGTCATTCCAGAGTCGAATCTGTCGATAGTCCCGGAGCACCCCCAGTTATAGGACTGCTCCTCTTTGATCTCCGGAGTTCTGGTATGCGGGCTCTTGACACCTGGAGCCGCTTGTTGGGGTTTTCTACCACGCGGCCCTTTGATTCATTCATGTCAGGCTCGGGAGGAGTCCCAGACACACAGCAGGCGTGGAGCCAGCCCTCAGGGTGGCCGGAGGGGTGATCGAAACCCATCTCTCGAGGGGAGGTCGGAGGTGTGAGAGAAACTGCTCCCCCCTCTCTCACTCAAGGGGAGCGCGCTGTCCTCCAGCCAGGGTGGTGCCTCTCGGCCTAGGCCGTGCTGGATCAGGCGGCCATCTTAGATGCCGGAAAGTGGGCACACAGGGCCTACGGGCCGGGAAGATGGAGGCACGGACGGGGCAGTCCGGGGACGGGTGTGGGCAACATGGAGGGAAGGGTTTGGCTAGGCCGGGGGACTCAGGGGTCTGTTGTGGGGTACAGCTCGGGAGGGGGTGCCTAAGGGTCAGGGAGGACCACGCCACGAGGCTGGGTCTAACACCTATGCTCCCGAAATTCCACTGGGGATGATTACAGCATTACCCCACGGGAGTGATTGAATGCCCTTGATGGACTGGGAAGAGGCTGGGATCCAGGTAATTGGAGACTTGTATGACGATGGGGAATTGCTGCCATACCGGGCTTTGCAGGAGAGTCATGATATCCCTGGGGGAGGGTTCTTGCTGCATGCTCGTTAGTTCACACAATACGGACGCAGTGGAGAGAAGGGCATACAGAACCCAAAACAACAATGGCATGCCAATATGTAGTGATGGCAGCTGGGACTTTTAAGGCGGTCACGTGCTTGTACTCCAGGATGCTGAATGAGGGATTGGCACCGCTAGATGCCTTGCGATTAAAGTGGGAAACAGGTGTTGGAAAGCCTATACCAGAAACTACATGGGAACAGATACTACGTAGAGCTTGGAAGGGCACGAGGAATGCACGATTCCTATTGGTACATTTCTTTATAATAAACAGGGCATAACTAACGTGGGTAGGATTAAGAAGTACTTTAAGGTGGAAGATGCAGCATGCCCTAGGTGCGCGAGCAAAGGAGTGGAGCTGGAACACATGCTGTGGGAGTGCCAAAAACTGGGAGATTACTGGGAGGAAGTGGGGAGTATCTTGAATGAGGTCACGGAGAGACGCTTAACATTTGACATGGCAACATGTATACTGCACTGGTTCCCTCACACATACAAGACAAAGGTGACTAGTAAATTTGTGGACTTGGGGTTATTGCTAGCCAAAAGGGAAATAACAAGGCATTGGAAGTCGAAGGAGGGTCCCAATAGCAAGAGATGGAAGGCTGAGATGCAAAAATGGGCCAGTAGTGAGAGTACACTCACATTTCAACAGGCGCGATGTCTGAATAACAAGAAAGCACTTGAATCTGCAAATGCCTGGGAAATGCTAGTACAATCTCTGACTGATCACTACTCAGACGAGGAATAGGTAGAGACTAATATGCATGGAAAAGTCCCCTTACAGGTACATTGTGGAAAACACTAGATCGCAGTGCAAGTACAATATAAGAATTGAATTAAGTGCTTAATGTAACACACACCGGTGGGGAGGGCTAGGGGGGAACCGGGGTTGGGATTAGGAATATTATAAGTATGATGGTTAAGATACACATCATTGAGCAATGTTTGTAAAAACCTGAGTCGGGTCGGGGACAATCGATATTTGCCCGGCGGTATTGCCTCTGTGACCCTCTAGTTATTTAATCAAATGAAGAGGCAGGCGCTGGAGACTGGAAAGCAGGAAACAAGGGTTTTTTATTCTCTCCGGAGGAGAACACAACGAAACGGACAGAAGGTATCGTTCTGAGGTGCTCTAACTTACGTTTGAGGCCTGGCCCCTTATATACAGTGTTTGTGGTTTTTATTACAGTTTACATACATGTGACAAAGCTTTGATATACGGAAAGACATTCCCGGAATCCCCCTTTGGGGCCCGTTCCCACACATTTACAGTTGAAATCCCCACCCTAGTCACAACAGGTGATGAGTATCACGCAGCTGGATATTCCGCCGATTCATGGAATGTGGGGGGTTTGATCGGATCCCATGGAGTGGGGGCTTTGATCAACCCGGGGATCCTTTGATGGGGGAAGCTTTCTATTGTACGGGGAGGGGCAAGGAATGGTATCGGCAGAGCTGGGTGTCGGCCTGGGAACGGGGAAGACAAAACGGGCACACGGGGAAAAAGGGGGGTTTGCATCTAAGGGCCGGAGATCATGAAAGGGAAGCAGGGAGGTGTCGCGCTGGGAACAGGATGGGGGCCTGGGGCAGAGCGGCGCCGAAGAGGGGTTTATGACTCGAGGCAGGTGCAAGTAGGGGGTGGTCAGCGTGCAGGCTTAGTGAAGGCGAAGGGCTATGTCAGGGGCCAGCGGCATGCAAAAGGGTTCGTTCTGATCGGGGCATCTTAAAAAATGGCGGGCGCGCACGACAAAAGTGTGGCATCAGGGGAAGAGGCAAGATGGCGCAGATAATGTTCACCAAAACGTACTAATTTTCGACAGTCCTCCCTTTAACATATTCAAGACATCTTGCTGGTTCATTTTCTACTCGGTTCTATTGTGGTGGGCAAGAGAAAGAAAACGGTAGGAACCCTAGATGAAAAAGAGTTGTAAACAATACATTTTAACATTTCTAGTTTTTAGGAGGTGGGCCTATTTGATAAACTTCGATAAACTTGTTCAGCAGGAAAGTCATAGGAGTGTAATACAAAAAAACGGTTCCGCAGCGAGAGCAGCAAGTACATATCATAACGTGAACTGGCAGGTTATTACATATTTCAGATTCGGATTGGAGCAAGGATCAATACAATGGCGGCTGGGAGAGAAATGAGGCATAGCAGAAACGGTGATTGAGGATGTCAAATGTTCGAAGTTTACGAGTTCTCATTGTTCTTTGTGGTCTTTCGTTGGCGCTGTTGAGCACCGGCGGTGGAGCTACAAGTCCAGCTCTGTTCTAAGTTCTGCGTTGCAGGGCACGACCCTTTCCTCGCGTTTCTGGTCGGAAAGGTCCTTTTCGCCCTGTGTCCTTTGAGGTGATTGTCAGAAAGTTCAGATGGAAGAAGAGCGTACAAAACAGTCCATAGGGTAGGTCAGAGGAAAAGGGGGATGGAGCAAGGCCAAATTAGGAACAAACTAGGGGAACGAGAGACTTCAAATAGGCGGGCGTGTGACCGAATTCAGAGAGCGGGGACTTGTCGACAGGCACTGGACATCGAGCAGGGGCATCAGGTCGACCCTTTCTTCTCATGTTGTCGAAAACAGTGCCTCGTCCTGCAGCTCTTTTCTGTCGTGGTCTCGCCTTGGCTAATGTCGCAGGTGTTCCTTAGTCTGCAGTCAGGCCTCGTGCTCCCACATCCGGTCCTTCTCTCCTCCAACAGCAGTACCCTTAAACAAGTTTGAAAAGACAGTCTTTAGAGAGTTTGCAGATGAAGATAATCAAAAAAGTCTATTTCTCTCCCAGCTCCAGGCAAGGAATGAAAATGCCCGTTATTTTAGTGTTCACAACTGGCATATGAATGACCGGTGACGGGTCTGTTGGATTTACTATGACTTTCCTTCATAATTATTTATTACAGGCATGACAGTTCATCTGATGGTAACCCACCTTCGTGAGACAAATCTGGCAAAGATATGCCGTTCTCTAGAGTTTTACATTTACAAAAGGGCACAGTGAGTCGTCAACATGGTACTACACAGGTATTTTGCTGAGAGACGAACATGGCTAAACATTTCCTTTCTATCGGTGCATCCTGTTTTGCAACTACTGCGGGGTTCATTTTGATGATTTCTTTACCTTGGACTAGTCTGTTAACCTTGTAAAACATCATTCTGGGTCCTACGTAACCTTTTACAGCCCGATTACTTAATTAGGATGGACAGGGGTTTTATGGGAAACAACCAGGGACATATACAGGGGAGGTAACGGGGGTGGTCATTTTTCCGGTTTGGGTATTGCGACAATTCGGGGAGGGGAGGGTCGCGTATTCTGAGGTCCTTGTTTTATACTATAGGAGCCGTTGACATGTAGTTCCCTTATTTTCGGGTCAGATTAGGGAACTTCTGTCGTCTTACCTGTCCTTTCCCTTACGGCCCAACCTTGGTTCATTGACTTCTAGCGGAAAAGGAGAGGTAATGACGCGGCCTCAGGGTGATTGTATTAAAGACAAGTTTTTGTGCAAATACTGACGGTATTTGAAGCCAATTAGGTGGAGTGCTAGGGGGTGGCAGTCTGCCAATTTCGGGGTTAATCACTCGGAAGAGTGGGAGTGCAAAAATAGAGGGAGAGAGAGAGAGAGAGAGAGAGAGAGAGAGAGAGAGAGAGTGCAACGGCAGGCTAAATAGTACACGTGCAACAGAGAGGGTGGCAGTGTATTCAAGAAAGGCTATTTAGTGCATTACACAGTAAAGGGCATTCACGGGTCTGCGTTAGGATTTTGTAATCATGCAGTTTGAGCATTAGACAGGGTAGAGGGGACATGCTTTGAGAAAAAGGAAAGAAGAAAGGAGGTACCATTTTGTCGCACTTTCTCGCATTCTCGGTCCTTTGACCAGTTGGGTCAACGCCTCAGTCACACACACACACATTACCTCACAGTTTCGCATCATACGTGACACGGGTTCATTCGTCCGGTCTGGTTTAAGGGTGATCACTTTTTATCAGGTTGTGCTAATTTTTCGGGTTTGTTCGATACGTGAGTAGTTTGCAGGCGTGCTTAGACACCACCCTGCGGCGCTAGTCCGTTTCGTGTATTAGACATGGCAAGGTTTCAGATCTTCGCCACACCTTGGCTGTAATCTCTGATGTAACCTGCAGAGGGAGGAAAAAGGGGGGGGTGGGGGAGACAGCATTCGCGCGCATTCAAATACATGGATTCATAAGTCCTTTACTTACCTCTTACTCGTCTTTCCTCCTCGGGGCAGAGTCCCCGGGGATATGGTTTCTGGAGTCGAGGGGGGGTAGTGTGTCCATATAGGTCGTGTGCGGGGAAACGTAAAAAGGAAACCAGAGGTGCCTAGTGCGAGGTATCTAGTCAAAGGATGTATCTCACTATCGGGATCCTTAAACCTCTTTCAACGCTGTGGCGTTCTAAGGTTCTTCGGTTCTTGGGTCGGCTTCGTTCCCTGATACTTTGGAACGTTGTACTTTATAATATTTACATTATTTTATTTCTCCCTCCTTTTACATTCCCTCATTTACACCGTTCGTTTTACCCATCCTTGGAAGTCAAGGTCTTCCTCTACGCGAGAGTTCATGAGTCAGTCGCGTACTTTGAAGGCGGAGTGTCGTGTTGTCGATCCGATCCGTCCTCCAGGGCTGGGCAACCATCTTCTTTTAACCTTAAAGAGAGAGCAGAGTAGGGTGCACAGAAAAGAACTTTCCCACCGATCCCACATTTTTAAAATAAAGCATGCAATACCCGTCCATAGTTTCAAAAACTTTATTTTGTAAAATTATTTCAGCATGTGGATTATGAGGGTGCGGTCGTATTTGGCCGGTCGTGGCAACGGCTAAAGTGCATACAGTGGGGGGTTTCGCTTGCAGCAATAAAAACATCGGAAAGTTTTACTCGTTCATTTGTAAGTAACTAAAACGTCTATTAATTGGTTGGGGGTTCGGGGGCATTTATTTTCATGATTTAGAAGCATAATCATAATAGTGGTAATCAGATTTCCTATATGCATACTGTACGTGAGCGTCGTAAATGAGGTTTACATCAGTTATAAAAATATAATACATTGTACATTTGTAATCAACATTTGTAACGGGGATCCTTTCATACTGTTCGTCGAGTGAGTTCTCCTTGTCTTTTCTTGCCAAGTGTACAAAGGATCATATAAAATCTCAGAACATCAAGTTTATATTAGTGCGAAGGAACACCACGAGGTGTTCGTAAGTTCCGATTGATACCAGCGCCATTTGGGCGGGGCCGGCTCAGTCCGGAAGCAGCATCAGGGGAAATGTTTCCCATTTACTGGCGGTTTGGACCAGAGTCCTTTTCGGCAGTTCTAGAATTCATGCTAACAGAAGGAGTGGCAATGTCATGTTTGTTTCGTTGGCGATCATGGCAGCCGTCCCTTACCGGAAACCTGCAAAGGCCGAAGGTTCCGCCGGGGACCTTTGTATGATCTTCAAGGCTGCGGAGATGCTGTCGGAGATGGGGGCTCGTGCTCCAGAGGGCAAATGTTCGAGTTATATTGCTGGTCAAAGTTACTCTAGTGGCCGGGGCCCGCCTTCCAGCGGATCCAGACGCCATTTTGAGGCCCTACAGGGGCCACTCCCGTCGAGTTTGCAAGAGTGGAAGAGACCCTTCGGAGTGAAAGGAAGAGGTCCCTGTTTTGTGGAAGCGGGACGTTCGGCTGGGGTGCAGCTGTGATGCCCCCACCTGGGGGGCGAGGGAGACTCGTTTGCATCGTCTCCTTCTCCCGGTGCACTCCATGCCGCTCCTTTTCATCGCCCCGCATGAAGGCCTCTCCACATCCGGTGTTCCCCAAGTCCTGTGCTCGGTGCTGTGGGAGTATGGCCACCATTGCACGTTCGGTGCTGCGCAAGTACTGGGGTGCCACCATGGTGTGTTCGGTGCTGTGGAAGTATTGGCACCATCGCCTGACTGGGGGTGTTCGGCGTCGGGCCGGGGGCTGGGAAACCTCCTATCGGTGGAGGTGGGAGAGGCTCGTCCGCGTCGCCTCTCCCTCCCAGCCCAACTTGGACAAATTGTTGTGGAGGTACGTGCAGGACATCCCGCCGTCCAGAGCTGCTACGGCTGTCACGGAAGAGAAAAGGAAAAAAGGTGCCTCGTTCTCCTCTGGACATGTGGCGGGACTACCTACAACAGCCCGGCTGCTGGCTCCTGCCTCTCCTCCGGCTCCCCCATACGTTAAGATTTCCTGACCAAGAGTTGGCGGCCGGGCCCGCCTTATATGGGTTGCCGTCGGTTGGGCGTAGCCGTAACCCTGCCCTACTTTGGAAGGTTCCAGAATGGGGGGGGGGGGGCGAATGTTCTGTTTGACTTTCATTTTCTACAGTTTACCGTTATTATTCCTTGTTTGTTGTGTTAAATTAAAAGTTCAAGTTCATTAATGGTCTACGGATTTTGTTTTACCATTTCTTTCTTTCAAGGTTGCTTTTATGCTAAGTTTCTGCTAACAGAGGTTGAGTAACACGGAAAAACGTGTAGAGGGATGACGCAGATTTGTACATTACATACACACAAACTCAGACGGGGGACAGTACAAGTACGACATACAAAGACCCAAGACAAATATAAAACAGTTATTGGTCATAATTATCTCTTTCTGTCTGTGAATTTGAAACGAGGCTGGGTTCCCGTCTTGACGTTGCCCGACCTAGGAGAACTTGAGCATGTCGCTGAAATTTTCCTGGCGAAATCTGTGCCATCGGGCATAATCAAACGTGGTGGTTCTGTCTGGTCTGTCTAGGTAAGTCGGGTTCTTCTTTGTCTCGCGCTTTTTCTCGTACTGCCGGTCTGTCGTTCCTGTCGGCCCTTTGCCTTTACTCACGCTCAGTAGAGTCGGGCATTGGGCTTTCCAGTGTCCGACATACCTACAAAAAGCGCATTGGTTTGGCCCTAAGTCTAGTCGTCTTTTGCATAGTGTCGGGGGATAAGTTGTGGGTAGCGGTGTCCTGGGGTTGTCCTGTCGGTATATTTCTCTACTTGGTTTGTCCTCGTCTTTTCTCTGTCGTTGCATAGCCTCTCTGCGCCACATACCGAGACTGTCGAGCATAATTGGCGTTGTCTTATTATTTCGAAGGGCTATTTCTAACGTTTCTATTTTATCAAGGTCAAAGGATCCTGCCAGTGGCCACTGTTTGTCTTGACTCTCTTCGGTATACCTGTGCCACAATTTATTATAGGCTATGGTGACTAATCCATAGTTTATGAACATGTCCTTATTAGGGGTGCCTTCTAGTGGAGCTATATGGTCCACCTCTAATACGCGGTCCGGGCTAAACAGGCTATTTATCAGTGGGGAGAAGACAGACATGACGGCTCGTAACGAGGGACTAAAAAGTCAGCACTGCCTATCTTATCACTAGGTGCAAAGACCGTACAGAATATTTCTATTCGACGTTGTTTGCAGGCAGTGAATACCTCATGGATCAAAAAAAATATATAACCAAACGACCAATAAATAACAATGGGGAGAATGAGTAGGTTCGCAAAGATCTGCGTTACCTACCTTTTTCACTATCTGCAAAAAGGGTGGTCTCTTCCCTGTTTGCAGACAGGGAATCTCCAGGAAACAATAGTTTTGCGAACAACAGTTCAGTTTCAAGCAATTATTGAGTGGGGGAGAAAAAATAAGCACGGTTGCTGCCCTACCTATCCTCCACTGCTTGCCAAGAGAGAGAGCCTGTTGTTTCTCCGTTTGTAGTCAGTGAATCTCCAAATAAATAAAAAAGAGCAATACTAGTATTTTTGAACAAACAAGCAATCAAGCAATTTTTCGCAACTTGTCGTGGTAACACGACCTTACCCGGACCGTATGGACAGTTTCTTGTCTTCCGAATCCAGCGCCCGATCGTCCTCTTTTTCTCGTATTTCTCACGGCACTCCTGATGGTTCCCAGTCAGGACCGTAGATCACTCGAGAGAGGTCTGTTCGGAACTAGTGAAGTTCGGATGATCGGCTGCCAGACGAGGGTCTATTGGGCAAGAGCTCTCCCGATCGTTGCAGTCGTTCACTCTGTCGTCGGGACCTCTCCCACTGGATCCACGAGTCGCTGATGGGCCCCACGCTTGGGACGCCAATTGTAAAAACCTGAGTCGGGTCGGGGACAATCGATATTTGCCCGGCGGTATTGCCTCTGTGACCCTCTAGTTATTTAATCAAATGAAGAGGCAGGCGCTGGAGACTGGAAAGCAGGAAACAAGGGTTTTTTATTCTCTCCGGAGGAGAACACAACGAAACGGACAGAAGGTATCGTTCTGAGGTGCTCTAACTTACGTTTGAGGCCTGGCCCCTTATATACAGTGTTTGTGGTTTTTATTACAGTTTACATACATGTGACAAAGCTTTGATATACGGAAAGACATTCCCGGAATCCCCCTTTGGGGCCCGTTCCCACACATTTACAGTTGAAATCCCCACCCTAGTCACAACAGGTGATGAGTATCACGCAGCTGGATATTCCGCCGATTCATGGAATGTGGGGGGTTTGATCGGATCCCATGGAGTGGGGGCTTTGATCAACCCGGGGATCCTTTGATGGGGGAAGCTTTCTATTGTACGGGGAGGGGCAAGGAATGATATCGGCAGAGCTGGGTGTCGGCCTGGGAACGGGGAAGACAAAACGGGCACACGGGGAAAAAGGGGGGTTTGCATCTAAGGGCCGGAGATCATGAAAGGGAAGCAGGGAGGTGTCGCGCTGGGAACAGGATGGGGGCCTGGGGCAGAGCGGCGCCGAAGAGGGGTTTATGACTCGAGGCAGGTGCAAGTAGGGGGTGGTCAGCGTGCAGGCTTAGTGAAGGCGAAGGGCTATGTCAGGGGCCAGCGGCATGCAAAAGGGTTCGTTCTGATCGGGGCATCTTAAAAAATGGCGGGCGCGCACGACAAAAGTGTGGCATCAGGGGAAGAGGCAAGATGGCGCAGATAATGTTCACCAAAACGTACTAATTTTCGACATGTTATGTGGCGATAAGCACGACATCAAGTCCTGATGATATAGGACTCATATGTATCACTTGACAGCTCAACAGTGATGTGCTGGAAAGGGGTTACAGGACGATTTGAGGTATGATGACTGTGGATGACATTGTATTTTGTAACGGACTGATATGAAACTAATAAAAAATGTTTTTAAAAAAAAATGAATCAATCTCTTACGCAGGGCATTGTCCCTCAATCGTTTTAAGAAGCCGTGGTAATCCCGCTACAAAAAAAATCTGGCGAGGACCCGCGGTTGCTAAAAAACTATAGGCCAATCTCACATTCTCCTCTACCCAGCAAAAATCTTAGAGGCTCATGTAGCAAAACACCTATGCCTATGTTGGAGGAGACAAAATACCTCGATCCACACTTGGCAGGCTTCCGCACCTCTTACTCAACCAAATCGGTCATAATCTCGGTGGTGGAGGACATGAGAGGTAAAGACAAAGGTAGTACTCAGGCATTGGTCCTACTAGATCTACTTGCGGCATTTGACACAGTGGATCATAGGATTCTGACCGACCGAATCGAAGCACCTGGCTTAAAAGGGACTGCCGTAGACTGGATGAAATCCTTCCTTAAAGAATGCACCTAGTAAGTTCGCCTCTTTCCTTACTGTTCAGCTAAAGTTAATTTAAACTGTTGAGTGCCACAGGGATCCTCTCTATCCCTCCCATCTCTCCAATCTTTATATTTGTCCTCTCCTAAACACTCTTCAGGAGAAGAAGGCAAAATTATGCAATTACACTGATGACATGCAGTGGAACTTTACCATTGATGATACATCAGACCCAATGGAGGTCTTCCATATTACCATGTTATATATCAGAGACTGGATGAATAGCAATCAGTTAAAACTCAATTCAAATTGAATCTCAGAAGCCACACTGGCAACTTTCGCCTTGCTGACTCTTGCCCAGTTAATTCTATCCAGATTTAAGGCATTTAATGCATGGGGCATTAAGATCAGTCCCATCAAAGTAACCGCCTACCCAGTGGTCCTGACAAAACGACAGACTCCTTCAGAGCCACCGAGGAAGGAGCCTTATTCAATTCTAAAAAACGACCTGGGTCATACTATCACAAACACCAGAGACCAAAGAGTGGCAACCAACGACCTCTAAAGAAACGACTGGAACTGGTCGCCATCAGATCTGTCCTGCAGACGTTCTGATTGAATCAATTCCATGGCGCGTCTGCGCTCTAAGCCATTATCGCTATCTTTGTGCTCCTGGAACATTAACGGCCTCTGCGGAAATTCCAGTCCATTGATCAAATAGCCTTCTTGAATTGCTTGGATATCCTCTCCTTGCAGGAAACATTGGCTGGGTAAAGCCGTCCGATAATGGGCTTAATTGAGCTAGCACAAGTATGGCAGATCAAAGGGTGAGCTGTCCTTTTGTATCTCAGTAAAACGTTAAGGGAATATCGACACAATAACATTCAAAGATAGCTGGTTGCAAGGAGTTCAAAACAGCAACTGGAGATCGCAGCGCTCGCTCCGGCTGATTAACATCTATGTCAATCTAAGTGCAAGGGAGAAGAGGTCAAAATGTAACCGTCTCTTACTGGTCCTGTGCGTTCTGACCAGGGAGCATCCCCTAGCCGATTGTATGATAACAGGAGACTTCAAAACAAACCGCTTCCAAGATCATTATGAGGATTCTGATTAGACTCCGCCTAGGGGCCCCCAGAATGTTGTTAAACAAACAAAGCCAAAGAGCTGTCCATGGGGCCAGTCAAGGGAATTTCTGTTCCTCCAACTCAATGGTGTGTGCTGTAAGGTACTAAATGGTCGGCTCCCACAGGGCATTCCACAAACTGGTCAAGAACTGATGGAAAAACCTACCCTACCTCGTTTACACTATATGCAAAGGAGAAATGTTACTCTCAGTAGAAAGCTACTGTATTGTCCCGCACACTGAAAGCGACCATAATCCGCAGAATAAATTCCAATTTATCCTACCATGCCCTAGCTGGTATCACTTGCAAAGGTATACACAACGAAAACCTCAAGCATCTTAAGTGGAGCACTACTATTAGTGGTAACAAATAGGCTAACTCCACAAACTGTACTGCATAGGTGGACCTAGGCGACGTGTCGCCGATCATTGAGTAGACAAACCTTATCACCCAACTCTTTGCTAAATTTTCACGATCAGCCCTAAATTCTGCCCAGTCGCATAACCTTATCAAGCCCGTTTAATGAGCCAACAAAAAACAGAACTGATGTCATGAAATACTCACTCTGTCAGCTCCTAGAAAAAAAGGAAATCAGGTCTTTGGGAATCCAAGTAGTACAAGATTTAAATATGATGCTCAGGTGAATTTCAACAAAACTATGTCAGAATCTAGCAAACTTATGAAATCCTGGGCATATCACCTCATATCAATTCTAGGTACAACAAACTTAATAAAATGATATTACTGCTGAAGTTTACTTTTATATTTAATGCAATACCCCTAGAATTTAGCATGGATGGGTTAAAAAACTGGGTAGCTTCATATGGCCCCACAAAAGTACAAGGATTGCTTGGAAAAAGCTAGGTAAGAGTAAAATAGAAGATGGGATTGCATTCCCAGATTTCCAACTATATTAATGGGCCTTCCAATTGAAAAATATAAGAGGACTACTACTACTAAGGGGTGGCTTACAGCATTCATCCTTATTACATTGAGCGCTTACCAAAAATCTACCAGAAGATGAGGACTATTTCTTATTAGAACGTTGAAAACAATGGAATGCTCCGGGCTTATAATGGCTGGTATAAGCCCGGAACTCCAACATTCCAAGGCTTCTTTGTTCACAGCTCCGGCTGTGAACAAAGGCTTCAGGGCGCCTGAGGGAATTTCAATCCCCTCGCGCTCCCTGAAGGCTTCGTTTAATTTGTTAGAACATTCTGCTGTCTAGTGGCAGAATGTTCTTATAGCCCTTCGTAGCTGGGCTATACCGGCTATTAAAGTCACTCTCCCTTGTTTAACGCTGGAGAGGGCCTTTAATAGCCGGTATAGCCCGATATGGCAGTCTATAAGACTATATTAAAGTTTGGTCACCCAAAATTGTTTAAGGAGATCAGACTAAAGACCTTGAAGGTTGCATGTAAGGTGCAAATTCTAGGTAGGCGAGTGCTGGGAGTTTAATATTACATTGAGTTTCTCAGTAAAACGTTAAGGGAATATCGACACAATAACATTCAAAGATAGCTGGTTGCAAGGAGTTCAAAACAGCAACTGGAGATCGCAGCGCTCGCTCCGGCTGATTAACATCTATGTCAATCTAAGTGCAAGGGAGAAGAGGTCAAAATGTAACCGTCTCTTACTGGTCCTGTGCGTTCTGACCAGGGAGCATCCCCTAGCCGATTGTATGATAACAGGAGACTTCAAAACAAACCGCTTCCAAGATCATTATGAGGATTCTGATTAGACTCCGCCTAGGGGCCCCCAGAATGTTGTTAAACAAACAAAGCCAAAGAGCTGTCCATGGGGCCAGTCAAGGGAATTTCTGTTCCTCCAACTCAATGGTGTGTGCTGTAAGGTACTAAATGGTCGGCTCCCACAGGGCATTCCACAAACTGGTCAAGAACTGATGGAAAAACCTACCCTACCTCGTTTACACTATATGCAAAGGAGAAATGTTACTCTCAGTAGAAAGCTACTGTATTGTCCCGCACACTGAAAGCGACCATAATCCGCAGAATAAATTCCAATTTATCCTACCATGCCCTAGCTGGTATCACTTGCAAAGGTATACACAACGAAAACCTCAAGCATCTTAAGTGGAGCACTACTATTAGTGGTAACAAATAGGCTAACTCCACAAACTGTACTGCATAGGTGGACCTAGGCGACGTGTCGCCGATCATTGAGTAGACAAACCTTATCACCCAACTCTTTGCTAAATTTTCACGATCAGCCCTAAATTCTGCCCAGTCGCATAACCTTATCAAGCCCGTTTAATGAGCCAACAAAAAACAGAACTGATGTCATGAAATACTCACTCTGTCAGCTCCTAGAAAAAAAGGAAATCAGGTCTTTGGGAATCCAAGTAGTACAAGATTTAAATATGATGCTCAGGTGAATTTCAACAAAACTATGTCAGAATCTAGCAAACTTATGAAATCCTGGGCATATCACCTCATATCAATTCTAGGTACAACAAACTTAATAAAATGATATTACTGCTGAAGTTTACTTTTATATTTAATGCAATACCCCTAGAATTTAGCATGGATGGGTTAAAAAACTGGGTAGCTTCATATGGCCCCACAAAAGTACAAGGATTGCTTGGAAAAAGCTAGGTAAGAGTAAAATAGAAGATGGGATTGCATTCCCAGATTTCCAACTATATTAATGGGCCTTCCAATTGAAAAATATAAGAGGACTACTACTACTAAGGGGTGGCTTACAGCATTCATCCTTATTACATTGAGCGCTTACCAAAAATCTACCAGAAGATGAGGACTATTTCTTATTAGAACGTTGAAAACAATGGAATGCTCCGGGCTTATAATGGCTGGTATAAGCCCGGAACTCCAACATTCCAAGGCTTCTTTGTTCACAGCTCCGGCTGTGAACAAAGGCTTCAGGGCGCCTGAGGGAATTTCAATCCCCTCGCGCTCCCTGAAGGCTTCGTTTAATTTGTTAGAACATTCTGCTGTCTAGTGGCAGAATGTTCTTATAGCCCTTCGTAGCTGGGCTATACCGGCTATTAAAGTCACTCTCCCTTGTTTAACGCTGGAGAGGGCCTTTAATAGCCGGTATAGCCCGATATGGCAGTCTATAAGACTATATTAAAGTTTGGTCACCCAAAATTGTTTAAGGAGATCAGACTAAAGACCTTGAATTTTGCATGTAAGGTGCAAATTCTAGGTAGGCGAGTGCTGGGAGTTTAATATTACATTGAGTTTACCCCTATATGGAATTCTCCGGGAACACCAGACTGTCTGCAGGATAGTCTAACTAGGCCCCTAAAAGCAGCAGGAATTACGAAGTGGGGGCAATTGAAAGAAAATGGCACTCTGCTAACACAGGAAACACTGTTGCTGCTCACGTACAACAAACTTTCTATGTTCAAATTCTATCATCTAGCGAGTTGGGCAAGTGCACAATGGGAATTCATGGAAGGGAACCCAGAATGAGAAGAGAATCTACAGGGCACTATACATCAGAAAAAAAGAAGTGTCAAAATGGTACTGGATGATATTGTTAAGAGAGTATGGGCCCCTTACTCTGCCAGAAGCACTGTGGAAAATGGACCTGCTCTCAATGGAGCTGATAAACGTATGGCAAGTTTCAATGTCTACACTTTGGGCCACTGTTAAATCCGCACCTCTGAGAAGAAACCACTTATTTACATTGCACCGGGCATAGTGGTCCCCGAAGAAACTTGTGAAGATGGGAGGACAAAAGAAGAGGTGTTTCCCTAAATGCGGCCTACAGAACGCAGACAATTTCCACATGTTCTGACAGTGTCCAGATGTCCACATTTACTGTCAGGAAGTAGGTACGATTTTAATAACACAAAGAATAGAGAAATAAAGGTACGCCTGGGTCTGGCCATATTTGGCATCCTAGAGAGGGATAGGAGTGATGGTAGACTGAAGAAGTCACAAGCACAATTACTTTTTATACTAATTGTAATTGCTTGAAGGGAAATATGCATGAAGTGGGTACCCCCAGTTCCACCAGACTGCACAACGTATATGTAAGTTAGATTGCACTAATGGGTCACGACAACGGATTATGATATGGGAACCATTTGTTGCATGCTATCAGTGACCAAATAGGTGTAACATATCTCTACAGGATGTATTAATGGCAAATATCAGAGGTCCAAGGATTAGGACAAAAATCTACAAAGGGAAAAGTACAGAGATAACCATAATAAACTCTTAAATGTTGAATGGGCAATATACAGGGATTGGTGCCCGAAACAAGTTATCCAATTGTCTTTTCAAGAATATAACTCCCAGCCTCTTGTCTCTTATGAGGACTAAGAATAAAAAAAGCAGCCTTATCAAGCCAGTTATCACCTCGACAATGATTCAGCGCCTAAAGAATGTCTGCAAGACCACTATTTTTTTTAATTTTTTTAAATATATTTTTATTGCAGAAATACAGACAAAACATCGAGAAAATCAACCATCAGTCCGCCCCCATACAAGGTACCACATGCTCTTCGGGTTTACACAGCCCATCAGCCCACATCCCGGAGGCTGGGCGGCGCAAATGCTATGTGCAACAAAGTCTCCTAGTGTGGTACATAAGGACGCCTGGTCCACAATATAATCCAGTTTCCGCATTTTATGTCCCCCAACAACAACTCCCCCCCCCCGGATGCCCTCTGGAGGGCTTGTGTCTACCATACGAACCACACTCGAGCTCAACGGGTCTGCAGATCATGATCCCTCCTGTACATCACCATGATAACCCGCCGTCACTGGGCCATTATGCACAGGCAGTTCAATCCTCTCAATTGCATCAGAGTGCGCACTCCGATGCAGGACGCCGGCGGAGCAGTATCCCTCCTGGGAGTTCCATAACGAAAGTAAGAAACCCTTCCTGACCCCAATTGAGAGGATTGAACTGCCTGTGCATAATGGCCCAGTGACGGCAAGCACGTCACGAAACAATCTTTGGAGCTTGATGCGAGCCCATTTCTAGACGGGACAAGTGGTGACCGTCTCATGATGCTCTCCACTCCTTCCTGATGAAGACCCCACCATGAGGCCGCAAACCACCATTTAGCGTAACCAGGGGTCGAAACGTAGAACTACGCTGCTTCTCCACACACCATAGGATTTAAATACGAGATTAACTCTCCTTGTCTATGTGTGATGCAATTTGGGAACCTTTGCTCATTAATTTGTTTGTAGAGGTTTTGCTATTTTTAACTTGATGCTATAACTATGTCACAACACCTTTACCCTGTCCCCCTCACTTTTTCACTTACCCCTCCCTCTTCACTGAGAGCACCTAATTCGAATACCGAATGTAATGATTTTACAATTACATATTAGTACTTCCATTGTCTGTTAGGAACCATTGGCTGCAATTTGATCATACATTGACTTTGCAAAAATAAATGCCAATGATAATGAAATGAATAATTCACAATTTCTTTTCAATCATTTCTAATTTGATGGTGATTGTGTGTTAAACTAAAGATTACAGAATTGTATGATATTAATATACCTGTAACTCAGACCGACTCTCTTTTGTACTGACGTGACCTCCCTCTGCGCCAACATAAGCCCCAAATCAATGAATTTGCTCGTGATTTTCGTTTTCGCTGTGTGGGGAAACCATAGTAACAGGCACGCCGCCATATCAAATTCCACTTCCCTATCCGTTACCGCGTTCAGAAGGGCGCCCACCTCAGACCAGTACGTACCCAGCTTCGGGCAACCCCACAGCATGTGGTCCAGTTCAACCTCCAATGTTAAGCACCTCGGGCATGCCGCGTCTTGCACTTGAAAGTGCCGGCGGAGCTTCCCCGGGGTCAGATATGCTCTGTGCAAAAGGAAGAAGTGGATTTGTTGGAACCTAGCATTCCTGCTACCCTTCCATGTCCGAGTCAGAATATGGCCCCAATCTGCGTCCGGGATAGGCTTGCCGATACTGTCTTCCCATTTGGCTTTCAGTACCGTGAGCGGTTCCAGCCCGTCGGTCAGCATCCGCGATTGAAGACAAGTCACCGCCTTGATTGTGCCTGCGGCCATCATCACGTATTGACAGGCCTTTGTCGTAACCGGTTCCATCAGTCCCACCCTCCAGTATTTCTGCATTGCGGCAGAGATCGCCGCATGTAGGAGGTAGTCCCCGTCCGGGAGGCCAAATTGCTCCTGAAGCACCACAAACGGGGCCAACACTCCCTCCACAAACAGATCACCCACAACAAGTAGCCCCAACTCTTCCCATTCCGCCAGCGGAGACCAATCTCCCCCATGCGGCAGCGCCGTCAGCATCCCTAGAGGGATCTCCGGGGCATACGGCTGCAACGCTTGTGCTCGCTTCAGGCTCCTATTCCAGCAGAGCCGGAGGGTTTTTTCCTCTAAGGTGAGCTCCCCTAATGCTAATCTCTGTTGCAGAACAATATAGGAGAGGACGTGTCTCTGGACACCCGTCCCTCGGAACCGATCCGGACCTCTAAACTCTCTAGCCACATTCTGCGTCAGAATCTGGAGCTGCGCTGCCAGGTAATATAGTTCAAAATCCGGCACTGCCATTCCCCCCTCCAATTTGGGTCTAGTCATGGTATGCAATGCCACCCTGCGCCTGCCATGCCCCCAGAGGAACCCAATAATCATCGACCGCAGGTCCTTAAAGATCCGCTGCGGATTCCAAATAGGCAGGGTTCTGAAATAATATAGCAATCGGGGGAGCGCCACCATTTTTAACAATGCCACTCGTCCCTGCACCGACAAAGGGAGAGACGACCAGAAGGACATGCAGCCGCGCAATCCCCTGATACACCTCCCTATATTACCCTCCAGTAAGCTCGCCGCATCATGATAGATCCGTTCCCCCAGGTACGTAAAGCACCTGTCCGCCCACAGCACGTTCACTGCGAGAGGGGGGCGCTGAACATCCGCTTGCAGCGGGAAAACACAAGTTTTATCCCAGTTCACGTTAAGTCCCGACAGTTTGCCGAAGGAGGAGAGCAGCCCCATGGCTCCACTTAAAGCCATCTCCGTGTCCTCCAAATACAGCAATAGGTCGTCAGCATACAACGAGATGTGATGAATACTCTCGCCGCATCGGACTCCCATAAAGGCGTCCCCCGTCCTGGCCCTCGCCGCCAGCGGTTCCATCGCGAGAGCAAACAGAAGGGGAGAGAGCGAACAACCCTGCCTAGTCCCTCTGCGCACCGGATAAGCGGGCGATACGAGTGACCCCACTCTTACTCTAGCCGTGGCCGATGAATAGAGAACTTTCGTCCAGCGCGCGAACCCCTCACCGAGTCCGAACCTCTCCAGCACACTATCTAGGTAACCCCACTCAAGGCTGTCAAAAGCCTTCTCAATATCCACCGACAAAACTGGCGACGTGCCGTCCGAGCCCAGGGCCCCCTGCAGTATACGGATCAATCGACGTGTGTTAATGGCCGTGTTCCTAGTAGGAATGAACCCCGCTTGGTCATCGTGCACTAACGTGGTCATGTGAGGGAGCAGTCTGGTGGCCAAGATGCGGCTTAAGATTTTGTAGTCCACCGTCAACATAGAGAGGGGTCTGTACGATGTCACCTCCAGCGCATCTCTACCCGGTTTCAAAAGCGGGACCACCAGCGCCTCCCTCATAGAAACGGGAAGGCCCCCCATCGTCATCGCCTCAGAGTACACTGCCAGCAATCTGGGCGCCAGTACATACACGTATTTCACATAAAACTCAATTGGCAGGCCATCCACTCCCGGCGCCTTGTTCCTGGCCATTCGCTTAATAGCCCCTCGGATCTCCGGTAAAGAGATCGGGCTGCCCAAATCCTTTGCTGGCCCCTCCTCTAGTACCGGGAGCTGCGTTGTGCGTAGATACTCACTAATGCTCGAAGGACCCGCCTCCAACTGAGTATCATAAAGGCCAGTATAATAAGACTGAAACCGCCGCAAAATGGCTGTTTGAGAATGGACCACCTCCCCTGTGTCGGTTCTGATGCTCATGATAGGACCACTCTTCGGTGCTGGGTCAGCAAGCCTCGCCAGCAAAGTGCCCACTTTATCTCTCTCCGCATGAACTTTTGTGAGGTATAACTTATAATCATAACATCTCAATCTCTCCGTATCCCTCGCCACCACTTCCTTCGCTTCCAGCAATCGTCCCTGCAAATCCGGACATTCAGGCCTACTCCGTTCAATTTCCCTCAGCACACATTCCGCTTTTTCCAAATCCGCCGGGACGGTCTTTCGTACATTCGAGAAGCTGCCCATGCACACACCTCGCACCACCACCTTCATTGCGTCCCACTCCATCGACCTCGTGGCGGTCGATCCCTCATTCTCATCGAAATAGAGCGTTACACCCTGTCTAACCCTGTCCCCAAACACTAAGTCCTCTAGAGTGTCCGGCCTCAGCTGCCAGGTCGGGATCTCAGACCTCGCCTTCTGCCATCTAACCGCCACCAGCAAGGGATTATGGTCCAAAATGGTCCTAGCAAGGTATTCGGTTGGCTGCTATAGGGGCGCTACACAATATGGAATCTATTCTGACATGTAGTGTGTGCAGTGTCGAGTGGAAGGAATAATCCCTAACAGTAGGATGTTGCGTCCTCCACACATCCAGCAGACCCCATCGGTCCTGCCAATCCTTCCTACGTTCCGATAACTTACGCACCGGTGAGTCAGCCAACGGTGGATGTGACCTATCCCACACTACATCCGTGATTGAATTAAAGTCTCCCCCTAGTATAACAGGGCCCACCAGGAAGTGTGCCAGGGAGCCCGAGAGAACCTCAAAATATCGGGCCTGATCAACATTAGGGGCATAAACACTACACAACACCACCTCAGAACCATACAGCCGCCCACCCACCGCCACAAATCGACCTCCAGGGTCCACCAACTGGTCCGTGACCTGGAATGGGATCCCCGCTCTGACCCATATCAGCACCCCCCTCGCAAACGCCGAATAAGAGGTTCCAAACACCTGGCCACGCCATCTTTTCTGCAACGCATCACATTCTAGCTTGGTCAAGTGAGTTTCCTGCAGCATGGCAATTTGAACCCCTCTCCTCACCAGATAGGCATGCACCTTGTACCTCTTTGACATTGTTCTGAGACCCCGAACATTCCATGTGAGGCACTTTACATCAGGTAATGACCCCATCACTGCTGTCTCTCCTCCACCCCCCCGTTTTAACCAACCCACCACATCATTGCAGCCAAACCCTCCCCCCCAAACACCCCAACAAACTACCCCAACCCCACTCCCCAGGACAGGACCCAACAGCACTGCTTCAGCCCCCATCCAAACCCAGAACATCACACACATTCCTTTAACCTGTGGCAGCCACCACAGAGAGCCTTAAGGGCTATAGGGGGGTACTCTGACGCCAACCCGCAGCGGGTCACCCCGCACCCCAAGTCCAAGATCCCATGTGAAATTACAACAGAGTACCTGCACAGCGCTGATCAACAGGATAGATGATTCCATTGAAGAGCCATCTCCATACCTCCATACTATTCATTAAACAGTCCATCTGCCGTTTGTGGCGTGACCGTCGGTCCTGCAGAGCTGTCAGCTTCCGAAAGTTCTCCACCTGATTTGCGCCCTCCGCTTTCCGATCCCGATTCCACCTCCAACTCCCCTTGCTGCGAACCTGTGATAGTCGCCGTGGCAGCCAGCGCTCCCCTTCGTTCTGCCGCCAACAGGTCGTCCCTCATCGCCTGTTTGAGCCTGTCGCGTTTGCAGATCCGCTGTGATTTACGGACCTGGACCGGTCTCTTCTTCTCCTTCCCGCCCTTGTGCGGACGGTCAGTCCCCGCCCTGTACGATTCTAGCCACGACCAGGCCTCATCAGGGGTGTGGAAAAAGTGGGTTGTTCCATCCAGGATCACTCTCAGCCGGGCTGGGAATAGTAGCGAGTATTGAATACCCTCCCCTCCGAGCTCTTTCCTGGCTGCAAGGAACGTTGCCCTACTCCGCTGAACTTCCTGGGTGTAATCCGGGAAGATTGTGATTTGGCTATTGTCCACCTGGAAAGGCCCCGCCGATCTCGCCCTTTGTATCAACAAGTCACGGTCCTTGAAATGCAGAAGCCTGGCCACCATCGGCCTGGGGGGGCGACCCTGCATAGGCAGACGAGACGGGACCCTATGCGCCCTTTCTATTGAAAAGAACGGGGATAAGCCTTCATGAGCAACAGTGGATCTGAACCAGTTCTCCATATACTTCACGGCATCGTCTCCCTCGATTTTTTCCGGCAGGCCCACCACCCTTACGTTGTTCCGGCGGTTGCGACTTTCGGAATCCTCCGCCCGTTTCTCCAACGTTGCCAGTCGGGTCAGGATATCGGACAGTTTATGTTCTGCAGTGACCACCGACGGCCTGAGCTCCTGGAGAAGCAGTTCGTTGTCTCTCACCCTATCGGAGAGTTTGGCGTGATCCGCCCTCAGGAGTCCCAACCCTGTAGCCACCTGCCCTATGTCCTGGTGTAATGACTCTTTGGTCGCTGTAATCGCCTCCAATATACTATCTAGGCGAGCATTCAACCTGCGTTCCTGCGCCGATGCATCCGGGGAGTCCTGTGGAGCGCTTGCCCCGTCTGGCTCAGCCGTCAAACTCCGAATCCGTCCGGCCGCCATGTTGCCATCCACATCCGCCATCTGGAATAACCCACAAATGTTCGCCACAGCACTGGGGGGTGAGCCGTTCCGCCGCAGTCCCAATTCCACAGGCCGGGGTCTCTTCCTATGTCAGCCCCGCACCTGTGCCGGGTATAGGCGCTCTCCGCTCCACTGTGGGTCGCCCGGCGTAAGGGAGAGCACGCCAGTTACAAAAATGATCAATGACCACGTGCTTCCCCGGGATCAAATCATCCCTATGTAGACGGCAGGCCCCAGCTATGCGTCATTACAGGTTCGGGTCCTATCTCGCCCACGAGCACGCAGACGGCCCTCCGCCACTCAGTGCCCCGTTGCAAGCCGGGGGCCCAAAGGTGGAAAAAAGAAAAATTGGGCCCTCAGTTCCGCCACCTCCGTGGTTCCCCCAATGCAGTCCTCCACTTCATGCCCTGCAAGAACCCCAGCTGCGTGATGCCATGGCCTCCGTCGTCCCCTCCGGCAGTGGACCCCGAGCGCGGGTGATGGCGCGATCCCCAGGCAGCGCCGTCCCACTCCGTGCAGTCCGATGACCTGCACTCAGCTCCCCCGCCGTCCTCTCGGGCTCTTCAAATGGGCGGGTACGACCCGGAGTCCCCCACCAAGCAGCCGGTCCACTACCTCGCTGGGGCCCGCCGCCCAACGCATACACCCGGTGGCCTCCGGGGTGTCCGCCTCCTCTGCCCCACAGTATTTGCCAGCAATGGCCCCTTCGTCGCAGGGCAGCCCGCTCCTCTGCTTCACCAAGCGCAGCGGTGGGGGAAGGGCCAGCCGTCGAACAGCCGAGCACTCCCTTCTGTGCGGGTATCGCCGGCCCCTCTTGTGCAGTCGGGTAGCCCTCCCGCATGGCACACGCGGCAGCCGCCCTCCGCTCACCACTGCCAGGCAGCGCCACTGACCTCCGTTTCTCCGGCCCTGGCTGCAGCCGCCGCCATCTTAGGCGCTGGGGCGCGATCCCACGGGAGCTCCGCGCTGGCTCTCCCCACCGCCGTAGAACCTCCGCCGGTCCCACAACGTTCGCCTCAGCGAGTCTGGTACGGAGGGCGACCGCTCCGGTCTTATCTGCAGCTCCGTTGCAGGTTTGAACAGGATAATTACGGGATCCCGGACGGAGCTCCGGGCTCACGCCGCCATCGCAGTCGGCGCTCAAGCCACGCCCCCGTCTGCAAGACCACTATGAGGGGTGTTTGTAAGAATCCAGGGATGAAAGAGCTAATCATAGCTTTTAAGTTGGCACAGAAAAACTACAGGCAAGCAGTTCATGCAGAGAAGATAAGATGCCAGAACCATTCCTGGGTGATCCTCTTACGTGAGAATAAGAAAGCTAACTCCAGGAACTTTTGGGCCTTGGTGAATAGGCATGTGAACGGACCTGGTAGGCCTGACTGTGTGAACATCATGAACCAGAATGGTCATCTTTCCTCTCTAGGCACTTCTCGTCAAGTAGGGCTGTAGTATGCATATCGGAAGGGCTCCCATAGCTCATACGCAATTACCATCTTAACCTTGTTCCAAGACTAAGACCCCCCGTCCTTTCCGTCGCGGACTTGCCATCCCTGACGAGCCGGCTGGAACAAGTAATGTTGAAGGCAAGAACTAATGCCACTGGACCCAATGGCCTCCCCAGGCCCTGTTCAAACAGGACATTCCCTTCTTGACCGGCAGGCTTTCGTCACTTTTTGATTACTTTGTGGGGAGCTCGACAATACCTGAATCATGGCGTTTGACCATAATAGATCCTATCCAAAAAGAGGGTTCCATATCAGATCCAAGCAATTACAGACTAATTGCGCCTCTTGATAACAAAGCTACATTCTACTCCAGTTTACTCCTGAAGGACCTACAGCAGTGGGTAGAGATGAAGCGATTCATAAAAAAAAAAAAAACGGGTTTCACAGCAAAATGTGGACCATCATCCAACCGGTTAGTAATATCAATTCTATTGGATAAAGCAATCTCTGCGCACTCCCTGCTGTACTGCTGTTTTGCTGATTTTAAAGCAAGGGGGCACTTTGATCCAACCTAATGAAATGGTGCATCCCAACAAAGCTTCTGAAGTCCATAATTCAACTGCACTCCAACACCTGGGTCCATATCAAACTCGAGGACAGTGCCTGCATGTCCAGAAATATCCCTACAACGCGGGGTGTAGAACAGGGGTGCGTGTTAACGCCCCTTCTCTTCAACCTGTCATTGCCTGTCTGTCTCAATCCCTCGACTCCATCAACAGCCTCCCCCCAAAGATTGATAAATGGATCAGTAACCTGTTGTATGCCAATGACCTCGCTCTATTCAGCTTCACAAGAGTAGGGTTAAGCATTTGCTAAACCAGTTGCACTCCTACACAATCGCGAATAACCTGGAGGTTAACTTGAAGAAAACCAAAGTAGTAACAATCGGAGGTAAATCGTACCAGTGGTGGCTGGCTCTACAATGGCAACAAGACAACGAAAGACAAATCATATAAGTATCTGGGGATCAATATTGATGCAAGAGGTTCCTTTGCAAGGCAACAGAAGGAAGTCAAAGAAAACTCTCAGGCCCTCCAGATGGCTTTATCCAACCGATCACACTCCCTGCTGGGGACAAGCTTTTCTCCCCTCCTGGAAGTTATGCGGGCTAACATTTCTCCATCCTTGTCCTATGGCAGTGAAATATTACTGGGTAAAGATTGAAGCTCGCTGAACAAACTTGTTATTAGGATATACAAATGTGTCCTTCGCTTGCCATGGTCTTCTTCTTCTGCCCAAATTAGGCTGGAATCCGCCACCCTGCCCAGCGGGCAGTCAGTGCTGGCGCCTATCTCAACCTGTGCCATAAACTCTGGGTCACCAGGTGTGGCTGCTTCAAGGCTCTACTCCTTGAGGAAGGTCAGTGGACCCTGGATGCGAGAGAACTCTGGGCTACCAACCTCAGCCAACCCACCTTTTAAAAAGGTATCAAAGAATGTGCACGTCTCTGGTCATGCCATTCTGACAGGGCCATTCTAGTGAAGCGTAAGCATGTCTGGGCAGTCATCCACACCAGCATTCCCCTCGCCTTACCTCACCTGCACCTACTCCAACCTTTTGAAGCTAAGATTTATGGCTCGGGGAGTTATCATTCTTGAAACATCTCCAGTTGACGTCGACCCTCGGAAAAAACAAGTTGCAGGGGCTGTGCAAGTGTGAGTAATCACTTGAACAGGTTGCCTGTCTTTACCCAGGTGTGCTGGATGAGTGTAAAACCAGTTTAAGGCAAGAGTGGAACAATTTGGGAGTCCGTTCCTGTCATCAGGCCGTCATTGCCCCAGACAACACCTCTTTAAACATTCTGCTGACCAAATTTATCACTTTCGTTACTAACAGGCTCAACCGCCCAAGGTTATCTCCGGGAGTGGGGGGGGGGGGAGTTCTACTTCCTCCTTCAGCACCCTCCCACCAGGTTCGATCCAGCCAGTAGGGCCCCTTGGCACATAGAGTAACTGTATGTTCTTCTCTGACTGGACTTCTTGTGTGTCTGTTACTACGAAATTCGATCCCTTTTTCTACGGATGCTGTAAGATTGCACTCCTCATTTGATTAACAGCAGCTATTTTCTGGACTTTAAAAGGGCTGCCCCGGGCCCATGAAGGGGGCCCTCCTAAGAGGGCAGCCCCCCCTTAGTGCCACAGGATGGCACACGAGTCAGCCTCCCAGTGTTTGGGACCCTCAAGGGTCCCCTATGCCCGCGTCACTTCCAGGCAGGAGGGGGCGGGGGAAGAGGTGCATATACCTCTCCGGCCCACTGTTCGCCCTCTTTTTATGCTGCCCCTTAGCTGGGGGGATGTGAGTAAGGGGGTGGACTGGTGGTCCACCGGTGGGAGGGGCTTTCCCCTCCCCCAAATCTAACAAACACCGGTTGGCTAGAGCCACGGTGTCATTTGGCTCGTCAGGCGGGCAGGCAGCGAGGGGCTGCCTGCCCTGGGATCGCCCGTAAGATAACCCACCATGTTGGCATAATTTTATCCACTAAGAATGTGTCTTGTCTGATTATTTCTCCGAGTTATTGCTGTGGGAGGGATGGGAAGTGTTGGAGAGGTGTGGCTCACTGGTTAGAGGCGGCAGACCTGTAAGCAGAGAACGGACCGGGACCAGGGTTCAATTCCCGACGCGGCAGGGTCTTGGACCAGGGTCAACAGACTCGATAATTCTCGCCTCAGTGCCTACTCTAACCAGGGAACATACTCGGTAACTCTGGGCATTAAGCTTGCCTCATCTCTACAACAGCCCCCCACAGACGCCGGGGATGCCTGGTTTCACCCTGGAGATACCCAGAAAAGGGACCATCTCACAGGGAAAACCAGGACGGGTTCCCCAGCGGTCTACAGCGCCAGGACACTCGGGTAGAGTAACAGTGCGCTTTACAAGTATCCCACATTCGCCGATATTGGCAGTAAGAGTATTCACTAATATGAGTGTGTGCCATCTTTGACACGAATTTTGAGAGATTGCATTTCTTTGCCCTGCTGCTATTATCTGGCCCTTACCTTATTCACATGAGGGATTGACTCTTCTGTTCTCGAATGCAGCGAGATAGTGTAGCTCATTCGAAGAACGATTGCCATTTACTGAACTCTGTGTGTCCCCCAATATGTGTCAATTATTCCTGTGCTATGTAAATTTGCTAGATTGCGCTTTTTATCCAATGAATCGCAGATATTTTCTGTTTTTGCACTAGAACTGTGCCAGAGACGCAAGCGTCTTCCTGTCTTTGTCACCTTTTAATCTGTTGATCGTTTTATTCACTTGAGAAGTATTTACATTACCCTGGTTTTCTTATATCACGAGGTTGTCTTGCTACTCCAGCTGAACAACTCAGTTTGATTGTGAAAATGCTGCTTTATCTGGTTTATGCACTAGACCTTTGATGTATCATGTCAATTTGACATAGTCCTAAAACGGTTTACAAAAGCAGAACTTCTTATTAGACATTGCACTTGGTATTCATAGACACAGGCCCATAAGCCACAAGCCAGAAGGTCCCCGAGGGCTTTTCTTTTAACACATGTCTGTGTTTTTATACGCTGTTGCTAACTGTGACGCTATAACATGTGTGTGTTTTTCTTTCTGACTTGAAACCTTTTTATCATGTGTGTGTTTTTGTATAAATGTGTAATGGTTTTAATTAACCACACATAGTAAATAAATAAATTAATGTCGACCTCCTACTCACAGCTACAAGGAATGAAAACAATCCTTAGGATTTAACTTAGGTAGAGTTGCAAAAAAACCTTCCATGTTGAATGAGATTAATAAATCACAGAAACTCACTAAAAAAGCAACCAAAGCATAAAGTGAAGTTGTTCTTCAAACTTTGGATAAATTATTCATTTCCTCCCATTTTCTGAGGGGAAAATATGCATGGATCTACAAAATCCTTAGCACCCACACCTTCCAATAAAAACAGTATTTTGTGTTGCTGAACCTGGGTCTTGTGTGTACTACCCTGTGTGGGGGTGGCAGAACGACTTTATTTCCCCGTCTGGGGTAGGAGTGGGGCTGGCCACCCCACCTCACCACTTTTTTCCAACATGCGAACACCCTGATGTCTAGTGACCCCCCCCCCTTCCTGGGAGACTGAGAAATTGGGGTGGGGGGGTTGGCAGAAAGACTGTATTGCTGTGGGTGGGGAAAGGGAGCACTCGCCCTTGTCCATAGGACAGCTCCCATCCCCTCAGAAAATAAATTCCTGGTGTCTAGTGGGTTTTCCTATCCCCCCTCTCCTGGGAGAAATCCATGGTGTCTAGTGGGCTTTATACCTACCCGAAGGGGGAAACTGGTTGCAAACATTGTCCCATTTCCAGTGATGCCTCTCCCACAAAGATCGGTGCTCAGCGGCTGCTTTCATGTCAGTGCGCTGTCCGTGCTCATAACTCTGGATGATGGGCTGATTTTGATTTCAGAAAAAGAAATGCTTCTGGTGATTTGTATTTTGAGCTGGGCAGGTCTGCTCCTGTCCCAAGATGGCTGTGTCTACAGCATCTGTGACGTAGAAGTGTAAGCACACATGTTCTTTCAGTGCATACCTGGTCAGTAGTCCATTCACAGGGGCTTGTTTTCTCAGCACACTTGTCACATCACTCAGTGCACACCTCCTTTTATTTAACGCCCAGACCATAGGGACCTCGGTTCACACACTGGGGAAGATCAGTGGATTAACTACCTCGGCAGTCACTTCAATGATCCCTTGGGACAGACCGGGGCACAAAAAAGCACCAATGCAGAGCAAGCTCCCGCAACGACGCTGACAATCTTGGGAGATCAATTCCAATCCAGCGTTACTCCGGCACCTTCAGCGGTCCAGCAAATAGCCCTAATAAAAAAACAGATTCGTAAGGGCAGGAAAGAAGGCGCTCCAGGTCCTAATGGCATCCCACCAGCCCTGTTCAAGGAGAAAGACACAGAATAGTCCACCATACTACAACCTTTATTCACAGAAGTCAGACTCCTAAACAGAATCCCAGATTCCTGGAGAGGGTCGACGATCGTCCCCATACACAAAAAGGGAGACAAAACGGTCCCTGATAACTACCGTCTAATAGCCCTCCTTGACAATGAGGCCAAATACTTCGCTGGAATAATTTTCGAAGAGATTCTGACATGGGCGGACTCAAAGCAGATTATACCACTCAACCTGACGCGTTTCCGGAAAAAAAACGGAACAACTACCAACATCCTGGCTATCTCGCTGATTATCGACAGAGCTAAAATAAAAAAACTGCCGCTGTACCTGTGCTACATCGATTTCAGCGCAGCCTTTGACGACATCGAGAGAGGCATGCTGTGGCGGAAACTTGCACAATGGGGCATACCCCAATCCCTTCTACATATGCTGAAGTTACTTCACTATGACACCTGGGTCCAGGTAAAGCTGAGAAGCGGGTCCCATCTGTCTTCCAAAGTTCGCACGACCAAAGGGTTAAAACAAGGGTGCATGTTGGCCCCGTTTTGTTTAACCTGTTTATGTCAGATTTATCAGGCCGACTTGACACATGCAACTCCCACTCTCCGAGGCTGGGAGGAAAAACCCTAAGTAATCTATTATATGCGGATGACGTGGTACTTCTTAGTCACACACATATTGGCCTCCAGAATTTGCTGATCAAAATGCACAGCTACGCAAGGGAAAACAACTTAAAAATCAATCTAAGTAAAACGCGTATGATGTCGATCAATACCAGGAACAAACACCAGAAGTCCTGGACTCTGGGCGGCCAAAAAATAGAGTCCTCACGCGAATACAAATACTTGGGGGCAGATTTATGAAGGCCCTGCGCCGCCGGTGCGTCACTTTTTCCCATGTTAAAAGAGACGCACCGGCGGCGCAAGGCCTTCATAAATCTGCCTCTTGGTACTTATTTTTGACACAAACGGCTCATTCATCCGGCAGATGGAGGAAACTAAAAGAAGAGGGGCCTTGATCGGCATCACACTGAAAAATCTAGCAAACCAATTATCGGGGCCAATCCTGACACCATATTTAAAAGTCATTCAGGCTAAACTGCTCCCCTCAATTTCCTACAGCAGCGAGGCACTACGAGGAAGAGACTCCAGGAACCTAGACAACATCCAGGTAAAAGCATATAGAACTTTGTTCTCACTTCCGTCTTATACCTCGCCTGCCCAAATAAGGCTGGAGTTTGGCCTAAAAAAATAAGACCTTGCAAGACAAGGAGCCTTCATTATCTGCTGCCACAAACTCCGCTCTGCCTCCAATGACACCTTAAATGGGATGCTGTGGCAAGACATACAAAGCAGGGATGTATCTCAGGCACGCTCCTACTTGAAGGCAGCACTGGGGGCTGTCAAGACAACCGCACTTTGGGACATGCAACTGGGGCACAACCCGCTTAAAAAAGCGGTTTGGAAAAACGTAAAAACTCTCTCCCTAATAGAGGACAAGGCCGCTTTTGCAAAAAGAAACCATGCGTGGATGACATTAAACACGTATAAATCCCTGACACCACAACATTACTTCAGTGAGGGCTACCCAGAAATCACAACACTGAAGTTTTTGAAATACAGATTAGGGATCCTGCCCAGCAGAGAGCACCAACCACCATGGCTCAGGAGCAATGGCCATGAAGTCTGTCCGCTCTGCAATCTAGCAACGGGAGACATACTCCACATGACCTGTCTCTGTGAAGAGCTCCGACAAGTCCGCCGACACCTATTAAGGGACCAGTTCAAGAAGATAGGGACCAGCACGCGAAGGCAGGCTGTGCTTGCATGCTTGAACCCTGTGAATACAAAACTTGTATGTCAAGTTTCTGACTACGATAGAGCAAAGTCTGCCAAATCTACAATTGGCGGCAATCATTGGTTCTGGCACCTAATTGACGAACTTTGGGCCACAAACGCCTAGCCCGCCCCGGCTCAGGGAACACTGCTACACAACTATTCCCGGTCTCTCACCGCATGGTCTTCGATAAGGATGATTACACAGACTACATTCTTTTACCACATTTTAAGAAATTGTTTTAAATGTAATGATTGTACTGGTTTTAATTACCTATACATACCACGATAGAGCAAAGACTGCCAAATCTACAACTGGCGGTAACCATTGGTTCTGGCACCTAATGGATGAACTTTGGGCTACAAATGCCTAGCCCGCCCCGGCTCAGGGAACACTGCTAGACAACTACTTCTGGTCTCTCACCGCATGGTCTTCGATAAGATCGATCACACAGACTACATTCTTTTATCCCATTTTAAGAAATTGTTTTAAATGTAACGATTGTATTGGTTTTAATTATCTATACATAATAAAATTTACTTACTCCTTTTATTTAACGCAGTACTCTTCTGTGCACACATTTTTCATTGCTCACTGCTCACGTTCTATCACTTATTGCACGTTTCATTATTCATGCCCCATTTGTCAGTGCACACACGTTCTTTGCTCAGTACACATTTTCCATTACTCAGTGCACGCATGTTCCAGTATTGAGTCCATAAACCATTTGCTCTATAAAAATGTGCTGTTTCCCAGTGCACACTTGTTCTACTGTCCAGTGCACACATGTTCTATTGCTGAGTGCACACATGTTCCATTGCTCAATGGACACATTCGTTTACTCAGTGCAAACTTATTGCAACACTGAAACCACAAATGTTATTACTCTGTAAAAACATGCACCATGTCTCAGTGTATGGCTTGAAATGTCCTTTGCCTACATGCGTTGCCACTTAATCCACTAGTATTATTACCTGTGACGTACATGTCCCTTTCTCAACACACTCCTACCCCACGGTGTTCATTTAATAAAATGCATCCCGGGCTCAGAAGAATATTATGACCAGAGTGTTTTAAGACATGGGCAAAGTGGCCAATTGACCAGGGCCCCCACCTTCCCAAGGCCCCCTGGGAAAGTCACTAGGATAGTAAGAAGAACCTCTCTTTCTCTCTCTGAGTACTTCTGCATCTGACCGTTTCTCTCCCTACCTATCCCTACCTAACCACTCCATTTTTAGGTTGAGCGTAGGGTGAGTGCTCATGCGCTTCTCGCTCTGCGAGACTGCTGTAGTAGAGTATGAGAGAGAAGCCGCACACACTCTCCGCCCATATTTTTCATTGGCTTGTGTCATTGTCTTTCGTAAATGCTACATTCGGATTCGTTAATAGGCTTGTTAACAACCTCCCATGGCGACTGACCCCTTTACTCCAGTTGTTTCATGGGACCTGTTATTTAGTCTGTAAGCACTATTTACTTTTTGAGTTTCTCTTACTGCAGGCCGGACATGCGCTGCTTCAGCTGAAAATGCTCTTGTTTTTTTTAAGCAGCACACTCACCCCCGTAACACGGGCGACTGCTTTCAATCACTTTAACCCGGCAATATTTCGTGTCTGTTTCAAACCCCGAATTAAGTCATGTGAAATCCAGGTAGCATATAATCGTGTTCTAATAGGCTGAAGATGACAACAGCACATCTGTGTTACATGTCATCTGCACTAAAGCCACCTGACAGGTTGTTTTCAAAAGCCTGTCTTAATAAAAGGAACACCACCACCACCAATACCACCACCGCCAATACCACCAATACCAGCACTGGGAATACCACCACCACCAATACCACAATACCACCACCACCAATACCAGCCCTGTGAATACTACCACCACCAATACCACCACCATCAATATCACCACCACCAATACCACCACCATCAATACCACCACCACCAATACCACCAATACCAGCACTATGAATAGCACCACCACCAATCCCAACACCTCCACCACCACCACCAAACCTATACGACCACCACCACCACCAATACCACCACTTCAGCGTCTCTTGCTCACTAGTAATAGCAGGGGCACTGTACGAGGCCCGGGCTGCAGCCGAGACCATCCCTCCCTCCATGCCTGCAATAAAGGACAGCCCGCCCTGCACCAGGAGGTGAAGCCAGGGTCCTACTACAGCTGGAGTGTGTTTTATTTGTCCAAAGATAGCAATGATATTACGCAATGCCACAGTGCACACTCAAAACACGGAGAAGGCAGGAAATAGGCCACCTCCTCTCCCGCTCTTCCTCCTTAGCTGCGACGGTGTCATCACAGAGCGAAAGGTGTTGGAGCACTCTGTTAGTGTTCATAGCTGGAATCATATGTAACTCTCACTTCACACTTTGTGTCTGTGTAATTTACCACACTTACACATCTTCTTCACTACACTATTTATCACTACTTTGAAGACGTCGCAGGCCGGTCTCTTCCTCTGATATTTACAATTTAACAAGCGGCCTAGAAGGCCCTTTATTGCTATGCAATAGGTCTCGCATTTTCAAGAGAATAAGCTATTAGTGTTGTAAATGACAATGCCTTTTATTTATGTTTTAAAACCCAAAACATAAATGAAAGGCATTGCCATTTACAATGCCAATAGCTCAAACTCACATGAATGTGAGACATATTGCAGTGCAAATGCTTGTTCTATCTAATTTTCTATAGGTCACCTATCTGTTGCTCTCTCATCTCTCTCTCACCCTACCCTGCTTACTCCTCTTTACCTTTCTCTCTACTTATACCTTCCCCCTAATGTAGTCTTTCCCACCTCGGTCTGTCTTGTCTCTCTTTCTATCTCTTGTGGCCTATCCCAGAGACTAAACAACCACCTTGCATTGTGTCACATCAAGGAGACCAGAGTGCCCTGTTGGAAGCAGACACCTCTGTGCTGAGTGACCTGTGCATTGAATGCTTCCTATTTGGTGCTTGGTGATGCAGAGAGGGGTGCCTGACAAAGTGAGTAATACAAACTGTAAGGGCTTTGTCACCAAATAGCACATGGGAAAAAGGGCAGTCACAGGAACATGTCAAATAATTCAATACTTTAGGACATTTATCTACTGTGTGCTCCTGTTTCTGAAAGGTTAAGGTATAAATCAATATTGTTTGCAATAATTAGTTCTTGAATTAGTTCTGAAAATATGAAATAAATGTAAAGTTGGTCCGAATGAGATCCTAAATTATGTCTTGTCTGGAATCCCAAAAATCCTTAAAATGTCCCTCATTGTGTCCACAAACACAACCCGATGTCTTGTGTTTTTACTACACAAAGACCAGCAGGCCTGACCTATTGACCTCTTGACCTGAGGCTATGACAAGGTACCTGCTGAAGAAACCCATCATAAACAGACAGGCTTGGAATATTTTAAGATACACTTTAATTCCGAAGAAGAGTAAACATGTGACAATGTTGTTATTGAACACATCTGTGTGCAATGTGTACCCTGGGGTGCAGCAGGGATTATTCCTGGAGACAGCGGCTGCCAAGAGCAGGGATTCGTACAAGATACCATAGGGAATGAGTGTCAAGAGGGGACAAGCAACGCGGAGAGCAGGGGAAACTTTCAAGAGACAACAGATTGTTCTGTACGTCCTGTACCTCTGATTGCCCTGTTTTGTGCTTTTAGACTTACTCTCCAAAGGAAGGCTTCTGTCCTGACTATCACACCCCACAAAGTCACTCCCTCCCCCTCTCCCAGTCCACATCCCTGACCATCTCTTCACAGTGCTCATGACACCCTCCCTCATTCCTCACAACACACTGTCCATCCTTCACAGTGCACCATCACACCCTTCCTCACACCCCACAACAACAGACGCTAAACACTTGTTTCATCAATGCGTCCACATTGCACGAGCGCTATATGAGTTCCAATGTGTCACTGAGGGACCAACTGTAGTGGAAACCTCTACTCCACCCACATACTGCTGGGGGCGAACTGACGAACTCTAAAATATATATGTTGGTTGTTGTCTGAACTGTGTCCAGTGACATAGAGCTTTGACTCCTGGATCCCCAGGGATTTTGCATAGCTCTGTCAAAGATCCGAGATTCAGCAATTCTTAAAGCGTAACAAGGACAAGCAAAGAGTTCCCCATAGAAAACATTTACCATATGATTCCACTAAAAGAAATGTAGTTATTGGTTGAGGGGGGTGTAAATCCTGCTTTAGCAACACCACAATTCTTGTCAGGGTGAACCACAAAAGTCACTAAATTAATCTGTGCTTAACACTCTGGCTTAACTTAGAGGCACTGTGTTAAAAACAGTAGTAACCTGAAAACACAACACAAGAAAAATCTCAAACCAGCTTAGAAAACTAGGATACATTTTAATACAAAAAATAATACACAAACAAGAAATACTGAATCAGTAGCACATTAGCTTTGCAATTTCCAAACTTCAGTTAGATAAAGCACCTAAAAGCATAAAGCACCACAAGCGATCATCTGGCTGTGCAGGACTATGGGTAAGTCACAATTTCAGGCCGACTGCGATGGAGTGTGGGTCAGATATGTGCACCAGATTGGTCCTCCTGAAAAGTTACCTTCTTAAAGTCTGGGGAAAAGGCATGTGTTGGGGTTCAGGGATTCACCCTAGCAGAGGCCAGCAGGGCTAGGACATCAGTTGGAGGGAGGTCTTTGGAGTTTGTCCATTCCGTGTAGCTCAGAACAGGAGGCCCGCCAACTAAACCTTGGAGTCCTCAGGTAGCCTACAAGAAAGGGAGTAGGTACAGTCTTCCTTCACAGAGAGCATGGCAGGCCTCAAGCAGCATCACAGTCCTCTAGAGAACCAGACAAGTCTCAAGCAGCAGGGCAGTCTCCTGAATAAAAAGGCAGTCCTCAAGCAGCAGAACACTCCTTTGGGGAACAAGGCACGCCTCAAGCGGCTGGACAGTCATCAGAAAAACAAGGCAGGCCTCAAGCAGCAGGACAGTCATCTGGGGAACAAGGCAAGCCTCAAGCAGCAGGTCAGTCCTCTGGGAAACAAGGCATCTGAATTGTTGGCTAGAGGATCCAATATTTATACCTAGTGTCAGCCTTTGAAGTGGGGGAAACGTTTGGGCTACCCCCACATCTGATTCTGAAAAGTCCCTTCCTTTCCCAGCCCAGGATGATGGTAATTTGTACAGTGCATAGCTGCTTCTTCCGAAATGTCCCAGCATTCAGATTCTGACTAACTGAGGATTGTCTAAAAACTGCCGGATAGATGCAAATATAGAAATTATTTAAAAAGCCTGGCTTTTAGTTGTCTTCTAAAGGCTGCTGAAGAGATTTTCTGGAGCTGTAATAGTATGTTATTCCAGATTTTTTAGGCATGAATTTTGAAAGACCAACCTACTTCTCTAACTTTATCGATCCTGGGCACCAGTACTAGCCGAGCGTAGCAGGACCATGATCATGAAAAGGGTGTAAGGCTTTATCAAACTTTAAAGAAATTGTGGACCTGTATACAAAAGTGCCCTATGGATTTAGCACAAGACTTTAAAATTGGATCCATTAATCGAACAGCAGCCAGTGAAGTTCTCTCCGATCAACCATGAAAGATGCACGTCGAGCAGCTGTGCTGCTCAATTTTGAATCCTCTGTAAACTAACTAATCTTGTCTGGGTAAGGCCTAAGTAGAGAACATTACTGTAATCCAGTTGAGCTATTACAAAAGCTTGAATTACAGATTTCTAAGCCAAAAGGGACAGAGAGTACAACACTTTGTTCAAGCATCCCAAATCAATTATCTGACAGCGAATTGACAATCACCTAAAGTGAATTTTTGGTCTAGCCAGACTCCTACATTTTTTACGTTAGGCTTTGGGTCTGGAAATAGGCCCAAGCGCTCAGGACACAATGTAGGGGACCAGATGCTGATCTAGTTGCCCAATAACAGGATCTCTGATTTCTCCCCCTTGAGCTTTAAACAGTCGCTATCCATCCGATTTGCCACCTCCATGACACAAAGACTCTGCTGAGGGGCCCATACAGTGGAGCCTTGTGAAAGAGTAATAATCAGCTACATATCAATTGCATACGAAATTAGCGAACATCTGAATGCGTCTATAATATCCGCTAACGGTGGAATGTAAATTTTAATAAGATTAGTACTCAGGAATAAGCTCTGAGAAACACCTTGCTGCAGAAAGACGTCATTGGAGCGGAGAGGCTTTAGTGTCACTTGAAATGATTTGTCTTGCATAAACCAAGCTAGCCATAAATACACCTCATTGCTGATCCCACAATCAAAAAGTCTCTTTAACAGAATATTATGAGAGACCTTGTCAAAGGATGTGCTTAGGTAGAGCTAAATAACAGCTACTAACTCTCCCTGATCTAAAATTGTTTGCAAGTTCTCCATAGCCAAGAAAAGGGTCGATTCATGCTATGAGAAGGACAGAAGTCCAACGGAGACCAATGACGGGGGTTATTTGTTTCTAAAAATAATAGCTGTTTGTTTGCATGTTTTTCCACAATCTTAGTAAAGAATGGTAACAAGTAGATTGCTGATAATTCTCTGACTTTACAGGGTCTAACATAGTTTTTTTCAAATGGTGAATCACAACGCATGTTTCCAAAACTGTGGCACATACCCGCTGGTGACAGTAGATTCAATAACTCACACAGCACTGGATAGCTGAATAGAGATCCATGCTCCACAATATAATGAGGAGCTGGAGGTAAGTCACAATTTCCGGCCGACTGCTATGGAGTGTGGGTCAGACACGTGGACCAGATTGGCCCTCCTGAAAAGTTACCTTCTTTTTTTTTTTGTGAAAACTTTTTATTGATTTTATAACACAAACACATACACCTTGCAAGGAAGGAAAAAGAGACATCAATATACACAGCGTTGCATTACACGGCACTGGGGCGGGAAGGATAATCCAAAGAGCGTTCGTTCAATCGAGAAAGAGATTTACAGGGGGGGGGGCAGAAGAATAAATTGCAGTCAGTAAACAATAGTACGTGAAGGAAACCACGGGTTACGGGGACGTAGGTGCAACATCTGGGTCAGGAAGAGGAGGGGCACATATATTGCCACGGTAAGTGTTCCACTGAGTCCATATCTTCCCCCATTTTCGGGGGGTACCTCGAGAAATATATACCGTTTTTTCTCTGAACATGCACCAATCCATGTTTTGTTTCCATTTCCGAATCCCTGAGCACCCCACAGTTGCGCAATGTCCCTTTTGGCAATCATATTACCCAAGGTCACCCACCGAAGTTGCGACACAGAGTAATCATTCGGTTCCCATACGTTCAGCAGACATCTCCTAGCCTCCGGCATTGATCGTACCCCCGTAACCTCACTCATCACCTCGTGCACACGGGTCCAGAATCGCACTATCTCAGGGCACTCCCAGATGATATGTAAAAAGGTACCTAGGAGACCGCATCCACGCCGACACAAACCATCCACAGAAAAGCCCATATGTACCAAACGGGGACCAGTGACATACACTCGATGCAGGATTTTTAGTTGCACAAATCTAAGGCACGCCTGGATGGCTACCTCTCTAGGGGAGGAGATCGCCGCCTGCCAATCCTCTTCGTCTAGCTCCAGCCCATCGCCCGTCCAGACCTCCCTGAGGCGAGACAGAAGATCAGACCTGGAGTTGATAATTTTTTTATAAATAAGCGAAATCGTACTATCAGGAACATGTCCGTCTAGCACCCTGTCCTCAAGTGGGGACGACTCCGGAATCTCCACCCCCGTAGGGAAGATCGAAAGCACCGCGTGACGGATCTGCACATAGCGAAAAAATTCGCGGTCGCCCAAAGCGAACTCGGTTTTCAATTCCTCAAACGTCTTCATTCTCCCCTTAGTCCAAACATCATCAATCCTGCTGATACCGATCAAGTCCCACCTATCAAACCCCTTCGACTGCCAGAGTGAGCCAAGTCTATCAGACGCATACAGTGGTGTGGCACGAGTCAGTTTATCATTCCACCCCAGCGCCATGGAAGCATGTCGCCACACCTGGACGGCCGTCCTAGTGGGGCCCGTAACATTGCGAGGGGTGAGTTTCGAGTAGAGGGCTCTGTTGTAGTCGCCCCCGGGTAACAACCATTTGTCCATCTCGAAGGCCGGATTCGGCAAAGGGCCATACATGCAGTGATTTATAGCCCTCAGTTGAGACGCCCAATAATAGCGACGGATATCGGGCAAAGCAATTCCACCGTCGTACCACGGGAGCGACAATTTAGCAATAGCGATCCGGGGCCGACCCCCCCACACCAGTTGCCTCTGTAAACTCTCAACCTCACGGAAGTATGTAGCCGGGACAACGTCAAGCGTGTTTTGCAATGCGTAGAGGAAGCGGGGCAGTGACATCATCTTAAACAATGCCGCTCTACCCAGGGGAGAGAGAGGAAGTTTCCCCCAGGCGACCACATCCGCCCGAAGGCGCTGAAGAGGGGGCAGCAAGTTACGGTCAAACCGCAGTGCAGGGCTCAGCGTGATAAAAATGCCTAGATATTTAAAACCATCGTTCACAATCGCGATAGGACAACCACTCAGCAGTTGGGGGGCGGCACCCGACAGGACATATATACAGGACTTAGCCCAGTTGATAACAAGACCTGAGTTTTTGCGGAAGGATGTTAAGACATCAAACAGTACAATGAGGGATTTACGGGGTGACGTAAGATACAGCAAAATATCATCAGCGTAGAGAGATACACGGTCCTCAAACCCCGAATTCCATCTAATGCCCTTCAGGGACGGTTCCCACCTCAACCAGGCCACCAGCGGTTCCAAGGCGAGAGCAAACAACAAGGGGGACAGGGGGCAACCCTGTCGCGTCCCTCTGCTCAGTGCAAAGGGTGCAGAGACCCGACCATTGACCACCACCTGAGCCATAGGACCGGCATAAAGCAATTTGACCCACCGAACGAACTCCGAACCGAAACCAAACTTAGCAAGAACCGCCCACAAATATGGCCATTCTATCGTATCAAACGCCATCGTAGCGTCCAAAGACGCCAAGATGGCGGGCTCACGCAGCGTCTCGGCCCGTGCCAGGACCCCATGCAGCCTTTGGAGGTTACGCGCCGTGTTACGGTGCGGTATAAAGCCGGATTGATCAGGGTGAACCAGGTCCCCAATGACGGTCGCCAAACGTGTCGCCAGCAGCCTGGCTAGAATTTTAGGTTCCGCATTAATCAACGAAATGGGTCGAAATGAGGCACAACGATCCCGAGGTTTACCATCCTTGTGGATGACAACAATGGTAGCCAGTCTCTGGTCTGGCGGGAGAGAACCCACCTCCAAAGACTCAAGAAACATAGAGCGCAGATGAGGAGCTAGCGAATCCGGGCGCAGTTTATATAGCTCAATGGGGAGCCCATTAGGGCCCGAGGCCTTGCCGGATCGGACCGAGCGGACAGCAGCGGCAATCTCGTCCGCAGTAGGCGGAGCATCCAGAGCATCCCTATCAACATCAGACAACCGGGGAAGTGCAATATCACGCAATAGCAAGTGGGAATCCAGCTCCGATCGATCAGACACCTGGGAGTACACCCCGCTGAAATAATCGGCAAAACATGCAACAATATCAACAGGGTCTGTACAACTCTCTCCATTCTCCGCAACAATCACAGGGACGACACGACTTGCATTCTCTCTCTTATCTAACCAAGCAAGCAATTTCCCAGCCTTATCACCAACATCATACAGGCGACCCTGCTGTTCTCTTCCCATTTACTTAGCAGCTTCAGTGACCAGAGCCCTGTATTCGTGTTGTTTCAACTCCAGTAGATGTAACCCCTCAGCGGTGACCCCAGATTCCAAGCACTCCTCCAAGGCCGTAACCTCTCCCTCAAGTCGAACCATCTCAGCGCGGTTGGCCAGCTTCACGCCACCAATCAATGAGAGGGCCTGGCCACGAATGACTGTCTTGTAAGCCTCCCAAAGTGAACTAGGGGAGGAAACAGAGCCCACATTTTCCTTGAAATAACAATCGTGCGCTTTAACCAGCTCATCCCTGACCCTGGGGTCCTTCAAATACCAGGGATTGATCGGAGCCACTCGGCCCGCCGAACCCTGCCGTGCATCAACCACCAACCAAAGCGGAGAGTGGTCCGAGATACCTCGTGCCAGATGTTTAACTTCTCGTATGAGGGATGCATGAGCTGAGGGCAGTAATACATGATCTAATCTCGAGAGACTACCATGAGCACCAGAGTGATAGGTATATTGCAACTGGCCCGGGTGAAGCAACCGCCAGCAATCGGTGAGCCCCAGGGTTTCCAGGAAGTCACTCAACCAAGTCTGGGCCCTCAGCAGTTCCCTGGGAGGGTGACGATCACGCATCCCCGAGACCACCGCATTAAAGTCACCACCAACCAGAAGCAGACCCTCGGGGAGACCCAGGATAAGCCCACTAAGATCAGCAAATGTGGTGGCCTGGAGGCCCGGGGGCACGTACACAGAAATCAGAATAAGAACCTTCCCCTCCCAGCGCCCCACAATGGCAGCATAACGTCCCTTATCATCCAGTATGACATCATCAATGGCCAAGGGGAGGGAGGTCCGAACCAGAATGCCCACCCCCCTAGATCCCGAAGTGAAACCCGAGTGCGCCACAAGGCGATAGCCACGCCTATTCAAAGCATAGCACTTGTTGCCGAGCAAGTGGGTCTCCTGCAGTAAAACAACATCTGGATTCAAACGTTTCAGCAATTGCAACACCACCCTCCTCTTAATCCCATCCCCCAACCCGTTCACGTTCCAACACAATAATCGAAGTCCCCTACCCCCCATCCCTGCTTTCAGCCCCTCCCCTGCCCCATACCCAAAGCAACCGCAAATAACAGGAGTGCGCCTTTCCCTCGCCTTGCAAGTAACGATAAAAGTCAAACAAACAACCCAATTCCCCCAACATTGTCGAAACAACTATACCCCCCACCCCGCACCCCTGCTGAAGACCAAAGAGCCCCATAAACTTGCAGTGTGCCTGTCGCCCAACCACCCAACTAATCTACGATAAGAAACCCAGGAGAAGAAAGGACCCGTTCGCCCCCCACCCACCCCCAAAAAGACTATTACTTGCAAACATTAGGAACACAGCATAGCACAGTTCAAAACCAACGGGAAGGGCACGGGGCCAAAGTCAACAGCTACTCCTGCTCCGTCGGGCCACCTTCCGCCCGATCCGACTTGCCAGAGTCCTCAAAAGGTTCAGGATCCGTAGGCAGCGTGTCAAGCCAGTCACTCACGACCCCAGGATGGTCGAAGAAGAAAGTACGATCCCTATGTACCACCCGCAAGCGGGCCGGAAAGAGCATAGCATACTTCATTGATCTTTCCCGGAGTCTCTTCTTTACCCCTTAAACCCCAGCCTCTGTTTCTGGACCTGTTGTGTGAAGTCCGGATAGAAGCTGACAGTAGAGTTCTCAAAGGCAATGGGGCCAGATTGCCGCGAGGCCTGCAGGATAGCGTCTCTGTCCCGGAAATGAAGGATCCTCGCAATGATGGGTCGAGGGTTAGCACCCGATTTAGGTGTGCCACCGGGGATCCTGTGTGCATGTTCAACAGCGAAAAACTTGCTGAGACCCTTAGGCGCCAAGTAATTCAGCACCAGGTCTTCCACCAATAGGTCAGTCGAAACAGCAGTCGATGATTCCGGGACCCCGATCAGGCGAATGTTATTGCGCCTGGCACGGCTTTCATAGTCCTCTAGGCGCCCAGAATAATATTCATTGGCTTTCCTCAGATTTCCGACTTCAGCCTGCAAGTCGGCTACGTCGGTGACCAGGCTAGAGGTCTTAAGATCTAGGGATTTGACCTTCTCATTCGTCTTCGCCAAGTCCGCCCTGATCAGGTTGACATCAATCGCCACCGTGTCCAATTTGAGAGTCAAGGCCTCATATTGTTGCCCCAATGAGGCCTTCATGCCGGTGATGGCCCCCATGAGATCCCGCAGCGAGGGCTCGTCCTCAATCGATGAGTCCTCCAGCATTGTCGTCGAGGATTTAGCTGCCGCTCCCGGCGAACCCTTAGCTAGAGTGTACCGGTCCATAATGTTCGTTTGCGGAGCACCCCCTCGAGCGCCCGGTTTAGGCCCGCGCTTCCCACTCTCAGGCTTGGTGGCCATCTTGAATCCTGGACCCGTACGGGTCGCCTGTTGACGGGTGAAAATGGTGACTGCGGTGGCAAATGTAGAACCAAGAGGGCGAAGATGTCACCAGTCTGAGATCTGGATGCCGCCACGGTTCGGTAGTAGAAGCGGAGAGATCAAGGGCGTAGGAGCGTCTGGCCGTCCACGGAGCCGTCGAGGTCTGGTTAAGCTCCGGACAGAATCGAAACCGAAAGCGAGCGCCAGCCCACGCAAGTCTAGCAGTCCGTTGTTGTTCGCTTACTGGACGGCAAGCGAGACAAGATAGCGCAGGGCGTCACCATGGAGCAGGCCAGGAAACTGCAACAGTCTGTAACTCTGGACCCCGAAGTCCCAAAAAGTTCGTTGAAACAAATAAATGAGCAGTAGAACCGTGCCAATATACACCCGTCGTCAGAACCAGGATAAAGTACAGGATAGTCGATGGAGGTGGCGAGGGTCCGGGAGCCTTGTGCTCACGCGACCATCTTGGGTGCACGCGAAGCTCCTCCTCCGAAAAGTTACCTTCTTAAACCTAAACCTAACTTAACGACATTACAGAGTCAACATCTACTCCTTTGAATGCAATCAGACTGTAAAAAGCGAGGGGATTCCTGTGACGTTATTGACCAGGCTCCAAAACTGGATAGTTTCTGGCCTCTACAGGGAAGGTATTATATATCTTGTGACTTTTTGAGAAAAGAAGGCAGCCAAATTATTACATTGTTCAAGTGACAGAGGACCAGAAGGGGTTATTAATGATGAAGTTGTCAAAGATCTAACTGTAGATAAAACCTCTCTCAATGAGTTAGCAGCATTCTGAATTTTATCCACAAAATAAACTTTGTGGGTCTGCCTAATCAAGTTGTGGTCAAATTTAAGGGCTGCCGTATATTCCAAGTTACATGCTGGCTCATGGGCTTTCTGACATAATTGTTCTAAATGTTTACATTTTTTCTTCGTAGCTGCTTAGCTATCATTAAATCAAGTGGCTGAAGGTTTCAATCAAGGTGAGGACCCCAAACTTAAAGGAACTGTTTGGTCCAAAGCACCTACGATCCACCGATCAATGTCCGAATTGGCCTCTGCCACACTGTTGTACAAACTGAGTTTAGTGGCATCAGGAATTGACAAAAGTGGTCAGGAGCACATTTTTTACCATCGTCTAGTCCCTGTAGGTGGTACAGCTGAATATCCGTCAGCCCCACCATATACCGCTACCATGGGTATGGCAAAGTGGTCTGACCAAATTGCTGAAATAGGGTCCCCAATTTCCAAGTTGAGTATATTGGAGAAAATTAGGTCCAAAATGAAAGACCAACAGTATCTGTTGGATTCACTACTCGTGTAAGTTGTATACTTTCCATTTCACCTATCAAAGTTCTGAGTACAGACCGAATGATGTTGTTAAAATGTAAATGAAGATTTCCTAACACTGTAAAATTTGAATAGTTTAACACAAGTGGAGTTATGCTTTCTTTTAACACGCTATTGATATTTGAGGAAGTCCCTGGATGGTGATATATCAGGACTCCTGAAAAATTAAAATTCTTCACTAATTTAAGCGTGAAAGATACAGCTTCACAGCCTGTAACATTAAATTCTAGAGTATAATTTTTCACACCAGATCTACATATAATAGCAAGTCTGCCTCCCCTTTGATCTGTCCAGGTCCAGTCCTGTCTGCCAATCACATAGCCCTGTACAGCAGCTTGCACAATATCAAGTGTATAGATTTCCCTTAGCCATGTCTCCGTTAAAAATAGAATATCTGGCTTATAATTGAAAATGAAGTTAAATATATCTAGTTAATGTTTAACATGCGTCTTAATTCTTGATTCATAACTTACTGTCTTTGAACGTCTTCACCGCTTGGATATATAGACAGACTTTACACAAGGCGTGGGCAGAACAGAGTGCCAAGCTAGCAATTCTTTTGCCAAGTAACTTCTTGGTTCTACAGCCAGAGAACCAGGGGTCCTGGCTCCTGGCACCATCCAGGCATGAATGGGAGCTGACAGGTTTGCCTTTGGTGCGTCTTTGAGACCAAACATGACATTTCTACCTGTACCCAATCAAACGTTAGCACTTATTAAGCATACAAGTTAGCACTTATTAAGCATAATCACTATTCCTAAGCCTTCCTCTCCCGTAGGATAACCCAAGGTTAACCTATGGGAGATGTAGGCCTTAGAGTAGTGCAAAAATGAATTTAGGAGTTTTTCACTACCAAGACGTGTAAAACTTTAAAACACATGTCCTACTTTTTACATACAATGCAGCCTATATTGAGGAATGTTTAGGGCCTAACGTATGGGTGACTATAATCTATTTAAATGGAAGGTTTAGGCCTGGCAAAAGGCTTATTTTGCCAGGTCGAATTGGAAGTTTAAAACTATACTCGGGCTGCAATGGCACGCCTGTGACATGTTTTAATGACCTCCTTGTGGCCTCCGATACTGCTGTTGCACTTAACGCACCATGGCCATAAGGTGTCCCTTTTCAAATTTCAATATTGTCAACAGGAGTTCACCTACTTAGGTCCCCTACTGTCGAAGGAGGGTCGCAGACTAACACCTTAACGCATAGCTGCTATCCCTAATATGCCTGTTCCTAAGACCCAGCGTGAAATACGTGCATTTATTGGTATTACCTCGTATTGTCGACACTGGATTCCCAAATATTCCCTAGTAACGAAACCCCTCCTTTACCTGACTACCACGAAGTGCCTTAGCCCCTGCCTTGGACATCTGCATGCCAGCAAGCTTTTGAGCAATTAAAGGTTACGCTTTGCTCTGCTCCTCTGCTTGGTATTCCTGATTACCAGAAGCCCTTTGTGCTTTACGTACATTAGGCGGATGGTTGCACACTCTCTGTTTTAACACAGGGTTTTGGTGGTAAGCAAAGACCCTGCGCTTATTTTTCTGCCATTTTGGATAATGTCGCCAGAGCTCTCCCGAGCTGAATAAGGCTTCCGCGGCGATGGCAGTTTCTATCAGGCAATCAGCAGGGCTCGTTCTTAATACTGATCTCACAGTAATGGTACGCCATGCTGTGGATACGCTTTTGAATAAGACAAAGACACAGCACCTTACTAGTGCGCGTCTGACTGGATATGAACTAACGTTGTTTGCTCCGCACAATACCATCAAAAGATGTGCCACTCTCAATCCAGTCACGTTACTACCCCTCCCTTCAATGAGTAGCAACACAGATGCATATGATTGTGTGTATAGAACAGAAGAGGAGATGAAAGGATGGGTAGACCTGGCTTATGTTCCCCTATCTGACCCCCAGGGGGAAATATCGGTCGATGGCTCCTGTTTCAAATTAACAGATGGCTACATCCCTGCAGCATATGCACTTACAATGTTGCGCACTGTAGTTGAGACATGCCGTGTCCTGTAACAATCAGCCCAAGCTGCAGAGTTGGTTGCCCTTCTTCGGGCTTGTGAGTTGAGTGAGGGACTGACTGTCATTATCTACACTGACAGCCAGTACGGCTTTGGGGTCGCCCATAATTCTGCTCACTTCTGGGCGGAGAGAGGGTTCTTGACCTCACATGGATTATGAATACAGAATGGCCCACTGATACATAGACTTTTGTCAGCTCTAACACTTCCAGATAGGTTGGTAATAATTAAATGTAGTGCCCATAAAGCAATAACAGATGATGTAGGGAGAGGAAATGCGTTTGCAGATCAAACAGCTAAAGAGACAGCTAGGTCAAAGATGAAAAAGATGATTGTGGCATGTCCTGCTAGGTGGGACCCAGACAATGGAATGTTTGAGGAAACATTAGCAAATGTTAAAGAGATAAAAGGTGAGGCAACCCTAGACAAATTGGCAATATGGCAGAAGACGTGTGGCTCAATAGTTAGAGCGGCAGACCCTGATGCAGAGGTCTGGCCCGGGACCAGGGTTCAAATCCTGCATCGGCGGGTCTTGGGCTCAATTTCCTCGGACCTGATAATTCTTGCCTCGCTGCCTATTCTAATCATGGGTCCCACTCTACAACTCTGGGCAATAGCTTGCTTAATCTCCACAACGGCCCCAACAGTGCTGGGATGCCTGGCTTCAACTTGGGGGTGCCAGGAGTGGACATTTCACAGGGAAATGCCAGGAAGGGTTCCACAGCAGTATGCATTACAGCGCCAGGACACCCCATATGGGGTATTAGTGCGCTTTACAAGTACAAATTACATTTACAGAGTACAGGGCGTCTGGATGAGGATGGGTGTTGGACTGATAAGTCAGAGAAACAGTGATGGATGCTACCCACACCCACTATGCCGGACACACGCTCGACCCAATCTTCACCTCCAGCAAACACATCTCCTTCAATCACACCACAGCTCTCCACTGGACGGACCACAGCTGCGTTCACTTCAACTACAAAAAGACCACGTCCCACAACCTCCTACAACCTATTCCCCGAAGAAACTGGAACAAAATTACTACCGACCACCTCTTCACATCACTTCACCAAAACCCTCCTGCCAAAACATCGGACCCAAACCAAGCAGCCACCAACCTCACACAATGGATCACCCACAACGCAGACAAACTAGCACCCTTGAAAAATCATCATATTAAGCAAGGGAACAAAAAAGCCCCCTGGTGCAAAACGACGACCGTAAGAAATCCAAGAAATCATGTCGCACCCTCGAGAAAGCCTGGAGAAAAAAACCCAACCACTGACAACCTGACCACCTTCAAGAACGCAACCCGCAAACACCACCAACTGATCCGATCCACCAAGAAATCAGCATTCAAGGATCGACTCGACAACAACGCCCAAAACAGCAAGGAACTATTCAACATCGTCAAAGAGTTTACCAACCCCACCGCCGGCACCAACGACATCACCCCCTCCCAAGACCTCTGCGACTCCCTAGCCTCTTTCTTCTACAACAAAATCGCCGACATACATACCAGCTTTGAAAACCAGCCAGGGGACCAGCCCACCTCCGAACCAACACCCCCCTCGAACAACCTTCTCGCCAGGAACCCAATCACCACTGAAGACACCATCCACCTGATGAACTCCATCCACTCAGGATCGCCAACCGACCCATGTCCCCACCACATTTTCAACAAAGCAGACTCCATCATCGCACCCCATCTCCTGCTCCCTCAACTCCGCTATATTCCCAGAAAGCTGGAAACATGCGGAACTCAGCGCCCTTCTGAAGAAACCCACAGCAGACCCCACTGAACTTAAGAACTACCGCCCCATATCGTTCCTCCCATTCCCCGTCAAAGTCATTGAGAAAGCCGTCAACAGTCAGCTCGCCGCCTTCCTCGAAACCAACAAATCCCTCGACCCCACACAATCCGGCTTCCGAGCCAAACACAGCACCGAAACCGCACTCATCGCAGCAACAGACGACATCCGAACTCTACTGGACAACGGGGAAACAGCTGCGCTCATCCTACTCGACCTCTCCGCAGCCTTCGACACAGTCTGTCATAACACCCTAATTCAACGCCTCAGCAACATCGGTATACAAGGAAAAGCATTGGACTGGATCATCTCGTTCCTCGCCGGAAGAACACAGAGAGTCCGCCTACCCCCTTTTAGATCTAAGGCCACCAAAGTCATCTGCGGCGTACCACAAGGATCATCACTCAGTCCCACCCTCTTCAACGTATACATGAGTCCCCTCGCATCCATCGCACGCCAACACAACCTCAACATCATCTCCTACGCAGACGACACCCAGCTGATCCTATCCCTCACCAAAGACCCTAACACCGCCAAAACCAACTTACACGATGGAATGAAAGAAGTAGCCGAATGGATGAGGAACAGCCGTCTGGAACTGAACTCGGACAAAACGGAAGTCCTCATCTTAGGATCATCCCCCTCCGCCTGGGACGAATCATGTTGGCCACCAGCCCTGGGAACGGCGCCCATACCTACAGATCACGCACGTAACTTGGGCTTCATCCTGGACTCCTCCCTCTCGATGACCAAACAAGTCAACGCCGTCTCATCCTCATGCTTCAACATCCTACGCATGCTCAAAAAAATCTTCCGCTGGATCCCCACCGAAACAAGAAAGACAGTCACCCACGCACTGGTCACAAGCAGACTGGACTACGGAAACACCCTCCACGCCGGAACCACAGCCAAACTACAGAAAAAACTCCAACGCATCCAAAACGCCTCTGCCAGACTCATACTGGACATCCCCCGTCAAGCTCACATCTCCGGTCACCTGAAAAGCCTCCACTGGCTCCCCGTCAACAAAAGAATAACATTCCGTCTCCTCACCCAAGCACACAAAGCCCTTTACGACCTAGGACCCGAATGCCTCAACACGCGACTGTACTTCTACACCCCCACCCGCCAACTACGATCTTCAAATCAAGCCCTCGCCGCAATTCCGCACATCCATAGATCCACAATGGGGGGGAAAAACCTTCTTCTACTTAGCGGCCAAAACATAGAATTCTCTCCCCACCCACCTCCGCCTTGTACAGAACCACCTCTCCTTCAGAAAGCAACTTAAAACTTGGATTTTCGATAAGTAAAGTTCACCCCCACAAGCGCCTTGAGACCCTCTGGGTGAGTAGTGCGCTATACAAATTTCCGAACTTGAACTACATAATGCCTATGTACCCCCCTGTGGTTACCATGGCCCAGCCCCAATAGCGCCAAGTAAGTATGGGTGAAATACGCGAATTTGTGCGAATTTGCGATCCACGAATTTGCGGATTTTTTTTGCATGTTCGCGGGGCTTTTTGCGTGTTAGCAGGCCGATTGCAGCACACCGACTGCGAAATTACCCATGCGGTCATACATGGGCGCGGCCATCTTGTGCATGTTGCGAATTTCCGTTTCCGGGCGTTATTTGCAAGCTCGTGTTGTGTGAGGGGCACGATTACATGTTCGCGTGCGTTTTTGCATGCTCGCGGGAGAAATATTGCGCAAACGTACCCACGCGGTATTCAATGGGCACGGCCATCTTGTTTTTCATTCATTGCTATGGTCCTGGGCATGCTTTTTGTATCCAGCTTGAATCTTTGCCATCCTTTCTTTGTTTGAAGTTTTTTTTAATCTTTTTTACTCATTTTCTATCCCTCTCTTTTTCTACATCTATATTTTGTGTTTTTTTCTACTTTTGGTTAGTTTAAAACTACTTTTTTAACTCTTTTTTCTTTTCTTTACTTTTTCACTATTCTTTCCTTTTTTTATTTTACTTTACTGTCCAGGACCATGGCAAAGGGAGCCGGCAAAGATCTGAAGGGGAAGGGTCCTGCACGCCGTAGCCGGCTCCCTTGCGGGCGCTTAAGAGGGGAGGATGTGACGGCCAGGGAGATTTTCAGCCCGGTGGAGGTGGCTGCACTGATCTTTTATGTGCAGCAATACCTCCCCAAGACCGTGGCAGCAGGGGGCAGGCTCGCGTCAGGGTATGACCTCCGGGAGCGTCGCCAGCTGTGGGCTAAGGTGTGCCGGGCCATGCAGAGGGAGTCGAGAGTCCGGCGCACCTACCATCAAGCGATGCACCGGTGGTTGGACCTCCTTGACCGCGAGCAGGACTTGCTCCACCTGCTAGGTGTGGAGATCCCTGGCCTTGGTGAGTAGCTATTTAATTCTTCTGCTCTGTGTTATATTGCTAATATATGTTTTTGCCGAAGAGCAAGAATGCTGCCGATTCGATTACATTGCAGGTAAATTAACGTTTAAATAGCTTCTGTGATTGCAGGTGCATGCCTGCTCAGTGGCGTTGCTACTATGCTTACTTGTTTGCAACTTTGTGCGTATTTTAGAGCAAAACTGCGTAATGCTAGAGAGACTAGAGACTCAAGTCTAGTCCTTCCTTTGTACTCCTGCTGCCACTAAGAAGAGATAGTGGTGGATTGATAGGTTGAGTATATTATGACTTGTTGTTTAGTAGTAGGACATTTTTTTAGTGGTCTGCAATCATGATGACGGACTGTGTCTGTCACGTCGCGTGCTGTTGAGTGCTGGCAGTCGTAGTAGAACCTTTTTGTTGTTGGTTTAGTTAGTGATTTACATAACTTTCCAAATAGCGAATCCAGCAATACTGTACTATCTATCCTAGTTGACCAGATCAGATAGGTCAATCAATACATGTAGTGCAATTGTTGGTAATTTGTTTCCCCGAGATAATTTTAGATTGTGGTCAAAGAAATCAAATATTTCCAAAAAACAATCATCCATGTTTGTGTTTATTTCATGATCATCAGCACCTCCCAGGGACAAGAAGACTGAAACTCTGGCGGAACAAGGTGGGCAGGAACGGTCCTCTGCAGGCTCTTCTGCTGGCCCCAGTAAGTTGTTCTGTTGTTAATATTAATATTTATACTTCCCTAACTTTTACAGGTCCTATTCATTCAAAATTGTTTCCTAATTCTATTTTTTACAAAATAGTCTTTGATCTTCTTGTAGACTGTTTCTACATTTGTATCCAGCCTCTACCATCACTCTCTGTGCTACTACTATTATTTACTATTATTATGAGTCCGTCTGTGTAGGTAGCTAAGCTTACCCCGTCGGCAAACGGTGTTAAACAAAACTCTGATCCAGGCACTGAGTGCAGTCCTCTGGGTTGCCCTTGCTGTCTATTCCAGTCTTCTTAATGTAAGTGCTTTGACAATTTCCTACAACAAATTGTCAATGTGTCCAACAAGAATAAGCTAGTAGTTGGCTTTTTTGATTTGATAGGAGCACATACCATACCGCTAGTGTTTCAGGGACTATTCTGCACATACAGAAGTATGGACAAGAGAAAAAGGACATTGTTGATGATAGGTGCAGTTCAACTTTCCACATACCTCAGTCCGAACAGAAGTTGAACCCCCAATCCCCTGACCGACTATCTAGTGTGACTGACCAATGATTACGTTACGACCCAGAAGAACAGAAGAAGACTACCGCCGAGTACCGACCTATCAGAGTCACGGAAACATGCCTGCACAGTGCAGTAGTTCAAAGTTCAAACCCTTCCGCTCACTCACTCGTGAACAAAAACCACACAGTCTTTGTTAGTTTTAAAGTTTTATTTTCAAATAAGAAATAAAAAAAACAATTTCTTCATTTTTAATAGCGCAGCATTGCGAGCGAGCACTGGTGATGAGATAGATGACGTTAAAGTTTAAACAACATTCCCTTGAATCAATATAACTTAACACATCAAATTATTAGAATAACTGTGTGGCAGCCCCCACCTTCTTTAAAGTACTTAAAGTATTGCTGGTGATGAGGAGTAGCTGGTGAATTGTCCTGTTGGCAGAAGGGCAATGGAATCTTCTGTCTGTAATTATAAAAATGGTGCACGTTTAAAAAGCAAGCATTCATCAGTTGTGCCAAAAAGCTTAGCATTAATGGCTAACCATACTAAAGGTTATCACCCTCCCCAAAACCGTCACTTTTTTTCATTCACAATAATTAAAATTTGGTTAAGTATTAACATTTTCTTTCATTACGAGACGACATAGGGGGTGGTGTATGGCATCTGAAAATATGACATGTTTTTTCTAGACGTCACAACATCGGATGCGGCATCTAACACCAGTGCCGGGGCCAGCAGTGTGGAGGGGTCCACTCCAGGTGATGGGGTGGCGCCACAACAAGTGCCACCAGGAGGAGTTGGCGGGGAAGGCTCAGCGGTGGCGGACGGTGGTAAGGTATTATAATCCTTACTTGTTGACATTTTTGAGTAGGCTCGCAAAGGAGTGTATGATGTACTGTGCAGTAGACAGTACACTAGTACAAGTACACTGTACTGTTAAGAACAGTTACTAATTTAGAACTACATTTTTGCCAATCATGGAGAAGACAGTCAACCTTGACTTAGCCATAGCATTAGTAGCGGTAGTTGTCAGGTAAGCAATGGTCCCCTCTATGACTTCAACTCAGCTGGGAAACTTTTATCGTGAAGCCAAGTCATATCAGATTAACTTGAGGGATGTGAAGAACGAAAAGGGAAAGAAGGGCGAAAGGAAGGACAAGCGAGTCGTAACATTTATGACTGTAAAGAACGATACGTGCTTTTGAATGCAGGCAGAGGTGGCTGATAGGAAGGAATCACATGCATGGCTGCTTGAAGCAAGGATGGTTGGAGGAGAGAGAAAAGATGACTGACTGTGTGGGTGAGTCAGAGAAAATGCATGTGTGGTGTGCATTGCAATATATCATTTGGGTCAAACTCAAATGCAAGTCAAGATGGCGGTTTACCAAATAAAATGAAAAGGGTGTTGGTTGTTCAGAAAAAGTAAAATTGGTACAGTTGAGACATTAAGAAGAATGATAGATGTTTACTTTGGGAGCCTGGATGGTATCTTCTTCTTCCTCATAGATAGCAGAGGTGTATATAGTAGAGCAGACGCTCAGTGGATGAAGAGTGTTACTTTGAACAGCATGTCTGTGCCAGAGTAGCAAAGCTGAGGAAATCCAAATACTAGAAGTTGTGCTTGTTCAGAAATATTCCCTTGACTAACAGTACAGTAGTTTACTTTGCAAGCACAGCATTTATTGTCAATGTATTGTATAGTTGACATTATATCAAGTAAAGTCCCTTCCTCCGGCGATTGTGGGCACCACACTTACTCCCTATGTTAATAATTTTCTTTCAGCTGTGTCATGGGTGGACTATCGCTGTTGATCACTCAATCTATCAAAACAAAGCACCTAAAGCCATCCATCATATAAGTAAAGATCATGTGATCTGCAGGATATAGGATCAGAAATGAATAATCTTCATTTTCCTTTTGTAGTAGTCAAGGCCCGGGAGGGCAGTGCAAAATATAAATGACATTGAGCAGTAGCCCTTGATGTAACCGAGTATGGCCAGTGCCACACTTATAGAAAAGTAAGAGCTTCCCTATCACCATCTGCATGTACTGCTTAAAGTAATGCGAGTCTGCGTCATCATGGCTTGTGTCTGTTTTTCTTGGGTGCAAGCTGAGTGAGCTGGCATTATGCTGCCGCCTAGGCTACCACAAGTTCACGTACAAGTAATTTCTTTTGCAAAACAAGAGAAAAAAAGAAGAAGACTGGTGTAGTCTCTGACTCTCTGACTAATGTCACAGGCCTACAAAGACGGCGGAAAGATACATGCCAAAATGTTATACTGTGCTTGCAAGTTGCTAGTGTTCCTGACTGTGAGACAACTTTCTGATGAATTATTTTGAGTTAATGTTAATAACTATTGTCTACAGTATTTTTCTTTCTTTCTTCAAATAGATGCCCCACAGCAAAAGCTCACCCGGAAGGAGATGGCTGTCCGGGCCAGGGCCCGTAAGCTGGAGGACATTTGCACTGAATACCGCCGGCTGTGGGCTCGGGAGCAGGACGAGGAGGCAGCAACTACTGCATCCTCCTCCAGTGCCCCCGGGTCCACCAGCCAGCAGCCTCCAGCTAAACGGCGCCGTGGCCCGACAGCCTCCATGGCTGAGAAACAGCAACGCTAGATGCGGGACCTCCACAAAGAGCTGCGGGACCTCCGCAAAGAGCTACGGGACCACCTGTCTACAGGACACCGCCGGAGGAAGTGACTGTCCCTTGCCCCTTTTTTAAAGACTGTTGGGGTGGTGGGATTCGGGAGTTGGGGATTATTTGGGACTTTTCAGAGGACTATTTGAAATGGACTACTACTAGGGTTAGGGAGGGGTGGGACTAGTTTATTTTTGTTAGGGTACATACAATTATTTCTTTTACATACTTCAACATAGTGTACGCGTTGATGTTATTTTGTGGGGTGGTGGGCGGGGGTTACGGCACGTTTGATTTCCTCAAACTTACCAGCATAAATTATCTAAAACGTCCAAAAATTTTCAAAAGTGCCACTAATAGAGTTATTGAAATTAATTGGCCTACTAGTACATTACTAGTACTACTGTCAGTCTCTCCTCCAAGTCCTAGCCCATTATTCTACCTCCCCAAAATGCTTATCTTACCTGTGATTCGTGTTTGAGAATAGAGCTAGGCACAGCATCGGCTGCATGGCAAATGGCGATTACGCCATCCCGGACCGAAATTCCGTTGTTGTGGTGTTAGTAGGAGTGGTACCACACTAGCACTAGCAGCATATGAAAAACAAAGTAAAAAAATGAGACATTGAGTGGCCTGAGAGGAGTAACAACAAGTCTTCTTGACATGTAGGAGGATGATGTTGACAATGGATCCAATCGATGGTGGGCATGAAATTCAGAATTTATTTTAAAATACTCATTGTTGTTTTTTTAACCAGAATTACAATATCGTAGGATTCATCTAGCTGCCTTAAATTTGATTTGAGGAGGTTGCTTGTACCTTATCCTCCCCAGCAAGTGTGTGGAATTATTGTTGTAATTTACTCACACCTCAATGAAAACCACACAGCCCGGGGGAAGAGGGTTAGGGTTTGAAACTTGGATGGGAATGGGGTTTGTGGGGAAAGCTCTGTGGAGAGAGTAAAAAAAAGCACAGCATGGACAAACAACAAATGAAGATAAACAAATCTTTGGATACGAAGATATCCATAAATCTTTTAAGGGACATAAAGGAAGTGCATGCACCACTGCATGCATGAAGTTGTTTGCTAAATGGATAGGTTACTGAAAAGTAAGTAGTACTTTCTACAAGGTACTAACTATGAAGAAACAATGTGACAGTACAGGGCTGCAGTAATTACGCGATTCCACTTGCTTATCTGCTCTCAGAGAGAAGAACCACTTAGTACATTAAATTAGTTTAAAAAATAGCAAAGAAAAAAGGTATACAATGGCTGGAGGGATGAATTGAAGCAGAGAGCAAACAAATGCACAGAGTCACACTCATGGAAGTTCGCAGCAACAACATTACTTAAAAGATAAGTAGAAATGAAGATGGATACTGTAACTGTATGTTGTTGTAGTTGTCCTGTTGAATTTGGGAAGTTGCATGCATCCAGCCATTCCTCTTTTTCGCGGTACTCCTCCTTTGCATCTGACGCTCCGTCGATCACTGTTGGGGACCAGAAGACACCTTGTCAACTGCCTGCCTGGTGGATGCTGAATTGCGGCTCGCTAATGGTAAGCCAGAACAAAATTAGACCTTCCCAGCAGAGCCCCCAGACCCCCAACCCACCCCCAAAAACCTAGAACCCCCCAAACAGCCCCCCAAAAACACGCAAGTGAGCTAAAAAAGAAAAACTTTTTCACCATGGATTTTCTCCTAACCACTTGCATCCAATATTAGACCTTCCCAGCAGTGCCCCCAGAGCCCTCAAACCACCCCCAAAAAAGTAGAACACCCCCAATCAGGCCAAAAGCAAAAATGGAAAATGCCACACTTAGAAAATCTACAGAGGCCTACCTGAAAATCGCTCCAAACGCGCTCTGCAGCTAGGCCCTAACCCCCCTTTTCCACCCTGGATTTTCTTCAAACCACTTGCAATAAAAAATTAGACCTTCCCAATAGAGCCCCCAGACCCCTCAACCCAGCCCCAAACATCTAGAACCCCCCCAGCAGCCCCCCAAAAACATGCAATACTGCTATGCCTCAGTTTAAATTGTGCTAAAACGCTGTCGGCAACTAGGCCCAAGCCCCCCTTTTCCACCATGGATTTTCTTCAAACCACTTGCAATCAAAATTAGACCTTCCCAGCAGTGCTCCCAGCCCCCCCAACTCACCCCCAAAAACCTAGAACCCCCCCAAAACCCGCAAGTGGGCTAAAAAAGAAAAACGTTTTCACCATGGATTTTCTCCAAACCACTTGCTTCCAATATTAGACCTTCCCAGCAGTGCCCCCAGACCCCTCAACCCACCCCCAAAAAAGTAGAACACCCCCAAACAGGCCAAAAGCAAAAATGGAAAATGCCACACTTAGAAAATCTACAGAGGCCTACCTGAAAATCTCTCCAAACACGCTCTGCAGCTAGGCCCTAACCCCCCTTTTCCACCATGGATTTTCTCCAAACCACTTGCAATCACAATTAGATCTTCCCAACAGTGCCCCAGACCCCTCAACCCACCCCCAAACATCTAGAACCCCCCAAGCAACCCCCCCAAAAAAAATAATGCTAGGCCTCAGTTTAAATTGTGCCAAAACGCTGTCTGCAACTAGGCCCAAACCCCCCTTTTCCACCATGGATTTTCTTCAAACCACTTGTAATCAAAATTAGACCTTCCCAACAGTGCCCCAGACCCATCAAGCCACCCCTAAACATCTAGAGCCCCCCAAGCAGCCCCCCAAAAACATGCAATACTGCTATGCCTCAGTTTAAATTGTGCTAAAACGCTGTCTGCAACTAGGCCCAAGCCCCCCTTTTCCCCCATGGATTTTGTTCAAACCACTTGCAATCAAAATTAGACCTTCCCAGCAGTGCTCCCAGCCCCCCCAACTCACCCCGAAAAACCTGGAACCCCCAAAACAGCCCCCCAAAACACGCAAGTGAGCTAAAAAAGAAAAACGTTTTCACCATGGATTTTCTCCAAACCACTTGCTTCCAATATTAGACCTTCCCAGCAGTGCCCCAGACCCCTCAACCCATCCACAAAAAAGTAGAACACCCCCAAACAGGCCAAAAGCAAAAATGGAAAATGCCACACACAGAAAATCTACAGAGGCCTACCTGAAAATTGCTCCAAACGCGCTCTGCAGCTTGGCCCTAACCCCCCCTTTTCCACCATGGATTTTCTCCAAACCACTTGCAATCACAATTAGACCTTCCCAACAGTGCCCCCAGACCCCTCAACCCACCCCAAACATCTAGAACCCCCCCAAGCAGCCCCCCAAAAACATGCAATACTGCTAGGCCTCAGTTTAAATTTTGCTAAAACGCTGTCTGCAACTAGGCCCAAACCCCCCTTTTCCACCATGGATTTTCTTCAAACCACTTACAATTAAAATTAGACCTTCCCAGCAGTGCTCCCAGCCCCCAGCCCACCCCCAAAATCCTGGAACCCCCCCAAACAGCCCCCCCAAAACACGCAAGTGAGCTAAAAAAGAAAAACTTTTTCACCATGGATTTTCTCCAAACCACTTGCATCCAATATTAGACCTTCCCAGCAGTGCCCCCAGACCTCTCAACCCACCCTCAAAAAAGTAGAGCAACCCCAAACAGGCCAATAGCAAAAATGGAAAATGACACACTTAGAAAATCTACAGAGGCCTACCTGAAAATCGCTCCAAACGCGCTCTGCATCTTGGCCCTAACCCCCCTTTTCCACCATGGATTTTGTCCAAACCACTTGCAATCAGAATTAGGCCTTCCCAACAGTGCCCCCAGGCCCCTCAACCCACCCCCAAACATCTAGAACCCCCCCCAAGCAGCCCTCCAAAAACACGGAATACTGCTAGGCCTCAGTATAAATTGTGCTAAAACGCTGTCTGCAACTAGGCCCAAACCCCCTTTTCACCATGGATTTTCCTCAAACCACTCGCAATTAAAATTAGACCTTCCCAGCAGTGCTCCCAGACCCCCCAACCCACCCCCAAAAACCTAGAACCCCCCAAGCAGCCCCCCAAAAACATGCAATACTGCTAGGCCTCAGTTTAAATTGTGCCAAAACACTGTCTGCAACTAGGCCCAAACCCCCCTTTTCCAGCATGGATTTTCTCCAAACCACTTGCAATCAAAATTAGACCTTCCAAACAGTGCTCCCAGACCCCCCAACCCAACTCCAAACATCTAGAACCCCCCCAAGCAGCCCCCCAAAAACATGCAATAATGCTGGGCCTCAGTTTAAATTGTGCCAAAACGCTGTCTGCAACTAGGCCCAAACCCCCTTTTCCACCATGGATTTTCTTCAAACCACTTGTAATCAAAATTAGACCTTCCCAACAGTGCCCCAGACCCATCAACCCACCCCCAAAAATCTAGAGCCCCCCAAGCAGCCCCTCAAAAACATGCAATACTGCTATGCCTCAGTTTAAATTGTGCTAAAACGCTGTCTGCAACTAGGCCCAAGCCCCCCTTTTCCACCATGGATTTTCTTCAAACCACTTGCAATCAAAATTAGACCTTCCCAGCAGTGCTCCCAGCCCCCCCAACTCACCCCCAAAAACCTAGAACCCCCCCAAAACAGCCCCCCAAAACACGCAAGTGAGCTCAAAAAGAAAAACGTTTTCACCAGGGATTTTCTCCAAACCACTTGCTTCCAATATTAGACCTTCCCAGCAGTGCCCCCAGAACCCTCAACCCACCCCCAAAAAAGTAGAACACCCCCAAACAGGCCAAAAGCAAAAATGGAAAATGCCACACACAGAAAATCTACAGAGGCCTACCTGAAAATTGCTCAAAATGCGCTCTGCAGCTAGGCCCTAACCCCCTCTTTTCCACCATGGATTTTCGCCAAACCACTTGCAATCAAAATTAGACCTTCCCAACAGTGCCCCCAGACCCCTCAACCCACCCCAAACATCTAGAACCCCCCCAAGCAGCCCCCCAAAAACATGCAATACTGCTAGGCCTCAGTTTAAATTTTGCTAAAACGCTGTCTGCAACTAGGCCCAAACCCCCCTTTTCCACCATGGATTTTCTTCAAACCACTTGCAATCAAAATTAGACCTTCCGAGCAGTGCTCCCAGCCCCCAACCCACCCCCAAAAACCTAGAACCCCCCAAACAGCCCCCCCAAAACACGCAAGTGAGCTAAAAAAGAAAAACTTTTTCACCATGGATTTTCTCTAAACCTCTTGCATCTAATATTAGACCTTCCCAGCAGTGCCCCCAGACCTCTCAACCCACCCTCAAAAAAGTAGAGCAACCCCAAACAGGCCAAAAGCAAAAATGGAAAATGACACACTTAGAAAATCTACAGAGGCCTACCTGAAAATCGCTCCAAACGCGCTCTGCAGCTTGGCCCTAACCCCCCCTTTTCCACCATGGATTTTCTCCAAACCACTTGCTATCAAAATTAGACCTACCAAACAGTGCCCCCAGACCCCTCAACCCACCCCAAACATCTGGAACCCCCCCAAGCAGCCCCCAAAAACATGCAATACTGCTAGGCCTCACTTTAAATTTTGCTAAAACGCTGTCTGCAACTAGGCCCAAACCCCTCTTTTCCACCATGGATTTTCTTCAAACCACTTGCAATCAAAATTAGACCTTCCCAGCAGTGCTCCCAGCCCCCAACCCACCCCCAAAAACCTAGAACCCCCCCCAAAGAGCCCCCCCCAAAACACGCAAGTGAGCTAAAAAAGAAAAACTATTTCACCATGGATTTTCTCCAAACCACTTGCATCCAATATTAGACCTTCCCAGCAGTGCCCCCAGACTTCTCAACCCACCCTCAAAAAAGTAGAGCAACCCCAAACAGGCCAAAAGCAAAAATGGAAAATGACACACTTAGAAAATCTACAGAGGCCTCCCTGAAAATCGCTCCAAACGCTCTCTGCAGCTTGGCCCTAACCCCCCTTTTCCACCATGGATTTTCTTAAAACCACTTGCAATCAGAATTAGACCTTCCCAACAGTGCCCCCAGACCCTTCAACCCACCCCAAACATCTAGAACCCCCCCAAGCAGCCCTCCAAAAACACGGAATACTGCTAGGCCTCAGTATAAATTGTGCTAAAACGCTGTCTGCAACTAGGCCCAAACCCCCTTTTCACCATGGATTTTCCTCAAACCACTTGCAATTAAAATTAGACCTTCCCAGCAGTGCTCCCAGCCCACCCAACCCACCCCCAAAAACCTAGAACCCCCAAAACAGCCCCCCAAAAACACGCAAGTGAGCTAAAAAAGAAAAACTTTTTCACCATTGATTTTCTTCAAACCACTTGCATCCAATATGAGACCGTCCCAACAGTGTCCCCAGACCTCTCAACCCACCCCCCAAAAAGTAGAACACCCCCAAACAGGCCAAAAGCAAAAATGGAAAATGCCACACTTAAAAAATCTACAGAGGCCTACCTGAAAATCTCTCCAAACACGCTCTGCAGCTAGGCCCTAACCCCCCTTTTCCACCATGGATTTTCTCCAAACCACTTGCAATCACAATTAGACCTTCCCAACAGTGCCCCAGACCCCTAAACCCACCCCCACACATCTAGAACCCCCCACGCAGCCCCCCAAAAACATGCAATACTGCTAGGCCTCAGTTTAAATTGTGCCAAAACACTGTCTGCAACTAGGCCCAAACCCCCCTTTTCCAGCATGGATTTTCTCCAAACCACTTGCAATCAAAATTAGACCTTCCCAACAGTGCTCCCCGACCCCCCAACCCAACTCCAAACATCTAGAACCCCCCAAGCAGCCCCCCAAAAACATGCAATAATGCTAGGCCTCAGTTTAAATTGTGCCAAAACGCTGTCTGCAACTAGGCCCAAACCCCCCTTTTCCACCATGGATTTTCTTCAAACCACTTGCAATCAAAATTAGACCTTCCCAACTGTGCACCAGACCCATCAACCCACCCCCAAACATCTAGAGCCCCCCAAGCAGCCCCTCAAAAACATGCAAAACTGCTAGGCCTCAGTTTAAATTGTGCCAAAACACTGTCTGCAACTAGGCCCAAACCCCCCTTTTCCAGCATTGATTTTCTCCAAACCACTTGCAATCAAAATTAGACCCTCCCAACAGTGCCCCCAGACCCCTCAACCCACCCCCAAACATCTAGACCCCCGCCCCCAAGCAGCCCCCAAAAACATACAATACTGCTAGGCCTCAGTTTAAATTTTGCTAAAACGCTGTCTGCAACTAGGCCCAAACCCCCCTTTTCCACCATGGATTTTCTTCAAACCACTTGCAATTAAAATTAGACCTTCCCAGCAGTGCTCCCAGCCCCCAGCCCACCCCCAAAATCCTAGAACCCCCCAAACAGCCCCCCAAAAACACGTAAGTGAGCTAAAAAAGCAAAACTTTTTCACCATGGATTTTTTCCAAACCACTTGCATCCAAGTATTAGACCTTCCCAGCAGTGCCCCCAAACCCCTCAACCCACCCCCAAAAAAGTAGAGCAACCCCAAACAGGCCAAAAGCTAAAATGGAAAATGACACACTTAGAAAATCTACAGAGGCCTACCTGAAAATCGCTCCAAACGCGCTCTGCATCTTGGCCCTAACCCCCCTTTTCCACCATGGATTTTGTCCAAACCACTTGCAATCAGAATTAGACCTTCCCAACAGTGCCCCCAGGCTCCTCAACCCACCCCCAAACATCTAGGACCCCCCCCAAGCAGCCCTCCAAAAACACGGAATACTGCTAGGCCTCAGTATAAATTGTGCTAAAACGCTGTCTGCAACTAGGCCCAAACCCCCTTTTCACCATGGATTTTCCTCAAACCACTCGCAATTAAAATTAGACCTTCCCAGCAGTGCTCCCAGACCCCCCAACCCAAGCCCAAAAACCTAGAACCCCCCAAGCAGCCCCCCAAAAACATGCAATACTGCTGGGCCTCAGTTTAAATTGTGCCAAAACACTGTCTGAAACTAGGCCCAAACCCCCCTTTTCCAGCATGGATTTTCTCCAAACCACTTGCAATCAAAATTAGACCTTCCCAACAGTGCTCCCAGACCCCCCAACCCAACTCCAAACATCTAGAACCCCCCCAAGCAGCCCCCCAAAAACATGCAATAATGCTGGGCCTCAGTTTAAATTGTGCCAAAACGCTGTCTGCAACTAGGCCCAAACCCCCTTTTCCACCATGGATTTTCTTCAAACCACTTGTAATCAAAATTAGACCTTCCCAACAGTGCCCCAGACCCATCAACCCACCCCCAAACATCTAGAGCCCCCCAAGCAGCCCCTCAAAAACATGCAATACTGCTATGCCTCAGTTTAAATTGTGCTAAAACGCTGTCTGCAACTAGGCCCAAGCCCCCCTTTTCCACCATGGATTTTCTTCAAACCACTTGCAATCAAAATTAGACCTTCCCAGCAGTGCTCCCAGCCCCCCCAACTCACCCCCAAAAACCTAGAACCCCCCCAAAACAGCCCCCCAAAACACGCAAGTGAGCTCAAAAAGAAAAACGTTTTCACCAGGGATTTTCTCCAAACCACTTGCTTCCAATATTAGACCTTCCCAGCAGTGCCCCCAGAACCCTCAACCCACCCCCAAAAAAGTAGAACACCCCCAAACAGGCCAAAAGCAAAAATGGAAAATGCCACACACAGAAAATCTACAGAGGCCTACCTGAAAATTGCTCCAAATGCGCTCTGCAGCTAGGCCCTAACCCCCTCTTTTCCACCATGGATTTTCTCCAAACCACTTGCAATCAAAATTAGACCTTCCCAACAGTGCCCCAGACCCCTCAACCCACCCCAAACATCTAGAACCCCCCCAAGCAGCCCCCCAAAAACATGCAATACTGCTAGGCCTCAGTTTAAATTTTGCTAAAACGCTGTCTGCAACTAGGCCCAAACCCCCCTTTTCCACCATGGATTTTCTTCAAACCCCTTGCAATCAAAATTAGACCTTCCGAGCAGTGCTCCCAGCCCCCAACCCACCCCCAAAAACCTAGAACCCCCCAAACAGCCCCCCCAAAACACGCAAGTGAGCTAAAAAAGAAAAACTTTTTCACCATGGATTTTCTCCAAACCTCTTGCATCTAATATTAGACCTTCCCAGCAGTGCCCCCAGACCTCTCAACCCACCCTCAAAAAAGTAGAGCAACCCCAAACAGGCCAAAAGCAAAAATGGAAAATGACACACTTAGAAAATCTACAGAGGCCTACCTGAAAATCGCTCCAAACGCGCTCTGCAGCTTGGCCCTAACCCCCCCTTTTCCACCATGGATTTTCTCCAAACCACTTGCTATCAAAATTAGACCTACCGAACAGTGCCCCCAGACCCCTCAACCCACCCCAAACATCTGGAACCCCCCCAAGCAGCCCCCAAAAATATGCAATACTGCTAGGCCTCACTTTAAATTTTGCTAAAACGCTGTCTGCATCTAGGCCCAAACCCCCCTTTTCCACCATGGATTTTCTTCAAACCACTTGCAATCAAAATTAGACCTTCCCAGCAGTGCTCCCAGCCCCCAACCCACCCCCAAAAACCTAGAACCCCCCCAAAGAGCCCCCCTCAAAACACGCAAGTGAGCTCAAAAAGAAAAACTATTTCACCATGGATTTTCTCCAAACCACTTGCATCCAATATTAGACCTTCCCAGCAGTGCCCCCAGACTTCTCAACCCACCCTCAAAAAAGTAGAGCAACCCCAAACAGGCCAAAAGCAAAAATGGAAAATGACACACTTAGAAAATCTACAGAGGCCTACCTGAAAATCGCTCCAAACGCTCTCTGCAGCTTGGCCCTAACCCCCCTTTTCCACCATGGATTTTCTTCAAACCACTTGCAATCAGAATTAGACCTTCCCAACAGTGCCCCCAGACCCTTCAACCCACCCCAAACATCTAGAACCCCCCCAAGCAGCCCTCCAAAAACACGGAATACTGCTAGGCCTCAGTATAAATTGTGCTAAAACGCTGTCTGCAACTAGGCCCAAACCCCCTTTTCACCATGGATTTTCCTCAAACCACTTGCAATTAAAATTAGACCTTCCCAGCAGTGCTCCCAGCCCACCCAACCCACCCCCAAAAACCTAGAACCCCCCAAAACAGCCCCCCAAAAACACGCAAGTGAGCTAAAAAAGAAAAACTTTTTCACCATTGATTTTCTTCAAACCACTTGCATCCAATATGAGACCGTCCCAACAGTGTCCCCAGACCTCTCAACCCACCCCCCAAAAAGTAGAACACCCCCAAACAGGCCAAAAGCAAAAATGGAAAATGCCACACTTAAAAAATCTACAGAGGCCTACCTGAAAATCTCTCCAAACACGCTCTGCAGCTAGGCCCTAACCCCCCTTTTCCACCATGGATTTTCTCCAAACCACTTGCAATCACAATTAGACCTTCCCAACAGTGCCCCAGACCCCTAAACCCACCCCCAAACATCTAGAACCCCCCACGCAGCCCCCCAAAAACATGCAATACTGCTAGGCCTCAGTTTAAATTGTGCCAAAACACTGTCTGCAACTAGGCCCAAACCCCCCTTTTCCAGCATGGATTTTCTCCAAACCACTTGCAATCAAAATTAGACCTTCCCAACAGTGCTCCCCGACCCCCCAACCCAACTCCAAACATCTAGAACCCCCCAAGCAGCCCCCCAAAAACATGCAATAATGCTAGGCCTCAGTTTAAATTGTGCCAAAACGCTGTCTGCAACTAGGCCCAAACCCCCCTTTTCCACCATGGATTTTCTTCAAACCACTTGCAATCAAAATTAGACCTTCCCAACTGTGCACCAGACCCATCAACCCACCCCCAAACATCTAGAGCCCCCCAAGCAGCCCCTCAAAAACATGCAAAACTGCTAGGCCTCAGTTTAAATTGTGCCAAAACACTGTCTGCAACTAGGCCCAAACCCCCCTTTTCCAGCATTGATTTTCTCCAAACCACTTGCAATCAAAATTAGACCCTCCCAACAGTGCCCCCAGACCCCTCAACCCACCCCCAAACATCTAGACCCCCCCCAAGCAGCCCCCAAAAACATACAATACTGCTAGGCCTCAGTTTAAATTTTGCTAAAACGCTGTCTGCAACTAGGCCCAAACCCCCCTTTTCCACCATGGATTTTCTTCAAACCACTTGCAATTAAAATTAGACCTTCCCAGCAGTGCTCCCAGCCCCCAGCCCACCCCCAAAATCCTAGAACCCCCCCAAACAGCCCCCCAAAAACACGTAAGTGAGCTAAAAAAGCAAAACTTTTTCACCATGGATTTTTTCCAAACCACTTGCATCCAAGTATTAGACCTTCCCAGCAGTGCCCCCAGACCCCTCAACCCACCCCCAAAAAAGTAGAGCAACCCCAAACAGGCCAAAAGCAAAAATGGAAAATGACACACTTCGAAAATCTACAGAGGCCTACCCGAAAGTTGCTCCAAACGCGCTCTGCAGCTTGGCCCTTACCCCCCTTTTCCACCATGGATTTTCTCCAAACCACTTGCAATCAAAATTAGACCTTCCCAACAGTGCCCCAGACCCCTCAACCCACCCCCAAACATCTAGAAACCCCCTCCAAGCAGCCCTCCAAAAACACGGAATACTGCTAGGCCTCAGTATAAATTGTGCTAAAACGCTGTCTGCAACTAGGCCCAAACCCCCTTTTCACCATGGATTTTCTTCAAACCACTTGCAATTAAAATGAGACCTTCCCAGCAGTGCTCCCAAACCCCCCAACCCACCCCCAAAAACCTAGAACCCCCCCAAACAGCCCCCCCAAAAACACGCAAGTGGGCTAAAAAAGAAAAACATTTTCACCATTGATTTTCTCCAAACCACTTGCATCCAATATTAGACCTTCCCAGCAGTGCCCCCAGACCTCTCAACCCACCCCCCAAAAAGTAGAACACCCCCATACAGGCCAAAAGCAAAAATGGAAAATTCCACACTTAGAAAATCTACAGAGGCCTACCTGAAAATCTCTCCAAACACGCTCTGCAGCTAGGCCCTAACCCCCCTTTTCCACCATGGATTTTCTCCAAACCACTTGCAATCACAATTAGACCTTCCCAACAGTCCCCAGACCCCTCAACCCACCCCCAAACATCTAGAACCCCCAAGCAGCCCCCCAAAAACATGCAATACTGCTAGGCCTCAGTTTAAATTGTGCCAAAACACTGTCTGCAACTAGGCCCAAACCCCCCTTTTCCAGCATGGTTTTTCTCCAAACCACTTGCAATCAAAATTAGACCTTCCCAACAGTGCTCCCAGACCCCCAACCCAACCCCAAACATCTAGAACCCCCCCAAAAACATGCAATAATGCTAGGCCTCAGTTTAAATTGTGCCAAAACGCTGTCTGCAACTAGGCCCAACCCCCCCTTTTCCACCATGGATTTTCTTCAAACCACTTGCAATCAAAATTAGACCTTCCTAGCAGTGCTCCCAGCCCCTCAACCCACCCCCCAAAACCTAGTACCCCCCAAACAGCCCATCAAACAGGCAAGTGAGCTAAAAAAGAAAAACCTTTTCACCATGGATTTTCTCCAAACCATTTGCATCCAATATTAGACCTTCCCAGCAGTGCCCCCAGACCTCTGAACCCACCCCCAAAAAAGTAGAACACCCCCAAACAGGCCAAAAGCAAAAATGGAAGATGCCACACTTAGAAAATCTACAGAGGCCTACCTGAAAATCGCTCCAAACGCGCTCTGCAGCTAGGCCCTTACCCCCTTTTCCACCATGGATTTTCTCCAAACCCCTTGCAATCACAATTAGACCTTCCCAACAGTGCCCCAGACCCCTCAACCCACCCCCAAACATCTAGAACCCCCCAAGCAGCCCCCAAAAACATGCAATACTGCTAGGCCTCAGTTTAAATTGTGCTAAAACGCTGTCTCTAACTAGGCCCAAACCCCCCTTTTCCACCATGGATTTTCTTCAAATCACTTGCAATCAAAATTAGACCTTCCCAGCAGTGCTCCCAGCACCCCCAACCTACCCCCAAAAACCTAGAGCCCCCTAAAACAGCCCCCCAAAAACACGTAAGTGAGCTAAAAAAGAAAAACTTTTTCACCATGGATTTTCTCCAAACCACTTGCATCCAATATTAGACCTTCCCAGCAGTGCCCCCAGACCCCTCAACCCACCCCCAAAAAAGTAAAACACCCCCATACAGGCCAAAAGCAAAAATGGAAAATGCCACACACAGAAAATCTACAGAGGCCTACCCGAAAATCGCTCCAAACGCGCCTTGCAGCTGGGCCCTAACCCCCCCTTTCCACCATGGATTTTCTCCAAGCCACTTGCAATCAAAATTAGACCTTCTCAACAGTGCCCCCAGACCTCTCGACCCACCCTCAAACATCTAGAACCCCCCCAAGCAGCCCCCCAAAAACATGCAATACTGCTAGGCCTCAGGTTAAATTGTGCTAAAACGCTGTCTGCAACTAGGCCCAAACCCCCCTTTTTCACCATGGATTTTCTTCAAACCACTTGCAATCAAAATTAGACCTTCCCAGCAGTGCTCCCAGCCCCCCAACCCTCCCCTAAAAACCTAGAACCCCCCCAAACAGCCCACCAAAAACAGGCAAGTGAGCTAAAAAAGAAAAACCTTTTCACCATGGATTTTCTCCAAACCACTTGCATCCAATATTAGACCTTCCCAGCAGTGCCCCCAGACCTCTGAACCCACCCCCAAAAAAGTAGAACACCCCAAACAGGCCAAAAGCAAAAATGGAAAATGCCACACTTAGAAAATCTACAGAGGCCTACCTGAAAATCACTCCAAACGCGCTCTGCTGCTAGGCCCTAACCCTCCTTTTCCACCATGGATTTTCTCCAAACCACCTGCAATCAAAATTAGACCTTCCCAACAGTGCCCCCAGACCCCTCAAGCCACCCCCAAACATCTAGAACCCCCCCCATGCAGCCCCCTAAAAATGCAATACTGCTATGCCTCGGTTTAAATTGTGCCTTAACGCTGTCTGCAACTAGGCCCAAACCCCCCTTTTCCACCATGGATTTTCTTCAAAGCACTTGCAATGAAAATTAGACCTTCCCAGCAGTGCTCCCAGCCCCCCAACCCACCCCCAAAAACCTAGAACCCCCCCAAACAGCCCCCCAAAAACACGCAAGTGAGCAAAAAAAGAAAAACTTTTTCACCATGGATTTTCTCCAAACCACTTGCATCCAATATTAGACCTTCCCAGCAGTGCACCCAGACCCCTCAACACCCCCCCCCCAAAAGTAGAACACCCCCAAACAGGCCAAAAGCAAAAATGGAAAATGCCACATTTAGAAAATCTACAGAGGCCCAACTGAAAATTGCTCCAAACGGTCTCTGCTGCTAGGCCCTAACCCCCCTTTTCCACTATGGATTTTCTCCAAACCACTTGCAATCAAAATTAGACCTTCCCAACAGTGCCCCAGACCCCTCAACCCACCCCCAAACATCTAGAACCCCCGCAAGCAGCCCCCCAAAAACATGCAATACTGCTAGGCCTCACTTTAAATTGTGCCAAAACGCTGTCTGCAGCTAGGCCCAAACCCCCCTTTTCCACCTTGGATTTTCTTTAAACCATTTGCAATCAAAATGAGACCTTCCCAGCAGTGCTCCCAGACCCCCAACCCACCCCCAAAAACCTAGAACCCCCAAACAGCCCCCCAAAAACATGCAAAACTGCTGCCCACAAAACATGTAAAATCTCAAATCGTGCCTTGACAAAAAAGTGCTGTTTTCAGCACTTCCACTACTTTGATCCTCTTGAAACTTACCAGGACACTTGTTCCAGTGGTTCCCAAGAATCTCAGCAAGGCAGAACAAAATCGATCCACTGTAAGGTGTACAACTAGTTCACCCAAACACACGCGCCCACAAAACACCAAAAAAGGCCACATTTCGGCCAATTCTGAAAAAACGCCAAACCCCCCTAAAACCTTGCCAACATCATTATGAACGAGCCTGCATCGGGCCCTGAGCCCTAGACTTCGGGGACCCTAACAAATTATTAATTAAACCCAATAACCCTAGTAAACCGCTCTGAACCCGAAACCCTAGATATGCTTTGTCTGTCTCGGTCAAAGAGCCTAGGTATGCTACACCAGGTTGCTTCACTCAGTGGTGCCTGCCTTGACCGTCTGCATGGCCCTGCCGCAAGCATGGGCCAAAAATCAGTTCAGCTCGCGAAAGTTACTGTTTTTCGGCGTCAAATTCACAATCCGAGAATCTCGCGAAATTGCCGAACGTTCGCAAACTCCTGAGCGTAACATATTTTTGGCCCATGCTTGCGGCAGGGCCATGCAGACGGTCAAGGCAGGCACCACTGAGTGAAGCAACCTGATGTAGCATGCCTAGGCTCTTTGACACAGACAGACAAAGCATATCTAATTGTATGCAGCAAGCCAAATAGCCACAATTTTACATGAACTGCTGTACTCTGTAATCTGCCTGGCATAACAACAGTACACTGCCTCGACCACTCCATACCACGACTAGACAGACATGTAGTTCTGCTGTAGTAGTTGTTGTAGACTGGTTTACCTGTTTGACACTCACGAATTGGCCATAGTTCTTCCCTAAACCTACGCTGATGATCCATCCATCCCAGTGAGTGACTGTAAAGAAAAAAGATATAATATTTAATCAATCATCATGGTATATTGGCAAACAGTAAGTCCATGGACATTTTGCATATTGGAAAATGCAACCTAGTGGCCCATGCAGTTGAAGTACAATTTGAATTAAACAAGGTAAAAAAAAAGCAGAGTAGACTTGAGTTACATTTAGTGTGTTAAAGATTAAATAATAACAGAAGTTCAGTTCAGTTTCATACGTCTTTATTTCGAATATTTCATCATAAAAGACTGCAAATAAAATACATACATAATTCATCAATAAAAATACAATTAATTAAGAATACATTTCATTACACAATAAAACTGAATTAAATAGTTTCGAAAAGACGGTCCAGAAATTCAGTCAAGATTTAAATTTAAAATTCATTCAAGATTACAAGGTAGTAGAATAAAACCCTTCATCAATTTAATTTATTACCAAGTGGGTACCTTGCTCCAATGGTCCATGCCCACCCTAAGAATTTAGCCAAGCCTATAGACACCCACTCTGTAATGTTAAATCTTAAAACTCCGAGAGCTTCCTCACACACCCGTAGATTAATCCTCCTGCAAATGGGTTTAAGCCATCTGCGATGGGGTGCGGAATAGGCTCGGCAGGCAAAGAGGAGATGGCCAATGGATTCCTTTTGCCCACTACACCAGGGACAGTACACGGTTGATTGGCTACGCCAATTGTTTGTAAACTCCCTTACAGGTAGCGTGCCAACTCTAAACTGGTGGTAAAGTTTTCTATCTAGACTTTTGGTAATGTTATCCCAATAAGTCTCAGTATAGAAGTCAACCTTATGAAGCAAAAAGAGACCAGTCAAGTTAGTGGACTGCGAGAGCAAGACATGTTCTTCTCTTACAGTAGCCCAGTATAATAGTTTAAATTCTTTTTTCGACGGGAACACCTGGTTTCCCGGGTCTGACCACTGTAGATTCAGGCCCATTTTTTGTAAGATGGACTTCACGTCCCGAAACCAAGGTAGGTTTCCTGACCCTATAATCGATCTCACATCTAGGATCTCATTAGCAAACAGAGATAGATCTGGAGTAGACCAGATGCATCTCCACAAGGCTACCATCCTATATCGTGCCTGGTCTCAGATGGAATGACAGCCCATATCTAACAGAAGGGGAAGTGTCGGTGTTGATTGTGGGAAACCAACCAAGCTGCGTAAGAAATTGTTTTGGATTTTAGCCAAAGGTGCAAGATCCACAGTACCCCATAAGTCCGCTCCATAGAGGATAGCCGAGCTTATTTTTGCATTATAGATTTTTAATGCTGGTAAAATCCTTTTAGTTTGGGAGCATCGCTGCTCCTTTACTAAACATCCCGATAAACGAGCGAATTTTAAACAAAGGGCCTCGATCTGCTCCTTCCAACGTAGCCTGTAGTCTATCACCACCCCTAAGTAGGTCATAACCCCTACCTGCTCTAAGACAGTGCCATTCATAGTGACTTTACTCCGCAATGGTTTGTTCTTTGTTAAGACCATGAATTTAGTTTTAAGTACATTGATCTCAAGGTCATTAATTTTACAGAACTCTACAAATGTGTTTATTGCGGTCTGCAAACCCACCTGGGTTTCTGCCAAGATCAACGTGTCATCGGCAAACATAAGGAGGGGAAACTTTGTCCCACCCAGAACTGGCGCATCGGTCGGGGTATCTACTAGGAACTGCACTACTTGGTTTATAAATAATAAAAACAAGGTTGGTGCCAAAACGCACCCCTGCCTTACACCACGAGTCACTGGGAAGGGCTCAGTCACCTGGCCCTGTCTGCCCCATCTTACTCTGGCGAAGTTATTATCATGGAGCCTTATGGTTAACATAACACACAAAATGCACAACTGTAGTCACGGTCATGTGTATATGGAAAATGAGTAGGTTACTCTCTCTAACACCCATGTGATGTCATGCAACTAACTTGGGGAGACATCCCTTAAGGATAAGAACCCTCACTCACCCGAAGGTGACATGCTTCATCATATGGGTCCCCCTTACCAGTGTAGAGAACCTAGTCCACACTGGGAGCTACTACTCCGGGATTTTAAAGGAGGAGCTCAGAGATGTTTTCTTGGGCAAAGGGATAGTAATCCCATATGTGAGCAAGGTAGGTGTAGTGAGAATAGCAGCGCTGTGTATAGCATTAACAGGTGAGATTAAAACTATCTAAGGGGATGCACTAACTAGTTTATTGATGTGCTCCGCTTGACAGGGTTAAAAAGGAACAGCACAGTGGTATAGAGGTAGAACCACTGTCACTAAATGGTCGACATGTTTCAGCCTTTTGATGACACGGTATCATCGGCTTTCTTCAGGACCAGATGGTACAAATCGTGATATTGCTGCTGCCAGTATGTGACAAAAACAAAATTAAATAGAATAGAAATAATACTCCACCGGTATTCCTGTCTACTTTTCTTGTGATCAGGTCATACCCAGGTATCTGTAGGGCGAAGTAACAAGAAGAGAGAAAACATATACACATTTTGATCAAAATCACACATGTACCTTGGATGGGTATCATCCGTTTCAATGGTGTAATATATTGGGTTGTTACACTCATAAGGACTTACCCTCAATAAGTAGGAAATCCTGCCTCACCTCAACCTGGCAGACTGCTCTGGGAGGAGGCCCCGCACTAGGGGAAAAAATTCAATACATATTCATGTACCTATACTTTATACTGCAAAATGCAGAATGTCCAACAAGTACATAGTACAGTTTACAATTTTCCGGCTCAACATAAAAAGGAAGCCTAAAGGCACCAAAAGGGTACATAGCACTGACCCAAACAAACACAGAAAGAAGCGTAGAGGGAGAGAGTACTTAAAACTGAGTCTATTCCCACTAACTCGCCTCTTAACTCGGAGTTTAAAGCTTGTTCCAGAAACCCCTATATATGAGGGAGCCTAGAGAAAGAATGTTATTACAACTAAGTCTATTTCCATAAACTCGCCTCTTACAACAAATTCCAAAACACCTACAGTCTTATCTGTCCGTCGGTACCTCGTGGCTCGGGTAGAGCTAGCCCCGGGAGGTACCAGACGGCAGGACGGTTTGCTGCTTATGTAGGGTACCGGATTAGTTGATTGTCCGCAGCTGCTGCAGCGGGGGCCTGATATTATCGGTGTGTCCAAACTGATCGCCTGTATTCATGAACGCGCATGCGTTAAAGGTCGCTGTTAAGGACCCAGGCATGCGCATTATACTCACTCCACTGTGTGTTGCGCGACCGAACGTGTGGAGCAGTGTCCCGTTACTGCGCATGCGTTAGAAATAGCGCGATCAAGTATCAAAACAAATGTCTAGGTCCCGCGCATGCGCGCGCTGACCTTCCCTGCCCCGAAAACGGGAAATCTGTGAAAGCGCTTGCGTCTATCATACAAAGCACCTCATACGGGCGGATAAAGGAGTGCATAAGGATATGCTCCATTTAGACCATATTTAGTAATTGAAAGAAAAGAAATGAAAAAAAGACAAACTACCCCTTTACACCAGTTGGGTGCATAAGATTAGGGTTTGCCATAAAGAGCAGAGCAGGACCTGCCCCAAGAGGAAATAACCACGGGAAAAACTGTATCAGGTGTCATGCTGTAAGCCTGTATTAATGACCATGCTCAGTGAGAAACCTCTCCTTCTATATTTGACACAGCTCTTACATGTGCTCAAATAAATAAACTGAATACATAAGTGTAATGAGTAGCTCCTCTAAGAACTCAATTCTGTATTGGCAGCTTAAGTAATGTACTAAGTTAATGTTGAAAGCACATTATACCCATATTCACAAAGCCACCCATGGGATGTCATCGTTCAACCCTCCAGTGTCAGTTTTAAGAGTGTAAACCCATTTTTGTTCTCTACGTAGTAAGTAGTTAGTAGAGTCTGTCAGATGGGGAGGTATAAAAGGTTTATCCAGGACGACCCAGTGCAAATCAGTGTCACGATGTCCCTTATCCAAAAAATGGTTAGTAAGCTTGGTTGAGCGCTTCCCACATCTTATGGTGCTCATGTGTTCTTGGATGCGTGTTTTAACTTTTCTGGTGGTCATGCCAACATACTTAAGTTGGCATGGACCCCAGATCAAGTAGACTAAGTGATCGCTGTTGCAATTGGTGTGTTTTTGTATCAACCATGGTCTGGAAGTGCCAATGTCAATCTCCAGAGTTTTTTCTGTCTGGGGGCATACAGAGCATGAGCCACAAGGAAAGTGGCCCACCACCGGAGGCAGTTTCCAGAGGGTACTTTGTTGGTGATCACTCTTCATTTTTTGAGGACGGGTATGAACCAGCTTATCGCGCAGGTTTGAACTGCGTTTGTAAGCGAACAAAGGTCGAGGAAGAGTATTGTGTGTCAAGTTCAAAATATTCCAGTGTTTATTAATACTCTTCTTCACAGAGTTGGAGAAGCTGGAAAAAGTGTTGACAAACGTGATGCGCTTGTTCGGTTCCTTAGGAGGGTTTTTCTCCAGAAGAGCCTCCCTGTTGTTATTTCCAGCCCTTTTCTTAGCGGTCTTGATGAGATGTTTGGGATAGTTTTTAGCCTGCAGATCTAGTGACAGAGCCCTTGCGTGCTTTTCATACTCTGCCATCCCTGTACAATTACGTCTAATGCGTAAAAATTGTCCGAATGGCAGGTTTTCGCGAAGGGCTCTGGGGTGATATTTGATATTTTGATATTTGTGGGTATTTGTAAAGCGCGAGCGTTCGCTCCCAGGGGAGCATCATGGCGCTAGGCGAGTTACGGAGGAATAACTGGAATTCGTGGTGAAATAAGAAATGGAACTAGATAGCAGCCAGGACAGAGGAATCGGAGAGTTTGTAGACCCATGTCTTAAGGAGTTTCCTGAAGTTGTTCTCATTATTAATGACTCTGAGGTCAATGGGCAAGGTGTTCCAGGCTTTAGCTGCCAGAACATTAAAGGACTTTCCTCCTCTGGTCTTATATTTAAATCTGGGGATTTGGACAAGGTTAGTCCCAGATAGCTGTGAAATGGTAGTAAAGAGTTACAAGAGGTAGGTTTTTTATATAACTCTGTTGTTAATCCACCGTTGTTAGGTTTAATCAGCAGATCTAGAAACGGAAGACTGGTTTTGGAGCTTTCCAAAGTGAATCTCAGAAAGTCGTCCTGCTGATTTAGCCATTCATGAAACAGTGTGAGCGTTTCTTCATTGCCTCGCCAGATGACAAAAATGTCATCTATGTACCTTTTCCAGGTACATAGATGATGCAGAAAAGGGTTCGATGGAGCAAGGATGGTCTCTTGCTCGACCTTGTCAACATAAATATTAGCCAGACTAGGGGCACAAACACTCCCCATACATGTCCCCGAAACTTGTAAATACAGCTGATCTTCAAACTTAAAGAAATTTTCTTTCAGCACCTTCCTCGCACAGAACATCACAAAATTGATCGGTGTGATGCTGTTCCAGTCCTGAGTTTGTAACAGCGATTTGATGGTGCTTAGAGTCTGTTCTTGTGGAATACAAGTGTATAAGGATTCCACGTCGAACGAGACTAGCCAATCATTGGCTGTATCAAAAGGGAGGTCCTCAATCTCTTTAAGAAATTGTTTCGTGTCTTGGATGAAGGTGGGCATTAGTTCCACCATAGGTCGAAGAAATGAGTCAACAAACGTTGAAAGTGGTTCTAAAACCGAACCGATGCCTGACACAATCGGTCGTCCTGGAGGCGGTCTAGTGGCTTTATGTATTTTAGGCAGTACATAAAAGTATGGTGTGATCGGAGAGGCCACAGTTAGATATTGGGCCTCATGATCTGTGATCCATTTGTTAGTCTTGGCCTCTTCCACTTTGACTGCAATCTCCTTGATCAAACGTTTGGTAGGATCCAAGAGAAGTTTACGGTAGGATCTGGAATCATTCAACTGGCGTAAGCATTCTTCTCTGTATGTGTCTTTATCTAGAAGGACAACCGCTCCACCCTTATCAGCTGGTTTTATCACCAGATCGGGGTTATTTGACAGACTTTCTAGGGCTGCTTTCTCAATCCTGGAAAGATTCTGAAATTGATTCTGATTGCTCACTTTAATAGTATCAAAGTCATGTAGCACTGCTTCTTCAAATGCAACTATTCTGGCTGGAATCAGATGTGTTGGAGGATTAAATGTCGATTTCGGACGTAGACCAGTGTTGACATCAGTGTTGTCAATAGAGTCTTTGTCTTTGAAAAAAGCATTGAGCCGTATTTTTCTAAAGAAGGCTGCTAATTCCATTCTAGTTTGAAAGGCGTCTCCCTTGAAAGTGGGTACAAATCCCAACCCTCTCTTAAGGATTTGTAGCTCTGTTGTATTAGGCTCGTATGCGCTCAAATTGACAATTATCTGTTCGTGCCGCTCGTCGATGCTGTTCCTGACGATTGGCCCGTCACTGTTGTGGATATTGGTGTGTTCCAATTTACTCTGTTCTTTTGGCCTCTTTTTCTAACCTCTTGGGTTGTTGGGGCCAAAACCTAAAAAAGGCTGTGGTTGCATCATTTGTGGGTAAAATGGATAAGGGGCAAACTGGTTCGGTGGGGGATTTCCGAATGGTGGTGGTTGCCACCAAGGATTGAAACCGTGTCCAAAATTGTTCCCTCTTCTTGGACCCCTTCCTCTTCCACGGCGATTGGGAGGTCTACCACCCTGGGCACCGTAAGACATGTTGTCATCTAGGGTCTGTTCGTCATCACTAGATGATGTTGAATAGTTAGACCCTTGTCTACCTCCTCTCTGATTAAATTGAGGTGCAACATAATCATCACTGGTGTATGGGTAAACTTTGTCCATGGCAAATTTGTCAAGATCTTTTTTGAATTTTGCAATTTTGGTAGTCAGTATGGATTCTTTTAAGTCCCCATTAACCTTGTTGATATCTTCAAATTGTTTTTTGCACGTTTCTTCAGCTTGTTTTTTATCCGCTTGTTTTTTGTAGACTAAGCTTACAATAGCTTGTTTGATGCTCGCCTCAAGAGTTTGAATTTCAACCAAAATAAGATCGGCTGCTTTCTTGGCCGTCGTTATTATCAAGATTAACCAGTCTCTGGTACATTTCCACGCAATCAGAGACCAATCGCGTAAGAATGTTTTATCATTAAGAAAGAGACGTGGAGTATTGGTTACTATTAGGCCAGATGGAGCACAATTGGCCCTAAAGTATTCGATCATAATCAGCCCATGTATTTCAGTCCTTGAATGAGATTTCTTCAAGAGACTGAGTTTGGTCCAGTCGTCATTAGTTTTAGATCCAGCCGTTTGGACGGTGTCCAAAATGCTGGGATTACTTAGTATTTCCCGTGTCATCTCCTCATCAAAGGACAGGCCCAGTCTCTCTGCCATGATAGAAAGTGTCAAAAAATTGGAAACAGTGCCAGGACCCTAAAGAACCGATAAGAACTCCCTCTGTTAAGTGAGCCCAAAACTGCAAAAATGTAAAGTCAAACTAATGACTGCAAACAGTTTAGAAAGACCCACGGCCAAGGCCGTACTAATCATAAAAAACTACCGTAGATTGAGGGTCTGTGGGGGAGATTTTTAACGACCACTGAATGTGCGATCCCCAATTAACATAACACACAAAATGCACAACTGTAGTCACGGTCATGTGTATATGGAAAATGAGTAGGTTACTCTCTCTAACACCCATGTGATGTCATGCAACTAACTTGGGGAGACATCCCTTAAGGATAAGAACCCTCACTCACCCAAAGGTGACATGCTTCATCATATGGGTCCCCCTTACCAGTGTAGAGAACCTAGTCCACACTGGGAGCTACTACTCCGGGATCTTAAAGGAGGAGCTCAGAGATGTTTTCTTGGGCAAAGGGATAGTAATCCCATATGTGAGCAAGGTAGGTGTAGTGAGAATAGCAGCGCTGTGTATAGCATTAACAGGTGAGATTAAAACTATCTAAGGGGATGCACTAACTAGTTTATTGATGTGCTCCGCTTGACAGGGTTAAAAAGGAACAGCACAGTGGTATAGAGGTAGAACCACTGTCACTAAATGGTCGACATGTTTCAGCCTTTTGATGACACGGTATCATCGGCTTTCTTCAGGACCAGATGGTACAAATCGTGATATTGCTGCTGCCAGTATGTGACAAAAACAAAATTAAATAGAATAGAAATAATACTCCACCGGTATTCCTGTCTACTTTTCTTGTGATCAGGTCATACCCAGGTATCTGTAGGGCGAAGTAACAAGAAGAGAGAAAACATATACACATTTTGATCAAAATCACACATGTACCTTGGATGGGTATCATCCGTTTCAATGGTGTAATATATTGGGTTGTTACACTCATAAGGACTTACCCTCAATAAGTAGGAAATCCTGCCTCACCTCAACCTGGCAGACTGCTCTGGGAGGAGGCCCCGCACTAGGGGAAAAAATTCAATACATATTCATGTACCTATACTTTATATTGCAAAACGCAGAATGTCCAACAAGTACATAGTACAGTTTACAATTTTCGGGCTCAACATAAAAAGGAAGCATAAAGGCACCAAAAGGGTACATAGCACTGACCCAAACAAACACAGAAAGAAGCGTAGAGGGAGAGAGTACTTAAAACTGAGTCTATTCCCACTAACTTGCCTCTTAACTCGGAGTTTAAAGCATGTTCCAGAAACCCCTATATATGAGGGAGCCTAGAGAAAGAATGTTATTACAACTAAGTCTATTTCCATAAACTAGCCTCTTACAACAAATTCCAAAACACATACAGTCTTATCTGTCTGTCGGTACCTCGTGGCTCGGGTAGAGCTAGCCCCGGGAGGTACCAGACGGCAGGACGGTTTGCTGCTTATGTAGGGTACCGGATTAGTTGATTGTCCGCAGCTGCTGCAGCGGGGGCCTGATATTATCGGTGTGTCCAAACTGATCGCCTGTATTCATGAACGCGCATGCGTTAAAGGTAGCTGTTAAGGACCCAGGCATGCGCATTATACTCACTCCACTGTGTGTTGCGCGACCGAACGTGTGGAGCAGTGTCCCGTTACTGCGCATGCGTTAGAAATAGCGCGATCAAGTATCAAAACAAATGTCTAGGTCCCGCGCATGCGCGCGCTGACCTTCCCTGCCCCGAAAACGGGAAATCTGTGAAAGCGCTTGCGTCTATCATACAAAGCACCTCATACGGGCGGATAAAGGAGTGCATAAGGATATGCTCCATTTAGACCATATTTAGTAATTGATAGAAAAGAAATGAAAAAAAGACAAACTACCCCTTTACACCAGTTGGGTGCATAAGATTAGGGTTTGCCATAAAGAGCAGAGCAGGACCTGCCCCAAGAGGAAATAACCACGGGAAAAACTGTATCAGGTGTCATGCTGTAAGCCTGTATTAATGACCATGCTCAGTGAGAAACCTCTCCTTCTATATTTGACACAGCTCTTACATGTGCTCAAATAAATAAACTGAATACATAAGTGTAATGAGTAGCTCCTCTAAGAACTCAATTCTGTATTGGCAGCTTAAGTAATGTACTAAGTTAATGTTGAAAGCACATTATACCCATATTCACAAAGCCACCCATGGGATGTCATCGTTCAACCCTCCAGTGTCAGTTTTAAGAGTGTAAACCCATTTTTGTTCTCTACGTAGTAAGTAGTTAGCAGAGTCTGTCAGATGGGGAGGTATAAAAGGTTTATCCAGGACCACCCAGTGCAAATCAGTGTCACGATGTCCCTTATCCAAAAAATGGTTAGTAAGCTTGGTTGAGCGCTTCCCACATCCTATGGTGCTCATGTGTTCTTGGATGCGTGTTTTAACTTTTCTGGTGGTCATGCCAACATACTTAAGTTGGCATGGACACCAGATCAAGTAGACTAAGTGATCGCTGTTGCAATTGGTGTGTTTTTGTATCAACCATGGTCTGGAAGTGCCAATGTCAATCTCCAGAGTTTTTTCTGTCTGGGGGCATACAGAGCATGAGCCACAAGGAAAGTGGCCCACCACCGGAGGCAGTTTCCAGAGGGTACTTTGTTGGTGATCACTCTTCATTTTTTGAGGACGGGTATGAACCAGCTTATCGCGCAGGTTTGAACTGCGTTTGTAAGCGAACAAAGTTCGAGGAAGAGTATTGTGTGTCAAGTTCAAAATATTCCAGTGTTTATTAATACTCTTCTTCACAGAGTTGGAGAAGCTGGAAAAAGTGTTGACAAACGTGATGCGCTTGTTCGGTTCCTTAGGAGGGTTTTTCTCCAGAAGAGCCTCCCTGTTGTTATTTCCAGCCCTTTTCTTAGCGGTCTTGATGAGACGTTTGGGATAGTTTTTAGCCTGCAGATCTAGTGACAGGGCCCTTGCGTGCTTTTCATACTCTGCCATCCCTGTACAATTACGTCTAATGCGTAAAAATTGTCCGAATGGCAGGTTTTCGCGAAGGACTCTGGGGTGATAGCTGTGAAATGGTAGTAAAGAGTTACAAGAGGTAGCCTTATGGTTAACTCCAGGAGTTCAGGTGGCATTCCCATTTTTTTCAAAGCACCCCACATCTTCTATCTAGGGACCAGATCGAACGCGGATTTGAGGTCCACGAACGCTGCGTAAATGGTGCCATCACCTAAAAACACTGTCTTCCAATATATCAGAGTAAATCTGAGCACTTGGTCGACTGTGCTTGTGCCAGACCTAAAGCCAGCTTGCATCGGAGATAAGATATTTTCCTCGCTCATCCAAGCCTGGATTCTGCCCAAAAGCATTCTAGCTATAACTTTCTGCAGGGCGTCTATAAAGCTTATCGGACTATAATTCCCTGGGAGAGACTGATCGCCTTTTTTAAAAACAGGGAGGATTTCAGCCACTTTCCATGAATCTGGAACCCTGGCTCCATTAGCGATGGCATTAGCTAACGTGGTGATATATGGAGCCCAATTATCCAGATCATGTTTGAAAAGGTCGGCCGGGACGCAGTCCATACCGGGCGCTTTACCGGCTTGGACCAAAGTTAACGCCTTCACCGCCTCATTATTATCAAAAACCAGGGGCAAACTAGTGATTTTGATTATAGATGACAAGCCTCTCTCCCCTGCGTCATTTGTACCCATCACCAGACCACAGAACTGGGATGAGAAATACTCAACCCAGTCCTCGGCGGAAACATGATTAACTGGGGTGTGCAGGTCCCTAGGCCCACCCCATTTCACTACCTGCCAAAATTTGATCTGGTTGGAAGACAAGCTGGCCTTATATAATGCCAACCAGCGACGGTCGTCCCATGACTGCTTCGCATGCTTTAAAACCTTCTTATAGCTCGTCCTTTCCGCTTGAATAGCTGATGTCACCCTAGTTTTGATAGCAACGATCAAGGAACTATGAGCCTGGCGGCAGGTTTTGTCGTACCATTTGGTACTCGGAAAACCCCGCCATTTTTCACTGATATCCCTGGCTTTGTGAAAAGCGTTTTTAATTTGTCAAACAGAGACTCGTGGATTAAGCTAATCTGCTCGAGTGACCCAGAGTCGCCAATTACTGATCTGGCCTTTATTACTGCCGCTGACACTTCTTGGGAGATTTTGTCAAGGGTAGCCGGGTCATTCAGGACTCTACACCACCGAACCCTACGGCAATCATTTGTGAGGATGGCCTCTGCTGTAATACAGTTTGATGCGTTTAATCTAGCCAATCCTCCATCAACTTTCAGGTTTATGGCCAGGGGATTATGGTCACTCTCTGGTCTTACTAAAATTTCCATGCCCCCTAATAGTGACCAGTACTCCATTTTAATTAAAAAATAGTCGATTCGACTAGTACTAGAACCATTGTCAAATGTGGCCTCACCAGCCTTGTCAGAATTTGTTCTTCCAATTGCTGCCCTTAAACCCCACTCCAAACATTGACCAAGCCACTGTAGAACAGCCTCAGTAACCTTTTTGACGGGTATTGTGACAAGGTTGGGGATATTCCATAGTTGGTCAATCTCTCCATAACAGACATCACCCAAGCTAGGCAGTGGTTCAAACGTACAGTTTAAGTCCCCTGCCACTGTTATGCACTTGTCCCTTCCAATGGCATTCAATAAAAGGTCTAGATCATCTATGATTACTGGACTCCTTCCTCCTGGTAAACCCCTTGCATAAATATTTATTATGAATAAATCCTGATGATTTGCTCTACTAAGTTTTAACCCCAGTATATCAGCGTTTTGAGTAGTCAATGCAAGTGGCCTGTATCCTAGAGATTTTCTAATCCAGATGACCAGCCCACTAGACGGTCGTCCCTTTTTCCCCTTGATTGCAGGTTTGTGGAAATTAAGATAACCAATACGAAAAACAGCTTCAATTGCCCAACTTTTCTTGAAATATTAAGATATCGTACTGATCAATAAATTCCCCCCATTCTGCCCCATCCAATTTCCCCTTCAACCCCGCGATGTTCCAAGAAGCTATCTTGAGGGTTTGCACCTGATCTCATAGATCGTTAGAAATTGGATCTATAAGCCCCCTCCTTCTCTCATCTGTCGGCGACCCGCTTTTAGATCCATCTACCATATGGCTACCAATTGGGACGACTCCAGTTGGTCCCCCCCCCTATTGCATCTTCAACAGTACAAGATCTTAGAGTACAACTATCCACCCCCGATGGATCGGAGGAATAAGGAGTCACTGATCTGCAATTTGTTCTAAACACTCTATTGTAACAGAAGACATATGATTCATTCCATGCACAACAAACAAACAGCAATTGCTTTCATCAGAGCCAGACAGCCATTGATGTCCACTGCATGCCATCTTCTTCTCATTATTCATTACCTGTTCCACTTTTTGTCCACATCTTCTGAAAGTGCGGTACCACAGGGCATCCTCTCCTGTCAATTTCAGAAGTAACTGTCAGCAATCAGCAAGCATGCAGTCAGTAATTCCAGTCCCACTTGAGGGGACTCGTCACCGAGTACAAAAACAAAGTTTCTTGATTCTGCGTAATCCAGCCATCTGCCTTGAGGGAAATGGATAGGGGGAGTCTGGAGGAGGAGGATAGAGGAGCATGATTGAGTTGTGAACTTGTGAAACAAATGCAGACTGCGGCACCTTCCAATCAATAAGGAAAGAAGATGAAGACAGTGCTGCTGATGGACTTGTTGTGATTAGGTGATTAGAGTTTTGTTGTGGTAAAAGTTGCAAAACAAAGAAAGACAAACAGGAATAACAGTGAATAAGGACCAAAAAAAAGGAAGTCATTTTTTCAGGCCTCGGTGTCAGGGAAGTAGAGTTCGTCCTCAAACTCTATGAATTGAGACGGGAGTAGGTCAGCTAACAGAGAAGAACTTCCGTCACCTAAGTCGGTGTCCTCTTCTTCCTGCGTGCATTCACGTATTTTGTAATCTGGTGGTATGAAGTGCTGATTCATCTTGATCAGTGTTCACCTCTCCACATTTTTGGGCGAGAGGCGGGTCCTTTTTGAAGTTACAATGGCACCAGCAGCACTGAAAACTCGTTCAGAAGACACGCATGCGAGTGGGCAAGACAAATAATTTAGAGCCAGGTTGGTGATCAGTCGCCATAGAGGCCTTTTCCTATACCAATACAGCAATGGGTTCTGATTAACAAGAGGGTCATCCAGATAGGCCTGCACCATAGACTCCAGGTTCTCCAGGGTTGCTCCACTTTGCGTACCATCTGTGGCCTTTGCATCACTGGAATGAGCAAACCCTTGATGAGTTAGCCAATCCGCTTCCGACAATATTATGGCTGGGCCTGGTGCAGGTGAGGATGATGATACGGTTGCTGGTGTCGTTAACGGCTGTGAGGGAAAGTGACTTCCTTCGGCCACAGATTCAGAAGTGGAACTTGACGCCGGATGTCCTGCTGATTCAGTTGTACTTCTGCCAGCTCCTTCAATTTTCTGCCGCTCTTTTTCGAACCGAGTGGCTGACACAGTGTAGTGCTAGATTTTTGGGCTCTATTTCTGAGGAATGGTGACTTTAAGCTTGCTACCATCCTGAATCTCTATTCTTGCCTTGTGTTGGTCCTTTTAAGGCCTTTTTGCCAGACCTAGAAGCATAAACTAAAGGATAGCTGCTTAATATGATGATAGATCCCTTATTGTTGACTCTAATCCATCTATTGCCTATTGGCTTTGGCATAATTATGTGTCCTTTCATGATTCTACCTATAGTAGAGGGTGGATCCTGTTGTCTTGACTTTATATTATATATTGGTATGGTTTGTGTAGGTACTCTGATAGAGCTAAGTGTTATTTCATCCTTCTCAGGCCTACAAGGCCCAGAACTAGAGAGACTCCATTTTGCTTTCTGTCCCTGCAGAACTGAGATGCTTGCAGGGTAAAGGTGATGTTTTAGTTATGAGGTGTTGTTCGCCCTAAGCGAACTGGAGAGAACCGGCCAAAGCTGAATCTAATCAGGAAGTGTCTCTGGGCTCAGGTCTCTAGACGAAACAAGCAGCTGGTCACTGTGGGAGCGTCTAGCGCAAGGAGCCTGGTGCATGGGATCGATGGGAGGAGGCTGATGGCTGGAACTTTCCATGAGGAGACAGCATTCCATATTAGTGAAGTGCAGAGGCGGAGTCAGAGAGAAAGACTTTGGGTTGGAAGGAGTTCAGTCGATGATTGGAACGGAGAGCGTTAGAGTGCAGAAGGAGAGGAGATGGAGCAGGGGAGAAGAGACAGTGGATGCTTGGAACAGAGGGAAGACAGACAGTCAGTGAGCTGGAACCAGAGAGAGAGAAACTAGAAGCAGTAGTGAGTAGATGGTGTTCTGAACAGAGAGAGATGAAGCAATGTTTGGAGCTGAAGACAGCAGTCATAAGTAGTTACTTATCAGGAGGAGTTGTGATCAGCTGGAGTCTGAAGTGATGCCTTTTGGAAGAGACTGAAGTTATATTAATCTGTGAGAGCAGCTGGAGTGAATTGGACATTTGAACAGAGATAATCAGACAGAATGAAGAAGCTAGTGGAGCGAACGGTTATCAGAGCGGCAGAAACAATTAGACTGAAGCTGGAAGGCGGAGACAGTTCGTGGGGGAGAGGTGTCCAGTGCAGAATGATCAGCGCAGATGCATGTCCAGAGTGCAGAGGAGAATCACAGACGAGGGAGGAATCCAGATGACAGCTAGAACAAAACTTCATACTAATCAGGTGATATCTGTCCTGTTATGTTAGTGCCCATAAAACATTAACCTTGTCCATATTGTATAGCTAATCCTTTGCCTTTCAGCGGTGTGCAGTCTATTTACAGTCCCTGTTAGTACAGAGACCCTTCAGATCTGTGTATGTGTCTATTATAGTATATTGCTATTGTTGTTATTGTAATAAAGATACCCCAGTTCTTAGTGAACCATTGTGCAGATGTTGTTATTGTGATGAAGCTAGCCTTTCTTCTAGTCAGGTGCTGTTGTGTGAACGGATGCATCTCCCGTCCATGGGAATGGTAACTGAGCAAGGAGGTAGAGGATGACTTGTATTTGATAATAACCTTTGCATATAGTAACCCCAGTTCTTAGTGTACCAGTGTACCTCTTATTCTTGCATGAAAAGGTAACCTGTTCTTCTAGTCAGATGCTGCTATGTGAACAGATGCTAACCCTGGTCAAGTAAGTGGTAACTGAATAAGGGAGAGAGGAGCCCTTGAATTGAAGGATAAGTTGTATCCCTTTATGTAATGGTAATCATAGGATAAACTGCCGCTGGGTAGAGGGGTCTGGATCCGTCTGGGATCGCGAGGCCGCCGATTGCTGATGCTGCCGTCTGGGTAGGAAGTCTGGGTTCGTCTGGGACCGCGAGATCGCCGATATTGATGCTGCCATCTGGGTAGGAAGTCTGGGTTCGTCTGGGACCGCGAGATCGCCGATATTGATGCTGCCATCTGGGTAGGAAGTCTGGGTTCGTATGGGACCGCGAGATTGCCGATATTGATGCTGCCGTCTGGGTAGGAAGTCTGGGTTCGTATGGGACCGCGAGATCGCCGATAAACTGCCGTCTGGGTAGAGAGGTCTGGGTTTGTCTGGGACCGCGAGGCCGCCGATTGCTGATGCTGCCGTCTGGGTAGAGGAGTCTGGGTTCGTATGGGACCGCGAGGCCGATTGATTGACATTATAGGAAGTCTGGGTATGTATATTGGGAATTCCCTGTCCTTAGGTGGTAGATATATGTTGTTACCTGTTGTAAATAGGCCCTAGGGAGGGGGAGGTGGTAACGTTCTGGCTGAGTTGGTAATGCTCTGATGAGCTGGTCCTATCTAATCTGAGAAATCAGGCAGAACACACAGCTAGCCAATGTTTGTACTTTGAAACATCTGCTTCATCAAAAGGAATGAATGCTTTGCTGGCCACTGCCTTTTTGTAACGTGGATCCAGAATAGTGGCACACATGTAATGTTGTTCTGTATATATGTTTTTAAGCCTTTCATTGTCAACTAGGCGGCTTAATAACCTCTCCGCCAACTGATATGCGTCTTGCTTTTCAGCATCATCTCGGAACATTGAAGACACCGCCTTCAGTTGGTGCTCTAGCATGGGCAACAATGGGATAGCTTTGCCCAAAGAACAGTCCTCCCTGCTGACTTCACGCGTGAAGACCTCAAAAGGACGAAGCATGTCTGTCAAGCTTGCATCTCGCTTCCATTCCTCCAACTCTAGCCTCATGTCTTTCATAGTAGAACCCAGTTTATAGACATAGTCATTTATTACCCCCCACTGCTCAGACAGACGCTCAAGCATGTAAAAGGTTGAGTTCTAACGTGTTGCCACCTCCTGGATGAGTCCTTTGACTGGCAGTCTACGTTCATGTTGAATTTTTTCTCAGCTGCTTCCGGGCCTTACAAGAATGGCTGAAATGTGTGCAGATTTTTCAGCAGGTGGTCAGTAACTTGCTGACTGTATTTTCTTTTTTCAAGAAATCTTGCACCACGATGTTAATACTGTGCACCAAACACGGCACTCTGAAATAGCCACCTTGCTGCATGGCCTTAACTATATTACTGCCATTATCCGTGAAAACATAACCAACTATGCGATTTCTTGGAAGCAGCCATTCATAGACCTTCCTATCAAACTCCTCCAAAAGGTTAGGTGCAGTATGAGTTTTCTCCATGGCAAACATGGCTACTGTTGCATGTTTCCGAGTAGCTTCAAAAACTGTGTCCGTGTCAACACCTGCTTTTAACTGGTCTTTAACCCCTGCAAAAGAGACCCAGTGTGCAGTGATACACATGTAATCAAGGGCTTGGCAACTGGTCCACATGTCTGTTGTCAGGTGGATAGTGTGAACAGCACTCTTCAGAATAGCTGCACCAATCACCTCCAGCACATCTTGATGTAGTGCTGGGACAGCAACCCTGGCAAAATAGGACCGGCTAGGGACCTTCCATTTAGGGCAGAATGTTGCCACAAATTCTAGAAAACCCACCCCTTCAACAAAAGAAAAAGGGAGAAGGTCCAGTGCTAGCATTTTAGCCAACTTTGCGTGCCGTTGGGTGGTTGCGTTCAAATGGCGCATCCAAGCAAAATATGCTTCTAATGGTAGGCTGGACCGTTTTACGTGATGATGATGATGCAGACTTCTTCAAACCAGTTAGGCTCATTGATGTACTTTTTCGCATTGGTTTCTCTCCCAGACTCTCAGTGTGCCTCATACATGTTGCAGGGGTAGAGGGTGTGGGCGCTACCACTGCAGTGCTGCTGCCAGGGGTACTGGGTGTACCAGAAAAATTTCGGTTGGTTCTTGACTTCCCCCCTGCACGATCAGCCCCTCGTCATCATCAGCTGCAATGTGAATGGATACATTTGGATCAGTTCTACTTTTGGCTTCCCGGATCTTCCTTAGGTGCGCCTCCCACTGGATAGTGTGGTGTTTTTGGAGATGACCTCTCTGGCCTCTGGTACCATAGTTGGTACCAAGCTTACCTCGACTAACTAATATTTTACAAATCAAATAAACGAACATGTTTCCGCCTTTTTGCTAACACCACAGAAGTCCCAAACTGGGGAATGGAGATGTCTGCTGGTGGTGGAGGTGCTACTTTCAGTTTCAATGCCAGATGAAGTGGAGGATGGGGGTGGCTGAATTCGACTCTGTTGTTCACTTACAGCACCACTACTTGAGGTAATGGAGGTCGAGCTGGATGTAGGTCACTTCCGGCCCTTCTGACTAAATAATATGAAAGCTGTAGGTTGTGTTGGTGTTGTAGTTAACTGCGTTGGTGGTGGTACCAGTGCCCCGCCGCCCACATCCCGCTCAGCAGCTATTCGGGATAGGGTGAAAATGTCTGTCTGCTGCATGCCCGCTGGGGCTGGAGTGACGACTGTGATGACTGGGTCGTCGTCAGACTGTTCATCAGCAGCAGAAGACACCACTTCTTGTTCGTCGTCATCACCCATAAGTGGAAGCCTTGCGGGAACCTTCCTTTTAGGCTTAGCTACCTTTGTCGGCTCATGGTGTGCCTCACTCTCAGACTGCATTGGTGGGTTCCAATCAAGATCAAGGTCATTAGAATGAAGGGGGCTTGAAGAAGAACTTGTAGTAGTAGTAGCACTCCTTGACCTTTTCTTGCTGGGGATCTGGAAGACAATGGATCATCATCAGGAGGAGTGGCTTCCTCGGATGATACCTCCGCTTGAATCTCAATTTCCTGATGTGCCCCTACTTCTGGAGGAACAAGCGTTGTAGGCAGTTGTGCCGCTCCATGAACCTCTAGCTGCACCTCTCCATGCACCTCTCCATGCGCCTCTACTTGCGCCTCTCCTTGCGCCTCTCCTTGCGCCTCTCTTTGCGCCTCTCCTTGCTTATGTACTTGTGCCTCTCCTTGCGCATGTACCTGCGCCTCTCCTTGCCCATGTACTTGCGCTTGTACTAGTTGCACCTGTGGTTGTCGTTGCGGCTGTGGTTGTTGAACACTCGTCAGCTGAGTTACACCCGGCGTTGATTGGATGGTACTTTCTTGTGATGAGCCAAAATCACTGGTCGATGGTAATTGAGAAACTAAAGTGGCTGCCTCAGCAGCACTCATGGTCTTGGACCTAACTTGGCGTGGTGGCAAAGAGCCCAATGAAGCGGAGGTGCTGCTTCCAACTTGGTCCCCGGCGGACACCGCTGCTGCTGCAAGGCGTCGTTTTGTTTTCCCAAAAAAGGTGTCGGTGGGCCCACCAGTCTCCTTGGTAGGTGGTGCCACTTGCTTCTTTGGCTCCTTCTTACTGGCAGTGGCACTGGCAACTTTTTTCGCTGAGGCGCTACGGCCCCCTTTTTTTGGGCCCATCTTCTTCAGATGTCAGAACAGCAGGCCGCAGTTGCATAGTTGTCTTGTCTGTGGCCACACGTGACGTCACGTGATGTTGTGCTGCACACACCGCTGCAGGTCTTCTTCCTGGCACTGGTGGTTCTCTTGTGCACCTAAAAGCAAAGGAAGCCAGCGTAACATCAGTTAAACACCCCACAAAATGTTGAAAGACACACAAAAATCACCACAATCCAATGCCATCCATGCCCTCAATGATGTTTAAATTCAGGACACCACACAGAAAGACTTGGTCCATGGACCAAGCTTGTGATTGGTAAGGTAGTTATACAACAAAGCTTGTGGACGACGTAGGGTATAATAGGGTGCACTGTTAGGGGTGATTACCTAATAATAGTATTGATTTACACTCCACCAGCTACTGGGGCATCGTCCCAACCCCAGACTAAACATGCAAGTAAACCAACAAATGAGCTGGGAGTGCTAACTTCTTTTGAAAACAGTTCAAGCATTTAATTGTCACGAAACATTCATTTGAATTTATACACAGAGAATATATATTGATATTGAAATAATATACAATCACAAAAACAATAGAATTCTTGTCTTTCGTGATGTGCAGCAGCCGACGCGTTTCGTCCTACAGACAGGACGTCATCAGGGCTGCAAATGAAAACATACAGTACAAAAAACATCAGTGCATATGTTCATACTTAATCAAAATTATCCTCAAGAAAAGAAAAGACCAAATCATTCACTGACTATTTGTTGAAAACAGCTTATTGTGCCTGGTAATAGTGGACTAGAATTCATAATATAGTTGTCGTGCTACTAGAGATTTGCGGGAACTATTTGCATCATGTTGAAACAAAGACGATTTCCAAAACCTTATACTTATTTACAAAGCAATTACATCTACATCCTGGGATAACAAGTTGGCAAACTGATGTGTAAGCATAATGAGGAATTCTAAAAGGCAAGCTCACCTTGTACAATTGTAAAGAGTTTCCTCTGTATTTGCCTTTAAATTCTGAACCTTGTGTCAAGGGAGTATTCTACATGAGGCCCGGTTCTTCCACCGTGTACCAGTATTGGTATTGAACTGGGGTGGGGCAGAAAAGAGGAAAAACCAATCATTCACCTCTGCATACTATATCTCATTGTGTAGGTGAAAATATTCACCTTCCCGTTCAAGACTTCTGATATTTTTAGAAGGCCTAGTCATTGAAAATTTAAACCTAATACCAATGCAGGATCATACCTTATACACATTAAATCAATGACTCTCTCCAATCGATTAATCTCTTCTTTCTTTAATCGAGAGTCCTTTAAAAACTGCTCTGCCCGTGGAATATTATACCTATAAAGATTGATAGACCTTAATGCCTTGTTTTATATCACAGTCCGTCAAAAAAAGAACTAATTATAACCTTCCTGAACACTCACCCCAAATCAATATAATTGTGCACCAAGAATAATTGCCATCTCTTGATACCCGATCAAATCTCTTTCTTCCAATTAGAACCAGTCTGAAAAAATATAAGGAATAGACTAAGTATATAGCTCTAAAGTATCCATACATCAAAAATCTACCTATTCCTCTCTTCTTACCATTCGTAACGTAGCCTCATGCTCATCTCACCGACCCGGGTACGATAAATCCCGATGGTAAAATGCCCTGGACTCGCTGTGTTTAAAAAGAGCCCAGCAACCAATCACTGCACGCTAATTTTCGCGCGCGTTGTCATTCAATTCATCTGTGCAAAAGGACAAGTTCCCAATCAGGTCCGCTATCTGTCTGTGTGCCCGTTTTTATCTATTAACCAATCATGCACAGCTTAGTTTCACTATTTGATGCCAAATTCCTATTTCAGGTTATATACGCCGCTATTTCCGGTCATGGGCAACTAGGACTTGATGTTGGTACTAGTTTCCGTTCATGTCCGCTATTTAGATTAATGCCCGTTTCCACTCTAAACCGCTATTTGTTATTACTTCCGGTTACATGCCGCCATTTCCGATCATGCGCGGCTAGGCGTTAAAGTTTATGCTGGTTTCCATTGTGGTCCGCTATTGATTTTGTTCCGATAGTACCTGCCGCTATTCTTAATCATGCGCAGACGCTCCTCCAATCCACTATTGCTAATGTGTCCGGTCATGCGCACAGACCTCTAAGTTAAACAAGAACAATTACGTTCGTGTTTTCGATCCCCAAACAAATTTGTATCACCTAGGCTTAATTCACCCTTACCTCCGTTCACACGGGGCTGCCCCCGTTGTCCCACTGCCATGATGTATCCTCACACCAGCGTTCCCCCGAATTATAAAGTATAATTATTATGTCCACAGTTAAGTACTCGTATTTATAACTATGAGAAAGGTCCTAAACTGTGCTAGAATGAGATAAATATTCATAAAAAGAGAATCTGTAATATTCCTGCACACACATACCTTAACTATGTTGCCAAAGGTGGGCAAATGAAAAATGCTAGTGTCAAATAAATAAATAAGATTTGGAGATGAAACCTCAGTCTGCCTATACTAATTATCCCAGAATGTGTACAATAGACAATAGATGATGACAAATAATTGCATATAATTTCGCAAAAACTGGTGTTGATCATACTACTACAATGAGACCCCAATTCAATTATGATTATGCCAAAAAATGGTGTAATTCAGAATCGATATTCAAACCATATTTCATCGTTCAGCATTTAATTATCCAACGTGCTTCAGTTTGGCGAATTCGTAATTCCCAATCTCCACCTCTCACATGTTGGGAAACTCTCTCTATTCCATGGAATTTAAAGTCTGTGTGGGAACCATGTTCCTTTTCCATGTGTGCATATAGTGGGGATTTTGTGTCATGATTTATGATCGCCCGCCTGTGCTCTTGTATCCTTGTTTTAAGGAGTCTTTTGGTGCTCCCTATATATACTTTGTTACAACTGCAAATGATGGCATAGACTATTCCAACACTATTGCAATTGATAAATTCATTAATACGGAATTGTCTTGAGCCATTGAATTGAAACATTTTTGTTTTGTTCATGCCATGAGCACAAATAATGCACGTCCCACAAACAAAAAAGCCTTTAGGTTGTGTGGGAAGCCAATCCTTAGAGTGTGTCGATGTTGGACGGATGTAATTAGTCAAGACCTTATCCCTGATCGTCGGACATTTCTTGAACGTTATTATAGGCTTGTCTTCAAGTATGGTTGACAAGCCAGGGACACCTTTTAATAAAGTCCAATTCCTACTCAGAGCCTGCCTGATTTTCTCTTTTTGCATGCAATATGTTGTAACAAAGGAAGGTTTATGTCTGACAATTTCTTTCTTTTTGGGAAGTAAAGTTGTTACTCTATCAATTTTTGATGCTTTCTCACTGGCCCTTGCTAAGTCTTTCTTGGTATAACCTCTCTTACTTAGTCTTCGTTGTAATTGGTTTAATTCTTGAGAGTAGTCCACGTCCCGACTACAATTCCTTCTGGTTCTAACCATTTCTCCGTAAGGTATACCTGAAATGACCGATCCTGGGTGAAAGCTGTCTGCCCTCAGGATGGAGTTGGTGGCGGTTTCTTTTCTAAACAGTTTACTGTTTATTTTGTCTCCATCCACCATAAGCGTCACATCTAAATATTCAATGCTTGATGAGCTCTGGTTCATTGTAAGTCTAACAATGAAATCATTGTTATTCAAAAAGTGCAAATAGTTTCTTAATTCATCTGAGGTGCCTCTCCATATTATGAGAATGTCGTCGATGAATCTGGCCCAGAATACTACCAGATCCATCCATTCCCCTGCTCTGCGGCTCCAGGCATGCTCCCTCTCATACCAACCCATGAATAGATTGGCATACGAGGGAGCAAACCTAGATCCCATCGCCGTACCCCTAATCTGGTGGAACCATTCATCCTCAAATAGAAAATAATTGTTTTTAAGAATCAACTGGCTCATTTGTATTAGCATTTTAGAATGATGTCTTAAACTTGCACTTCTGCTACTAAGAAAGTGTTCTAGCGCTTGTATACCCTTATCCATCTCAATGCAAGTATAAAGACCTACCACGTCTAGTGTGGCCAAAATCATGCCCTCTTCCCATTTGAAATCATTCAATTTGTTGAGGATATCAGTGGTGTCCCTCACATATGAGGGTAGATTCACCACTAATGGTTTTAAAAAACCATCTACGAATTCTGAAAGGTGTTCTGTGACGCTCCCAATGCTGGAGACTATTGGTCTACCGGGTGGGTTATCCCTACACTTGTGAATTTTCGGTAATGTGTATAGGAAAGGAGAGACAGGATGGTTAACGTTTAAATACTTATATTCTGATCCATCAATCAGACCCTCTTCTTTCCAAACAAAAAGGTGTTCAGATATGTTTTGAGAGACCTCTTTCATGGGATTGGATTTTACTTTCTTGTAACAATTAACATCACTGAGTTGGTCTCGTATTTCTGATACATAGTTTGTTCTGTTCATCACAACAATATTCCCCCCCTTATCCGCTTCTCTGATAATGATTGAGGAATCTTGTTTCAAATTGGATAAAGCTAATCTTTCATGCCGGGACAAATTATCTTTCTGATGAGTTTTATGTGGAAATTTGTCTTGTAATTTATGAAACTCTTGTAAAGTTTTTTCCATAAATAAATCAATCGCTATGTATTGGCTGCCACGAGGAATGAACTTGGATTTGCAACGCAAACCACTTGTACATTGGTAGTTTGTTTCTACTTCACAAAGACTAGCCACATCATCCAAGTTGAGATCCATTTCCCCCGACAGAGTCATTAACAAATGAACATTTTCTAACTCAGCTGTTGTCATTTCAGAATTTGTATTCAATATTTTGCTCTGTACATTCACATCCAATGTTGAGAAAAAACTTTTCAATTTCAAATTTCTGCAAAACTTAAACAAATCAATATGGAGATCAGTATAATCACAATTGTATACCGGACAACATTTTAATCCTTTTTTTAAAACAGAAATCTCATGCTCATTTAAACATCTGTCCGACAAATTAATGACTTCTAATTCTCCCTGGTTGACCTGATCCTGTTCTAATTCTTTGTTCTGTTCTGGCTCCTGGTGCCCATCCTGGTATTTGTGGGATTTCCTCCTCCCCCTTCTAGTCCTCCTATGAACTTTTTCCGACCTTTCTTTATCATTTTTAGTTCGTCGCAAAAAGAAGAATTCGTTTTGGGATTTCCTCCTACAGCTCCAGTTACATTCTCATCAATGGAGGAGATGCTAGAGCTACTATAATTCGTGGATGTGCTCAAATCACCTGATTGTGCTGTCCCAGCATTTGGATTAGGTTTAGATTTTGGTTTGGCCACCTCATCATAGCCCCGGGCAAAAGTGAAGATTCTACCTTCATTATAGTCCCGCTCATCTCTTTTTAGTTTATTCAGTTTCTTGTCCTTAATTTGCAATTGATGTCTGTTAATGACGTCTTTGAGAATTAAATAATTTTTATCAGTTAGTTCGGGTAAATTCATATCTTTTATTTCTTTTTCCAAATCCGTGATCTGTTGTCTTAATTTTTCTACTTTTCTATCAGAGTTCTTTATAAGGATATTCATCATGGTAAATGATGAAGTGTACAGATTTTCTTCCCACTCTTTCAGATGGTCTTCCTCGAGATCATCGAAGGTTGGGAATATGAGGATGCGTAGTCCTCGAGGTATCCTCTTTTGTTCCATATAATTTTTGAGGGTTACGCCATCCCACCATTTACTCAATTCAGATTTACGTAGTCTTTCCAATTTCAAAAATTTATCTCTGAGACTGATTTTAGTTTCATTTTTTTTTTTTCTTTTTTTTATTACCCGTGGCACCGTTTGGCTGTCTAATTTGAAAAACTTCTGCTGCCAGTTTATCTCTGTCGTCATCCATGATTCAACAGGTCCCTGTGCTACTCCTACCCTTATATAACAGTTATACAACAAAGCTTGTGGACGACGTAGGGTATTATAGGGTGCACTGTTAGGGGTGATTACCTAATAATAGTATTGATTTACACTCCACCAGCTACTGGGGCATCGTCCCAACCCCAGACTAAACATGCAAGTAAACCAACAAATGAGCTGGGAGTGCTAACTTCTTTTGAAAACAGTTCAAGCATTTAATTGTCACGAAACATTCATTTGAATTTATACACAGAGAATATATATTGATATTGAAATAATATACAATCACAAAAACAATAGAATTCTTGTCTTTCGTGATGTGCAGCAGCCGACGCGTTTCGTCCTACAGACAGGACGTCATCAGGGCTGCAAATGAAAACATACAGTACAAAAAACATCAGTGCATATGTTCATACTTAATCAAAATTATCCTCAAGAAAAGAAAAGACCAAATCATTCACTGACTATTTGTTGAAAACAGCTTATTGTGCCTGGTAATAGTGGACTAGAATTCATAATATAGTTGTCGTGCTACTAGAGATTTGCGGGAACTATTTGCATCATGTTGAAACAAAGACGATTTCCAAAACCTTATACTTATTTACAAAGCAATTACATCTACATCCTGGGATAACAAGTTGGCAAACTGATGTGTAAGCATAATGAGGAATTCTAAAAGGCAAGCTCACCTTGTACAATTGTAAAGAGTTTCCTCTGTATTTGCCTTTAAATTCTGAACCTTGTGTCAAGGGAGTATTCTACATGAGGCCCGGTTCTTCCACCGTGTACCAGTATTGGTATTGAACTGGGGTGGGGCAGAAAAGAGGAAAAACCAATCATTCACCTCTACATACTATATCTCATTGTGTAGGTGAAAATATTCACCTTCCCGTTCAAGACTTCTGATATTTTTAGAAGGCCTAGTCATTGAAAATTTAAACCTAATAACAATGCAGGATCATACCTTATACACATTAAATCAATGACTCTCTCCAATCGATTAATCTCTTCTTTCTTTAATCGAGAGTCCTTTAAAAACTGCTCTGCCCGTGGAATATTATACCTATAAAGATTGATAGACCTTAATGCCTTGTTTTATATCACAGTCCGTCAAAAAAAGAACTAATTATAACCTTCCTGAACACTCACCCCAAATCAATATAATTGTGCACCAAGAATAATTGCCATCTCTTGATACCCGATCAAATCTCTTTCTTCCAATTAGAACCAGTCTGAAAAAATATAAGGAATAGACTAAGTATATAGCTCTAAAGTATCCATACATCAAAAATCTACCTATTCCTCTCTTCTTACCATTCGTAACGTAGCCTCATGCTCATCTCACCGACCCGGGTACGATAAATCCCGATGGTAAAATGCCCTGGACTCGCTGTGTTTAAAAAGAGCCCAGCAACCAATCACTGCACGCTAATTTTCGCACGCGTTGTCATTCAATTCATCTGTGCAAAAGGACAAGTTCCCAATCAGGTCCGCTATCTGTCTGTGTGCCCGTTTTTATCTATTAACCAATCATGCACAGCTTAGTTTCACTATTTGATGCCAAATTCCTATTTCCGGTTATATACGCCGCTATTTCCGGTCATGCGCAACTAGGACTTGATGTTGGTACTAGTTTCCGTTCACGTCCGCTATTTAGATTAATGCCCGTTTCCACTCTAAACCGCTATTTGTTATTACTTCCGGTTACATGCCGCCATTTCCGATCATGCGCGGCTAGGCGTTAAAGTTTATGCTGGTTTCCATTGTGGTCCGCTATTGATTTTGTTCCGATAGTACCTGCCGCTATTCATATTCATGCGCAGACGCTCCTCCAATCCACTATTGCTAATGTGTCCGGTCATGCGCACAGACCTCTAAGTTAAACAAGAACAATTACGTTCGTGTTTTCGATCCCCAAACAAATTTGTATCACCTAGGCTTAATTCACCCTTACCTCCGTTCACACGGGGCTGCCCCCGTTGTCCCACTGCCATGATGTATCCTCACACCAGCGTTCCCCCGAATTATAAAGTATAATTATTATGTCCACAGTTAAGTACTCGTATTTATAACTATGAGAAAGGTCCTAAACTGTGCTAGAATGAGATAAATATTCATAAAAAGAGAATCTGTAATATTCCTGCACACACATACCTTAACTATGTTGCCAAAGGTGGGCAAATGAAAAATGCTAGTGTCAAATAAATAAATAAGATTTGGAGATGAAACCTCAGTCTGCCTATACTAATTATCCCAGAATGTGTACAATAGACAATAGATGATGACAAATAATTGCATATAATTTCGCAAAAACTGGTGTTGATCATACTACTAAAATGAGACCCCAATTCAATTATGATTATGCCAAAAAATGGTGTAATTCAGAATCGATATTCAAACCATATTTCATCGTTCAGCATTTAATTATCCAACGTGCTTCAGTTTGGCGAATTCGTAATTCCCAATCTCCACCTCTCACATGTTGGGAAACTCTCTCTATTCCATGGCATGAACAAAACAAAAATGTTTCAATTCAATGGCTCAAGACAATTCCGTATTAATGAATTTATCAATTGCAATAGTGTTGGAATAGTCTATGCCATCATTTGCAGTTGTAACAAAGTATATATAGGGAGCACCAAAAGACTCCTTAAAACAAGGATACAAGAGCACAGGCGGGCGATCATAAATCATGACACGAAATCCCCACTATATGCACACATGGAAAAGGAACATGGTTCCCACACAGACTTTAAATTCCATGGAATAGAGAGAGTTTCCCAACATGTGAGAGGTGGAGATTGGGAATTACGAATTCGCCAAACTGAAGCACGTTGGATAATTAAATGCTGAACGATGAAATATGGTTTGAATATCGATTCTGAATTACACCATTTTTTGGCATAATCATAATTGAATTGGGGTCTCATTTTAGTAGTATGATCAACACCAGTTTTTGCGAAATTATATGCAATTATTTGTCATCATCTATTGTCTATTGTACACATTCTGGGATAATTAGTATAGGCAGACTGAGGTTTCATTTCCAAATCTTATTTATTTATTTGACACTAGCATTTTTCATTTGCCCACCTTTGGCAACATAGTTAAGGTATGTGTGTGCAGGAATATTACAGATTCTCTTTTTATGAATATTTATCGCATTCTAGCACAGTTTAGGACCTTTCTCATAGTTATAAATACGAGTACTTAACTGTGGACATAATAATTATACTTTATAATTCGGGGGAACGCTGGTGTGAGGATACATCATGGCAGTGGGACAACGGGGGCAGCCCCGTGTGAACGGAGGTAAGGGTGAATTAAGCCTAGGTGATACAAATTTGTTTGGGGATCGAAAACACGAACGTAATTGTTCTTGTTTAACGTAGAGGTCTGTGCGCATGACCGGACACATTAGCAATAGTGGATTGGAGGAGCGTCTGCGCATGATTAAGAATAGCGGCAGGTACTATCGGAACAAAATCAATAGGGGACCACAATGGAAACCAGCATAAACTTTAACGCCTAGCCGCGCATGATCGGAAATGGCGGCATGTAACCGGAAGTAATAACAAATAGCGGTTTAGAGTGGAAACGGGCATTAATCTAAATAGCGGACGTGAACGGAAACTAGTACCAACATCAAGTCCTAGTTGCGCATGACCGGAAATAGCGGCGTATATAACCGGAAATAGGAATTTGGCATCAAATAGTGAAACTAAGCTGTGCATGATTGGTTAATAGATAAAAACGGGCACACAGACAGATAGCGGACCTGATTGGGAACTTGTCCTTTTGCACAGATGAATTGAATGACAACGCGTGCGAAAATTAGCGTGCAGTGATTGGTTGCTGGGCTCTTTTTAAACACAGCGAGTCCAGGGCATTTTACCATCGGGATTTATCGTACCCGGGTCGGTGAGATGAGCATGAGGCTACGTTACGAATGGTAAGAAGAGAGGAATAGGTAGATTTTTGATGTATGGATACTTTAGAGCTATATACTTAGTCTATTCCTTATATTTTTTCAGACTGGTTCTAATTGGAAGAAAGAGATTTGATCGGGTATCAAGAGATGGCAATTATTCTTGGTGCACAATTATATTGATTTGGGGTGAGTGTTCAGGAAGGTTATAATTAGTTCTTTTTTTGACGGACTGTGATATAAAACAAGGCATTAAGGTCTATCAATCTTTATAGGTATAATATTCCACGGGCAGAGCAGTTTTGAAAGGACTCTCGATTAAAGAAAGAAGAGATTAATCGATTGGAGAGAGTCATTGATTTAATGTGTATAAGGTATGATCCTGCATTGTTATTAGGTTTAAATTTTCAATGACTAGGCCTTCTAAAAATATCAGAAGTCTTGAACGGGAAGGTGAATATTTTCACCTACACAATGAGATATAGTATGTAGAGGTGAATGATTGGTTTTTCCTCTTTTCTGCCCCACCCCAGTTCAATACCAATACTGGTACACGGTGGAAGAACCGGGCCTCATGTAGAATACTCCCTTGACACAAGGTTCAGAATTTAAAGGCAAATACAGAGGAAACTCTTTACAATTGTACAAGGTGAGCTTGCCTTTTAGAATTCCTCATTATGCTTACACATCAGTTTGCCAACTTGTTATCCCAGGATGTAGATGTAATTGCTTTGTAAATAAGTATAAGGTTTTGGAAATCGTCTTTGTTTCAACATGATGCAAATAGTTCCCGCAAATCTCTAGTAGCACGACAACTATATTATGAATTCTAGTCCACTATTACCAGGCACAATAAGCTGTTTTCAACAAATAGTCAGTGAATGATTTGGTCTTTTCTTTTCTTGAGGATAATTTTGATTAAGTATGAACATATGCACTGATGTTTTTTGTACTGTATGTTTTCATTTGCAGCCCTGATGACGTCCTGTCTGTAGGACGAAACGCGTCGGCTGCTGCACATCACGAAAGACAAGAATTCTATTGTTTTTGTGATTGTATATTATTTCAATATCAATATATATTCTCTGTGTATAAATTCAAATGAATGTTTCGTGACAATTAAATGCTTGAACTGTTTTCAAAAGAAGTTAGCACTCCCAGCTCATTTGTTGGTTTACTTGCATGTTTAGTCTGGGGTTGGGACGATGCCCCAGTAGCTGGTGGAGTGTAAATCAATACTATTATTAGGTAATCACCCCTAACAGTGCACCCTATTATACCCTACGTCGTCCACAAGCTTTGTTGTATAACTGTTATATAAGGGTAGGAGTAGCACAGGGACCTGTTGAATCATGGATGACGACAGAGATAAACTGGCAGCAGAAGTTTTTCAAATTAGACAGCCAAACGGTGCCACGGGTAATAAAAAAAATGAAACTAAAATCAGTCTCAGAGATAAATTTTTGAAATTGGAAAGACTACGTAAATCTGAATTGAGTAAATGGTGGGATGGCGTAACCCTTAAAAATTATATGGAACAAAAGAGGATACCTCGAGGACTTCGCATCCTCATATTCCCAACCTTCGATGATCTCGAGGAAGACCATCTGAAAGAGTGGGAAGAAAATCTGTACACTTCATCATTTACCATGATGAATATCCTTATAAAGAACTCTGATAGAAAAGTAGAAAAATTAAGACAACAGATCACGGATTTGGAAAAATAAATAAAAGATATGAATTTACCCGAACTAACTGATAAAAATTATTTAATTCTCAAAGATGTCATTAACAGACATCAATTGCAAATTAAGGACAAGAAACTGAATAAACTAAAAAGAGATGAGCGGGACTATAATGAAGGTAGAATCTTCACTTTTGCCCGGGGCTATGATGAGGTGGCCAAACCAAAATCTAAACCTAATCCAAATGCTGGGACAGCACAATCAGGTGATTTGAGCACATCCACGAACTATAGTAGCTCTAGCATCTCCTCCATTGATGAGAATGTAACTGGAGCTGTAGGAGGAAATCCCAAAACGAATTCTTCTTTTTGCGACGAACTAAAAATGATAAAGAAAGGTCGGAAAAAGTTCATAGGAGGACTAGAAGGGGGAGGAGGAAATCCCACAAATACCAGGATGGGCACCAGGAGCCAGAACAGAACAAAGAATTAGAACAGGATCAGGTCAACCAGGGAGAATTAGAAGTCATTAATTTGTCGGACAGATGTTTAAATGAGCATGAGATTTCTGTTTTAAAAAAAGGATTAAAATTTTGTCCGGTATACAATTGTGATTATACTGATCTCCATATTGATTTGTTTAAGTTTTGCAGAAATTTGAAATTGAAAAGTTTTTTCTCAACATTGGATGTGAATGTACAGAGCAAAATATTGAATAAAAATTCTGAAATGACAACAGCTGAGTTAGAAAATGTTCATTTGTTAATGACTCTGTCGGGGGAAATGGATCTCAACTTGGATGATGTGGCTAGTCTTTGTGAAGTAGAAACAAACTACCAATGTACAAGTTTCAAGTTTCAAGTTTTATTTATTATGATAAAGGAACTCTTTACGAGGTCCACATAAAAACCAAAATATACATACAAAGCAAAAGGTGCATAAATTGTCCTTTCAACACTAAAAACAAAGTAAAAGTTAACATCTTAATACAAATCCAAGAAACATTTAAAGAAGCCATACAGTTTAAAACAAAACATTTCATTAGGAGGCTTAATCAAGGCCGCTTGAAATGACGAAGCTGAAAGAATATTAAGTTGTTGGCAAATTGGACGTAACCATCTACGCCTGGAAGGCATCAGGGCTGGACAAACAAAAATAACATGATTTAAGTCCTGGTCACACATCTGACAAAGATCACAGAGTGGTGAATGGCCATACCATCTGGCATAAAGAACTTTCAACGGAAGCAGATTTTGTCTTATTAAGTACACTAAGCGTCGAACGCCATGAGAGATGTTCCAGTACATATAAGGTTGAGCTTTCCGCAAAATACAGGACTCAATAACAGGAGTACAACCTTTTTTTAACAGCCGGGAATCTCTGTCCTGAGTAAACCCCAGTTCCCATGTGGAAGACTTCAAGATGGTTTTTAATTGATAAGAGGATAAAGAAAATAAAGTCTCTTCATCTAATTTCAATTGTGCCACGGCAAATCTGAAGTTTTTTACAATCAAGGATTGTTCATTGAGATTTCCCAGCAATTCATTTTTTATGAGATGTCTTAAGGTGTTAGTCTCACTTTTTGCTATACCTACTACCCAGCGTATGGTACCGGCCAATCCTTGAACCCAGCTACTGCGTATACCAAGTTCCTGTCTCAGGGAAGCAGTCGAATTTGCTGTACTAACAGATAATAAACTACGCAAAATTTTCCCTTCCGCGGCGTTTAAGAAACTCCATTTATTTAGATCTATTAACTCTGATCCGTATAACAGGGAGGCAGGGACTTTCGCTCTAAAAACATCTAAAAGAATAGAAAAATGCCTTCTACCTGTGGCTTTATACAAGGCTACTAAACTCTTTCCCTGTGAAATAGCCTTCCGGGAGTTATTGTCTATATGAGCTTTATCACTTAGATTATTTGTGACAATTTTGCCAAGGAACGTGTAGGATTTCACAATTTCCAATTTTTGATCCCCCACCACCCAAGGAAAGTTAAGGAATTTAGGTTTCTTCCTACCGGAGAAACACATCACTTTGCTTTTTGCCGTATTTATCGATAGGTAATGGTTTTCAGCGTATTCAGAAAGCGCCTGCAAGCGATTATTTAAGCCCTTCGGGGTAAGATCCAGAATCAGGATATCATCTGCATACATAAGGCATGCAATTGGAACTCCACCCAAGGACGGGGCAATACCAGCGCAAGCTGACAGGGCAACAGGTAGATCAGCTGTATAAAGGGAAAAAAGCAAAGGAGCCAAAAGGCAACCTTGCTTTAATCCATTAGAGGTAAAAATTATTTTAGATAAGCCACGTTCACCTCCCAGTAGAACTCTGCACCAGGTATCTGAGTAGAGTGCGCGAATTAACTTAATAAGAAAGAGGGGCATCCCTAAATCAAATAACTTTCTCCACAATAATATTCTATCCACTTTATCAAATGCGGTGGAGAAATCAATAAAAGCGCCATAAACTTGCCCACCACGGACTTTAACATATTTTTCCGTGATAACTTGTAGTGCCGTCAAATTATCTAGAGTTCCGTGATTTTGTCTGAAACCTGTTTGTTCAATAGGGAGGATTTTAAACTCAGTTACCCATTGGTTCATTAAAATAAGAATACATTTTGCGAAAACCTTACCGATGGCGTCAAGCAAAGTGATTTGGCGATAATTTTGAGGAAGATCTCTTGCCCCTTTTTTATATAAAGGGACAATGATACTTCCTTTCCAGGAGGGGGGGACTGTTCCACTAAAGAAACAAAATTTAAACACTGGAAACAGGATCTTGCTCCCAAGTTCACTCTGTTGTTTTAATACAATGATGGGAACTTTATCTGGACCCATCGCACCTGAGGAACGCATATTCATAATAGCAAGTTCAATTTCCTTTTCCGAAGGACAATCAAATACACATGAAACATCGTTAGGTTCCACCATGTATGATTGTGAATTATTGATACTGTACAACTTCTCAATATATTGGACCCAAATCTGTTCCTCAATGGCAATAGGAGTGGCACTGGCTCTAGTCCCACAACCCTTGCCAATTAAAGACCAGAAAGTTTTAGCTTGGCCATTATAAGAAGCTTCCCTCAGTTGTATCCACAGAGAGTCTTCCTTAATGCGTTTTAGACGGGCCTTAAGCCTAACTCTCCTTCTTTTTAAAATGGACAACTTATGCTTGGCTTCTTGGGTAAATGATAAATATTGCCCCCTTATTACTTTGTTTATTTCTATATTTATAGCCCGCAGTGGATAAGGGACTGCAAGAGATTTTTTCACACAGGGTTTCTTCTTTGCTATGGAAATTACCGATTCTAAAAAGTTAGCAAATCCCAACAGCTCTCTCCCTTCCCAGAGAAATAAACTCTTAACAGTTTGATTCAAAAGGGACACCAAACTTTCAAAAGAATTAAAATTCCAAAAACATTTCCCTGAATTGGAGTCGAAATTCACCAGATCCGAGTCCATACTCCAAGAATCCACTTTCGGAAGACTGACAGAGACTGTAAGCAACAACGCATTATGGTCACTAAGATTAGTCTCTATGACTTTCATATTTTTCAGCCGGGCAAATAAAGCATAATCTGCCATAACATAATCAATGATAGATTTTCCCTTAATTGATTTATGCGTAAAAGCTGCCGGGGTGTCAGAGGGGAGCCTCCCATTTATTATCAAACAGTCAACTTTATGTAGGCCTTCTAGGACAAGTTTACCTCTTTTGTTAGTTTTAACTTTAACAGGGAACTGGGCCGATGGTATATTCAGTGATTCTTCCCTAAATTTGTTTCTAAATAACTCTAGCCCACAATTGGATATATTGCAGTTCAAATCCCCACACAATAATACATGAGGAGACGGGGAAGCATCCATCGTTATGTTTAAAAAGGAGAACAGTGATTTTAGACCAGCATTAAAGCTGTGATTTGGGGGAATATAGATGTTTATCACTACCAGCAATCTATTAGGGCAATCCTCAAATACATCTTTTAAGGTTATTGCCTGGAACAATTTCCCCGGATCGAGATAATGTGAATAATTCCATTTTATTCTATTTGTTAACAAGCATGCTATTCCTCCCTTTGCATGGCCTCTTCTAGAAGAGGTTGCACTATTTTCCAAAACAAAGTAGTCCTTTTCTAGAGCTAATCTACCTTCCAGCCATGTTTCTTGTAAACAGATTATACAATGTACAAGTGGTTTGCGTTGCAAATCCAAGTTCATTCCTCGTGGCAGCCAATACATAGCGATTGATTTATTTATGGAAAAAACTTTACAAGAGTTTCATAAATTACAAGACAAATTTCCACATAAAACTCATCAGAAAGATAATTTGTCCCGGCATGAAAGATTAGCTTTATCCAATTTGAAACAAGATTCCTCAATCATTATCAGAGAAGCGGATAAGGGGGGGAATATTGTTGTGATGAACAGAACAAACTATGTATCAGAAATACGAGACCAACTCAGTGATGTTAATTGTTACAAGAAAGTAAAATCCAATCCCATGAAAGAGGTCTCTCAAAACATATCTGAACACCTTTTTGTTTGGAAAGAAGAGGGTCTGATTGATGGATCAGAATATAAGTATTTAAACGTTAACCATCCTGTCTCTCCTTTCCTATACACATTACCGAAAATTCACAAGTGTAGGGATAACCCACCCGGTAGACCAATAGTCTCCAGCATTGGGAGCGTCACAGAACACCTTTCAGAATTCGTAGATGGTTTTTTAAAACCATTAGTGGTGAATCTACCCTCATATGTGAGGGACACCACTGATATCCTCAACAAATTGAATGATTTCAAATGGGAAGAGGGCATGATTTTGGCCACACTAGACGTGGTAGGTCTTTATACTTGCATTGAGATGGATAAGGGTATACAAGCGCTAGAACACTTTCTTAGTAGCAGAAGTGCAAGTTTAAGACATCATTCTAAAATGCTAATACAAATGAGCCAGTTGATTCTTAAAAACAATTATTTTCTATTTGAGGATGAATGGTTCCACCAGATTAGGGGTACGGCGATGGGATCTAGGTTTGCTCCCTCGTATGCCAATCTATTCATGGGTTGGTATGAGAGGGAGCATGCCTGGAGCCGCAGAGCAGGGGAATGGATGGATCTGGTAGTATTCTGGGCCAGATTCATCGACGACATTCTCATAATATGGAGAGGCACCTCAGATGAATTAAGAAACTATTTGCACTTTTTGAATAACAATGATTTCAATGTTAGACTTACAATGAACCAGAGCTCATCAAGCATTGAATATTTAGATGTGACGCTTATGGTGGATGGAGACAAAATAAACAGTAAACTGTTTAGAAAAGAAACCGCCACCAACTCCATCCTGAGGGCAGACAGCTTTCACCCAGGATCGGTCATTTCAGGTATACCTTACGGAGAAATGGTTAGAACCAGAAGGAATTGTAGTCGGGACGTGGACTACTCTCAAGAATTAAACCAATTACAACGAAGACTAAGTAAGAGAGGTTATGCCAAGAAAGACTTAGCAAGGGCCAGTGAGAAAGCATCAAAAATTGATAGAGTAACAACTTTACTTCCCAAAAAGAAAGAAATTGTCAGACATAAACCTTCCTTTGTAACAACATATTGCATGCAAAAAGAGAAAATCAGGCAGGCTCTGAGTAGGAATTGGACTTTATTAAAAGGTGTCCCTGGCTTGTCAACCATACTTGAAGACAAGCCTATAATAACGTTCAAGAAATGTCCGACGATCAGGGATAAGGTCTTGACTAATTACATCCGTCCAACATCGACACACTCTAAGGATTGGCTTCCCACACAACCTAAAGGCTTTTTTGTTTGTGGGACGTGCATTATTTGTGCTCATGGCATGAACAAAACAAAAATGTTTCAATTCAATGGCTCAAGACAATTCCGTATTAATGAATTTATCAATTGCAATAGTGTTGGAATAGTCTATGCCATCATTTGCAGTTGTAACAAAGTATATATAGGGAGCACCAAAAGACTCCTTAAAACAAGGATACAAGAGCACAGGCGGGCGATCATAAATCATGACACGAAATCCCCACTATATGCACACATGGAAAAGGAACATGGTTCCCACACAGACTTTAAATTCCATGGAATAGAGAGAGTTTCCCAACATGTGAGAGGTGGAGATTGGGAATTACGAATTCGCCAAACTGAAGCACGTTGGATAGTTAAATGCTGAACGATGAAATATGGTTTGAATATCGATTCTGAATTACACCATTTTTTGGCATAATCATAATTGAATTGGGGTCTCATTTTAGTAGTATGATCAACACCAGTTTTTGCGAAATTATATGCAATTATTTGTCATCATCTATTGTCTATTGTACACATTCTGGGATAATTAGTATAGGCAGACTGAGGTTTCATCTCCAAATCTTATTTATTTATTTGACACTAGCATTTTCATTTGCCCACCTTTGGCAACATAGTTAAGGTATGTGTGTGCAGGAATATTACAGATTCTCTTTTTATGAATATTTATCTCATTCTAGCACAGTTTAGGACCTTTCTCATAGTTATAAATACGAGTACTTAACTGTGGACATAATAATTATACTTTATAATTCGGGGGAACGCTGGTGTGAGGATACATCATGGCAGTGGGACAACGGGGGCAGCCCCGTGTGAACGGAGGTAAGGGTGAATTAAGCCTAGGTGATACAAATTTGTTTGGGGATCGAAAACACGAACGTAATTGTTCCTATTTAACTTAGAGGTCTGTGCGCATGACCGGACACATTAGCAATAGTGGATTGGAGGAGCGTCTGCGCATGATTAAGAATAGCGGCAGGTACTATCGGAACAAAATCAATAGCGGACCACAATGGAAACCAGCATAAACTTTAACGCCTAGCCGCGCATGATCGGAAATGGCGGCATGTAACCGGAAGTAATAACAAATAGCGGTTTAGAGTGGAAACGGGCATTAATCTAAATAGCGGACGTGAACGGAAACTAGTACCAACATCAAGTCCTAGTTGCGCATGACCGGAAATAGCGGCGTATATAACCGGAAATAGGAATTTGTCATCAAATAGTGAAACTAAGCTGTGCATGATTGGTTAATAGATAAAAACGGGCACACAGACAGATAGCGGACCTGATTGGGAACGTGTCCTTTTGCACAGATGAATTGAATGACAACGCGCGCGAAAATTAGCGTGCAGTGATTGGTTGCTGGGCTCTTTTTAAACACAGCGAGTCCAGGGCATTTTACCATCGGGATTTATCGTACCCGGGTCGGTGAGATGAGCATGAGGCTACGTTACGAATGGTAAGAAGAGAGGAATAGGTAGATTTTTGATGTATGGATACTTTAGAGCTATATACTTAGTCTATTCCTTATATTTTTTCAGACTGGTTCTAATTGGAAGAAAGAGATTTGATCGGGTATCAAGAGATGGCAATTATTCTTGGTGCACAATTATATTGATTTGGGGTGAGTGTTCAGGAAGGTTATAATTAGTTCTTTTTTTGACGGACTGTGATATAAAACAAGGCATTAAGGTCTATCAATCTTTATAGGTATAATATTCCACGGGCAGAGCAGTTTTGAAAGGACTCTCGATTAAAGAAAGAAGAGATTAATCGATTGGAGAGAGTCATTGATTTAATGTGTATAAGGTATGATCCTGCATTGTTATTAGGTTTAAATTTTCAATGACTAGGCCTTCTAAAAATATCAGAAGTCTTGAACGGGAAGGTGAATATTTTCACCTACACAATGAGATATAGTATGTAGAGGTGAATGATTGGTTTTTTCTCTTTTCTGCCCCACCCCAGTTCAATACCAATACTGGTACACGGTGGAAGAACCGGGCCTCATGTAGAATACTCCCTTGACACAAGGTTCAGAATTTAAAGGCAAATACAGAGGAAACTCTTTACAATTGTACAAGGTGAGCTTGCCTTTTAGAATTCCTCATTATGCTTACACATCAGTTTGCCAACTTGTTATCCCAGGATGTAGATGTAATTGCTTTGTAAATAAGTATAAGGTTTTGGAAATCGTCTTTGTTTCAACATGATGCAAATAGTTCCCGCAAATCTCTAGTAGCACGACAACTATATTATGAATTCTAGTCCACTATTACCAGGCACAATAAGCTGTTTTCAACAAATAGTCAGTGAATGATTTGGTCTTTTCTTTTCTTGAGGATAATTTTGATTAAGTATGAACATATGCACTGATGTTTTTTGTACTGTATGTTTTCATTTGCAGCCCTGATGACGTCCTGTCTGTAGGACGAAACGCGTCGGCTGCTGCACATCACGAAAGACAAGAATTCTATTGTTTTTGTGATTGTATATTATTTCAATATCAATATATATTCTCTGTGTATAAATTCAAATGAATGTTTCGTGACAATTAAATGCTTGAACTGTTTTCAAAAGAAGTTAGCACTCCCAGCTCATTTGTTGGTTTACTTGCATATTTAGTCTGGGGTTGGGACGATGCCCCAGTAGCTGGTGGAGTGTAAATCAATACTATTATTAGGTAATCACCCCTAACAGTGCACCCTATTATACCCTATGTCGTCCACAAGCTTTGTTGTATAACTGTTATATAAGGGTAGGAGTAGCACAGGGACCTGTTGAATCATGGATGACGACAGAGATAAACTGGCAGCAGAAGTTTTTCAAATTAGACAGCCAAACGGTGCCACGGGTAATAAAAAAAATGAAACTAAAATCAGTCTCAGAGATAAATTTTTGAAATTGGAAAGACTACGTAAATCTGAATTGAGTAAATGGTGGGATGGCGTAACCCTCAAAAATTATATGGAACAAAAGAGGATACCTCGAGGACTACGCATCCTCATATTCCCAACCTTCGATGATCTCGAGGAAGACCATCTGAAAGAGTGGGAAGAAAATCTGTACACTTCATCATTTACCATGATGAATATCCTTATAAAGAACTCTGATAGAAAAGTAGAAAAATTAAGACAACAGATCACGGATTTGGAAAAATAAATAAAAGATATGAATTTACCCGAACTAACTGATAAAAATTATTTAATTCTCAAAGACGTCATTAACAGACATCAATTGCAAATTAAGGACAAGAAACTGAATAAACTAAAAAGAGATGAGCGGGACTATAATGAAGGTAGAATCTTCACTTTTGCCCGGGGCTATGATGAGGTGGCCAAACCAAAATCTAAACCTAATCCAAATGCTGGGACAGCACAATCAGGTGATTTGAGCACATCCACGAATTATAGTAGCTCTAGCATCTCCTCCATTGATGAGAATGTAACTGGAGCTGTAGGAGGAAATCCCAAAACGAATTCTTCTTTTTGCGACGAACTAAAAATGATAAAGAAAGGTCGGAAAAAGTTCATAGGAGGACTAGAAGGGGGAGGAGGAAATCCCACAAATACCAGGATGGGCACCAGGAGCCAGAACAGAACAAAGAATTAGAACAGGATCAGGTCAACCAGGGAGAATTAGAAGTCATTAATTTGTCGGACAGATGTTTAAATGAGCATGAGATTTTTGTTTTAAAAAAAGGATTAAAATTTTGTCCGGTATACAATTGTGATTATACTGATCTCCATATTGATTTGTTTAAGTTTTGCAGAAATTTGAAATTGAAAAGTTTTTTCTCAACATTGGATGTGAATGTACAGAGCAAAATATTGAATAAAAATTCTGAAATGACAACAGCTGAGTTAGAAAATGTTCATTTGTTAATGACTCTGTCGGGGGAAATGGATCTCAACTTGGATGATGTGGCTAGTCTTTGTGAAGTAGAAACAAACTACCAATGTACAAGTGGTTTGCGTTGCAAATCCAAGTTCATTCCTCGTGGCAGCCAATACATAGCGATTGATTTATTTATGGAAAAAACTTTACAAGAGTTTCATAAATTACAAGACAAATTTCCACATAAAACTCATCAGAAAGATAATTTGTCCCGGCATGAAAGATTAGCTTTATCCAATTTGAAACAAGATTCCTCAATCATTATCAGAGAAGCGGATAAGGGGGGGAATATTGTTGTGATGAACAGAACAAACTATGTATCAGAAATACGAGACCAACTCAGTGATGTTAATTGTTACAAGAAAGTAAAATCCAATCCCATGAAAGAGGTCTCTCAAAACATATCTTAACACCTTTTTGTTTGGAAAGAAGAGGGTCTGATTGATGGATCAGAATATAAGTATTTAAACGTTAACCATCCTGTCTCTCCTTTCCTATACACATTACCGAAAATTCACAAGTGTAGGGATAACCCACCCGGTAGACCAATAGTCTCCAGCATTGGGAGCGTCACAGAACACCTTTCAGAATTCGTAGATGGTTTTTTAAAACCATTAGTGGTGAATCTACCCTCATATGTGAGGGACACCACTGATATCCTCAACAAATTGAATGATTTCAAATGGGAAGAGGGCATGATTTTGGCCACACTAGACGTGGTAGGTCTTTATACTTGCATTGAGATGGATAAGGGTATACAAGCGCTAGAACACTTTCTTAGTAGCAGAAGTGCAAGTTTAAGACATCATTCTAAAATGCTAATACAAATGAGCCAGTTGATTCTTAAAAACAATTATTTTCTATTTGAGGATGAATGGTTCCACCAGATTAGGGGTACGGCGATGGGATCTAGGTTTGCTCCCTCGTATGCCAATCTATTCATGGGTTGGTATGAGAGGGAGCATGCCTGGAGCCGCAGAGCAGGGGAATGGATGGATCTGGTAGTATTCTGGGCCAGATTCATCGACGACATTCTCATAATATGGAGAGGCACCTCAGATGAATTAAGAAACTATTTGCACTTTTTGAATAACAATGATTTCAATGTTAGACTTACAATGAACCAGAGCTCATCAAGCATTGAATATTTAGATGTGACGCTTATGGTGGATGGAGACAAAATAAACAGTAAACTGTTTAGAAAAGAAACCGCCACCAACTCCATCCTGAGGGCAGACAGCTTTCACCCAGGATCGGTCATTTCAGGTATACCTTACGGAGAAATGGTTAGAACCAGAAGGAATTGTAGTCGGGACGTGGACTACTCTCAAGAATTAAACCAATTACAACGAAGACTAAGTAAGAGAGGTTATGCCAAGAAAGACTTAGCAAGGGCCAGTGAGAAAGCATCAAAAATTGATAGAGTAACAACTTTACTTCCCAAAAAGAAAGAAATTGTCAGACATAAACCTTCCTTTGTTACAACATATTGCATGCAAAAAGAGAAAATCAGGCAGGCTCTGAGTAGGAATTGGACTTTATTAAAAGGTGTCCCTGGCTTGTCAACCATACTTGAAGACAAGCCTATAATAACGTTCAAGAAATGTCCGACGATCAGGGATAAGGTCTTGACTAATTACATCCGTCCAACATCGACACACTCTAAGGATTGGCTTCCCACACAACCTAAAGGCTTTTTTGTTTGTGGGACGTGCATTATTTGTGCTCATGGCATGAACAAAACAAAAATGTTTCAATTCAATGGCTCAAGACAATTCCGTATTAATGAATTTATCAATTGCAATAGTGTTGGAATAGTCTATGCCATCATTTGCAGTTGTAACAAAGTATATATAGGGAGCACCAAAAGACTCCTTAAAACAAGGATACAAGAGCACAGGCGGGCGATCATAAATCATGACACGAAATCCCCACTATATGCACACATGGAAAAGGAACATGGTTCCCACACAGACTTTAAATTCCATGGAATAGAGAGAGTTTCCCAACATGTGAGAGGTGGAGATTGGGAATTACGAATTCGCCAAACTGAAGCACGTTGGATAATTAAATGCTGAACGATGAAATATGGTTTGAATATCGATTCTGAATTACACCATTTTTTGGCATAATCATAATTGAATTGGGGTCTCATTTTAGTAGTATGATCAACACCAGTTTTTGCGAAATTATATGCAATTATTTGTCATCATCTATTGTCTATTGTACACATTCTGGGATAATTAGTATAGGCAGACTGAGGTTTCATCTCCAAATCTTATTTATTTATTTGACACTAGCATTTTTCATTTGCCCACCTTTGGCAACATAGTTAAGGTATGTGTGTGCAGGAATATTACAGATTCTCTTTTTATGAATATTTATCTCATTCTAGCACAGTTTAGGACCTTTCTCATAGTTATAAATACGAGTACTTAACTGTGGACATAATAATTATACTTTATAATTCGGGGGAACGCTGGTGTGAGGATACATCATGGCAGTGGGACAAAGGGGGCAGCCCCGTGTGAACGGAGGTAAGGGTGAATTAAGCCTAGGTGATACAAATTTGTTTGGGGATCGAAAACACGAACGTAATTGTTCTTATTTAACTTAGAGGTCTGTGCGCATGACCGGACACATTAGCAATAGTGGATTGGAGGAGCGTCTGCGCATGATTAAGAATAGCGGCAGGTACTATCGGAACAAAATCAATAGCGGACCACAATGGAAACCAGCATAAACTTTAACGCCTAGCCGCGCATGATCGGAAATGGCGGCATGTAACCGGAAGTAATAACAAATAGCGGTTTAGAGTGGAAACGGGCATTAATCTAAATAGCGGACGTGAACGGAAACTAGTACCAACATCAAGTCCTAGTTGCGCATGACCGGAAATAGCGGCGTATATAACCGGAAATAGGAATTTGTCATCAAATAGTGAAACTAAGCTGTGCATGATTGGTTAATAGATAAAAACGGGCACACAGACAGATAGCGGACCTGATTGGGAACTTGTCCTTTTGCACAGATGAATTGAATGACAACGCGCGCGAAAATTAGCGTGCAGTGATTGGTTGCTGGGCTCTTTTTAAACACAGCGAGTCCAGGGCATTTTACCATCGGGATTTATCGTACCCGGGTCGGTGAGATGAGCATGAGGCTACGTTACGAATGGTAAGAAGAGAGGAATAGGTAGATTTTTGATGTATGGATACTTTAGAGCTATATACTTAGTCTATTCCTTATATTTTTTCAGACTGGTTCTAATTGGAAGAAAGAGATTTGATCGGGTATCAAGAGATGGCAATTATTCTTGGTGCACAATTATATTGATTTGGGGTGAGTGTTCAGGAAGGTTATAATTAGTTCTTTTTTTGACGGACTGTGATATAAAACAAGGCATTAAGGTCTATCAATCTTTATAGGTATAATATTCCACGGGCAGAGCAGTTTTTAAAGGACTCTCGATTAAAGAAAGAAGAGATTAATCGATTGGAGAGAGTCATTGATTTAATGTGTATAAGGTATGATCCTGCATTGTTATTAGGTTTAAATTTTCAATGACTAGGCCTTCTAAAAATATCAGAAGTCTTGAACGGGAAGGTGAATATTTTCACCTACACAATGAGATATAGTATGTAGAGGTGAATGATTGGTTTTTCCTCTTTTCTGCCCCACCCCAGTTCAATACCAATACTGGTACACGGTGGAAGAACCGGGCCTCATGTAGAATACTCCCTTGACACAAGGTTCAGAATTTAAAGGCAAATACAGAGGAAACTCTTTACAATTGTACAAGGTGAGCTTGCCTTTTAGAATTCCTCATTATGCTTACACATCAGTTTGCCAACTTGTTATCCCAGGATGTAGATGTAATTGCTTTGTAAATAAGTATAAGGTTTTGGAAATCGTCTTTGTTTCAACATGATGCAAATAGTTCCCGCAAATCTCTAGTAGCACGACAACTATATTATGAATTCTAGTCCACTATTACCAGGCACAATAAGCTGTTTTCAACAAATAGTCAGTGAATGATTTGGTCTTTTCTTTTCTTGAGGATAATTTTGATTAAGTATGAACATATGCACTGATGTTTTTTGTACTGTATGTTTTCATTTGCAGCCCTGATGACGTCCTGTCTGTAGGACGAAACGCGTCGGCTGCTGCACATCACGAAAGACAAGAATTCTATTGTTTTTGTGATTGTATATTATTTCAATATCAATATATATTCTCTGTGTATAAATTCAAATGAATGTTCGTGACAATTAAATGCTTGAACTGTTTTCAAAAGAAGTTAGCACTCCCAGCTCATTTGTTGGTTTACTTGATTGGTAAGGCAGTTTACTGACACTTACTGTGGCTTTTTGAATTTGTTTGAGTTAGCTAACATTTGGATCTATGATTTGAGTTATATGTGGAGTGTACCTCACATAGACAGGCATGTAGAGATATTTCTCTGACTTTGTATTTGTTTGATCGGCACAAGGTGTGTAAAACATAATAAGTGCCATTTTTGTAATATCGTGTTTTCGTGATATTTTGACATGCCTGTTCTAAGCACACTCCGAGGAATGTGCTGTCTTGGAAATGGTACCAGTTATCGATTAAATGAATCTCAGCCGGCTCCCCCAGAGGGAACACCTAATCATGAAATGTACATAAAATTTGGCCTTCCCCCCATTATGTATAGGACATTGTGGCATAAATATACGAAAACTGATCGTGAATTGCAATGGCCACTACATGGGTCATTTGATTTGCGAAAGGTTCAATACGTGGAGCAGTGTTTGTTTCAGCGGAGGTCTAGACAAGATATGTTTGATTGTGTGCGTATGTGGGAGAAAGTGGTGCGTGAACGAATGAAGCGTGAACAAGCCTTGGCGGACAAGGAGCAGCGAAAGGCTGCTCGTGACAAAGCTTTACAGTTGCAGGAGAAAGAATTGCAGGAACAGAAAGAGAGGGAGACTCGAGAACGTAATCTACAAGTAAATGGTCAGTTTCCTATTCGACGTCCTCTTTATCCTGTCCTTACTAATGAAGCAGATGATTTTTCATTACTAAATCGTTGCCTGCCTCCGTATGTTCCGCCTCCGGCTCCGGATGAGGGCTCGGGTGAGGATGATCAGAGGGATGATCGTACCAGACTAACTGCTGATCGAGCCGCGAAATTACGCGGGTTTGCTCGTAAACTTAATGTTGATTCTATAAATGTTTCAGAGATCGATGGCCATATGCGTAAGTGGTCCGATAGAGAACCATTGTATTTTTTGGATCATTTAGGAGAAGAAGTTGTTGGACGGTTTAGACGTTATTCATCTGAGTTGGAACCTAAGGATATAACAGTTGGTCGTTATAATTTACGTAAAGGTCTTTTTGTTCTTGCAGATGCGGATGAGTTTTTCCAGCGTTTGGTTCAGCTACGGGATAAGGCGTTACGACTACGGGCGGCGAAAAAGGCATCGGGTTCGCCTGCGTCTGGATCGACGGAAGTATCCAAAGAGTGCCCTATCTTTGGAACAGATAAGAACGCCGCAGTGCATGTTATGCCTATGCGAGAAGCTGCGCCTTTGTATGTCCCTCCTAAAGGGCAAGGCACAGATGATGATAAGACGTCTGTAAATGCGAAGGGTTATTTTATATATAATTGGGTTTATACGCCCGGGAATAGAACAGATGTTATGACACTTAAGAATGCTTTGCCTGGCCCTCGCAAAAACCCAGCAGCTTTCTATGAAGGAGTGGAAGGAGCTATTTCTTCGTGTGTTATGACATTAGTTGATATTGATCTTTTCTTTGGGTTAATATTGCCCCCTGATATGTGGAGAGCTATTCGTAAGTTAGATGATCGAGCAATTTTGGGTGCTGATTGGAAGGAGTTAGCTCAAGCTGATTTGGATAAGGAACCCGCATGTAAGCCATATCAAGTGATTCTAGACCTCCCAACGGCTATTTTGAATAAACTAAAAACGCTTGTTCCCCCTAAGAAAATTGATTGGACAATGTTGGCTTCTTGTAAGCAGAAGCTGGATGAATCGGTCTCTGACTTTTTTTCACGTTTCGAAGAAGCATTTCATGTTTACAGTGGCCAATTATTATCAGAGGACACGGGCAGGCATTTGTTCGTTGATAAGTATGTGGCTAATCTCCTGCCGGAGATGGCAAAACGTTTAAAGACTAGTGAAAGTTCATGGACCACTGCAACCCCTGCTTCTTTATTAACTATGGCTCAGTATTATGAACGGCAGGAATTGGAGGCTAAAGAAAGTAGTGATAAGAAAATGAAGGATTTAAAGACGAAGGTGATGTTGGCTCAGGATTATGCAACGCAGTCGAGAGGGAATGATAGGGGTAGACGAGGATCGTATAGTGCGTCTTCCGCTCGGACTGATATTTCCGAGGATCAGTGTGCATAGTGTAAACAGTTTGGACATTGGGCTTTGGACTGTCCAGTGCTTCGAGAACTGCGTAATCAGCGTGATCGAGGAAGTGGAAGGTCACGGAATAGTTATTCAGGACTGAGGGGTGGAGCAAATGATCGTGATAGGTTTGAAACGAGGGGTAGTGGTCAGGCTGATCATAATACTTTTGATTGACGGAATCAGTATCAGATAGCCGAGGGAGAGTCTATTGAGTCTCAGGAAAATACTTATGCATAGGATTGCGTAGGATGGGGTGTGGAATCGGTTGAAGTACCAGTCGATCAAAGGGTCCATATATATCAGCACATGTTTTGGGTTCTACTGATCAGTTTCTGGTTGATACAGGAGCTACTCGTAGCGCTCTGTCCAAACACTTGGTTCCAAGGGCTCCCCTGTCTGGCGAAACGATTACATCAATAGGGTTCGATGGAACACCTTCTCTTAGCCCATTGTCTCAACCCCTTACATTTCACATTGATAAATTTACTACCCCATGCCCGTTTTTGTTATCTCCAAACACACCAGATAATATTGTGGGACTTGATATGCTTAAACATTTTCGAGCAACTATACGCTGTGCCCCTGAAGGGGTACGGGTTATTTTGAATGAGAACTACCCAGAGGTTGAGAGAACGTGCCTCATGCAGGAGGCCGATGCGTTAGCTTCTCTTCCAAGCACTTTATGGGCCACTTCTGATACTGATGTGGGTCAAATGATTATTCACTAAGCAAATGGGCTAGATGCACAGCACAGTTCAATATAGTGTTAGTTAAATTTTAGGGTGCTGCCCCAGTATCGTCGCGTGTCCCGCGGCGTGAATCTGTAAACTGAAGGGTAGTGAGATCAGTGGATCACTGATCCCATCCTGTGGCGCACACACGCGTTCCTCTCGTAGGAAAAGAGGTTCCAAAAACAGTTTCTTGACGTTCAAGTATGCTTTTATTCAGCAATCTTGTTCTTGATTAATTGTTCATTTCTATAATAGATTTCATATATTCATTCCATATTTAGCACTTTGGCGCTGTCCTTTATAAACATCCAATGCATTTCGAGGCATGTCTGCCCCTTCATCAGGGAAAGGATACTAAAATAAAGTAGAATGGGTTGTTGTAAGTGGTGGTGTAAACGGGTGTGGTCTTCGTGCTGTGGGAACTAGGTGTGGTGGGGGGAGGGTGGTGGGAACATGTGATGTTATGGGTTCACCTTAAAAAATCCCCAACCTGTGCGAAGGGTGGGGAAGTATATGAAATAAAGCTTACGTGCGCCGGATTTTTAACGCTTCGTGAAATCTGCAAGCAAGAGGTACGTGAGTCAAAAAGTAGCATAGAGCCCTGGGTGGTTTCAATCAATAGACCTATCGTGCAGTGTGACTGCCGATGTGTCGGAAAACTAACCTGGTCACAAGTGGTCGTGAGTCGTAAGGGTTCCGTACTTCATCGCCGGTCAGAACGGGGACGTCTGCTGCCGCGTTTGATCATTAGGTCATGTGAGGTTATGGCGGTCACGTGATCATAGAAAGTGACGAAAGCCTAAGTGGGATGGTGTTAGGTAGTCTGTTAGTTGGGAAATAGTGCAACAGGGGTAAAAAATGCGTTGCAGTGTCTAGGTAGGAGTACATGAGCTTGTAAAGAATATTACATAATGCATAAACAGTGGAAATTAAAAATGGGAAATAAGAAAAATGAAAAAATATATAAACGAATATAGATTAACTGTGTAAGGTGGATACACACAGGTATCACTATGGTGCTCCAGTTATAGCATTAATAACATTAGTCATATTTATAGGTAGCAAGAGAGTTCGATTCTGTCGTTCAGCCCAAATGGCTTCTGGGTAGATAGTCTCTGGATCCAGGTGTTTTCACGTTGCAGGAGATATTTGGTATTATCTCTACCTTCCATTTTTATGATTGCTTCAAGTACAATCAATTTCAGTTGGGAAATTTTGTGTTGCTGTTCTTGAAAATGAGTGGCTACGGACGATTTACTACTTTTTAGTCGGATGTTCGACTTATGTTCTGTCAGCCTAATCTTCATTTTTCGTTCCGTTTTGCCAACGTAGAGTTTTCCACACGGACATTTCAGGGCATAGATGAGATTACTTGAATCGCATGTAGCATTAACTTGTAGTTTTATTGGGTTACCTCTCATTGGGTGGTTGATTACATTTCCTTTTATAATGCTATTGCAATTCCTGCAATTTAAGCATGGTTTAGTGCCAGTATAATTTGTCGTTGGAGTATGTTTGTACTGGACAAGTTCACCTATATTGCGTGCTCTAGTAAATGCGAATAGAGGAGGTTCCTTGAATATTTGGTTGAAATCAGGTTCCAGATTTAACAATGGCCAGTGTTGGTATATTATTCTTTTGAATTTGGAACTCGCTGTTGAATATTTTGAAACTGCCACTATGCGGGTTTGTTGTTTTTTGATTCTCGGTTGCAAAAGTTTTAATCTGTCCGTCTTAAGAATTTTACTTGTGGACTCCCTAATGATTTCCGATGGGTATCCTCTTTGGTGGAATTTGTGACCAACTTGTGTTATTCTTTGTATGGATTTGTTGGGGTCAGATGTAATTCTTTTGGCGTGTGCCATTTGAGAAAATGGAAGATGTTTTTTCAGGTTGGGTTCATGAAAGCTTGTGAAATGTAGCATATTGTTCCTGTCTGTGGGTTTAGTAAACAAGTCTGTTTCAAATCGTTGTTGGTTGACAGAAACTTTAACATCCAAAAAGTTGACACTTGTATCAGATATTTCCCAGGTGAGTTGGATCCTTTCGTCGATTGAGTTGAATTCAGTTAACAAGTTTAGAAGTTTTTCTTTGGTGTTTTTCCAGACGATAAAAATATCGTCAATGTATCTGGTAAGTAGTACTAGATTGTCCGTCCATTCGGTTTTGGAGAAAATGTGGGTCTCTTCAAATTGTTGCATAAAAATATTGGCATATACAGGTGCCGCCGAATTGCCCATAGCCATGCCAGCCAATTGTAGATACCAGGTATCAAGTTCAAGTTCAAAAGACCTTTATTCGAATTTCTTAAAATTCATAAAAGTACCGATCATAACATCAACAAACCATGATAATATATATACATACATATGATTAGTAAAATTTTATTTATTTTATTTATTTATTTCACTTCTATAGCGCTACAGCTACCCAACAAAGGGTTTCCCGGCGCTGATGATTCAGTGCATTGAGATATTCAGATTTTTTAGATGTTGAACAGCCAGGTTTTTAAGGCCTTCCTGAATTTCAAGTGATTTGTTTCCTGCCTAAGGGTCAGTGGAAGAGTGTTCCAGAGGGAGGGTCCAAGATATGAAAAGGATCTGCCGCCCATTCTCGCCAGCCTGATTTTGGGGATCACAAATTGGTTGGCTGTAGCTGAACGAAGGGTACGGGATGGACGGTAGGGATGTATAAGATTTTGTAGGTACTTGGGTGCCTTGTTAGTTGAAATCCTGTGCATAAGACATAAGGATTTGAATTTTACCCGGTTCTCGATTTTCAGCCAATGCAATTCGCGGATGTACTTGGTGGTGGGTATGGAGATGGGAATTTTCCACAGTAATCTTGCGGCAGCATTTTGCACTGTCTGTAGTCGTCGGGTTGTAGCCTTGTTGGCCCCCAGGTATAGCACGTTGGCGTAGTCGAGCCTGGAGGTTATCAGAGCATTGATGACCGATTTTTGGGTATTTTTTGGCAACATCCAACAGATTTTCTTCAACCACTTTAGAATCGCAAAGCAAGTAGCTGATGTCTTAGTAGCTTGCTGGTTAAGACTAAGTGATTCATCAATGATGACTCCAAGATTACGGGCTGATTTGACTGGAACCGGTGGTGTACCCATCACATCATCAGGCCAGTGCTGGGGTCTCCAGAGTTCTTTGTTCTTGCCCAAAACAAGTAGCTCTGTTTTCTCGCCATTAAGTTTGAGAACATTTTTTCTCATCCACTCTGCGATGTTAGTGAGGCCGATTTTTAATGACGAGATGTTGTTGGAGTCCGAGGATGATAGAGAGAAAATAAGCTGTGAATCGTCAGCATACGAGAACATGAGTAGACCAGACTCTTCTATCATTTTGGCCAGTGGGCTCATGTAAATATTGAGAAGCAGCGGCTCAATATAGAGCCCTGCGGCACTCCATGTTTAAGGATCATAGTGTCAGAGCATGCTGATTGGGAAAAAACTTGGAAGGTGCGTTGTTCTAGTAGGGATTTAATCCAGTTGCAGGCGACGCCCCTAATACCGGTGGCGTGGAGAGTTTGCTCAAGTACAGCATGTGACACAGTATCAAATGCTGCACTGAGATCCAGTAACAGCAAGGCAACCGTTTCTCCACGGTCCAACAATAGACGGATGTTCTCAGTTACGCCCAACAGGGTCGTTTCCGTCGAGAATCCTGTGCGGAATCCTGACTGATGAAGAGGTAGTAGATCCTGGGTGGTAATGAAATCAGTGAGGACTCTGTGAACATGTTTTTCCAATATCTTTGCAAAGGTTGGTAATAATGAGATAGGCCTAAAATTGGATGGCAAGTTGGGATCTGTTCCAGCTTTTTTCAATAAAGGGTGAATCATTGCATGTTTCCACTCCTTCGGTACGGTTTCTTCCTGTAATGATTTATTAAGAAGATTGGTAATTGTCTCTAGGGCTCTAATATTTAGTTTTTTCAGGATAGAACAAGGTAGTGGATCGTTTGGTGAACCTGATTTGATGGAATCCAAAAGTTTACGAACCAGGTCTAAGTCGAGCGGCGGCCATTTATCTAGAATAGCTGGGGGTGTTACATCATGTGGGAATATACAGGAGGATAACTCTATTTCCGTAGAGATAATGGAGGCTAAAGTATTAGTTTCAAGGCCAATGTAAATATAATAAAGTATAGTAAAAATAAAACATATGACATTCCATTCCATACAGTGACAATACAATATATTTCAGAACAATATGCTACATTTCCATAATGACACAATTGAAACTGATTACTATATTCAGGGATTTTCCATCGTCTTGCGTGCTCGTATGGCCAATCTTAAAAAAGAACTGGTGCGGAAAGTTAATTCATCACTATCCAGAGCAATCAACATACTATATGAGTCTTTGAGAGTCAGTGGTCTGGATTTTTTAAAATACGGAGTTAAAAACCATTTAATGAATTTAAGATAAAATTTACAGAAAAATAAAAAGTGCAAAACATCCTGAGTACTCACACCATCACAGGGACATAAAATAGAATCAGTACTGTGACAATAGCCTAGTGGAAAGGACAACATAAATTTTACAGTGCCTGCCCTTAAACGAAACAATAATGATCTCTCCCAGCTAGTCATAGGCAGGGAGAGATAGGGCGGCAAAGTCTGTCTACACAGTCCATTTCCTATATATTTCATTACAGTTGATTTTTGCGATTCACTTCTTAGCCTTTCACTATTATAAAGTGCATATAGCGCATTTCTGACCTCAATTTTATCATTTAATTCTATAGTCATGGGATCAATAAACAAAGTGCCTCTGTCAACTTCATTTAGTGATTTAAAAACTTCGGACAACCATGGGATCCTCATTCCGTGATCACTACTTAAGCAGTCCTTTATAATATTTTGAGTAAGAGCAGCAGCATCATTCCTCCAGATTCTAATCCAGAAAAGTGCAGGTCTTGCTCTAATAAAATCACTTATATGTGGAAGATTTAATTCACTATGACAGATGAAATTGGATGAGGAGATCGGTGCACCCAACACTTTCCTGCAGAAGCGATTTTCCTCCCTTTGGATGCAGAGGCTGTTTCTCGATCCCCATACCTCTGCTCCATACGTGGCAACAGGTGAGCACTGTCATTTAAAAATCTTTAAAATAGCCTTAGTGGCACCTATTTTCTTTGGGCGGGGGAGACTCAAAATAGAGTTGTTGGCCTTCGAGAACTTGCTCGTGGCGTGGGCCAAATGCCCACTCCACGAGCCGTTCGCTGCGAAAACCAACCCTAAATACGGAAATATAGGGACAGATTCCAATTTGTCTGTGCCTAACTGTATAGTATTGAGTTTCCTTTTGCCAGGGCCACAGGACATAATAAAAGATTTTTTTAAATTGACCCTCAAGTCCAGATCCTCCATGAACTTAACAAAACTATGTACAAGCAGACGAAGAGCGTTAGGAGTGCGGGCCATAAGCACCGCATCGTCTGCATATAGGAGCACTGGAAGTGGTTTCCCTAAAATAATTGGGACATCTGTGGTAACTTTTTTCAGGCAGGTGGATCAACCATTAATATAGATGATGAACAGCAGGGGTGCTAAAACGCACCCCTGCCTCACCCCCCTCCCAATATCAATGGCTCCTGATACCTCCCGCCCATCCCAATACGTACCCGTGCTTTCAGGTCAGTATGTAGATAGGCTAAGAAATTTACAAGAAACTATTGGTCTCATGGGGTGGTCCGTTAGGTTTTTATGAATTTTCGGCACCATTCTAAGAGTGGGGCTCTTCGGATTCGATTTGGTTAAGAAGTTCTTGGTTCTTTCGTTGATGGTACCCTGTTCATGTGCCTTCTCTAGAATGGTTGTCAAAGTTTTCATAAATTCCGCGGTGGGGTTGTTATCCAGTTTCATATATATGTTCGTGTCTGTAATATGTTCCATGACCTTTGAATCATACATACTTTGGTCCATAATGACTAATGCTCACCTCTAAAGATGGAGATACTTTGAAAAGGATATCATCAAATGATCAGATCAAATGTATGAAAGCTGACAAGGGGGGAGCATTAGTCATTATGGACCAAAGTATGTATGATTCAAAGGTCATGGAACATATTACAGACACGAACATATATATGAAACTGGATAACAACCCCACCGCGGAATTTATGAAAACTTTGAGACCAATAGTTTCCACATGTGGAAGCATCCATGAACCAGTTGGACAACTAATAGACAAATATCTCCAACCCGCAGTACAATCAATGAGGACATATACGAAAGACACAACTGACTTCATCTCAAAATTGAACAACCTTGACATCAATCCGGAAGACAAACTGATCCTATGTACAGCTGATGTACGCTCACTATATACGTCCATACCACACTCCTTGGGCATAGAAGCAATTGAAAAAACCCTGCTAGATTCCACCATAGAAACCCAATTCCAAACATTCCTGATGGAACTCATGCTATTCACCCCCTACCAAAGCTATTTTAAATACCAAGATACCTGGTATCTACAATTGGCTGGCATGGCTATGGGCATTTCGGCGGCACCTGTATATGCCAATATTTTTATGCAACAATTTGAAGAGACCCACATTTTCTCCAAAACCGAATGGACGGACAATCTAGTACTACTTACCAGATACATTGACAATATTTTTATCGTCTGGAAAAACACCAAAGAAAAACTTCTAAACTTGTTAACTGAATTCAACTCAATCGACGAAAGGATCCAACTCACCTGGGAAATATCTGATACAAGTGTCAACTTTTTGGATGTTAAAGTTTCTGTCAACCAACAACGATTTGAAACAGACTTGTTTACTAAACCCACAGACAGGAACAATATGCTACATTTCACAAGCTTTCATGAACCCAACCTGAAAAAACATCTTCCATTTTCTCAAATGGCACGCGCCAAAAGAATTACATCTGACCCCAACAAATCCATACAAAGAATAACACAAGTTGGTCACAAATTCCACCAAAGAGGATACCCATCGGAAATCATTAGGGAGTCCACAAGTAAAATTCTTAAGATGGACAGATTAAAACTTTTGCAACCGAGAATCAAAAAACAACAAACCCGCATAGTGGCAGTTTCAAAATATTCAACAGCGAGTTCCAAATTCAAAAGAATAATATACCAACACTGGCCATTGTTAAATCTGGAACCTGATTTCAACCAAATATTCAAGGAACCTCCTCTATTCGCATTTACTAGAGCACGCAATATAGGTGAACTTGTCCAGTACAAACATACTCCAACGACAAATTATACTGGCACTAAACCATGCTTAAATTGCGGGAATTGCAATAGCATTATAAAAGGAAATGTAATCAACCACCCAATGAGAGGTAACCCAATAAAACTACAAGTTAATGCTACATGCGATTCAAGTAATCTCATCTATGCCCTGAAATGTCCGTGTGGAAAACTCTACGTTGGCGAAACGGAACGAAAAATGAAGATTAGGCTGACAGAACATAAGTCGAACATCCGACTAAAAAGTAGTAAATCGTCCGTAGCCACTCATTTTCAAGAACAGCAACACAACATTTCCCAACTGAAATTCATTGTACTTGAAACGATCATGAAAATGGAAGGTAGAGATAATACCAAATATCTCCTGCAACGTGAAAACACCTGGATCCAGAGACTATCTACCCAGAAGCCATTTGGGCTGAACGACAGAATCGAACTCTCTTGCTACCTATAAATATGACTAATGTTATTAATGCTATAACTGGAGCACCATAGTGATACCTGTGTGTATCCACCTTACACAGTTAATCTATATTCGTTTATATATTTTTTCATTTTTTTTATTTCCCATTTTTAATTTCCACTGTTTATGCATTATGTAATATTCTTTACAAGCTCATGTACTCCTACCTAGACACTGCGACACATTTTTTACCCCTGTTGCACTATTTCCCAACTAACAGACTACCTAACACCATCCCACTTAGGCTTTCGTCACTTTCTATGATCACGTGACCGCCATAACCTCACATGACCTAATGATCAAACGCGGCAGCAGACGTCCCCGTTCTGACCGGCGATGAAGTACGGAACCCTTACGACTCACGACCACTTGTGACCAGGTTAGTTTTCCGACACATCGGCAGTCACACTGCACGATAGGTCTATTGATTGAAACCACCCAGGGCTCTATGCTACTTTTTGACTCACGTACCTCTTGCTTGCAGATTTCATGAAGCGTTAAAAATCCGACGCACGTAAGCTTTATTTCATATACTTCCCCACCCTTCGCACAGGTTGGGGATTTTTTAAGGTGAACCCATAACATCACATGTTCCCACCACCCTCCCCCCCACCACACCTAGTTCCCACAGCACGAAGACCACACCCGTTTACACCACCACTTACAACAACCCATTCTACTTTATTTTAGTATCCTTTCCCTGATGAAGGGGCGGACATGCCTCGAAATGCATTGGATGTTTATAAAGGACAGCGCCAAAGTGTTAAATATGGAATGAATATATGAAATCTATTATAGAAATGAACAATTAATCAAGAACAAGATTGCTGAATAAAAGCATACTTGAACGTCAAGAAACTGTTTTTGGAACCTCTTTTCCTACGAGAGGAACGCGTGTGTGCGCCACAGGATGGGATCAGTGATCCACTGATCTCACTACCCTTCAGTCAAATGATTATTCCTCCCGTACGTATTACTGTAAAGGAGGGAGGGTCTTTGCCTCGCGTACCACAGTATAAGATTTCCAGAGAAGGTGAAGTGGCCTTGACGCATTTTGTAAATGACTTGATTATGGCAGGGGTGGTGGAGGAAGTCCCCTATAATGTTTGTAACAGTCCGATTCTCCCGATCCTAAAGAAAGACACAGACACTAAGATCTATCGTTTCATTATTGATTTGAGGGAAATTAATAAGATAGTAGTACCCCAGTATCCGGTGGTGTCTGACATTACCACCTTACTCACCTTGATCCCACCTACATCTACTACATTTACTGTTATTGATTTAAAGAATGCTTTCTTCTCAATTCCCATTCATCCTGATAGCCGATTTTTGTTCGGCTTCACATTAAATAATAAATCATATAGATTGTGTCGAGTTCCTCAAGGCTACACAGAAAGCCCTAGCATTTATAGCCAGGCTTTAAAAAGACAGCTTGATTCTTTCGACTTACAGTCTGGGGTGGCTCTTATTCTATATGTTGATGACATTTTACTTGCAGCAGACACGCAGGAACAATGTGAGGAGAGTACTCTCTCCCTACTTTCTCTTCTTGCCAAAAATAATCACAAGGCCTCGAGGAAGAAGTTGCAATATTGTAGACCAAAGGTAACCTACCTCGGTCATCTTTTGTCTAAGGAGGGGCGTGCATTGACATCAGACCGAATTCAAGCAATTTTAAATACACCAGTCCCTTGCACTCAGAAAGATGTTCGTGATTTCATAGGTTTGACGTCCTTTTGTAGACAGTGGATACTAGGATTTTCGCACATTATAAAACCTTTGCTAGCGTTGTTGTCCAAAACTACACCAATTCCCCTTGAATGGACAGATGAATGTCAGAATGCTTTTGAACAATTGAGACAAGCCCTTTGTTCTGCACCAGTGTTAGGTACACCAGATTATACAAAGATCTTTACACTATATGTACACGAGAAGGATGGGTGCGCATTGTCAATCTTAGTGCAGACACACGGAGATAAACAGAGACCTTGTGCGTACTTCTCAGCAGTACTCGACCCTGTGGCTCGAGGATTGCCTGGATGCGTTGATTGGATGGTACTTTCTTGTGATGAGCCAAAATCACTGGTCGATGGTAATTGAGAAACTAAAGTGGCTGCCTCAGCAGCACTCATGGTCTTGGACCTAACTTGGCGTGGTGGCAAAGAGCCCAATGAAGCGGAGGTGCTGCTTCCAACTTGGTCCCCGACGGACACCGCTGCTGCTGCAAGGCGTCGTTTTGTTTTCCCAAAAAAGGTGTCGGTGGGCCCACCAGTCTCCTTGGTAGGTGGTGCCACTTGCTTCTTTGGCTCCTTCTTACTGGCAGTGGCACTGGCAACTTTTTTCGCTGAGGCGCTACGGCCACCTTTTTTTGGGCCCATCTTCTTCAGATGTCAGAACAGCAGGCCGCAGTTGCATAGTTGTCTTGTCTGTGGCCACACGTGACGTCACGTGATGTTGTGCTGCACACACCGCTGCAGGTCTTCTTCCTGGCACTGGTGGTTCTCTTGTGCACCTAAAAGCAAAGGAAGCCAGCGTAACATCAGTTAAACACCCCACAAAATGTTGAAAGACACACAAAAATCACCACAATCCAATGCCATCCATGCCCTCAATGATGTTTAAATTCAGGACACCACACAGAAAGACTTGGTCCATGGACCAAGCTTGTGATTGGTAAGGTAGTTTACTGACACTTACTGTGGCTTTTTGAATTTGTTTGAGTTAGCTAACATTTGGATCTATGATTTGAGTTATATGTGGAGTGCACCTCACATAGACAGGCATGTAGAGATATTTCTCTGACTTTGTATTTGTTGGATCGGCACAAGGTGTGTAAAACATAATAAGTGCCATTTTTGTAATATCGTGTTTTCGTGATATTTTGACATGCCTGTTCTAAGCACACTCCGAGGAATGTGCTGTCTTGGAAATGGTACCAGTTATCGATTAAATGAATCTCAGCCGGCTCCCCCAGAGGGAACACCTAATCGTGAAATGTACATAAAATTTGGCCTTCCCCCATTATGTATAGTACATTGTGGCATAAATATACGAAAACTGATCGTGAATTGCAATGGCCACTACATGGGTCATTTGATTTGCGAAAGGTTCAATATGTGGAGCAGTGTTTGTTTCAGCGCAGGTCTAGACAAGATATGTTTGATTGTGTGCGTATGTGGGAGAAAGCGGTGCGTGAACGAATGAAGCGTGAACAAGCCTTGGCGGACAAGGAGCAGCGAAAGGCTGCTCGTGACAAAGCTTTACAGTTGCAGGAGAAAGAATTGCAGGAACAGAAAGAGAGGGAGACTCGAGAACGTAATCTACAAGTAAATGGTCAGTTTCCTATTCAACGTCCTCTTTATCCTGTCCTTACTAATGAAGCAGATGATTTTTCATTACTAGATCGTTGCCTGCCTCCGTATGTTCCGCCTCCGGCTCCGGATGAGGACTCGGGTGAGGATGATCAGAGGGATGATCGTACCAGACTAACTGCTGATCGAGCCGCGAAATTACGCGGGTTTGCTCGTAAACTTAATGTTGATTCTATAAATGTTTCAGAGATCGATGGCCATATGCGTAAGTGGTCCGATAGAGAACAATTGTATTTTTTGGATCATTTAGGAGAAGAAGTTGTTGGACGGTTTAGACGTTATTCATCTGAGTTGGAACCTAAGGATATAACAGTTGGTCGTGATAATTTACGTAAAGGTCTTTTTGTTCTTGCAGATGCGGATGAGTTTTTCCAGCGTTTGGTTCAGCTACGGGATAAGGCGTTACGACTACGGGCGGCGAAAAAGGCATCGGGTTCGCCTGCGTCTGGATCGACGGAAGTATCCAAAGAGTGCCCTATCTTTGGAACAGATAAGAACGCCGCAGTGCATGTTATGCCTATGCGAGAAGCTGCGCCTTTGTATGTCCCTCCTAAAGGGCAAGGCACAGATGATGATAAGACGTCTGTAAATGCGAAGGGTTATTTTATATATAATTGGGTTTATACGCCCGGGAATAGAACAGATGTTATGACACTTAAGAATGCTTTGCCTGACCCTCGCAAAAACCCAGCAGCTTTCTATGAAGGAGTGGAAGGAGCTATTTCTTCGTGTGTTATGACATTAGTTGATATTGATCTTTTCTTTGGGTTAATATTGCCCCCTGATATGTGGAGAGCTATTCGTAAGTTAGATGATCGAGCAATTTTGGGTGCTGATTGGAAGGAGTTAGCTCAAGCTGATTTGGATAGGGAACCCGCATGTAAGCCATATCAAGTGATTCTGGACCTCCCAACGGCTATTTTGAATAAACTAAAAACGCTTGTTCCCCCTAAGAAAATTGATTGGACAATGTTGGCTTCTTGTAAGCAGAAGCTGGATGAATCGGTCTCTGACTTTTTTTCACATTTCGAAGAAGCATTTCATGTTTACAGTGGCCAATTATTATCAGAGGACACGGGCAGGCATTTGTTCGTTGATAAGTATGTGGCTAATCTCCTGCCGGAGATGGCAAAACGTTTAAAGACTAGTGAAAGTTCATGGACCACTGCAACCCCTGCTTCTTTATTAACTATGGCTCAGTATTATGAACGGCAGGAATTGGAGGCTAAAGAAAGTAGTGATAAGAAAGTGAAGGATTTAAAGACGAAGGTGATGTTGGCTCAGGTTTATGCTACGCAGTCGAGAGGGAATGATAGGGGTAGACGAGGATTGTATAGTGCGTCTTCCGCTCGTACTGATATTTCCGAGGATCAGTGTGCATAGTGTAAACAGTTTGGACATTGGGCTTTGGACTGTCCAGTGCTTCGAGAACTGCGTAATCAGCGTGGTCGAGGAAGTGGAAGGTCACGGAATAGTTATTCAGGACTGAGGGGTGGAGCGAATGATCGTGGTAGGTTTGAAACGAGGGGTAGTGGTCAGGCTGATCATAATACTTTTGATTGACGGAATCAGTATCAGATAGCCGAGGGAGAGTCTATTGAGTCTCAGGAAAATACTTATGCATAGGATTGCGTAGGATGGGGTGTGGAATCGGTTGAAGTACCAGTCGATCAAAGGGTCCATATATATCAGCACATGTTTTGGGTTCTACTGATCAGTTTCTGGTTGATACAGGAGCTACTCGTAGCGCTCTGTCCAAACACTTGGTTCCAAGGGCTCCCCTGTCTGGCGAAACGATTACATCAATAGGGTTCGATGGAACACCTTCTCTTAGCCCATTGTCTCAACCCCTTACATTTCACATTGATAAATTTACTACCCCATGCCCGTTTTTGTTATCTCCAAACACACCAGATAATATTGTGGGACTTGATATGCTTAAACATTTTCGAGCAACTATACGCTGTGCCCCTGAAGGGGTACGGGTTACTTTGAATGAGAACTACCCAGAGGTTGAGAGATCGTGCCTCATGCAGGAGGCCGATGCGTTAGCTTCAACTTCCAAGCACTTTATGGGCCACTTCTGATACTGATGTGGGTCAAATGATTATTCACTAAGCAAATGGGCTAGATGCACAGCACAGTTCAATATAGTGTTAGTTAAATTTTAGGGTGCTGCCCCAGTATCGTCGCGTGTCCCGCGGCGTGAATCTGTAAACTGAAGGGTAGTGAGATCAGTGGATCACTGATCCCATCCTGTGGCGCACACACGCGTTCCTCTCGTAGGAAAAGAGGTTCCAAAAACAGTTTCTTGACGTTCAAGTATGCTTTTATTCAGCAATCTTGTTCTTGATTAATTGTTCATTTCTATAATAGATTTCATATATTCATTCCATATTTAACACTTTGGCGCTGTCCTTTATAAACATCCAATGCATTTCGAGGCATGTCCGCCCCTTCATCAGGGAAAGGATACTAAAATAAAGTAGAATGGGTTGTTGTAAGTGGTGGTGTAAACGGGTGTGGTCTTCGTGCTGTGGGAACTAGGTGTGGTGGGGGGAGGGTGGTGGGAACATGTGATGTTATGGGTTCACCTTAAAAAATCCCCAACCTGTGCGAAGGGTGGGGAAGTATATGAAATAAAGCTTACGTGCGCCGGATTTTTAACGCTTCGTGAAATCTGCAAGCAAGAGGTACGTGAGTCAAAAAGTAGCATAGAGCCCTGGGTGGTTTCAATCAATAGACCTATCGTGCAGTGTGACTGCCGATGTGTCGGAAAACTAACCTGGTCACAAGTGGTCGTGAGTCGTAAGGGTTCCGTACTTCATCGCCGGTCAGAACGGGGATGTCTGCTGCCGCGTTTGATCATTAGGTCATGTGAGGTTATGGCGGTCACGTGATCATAGAAAGTGACGAAAGCCTAAGTGGGATGGTGTTAGGTAGTCTGTTAGTTGGGAAATAGTGCAACAGGGGTAAAAAATGCGTTGCAGTGTCTAGGTAGGAGTACATGAGCTTGTAAAGAATATTACATAATGCATAAACAGTGGAAATTAAAAATGGGAAATAAGAAAAATGAAAAAATATATAAACGAATATAGATTAACTGTGTAAGGTGGATACACACAGGTATCACTATGGTGCTCCAGTTATAGCATTAATAACATTAGTCATATTTATAGGTAGCAAGAGGGTTCGATTCTGTCGTTCAGCCCAAATGGCTTCTGGGTAGATAGTCTCTGGATCCAGGTGTTTTCATGTTGCAGGAGATATTTGGTATTATCTCTACCTTCCATTTTCATGATCGCTTCAAGTACAATGAATTTCAGTTGGGAAATGTTGTGTTGCTGTTCTTGAAAATGAGTGGCTACGGACGATTTACTACTTTTTAGTCGGATGTTCGACTTATGTTCTGTCAGCCTAATCTTCATTTTTCGTTCCGTTTTGCCAACGTAGAGTTTTCCACACGGACATTTCAGGGCATAGATGAGATTACTTGAATCGCATGTAGCATTAACTTGTAGTTTTATTGGGTTACCTCTCATTGGGTGGTTGATTACATTTCCTTTTATAATGCTATTGCAATTCCCGCAATTTAAGCATGGTTTAGTGCCAGTATAATTTGTCGTTGGAGTATGTTTGTACTGGACAAGTTCACCTATATTGCGTGCTCTAGTAAATGCGAATAGAGGAGGTTCCTTGAATATTTGGTTGAAATCAGGTTCCAGATTTAACAATGGCCAGTGTTGGTATATTATTCTTTTGAATTTGGAACTCGCTGTTGAATATTTTGAAACTGCCACTATGCGGGTTTGTTGTTTTTTGATTCTCGGTTGCAAAAGTTTTAATCTGTCCGTCTTAAGAATTTTACTTGTGGACTCCCTAATGATTTCCGATGGGTAAACTCTTTGGTGGAATTTGTGACCAACTTGTGTTATTCTTTGTATGGATTTGTTGGGGTCAGATGTAATTCTTTTGGCGCGTGCCATTTGAGAAAATGGAAGATGTTTTTTCAGGTTGGGTTCATGAAAGCTTGTGAAATGTAGCATATTGTTCCTGTCTGTGGGTTTAGTAAACAAGTCTGTTTCAAATCGTTGTTGGTTGACAGAAACTTTAACATCCAAAAAGTTGACACTTGTATCAGATATTTCCCAGGTGAGTTGGATCCTTTCGTCGATTGAGTTGAATTCAGTTAACAAGTTTAGAAGTTTTTCTTTGGTGTTTTTCCAGACGATAAAAATATCGTCAATGTATCTGGTAAGTAGTACTAGATTGTCCGTCCATTCGGTTTTGGAGAAAATGTGGGTCTCTTCAAATTGTTGCATACAAATATTGGCATATACAGGTGCCGCCGAATTGCCCATAGCCATGCCAGCCCATTGTAGATACCAGGTATCAAGTTCAAGTTCAAAAGACCTTTATTCGAATTTCTTAAAATTCATAAAAGTACCGATCATAACATCAACAAACCATGATAATATATATACATACAAATGATTAGTAAAATTTTATTTATTTTATTTATTTATTTCACTTCTATAGCGCTACAGCTACCCAACAAAGGGTTTCCCGGCGCTGATGATTCAGTGCATTGAGATATTCAGATTTTTTAGATGTTGAACAGCCAGGTTTTTAAGGCCTTCCTGAATTTCAAGTGATTTGTTTCCGGCCTAAGGGTCAGTGGAAGAGTGTTCCAGAGGGAGGGTCCAAGATATGAAAAGGATCTGCCGCCCATTCTCGCCAGCCTGATTTTGGGGATCACAAATTGGTTGGCTGTAGCTGAACGAAGGGTACGGGATGGACGGTAGGGATGTATAAGATTTTGTAGGTACTTGGGTGCCTTGTTAGTTGAAATCCTGTGCATAAGACATAAGGATTTGAATTTTACCCGGTTCTCGATTTTCAGCCAATGCAATTAGCGGATGTACTTGGTGGTGGGTGTGGAGATGGGAATTTTCCACAGTAATCTTGCGGCAGCATTTTGCACTGTCTGTAGTCGTCGGGTTGTACCCTTGTTGGCCCACAGGTATAGCACGTTGGCGTAGTCGAGCCTGGAGGTTATCAGAGCATTGATGAACGATTTTTGGGTATTTTTGGGCAACATCCAACAGATTTTCTTCAACCACTTTAGAATCGCAAAGCAAGTAGCTGATGTCTTAGTATCTTGCTGGTTAAGACTAAGTGATTCATCAATGATGACTCCAAGATTACGGGCTGATTTGACTGGAACCGGTGGTGTACCCATCACATCATCAGGCCAGTGCTGGGGTCCCCAGAGTTCTTTGTTCTTGCCCAAAACAAGTAGCTCTGTTTTCTCGCCATTAAGTTTGAGAACATTTTTTCTCATCCACTCTGTGATGTTAGTGAGGCCGATTTTTAATGACGAGATGTTGTTGGAGTCCGAGGATGATAGAGAGAAAATAAGCTGTGAATCGTCAGCATACGAGAACATGAGTAGACCAGACTCTTCTATCATTTTGGCCAGTGGGCTCATGTAAATATTGAAAAGCAGCGGGCTCAATATAGAGCCCTGCGGCACTCCATGTTTAAGAATCATAGTGTCAGAGCATGCTGATTGGGAAAAAACTTGGAAGGTGCGTTGTTCTAGTAGGGATTTAATCCAGTTGCAGGCGGCGCCCCTAATACCGGTGGCGTGGAGAGTTTGCTCAAGTACAGCATGTGACACAGTATCAAATGCTGCACTGAGATCCAGTAACAGCAAGGCAACCGTTTCTCCACGGTCCAACAATAGACGGATGTTCTCAGTTACGCCCAACAGGGTCGTTTCCGTCGAGAATCCTGTGCGGAATCCTGACTGATGAAGAGGTAGTAGATCCTGGGTGGTAATGAAATCAGTGAGGACTCTGTGAACATGTTTTTCCAATATCTTTGCAAAGGTTGGTAATAATGAGATAGGCCTAAAATTGGATGGCAAGTTGGGATCTGTTCCAGCTTTTTTCAATAAAGGGTGAATCATTGCATGTTTCCACTCCTTCGGTACGGTTTCTTCCTGTAATGATTTATTAAGAAGATTGGTAATTGTCTCTAGGGCTCTATTATTTAGTTTTTTCAGGATAGAACAAGGTAGTGGATCGTTTGGTGAACCTGATTTGATGGAATCCAAAAGTTTACGAACCAGGTCTAAGTCGAGCGGCGGCCATTTATCTAGAATAGCTGGGGGTGTTACATCATGTGGGATTATACAGGAGGATAACTCTATTTCCGTAGAGATAATGGAGGCTAAAGTATTAGTTTCAAGGCCAATGTAAATATAGTAAAGTATAGTAAAAATAAAACATATGACATTCCATTCCATACAGTGACAATACAATATATTTCAGAACAATATGCTACATTTCCATAATGACACAATTGAAACTGATTACTATATTCAGGGATTTTCCATCGTCTTGCGTGCTCGTATGGCCAATCCTAAAAAAGAACTGGTGCGGAAAGTTAATTCATCACTATCCAGAGCAATCAACATACTATATGAGTCTTTGAGAGTCAGTGGTCTGGATTTTTTAAAATACGGAGTTAAAAACCATTTAATGAATTTAAGATAAAATTTACAGAAAAATAAAAAGTGCAAATCATCCTGAGTACTCACACCATCACAGGGACATAAAATAGAATCAGTACTGTGACAATAGCCTAGTGGAAAGGACAACATAAATTTTACAGTGCCTGCCCTTAAACGAAACAATAATGATCTCTCCCAGCTATTCATAGGCAGGGAGAGATAGGGCGGCAAAGTCTGTCTACACAGTCCATTTCCTATATATTTCATTACAGTTGATTTTTGCGATTCACTTCTTAGCCTTTCACTATTATAAAGTGCATATAGCGCATTTCTGACCTCAATTTTATCCTTTAATTCTATAGTCATGGGATCAATAAACAAAGTGCCTCTGTCAACTTCATTTAGTGATTTAAAAACTTCGGACAACCATGGGATCCTCATTCCGTGATCACTACTTAAGCAGTCCTTTATAATATTTTGAGTAAGAGCAGCAGCATCATTCCTCCAGATTCTAATCCAGAAAAGTGCAGGTCTTGCTCTAATAAAATCACTTATATGTGGAAGATTTAATTCACTATGACAGATGAAATTGGATGAGGAGATCGGTGCACCCAACACTTTCCTGCAGAAGCGATTTTCCTCCCTTTGGATGCAGAGGCTGTTTCTCGATCCCCATACCTCTGCTCCATACGTGGCAACAGGTGAGCACTGTAATTTAAAAATCTTTAAAATAGCCTTAGTGGCACCTATTTTCTTTGGGCGAGGGAGACTCAAAATAGAGTTGTTGGCCTTCGAGAACTTGCTCGTGGCGTGGGCCAAATGCCCACTCCACGAGCCGTTCGCAGCGAAAACCAACCCTAAATACGGAAATATAGGGACAGATTCCAATTTGTCTGTGCCTAACTGTATAGTATTGAGTTTCCTTTTGCCAGGGCCACAGGACATAATAAAAGATTTTTTTAAATTGACCCTCAAGTCCAGATCCTCCATGAACTTAACAAAAATATGTACAAGCAGACGAAGAGCGTTAGGAGTGCGGGCCATAAGCACCGCATCGTCTGCATATAGGAGCACTGGAAGTGGTTTCCCTAAAATAATTGGGACATCTGTGGTAACTTTTTTCAGGCAGTTGGATAAACCATTAATATAGATGATGAACAGCAGGGGTGCTAAAGCGCACCCCTGCCTCACCCCCCTCCCAATATCAATGGCTCCTGATACCTCGCCGCCCATCCCAATACGTACCCGTGCTTTCAGGTCAGTATGTAGATAGGCTAAGAAATTTACAAGAAACTATTGGTCTCATGGGGTGGTCCGTTAGGTTTTTATGAATTTTCGGCACCATTCTAAGAGTGGGGCTCTTCGGATTCGATTTGGTTAAGAAGTTCTTGGTTCTTTCGTTGATGGTACCCTGTTCATGTGCCTTCTCTAGAATGGTTGTCAAAGTTTTCATAAATTCCGCGGTGGGGTTGTTATCCAGTTTCATATATATGTTCGTGTCTGTAATATGTTCCATGACCTTTGAATCATACATACTTTGGTCCATAATGACTAATGCTCACCCCTAAAGATGGAGATACTTTGAAAAGGATATCATCAAATGATCAGATCAAATGTATGAAAGCTGACAAGGGGGGAGCATTAGTCATTATGGACCAAAGTATGTATGATTCAAAGGTCATGGAACATATTACAGACACGAACATATATATGAAACTGGATAACAACCCCACCGCGGAATTTATGAAAACTTTGAGACCAATAGTTTCCACATGTGGAAGCATCCATGAACCAGTTGGACAACTAATAGACAAATATCTCCAACCCGCAGTACAATCAATGAGGACATATACGAAAGACACAACTGACTTCATCTCAAAATTGAACAACCTTGACATCAATCCGGAAGACAAACTGATCCTATGTACAGCTGATGTACGCTCACTATATACGTCCATACCACACTCCTTGGGCATAGAAGCAATTGAAAAAACCCTGCTAGATTCCACCATAGAAACCCAATTCCAAACATTCCTGATGGAACTCATGCTATTCACCCTCTACCAAAGCTATTTTAAATACCAAGATACCTGGTATCTACAATTGGCTGGCATGGCTATGGGCATTTCGGCGGCACCTGTATATGCCAATATTTTTATGCAACAATTTGAAGAGACCCACATTTTCTCCAAAACCGAATGGACGGACAATCTAGTACTACTTACCAGATACATTGACAATATTTTTATCGTCTGGAAAAACACCAAAGAAAAACTTCTAAACTTGTTAACTGAATTCAACTCAATCGACGAAAGGATCCAACTCACCTGGGAAATATCTGATACAAGTGTCAACTTTTTGGATGTTAAAGTTTCTGTCAACCAACAACGATTTGAAACAGACTTGTTTACTAAACCCACAGACAGGAACAATATGCTACATTTCACAAGCTTTCATGAACCCAACCTGAAAAAACATCTTCCATTTTCTCAAATGGCACGCGCCAAAAGAATTACATCTGACCCCAACAAATCCATACAAAGAATAACACAAGTTGGTCACAAATTCCACCAAAGAGGATACCCATCGGAAATCATTAGGGAGTCCACAAGTAAAATTCTTAAGACGGACAGATTAAAACTTTTGCAACCGAGAATCAAAAAACAACAAACCCGCATAGTGGCAGTTTCAAAATATTCAACAGCGAGTTCCAAATTCAAAAGAATAATATACCAACACTGGCCATTGTTAAATCTGGAACCTGATTTCAACCAAATATTCAAGGAACCTCCTCTATTCGCATTTACTAGAGCACGCAATATAGGTGAACTTGTCCAGTACAAACATACTCCAACGACAAATTATACTGGCACTAAACCATGCTTAAATTGCGGGAATTGCAATAGCATTATAAAAGGAAATGTAATCAACCACCCAATGAGAGGTAACCCAATAAAACTACAAGTTAATGCTACATGCGATTCAAGTAATCTCATCTATGCCCTGAAATGTCCGTGTGGAAAACTCTACATTGGCAAAACGGAACGAAAAATGAAGATTAGGCTGACAGAACATAAGTCGAACATCCGACTAAAAAGTAGTAAATCGTCCGTAGCCACTCATTTTCAAGAACAGCAACACAACATTTCCCAACTGAAATTCATTGTACTTGAAACGACCATGAAAATGGAAGGTAGAGATAATACCAAATATCTCCTGCAACTTGAAAACACCTGGATCCAGAGACTATCTACCCAGAAGCCATTTGGGCTGAACGACAGAATCGAACTCTCTTGCTACCTATAAATATGACTAATGTTATTAATGCTATAACTGGAGCACCATAGTGATACCTGTGTGTATCCACCTTACACAGTTAATCTATATTCGTTTATATATTTTTTCATTTTTTTTATTTCCCATTTTTAATTTCCACTGTTTATGCATTATGTAATATTCTTTACAAGCTCATGTACTCCTACCTAGACACTGCGACACATTTTTTACCCCTGTTGCACTATTTCCAACTAACAGACTACCTAACACCATCCCACTTAGGCTTTCGTCACTTTCTATGATCACGTGACCGCCATAACCTCACATGACCTAATGATCAAACGCGGCAGCAGACGTCCCCGTTCTGACCGGCGATGAAGTACGGAACCCTTACGACTCACGACCACTTGTGACCAGGTTAGTTTTCCGACACATCGGCAGTCACACTGCACGATAGGTCTATTGATTGAAACCACCCAGGGCTCTATGCTACTTTTTGACTCACGTACCTCTTGCTTGCAGATTTCACGAAGCGTTAAAAATCCGACGCACGTAAGCTTTATTTCATATACTTCCCCACCCTTCGCACAGATGACCGAGGTAGGTTACCTTTGGTCTACAATATTGCAACTTCTTCCTCGAGGCCTTGTGATTATTTTTGGCAAGAAGAGAAAGTAGGGAGAGAGTACTCTCCTCACATTGTTCCTGCGTGTCTGCTGCAAGTAAAATGTCATCAACATATAGAATAAGAGCCACCCCAGACTGTAAGTCGAAAGAATCAAGCTGTCTTTTTAAAGCCTGGCTATAAATGCTAGGGCTTTCTGTGTAGCCTTGAGGAACTCGACAAAATCTATATGATTTATTATTTAATGTGAAGCCGAACAAAAATCGGCTATCAGGATGAATGGGAATTGAGAAGAAAGCATTCTTTAAATCGATAACAGTAAATGTAGTAGATGTAGGTGGGATCAAGGTGAGTAAGGTGGTAATGTCAGACACCACCGGATACTGGGGTACTACTATCTTATTAATTTCCCTCAAATCAATAATGAAACGATAGGTCTTAGTGTCTGTGTCTTTCTTTAGGATCGGAAGAATCGGACTGTTACAAACATTATAGGGGACTTCCTCCACCACCCCTGCCATAATCAAGTCATTTACAAAATGCGTCAAGGCCACTTCACCTTCTCTGGAAATCTTATACTGTGGTACGCGAGGCAAAGACACTCCCTCCTTTACAGTAATACGTACGGGAGGAATAATCATTTGACTGAAGGGTAGTGAGATCAGTGGATCACTGATCCCATCCTGTGGCGCACACACGCGTTCCTCTCGTAGGAAAAGAGGTTCCAAAAACAGTTTCTTGACGTTCAAGTATGCTTTTATTCAGCAATCTTGTTCTTGATTAATTGTTCATTTCTATAATAGATTTCATATATTCATTCCATATTTAACACTTTGGCGCTGTCCTTTATAAACATCCAATGCATTTCGAGGCATGTCCGCCCCTTCATCAGGGAAAGGATACTAAAATAAAGTAGAATGGGTTGTTGTAAGTGGTGGTGTAAACGGGTGTGGTCTTCGTGCTGTGGGAACTAGGTGTGGTGGGGGGAGGGAGGTGGGAACATGTGATGTTATGGGTTCACCTTAAAAAATCCCCAACCTGTGCGAAGGGTGGGGAAGTATATGAAATAAAGCTTACGTGCGCCGGATTTTTAACGCTTCGTGAAATCTGCAAGCAAGAGGTACGTGAGTCAAAAAGTAGCATAGAGCCCTGGGTGGTTTCAATCAATAGACCTATCGTGCAGTGTGACTGCGGATGTGTCGGAAAACTAACCTGGTCACAAGTGGTCGTGAGTCGTAAGGGTTCCGTACTTCATCGCCGGTCAGAACGGGGACGTCTGCTGCCGCGTTTGATCATTAGGTCATGTGAGGTTATGGCGGTCACGTGATCATAGAAAGTGACGAAAGCCTAAGTGGGATGGTGTTAGGTAGTCTGTTAGTTGGGAAATAGTGCAACAGGGGTAAAAAATGCGTCGCAGTGTCTAGGTAGGAGTACATGAGCCTGTAAAGAATATTACATAATGCATAAACAGTGGAAATTAAAAATGGGAAATAAGAAAAATGAAAAAATATATAAACGAATATAGATTAACTGTGTAAGGTGGATACACACAGGTATCACTATGGTGCTCCAGTTATAGCATTAATAACATTAGTCATATTTATAGGTAGCAAGAGGGTTCGATTCTGTCGTTCAGCCCAAATGTCTTCTGGGTAGATAGTCTCTGGATCCAGGTGTTTTCACGTTGCAGGAGATATTTGGTATTATCTCTACCTTCCATTTTCATGATCGCTTCAAGTACAATGAATTTCAGTTGGGAAATGTTGTGTTGCTGTTCTTGAAAATGAGTGGCTACGGACGATTTACTACTTTTTAGTCGGATGTTCGACTTATGTTCTGTCAGCCTAATCTTCATTTTTCGTTCCGTTTTGCCAACGTAGAGTTTTCCACACGGACATTTCAGGGCATAGATGAGATTACTTGAATCGCATGTAGCATTAACTTGTAGTTTTATTGGGTTACCTCTCATTGGGTGGTTGATTACATTTCCTTTTATAATGCTTTTGCAATTCCCGCAATTTAAGCATGGTTTAGTGCCAGTATAATTTGTCGTTGAAGTATGTTTGTACTGGACAAGTTCACCTATATTGCGTGCTCTAGTAAATGCGAAGAGAGGAGGTTCCTTGAATATTTGGTTGAAATCAGGTTCCAGATTTAACAATGGCCAGTGTTGGTATATTATTCTTTTGAATTTGGAACTCGCTGTTGAATATTTTGAAACTGCCACTATGCGGGTTTGTTGTTTTTTGATTCTCGGTTGCAAAAGTTTTAATCTGTCCGTCTTAAGAATTTTACTTGTGGACTCCCTAATGATTTCCGATGGGTATCCTCTTTGGTGGAATTTGTGACCAACTTGTGTTATTCTTTGTATGGATTTGTTGGGGTCAGATGTAATTCTTTTGGCGCGTGCCATTTGAGAAAATGGAAGATGTTTTTTCAGGTTGGGTTCATGAAAGCTTGTGAAATGTAGCATATTGTTCCTGTCTGTGGGTTTAGTAAACAAGTCTGTTTCAAATCGTTGTTGGTTGACAGAAACTTTAACATCCAAAAAGTTGACACTTGTATCAGATATTTCCCAGGTGAGTTGGATCCTTTCGTCGATTGAGTTGAATTCAGTTAACAAGTTTAGAAGTTTTTCTTTGGTGTTTTTCCAGACGATAAAAATATCGTCAATGTATCTGGTAAGTAGTACTAGATTGTCCGTCCATTCGGTTTTGGAGAAAATGTGGGTCTCTTCAAATTGTTGCATAAAAATATTGGCATATACAGGTGCCGCCGAATTGCCCATAGCCATGCCAGCCAATTGTAGATACCAGGTATCAAGTTCAAGTTCAAAAGACCTTTATTCGAATTTCTTAAAATTCATAAAAGTACCGATCATAACATCAACAAACCATGATAATATATATACATACAAATGATTAGTAAAATTTTATTTATTTTATTTATTTATTTCACTTCTATAGCGCTACAGCTACCCAACAAAGGGTTTCCCGGCGCTGATGATTCAGTGCATTGAGATATTCAGATTGATGTTGAACAGCCAGGTTTTTAAGGCCTTCCTGAATTTCAAGTGATTTGTTTCCTGCCTAAGGGTCAGTGGAAGAGTGTTCCAGAGGGAGGGTCCAAGATATGAAAAGGATCTGCCGCCCATTCTCGCCAGCCTGATTTTGGGGATCACAAATTGGTTGGCTGTAGCTGAACGAAGGGTACGGGATGGACGGTAGGGATGTATAAGATTTTGTAGGTACTTGGGTGCCTTGTTAGTTGAAATCCTGTGCATAAGACATAAGGATTTGAATTTTACCCGGTTCTCGATTTTCAGCCAATGCAATTCGCGGATGTACTTGGTGGTGGGTGTGGAGATGGGAATTTTCCACAGTAATCTTGCGGCAGCATTTTGCACTGTCTGTAGTCGTCGGGTTGTAGCCTTGTTGGCCCCCAGGTATAGCACGTTGGCGTAGTCGAGCCTGGAGGTTATCATAGCATTGATGACCGATTTTTGGGTATTTTTGGGCAACATCCAACAGATTTTCTTCAACCACTTTAGAATCGCAAAGCAAGTAGCTGATGTCTTAGTAGCTTGCTGATTAAGACTAAGTGATTCATCAATGATGACTCCAAGATTACGGGCTGATTTGACTGGGACCGGTGGTGTACCCATCACATCATCAGGCCAGTGCTGGGGTCCCCAGAGTTCTTTGTTCTTGCCCAAAACAAGTAGCTCTGTTTTCTCGCCATTAAGTTTGAGAACATTTTTTCTCATCCACTCTGCGATGTTAGTGAGGCCGATTTTTAATGACGAGATGTTGTTGGAGTCCGAGGATGATAGAGAGAAAATAAGCTGTGAATCGTCAGCATACGAGAACATGAGTAGACCAGACTCTTCTATCATTTTGGCCAGTGTGCTCATGTAAATATTGAAAAGCAGCGGGCTCAATATAGAGCCCTGCGGCACTCCATGTTTAAGGATCATAGTGTCAGAGCATGCTGATTGGGAAAAAACTTGGAAGGTGCGTTGTTCTAGTAGGGATTTAATCCAGTTGCAGGCGGCGCCCCTAATACCGGTGGCGTGGAGAGTTTGCTCAAGTACAGCATGTGACACAGTATCAAATGCTGCACTGAGATCCAGTAACAGCAAGGCAACCGTTTCTCCACGGTCCAACAATAGACGGATGTTCTCAGTTACGCCCAACAGGGTCGTTTCCGTCGAGAATCCTGTGCGGAATCCTGACTGATGAAGAGGTAGTAGATCCTGGGTGGTAATGAAATCAGTGAGGACTCTGTGAACATGTTTTTCCAATATCTTTGCAAACGTTGGTAATAATGAGATAGGCCTAAAATTGGATGGCAAGTTGGGATCTGTTCCAGCTTTTTTCAATAAAGGGTGAATCATTGCATGTTTCCACTCCTTCGGTACGGTTTCTTCCTGTAATGATTTATTAAGAAGATTGGTAATTGTCTCTAGGGCTCTATTATTTAGTTTTTTCAGGATAGAACAAGGTAGTGGATCGTTTGGTGAACCTGATTTGATGGAATCCAAAAGTTTACGAACCGGTCTAAGTCGAGCGGCGGCCATTTATCTAGAATAGCTGGGGGTGTTACATCATGTGGGAATATACAGGAGGATAACTCTATTTCCGTAGAGATAATGGAGGCTAAAGTATTAGTTTCAAGGCCAATGTAAATATAGTAAAGTATAGTAAAAATAAAACATATGACATTCCATTCCATACAGTGACAATACAATATATTTCAGAACAATATGCTACATTTCCATAATGACACAATTGAAACTGATTACTATACTCAGGGATTTTCCATCGTCTTGCGTGCTCGTATGGCCAATCTTAAAAAAGAACTGGTGCGGAAAGTTAATTCATCACTATCCAGAGCAATCAACATACTATATGAGTCTTTGAGAGTCAGTGGTCTGGATTTTTTAAAATACGGAGTTAAAAACCATTTAATGAATTTAAGATAAAATTTACAGAAAAATAAAAAGTGCAAATCATCCTGAGTACTCACACCATCACAGGGACATAAAATAGAATCAGTACTGTGACAATAGCCTAGTGGAAAGGACAACATAAATTTTACAGTGCCTGCCCTTAAACGAAACAATAATGATCTCTCCCAGCTAGTCATAGGCAGGGAGAGATAGGGCGGCAAAGTCTGTCTACACAGTCCATTTCCTATATATTTCATTACAGTTGATTTTTGCGATTCACTTCTTAGCCTTTCACTATTATAAAGTGCATATAGCGCATTTCTGACCTCAATTTTATCCTTTAATTCTATAGTCATGGGATCAATAAACAAAGTGCCTCTGTCAACTTCATTTAGTGATTTAAAAACTTCGGACAACCATGGGATCCTCATTCCGTGATCACTACTTAAGCAGTCCTTTATAATATTTTGAGTAAGAGCAGCAGCATCATTCCTCCAGATTCTAATCCAGAAAAGTGCAGGTCTTGCTCTAATAAAATCACTTATATGTGGAAGATTTAATTCACTATGACAGATGAAATTGGATGAGGAGATCGGTGCACCCAACACTTTCCTGCAGAAGCGATTTTCCTCCCTTTGAATGCAGAGGCTGTTTCTCGATCCCCATACCTCTGCTCCATACGTGGCAACAGGTGAGCACTGTCATTTAAAAATCTTTAAAATAGCCTTAGTGGCACCTATTTTCTTTGGGCGAGGGAGACTCAAAACAGAGTTGTTGGCCTTCGAGAACTTGCTCGTGGCGTGGGCCAAATGCCCACTCCACGAGCCGTTCGCAGCGAAAACCAACCCTAAATACGGAAATATAGGGACAGATTCCAATTTGTCTGTGCCTAACTGTATAGTATTGAGTTTCCTTTTGCCAGGGCCACAGGACATAATAAAAGATTTTTTTAAATTGACCCTCAAGTCCAGATCCTCCATGAACTTAACAAAAATATGTACAAGCAGACGAAGAGCGTTAGGAGTGCGGGCCATAAGCACCGCATCGTCTGCATATAGGAGCACTGGAAGTGGTTTCCCTAAAATAATTGGGACATCTGTGGTAACTTTTTTCAGGCAGTTGGATAAACCATTAATATAGATGATGAACAGCAGGGGTGCTAAAGCGCACCCCTGCCTCACCCCCCTCCCAATATCAATGGCTCCTGATACCTCGCCGCCCATCCCAATACGTACCCGTGCTTTCAGGTCAGTATGTAGATAGGCTAAGAAATTTACAAGAAACTATTGGTCTCATGGGGTGGTCCGTTAGGTTTTTATGAATTTTCGGCACCATTCTAAGAGTGGGGCTCTTCGGAATCGATTTGGTTAAGAAGTTCTTGGTTCTTTCGTTGATGGTACCCTGTTCATGTGCCTTCTCTAGAATGGTTGTCAAAGTTTTCATAAATTCCGCGGTGGGGTTGTTATCCAGTTTCATATATATGTTCGTGTCTGTAATATGTTCCATGACCTTTGAATCATACATACTTTGGTCCATAATGACTAATGCTCACCCCTAAAGATGGAGATACTTTGAAAAGGATATCATCAAATGATCAGATCAAATGTATGAAAGCTGACAAGGGGGGAGCATTAGTCATTATGGACCAAAGTATGTATGATTCAAAGGTCATGGAACATATTACAGACACGAACATATATATGAAACTGGATAACAACCCCACCGCGGAATTTATGAAAACTTTGAGACCAATAGTTTCCACATGTGGAAGCATCCATGAACCAGTTGGACAACTAATAGACAAATATCTCCAACCCGCAGTACAATCAATGAGGACATATACGAAAGACACAACTGACTTCATCTCAAAATTGAACAACCTTGACATCAATCCGGAAGACAAACTGATCCTATGTACAGCTGATGTACGCTCACTATATACGTCCATACCACACTCCTTGGGCATAGAAGCAATTGAAAAAACCCTGCTAGATTCCACCATAGAAACCCAATTCCAAACATTCCTGATGGAACTCATGCTATTCACCCTCTACCAAAGCTATTTTAAATACCAAGATACCTGGTATCTACAATTGGCTGGCATGGCTATGGGCATTTCGGCGGCACCTGTATATGCCAATATTTTTATGCAACAATTTGAAGAGACCCACATTTTCTCCAAAACCGAATGGACGGACAATCTAGTACTACTTACCAGATACATTGACAATATTTTTATCGTCTGGAAAAACACCAAAGAAAAACTTCTAAACTTGTTAACTGAATTCAACTCAATCGACGAAAGGATCCAACTCACCTGGGAAATATCTGATACAAGTGTCAACTTTTTGAATGTTAAAGTTTCTGTCAACCAACAACGATTTGAAACAGACTTGTTTACTAAACCCACAGACAGGAACAATATGCTACATTTCACAAGCTTTCATGAACCCAACCTGAAAAAACATCTTCCATTTTCTCAAATGGCACGCGCCAAAAGAATTACATCTGACCCCAACAAATCCATACAAAGAATAACACAAGTTGGTCACAAATTCCACCAAAGAGGATACCCATCGGAAATCATTAGGGAGTCCACAAGTAAAATTCTTAAGACGGACAGATTAAAACTTTTGCAACCGAGAATCAAAAAACAACAAACCCGCATAGTGGCAGTTTCAAAATATTCAACAGCGAGTTCCAAATTCAAAAGAATAATATACCAACACTGGCCATTGTTAAATCTGGAACCTGATTTCAACCAAATATTCAAGGAACCTCCTCTATTCGCATTTACTAGAGCACGCAATATAGGTGAACTTGTCCAGTACAAACATACTCCAACGACAAATTATACTGGCACTAAACCATGCTTAAATTGCGGGAATTGCAATAGCATTATAAAAGGAAATGTAATCAACCACCCAATGAGAGGTAACCCAATAAAACTACAAGTTAATGCTACATGCGATTCAAGTAATCTCATCTATGCCCTGAAATGTCCGTGTGGAAAACTCTACGTTGGCAAAACGGAACGAAAAATGAAGATTAGGCTGACAGAACATAAGTCGAACATCCGACTAAAAAGTAGTAAATCGTCCGTAGCCACTCATTTTCAAGAACAGCAACACAACATTTCCCAACTGAAATTCATTGTACTTGAAACGATCATGAAAATGGAAGGTAGAGATAATACCAAATATCTCCTGCAACGTGAAAACACCTGGATCCAGAGACTATCTACCCAGAAGCCATTTGGGCTGAACGACAGAATCGAACTCTCTTGCTACCTATAAATATGACTAATGTTATTAATGCTATAACTGGAGCACCATAGTGATACCTGTGTGTATCCACCTTACACAGTTAATCTATATTCGTTTATATATTTTTTCATTTTTTTTATTTCCCATTTTTAATTTCCACTGTTTATGCATTATGTAATATTCTTTACAAGCTCATGTACTCCTACCTAGACACTGCAACGCATTTTTTACCCCTGTTGCACTATTTCCCAACTAACAGACTACCTAACACCATCCCACTTAGGCTTTCGTCACTTTCTATGATCACATGACCGCCATAACCTCACATGACCTAATGATCAAACGTGGCAGCAGACGTCCCCGTTCTGACCGGCGATGAAGTACGGAACCCTTACGACTCACGACCACTTGTGACCAGGTTAGTTTTCCGACACATCGGCAGTCACACTGCACGATAGGTCTATTGATTGAAACCACCCAGGGCTCTATGCTACTTTTTGACTCACGTACCTCTTGCTTGCAGATTTCACGAAGCGTTAAAAATCCGACGCACGTAAGCTTTATTTCATATACTTCCCCACACTTCACACAGGTTGGGGATTTTTTAAGGTGAACCCATAACATCACATGTTCCCACCACCCTCCCCCCCACCACACCTAGTTCCCACAGCACGAAGACCACACCCGTTTACACCACCACTTACAACAACCCATTCTACTTTATTTTAGTATCCTTTCCCTGATGAAGGGGCGGACATGCCTCGAAATGCATTGGATGTTTATAAAGGACAGCGCCAAAGTGTTAAATATGGAATGAATATATGAAATCTATTATAGAAATGAACAATTAATCAAGAACAAGATTGCTGAATAAAAGCATACTTGAACGTCAAGAAACTGTTTTTGGAACCTCTTTTCCTACGAGAGGAACGCGTGTGTGCGCCACAGGATGGGATCAGTGATCCACTGATCTCACTACCCTTCAGTCAAATGATTATTCCTCCCGTACGTATTACTGTAAAGGAGGGAGTGTCTTTGCCTCGCGTACCACAGTATAAGATTTCCAGAGAAGGTGAAGTGGCCTTGACGCATTTTGTAAATGACTTGATTATGGCAGGGGTGGTGGAGGAAGTCCCCTATAATGTTTGTAACAGTCCGATTCTTCCGATCCTAAAGAAAGACACAGACACTAAGATCTATCGTTTCATTATTGATTTGAGGGAAATTAATAAGTCAGTCAGTCAGTCATTATACTTTTATTCGACACATGTATCATAAAAAGTACAAACAAACAGTGCATACATAAATATAAAAACCATTTCATCATTACAAAAGATACATATGAAAATCATATGGGAATATTGACTGAAGACACCTTGTTTAACAATTTTAGCCTAATGATCCAGGCACATGATAAAAACTTCGAAACCCCACAAACAGTGACCATACAAGATGTATTAGAAATAATGATACGTAGGGCTGATTTATAATCCCTGACTCCAAGGTTCTTTAATACAGGTTTTAACCATTTATTTCTCGCTAGAGTATAAGCTTTGCAGGCAAAGAGGAAATGTCCTAAGGATTCTTCTGGGCAGGAGCATCCCGGACACTTTCTATCCTCTTCCCTCCTTCCACCCCATTTACACATAAAATTTTTGAGGGGAAGTGTACCATATCTAAGTTTCAGGTAAAGGGTCCTATCCCGGGGAATCTGGATGAAATCCAGAAACAGTTCCAGCTTTGTGGTGCACTTATGGGAAAAAAAAATCTCCGTTAGTTGCCCCCAGTTTGGGGTAAGCAAAGCCTTGGCCTCTATCCAGTCCCAATAAAGTTTTTTTACCGTATGTTTTGGTGGGGGGGATTGGGAGGCCCATGCATCGCTTAAACCCACGCTAGCTGTGAGTTGTTTTAATGCATTTAACCACTTGATCTTACCCGCTGTGTTTAGCTTTAATATCTCATCAAAGACAATAGCATAATTAGCTAGCTCGGGGGTTCTCCTAAGGCACACCCAATATAGAAGAGGGCGAAGCTGGCCAATATCCCGAATGGACCTTCTACCCAAATCTGCAAGTAGTGGTTTCAATGGGGTGGAGGAAGGAAGGGAAACCAAGTCTCGCATGAACTTATTCTCAGTTATCACATGGGTATTGGTATTCTCAATACCCCAAATTTCTGAACCATAGACCGCTGAGGCTATTGCCTTTCCCTCATAAACTGAAAGAGCGGGGGCTATTGGTCTACTAACTGAGAGGCGCTGATTCTTTAAAATAATGCCAGAGACTCTTTTAAGATTTAAAATCATTTTGCTTATATGTGGTTCCCATTTCAGCTTATTGTTAATTCTAACCCCGAGGTAGTCAAACTCCTCCACTACCTCTAGAGGTGATCCATTCAAAAACAAGTGTATCTTGCTATGATTTCTCTTGGCGGTCATAACCATTAGTTTAGTTTTTGTAGTGTTTATTGTGAGTCCCCGTTCCTGGAAAAAAACACTAAAACGGTCAAGGAGAATTTGGAGACCTTTGGGGGTTTTGGATAGCAGAAGGGTGTCATCGGCAAAGAGGAGCGATGCTGTTTTCTCCCCGGCAATGATGGGGGCATCTGCCGGTATATCTTGTAGATGTTTCACCACTCCATTTATAAAAAGGGAAAACAAGGTGGGGGCCATCACACACCCCTGCCGCACCCCTCTATTGACAGGAATACTCTTTGTGAGTTGCCCCTGCATCCCCCACCGAATCCTAGCAAAGGTACCCTCATGTAGTCTAGTAATGAATTTTAGTAAATATGGTGGGAATCCCATATCCAATAAAACATCCCATAATTTGGCACGAGGTATTACATCGAATGCAGTCTTTAAGTCTATAAAGGCCAGGTATAGACTCCCCCTGGCTATTGAGACTGTTTTCCAAAAGACTGCGCAGAATCTAAAAACCTGGTCCATTGCTCCTATATTACTTCTAAAACCTGCCTGGAAATGGGACAAGATGTTATCTTCCATTAGCCAACACTCAATCGATTTATTATGACCCTGCCAACTACTTTTTGAATGGTATCAATTAAACTAATTGGTCTGTAGTTGGCAGGATCCTCTCTCTCACCCTTTTTAAAAATGGTGACAACTTCGGCTCCTTTCCATGAAGCAGGTACTTGGTGACCAGATTGGATGAGATTCATAATTTGTGCAATAAAAACGGCCCAGACCATAGGGTCATGCAGCAATAAGTCCCCAGGGATTCCATCCGGGCCAGGAGCCTTACCCGGAATTATTTTTTGGATTGCATCCTGGACTTCACGGGGCGTAAACATCTCATTTATGATATCACCAATGGGTTGGGCCAAACAACCGGTATCTAATACGGGGGGAGCTAGCTCAACTTCCGGGCTACCTTCACCATATAGTTTAGAAAAGTGGGAGTGCCATTGGCACTCAGTGATGTGATTTGGAATGGGCTCAGCACCACGCCTGTCAAGAATATTTATTAACTTCCAAAATACAGTGGCGTTTTTCCCATGGGCTGCTTCTTTTAGTGCCTGCCAATGTTCCTCTTCCCATTCTTTTTTAGCTTTCGCAATAATGTTGCGATAGTCTTGTCTTGCATTTGTAGCAGCTATCGGATCCTTGTTTTTTATGGCCAAGGAAATGGCTTTTCTTTTTTCTCTACAGGAGACTGTATACCAAGGGTTACCCTTCCTTCCGGTGTGCTTAATTAGTTGGTGGCCCTTATTATTTTTTTTTGTAAAAAACGTACTAATCTCGCCTATTAAGTTCTTGTACTTGGCTGCTGTCGTGGGCCCTCGAGAATGGGGGAGGGTTGGGGTAACTGATGATAAATCACTCGAGGCAGCCAGAACTAGAGCTTTAATATTATCAAGTATCCCCTCATCGCACCTGACTACATTCTATTTGAGCCTGCGATTGCAGTTGGAGGGGATTAATTCTTTGGTAACTAGCTCAGAATGGACTCTGTTATCAATATTATCGCCCCAAAACATACCCATACAAAGGGGATTATGATCACTGTCAGTCCTCTGGCACACCTTCATATCCACAAGGTTAACCCATGACCAAACATCCAAAAGGATGTAATCGATCCGTGAAGGGCAGCCTATTCGATTAAAGGTCATTGCACCCATACGATCTGATGTAGTGCGACCATTTAGGGCCCATAGGTCGTGGGTCGAAACCAGAGCATTTAACTGAATAGCTCTAGCCGACCACTTCTTAATTGGAGCCAAAGTTAGAGATGGAATAGATTGGTTTCCTAGTTTGTTATGAGAACCCGAAAGTTCCTCCTCATCCAAGGGCTCAAAGGTACAGTTAAAATCGCCCCCCACTAATACTGTAGATTTGTGGGGGAGGGAAGATAAACTGTTACCCAACAACTCCAATGTGGGTGAAGATTGACCACCCGATAAACCTCTGGCATAAACACAAAAAAGATCCAGGAAGTTTTGGCCAGACTGGCTTTTAACAGTGATATGCAATATGTCATTAGAGGGGATATGATTAACAGTGACAACGCAGTTCAGGTCTATCCTTATCCAGATAAGTAAACCTCCCGAAGGACGCCCCTTACCCGGTAGGGTTGCAGGAACAAAAAATGTAGAGTAACCATGCTTATATTCTGGTTGAACACACCAGGTTTCTTGGAACATACAAATGTGGTGGTCCTCTATGAAATTATTCCAAACAGGATTAGCCAGATTTTTCTTTAAACCTGCTATGTTCCAAGACAGGATTTTGATGGGGGGATGCGACGATGGAAGGTCTATCGAAGATGTCAAATTGTCAATGCCCCCTACCAATATCTCTGGACTGGCGCTAACTAGATTGGGTGGTACCTCCCTGGTGTTGGAAGTGGGACCAGTGTCCTGGAGAGTAAGCACCCCTCGCTCTTTAGGAACTTCAGGGGACTCGGATGGTGGTCAGTCCACCCCTTCTAACCCACTAAAACGGTTGTAGCAAGGGAATAGGGGGTAGTTAAGCTGCGGACCCCACCTTTCTTCATTCTGCTGGAAATCGCCCATCCAATGGTGCCCTTTCCTTCTGGGGACTAAATTCCATCCTTCCTCAACAGCCATTCCCCACTTTTGGGGGTTCTGATAGATAGACTTAACACTCCCATTACTCCCTCTCCCTGGCCCTTTGTTGGCCGCCCTCAACCAGCTCCATCTGGCATCCTCATGGCCCTCTTGAGCGTAAAAAAAAGACAATGGTTTGGCTGATATAAGATAGTAGTACCCCAGTATCCGGTGGTGTCTGACATTACCACCTTACTCGCCTTGATCCCACCTACATCTACTACATTTACTGTTATCGATTTAAAGAATGCTTTCTTCTCAATTCCCATTCATCCTGATAGCCGATTTTTGTTCGGCTTCACATTAAATAATAAATCATATAGATTTTGTCGAGTTCCTCAAGGCTACACAGAAAGCCCTAGCATTTATAGCCAGGCTTTAAAAAGACAGCTTGATTCTTTCGACTTACAGTCTGGGGTGGCTCTTATTCTATATGTTGATGACATTTTACTTGCAGCAGACACGAAGGAACAATGTGAGGAGAGTACTCTCTCCCTACTTTCTCTTCTTGCCAAAAATAATCACAAGGCCTCGAGGAAGAAGTTGCAATATTGTAGACCAAAGGTAACCTACCTCGGTCATCTTCTGTCTAAGGAGGGGCGTGCATTGACATCAGACCGAATTCAAGCAATTTTAAATACACCAGTCCCTTGCACTCAGAAAGATGTTCGTGCTTTCATAGGTTTGACGTCCTTTTGTAGACAGTGGATACTAGGATTTTCGCACATTATAAAACCTTTGCTAGCGTTGTTGTCCAAAACTACACCAATTCCCCTTGAATGGACAGATGAATGTCAGAATGCTTTTGAACAATTGAGACAAGCCCTTTGTTCTGCACCAGTGTTAGGTACACCAGATTATACAAAGATCTTTACACTATATGTACACGAGAAGGATGGGTGCGCATTGTCAGTCTTAGTGCAGACACACGGAGATAAACAGAGACCTTGTGCGTACTTCTCAGCAGTACTCGACCCTGTGGCTCGAGGATTGCCTGGATGTTTTCGAGCAGTTGCAGCAACATCTGTGGCCATACGACAGAGTGAGGGGATAGTTTTGTCACATAAATTGTTGGTGTTAGTTCCCCATGCAGTAGATGCTTTATTGAACCAAACGAAAACACAGCATCTAACTAGCGCTCGTTTAACAGGATACGAGCTAACGCAGTTGGCACCACATATTACACTGAAGAGGTGCGCCACTTTGAACCCGCTACTTTATTGCCATATCCTGTTGCTGAGACCCAGAAGAAAGAACATCATGATTGTGTTTTTCTGACCGAAGAACAAACAAAGGGTCGTATCGATTTACAGGATACGCCGCTTCCAGATGTAGATGGGCAATTGTGGGTTGATGGATCGTGTATAAAGCTGCCAGATGGTACGACTTCCGCAGCCTATGCGATCACAACACAGTGGTAGAAACAGCACGAATACCGCAAAAATTGGCCCAAGCAGCTGAATTGATAGCCTTAACGAAAGCATGTGAGTTAAGTGCTGGATTATGTGTGAATATCTACACTGACAGCCGTTACGCTTTTGGAGTAGTGCACGATTTCGGTCTACTCTGGAAGGAACGAGGGTTCCTGACTTCGCATGGAGTACACATCATGCATGGAGAATTAGTACGTGATCTCCTGAATGCACTATTATGTCCAAAGAAAGTGGCGATAGTCAAATGTAGTGCACACAAGAAGTTGACAGACAAAATAGGACAAGGAAACGCGTTTGCAGATCGCATAGCGAGAGAGACTGCCATGTTACAAAATGTCTCTCCTATGTATGTGGTGAAATCACAGGCTGAGCGATGGCATGATGCTAGAGAGGAAATATTAGACATACAAAAGTCAGCATCTGAAGCAGAACTTGCAACCTGGGCAACAGAGGGAGTGTTGGATGATGAGGGTTGTTGGCGTAGCAAAGATATGGAGAGATGAAAATTGCCTGCCGCTTATTTGCAAGCAATGGTTCAAATGACACATGGGCTGTCACATGTTGGAGCTCTTGCAATTACTAAATTGCTTACACGAATTTGGGAGCATCCTGAGATTGCCAGCACGGCTAAGAGAGTAGTACAAACCTGTCTGATATGCTTACAGTACAATCCTGCTAAAGGGACTTATACTCCTAAAGGAGGGTTCGTTCCACCTACTGCACCATTCGAAGTACTACAAATGGATTACATCCAGCTTGAGCATTGTAATAATTTGAAGTATGTCCTAGTGGTGGTGTGTGCCTTCAGTAAATGGAGTGAAGACTACCCCACGAAGGATAATACAGCATTGACAACAGCTAAAGTGTTACTCAAGGAGTACTTCCCACGCTATGGTGTTTGTAAATTTTTGTGGAATGACAATGGTCCTCATTTTGTTGGGAAAATAGTGGAGTATGTCCTGAAAGGTAATAGTGGCTGGGTAAATCTTGCGCAACAACAACTGCTGTAATATTCTCCTAATAAAGCGGCTCAAGGGAACAGGGGGAAACGGCCACCAGCGCCCCCAAAAAAGAGAACTCCTCTGAGACCAGGGAGTTCAAATAACAAAGATAAATTGTCCCCGAGCACATAGATACAAATTCTTAGATTGTCCCAAGAGAAAAGATAACCACAATCAAAAATTGTTCTTTCAAAGTTCATCAAGTCAAATTCCTTTAATTTTCATTTCTTTTCTCTTCATATATCAACAAAATTCTTCATAATCTCCTTCAAATTGACATAGAAATGTAGCCAATGCATCAAGGACCAATGCCAACACGTGTTTCGTCAGAGGGTACAATTACCCAAATGACTTCTTCAGGGCTACAATAAAATAAGAAATACATAATATATACAATTCTCATTACATGTAAAACCAAACCATCACCAGTGAGTATACATTTCACCCAAAACAAAAAGGTGAAGTGTAACAGAATATACTGTATGCAGGATTTGAGACTGTCACAAAGGATTAACAAAAAACGACTAAATTCATCACTAAAAAGAGAACAAACCTACGCAGTTTATAAGTATCCAGAGAACAAACATAACCCAAATAATAGAGAAAAGGAGAAGAAAAACCTAAGTGTAGTAGATCACCCAAACACAAAATCATAAATAAAACCTTTTTACCCAAGGTGCAGGCCAAAAACCAGGAAAGCTGTAGAGGGCTGTGAAAGCGAGTGGTCAAGCTACTAGTGATTTTTTGTAAAGGGCAAAAAGATCAAATCTTAAAAGCCATATCCATTTGTAATGGGTGGCCTTGCCCTAGAACCATAATTTAACCGAAGTCGGGCAGTTTACTCACCAAAAGATTCAGTCCAAATATGAGGTCAGGTAAACCAATTCCAGAAGATATTAATTCCTCAAATATTACTGAGAAATAAATCAAAGGGGAAAAACCAATTAAAAACATGTTCTCCTAGGTGCTATATCATAGCATACTATACCTATCTAAGACAACAAAGCTCAGTAAAGCTAAATAAGATTTCAAAGAGACCCATCTCCAATGGGTAGTTGGGAGAGTTACCTCAATCCATTTTCTATCTCAGAGTTCTTCTTGTAGAGTAAAATATAATTAAGATCTGTAATTAAAATACAAACCAATATACAATATCAGAATTCACCACAGTATATTAAGAGCAGCTTACAATGCAATATACTAACTATGAACACCATGGGAATTGGTCCATAGGTGTGTGAAAAAAAGTCATGAAATCTCTTAAATAAAGTAATAATTTTGTTAAAAAAGGCTTATTTGTCACTCGCTACAATATAAATCGGTAATAGCGACCCAACTCATTATATCTATAAAAACAACTAAACAATATGTTGGTGCAATCTGATCAAGTTACCATTACCATCAGTAAATATAAATGGCCCATAATACTCAAGTTTCTAACGTCATATTTACTCCCATAGGGAACATGCAAAGTAAAGCAAGCAGCCGGTTAAACAAAACATAAGGCTGCACTTCTTTGGCTCCCCGCATTACCCACAAACAGCCTGAGCCCATGTAAGTGCCCCTAAACTAACCAAGGAGAGTGCTCCTCAAGCCGTCAAAAAAGGGTTCGTTTTCAATGAGAACCGAAGTGTTAGTATACGGCGTATAAATACCCGCTCCCGCCAAACTAATCCTGCCAGTCCCGAAATAAACATAGGACGTCATATTTACTCCCATAAAGAACATGCAAAGCAAAGTAAGCAGCCGGTTAAACAAAACATAAGGCTGCACTTCTTTGGCTCCCCGCATTAACCACAATCAGCCTGAGCCCATGTAAGTGCCCCTAAACTTACCAAGGAGAGTGCTCCTCACGCCGTCAAAAAGGGTTCGTTTTAAATGAGAACCGAAGTGTTAGTATACGGCGTTTAAATACCCGCTCCCGCCAAACTAATCCTGCCAGTCCCGAAATAAACATAGGACGTCAATGTTTACACACACCCAAGAACTAGCGCCATCTTGGAGTAGTAAAATATCGAGCATTATGGTAATCACATAATGTATTTGAACTGTTACAATTAGGCTAGCCAACGAAAAGACGTTTTTTAGAAAAGGAATACAACATGTTTAATGCTTTTAACGAAAAAGCCCATAACGTATGGTCAAGGACTATAAACTCAAAATTAATCGACTCCGGGTTTAGAAATGGATAACAGACTACTAGCCCAAGCTCGACTGATCTATCCAACACTAGTCATCATCGGAAGCCACAGACAGAATCCAACATATATATCTTAATGTACCAATGTGCTCAAAAAAAGAAAAGAAAATAGGAATAAAATAAATAGACAAAAATTATAAAAAAATTTTTAAAAAGGAATAAGGGGAAACCAAAAAAGGAAACCACATCCAGAGAGAGGGAAAACACATAAGGACCCAACGTGATGGATACAGAGATTAAATATACATTTTAAGCAGATTGAGGCCCCAATCTGCAAATCACTAGTTGAAAATAATCTAAAGAAAACACAGACAATTCTTAAGTCCTCTACATGAATATTAACACATCATCACAACACCAACGGGCGCCGTGTAAGTTACAGTACTTCTCTATTATGCAGATATTAGCAAAAGATAGTGTTAACATTTAATACCCAGTAATTCCACTCCAAACACGATATTATACATTACAATGAAATGGCAGAATGATTTTTTTATGTCTACCAGATGAAGATTTGTAATACTCAGCTGGTTCTAAGTTAAACATCAATAGATTAAAGGAAATAATGTAGTTCATGGTCCACATTTATCCCGTATTCCACCGCATGAAGTTTGAGAATCCATTTCGCTTCGCATTGTCTCAGTTTATGCTCTCTATCTCCGCCCCTAAGGTCACCATATATAGTTTCCAGACCATGAAATTGGAACCCCAAACTTTTTTTATACTCCACGCAGTTTGCTGCATGGCAACCAATTGGGTACCTTTGATCCACATTTTTAAGGGCACGGAAATGTTCAATCATTCTTTCTTTCAAAGGGCGGATGGTACTACCCACGTAGATTTTCTTACATCTACAAATGACAACATAATCTACATATTTAGTCAAACAATCCATATGCTGATGAATTTTAAAAGTGCGTGAACCATTATAACTAAATTCCTTAATCCCTTTAAGGGCCATACGGCACATGCTACAACTGCCACAGGGAAATGAGCCAATGTTGAGATCCCTCAACCACGTTTTCGGCGTACCCCGTTGTTTAGGGTAACTAGGGCTAATCATACCCTGGATGGTTTTACCCTTTCTATATGTAATACAGGGTGAGCTGGGAATATAATCCAATAGAGTTTTGTCTGCCAATAGAAGAGGCCAGTTCTTTTTCAGAATCGCATATAACTTATCCGACCATGGATGATAGTTTGTTACAAGGCGTAATTTATTACCCTTATCAGAGTTCGGTTTCTTAGCTGTTTTCAGAGTATCAGTATGTTTAAGTTTGGTCACTCTGTTTTTGGCTTGTATTAACACTTTTTCAGAGTAACCCCTGTTCTTGAATCTTTTTTCAATGTCTGTCACATTGTTCATAAAATCTGCATCCAAAGTACAATTCCTCCTTGCCCTAAGCATTTCCCCATAAGGGATAGCATTTTTCTGGCTTCTGGGGTGAGCACTACCAGCGTGTAGAATTGCATTACACGCGGTGGATTTACGGTACATTTTGCTCTGTATTCTCCCCCAATTCTGATATTGTATATTGGTTTGTATTTTAATTACAGATCTTAATTATATTTTACTCTACAAGAAGAACTCTGAGATAGAAAATGGATTGAGGTAACTCTCCCAACTACCCATTGGAGATGGGTCTCTTTTAAATCTTATTTAGCTTTACTGAGCTTTGTTGTCTTAGATAGGTATAGTATGCTATGATATAGCACCTAGGAGAACATGTTTTTAATTGGTTTTTCCCCTTTGATTTAGTTCTCAGTAATATTTGAGGAATTAATATCTTCTGGAATTGGTTTACCTGACCTCATATTTGGACTGAATCTTTTGGTGAGTAAACTGCCCGACTTCGGTTAAATTATGGTTCTAGGGCAAGGCCACCCATTACAAATGGATATGGCTTTTAAGATTTGATCTTTTTGCCCTTTACAAAAAATCACTAGTAGCTTGACCACTCGCTTTCACAGCCCTCTACAGCTTTCCTGGTTTTTAGCCTGCACCTTGGGTAAAAAGGTTTTATTTATGATTTTGTGTTTGGGTGATCTACTACACTTAGGTTTTTCTTCTCCTTTTCTCTATTATTTGGACTATGTTTGTTCTCTGGATACTTATAAACTGCGTAGGTTTGTTCTCTTTTTAGTGATGAATTTAGTCGTTTTTTGTTAATCCTTTGTGACAGTCTCAAATCCTGCATACAGTATATTCTGTTACACTTCACCTTTTTGTTTTGGGTGAAATGTATACTCACTGGTGATGGTTTGGTTTTACATGTAATGAGAATTGTATATATTATGTATTTCTTATTTTATTGTAGCCCTGAAGAAGTCATTTGGGTAATTGTACCCTCTGACGAAACACGTGTTGGCATTGGTCCTTGATGCATTGGCTACATTTCTATGTCAATTTGAAGGAGATTATGAAGAATTTTGTTGATATATGAAGAGAAAAGAAATTAAAATTAAAGGAATTTGACTTGATGAACTTTGAAAGAACAATTTTTGATTGTGGTTATCTTTTCTCTTGGGACAATCTAAGAATTTGTATCTATGTGCTCGGGGACAATTTATCTATGTCCTGAAAGGATTGGGAATTAAACAGAAATTTCACGCTGTATTCCACCCGCAGTCAGCAGGTTTGGTAGAGAGGTATAATGGAACTCTGAAGCTGAAGCTAGCAAAGATCGTGGCATCCACGTCTTTGAAATGGCCGGACGCTTTGCCTTTGGCATTACTGTTTATTAGATCAGTGCCACATTCCCGATCTGGCCTCACACCATATGAAGTGGTGTTTGGAAGGCCTATGAATATATGGGGAGTCCCTAAGCCTCGCTTAGTACATTATGTGCCTTGTATAATGATGAACGATTATTTGGCACGATTAACAAATGATTTACTTTCTATTCATCAACAGGTTCGAGAAGCGCTCCCCGACAATTCTATTGGAGAGGCTCACGATCTCCGTCCTGGGGATCATGTAATGATCCGTGCGTTCGAGAGAACCAGCAGTTTGGAGCCGAGGTGGCGTGGCCCTGAACAAGTATTGCTGGCAACTCGGACAGCTGTGCGAGTCACGAATAAGAAGCGGTGGGTACATTCCACTCACTGCCGTCGTGTCTCTCCGGACCTGATGAATCCTGCGGTGCTGTCTGATTATCGAGACATCTTGGATGCAGAGAAGAGCCCAGCTGTTACGCCTCACGAATCGGAGGGGGCCTTCCCGGACCACACTGTTTCTGGTGGAGCGAAATATAACCTACGGCCAAGAAAAGCAGTTGTTTTGTGCGAGACTGGTTGAGTTACCGTTCTGAGGTTTGCGAAAACGGAAGCCGAGAATATCAAGGGGGGGGGGGATCAGTTCTGTCCAGTGTAGCGACACCCGTCTTGAATCTCGAGAAGAAACCAGCGGCTACCTCGGATCTCAGCACTAATTTTGTATTTTTTTTATTTTTGGTTTGCAATTTTTGTTCTTTGAACTATGGCACCTACTATGACGAGAAACAGAAGAATTCTTGGTGCAGGGCTTTTTGTTACGACTATAGTGGTAATAGCAGTAATAGCTTGGATCGTAGAACGATTGATTCCGGCGAGAGAATATTTACTGCCTACCACTCCAATCCCATCTGAACATTATCATTTTACTCTGCCATATCATGAAGAGAGGCATAGACAGACTTACCTAAATAATAGCTTCATTCAAATTCTACATCATACCCATAATATGACGAACACTTCAAACTGTTGGGTATGTGGAATGTTGCCTGGACATCAGAAGAAAGGAGGAACTCCACTTATTCCTCTTCCATTCTCTCATAATGGTTCGTGTAATACTTGGTATACTCTTCTTTTTACTTTGAGATGGCCAACAAAAGGTGGATTACTCTTCCGACTAAATAAAGTTTGTTATAATGATAGAGATGGTTACCCACAGGCAGAAGGAACTAAATTTGAGTGGGAAGAATATCGACCAGACAATGTATCTACACCTCGTATTTTTACTAATCAAAGAATTACACATATGTCCAGTTTACATGTAATTACTGTTATTGATACTAAAGCGGACCTATGTGTACGAAATAAAGGTACCATTCCGGTGGGGAAGAGTGAATGTACTATTACCCTAGCATTTGACACACCAACTGGTATTGCCTTTGTAGCCTCACGAAATACTTACTTTATTTGTGGAAATAAAGGATACCATTGTCTTCCCATTGGATGGTTAGGAACTTGCTATATATCTTTTGTACTACCCCCTGTATGTATTGCCCCGCCTATGTACCATAATGATTTTGTATTATATCATGATTTTATATTAAATAGGGTTAAGAGAACATTAGAGATTGAGAATGTAGATCAAACTGACACCTCTTTAAAGCAATATGTAGATTTTAATTTAGGCCTGTTTTCCTTTGTTGGTGCTGCCCTAAATAGCAGGAAAATAAGACGGCTAACACGTGTTGTGGAAGCTGTCGCTAATGAAACTGCCTCTGCTTTAGGGAACTTAACTGAGGAACTCCAAATTACTAGAATTGTAATGCTTCAGAACCGAATGGTTCTGGACGTAGTACTAGCTGATCGTGGGGGTGCATGCCGCATTATCGGTAGTAGTTGTTGTGTGTACGTCCCAGATAATTCACCTTCTGTGTATGATGCCATTTCTAAATTGCACAAAATTGCTGCTGAAATTCATCCTGAAAATGGTACATGGACATTCTCTAATTGGTTCTGGACTTTGCTTAGTACCTGGGGTTGGAAATTACTGACTATCCTGTGTATGATTATTGGAGTACTCTTTTTCCTTTCTTTATGTATTCAATGTGGCCCTACTTTATGTTCTGTATGTATTACAGCCTGCATTCCGTCCAAACGAGCTATTGTCAAAAATTTGCAAATAAGTAACAATGAGATAAAGAAAATAATGATGATTAATATTGACGATGAATATCCAGATTACTTCCATTATGAGGTAGCTTCAGCTAAATGCTAAAAGGGCTGTCTGTCGTAATTTAGCAGTGACTAGGTTAGCATTTATCCCAGCTACACGAACTTTCGTGTTTAACTTGATCAAACTTGTGGGGGCCATTTTGTATTTCCTGGCTTCCATTTTGTATGAACATGCGGCCTTGTGGTGAGCATGCCCTTTTGTCCTTTCTCTGTACCAATGACCATTTACCTTGCCCGGCAACAGGCTATTTTTAGCACTGGTCAAGATCACGCATGCGTACTCGAACGTTTAGATTAATGAGTGGTCACCTCTTAGGAATGTCCTCCAAAACTGACCAGTGGTACTAAACTCCTCCCACATGTTGGCTGTGTTCCAAAAATGCCCTTATATGTACCTAAATTGTGTAAAAGTATACCGCCTACCTTTTTATTACTGTTAAACTTGTATAAAAGAGGTCGCACACCGATGTTCGGGGTGATACTTCTTGCATTACCGAAGGGTGCTGTAGGAATGTACCACCACCCCATGGGGTCCTAATAAACTTGTCTTTTGCATTTTCCAGTTTCCGTGCGTTTTTTGCAGAGTATGTAGACCTGACGAAACCCAATACCACAGATGAAAGCATGGCAAACTGGGTGCAGGCCTGAGCACACTGCCTGGCTTCAAAAATGGCCCCTTGACCCCCACCACATGGCAAGGCCCTGACTGGACCAGGCTTTAAAATGGCCCCCACCCACATGGCCAGGACCCAACAACACCCCAAAAAGTTAAAAAAACACACAAAAATCACCACAATCCAATGCCTTCCATGCCCTCAATGATGATTAAATTCAAGACAACCGACAGAAAGACTAAGTCCATCCACCACTCACTACCTCTGGGCATAATGGTTGAAAGCAAGGCAAACTGGGTGCAGGCCTGAGCAGACTGCCTGGCTTCAAAATGGCCCCTTGACCCCAACCACATGGCCAGGCCCTGCCTGTACCAGGCCTCAAAATGGCCCCCATCCACATGGCCAGGCTGCAACAACACCCCTAGAAGTCGAAAAATACACACAAATCACCACAATCCAATGCCATCCATGCCCTCAATGATGTTTAAATTCAAGACACCCCACAGAAATACTAGGTCCATGCACCACTGAGTACCCCTGGGCATAATGGTTGAAAGCAAGGCAAATTGGGTGAAGGCCTGAGCACACTGCCTGGCTTCAAAATAGTCCCTTGACCCCCACCACATGGCCCGGCCCTGCCTGTACCAGGCCTCAAAATGGCCCCCACCCACATGGCCAGGCCCCAACAACACCCCAAAAAGACGAAAAACACACAACAATCACCACAATCCAATGCCATCCATGCCCTCAATGATGTTTAAATTCAAGAGACCCCACAGAAAGACTTGGTCCATGCACCAATGAGTACCCCTGGGCATAATGGTTGAAGGCAAGGCAAACTGGGTGCAGGCCTGATCACACTGCCTGGCTTCAAAATGACCCCTTGCCAACCACCACATGGCCAGGCCCTGCCTGTACCAGGCCTCAAAATGGCCCCCACCCACATGGCCAGGCCCCAACAACACACCAAAAAGTCAAATAACACACAAAAAATCACCACAATCCAATGCCATCCATGCCTTCAATGATGTTTAAATTCAAGACACCCCACAGAAAGACTAGGTCCATGCACCACTGAGTACCCCTGGGCATAATGGTTGAAAGCAAGGCAAACTGGGTGCAGGCCTGAGCACACTGCCTGGCTTCAAAATGGCCCCTTGACCGCCACCACATGGCCAGGCCCTGCCTGTACCAGGCCTCAAAATGACCCCCACCCACATGGCCAGGCCCCAACATCATCCCTAAAAGTCGAAAAACACACAAAAATCACCACAATCCAATGCCATGCATGTCTTCAATGATGTTTAAATTCAAGACACCCCACAGAAACACTTGGTCCATGCACCACTGAGTACCCCTGGGCATAATGGTTGAAAGCAAGGCAAACTGGGTGCAGGCCTGAGCACACTGCCTGGCTTCAAAATGGCCCCTTGACCCCCACCATATGGCCAGGCCCTGCCTGGACCAGCCCTCAAAATGGCCCCAACCACATGGCCAGGCCCCAACAACATCCCTAAAAGTCGAAAAACACACAAAAAACACCACAATCCAATGCCATCCATGCCCTCAATGATGTTTACATTCAAGACACCCCACAGAAAGACTAGGTCCATGCACCACTGAGTACCCCTGGGCATAATGGTTGAAAGCAAGGCAAACTGGGTGCAGGCCTGAGCACACTGCCTGGCTTCAAAATGGCACCTTGACCCCCACCACATGGCCAGGCCCTGCCTGGACCAGGCCTCAAAATGGCCCCCACCCACATGGCCAGGCCCCAACAACACCCCAAAAAGTTGAAAAACACACACAAATCACCACAATCCAATGCCATCCATGCCCTCAATGATGTTTAAATTCAAGACACGCCACAGAAAGACGTGGTCCATGCACCACTGAGTACCCCTGAGCATAATGGTTGAAAGCAATGCAAACTGGGTGCAGGCCTGAGCACACTGCCTGGCTTCAAAATGGCCCCTTGACCCCCACCACATGGCCAGGCCCTGCCTGTACAAGGCCTCAAAATGGCCCCCACCCACATGGCCAGGCCCAAACAACACACCAAGAAGTCAAAAAAGACACAAAAATAACCACAATCCAATGACATCCATGCCCTCAATGATGTTTAAATTCAAGACATCCCACAGAAAGACTAGGTCCATGCACCACTGAGTACCCCTGGGCATAATGGTTGAAAGCAAGGCAAACTGGGTGCAGGCCTGAACACACTGCCTGGCTTCAAAATGTCCCCTTGACCCCCACCACATGGCCAGGCCCTGCCTGTACCAGGCCTCAAAATGGCCCCCACCCACATGGCCAGGCCCCAACAACACCCCAAAAAGTTGAAAAACACACAACCATCACCACAATCCAATGCCATCCATGCCCTCAGTGATGTTTAAATTCAAGACACCCCACAGAAAGACTTGGTCCATGCACCACTGAGTACCCCTGGGCATAATGGTTGAAAGCAAGGCAAACTGGGTGCAGGCCTGAACACACTGCCTGGCTTCAAAATGACCCCTTGACCACCACCACATGGCCAGGCCCTGCCAGTACCAGGCCTCAAAATGTCCCCCACCCACATGGCCAGGCCCCAACAACACCCCAAAAAGTAAAAAGAACACACAAAAATCACCACAATCCAATGCCATCCATGCCCTCAATGTTTTTTAAATTCAAGACACCCCACAGAAAGACTAGGTCCATGCACCACTGAGTACCCCTGAGCATAATGGTTGAAAGAAAGGCAAACTGGGTGCAGGCCTGAGCACACTGCCTAGCTTCAAAATGGCCCCTTGAACCCCACCACATGGCCAGGCCCTGCCTGTACCAGGCCTCAAAATGGCCCCCACCCACATGGCTAGGCACCAACAACACCCCAAACAGTCGCAAAACACACAATAAAATCACCACAACCCAATGCCATCCATGCCCTCAATGATGTTTAAATTCAAGACACCCCACAGAAAGACTAGGTCCATGCACCACTGAGTACCCCTGGGCATAATGGTTGAAAGCAAGGCAAACTGGGTGCAGGCCTGAGCACACTGCCTGGCTATAAAATTGCCCCTTAACCCCCAATACATGGCCAGGCCCTGCCTGGACCAGGCCTCAAAAAGGCCCCCACCCACATGGCCAGGCCCCAACAACACCCCAAAAAGTTGAAAAACACACACAAATCACCACAATCCAATGCCATCCATGCCCTCAATGGTGTTTAAATTCAAGACACCCCACAGAAAGACTTGGTCCATGCACCACTGAGTACCCCTGAGCATAATGGTTGAAAGCAAGGCAAACTGGGTACAGGCCTGAGCACACTGCCTGGCTTCAAAATGGCCCCTTGACCCCCACCACATGACCAGGCCCTGCCTGTACCAGGCCTCAAAATGGCCCCCACCCACATGGCCAGGCCCCAACAACACCCCAAGAAGTCAAAAAAGACACAAAAATAACCACAATCCAATGACATCCATGCCCTCAACAATGTTTAAATTCAAGACACCCCACAGAAAGACTAGGTCTTTGCACCACTGAGTACCCCTGGGCATAATGGTTGAAAGCAAGGCAAACTGGGTGCAAGCCTGAGCACACTGCCTGGCTTCAAAATGCCCCCTTGACCCCCACCACATGGCCAGGCCCTGCCTGTACCAGGCCTCAAAATGGCCCCCACCCAAATGGCTAGGCACCAACAACACCCCAAACAGTCGAAAAACACACAAAACATCACCACAACCCAATGCCATCCATGCCCTCAATGATGTTTAAATTCAAGACACCCCACAGAAAGACTAGGTCCATGCACCACTGAGTAACCCTGGACATAATGGTTGAAAGCAAGGCAAACTGGGTGCAGGCCTGAACACACTGCCTGGCTTCAAAATGACCCCTTGACCACCACCACATGGCCAGGCCCTGCCTGTACCAGGTCTCAAAATGGCCCCCACCCACATGGCCAGGCCCCAACAACACCCCAAAAAGTAAAAAAACACACAAAAATCACCACAATCCAATGCCATCCATGCCCTCAATGATGTTTAAATTCAAGACACCCCACAGAAAGACTAGGTCCATGCACCACTGAGTACCCCTGGGCATAATAGTTGAAAGAAAGGCAAACTGGGTGCAGGCCTGAGCACACTGCCTGGCTTCAAAATGGCCCCTTGATCCCCACCACATGGCCAGGCCCTGCCTGTACCAGGCCTCAAAATGGCCCCCACCCAAATGGCTAGGCACCAACAACACCCCAAACAGTCGAAAAACACACAAAACATCACCACAACCCAATGCCATCCATGCCCTCAATGATGTTTAAATTCAAGACACCCCACAGAAAGACTAGGTCCATGCACCACTGAGTACCCCTGGGCATAATGGTTGAAAGCAAGGCAAACTGGGTGCAGGCCTGAGCACACTGCCTGGCTGTAAAATGTCCCCTTAACCCCCACCACATGGCCAGGCCCTGCCTGTACCAGGCCTCAAAATGGCCCCCACCCATATGGCCAGGCCCCAACAACACCCCAAGAAGTAAAAAAAGACACAAAAATAACCACAATCCAATGCCATCCATGCCCTCAATGATGTTTAAATTCAAGACTTCCCACAGAAAGACTAGGTCCATGCACCACTGACTACCCCTGGTCAGAATGGTTGAAAGCAAGGCAAACTGGGTGCAGGCCTGAGCACACTGCCTGGCTTCAAAATGGCCCCCTAACCCCCACCACATGGCAAGGCCCTGCCTGTACCAGGCCTCAAAATGGCCCCCACACACATGGCCAGGCCCCAACAACACCCCAAAAAGTCGGAAAACACACAAAAATCACCACAATCCAATGCCATCCATGCCCTCAATGATGTTTAAATTCAAGACACCCCACAGAAAGACTTGGTCCATGCACCACTCACTATCCCTGGGCTTACTGGCTAGTGTGGCTTTACAGGCACCCCAAAATTAAAATTAAAATCCACATATAGTGAGCTAAAATTCAATGACATAAATGAGATTTAAGTTCAACAAAACTCACAGAAACAGTTGTATCATGCACCCATGACTAACCCTGGGCCTACTGGATACTGTATATTTTTTTTTAAGTTGTGAACAAGTTTTAAAATTGTAGTTGCAGCAACTGCAATGCCCCAAACAAACAACACCAACTTACTTGTAAAATCTCAAATCCAAAAGTGATCCAAAAACTCCAAAGTCCAAAAAGTCCTCAAATACAAATATCCAGTGGCAGCCACAAAAAGTAATCCTTCCAGCTCCAGATCCAAATGAAAAGTGACCAGGAGATGTACAAAGCACTGGGAGGAGCCTGCTGGACAGGAACAGGAAGTTGGAGACTCTGGGGCACTTCCTTCCCCCCCCCTAAAAATGAACTCCTTGCACAAAAAAGTGCAGCCAAATTTCAATCTGAGGAGTTATTCTGATCAAAATCATAATTTTCAGAAGGTTTATGCTGCCTGCAGTGGATTTCTTGTGCAGAATTGCAATTTTTGCAATTTCGGGAAGGCGAACTGTTCAAATCTCCTGCCGGAAGTGAGCTATGCGTCGCATCTACGTGTTCGGCATTGTTTACTCCTGCGATGCGTGATAACCGGCCCTTAGGACGTACTCGCGTTGTCAAACTGTCGCTGTGCAAGATAGCGGGCCGTGATGACGTAATTGCGGTCGAAAAACTCTTGCGCGATCACACAGCAAGATCCAAAATGGCACAGCACACGCAAACCGGGAGAAAAACTATTCGGCGAACACAGAATCACGGTAAGTCAATGCAGCGAGCGCGATATTGTATTTTTCAAGCGCGACCAAGCAAACAAATCCGCCAGTTTGCGAATTTACAGATTTTTGAGCAAATTCGTGGGATTCGCGGACCACAAAATTGCCAAAAATCCGCAAATTCCCCGAACTAAACGGATTTTACGCCCACGCTTAGCGCTAAGGAAATATGTAAGGTGTTGGCCCCAGTGTAGCAGAACGACAATATTTCCATAGTAGCCACTTATTTAGTGAAACACTTTATGATTTGCATGACACATAATCCTGGGAAAGGTAACCCCACACCTTCAGGTAACTTTGCACCGCCCTCCTTCCCTTTCGAGGCTCTCCAGATGGATTTCATCAAAATGAAACGAGTTAACAATTTGAAATATGTGCTAGTAGTGCTATTAGTGATTTGTGCATTCAGTAAATGGACTGAGGCTTACCCCACTAAGGAGAATATGGTTATGGCGACGGTGAAGGCACACTTAAAAGGGTTCTTCCCAGGCTTTGGATTGCCGCATTTGATCTGGAGTGACAACGGAAGTCACTTCAATTCAAAGGTCATCATATTGGTGTGCAAAGGCTTGCATATTAAGCAGAAGTTTCATCCAGCGAACCACCCTCAGTCAGCAGGCCTAGTTGAGAAATATAATGAAATATAATGGAACTCTCAAACTGAAGTTAGCAAAGATACAAGCAAGCATAGATTCCGATGGCCTGATATGTTACCTTTGTTAACTACTAGGGCAACTGCGCTCTCTAGAACAGGGTTGCCACCGCATAAAGTAGTTTTTGGATGCTCAGCCAATATCTGGGGCATTCCAAGGCCCAGGCACTTCTCTGAGATAGAGTACCCTTTGCTTGTGGATTACTTGTATGAATTAACTAAAGATCTTCGTTCTATTCATCAACAGATTCAGGAGACACTGCCACCGTTACCAGAGGGGCCCGGGCATCAGTTACAGCCCGGAGATTACGTGCTTGTCAAGAACTTCCAGAGGAAGAGATGCCTGGAGCCTCGTTGGAAGGGACCGCTGTTAGTCCTCCTCGCTACTAGAACAGCGGTAATAATCGACGGCCGGAAAAACTGGGTGCATCGTACTCACTGCAAGAAGTTCCCACTCCCACTTCCCTACAACAAGTGGGTGCTCGACGGCATTGCTGACCAAGAAGGGGAGAGGCTGTCTGCTTTATTCCCTTCTCTGACTCCCGGTTGAGGAAGCAGAGAGTGATGCAGCCTTGCTTGAGGCGGTCACTCTGGAGATAAGGGCAGCCCAGCATCTTCCCCATCTGATCCAGAGGCATCTGAGTCTCAATACCCTTCTGAGCCTGAATTACCCCCTCTTTTTATTGACGAAGAAGTGCCTGGGGTTGTCAGGTATAACTGTTGACAGTGCGCCAGAGGGACAGTCCTAGAGTTAGGGAGGGACTTGAAACTAGGGTGTAGGTGCTAAGTCTAAGGTGCCTGCGTTGGATTAGGGGGAGCTACACTGTTGCACTGCCCTAGACACTGGGCAGGATCATTGAGGGTACTTTCCCAGGAGGGAGGGCGTCCTATTCTGACAGAAGAAGGATTTGTCTCCAGCAAGGGCTGAGATCGCGCTGTCCCCTCGAGGGAGTGCTTCGTAGCACCGTCGTTAATGAACAATAGGAGCCTACCAGCGAGGCTCTAGACGGACGCTGGGTGACTTGTGCCCCTCTGGTCGGTTGTATTCTTGTGGCTCCAGTTCAGACAGCTTTTCTCATGTACCCATTTGGCCGTGCTGCCATGGGGGAGCAACAGCCCCTAGCAGCACCCCCACCAGGGCAGGGGGGGTCTTGTGTGGTCTAGCTGGTCTGCTAAGAGTAAGATAGTAGTAGTAGTAGTATTCCTTCTCATAGTAATGATAATACTGATTGGGGTAGTATGGTATTTAGAAGAACAGCATCCCGTACACACTTTAATAGGGACTACCCCGGCTCCACCTGAGCACCTGTTTGTTACGCTGGCTCCGCAATAAGGGAGGTATATGAAAAAATGCAGGAGATTGTGCACACTTTTGTATTCCAATAATCTTGATTTAGAATTTCAACCGTTCAGCGTGCTACGATAATAATATGCCTGCCTAGCATATGACAAATATGAATAAAGTGGCAATGTCCCTAAGTCAACTTGGGCGCTAGCTTGCACTGCTATATTTGCTATACCTCCAAATAAACTGTGTAAATTCATTTTTTTCAAATTCTTTCAAAGGCATTTTTTACTTTTCCTTTAAACTTTTCATAACACAACAGTCCTAAATGTTGAACATTATACAAAGACATAAATGTATTTTACATGCATCAGTACAATTAATTGATGCTGTATACTTCAGTAGAGCAGCGCCCAATGCATTTCGGGGGCGACCTGTCCCTTCATCAGGGAAAAACCTGTTAAATTCATCTGATGATGTGCAATTGAATATGAAATAATTTCAGTCTGTTTTGTGAAACTTCAATGTAGGAAGAGCGTGCCACCTCATAGTGTAGTTAGCCTGTTGACACTTGTTAAGCCTCATTAACACCAGAGTGCTACCCTTTTTGTGACACACAACTAGATAACACTTACATCCGTAAAGAGGAAAAACTGGATATGCTAGACAACCTTCCCGTCGACCTGTGAACATATTAACCCACCGCTATATCTGGTCATGTTTTCACTCGTTGGAAAATCACATATTCTCGTACACAATACCACTAATGTCACAAATTGCTGAGTGTGTGGGTTACTCTACTCAGTTGTGCACAAGAATGATTTACTGGTGTCTTTACCCCTGTCGTACCTAAGTAGCTGTGCGGCAAGGTTCCAGTTGCTTTCCAAGTTGTATATTCATTATCTTGCGGATGCTATGGATATGATGAAGTCTGATTATGAAGCAGTGTTGGACTATATAGTAGTACACCAGGGTATATACCTGGGACAGGAGGAAAGGAAGGTACCCTCCATCCAGGAGCATGCATAAATGTTTACGAAGATAACCAGAATGCCACATGGCTACAAAATTAAATGCTGGATTTTCAGGGATTTAATTATACCGAATACTTTAAAAGTTTCCATGAACGAAATGTCACTGAAGATAAAGCCATGCCCGTCCCTGTAATTCATACAGCAGCTAGTTTCTAAGTAGAAGATTCTGGGAACATTCCTGTGGGACAGAGCAGTTGCACCTACACATACCGATTAAACACTACTAGTAGCACACCTTTACTTACACCTCCAAATGTATACTTTGTTTGCGGGGAGCAGGCTTATACATGGCTCCCCAGGGGATGCTCTGGCCAGTGTTATGGCACTTTCCTTTTACCTCCTGTTTATATTGCACCGTCCAACTATCAAAAAGACCATTGCTGCAGCGGAGAAGAGAATATTTGTCCCGGGTGAGGAGAGTCATTGATACAGCAGATATCGATCAAACAGATACTACCCTACAGCAATTCACTGATGCCATGGAGGGTATTGTGCCTTTCTGGGGACCTATGTATAATAGCCTTAGCATTCATCACCTCACCAGAGTTGTAGAAGAGGTTATCAACACTGCAGCAGGCATACTCACTAACATTACGGCTGAGCTCCTGGCTACCAGACTTGTTGCTCTTCAAAATCGCATGGTTTTAGATGTCATCCTTGCCGATATGGGTGGAGCTTGTCGCGTCATCAGCAGTAGTCCCGCTATCCAGAAGCTACATAGGCTTGCATCTGATATTCATCAGGGCAATGGTTCATGGTCCTTGACAGGGTGGTTCTATGTCATCTTCACATGCTGCCTATGTGTCGACTGCCTTCCAGCATGCTGCACCTATTATATGAGCAAGCTCACCCCTACCCCTAAATTGCCAGGACGAGATAATAAAGTCTCCTGTAGGAGGGCGATGTGGGCATGATGGCGTCCGATTACAGGTGAGTCGGATCACCTTGCGGGTACCTGTTTGGGCGCCAACTGAAGGAAGTGGCCCTTAGTGGAAGAACATGGGTGCACTTTTGAGAAATTATTTAATAATTGGGCCTCTAAATATGTCTGGCATTAACCATGATCTTTTGTGTTTATTCAAATTCTGTCCTTTTCTCTCTTTGTCTATCGGCTAGCTTCACTGGGAGATACAGCATCCTGTCCTTTCACAAAGACAATATCGACACAGTTGTTTTGTCAGTGCTAGGAACTACTGAGGCAATGTGTGCTTTTTGAGACCAAATGCTTTTGCCAATGGTTGTTATAATAACGAGGGGCTGGCAGCTCTCACACCAATAAGGCTTTACAAAAACCATGTCAAAACAAGTCACGCATTGACAAAACCAAAAGGCTGACCAACAATGTCAGACCTATTGGCTTTTCCAATGCTTGTTTATTTTTGTTTCCCATAATTTTATTAAAACTGATTAGACTGATTTTCTATTATAAATATGTTTTGGAAATAATAGCAAACAACAACACATTTTACTATAGGATACTGCAAAGAAATGATCCCTACAATTTTACAGTAGTTTAGTAAAATATTTTTGTATTATTTTGAGAACTTTAAATTTTGAAAGCAAAGAATCATCAATCTTGCTTTCAAGCTTCTCCAAATATTTTTATCTGATCAGAGAGCATTCCGGGAGCATTATACATAGCCTTATAGTGCTAAACAATGAAAGCGTGATAACAAATTTTTATACAGGAAGCACTGTCAGTAGTGCAGTCTGAGCTTACAACATTTATTTAGAGCGCTCACCCTAATAATTAAGGCTTTGCATTAATGAACCATGAATACAATTTTGTAAAGCATTAACACATGGACACAAATATTACTTTAACTGCAGGCAATGCCTTTACCTGATCCATAATATGGTACTGAAAACTGGCAGCCTAAGGGTTTGTGCTGTAGAAAGTTGGGCCTACTTGTCCCAAGGACAAAATACACATGAAAACGTGTTGCCCTTGACCCCAAACAATATGGCCTGGGCATCGGGCTATAAAAATTCCACATCCCTGGTCCTAATTGGCTATATGGTCCTAACTCACGTGGCATCTGACTTTATGGTGTTTTGGAAGCATGCATACCCCTCCGGCCATGTGTGCTTTATTGGTGCCAATCTCCCCAGACCACTGGAGTGTGATTCAACTAGGGTTGCCTGTTCGTGCGTTTATCTGCCGGCTGCGTACCACCCCACTTGTGGCCTATCAATCAGGGATATTGGGCCTAGGTCTCAGAGCCTGTCTGACTACGTATTTGCAAGTTGGGGTTGATATGGAGTTCACAATGGCAAATTCTCAGGCATGAATGATTTGTTTTCATTTTAGTATCGACTTTTTCCACATTAACATTCCGCCCTCTAGTTTGTCACCTACACTATCTGACTTACTCCTTTTAACAGTTACTTTATTGGGGATATGTTGTTTCTTATGATCACTCTTGACAATGACTACCTTCCTAGTTCCCTGCATTTTTCCCATTTTGAGGACTGCTTTTTTACAGCATTTAATCCCTAATTGTACAAATCCGCACAAAAATAGGAACATAATTAAAACTGGCAACAGCGGTCTGCACAAACCGGTGATCCACCGGGGAAGCCAAGAGAACTCATTCGAAACCCTCTCCTGCTCAGAGACACCTCCCTCCTTACGCACGTCTCTCTTTAAGTGAGTGGTGCAGAGCTCGAATGGCAAGTGTTAATGTCCCAATGTATGTATCATTCTCTAGAATGAAGGTGCAGCAAGCCGCACCGACAATCTTGGCACACATTCCTCCCTCCATTGTGGTTATCAAGACGTATACATATTGATGCTGCATTACAACGAGGCGGATTACTCACAGTTCTTCCTTGATTGAATTAAGACCGAGCTGAGTGCTGTTGAGCATTTTAAGCATTTCCCGCCTGGTTATTTGTAACCAGTGGGCATTGGCTTTTGTCTGCAGGGCAAAGATGGGTATCATGCATGAACGTGCCACAGTTAGCATTCATGCCCATTGGAAATGTATTCCTTAACCCCTGAAACATAATAAATAAAGTGTAAGTTTCCATATAATTAGGGGCTGCTCCTTGCTTTCTGACAAAGTGTATCTACTCACCTTAGTGTCCCAGAACTCTTAACAGTGGGTGTTTGTGCTCTTATTCAACCCTCCTCCCTGCGACTGATTCCCCTTGCTATTGGGCAGCCCTACAAAAGAACTCCATAACGGAGGATCACCTGTCAAAAAAGACCGCCCCAGATACGCAAAGGGCCACCCTCGGTAAACAGATAGATGTAGGAGCGGAGGTGTTCCTGCACTGAGTTGGGGGTCTCGCTACCTCCAAGAATCTCTTCTCTAGGAGGTTTTGGGGCCAAAGAGTGTCCTCCCCTGTGGTGCCCTTTCTGAGCATCCTGTCTAGCATTAGTTTCAGTGAAGAAGCATAAGGCAGTTGGGTTGGTTTCACATTGGGTCAAATTTACTACTACCCTATGTAGTGCTACCTTGATGGATTGGATCTTGGCCGTTATCCTGCATAGATGTAGGTGGATAAGACATTTTTCCTTCTCAGGGGCTATGTCTTGGGATAAGAAAAGCCTGACTGCTCTTCATGCAGGTTCAGCGAACAGACGTAACATGACCTGGCGGATGTTTGGTAGCCAACTGCGGCCATGTGTTGGTACCATGAGTTGTGGAAGAGGGCACTGTGCAGAGCTTGTAGGATGCTGATGTTCTGTTGAGTGTAATTGTAAGGTGACATGGGAGAGGTCCCTAAGCAATTGCTATGACAACGTTTGAATAGGCTCCATTTTAAATCAGCAGTTCCTTGGCAGTGAATAGGTCAGGTAGCACTCATAATAGACAGGGGGCACAGAACAATACAAGAATACATAACTTGTCACTTGACAATGCAAGTCTTGGCATGGGTCCCTTGACAGGGGCCTGTGGTGCTCTGGTGGCTGTGGTTTTTGCTTATCAGTTCAAGCTAAAAGTTTGTGATGCTAGTTCGAAGTTTTTCAAAATGTCAACTTCTTGTATGGGCTGGGGTGTTTGCTGTGGCAACGGGGTGTTGGTGCACCTGAAGATTCGGTGGCTGACCTGTTCGGATAAAATCCTTGGTTCATTGTTAACTCAAGAAAACACATTACATGTGGGCCGTAAATCGATGTTTTTCAGAGTTTCTGTATTTTTACCCTAGGTGATTGTTTTCCACACTCCCCTCAGTCGCTATTTTAGTGAGGCACCCCAATACCACTACTTAACAGGCTCTTAATGTCACCTATTGCTAGGTTGATTCCTGCAGTGTTCTTCTCAACGCATGAGTTCCATTTCCCAGCTCAATTCAGCAATGGCGGTAACTTTGTACTTAACCCCTCTTTATCCAGCTGAGTCCATGGCACATAAATGGTCCCTGACATACCCTGCTGTAGTAACGGGTATATTCTTACTTCGGTTAGCTCTATGGGTTTCTCCCTTACATGGCGTTCCCATCTTTTTAGGTATTCCTGCATGTTGTTGAAGTTCCACCTGGCGTCTCCTTCTCAATGTCGGATGCAATCCTCCGCTGTGTGTCCTCTGGCTCAAATGATCCTTCCTTCAGCCAAGGTCTATCATCTTCGTCTTTCTCCTCTGTCCAGCAGGCTAATAGTCAGCAGAACAGGCACGTAAAGATCTCACCTCTCTTGCTACCTTCTCACTTGGAGTTAACTCTCTTTTGTTGGGCACTCTAGTGGAGCAGCGTGCATCCTCGTCACTGCTCCCCTCGTGTGCACGCAAAAGCGACATCGTATTTTTCCTACATCTTGGTTGGGTTAGTACAGGCTGCCTTGGTCTCTTTCCTGGTCAATCCCTCTCCTATGTTGATTGAGTGGTGAGGCTCTGGTCCCTGGCAAAAGCCTCTTGTTAAATTCTGCCTCCAATTCTTCCCCAATCATTACCGTGAACCTACACCACTTCCCTTATATGAGGAGCACACTGCCCTGCATTCTCACTGTGCTTCCTGGATGCATGCTTTTGCTCTTTCTCACCTCAGCTGGCGCCTCTCTTTCTCATCCCGTCTACTGTGCCTCTGTCGCTCTGAGCAATGCACTGTTCTTTAAAGCTGAACTTTGCCTTCAAACTCGCTCTTTGTCGTTTCTTCTGCTACTGGGCAAATCCTGTAGCCTCACCCTTGTCATTGGTTACCGGGGGGCTGGGACTCCCTTCCTCACTGCAATTTGCAAGTCACTACCTAGAGCCGCCACAAATCTCCCTGTCTTTTGAGTATGTTCACTTGAACTAGTTGGTGTGTATGTTCTCCATGCTGCTGAGGTTCTAGTAGACAAGGGAATGGAATCGTCAAGGCTTGCTTGCCTGTTGGTTTCTCATGCTTGGGCCTAACTATCCCCCTTTCAGCGGGAGCCCGCCAGCTCCTACTAAAGATGGATTGGAATAGCCTAATGCAGGGGGAGCTGCAGTGAGCACCTCCATTCTTGCATAAGGTGGGGAAGGCGATGATGCCTTGCTTGCTATTGATAGTTTATGGTTATCGATCTGGGCCTCTTCGAAGATGACCAATAACTCTTGTAATGCCTCTCTCCTGTTTCTCTGGTGGCCTGTGCATGAGTGTTTTAGTATGTTCATTTGTGTTAGTGTCAAAAGTTCCCTCCTTAGGCCAGGGAGTGCCATTCTTGGCAAAACTTAAGTTTCTTTCCCTTTGTGGGGAACATGATTTCCATGTGTTTTAATGTGCTTTAATGCGAAATCCATGATAATTTCTGGAAAAAATATGACGACTCTTTTTGGGGAGTCTCTTTTTTATCTGGTCATGGAGACAAACGTACGCTGTGCACTCTTACAGTTTTTTGTACTATACGAAACTAGATAGCTCAGCGCTATCTACTCATGCATCGAACAATTCAATATGAGCATTTCAATAAACACAGATGATAATGCAAATGAAAGGTTCAGACATAGGTGAAAACAATGCAATAAAAACATTATATGCACAATGTCAAGAGACATGTGGAGGATAGACCCAATAATGTAACAATCGGTTACTAAGTATGTCAGCAGGAAATATGCCTCTGACAGAACAGACCTGTTGAGGATCTAAAAACTAATTTGGTGTTGGTCCTTTTTGTTACATTTTGGAAAGCTGAGTGGAATGCTAACGTCTCTCTCCCACATTGATTATTTTAAATACATGAGTTACACCTAGTTTCCCAGGTCCAAATCTTTTCCCTAAATGTCCGACTCGCACCCTGTGAGACACCCAAGACCGAAGCGTACCAACTGTGTCACGCCCAGCAGTCCGAGCAACCAATACTTCGCAGTCCTTTCAGATACCAACCGTGTTAAGAAACCAGTGGCAATGAGAAATCCTTTGAACCTAAAGAATATGAGAATGAGGTGCCAACTCCACCCAATCAGGATAGCTCTATCACAACAATAGCATCTTGGGAGCCCTAATGTGCTATACAATAAATATTCACCTTTCCTAGTGTGCTGACTATCGAAAAAAAAGGTGACTTCCGTGTGATCTCCTCTAAGGCCTTGCGACTACCAAGCTAGGACACAAAAAATAGGTAATATGGCAGATTCTGTCAGTGGTAGAGTGCTCAGGTTATCTTTTTTAACCGTGGGCAATGAACTCCCCTCCGCTAGCAGAGGCTGCAGAGATTTGTTAACTACGCATTACATTGAAAACATGGAATTCATGCAATAATTCCGACTAAGCCACGTAGCAGAGTTACCTACTGCACCCACAACCCTTTGATAAAACAACTTTACCTTTACATGCTAAAAAGTATATAACCAATTCACAAAAGTGAACCCCAACAAATACCAGGCAATGAGAGAGGTGATGATTTTGGGGTCAGCCCTAACCTAGGGGGAGGGCAAGCAGATGCATTGAACACAAAAAGCATATCATGCTGAACGATTCGGTGGTGGTCCCATCCTCCTAGGACCACCCCAAGCAAAGTTAGGGCAAAAATACAATGCCACGTAAGGTCCAGCAGAGCATTATAGGGCGAGATTCTAGAGTGCAGTGAATATTATAATATTAGCTCTCAGCTGAGTCCGAGAGCCTGCCCCTTGTGGAAGGCCACAGGTTAGGACCCCCAATAATAATTGGGCCAACATGGCATACAAGTAGATAAGGAACAATGAAGACAACATGCGGGATATACAAATCAAACAGGTAAACAGGGGCACAAGCTATACATTTCAGTCAATTAGGTAGAAGATGTTCAGGAAATGGACAGGTTTTAGTGGCCAAATATAAGCTCCCCTCCAACTCCCAAATGCAAACCTGTCTTCACTGCTAATTCCTACGCCACATCCCCTCCACCAGTTGACCCCTTCTCTCTTCCGACCGCTACCCTACCGCTCCCCAGTGACACTCCTCACCTACCTACTTCTCCACCCCCACAACCACTCCTCACACCTATCCCCTACAACATCTCCAGAAACCAACTCCCCTAACTCACAATTAAAGAATAATGCCTCATTGCTCAACTTCCTGCCCATGACTGAGCTAGAAGTCCTTAAAATGACTTGTAATCTTAAACCATCCTCCCACACAAAAGACCCCTTACCCTCTAACCTTATCCCTGCCCTTAAGCACATCATTACCCCATACTGGACGACAATCATCGACACCTCTCTCTCCACTGGCTGTGTACCCACCTCCCTTCAACTTGGACAAATCCCTCCCATAATCAAGAACCCCAATGCTGGCCCCAATGACCTAAATATTCTATGCCCCATCACTATCCACCCACTTCTCTCAAAAGTCCTTGAAAAATGTGTCCTACTACAACTAGACAAACACATCGAAAACTTCAACCTACTCGACCCCTTTCAATCAGGCTTCAGGAAAGGCTGCAGCACCGAAATGGCAACCATTAATAGTAGTGCATCTCCACCGATTAGTTTAACTTGCATTTATTTTTCATTTAAGGTGTATATTTTACATGCAGTTACCTGAAGGTGAAAGACCAACATAATAGTTACAAAACTTTTTTTTTAGCCATTCTTTTGATCCATCCCCCACTTACTGACCATGATTGCCCTCAGGATTACAGTTTCCATACTCTTTATAATGATCATTAAGTGGTGCTGAGGAGTCCCTGTTTTCTAAGTATGTATGATATCACAAAGGTCAAGGTACTTACCGATTTTAAATAGAAAACTGCATGCATCAGAAAGCATTACAGATAAATACATCTTGTTAGATTTGGGGGTCTCTGATTGGCACAGGTACGTACTTGTGAGAAATAGGGACCCTTGCCTCTAGTCAGGGTAAGGTAATACACTCCTAAAAGAACCCCTGCTCACCACCTTGTTAGCTTGGCATGAGCAGACAGGCTTATCTCAGAGGCAGTGTGTAAAGCATTTGTGAACACATACAGTAATCAAGTGACAATACTACAGATGGACACCACACAGTTGTATATTAACCCCTTCCGCGCTCATGACGAGCTGAGCTCGTCATGAGTTGTGCCGCTCGCACGCTCATGATGAGCTCAGCTCGTCATGTAACGCGGCTTTTTCAAAACCGCCGCGCACAGCGGGAAAAGCAGCCGCGTGCATGCGGTTAAACATAAGTATTCTAGGCGGATTCTGCTAGCGAGCCAGTATGGAAGACGTGTGTTAGGCGAGCTCCGTCCAGCCCGCCATTGATCCTTCATTTATCCTGGTTCCCCTGACTCCCGAGTAAATCTGAAGGAGTTGCCAAGGTGCTGATTCACCCCAGCGGACACCTGGTGGGATTTAGGGGCGTTCACACACACTTTTGGCGGCGAGATCGCATCGCATGTGGGACGAGGCTTGGCGGCTGAGGAGGAGCCCGGGGACTGCTTGGCGACCAGAGTGAGCACCACTGGTGAGGGGGACTGAAGCGCGGCAGGGGCGGCGGCGGTGGCCTGGCTCCCTGACTCCAGGGGCGCTTCCTGGCTGTGGAGGGATTGATCACGCAGATGCCAAGGTAGTTGTGTGGGGAGTTCCCCCCCTCCATTTCCTCCATTGTCGGCAAGAGCTGTGGTGCGGACTTGGTGTACAGCAGGGCCACGTGGCGGTGACTTACACAGTTGGCATCAGACCTCTCCCTGCTAAGCGGGTGCCCACAGTGGGGGCTGCAGGAACTTGGCCCTCAGCCCGATTGTGTGTGGGTTTTCCCAGGAGGCTGCAGTGGCATCGTGGGCTGTCTGAGGCGGCCCCCGGAATCAGCTGCTCCACCTTGACTCCGTGGCGCTGCCTGTGAGGGACTGTGGAGAACGGCGCGGCTGCCGGGTCGGGCCACGGAGGTGAGGAGAGAGGGAGGGCTGCGGGCAGGCGTGGAGTTGCTTGGAGTGGGAGTGAGACGGACTGTCACAGGTTGGGCGCACATCCTCCACGTGGCTTCGGACAGCAGTGGGCGGCGCACCTTGGCGGCCAGGGGTCGGCGGCACTAACGGGCCACGGGGTGCATTTCAGTGGCTTATCCTCCTGCCCTGAGACACCTGCGTTGGGGGCCGTCCTGGCCATATGAATCTGACAATTAGAAATCACTGTGCTTAGTGGTGGTATTCAACTGACTGCACACCTGGGCCTGGCCCCATCCCCGGACACTGTACAGGGCCCCTGGAGGAATCGGACCCTAGGAGGCGACCCATCAAGCCTCACGTATCCATACTTGCGCCTAGCCTAGCTTCATCTGGGTCAGCAGTGTAGGAGAGTAGGATCTGCTTCCTATGGTCATCCCCACTTTTTGCTGTGATTTTCTGTTTTTTCGACTTTATTGTGGCTGTGGGTCTGCTAATCAGACCCACAGCCCAGCTGTTCTCTCCCTAAATTGATACCATGTACTTTAGGTACATACCAGATTGGTTACTGGGTCACCTTTTTGAGCCCCTGTATAGTCTACCCTAGGTACCCAGGGCATAGGTGCATCCAAGGCCTACCAGGGGCTGCAGCATGTATTATGCCACCCCTGGCTGGCCCTCCAAACTGACACCACAGGCTGATCACTCAGCTTGGGTAAGGTGGTGTAATCACCCCTTACTTAGATATAGTATATCTATATCTACCTTATATATAGACACATGTACACCTATAAGTCACTCCTATGGCAGGCCTTATCGATCCTGGAGACAGAGTGCTTGGTTTTATGTGAGAGGGTGCCCTAGCATGAGCTGAGCCCCTCTGCAGCTTTCAGAACCATCTCCTTATAGCTGTTCTATGATATTGCCATACCATATACTCTTAAGTGCTTGATAATCCTCGCGGTTAATACTAACTTTGGTTTGGCTTTATCAAAACATGTCGTGTAAGGTGTCAAACACTTTGGAATACTACCCCCCACCAGTTCTGGTGGCGGGGGCAGCATTCCACCCTTCTAGAGGGAGAAGACATGTAGTTACTGCTTTACCCGGTTAAAGTTAAACAGCATCACAGAATGGATGCTGCTGCCACAGACACGAGTCCGACCTCCTGCTGCTGGACGAAACTCCGGCAGGGGAGGCCTGGACAATAGGTTTCCAACAGGTTTCCTGTCAGGGGAAGTGCTGGCACCACCCCAGACAGGAGTTAGTGTATTGGGGCAGGGAGGGCTGCATTCGCAAATGCTTTTCCAGACACTGCCTGGGGCACACAAGGTGCTCCATGCATAGCCCAGTTCAAACCAGTTGCTGGGGCCTCGCTCTGGAGTGAAACTGGACAAAAGGAAAGGGGTGTAACCACCCTCTTCCCAGGTCCACCCATAAGAGGGACCTAGCAGGTAATCCATAGCCTTTTCTAAGTATAAGTATAGGAGCTGTGTCCCCAGGACTTTAGATTATCCTGGAACGAAACTTTGATACAGAACTCTTGGACCTTCGACATTCTATTCTGACTAGAAGACGGAAGACATCTCCCTTGTGGTCAAGGAGTGACCACCCTGTGCAAACAGGCACCACCAGTAATTAGCCAGTCTGCTTTTTCGATGCTCCCACCAGAACCCTAAGACTCAGTGACACAGGAACTAGACTTGCAGACTTGTCTCACTCCGACCCATATCCACAGCAAAACTGAGACCCATTGCGGACACGAGGGACGTGGGACTGGACACCCTGGACGTCCTGCATTTTGCTAACTGCTCGACTCCCAAGGTACCCTCGCAATTGTGCATTAGGGTATGAGAAACCCCAGAACCGAGCACCATTTGCACCGAAGCTCAGCCCTTCACACTCCACCAGTGCCGCGTGGGGCCTGCCTTTGCATTTCAGCTTGACGCGTCTTCCTAGTTCCTAGTCCATTGGCTAGTGAGCCCCCTGAAGACTTTCTTTTAAAACCAAACTGCTTTTCTGGTTGCTCCAGGCTTGCTCCAGCTTTCCTGCAAAGGAGTAGCTCCCCAGACCTTGCTGGTCTGTACCGAAGCCAAGATTCACTTCCGGCATGGGTTGCGTTTGCCAAGGCTTGTTGGGTTCAATCTGGATACCGACACCATAGTCAACTAGATCCTTCATGGGACAGCTCGAATCCAGCTCCTGGTCATTGTCAACACCTCCTCGTGGCTGCAGAGACAAGCTTCACTTCTTCACCTGAATTGGCACGACATCACCTGGTTCCTGCCTGGGCACTGGCTAGTGACCCAGACTCTGTCCCCTCTGCTTTCAGTTTCTTCAGATCTTTGATCCACCCTTGGATCCACACGGACACTTTTCCTCTGGTCGCCTGCAGCACTTCTTTGCAGATCTCCATGGAAAACATAGACGAAACCCGACACTAAAAGGCACCTTTATACCCGGCTTCCCTGGGTGAGGTAACACGAGTACTCCGGTGCTCCCATGGGTCTTGACTCTCGAAGTGTCCTAGTCTAAAGGGGTTTTGTCGTAGTCCATCCGGAAGTGCCCCTAAACAGTAACTTTGTAACTTTTACGTTTCCCATTATAAGTCAATGGTAACCCGCGGCTGTGTTTAGACACTGCACGAGTCTCCCGTGGGCCTCCTACTTCCTAACCTTTGGTTGTTTAGTGTAGCCCCAGCGATTCCCTAGGCCCTAGGCCTACTGACTATTTCTGTCGTGGTTCTTATACCACTATTTTAGTATGTGGTTTGTGAGGCCCCTAGGGCAAAACTGTATTTGTGCAACTTATCGTATGCTAATTAAGTAACTTGTGATGTACTTTTACCTCTGACCTCATAAAGAGTGCAGAGGGGTTGTGTTTAGAATAAATACATATATATTTGATATATACCTTGTGTGGTGTCCTTTCATTTGGTATTCAAGGGATTATAATTGGTAAAACAGCTTGCTTCACATGCTCTCTGAAGTCTTAGCCTATGACTGCGGGTCCATGCTACCACCAGGATAGCTTGTCTATAAGGTTGACTTTACAACCACCATCAATAAGGGTCGATTAGACTGGTGCAAGGTGCCCACTAGAACCAGTGGACAGCATATGCTAGGCTAACTTCTCACAGGCGGTGAGACCCCAGGGGCAGCTATGACGAGAGACAAAGGGAGCGGGTCCACCAAACATGGGCCGTTTGACAAATTTGCAGGTGCTGCCCGGGGTCAATCGGAGGCTATCCCGGATAACGCAGCCCTCATGGCGGCCATCACCCAATCCAGGGACATGCTGGATGCTAAAATCGGGGCAGTAGGGTCAGATGTTATGCTGCTGCGGCAAGATCTACGTAACGCAGTCTCTCGCATCACGGAGGCGGAGACCCGTATCTCTGGAGTGGAGGACGACGTCACCATACTGAAGCAGAAAATGGCGAACACGAAGGCGGCTCAGAAGGGTCTTTTCATTGGTTCTCAACTTTTTTTTTCTCCAAATGATGAAAGCCCCCTCCTTTTTTCCTCATTCTTACTTTCTTCCTTGAGAAAGCAAGAGCTATTTGTGAGCAGAGAAATGGCTTCAGTAGTAGCTGCAGCTGGTGCACCCCCCCCACCACCACCACCACCCATGTGGAAGATGCAGAGGGGCGAACCCGACGTAATAACATGAGATTCGTGGGGTTTTCCAGAGGGCTGTGAGGCAGGTAATATGGAACGCTTCCTCACACAGTGGTTGGAGAGCTGGCAGCCGCCGGACGCTATGTCGAGAGACTTCGTCCGGTAGCGGGCCCACCGGGCGCTCATGCAGAAACCACAGCCCGGGGCTCGCCCACGGCCAGTGATAGCCAAGCTCCTGAACTACTTAGACCTTGACGCCATACTTAAGCAGGCCCGGGCCAAGGAGCCTCTGCTCTACAACAATGTGAGCATCTTAACCTTTCCGGACTATATGCAACAAGTGCAGCAACAGCGCCAATCGTTCATGGCCGCGAAGGCCCGCCTGCAGGATCCTAAATTCCCATACGCCTTCTTGTTACCGCTCGCCTGCGGGTGATATACCGATCCCGCACCCATTTCTTTGACACCCCGGAGGAGGTCTTTCAATGGACGGATGAGACAGTGAGAGTGAGGGTCCACACGCCACCCGGCAGGGAGTCGGACTCCTCCTCCAGTGAGATTGCCCAGAAGGGTCCCAAGGGACAGCAGCAGAGGGGCAACAGGCGATCACGCTCCCGGAGGCGCTCCTTGTCTTGTGGGGCTTCCACTAAGGGGGGCCCTACTCCTGGGTGCCAAACTTTGGAACCTTGACATTTGGGGTTGGGTTAGTGCAGTGGTGGTCTCTTTGGCTCACCATGTACTCTGATGTAAATCTGTCGGGGGAATCTTAGAGTGGGCTGGTTCCCTGCCGGTCTTGAGCTGGTCGGGGTCATGCCCGAGGAACATGGGCTATAAGTTGGGGATCCATTGGATGGGGTAGTGCTCGGTCCCCTGTTGGGATTCGGGTACTCACCCCGCCGCGGCAGATACTTCAACGTTCTTGCGGTATGGGTTGGGTGGTTTGTTGGGGGGTTGTTTAAAGCTCTGAGTCGCAATTTCGATTTGGTTTCATAACTCCGTGCACACATGTAGCCGTGGTCCTTTCTCGATAGTATGGGCAGGTTCCCTCCCCTATGGCTAGCGCGCCTAGTGTAGATCCGGGGCCCCCGGGTACTCTTCGAATTATAAGCTGGAATGTGCGAGGGGCCCTGGACAAGATTAAATGGGGGCTATACTACATCAGGGTAAGAGGGCGAGGGATGATGTTCTTATGTTGCAGGAGACACACCTCATGGGGACGAAGACACTCTGTCTACAGCGATATGGGTACCAACAGGTCTTCCATGCAGGGTTCACGAGGGGCTCTCCGTAAATTCATGCTCAGCAGTGGGCCGACGCTCAGGGACGGTATCTGTTCATCCGGGGAAAAACTGGGGAGGTCCCCTTGGTTATGGGTGTGTTTATGCTCCCCCCCCCCCTTGCAGTGGTCCTTTGTGGAGAAGTTACTGGCCCTGTGGGCGGATATTCCAGATATCCTCTCTGTGGTGGGCGGAGACTGAAACAATGTTATGGACCTGGCCAGGGACAGGAGTGGGGGTGAGGGCGGACCGGGGAGGGGAGGGGACAACCCATGAAATTAAACTCACTGGTGACTAGTCTCGACTGGCTGAATGTGTGGTGATGGGCTCAGGGTGACAGGCGGGAATACACATACCTCTCGGCAGTTCACAAAACCTTCTCCAGGCTTGACTACCTCTTTATTCCTCGGGTGATGGGCAGTAGGGTGGCGCTGGCTGAGATTCTACCCCGTGGCCTCTCAGATCTTTCCCCTGTGTCTCTTGAACTTATATGGGCCGGGGGCGACAACCCTTTAGGTGGCGTCTCTCAGTGTGGCACCTACAGAATGACGAATACGATACACACATGTCGGAGGCCATTGCTCAATACTTTGCTTCATACGAAGGGTCGGTGTCAGGTGTTGAGACTATGTGGGAGGCTCTGAAGCCAACTCTACATGACGTGGATATATCCTGGTGTGCTGCAGCTCGCGTTAAGCAAAGGGAGGAGTTGCCTCTGGTGGATGCCACCATAGAGGCACTTGAACGCCGGTCACAGGAGGAAGGGGGAGGGCATTATGTGCGACGACTACTTCAGGTTCAACAGTCTTGTGCCGCCCTCCTAATGGACGAGGCCTGTCAAGTTTGGCTGGCGACACGTAGCAGGGTATACCAATGGGGGGACAAGTCCGGAAAGATGCTCCATCGGCTTTGCCAGGGAACCTTCCATGCCCAGGCCCTTCGGGGGCTTCTGGGCGAGAAGGGGGCACCAATAACTGACCCACACTATAGCGGGGAGCTTCGCTACCCATTACGCAGATCTCTATGTCCCCTGCGAGTGCTTGCCAGTGACCACAATCGATAAATTCTTAGCCGACATGCCGCCCAAAGTAGTGTCGGATGACGTGCGTGACCTACTGGAGCTTCCCTTAACTGACGAAGAGCTGGGCACGGCCCTGGGAGAGCTTAATACTGGAAAGGCCCCCGGGCCCAATGGGTTCCCAAGTGAATTTTTTAGACGCTATAATACACAGTTGGCCCCTTACTACCGGGCAGTGGTGGAGGAGGCCCGGCAAAAGGGCATACTCCCTCCAGATTGGAGGCATGTGGAGGTGGTGTTGTTTCTTAAGCCCGGCCGGCCACCGGAACAACTTGCCTCGTACCGCCCCATTTCCCTCCTCAATGTGGAGGCTAAGATCTTGGCAAAGGCGTTGGCTAATCGCCTTCTGCCTCACATATTGACACTTGTACACTCTGATCAGGCTGGGTTCATGCCCCAGAGGGCAACCAGGCCTAATATACGGCGAGCGCACGTCGCGGTGGCCGCGGTTCAACAGACCGGGGAGCGGGCGGCACTCCTGTTAGCTGATATGGACAGGGCGTTCGACTCCCTGAGTTGGGTGTATTTATTTGCATTGTTACGCAGACTTAACCTGGGCCCACGCTTTTTTTCGTATTGAATGCTTCTCTATACAGACTTGACGGCAACGGTGCGGGTGGCGGGGTGGGTCAGAGGGGTACACGGCAGGGATGCCCCCTGTCTCCATATTTATTTGCGCTAGCCATGGAACCATTGGCGGCATGAGTGCGCATGGATGCACAGGTCCGGGGCTTTGAGTGGACTTCGGATCTATCCGACAGGATTGCATTGTACGCGGATGACGTCCTGTTTTCCCTCGCGGACCTTAGATAAAACGGGGCCTTGACTTATAAAGATCATGCAGATCTTTGGGGAGACGTCGGGCTATATATGAACCCACACAAGTCTACACTGTGGGTTCTGGGAGATCGACCGAGGCTGGGCGCTTGGGCGGACACACTCCAGCTGGCGGTTGGGGGGTTGAAATACCTGGGAGTGTTCCTGTCGGATGTGCAGTCCGTCTCCTGGGAGTGAAATCTGGTACCGGTGTGGGAGCGTGTCCGCGTGGACCTCAAAGGCTGGTCTCATATGCCACTGAAGCTATACGGCAGGTCGGCGATTTTCAAGATGGTTGGCGCTTCCTCTCCTGCTCTACCAGCTACAGAATCACCCGTACCCGATCCAGCCCAGATGGTTTCGGCTGGTGAACTCTGTGCTGGGGCAGTTACTCTGGGAGGGAGGCAAAGTGCGCGTGGCCCTATGAACGTGTGACCTATCCCCCTATTGTGGGGGACTCGCGTCCTCGGACATACTTTCATATTATCAGGCCTCACAGCTACTTGTCCTCAATGAGTGGTGGTACAGAGATAGAAGGGATCCAGCGTACGCACTAGATCGACTGCTCATGGGGTCTCATACGGTGCATACCATTTTGTACTCGGCGCCGTTGCATGGCAAGATGACATCTTCCACACGCGTAGTTTTCCTGATATGGTGGCAGGCTTTGCGCTGCATGGGGTGGGAGTACTTTGACTGAGGAGACCCCCCTTTGGAACAATGGGCGTGTAGTGTAGTTGGAATAACATAAATAATAGTTTAGACATAGGACTGAGGTCGACTAGGTCTCTACTGAATATGTTAGACTTAATTATGAATGCCAGCTAGCTCAGAGGTCTCTAGAAACTTACTCGAGTGAACAGGAAGGAGTTAACTTTCCTGAATAGACAAGAAGGGATTAGTTTCTGACAACCAGATTAACATGACAACTTTGCTCCCTCCAGAATAAGGAGTATATCTCCAGAGTCGTGGAAACAATAGATAACTATTTTACTCAGTCAATCGTGCATACTTAGTTTCACCAGAAGTGCAGAGAAATAGAGAGAATGGCGTTTTCAATAAAAGTGGTTATTTATTGAACAGTCTTCTTTCTCATGCAAGAGAAGTGAGTTGCCATAATTGCAATACTTGTTATAAAGTAAAGTGCGTACAGTAAAAGGAGTATTATGAAATAATACTGTAAAAGCATGGGACAGTTTCTAAGCCATACTGTGTTTAAAATAGATAAAATGTACACATATATAAAACCATGACTAAACGCACTCAACTGGTGCTTCTAAGATACGCCTACCCCGGTGTACCTAACCTAAGCCTAGTATGTGGGAAGGAGTAAGTGAGCTGCAGTTTAAATTAAGATAGTTTTGCCAAGAATCTGAATCAAGAATTCTCTAAGGATCTAATCAGCTCCGTACCTTGGTTAGAGAATGAAGGAGGTCTTGTATCTCGTTCTCAGGACTCGATCTCCCAGCAACCCGCAAGGGTGACTGGAAACACTGGAGCTGGATTTCTCGGCAGGAGAAAAGACAGCATCTCTCTCAGTGCGTCAAATGGGAGGGTCGGCTTCCTTCGGCTCTTGCTACAGCAGGGCGTCGGGCAAGTAGATAGCTGATCTGCTCCAAAACCACCGCGTGTTTGCTAGGGCAGCTGTTGGTATATTTATACCTGGAAGGTGCCGAGTTTGACGTAAGGGTGGACATAAGACGTTACTAAGAACTTACAGTTCTTTCAGGACTCCAGGAGTTCTTGGACAAATCAAAACAAAAGCAGGGGGGATATCCCGGGCTGCTGGAGGCTTGGTTTGTTTAAAGAACACATTGTACTTTCTAGGAGTCTATGGGAGTAGCCTTGCCATATTTGGACTGCATTGGCTATTACTAAATATGGATATGATTCTTATGCCTTTATAAGGATATGATATGTTATAACCACATAAGGGCATAAATCGGGGATATGTAAATAGGGTCCTAGATACGTTCACAACAGACTAGCGGGTCTGCAGGGCTTCCGGAGGTGGGATGATATTGGTATCTCGACCCTGGGGGATTTTATAAGAGGCACGCCACTCAAGTCTTTTCAGGACCTACAGAAGGACTTCCCTATGCCCCAGTCACAATTCTATAAGTATCTCCAATTTTGCCATGCCTTGTCCCCTAGCCTAGAAGGCCTGGAATCTCTCCCTGAATTTAGTCCACTAGTTTAGTTTTTTACGGGGGATTTGGAGACCAAGAAGATCTCCCGGATCTATCAATCCCTAGTTATACACTGCTCCACCTCCCTTCAGAAGCTGCGAGGGGGCTGTGAGACGGATGTGGCAGCGCTGGAGGAGGAGGACTGGAGGGAGGCTTTGGCAGCGCCTAGGGAAGCGGCTATAGCAATGCGCCTTCGCCTCATCCAGTGTAAATATTTGCACAGGGTCTACTTTACTCGAGACCGACTGTACCGAGCAGGATTGATCGCCTCCCCGGAGTGCCTTAGATGTGGTCGGGAAGCATGGAAGTAGCCGCGGTCCCCATCGGTGACCGCAAGGAAGAACGGCTTAGATTTTTGTATGGGGCTGGAACAGCCTGTTTTTGTGGCCAGGGGCTGCCAACGCAAACATTTCAAAATATGGAAAAGATGGGTGGATTACTGGGTGTTGTGGCTGGAGCCCCCAACTGCAATGGAGGGTCACCCATTTGGATAAGTCCTGCTGTACGTTGGGATTTGGAGGCGCAGGGTGGGGGGGGTCCAGGGAGGTGTGTTTGATTGTGCTAAGATTCTGTTGCTATGTATCGAGGCTGTGACATGGACTATGCGGACGTTGTGTGACTTCGGGGGTGGGGAGAGAGAGGGGGAGTTGGGGGAGGTTTGGTTATATTGTGTTTTTTCATTCTTATCATTTTCATGGAGGATACCAATGAAAGTCACTTGCTCCTGTAACAATGTGCGGTAGGATTCGGCAGATAACTCTGGTGTGCAGAGCTCTGTGATGTGTATGCAATTGACAAATAAAGTATATATTTTTTTAAAAGTATTCTTTATATAGATTTAACACAAGACCATAAACGACAAAATTTTACAATATTGTACTTAAGATGGTAGTTTTAGCTTAGTTCTGTTCAGTTCTTAAGATGCGACACTTTGCGTCAATGTACCTTACGGTGCGTTGCGCTTCCACAAGAAAAGTGTTGCAGCGATGGAAATGCGGCAAAGTTCCGGTGCAAAGAAATAAAGACGAGAAGATCCTCCAGATGCGGCACGCTTTTCCGATGTTGTGGGAAGTCTCGGCTCGATGTGTCAGCTGCAGCGGCGACACCCTTGTTCAGAGATGCGACGACGGTGGCTTTGGCGGCGACACTCTTCTCCCTCGATGCGAGACGCTTCCGCTTGATGCGACAGCTGCAGAGGCAACACCCTTGTTCAGAGATGTGATGACAGCGGCTCTGATGGCGGCACGCTTTTCCGTTGATGCTAGGCGCTTTTCTCGATGCAGTGCAGTGCGTCAGCTACAGCGGCAACATCCTTGTTCAGAAATGTGACGGCAGCGGCTGCAACACGCTTCTTCTTCGGTACGAGACTCTTCTCTTGATGCGGTACAATGTGTCAGCTACAGCGACGACATCCTTTTCCAGAAATGCGACAGCAGCGGCTGTGACGGCAACACGCTTCTTCTTCGGTGCGAGACGCTTCTCTCGATGCGGTGAAATGCGTCAGCTACAGCGGCGACACCCTTGTTCAGAGATGCGACGGCTGCGATGACGACACTCTTCTTACTCTTGAGTCGCTCTTCCAGCTCCTTGCGACATGCAGTCCCTCAGAAGGCCCAAAACAGCAGCAGGCACTTCCCAAGGAACTCTGGGGAGATGGGGGTTGAATTCTGTTGTCCCGAAATGTAAATGTAAATTGATACTTGTATAGCGCACTACTCACCCGCAAGGGTCTCAAGGCGCTTGTACGAATACCGCTGTGGAACTCATCCTGGCTTTCCCTGTGAGGTTTCCACTCCTGGGCACCCCCAAGGTGGAGGCCAGGCAACCTTAGCATTGTGGGGGCCATTGTGGAGATTAAACAAGCTATTGCCCAGAGTTGCAGAGTGGGACTCCATGATTGGAATAGGCACCGAGGTGAGAATTATCAGGTCCGTGGAATTTTTTAGCCCAAGACCCGTCGAGGCGGGGAATTGAACCCTGGTCCCGGGCTAGACCTCTGCATCAGGGTCTGCCGCTCTAACCATTGAGCCACACTTCTCCACCTGAGTCTCCCTGAGACTTCAGCAGGAGGCAAGCTCTGTTCCAAGCCCTTGGAGATCCTTACAAGTTGATGAAAGTACACAAAGTCCCTTTCTTCTTTGGCAGTCAGGCAACCACTGCAGGCCAATCCCCTAAGCAGCACTTCAGCTTGGGAATAGTCTCTCCTGTGTTTCTTCAGAAATACACAACCTAGCAGAGGCAGGCTTGGAAGGTTAGACAAGAAAATACCTACTTTCTAAAAGTGGTATTTTCAAACACAGAATGTTAAAACCAGCTTCACTAAAAGATGTATTTTATAATTCTGAGTTCAGGCATACTAAACTCGAATTTCTACCTAGTTCCCTGAGTCAGCTAGGATTATAAGATGTAATAATCTAACTGCCCATTCTGGCCTATGGAGAACAGGTAGCCTTGCAATAGTGAAAAACAAAAATGGCTGTAATTCACTAGTAGGACATGCCCCACACACCAGGGCATGTCCTACCTTATACTTACAATGCACCCTGCCCTTGGGCCTACCAAAGGGATGTCTGATATGTAGAAAAAGGAAGGTTTAGGGACTGGCAAGTGGGTGCACTTGCCCAGTCAGCATGGCGGTACCAGACTGCGCACAGGCTCTGCAATGCCAGACCTGAGACACACTTTTGCAGGCTGCTTCTGTGGGTGGCACAACCAGTGCTGCAAGCTCACTAACAGCATTTGGTTTACAAGCCCTGGGCCCTCCTGGTGCACTGTACTAGGGTCTGAAAGGTAAACCAAACCAGCCAATCATTGAATCACTAATTAATACCTCAATTTACAATAGAGAGAGCATATGCACTTTAGCAGTGATCAGCAGTGGTAAAGTGCCCAGAGTCATTAAACCAACAAAAACAAGTCAGACAAAATATAGGAGGATGGCAAAAAGTTCAGGGATGACCCTGCACAAAGGGCCAAGTCCAACACATCGCCATTGAATTATATTTGAAAATGGATCGGTAGGTCCCCTGCAGCGGGTCTGAAGATGCTTGTTTGCTAGAGATGGCCGAGCACTGAAAGCGCAGGCCAGGCTTGGACCAGATGCTTGGCTACGGCTCAGCTACTTTCTGACCTTCGAGCCCAACACGAGCCGAGATTCCACGTGGATGTGCACGCTGTGACCGGAGGCTGGAAGAATAAAAGAAAAACATCAACCTTTGATGTAACTAGGGAGGAAAGAAATCCTTTTCTGGTGGCTGAAGGGCGCAACATGGCAGGGGCCTGAACACGTTTATGCTCTGGTTTAAAAACTCACTGTAACCATTTCAATGCAGTGATGTCACTTCTGCGTGATAACGAAATGCTAGTTTTTCTTTATTTTGAAGAGTCTTTTTCTTTGTATATGGTTTTTGTTGCACCATTTATAAGCCAAACATGTTCAGGGCTCGGCTTGTGCAAGGGATCTTAGACCTCGGCCTTCGCTGGTAATTCCCTGGCTCGCCCACCTCGGTTTACACCTGCGCCACTGGGATGGAGACACTCCACACCACTTGGAGTCAAGCTAGCCGGGCTGAAGAGAGGTGTTACCTCGAAACCGGTCCGGTCCTCGGATGCTTGATTCCGGTCTGGGAAAGATATGGCTGTTGTAGTTCGGACTGGACTGTTCCCATGGGGCAACAGGGTCAGAGCTGATTTGCATAAAGCCATTATCTGACCCAGGGTGGTGTGGAGTGCAAAAAAACGATGGATTTGGGCCCAGATCTTTTGACTGGGGGAGTGTGTGACATTGATCCACATTCAGTCCATCACTTGTTGTTTTTTGCAACTGGGATGGAGAGAGCAGGCCTCGTGGGGGCCTTCACGAGCTCGGCTGAGGAGCGCCGAGGCGCTTCCATCCCGCTGTGGCCCTTGGATAGCACTAACCTCGCTCTGGTGCGGTGAGGTTTGCCAATGATGGCGCACGGTGCGGTATGAGAGGAAGGCCTGGGGGGTCCTAATTTAAATTGCGTCATGACGGTCCGTCACGAGCCATCTACTTCATGACCCAAGCTGGTAAACCAATCGGAAGTCAGCAGAGGAAAGGCACGGGTGCGCTGAGCGTGTAACAGCCTATGATGCCATTACTCACTGCAGCACGATGCCCTGATGAATTACCAGAGTGCGTCATGTCGGCCAATCTCGTCGCAGCTACGTCTCCTGAGTCCTGAGCTAGTACATAATCGGAAGCCAGCATGGGTGCAGGCTTATGAGGTCATCAGCGCTAACAGCACGGCAGCGCGTGCCCCGGGCACCTGCAGGCCAGACGCTTCGATGGCCCAGGTAAACCTTACCTTTTCAGATTCCGCATGTGTGACATGTTCGTGATTTTAGCATGCTTACGTGTGCCACTTTGAGTGACACTTTACCAGAGCACAGGGTAATTTAACAGAACACACTTTACCTGAAGGGGTCAGTGTCCTTTACAATAGAACAACTTACATTACATAAGGACTTCAGAGGACATGAATTACATATAAAGATACAGACTAACAGATAAACTCAAAATTCACATAAAAATGGTGGTAAGTACATAAGTCTACTACAGATATCAGTGGTTAGAGTTACAGATATACAAGTTGCAAATTCACTAAAGGTTATATTTTAAGAAAGGTAGAAGCAATTCAGGTTGAACATATATATATATGACATATTCACTCAGCATGATCTTCTCGCCATTGCTGGGGCTCTTGCTGTAGGCCTGGCCTTCAGAGTGTTGTTGCACTCATGGGCTGTGATCTTGGGCCTGGAAGATCCCAAAGCTGGTGATGTCCAGATGTCCAAAAAATACAAACCCGGGAGTGGAGGGTCCAAGGGAAGTTTAAAGACCAGCACGGATAAATTCCCTAAAAGAACTATTGCTAAACACACACTGGGGCTTTGAAAAGCTCTGGAAACAAAAAACAGAAGACACAAGCAAAGGCTCCAAATCATAAATAGGAGGATTCCTTTCATAAGGACGGAATCCCATCACCCACCAAAGTGGCATGCTTCATCATCTGGGATTTCTCCTCTTGGCTGAAACACCTAGTGCAGCCAAGGGCTACAACCCCCTCTCTATGAGGGAGGAGCTCAGGGAAGTTTTAGATACTACTCTTATACAGGATCTGCTGAAATCCATCAGATGTAAAGCACTAAAGTACTTGAGTGATGGACGCAGTGCAGAACTTCCAACTAAATGTGATACATGTTTTAAAACTAACTACCAAGAGAAAAAGGAACTTTATTAGTTAACGCTTGGTGTCAGGGTTAAAAACAGTGCATGTGCAGTTTGAAAAAATTAACTGCCTCTGTCTAATAAACAGGTCTACATGTTTTGGCCAGTATGACCTCAGGGGTGTTGTGGCCTTCCTCAGGGCCTCAATGTAAAGTGCTACTGCGTACCAAAGTGATGAAGTGAAAAAAGTTATAAAAAATACTTGATGGTGTAATATAGAACAAATACAACCTACGGCACCAGTACTCTCACTTTTGATAAATTACGGTATACTGTTGGTAACCTGAGGAAGACAAAAATTGTATTTCAGCCAAGAGGAGGAATCCCAGATGATAAAGCATGACACTTCGGTGGGTGATGGGATTCCCTCCTTATAAAAAGACTCCTCCTATTTGAGATTGGGAGCCTTTGCTTGTGTCTTCTGTTTTTTGTTTCCAGTGCTTTTCGAAGCTCGTCAGACCGGTGGATAATTGTGTGTTTAGCAAATGTCCAGATGTCCTCCACACTTGTTGGGATAGTGGCTTAATAGCCAGGGCATAGCACAACAAGTGGTCGTCGGTCCTCCTCAAAGCAGCTGCTTCGGCCTAGGCCTACTGCCGGCAGTACAAGCAGACAATCCGCCCAAAGAAGTACCAAAGAAATAACAAGATCAAGCGGCAACAAACAGAGCAGAAGGCAGTGACCCCCATAGAAAACAAGTGAGTGCAGTGTGAGCTGTGATTATTGCAAAGGAGGCAAGCTTGAGAGTGTCACACTGTGTTCAAGTTTCACTCACCTTTCACAGGAATCTTCTCAATGGCTCTTCCGAAGGACAAGGCAATATGTTGCCATGAGGATACCCCACCATTAGAGGTCTCTCCCCATTGATTTTATAACTCTGCTTTCTTATGATTGAAGTTCTTGTGTAGAATCTTTCCTGATCATTTCCCAGAGGCACTTTTTCTACAAGGGCAGCCTAAATGCCACTGGGCAGAGATGTGTATCCCCACTCTTTCTGTCCTCCACCATAAGCCTTGAGATGCCATATCACTGTTTAGCATCTTTAAGTTGGGTTGACTCACTGTTATTGCTGATACCCTACTGGGGTAAGATAGTCCGTGCCCTGTCGAGCATGGTCATCGATCTCAAAACCGAGAGGAGCTCCTAAAAACCAAAAGAGGTAGAGCACCAAATGGACCAAAGTCAAAGACCAAATTTCCTCTTTGGCAGAATCAATCAATTCAGTTGCATCCACACAATATAGCCATACCGCATCATCAGAAAATGAATTAACAAATCTAAAATACTGAAGAATGGTTTTTATTAAATCTTATTAAAACAATTTGTTTCTATAATTTAAACATTTCCTTTGAAAAAAGACTTCAGTAAACCATTAAATTTCTTCAACACAATCAATTGTTATATATATATATATATTAAAAAGGCATAAAAACCTATATTGTATCAAGGGAGGGTCACATAAAAAACACACATACAAAGGGGGAGTAAACAATAGACAAAAAGCTCATATTATTGTACAGAAACACCAGTCAATAATAGATTGTCTGTCACAGTCGGAATTCTTTACATAGTATTTTGCAAACATCCTAGAGATCTAGTGTTGATACATAAAAAAGCTTTGATGCGTTTCGGTGGGCAGAAGTATAAAGCAACCACTTTCTTAAGGAATGTAGATATCTCCCAGCTACGAATTGTATCGTCTTTCAAGATTTTTTAGATGCAAACTCCTGAGTATTTTCTACGCATTCTAGCAGTTTCAAAAAGCGTGAGACCCAATTTGACCTTTCAGCCAAAATAAAGGCGATTTCGGTCCTCAATTACCAATCAACTCGTCCCTTCCTCTTCCACAAATATTCGTCTTTATTTTGGCTGAAAGGTCGGACGCTGGAGCTCCCTGATTTTATTGAAAGAGAGGTGCTGACCCCTCTATTTTATCGCCATTGGCACAGTAGAATACACAGATCTTCGTGATACAATCTGACCCGAATAATTGGGTCTCACGCTTTTTGCCTCAGACATGACCACGGCTCTACCTAGTAAAATATGGCCACAACTTTTGCAGACACTTCATTCTACTGTTTCCACCCTTAATTTCCATTCTGATAAACTGGTCCTTCAAGTTGATCTTCTGAAATTGTTAGCTGTCGTCACAGCAGAGATCGACAGCAAGATCCCCCATCACAGACAGCTCGTTCTCATTTCCAACGTTTCTCAATGATGTTTTGTCTGAAATCAAATGGCTCACTGTCAGGACTGGATAATGCCAACAATTTGCCAGTGCAACCCCTTTACAAGCCTCTGAACTCCACAACACCCAAACCCCAGATGCACATATTGTGTCCATCGGCTCAAGTCCTGAGCTTGCAGGCTCTCGGCAGGTAACTAGTCCTTCAGCGACAACAAATGTAACCAATATCTGGGCTTGTAAATGCCACGATTGTCCCCTAACCAACGGACATGCTCAGTCAATAAGTTTGAGTCCCGAGCAGGCAGGTGCACCACACCAGCCTCCCTCAGCAGCGACCTATAGCGCTCTGCTCCAGCCAGCCACCGGGATCAGTGACTTAGAAGGAACTCAGCCATCACATCCTCTCAGCATGAGGGAATGGATGAGACTTCAGAAGCAGCTAAATAAAACCAGTAGCAACTGTTCCTCTGCCACTCGCAACCTGTTCCCTCTGTTCACAAGTAAAATAAGAAAGCCCCCATGCCTAACGGCAAAGAAAATGGCCCACACCAGGCAAACACATGTCTCATTTTCGACCCAAACAGAAGGCCCAGTGCCCGCTGAGGCAAATGCAATGGCAGGGACCACCGGCAACAGGCTATATCAACCATCAAGACAATCCCGTTCATATCCAGAAGACGTAACATCGAGGGCCACCCATTTTGGCTCGTGTGGGCTTGAGCTGACGACAAACCCACACTGTCCTGTTGACAAACCTGGGCTTTCTGTCCCGGTTAACAATGATCTTGCCCAGGTCACAGACGATTCCCTCCAAGTGACGGGACCTGGAGCTCCCCAAGTCATCAGTCAAAACCAATTCATACTGTTGAGCCCTCCTTGTCCATCTGACATCCAATCTGCCCCCCCCCCCCCATGACAGAGAATCAGGACGAATTAGAGGAAGCAATCTCAAACTGGCAAAGGAAGGCCAGTAATATACATGCACCGTCCAAAAAATTTGATAAATTTGCCGCCATGAGGTGTCCAAATGGTTCTCAGCAGAGTTAGAGACAGGCAAAATAAAAATACGTCATGCAGAACGGAAATTGCAAAGAACGTATCTGACGGAAAATATGGAGCTCTTTGTACAAAGCATGAAATACTATTAAAAAAAACGATCCTACAGGCTAAAATAACATACTTTTCAAACAAAGTCATGTACTCCAATAATAAAACCGAAGACATTTTAGATATAGTGGGCAAAATATCAAACGATATCGAGTTATATCACCAGGCACCCGAACATAAAAATTATGCAATAATCTAAACTCTTTCTTTGTAGGCAAAATGAAGGACATACAAGACATTATCCCCACCAGTATGTTAGACACAAAGACTGCACCAGAAAACAGAAATTACATCTCCATCTCAACCTTCCCCACATTAGCCAAGACTACCTAGTGGAACTAATAACAAAAGTAAAAACTGGCTTCCCGAAAGATGCATGCCCCGCACAAATTAAAAACATCATCTTTGCCTCCTCAGAAATTGTCTTATTACTCATAAATCAATATCTTACGTAAGGCGGTGTCCCTCAATTGTTTAAAGAAGCCGTGGTAATCCCGCTACAAAAAAACGGCCGAGGATCCGTGGCTGCTAAAAAACTATAAGCCAATCTCCCTTCTTCTCTACCCAGCTAAAATCTTAGAGGCTCATATAGCAAAACACCTATGCTTATTTTTGTAGGAGACAAAATATCTCAATCCACAATAGGCATGCTTCTGCCCCTCTCACTCAACCAAATCGGTCATCCTCTCGGTGGTGGACGACATGAGAGGTAAAGCAGACGAAGGTAGTACTAAGGTATTGGTTATACTCGATCTATTTGCGGCATTTGACACAGTGGATTATAGGATTCTGACCGACCGAATCGAAGCACCAGAGTTAAAAGGGACTACCCTGGACTGGATAAAATCCTTCTTTAAACACTGCACCTAGTAATTCGCCTCTTTCCTTACTGTTCAGCTAAAGTTAATTTAAACTGTGGAGTGCCCCAGGGATCCTCTCAATCCCTCCCATCTCTACAATCTTTATATCCATCATCTCCTAAACACTCTTCAGCAGAAGAAGGAGAAAATATGCAATTACACTAAAGACACGCAGTGGATCTTTAACATCTATGATACATCAGACCCAATGGAGTTCTTCCAGAATACCATGTTATATATGAGAGACTGGATGAATAGCAATCAGTTAAAACTCAACTCAAATTGAATCTCAGAAGCCACACTGGCAACTTGCTCCTCGCCGACTCTTGTCAAGTTAAGTATATCCAGATCTGAGACATTTAATGCATGGGGCATTAGGATCAGTCCCCTCAAAATAACTGGCTACCTAGTGGTCCTAACAAAACCCCATACACCTTCAGGGCAACCCAGGAAGGAGCCTTATTCAATTCTAAAAAACTACCTGGGTCGTACTATCACAACCACCAGCGACCAAAGAGTGGCAACCAACAACCTCTCAAGAAACGACTGGAACTGGTCACCATCAGCTCTGTCCTGCAGACGTTCTGACTGAATCAATTCCATGGCGCGTCTGTGCTCTAAGCCATTATTGCTATCTTTGTGCTCCTGGATCATCAACGGCCTCTCGCAGAAATTCCAGTCTCTTGATCAAATAGCCTTCTTGAATGGCTTTGATATCCTTTCCTTGCAGGAAACATTGGCTGAGTAAAGCCGTCCGATAATGGGCTTAATTGAGCAGAGGAAGCTGGTTTCCAGCAAGCACAAGTATGGCAGATCAAAGGGAGGGCTGTCCTTTTGCATCTCAGTAAAACTTCAAGGGAATATTGACACAATGCGTAATCAAGAGAGAGAGGTAGGACCAGAAAGCTAGTCCATGTCCCCGGTTAATATATGATTAAATCAAAAAGAGACTAGCTCAAGTTACTTTAGGGGAGGGGGAAGACTCTGGTATGTTTTGTCACGGAGTGTGAACACCCAGCAGGTGTGTTCAAAAAGCCCTCACCCACCAACCTAGTTGGTGGCATGCTTCATCATCGGGCCCACCCAGTGGCACCTAGCGTGCCCCGGGTGTGCTTCAACGCCTGACTACAGCGGAGCTGGTATATTACTGAGTGTGCGGTGAAGATAGTTAAGGAAGTGATGTTAAAACGGCTGGACGGTGGTCCCAGTACCCGAAGGTAAAATTAGACTTTAATACCTGGGCCTCCGTCAGCGGTTAAAAATAAGGCAAGGGGATGTAAGGGGCGAGTTACGACCTCTCACATCCAATGGGTCAACATGTTTCAGCCAGTGCCTTATGACTAGACTGGCTTTCTTCAGGACCTAAAATAAGTGAGTGCAAATTACCTAGTGGGGGTGTAGGGGAGACTATGTGTCTACACGCCCTAAAGTGTATCTACGTGTGAGAGGGGGATTCCCTTCTCAAGACCACCTGTACACATAACATGAAAGGACAAAACAAAAACACACACAGGGAGAAGGTAGAGTCATTAGGATGTACAGTTTTACGCACATCTGATGCCGTCACTATAGCGAGTGCTGGTGGGCTATAGGCGGCTATGGAGTGATGGTATTGGTGGTACCATCACAGTGGGAATCGCACTGATAACTCGAGAGTGAGGTGATTTAAGAGACGGAGAAAAACAGGGTGCATTAGTGAAATGCGGCGCAAGGAGGGATTCTTACGCAAGTTTTTGCTCAGTCTGACCTCAAGGTTGGGAGGTGGCAAAGGCTTGACCCTGGGGGGACAAACATTTACCATGCTGATTAGGGAGACCTGTTAGGAAAGAAAATAGCGCTTACCAGGAGTCGTGGTGGTGGTTTCTCATACTCACAGTACTTCTGGGTTGAGCCTGCTCTGGACCTGTAGTGCCTCCTTCGCATACCGGTGGGGAATGAGTGTTTTCCCAGGTCTTAAATAGTCTTATTAATTGGTCTGATTAAGTGCACCTGTGATGTGGAGGGCAATGGTGAAAAGACTCATAAGCCTGAGTCATGCTGCCTGGAGTAAGTATGGGCGCCTTAGGTGCGCGCGCGCTCTAGCGCCCTGTCGCGCTGGGAGGCATCGTTATGGGCCACTGGGGAGCCACCCAGGCGCTCGCGTCTATAGTTAGCGCATGCGCAATAGGTCCGAGTGCATGCTCCTCCAGGGAACAGCCTGGAGGGTAGTGTGAGTTGTTCGCGCATGCGCATTGTGACCGGGCTGGTCTGCGCATGTGCGGCGTATGACGGGTGATCGCCCGCGCATGCGCGGTGTGTTGTTCAACGGGCACACTTGATTTAGTCCATTGAGTGGACCTGAGGCATGCAATTTATTGCGTTTCGTCCATTGAGTGGACGTGGGGCATATAAAAAACATGCAAACAATTGCATTATGAATCAATGAGGGACAATCTTTGGCAATTTCAAGAAATAGACTGCTTAGAGGGCGTAGTCGTTCCAGTGATACTGTGCCCAAACATATATAGTTTGATGATGGGGGTAGGGTGATCACTGGCGGGTCAGAGAATTCCACGGGATGGCATCATTCAATCCATGGGTGGATGTGGAAAGGCGGTAGATCCACCGTTGTTCTGCCTGCAGTAGTTTTTGGTCATTGTCCACAGCGCCTGAGGTGATCTGCTCTATCACCGTCCATGATAGGTCATTTGGTGTGTGGCCTTCGGTGATGAAATGGTTGGTCATCTTGCTTATGTTCTTTTTGCACCTAATGGTACTGCGGTGTTCGGTTATGCGGGTTTTTATTTTTCGTGTGGTCATCCCAATGTACCGGAGTCCACATCTACATGTAATTAAGTAGATGACATTGCGGGAGTTGCAGTTAGTGTGGCTACGCTGGGTCCACACCTTGTTTGGTTCCAAATCCAAGGTTTTGGTGTGAGAGGTGAGGTGGCACACGCTGCAGTCATTGCACGGATAGTGCCCGCAGACATTGGGGAGGCCCCATATGTTGCGGAGGGTGTTGGTGGCAGGTGGGGGTGGTGGTCTGGGACGGGTATTGACAAGGCGGTCTTTTAGATTGGAGTTTCGCTTGTATGCGAATCTTGGAAGGTCCCATTTCCTCTGTCCTGAAGTGATGATTTTCCAATGTTTTTTTATAATTTTCGACACCTCATTCGATGCTGTGTTATAGGTCGTAACGCAGGTGATGGGTGGGTTGTCTTGGACTTTGGTGACAGCCTCAAGGAGGGCCTCCCGATTTTGGTTTCTTGCTCTTTTCTGTGTTTTGTTGATGATTGGTCTTGGATAGCCCCGTTGTGACAGCTTATTGGTCAATTCCATAGCCTGTTTTTTATAGTCAGAGATGTTCGTGCAGTTCCTGCGTATACGCAAGAACTGGCCATAGGGCAGGTTCTCTCTGAGGGGGCGTGGGTGGAAACTGGAAACTGGTAAAGTCAAGCAATGAGTTCCTTGCTGTCGGTTTATAGTACGTGGTAGTGGTCAGAGTGCCATCTTTGGCTCTGATATCCAAATCTAGAAAGGGGAGATGGCTGTTGCTGTAGTTATGGCCTCTACACCAGCCTCCCACAAGATGCCACTCTCCAAGTACTCCATGACATCCTTATGGCTACTAACTGGGAACACCACACGCCAAGAGCCTTTATACTGTCATGCGCAACCTTGGCACTCAAAGAAAACTTCTTTGAGAACGACGGCACTCTCTACTTACAGACCAACGGGACATCGATGGGCAGTGTCTTCGCTCCAAGCGTGGCGGGACTATACGTCCACCACTTTGAAGAGTGCCATATAACTACAGACACCAACCCCTACATCAACCACATCCTGAGTTGGCGCAGGTATATAGATGATATCCTGGTGGTCTGGCAAGGTTCCCACTCCGACCTGGACAAATTCATGACATGGCTTAACAACAGGGACCCCTACCTCAAGTTCACCAGCACGGCCAGCAACAGCCATCTCCCCTTTCTAGATTTGGATATCAGAGCCAAAGATGGCACTCTGACCACTACCACGTACTATAAACCGACAGCAAGGAACTCATTGCTTGACTTTACCAGTTTCCACCCACGCCCCCTCAGAGAGAACCTGCCCTATGGCCAGTTCTTGCGTATACGCAGGAACTGCACGAACATCTCTGACTATAAAAAACAGGCTATGGAATTGACCAATAAGCTGTCACAACGGGGCTATCCAAGACCAATCATCAACAAAACACAGAAAAGAGCAAGAAACCAAAATCGGGAGGCCCTCCTTGAGACTGTCACCAAAGTCCAAGACAACCCACCCATCACCTGCGTTACGACCTATAACACAGCATCGAATGAGGTGTCGAAAATTATAAAAAAACATTGGAAAATCATCACTTCAGGACAGAGGAAATGGGACCTTCCAAGATTCGCATACAAGCGAAACTCCAATCTAAAAGACCGCCTTGTCAATACCCGTCCCAGACCACCACCCCCACCTGCCACCAACACCCTCCGCAACATATGGGGCCTCCCCAATGTCTGCGGGCACTATCCGTGCAATGACTGCAGCGTGTGCCACCTCACCTCTCACACCAAAACCTTGGATTTGGAACCAAACAAGGTGTGGACCCAGCGTAGCCACACTAACTGCAACTCCCGCAATGTCATCTACTTAATTACATGTAGATGTGGACTCCGGTACATTGGGATGACCACACGAAAAATAAAAACCCGCATAACCGAACACCGCAGTACCATTAGGTGCAAAAAGAACATAAGCAAGATGACCAACCATTTCATCACCGAAGGCCACACACCAAATGACCTATCATGGACGGTGATAGAGCAGATCACCTCAGGCGCTGTGGACAATGACCAAAAACTACTGCAGGCAGAACAACGGTGGATCTACCGCCTTTCCACATCCACCCAGGGATTGAATGATGCCATCCCGTGGAATTCTCTGACCCGCCAGTGATCACCCTACCCCCATCATCAAACTATATATGTTTGGGCACAGTATCACTGGAACGACTACGCCCTCTAAGCAGTCTATTTCTTGAAATTGCCAAAGATTGTCCCTCATTGATTCATAATGCAATTGTTTGCATGTTTTTTATATGCCCCACGTCCACTCAATGGACGAAACGCAATAAATTGCATGCCTCAGGTCCACTCAATGGACTAAATCAAGTGTGCCCGTTGAACAACACACCGCGCATGCGCGGGCGATCACCCGTCATACGCCGCACATGCGCAGACCAGCCCGGTCACAATGCGCATGCGCGAACAACTCACACTACCCTCCAGGCTGTTCCCTGGAGGAGCATGCACTCGGACCTATTGCGCATGCGCTAACTATAGACGCGAGCGCCTGGGTGGCTCCCCAGTGGCCCATAACGATGCCTCCCAGCGCGACAGGGCGCTAGAGCGCGCGCGCACCTAAGGCGCCCATACTTACTCCAGGCAGCATGACTCAGGCTTATGAGTCTTTTCACCATTGCCCTCCACATCACAGGTGCACTTAATCAGACCAATTAATAAGACTATTTAAGACCTGGGAAAACACTCATTCCCCACCGGTATGCGAAGGAGGCACTACAGGTCCAGAGCAGGCTCAACCCAGAAGTACTGTGAGTATGAGAAACCACCACCACGACTCCTGGTAAGCGCTATTTTCTTTCCTAACAGGTCTCCCTAATCAGCATGGTAAATGTTTGTCCCCCCAGGGTCAAGCCTTTGCCACCTCCCAACCTTGAGGTCAGACTGAGCAAAAACTTGCGTAAGAATCCCTCCTTGCGCCGCATTTCACTAATGCACCCTGTTTTTCTCCGTCTCTTAAATCACCTCACTCTCGAGTTATCAGTGCGATTCCCACTGTGATGGTACCACCAATACCATCACTCCATAGCCGCCTATAGCCCACCAGCACTCGCTATAGTGACGGCATCAGATGTGCGTAAAACTGTACATCCTAATGACTCTACCTTCTCCCTGTGTGTGTTTTTGTTTTGTCCTTTCATGTTATGTGTACAGGTGGTCTTGAGAAGGGAATCCCCCTCTCACACGTAGATACACTTTAGGGCGTGTAGACACATAGTCTCCCCTACACCCCCACTAGGTAATTTGCACTCACTTATTTTAGGTCCTGAAGAAAGCCAGTCTAGTCATAAGGCACTGGCTGAAACATGTTGACCCATTGGATGTGAGAGGTCGTAACTCGCCCCTTACATCCCCTTGCCTTATTTTTAACCGCTGACGGAGGCCCAGGTATTAAAGTCTAATTTTACCTTCGGGTACTGGGACCACCGTCCAGCCGTTTTAACATCACTTCCTTAACTATCTTCACCGCACACTCAGTAATATACCAGCTCCGCTGTAGTCAGGCGTTGAAGCACACCCGGGGCACGCTAGGTGCCACTGGGTGGGCCCGATGATGAAGCATGCCACCAACTAGGTTGGTGGGTGAGGGCTTTTTGAACACACCTGCTGGGTGTTCACACTCCGTGACAAAACATACCAGAGTCTTCCCCCTCCCCTAAAGTAACTTGAGCTAATATTGACACAATAACATTCAAAGAGAGCTGTTTGCAAGGAGTTAAAAACAGCAACTGGAGATCGCAGCGCTTGCTCCGGCTGATTAACATCTATGTCAATCTAAGTGCAAGAGAGAAGTGTTCAAAACATAACCATTTAATACTGGTCCTGTGCGATTTGACCAGGGAGCATCCCCTAGCCGATTGTATGATAACAGGAGACTTCAACACAAACCTCTTCCAAGATCATTATGGGGATTCTGATTAGACTCCCCCCTAGGAGCTCCCAGAATGTTGTTAAACAAACAAAGCCAAAGAGCTGCCCAAGAGCCCGGTCAGGGGAATTTCTGGTCCTCCAACTCAACAGTGTGGGCTGTAAGGTACTAAATGTTCGGCTCCCACAGGGCATTCCACCAAACTGGTCAAGACCTGATGGAACATGGCGGCCAGCTAGGTTGCCGGTCGCAGGTCGAGCTCCATTGTCCTCACCTGGAAAGCTGATCTCCTGCTCGTGCGATGCATTTAGTTAGCTGCAACTCGGTGGAATTTTCTCAGACTGCTGGTGTTGGACTTGGCCCTTCTGGCAGGTTCACCCCTAAACTTTTTGCTTTGGTATGTGACTTGCGTGTTGTTGCTAGGTGCGCGCGCAAACGCTTTACACCTTGCCTCCGAGATAAGCCTGACTGCTCATGCCAAGCTACCAAGGGGGTGAGCAGGGGTTATCTTGGCGGGTGACTTCCTTGCCCTGACTAGAATGGTCGTTTCTGCCTGGCTTTGGTGCAAGCATTAGCCAACCGGAAATCGCCATTTCTAACAGCTGGACTGCCGGATTATCAGGACTGTTGGGACCTTTTGAAATAGTTTGGACTCTGGACCTTGGACTTGGGACTGTCCCTGAGCAGTTATAGGGAAGCTTTTGGAAGAGTATTAGGGTGCCGTTCCCCCATGTCTGTAGGAAGGAAATAAGTTTACTATTACGACAGGAGGGGTGGTGTTTCATATAGCTCTGTTACCCTGTGTTACCCTGTTCTTTTATTCTTTTGGCCCCCAGTACAGGATGTGTGGTGGACCAGCTTTTGCTTGTCTTAGGGCTGCCGGAGTGCTTGGTGAGCCACGCCGAGCCCGGTCCCGCCATTCCGAGCTGACCAAGTTGACCCCCTGGTATCGGATCACCCCAGGAAGGGCCTGCACACACTATGCATGTTGTCTATCAGTAAGTGTGCAGAGGGCAAGCTTGTCCCTCACAGAGGAATGCTCTGGCCCCCTGGTTATTTGGAAACTTTGTTGCTCAGACGTATCTCACCACCCCATTGAGGTTAAGGAGGACGAGCTTAGCTATGACCCAGTCTCCAGGAGTAGATCTAGGTCCATTGAGTTAGTCCCTCAGCACAGTGGGGAAAAGAATCAACCATATAAAGGGGACCCCCATGGGCAACAGAATTTCACCTCCAGTCTCCCTGCTAGTTTAACCTTTGACAGTTAGATCAAGCACTTTTTTAGGGAAAGTGCTCCCCCCACGCCAAACCACATTCCCTAGTCAAGTCTTAGAAGTCGCACCTAACAAGCACAGACTTAGGATTCGAGTCGACAAGGCCGGGAAACGGACTCCCATTAAGGAGCGGTAGGAGAAATCCACCTTGCCGCCAGCAAGGGTGAATCTATCCCTTAGGTCTTACTTTAAATTGGAAATGCAGAGTAATAGGGAAACTGTAAAACAGGCTACAGCCTCGGCTCAGAACATCACGCCACCAGATGCTGCCATCATTTCGCCAAATAGATACGCTGTTCTCTCTGAGGCAAGCACTTCAGCCGAGGGAAATCCTCATCAGAGTGGTCCTGATATAAGGAATGAAACCACAGATAGGGGACAGGGGATAACAACACAGGGCTCGGATTCCATACAGGAGATGCTGTCCCAGCTGTCCCTAGAGATTAAGGAACATTTTTCTATCTCTGAAGTAAACCAGAAAAAGATTCAGGAAACATGTACTAATCTAGAGGAAAGCATCTCTGCACTAACGTATTGTTTGGAGGAGCTTGAGAATAAAGTGGGTGAGCTTAGTTTAGATGTGAAGGAGAACGCTCAAGAAGTGAGTAGGGTAAAGGAAAAGGAGAGAGACCTTTCGGAAAGACTGGAGAGATTTGAAAATAATTCCAGAATGAATAATATCAGGATTCTGGATTTAACAGAACGAATGGAGGGGGATAACATCAAGACCTTTGATATTGAAATTCTGACTAAAGCATTCCCCCAGGTTGCCTTAGCGTCCGTCTGGGAAGCTGAGATTCAACAGGTCCACAGGGACCCATTTAAGCTAAACCCGAGACGGAAAAGTTCTAGGAAAATCTTGGTGTGTATCCAATTATATTCTCTTAAGGAACAACTACTTGGGGCTGCTCTGAAGCTCAAAACTATCCAGCTACAAGGTTCGACTTGCAGAATAGGAGCTGATATTTCTCGCATTACAGAGGATAGAAGGTGGGAACTAGGCAAGCGGATAGATTCCTTAAAAGAACTAGGTGCGCAAGTTCAGTTAAGGTTCCCGGCACTCCTAAAGGTCATGCTGGAAAACAAGATGCATAACTTTAGATCACCAGAAGAGCTGGACAATTTGCTGACACATAAGAAATCAGCAGCTAGCTGAAATTGAAGTATTTGGTTAGTGAAGGGAGTTCAGCTGTTATATTTTTCTTACTTTATTTTTTATGTTAGTGGGCTTGGGCCCAAAATGGCAAAATGTACTTGCCAAGGAACGGTCAGGGAGGGTTCCGAAGGGTGGGGTGGGAGGGTAGAGGGGTGTTTCAGGTGTGCGGGTGGGGAGCACTGGGAAAAAATAAAATAACAAAAATCCTAAATATGACCTCATGTGACTTAATATTTATCTGTAGCTATAGTTTGGGGAAGAATAAGGAATATGAAAAGGGGTAGACCTGGGTTAGGGGGAGATGAATTCCTTGAGATTTTATGCTGGAATGTGAACGGTCTGAGAGTTAATAGAAGGCAGCGAATGGTCTTGCAACATCTTACGGATAATGCGGCTAAGATTCTTATGCTTCAAGAGACACATTTGCTGCAGTCAGAGTGTAAGGCTTTGTTTGGGAAGCTAAAATGGGTTGAGAAGGTTGTAGCTTTTAACAAACAATGCTGTTCAAAGGGAGCGGTCATAATTATTAAATCAAAGGCCGAAGTGGAGCTTATTAAGTCACAGATAGATGATAAAGGAAGGTGAGTAATAGCTGAGGTGAGATACCACTGTACCAGCTATACTTTAGCCAATTATTACGGCCCTAATGAGGACGATACCGATCCTCTGAACAACCTATGTTTAGCCTTGGTGGATTTTTAAGCCCTTCCAACACAAGAAATCCCTGTACCCAGGACCTAAGTCAGTAATCATCTACCGGGCATGAGAACTTACTATTCTGGAATCCTCTATCATCAGATTCTAGATCTACCCCCTCTGTGGTTGGGTATCTATTGTCTCTAATGCCCTACTGTCCATAGCTAAACACTGTTTACAACTACTACTCGGGGGTTCCCGTGTGTATTCAACTCGACACGACCTATGATGTCAACCCTACTAGGGCAGTACATACAACCACACATATATACTAACAACCAAAGGAAATGAAAAAAAGTGTGGCGGAGCGGAAGGCACCTCACGGGCGAACACCCTCGGGGAAAATTGGTTAGATGTTTACCAATACTTTGCCCCTTTCTCATCATCGGTTACCATTCCTTCCCAGTGAGCAAAACGTATAACAAAACAGAATTACGTGAAAAACAAATTAGTGATGGTGCAAAAGAAAGAGCTCAGAACATCGCTCCTCAGTTCAACATACAGTACAGAGTGAAAATAAAATCAGCAGCCATACCAACTGTACCACTTTATTCCTAAATAAGGTATGTACTACTGAATTAAAAAGGCTGGTAGCTTATTATTGCGTACCACTACCTGTAACCAACATGTTTCACTGCACAGTAATCTTATAGCAGATTCATCAGGGTTAGCACTCTGTTACTGCACCAGCGTTGGACATCTTTTAAAACAGAAAACTGTCGAGTTGAAAAAACACACAATTTAAAGATAATTAGAAATAATTCTGAACCACATTAGCTCTCAACACAAATCTCATAGGAAAAAATGTGAATGGGAGTCACATTACCCTGAACCAGCCATGTTCAATCGTACCAGCCGGTTAGGCACTTCTCCGCCTTACTGTAGATCGCAGTGTCAATCTGTAAGCGATTCAGATGTGATCAGTATCACTCTCACGGTATATTTCTCAATGTCAATTTTAATTTAATTTGAATTTCTAGAGGACGGTTCAAATCACCAAGTTAATGATCATTGTGGTGATCATAGCGTCCCTTTAATTTATACACCCAAGGGAGCCCCAAAGTCATTAGAACCGAATGCTGTAATCAACACCTAGCTCTTATGTTTATGTAGGGCATTAAAATCAGGCCCCCCTCACTTCTGCCACGTTTTAATTCAGATGGCATGCCCCAATCTACTCGTGTATCCTACAGGTAACCGGCCACCACGTGGTCCAATATTCTGCCATTCTCATATGGTTCGCAAAGGCTGAGAGAAATATTACAATAAACCTATGCTTTATTAACTAGACGGCTGGTCCAGATATCAGTTGTCTCTGAGTTGCCCCCCAGTCGTGTTCGTAAGCCCCAATGCTCGAGGCATACCAAGCACCCACTCAAACTCCTCCTTACCATACAGTCATCGTAACGGGACCGGAACTCATCCCATCAATACAACCAAGACTCGGCCCCTTTGCATACAGTGTGGGATACCTTTAAGGCTTGGCTTAGGGCGACCTTAAAGGGTGCAGTTGCTGGTTGGGCCAGATCAGAAAAAAGCGAGATTGTAGATTTAGAAAAGCAACTAGCACTCGCCGAGACAGCCCTAAAAAGGGGGCAGGTGGCTGATGGAGAGACAGAAACTCTACTAGCCAGGGTTGAGGATTTACAGATGATGTTTAGGCTTAAAACTGAAGCAATTATGCTTCAAAAGTGGGAGGCAAGTCAGATGAGTGATTTTGACCAGGGGGAGAATTGAGGCAAACTACTCGCATAAAAAGCAGAGTTGATAGATCCCATAATTTCATCAACAAGATTGTGGTAGGCTTCCAAATAGTGCAGGAAAAAATGGACATTGAGAAAGCTTTTGTGCAATTCTTTCAAGGCTTGTATAGCGAGGAGTTAACGGTCCAGTATGAGGTTATAGATCAGTGGATGTCTAAGAAACAATTACCAAAACTGGATTTGGCTAGTCAAACAAGCCTCACCCAAGATATAGAGGAGAGTGAAATACATGCAATTTTAAATAAAGCTAAGAATGGAAAAGCAGCAGGACCCGATGCAATTCCAATAGAGGTCTATACGCTAATATCTGAGGAAATCATTCCGATCTGGCTGAGATTGTTTAATGAGATCCTTAGAGGGAGTTCATCTCTGCCGGATTCATGGAGTGAGGCTGTTATCACCCTTATTTTGAAGCCCGGGAAGGACCCATCTCAGTGTCAATCCTATCGCCCCATATCACTACTAAATTGTGATTATAAGATCTTTGCAGGTATATTAAATGCTTGGCTTAGTAAGATAGTGGGGTCAATAATTAATCAATATCAAAAGGGTTTTTAAATGCTGGACTTGGTTTATTCCTTAATAGGTTCGGTCGATCTGGCAACAACGCAAGGGGTTCACCTCTTCATCATTACTGTTGATGCTGCAAAAGCCTTCAACCAAGTTAATTGGCACTATTTAAATAACACCCTAAAGGCTTTTGCTTTTTGAGATAAGTTTAGGGGAGTCAATAAAAAAGATATACAATTCCCCTCGGGCCCAGATCTTGGTTAATGGTAATCTCACTGCAGCAGTTACAATTGAGCGAGGCACAAGGCAAGGGTGTCCATTTTCCCCCATTCTTTTCAATTTGTACATCGAGCTTTTGGCCCAAAGTTTAAGGCAGAATGACAACATTTCCCCTTTTAAAGTTAATGGGTTTACTTGGAAGGTAGCATTGTATGCGGACAATCTTATTTTATTTTCCTCTAATATCAACCCCACGTTATCTGAGCTATTGGTTGAAGTACAGGTTTTTGGTAAAGTGTCGGGTATCAAGTAAATAGTGATAAGAACGAGATTATGGTTTTGAACACCCCAGCACAGGGGGTGAGGCTGGTTAAAGAGCTAAGATACTTGAGAGTAATAATAACCCAGGACATAGGAAAGATCCCCAAAACAAACTTAGAGAAAGTTTTGTGGGAGGTGGAGATTTTATTGAAGAGATGGCAGAGCTTACCGTTATCCCATTACGGGAAAGTCAATCTGACTAATATGTGTATCCTTCCTAAGTGCGCCTACCTTTTTAATAATATGCCCTTGGAATTTGATAAAACTGACCTTCTTAAAATACAGGATAAGATCTCCTCATTTATCCGGGCAGCTAAATGGATCAGGTTGTGTTGGAAGAAACTAAGGCGGAAACTAGCTAAGGGAGGTTTGGGTTTGCCAGACCTTCAGTTGTACTGCTGGGCATATCAATTAAAAAACTGCAGGATGTTACTTTTGAAACAAGATAGCTCCCTGATTGGCAGTATGTTTAAAGCTATGCTTTTAGATCTAGATGAGGTAGGTTTTATGTATAAATTTGGAGCCCCTAAATATTTTAAAAAGATTAAGTTGAAGACTCTATCTATGGTGGCTAAGCTACGGACGGAGTGTCGGGCATGTTTGGCACTGTCCTATTACAGGGAATGGGCTTCAGTTTGGAACTCCCAGGGAACACCAGAATGCCTCTTAGACGCTCTAGCTCAGCCCTTAAAGGAGGCTGGAGTCTCACACTGGAAGGATATCATGGATGGCAATAACTGTTACCCCTGGGAAGTTTGGTGGAACCTCACTAGTGGAGCCCTCTCCAGATTTACATTTTACCAAATTTCTTCATGGTGTAAGATTCACTGTTGGTTAATGTCCGAGGATACCTCCATGGAGGATGAGTTGCAAGACCCAACTGTTAAGAAAAAGGAAGTGGGACGGTGGTACCATCATCTTCTTGCGGCTGCGGATAGAAAAATGGAGCGTCCATACCTGGTCTGGGAGAGGTGCTTGCCGGGTGAAGATCTGGAAAATTTATGCCAAGTATCCTTAGAAATTTTATATCCATTGATTAAATCTGCTGCACTCAGGAAGAATCATGTTTTCACACTTCAGAGGATATACTGGTCGCCCGTGAAGCTTGCCAAAATAAGGGGTAATGGAGAGGCTAAATGTACAAGATGCGGAGTTCCGAAAGCGGATGACGTTCACATTTTTATGGCTTGCCCCATCATCCAGGAATTTTGGGGCAGTGTGGGTAAGACCTTGTCTTATGTGCTGGGCATGGAGGTTGAGGTAAGCCCCTCTCTTATTCTTTTTGGTATTATATTGAAGCCTGAAGGGGTGCTGGGGCTCCTGGGGCTTCAAAGTAAGTTGGTATTTTTCCTAGTTCTTTTGACAAGAAGGGAGATTTGTAAGCTATGGCGCCAAGCTTTGCCCCCAACTTGGAGAGCTTGGTGGAATGTGGTACAATACTTTAGAGATTTGGACCAAAAGGTCAATCAGTATAGGGATAGAGCGGGCGTGGGGTTGTTTTGGAATCTGTTAGACTGCACAGTTGCTGTTTAAATTACTTTGTACTATCCAATGATTATGCCTCTTGGTCAGCTCACGATGTGTGGAGCAGCTGGGTTTCGCATAAATAGCATCAGTTGAGTCTCGTCCCCTTCGATACGAGCAACAAGGGTGGTACAGATCGAGAGGTTGTTTCATCTACGGAGGTCATATTAGGATAAAAAATAAATTTAAAAAAAAGACCGGATGCAAAAATCTACCCCTACCTCGTTTACACTATATGCAAAGCAGAAATGTTACCCTCAGTAGAAAGCTACTGAATTGTCCCGCACACTGAAAGCGACCATCATCCCCAGATTATAAGATTATCAGAATAAATACCAACTTGTCCTATCGTGCCCCAGCTGGTATCACGAGCAAAGGTATACACACCGAAAACCTCAAGCACCTTAAGTGGAGCACTACTACCAGGGGTAACAAGGCTGACTCCACAAAATTTGCTGCACAGGCGGACCTAGGAGACATGGCACCGATCATTGAGTAGACAAACCTTATCACCCGACTCTTTGCTAAATTTTCACGATCAGCCCCAAACTCTGCTCAGTCACATAACCTTATCAAGCCTGTTTAGTGAGCCGGCAAAAACTGTCAGCTCCTAGATAAAAAGGAAATCAGGTATTTGGGAATCCAAGTAGTACAAGATTTGGATATGATGGCTCAGGTGAATTTCAACAAAACTAGGTCAGAATCTAGCAAACTTCTGAAATCCTGGGCATATCTCCTCCTATCAATTCTAATTATAACAAACTTAATAAAAGTGATATTACTGCTGAAGTTTACTTTTATATTTAATGCAATACCCCCTAGAACTTAGCACGGACGGGTTAAAAAAATTACAAGGTTAACTGGGTAGCTTCATATGGCCCCACAAAAGTACAAGAATTACTTGGAAAAAGCTAGGTAAGCGTAAAATAGAAGATGCAATTGCATTCCCAGATTTCCAACTATATTAAGGGGCCTTACAATTGAAAAATATAAGAGGACTACTAAGGGGTGGCTTACAGCATTCTTGCCTGTTACATCAAGCGCTTACCAAAAATCTACAGGAAGATGAGGACTATTTCTTATTAAAGTTTGGTCCCCCAAAATTGTTTAGGAAGATCAGACTAAAGACCTAAAGGCCACATGTAAGGTGCGGATTCTAGTTAGGCGAGTGCTGGGAGTCCCATGTTACATTGAGTTTACCCCTATATAGAATTCTCCGGGAACACCACACTGTTTGCAGGATAGTCTAGCTAGGCCCCTAAAAGCAGCAGGAATTATAAAGTGGGGGCAATTGAAAGAAAATGGCACTCTGCTAACATGGGAAACACTGTTGCGGCTCATGGACAACAAACTTTCTATGTTCAAATTCTATCATCTAGCGAGTTGGGCAAGTGCACAAAGGGACTTCATGGAAGGGAACCCAGAATGGGAAGAGAAGCCACAAGGCACACTTCATCAGAAAAAAGAAGTGTCAAAATGGTACTGGGTGATAGAGTTAAGAGAGTATGGGCCCCTACTCTGCAAGAAGCACTGTGAAAAATGGATCTGCCCTCAATGGAGCTAATAAACTAATGGCAAGTCTCAATGTCTACACTTTGGGCCACTGTTAAATCCGCACTTCTGAGAAAAACCACTTATTTACATTGCACCGGGCATAGTGGTCCCAGAAGAAACTTGCGAAGAAGGGAGGACTAAAGAAGAGGTGTTTCCCTAAACGCGGCCTGGAGAATACAGACAATTTCCACATGTTCTGACAGTGTCCGGATGTTCACATTCATTGTCAGGAAGTAGGTATGATTTTAATTAACACAATTAATAGAAAAATAAAGGTATGCCTTACTCTGGCCATATTTGGCATCCTAGAGAGGGATGGGAGTGATGGTAGACTGAAAAAGTAACGGGCACAATTACTTTTTATACTAATTGTAATTGCGGTAAGGGAAATATGCATGAAGTGGGTACCCCAGTTCCACCAGACTGCACTGATTGGTACAGAACTGCACAACGTATATGTAAGTTAGATTGCACTAATAGGTCACAACAACAGATTATGATATGGGAACCATTTGTTGCACGGTATCAGCGACCAAATAGGTGTAAGATATCTCTACAGGATGTATTAATGGCAAATATCAAAGGTCCAAGGATTAGGACAAAAATCTACAAAGGGAGAAGTACAGAGATAACCTTAATAAACTCTTAAATGTTGAATGGGCAATATATAGGAATTGGTGCCCGAAACAAGGTATCCAATTGTATTTGCAAGAATACAACTACCAGCCTCTTGTCTCTTATGAGAACCAAGAATAAAAAAAGCAGCCTTATCAAGCCAGTTATCACCTCGACAATGATTCAGCACCTAAAGATTGTCCACAACACCACTGTGAGGGGTGTTCATAAAAACCCTAGGATGAAAGAGCTAATCATAGCTTTCAAGTTTGTGCAGAAAAACTACAGGCAAGCAGGTAATGCAGAGAAGTTAAGAACCATTTCTGGGCGATCCTCTTATGTGAGAGTAAGAAAGCTAACTCCAGGAGCTTTTGGGCCTTGGTGAATAGTCATGTGAACGGACCTGGTAGGCCTGACTGTGTGAACATCATGAACCAGAATGGTCATCTTTCCTCTCCAGGCACTTCTCATCAAGTGGGGATGTAGTCTGCAAATCGGAAGGGCCATAGCTCATATGCAATCACCATCTTAGCCTTGTCCCAAGATTAAGATCGCCCGTCCTCTCCGTCGCGGACTTGCCATCCCTGACGAGCCGGCTGGAACAAGTAATGTTGAAGGCAAGAACGATTGCCACTCGGCCCAATGGCCTCCCCAGGCCCTGTTCAAACAGGACATTCCCTTCTTGGCAGGCAGGCTTTCGTCACTTTTTGACTACTGCCTGGACGCCCTTACTAGATGTGTGGGACCTGTTGTTGGTGCCTTCCGTCACCGAAGAGAGGACTTCTGTTGTGTCCTGCTCCACGGACTTGTTCTTCACCGCTGCCTCCTCAGCACCACCTTGCCCCTGTGAGTTTTGCGGTCCGCTGCCTGCCAAAACTACAGTACTCAGGAGGCAGTGCGGCGTTGTCTCGCGATAGGAGGAGGGGGGCAGGAGTTCAAATTTTGCCGCGGGCACCCGTGGTGTGGGACGCTTGCGGGCGTCGCCGGGCTAAGCCCGGGCAAAGGGCGGGCCTGTTTAAGACCGGAGAGGCCGGGCTGGGCCACCCCCCTTACAGGCCAGATTATCGCCCTGCTAATGGACTGTTGAACTGCACAAGAGGGTGAGCCACTTTGATCTTTTTATTTGCCTGTTTGCTACAGTATATAGCCATAATGGTGGCACGGGGAGAAAAGGGAAGGAAAGTAAAGGGTGTTGATTATGTGGTTGGTACACTTGACCAGTTCATAACAAGGGCGACATCAGTGCTTGCCCGCGAGATCGCTGTCACAGAGCGGCGTCTCTCACTGGAGCCGCTGTTTGCAAAACGGTCGTCTATGGGGGCCATCTCAAAGGCACGCACACAGGAAAGAATCCGTCCCCTTACTCCTGATATGGACTCACACCGCAACAATTATACACCCAACCTCGCCAACACTGCTGGGCTCGGGCGAACGCGCAGACGGAGCTAAGTTACAAGATGGCAGCAAGTCACATCAATCACATCAATTAAAGAGAGTGGGTGAGACTGTAGTAGATATTCATGTGCAGCCTGCTGATCCCCCCAACTTACATACTCCCATGCAGGGAGGGGCTACTAATAAAAGGAAACGAGGGGGGACGCGGGGAGGCAACCAGCAAAAGGGCAAGAAGCCCAAGACTGTTGAGCTGGGAGGAAATAAAGAACTATCTCAAGCAGAGCCCACCATGGGGGAAGAGTCACTCGGGTCTGTCAGTGCAATAATTACTACAAATGAGGATAGCACCATTAGGTGCCCACCGATAATGGAGGACTCATACTGGCAGAAACTAGGGGCCCTAATAACCGCCTCATTGGAACCCCTAATGACAAGTCTGTTAGTTGTTGAAAACACACTTGCAGAAATTGAAAGCCGGGTGATGTCTGCCTTGGGGGGATTGAAAACTATATAGTGATCCATGGTTTGTTAAATGATGAAAGGAGTGAGGTGGGGAGGGATTTGCGTGCATGCCCCATATCTGTCGTTACCACATCAACAAGCACAACTCCATATGTGCCCCAAGTATCTCAAGAACGCCCAGAAGGTTCTAGGGGCAGGAAAGGAAATGGTAGGAATGTACCACTACCCGAGGGTGTGGCCAGAAGCAGTAATGATAAGGGAAGGCTTAGAGGTGCAGATAAGAATTTGCACCAAAATCTTAGACCTCCCTCTAGATTGCACACCGTATGTCGTGGTCTTGACTGGCGTCCCAGCACTGGAGAATGGTAAAATTGAAACCTATGACCAGTTGAAAAATAAGGTAACCTTCTGGTTAAATATTAACAGACCACTGCCCAGAAACGGAAAATGCAAAATGTAAGGCGAGTGGACTGGGTAGGTTAGAGCACAAAAAACATAGATGGTGACTGCATTGTTATCAACTTCAGTGATCCTAAGATAGCAGATCACATTTGCAGAAGTAACTGGTCACAAAAAGGGAACTCGCATCCAGGTTCAAGACTTGGGCTACTTTTATAGACCCAAAAACTCTGCAGTTAACTGGTCTAATTTACAGATTGGTGAAGATAGGACTGACCACCAAGGAACAATAAGAGGGGGGGTGCGAGGTGCGAGGTACAGGGGAGGGTCTGTGGAGTTAGGAGGAGGATATTGGTTTTGCCCACAGCCGATACTTGGGAGAGATGGGGCGGGGGGGCATATAACATCCCAGTGGGGTAGGCACCTCAGAGACCAGCTCATCATGACTAGTAATCGATTTGATCCCCTGTCCACTTTAGAGGAAAACGATTGACTGAGGGATGGCAATGATTTCTCCCGATCAGAAGTTCCCTGGGTTTCGGCAACACTAGGCCGGGAGCTCCGGGACACTGTTGCATTGCACGGCCTAGGAGATAATTCTATACAGGCAACAACCTCCATCAATGTAGGCTCCACCGGAGTGCCCCCCGGCTCAGCATTCTAACACTGCCAGTAACGTGGCTTGTCTGGTGGCAAGTCCACGTATAAACAGCTCCTCTACTTTGGTTTCCTCGTGGAATATAGCGGGGTTAGAGTCAAAGCTATATTTACCTGACTGGGCTGGTTTCATTGATCAAATAGACATTTGGACTTTTCAAGAAACATGGGTGGTGGAAGGTATATTCCGCTTAGGTTACTTGAATTTCTCCAATCCTGCAGTAAAGGGCCACAATGGAAGACCAGTTGGTGGTTTGACCATCTGGGTACATCAGAGCGAGGGGGTCTCTGTGGTAGAGGTCCCGATTGACTGCCCCGATATTATGGCTATTAGGGTCAGTTCCACAAAGGGCCTCAATATTCTCATTGTTAACATCCATGCGAGGGGTCTTCCGGGAGGGAGGTGCTCTCCAATCATCTCACTACTGGAGGGCCTTCTCAGCACAGTGGAGAATGTTGGTTGTCGGGTAGTGGCGGGAAATTTTAATACATGCTTTGAGCCCCTGGATGAGAATGATGGTTAACTTAACGTAGCTGAGGGCGCATTGTGGGGTGTCCCGCAAATAGAGTTAAAACCGATAAGGAAATGGACCCAGGCGGCCCTGCAACTGAAGGGTCTGTGCCTAGACAAGGGTATGAGGGCGGTTAACGGTAGAACGATGTCTGACAGGCAAGGTGAAATGTCCTTTGACAATGGCAGAGTTGGGAGTCTGATTGATTATATCTTAGCTAATGTGGAAATGTGGTCGGCCATCGTAAATATGGTGGTGGTGAATAGACCGGAAAGCGATCCTAATCCCCTGATTATGACAATAACTGATAACAGCTTCACCAGTTCCCCTATAGGTGAGGATGCCCTTATACATGAGAAAGCAATCCTTACCAACGACCAAAGAAGGATTCGGTGGCCAAAGATAGCCACAAATGATAGATCATGGACCGCCATAAGAGATATGGTTAGATGCACCATGGACAAACTAACTAGCTGTGAGTCCGAGGAGGTGCTTAATGATAGAATGCTGGGTATCCACAATGAATTATTTTTGGGGCTTAAAACGCTTGTTATTAAAAATCTTCCAAACTCCAAAAAAACAAAGTGCAGAGACCATGTTCCTGGTATGACAATAGCTGTAGACAGGCCCAACGAGCCCTGGTTACAGCTATTAAATCTATATTACCCAACGCCATCAAAAGTTGTAGGGCTACTTACAAAGCTGCACAGATCAAAGCCAAGAAAAACTGGGATGAGGGTCGTTGGAGGGAGTTACTTTAGGCATGCGAAGGTCGGAACATGACTCAATTCTGGCACCTACTTAAATGGGGAAAGTGCCCGAACTTATGACTCCCACTACTCATGTTGAGCCACAACAGTGGGTAAGCTATTTTGAAAATCTGTTTAAGATCAGGGATAGGAATGTAGTAGTTACACCGTGCCTTAGTTATGTAGCGCCCCTGATATTTGTCCCCAGTGAGGTGGAGTTAGTTTTGAAAATGATTCCGTGTGGTAAAGCCCCTGGGCCAGACTGTATCCCCGCAGATTTATTTGAGGAAGAACAAGCCCTGTGGGTCCCTTATTTAACAACCTTAGCCAACGCCATTGGTAGTGGATCCTCGTTTCCTGATTCTTGGTTTGGGGCAGAGATATTGCCGATCTATAAGGTAGGCGATCACTCTGCCCCAGCCAATTATCGGCCGATTAGTCTTATTGACGCAGTACAAAAAATCATAGCACGTCTAGTACTGGGTCGTATTCAGAGCTGGATGTCCGAAACCAACATTTTAATGCCCTTCCAGGCGGGTTTTCGGTCACATATAGGGACCCTGGACCAAGCTTTCAGATTTGTTCTTCTGTATTGGAAGGAAGTATTTCTTGGGGAGGCATGCTCTTTGCGGCCTTTGGGGACCTAAGATCCGCGTTTGTTCTTGTGCCTAGGGCTAAATTATGGGAAGTTCTCTTGGAGTTGGATATGCCTAAGGAGTTGGTGGCGATTCTGGTCAACCTCCATGAACACACCTATGCACAGGTTAGCTGGGGTTAACCTGGGAAGGTAACTGCAAGATTTGAGATGTCCAAAGGTGTAAGACAAGGGTGTATGTTGGCCCCTACCCTGTTTTCCTTGTTTATTAATGGGGTGGTTAAGTATTTTTCCAACCACCCGACAGACGCACCAACCCTAGCTGGCATGAAAGTCCCCCTGCTCATGTTCGCGGACGACACCTTTTTAATTTCCAAAACGAGACAGGGATTACAACTGCCACTGTCTCGCTTTGAGTTGTTTTGCCGCGAACATGAGTTGGAAGTAAACGTGGGGAAGACCAACTTTATGGTTCTCCATGCGTCAAAACCAGTTAGTGCAAGGGTACACATGGGAGGAGCCACTCTGGAACAGACATCTGTCTTTACATATTTGGGGGTTACCTTCAGCGATAAACTGAGATGGAAACGCCAGATAGATCAGCTTGCCTTGAAACATAACCCTGCTCAAAGAACATAGGCACTCCCTAACCAAACTGATGGCCTCCCTAGTTAAAATGTATGACTCAAAGATCCTTCCAGCCATCATGTATGGCGCAGAACAGTGGGGTTTTAGCAACATGTCACCATTAAGGGTTGAACAGAACAAATTCCTTAGGCCTGCTGTAGGGCTACCCCAATCCACCCCTCATATACCCTTATTGTATGACCTAGGCTGTCAGACCGTTGTGGATCACGAGCTGACGCGCAGCCTGCAACGTCCTCACAAGAGTATCCCGGCATCGGCTTCCTCTATCTTCAGGAGAACCCCGCCGGCCAATTCTGGGCTGGAACTACCGTTGCGTGCGATGCCCCATCCTCCCTGAAACTACGAAGCGATCGTAAATCGCCCATATACATCATTCATCTTTGTTGAGAGTAGTAACGCCGGTCTGCCGAAACTACGAAGCGATTGTGAACCGCCCAACAACATCTTCCATTTTCTGCTTAGAATAGTACTGCCGGTCTGTTACAGTTTTTGTCCCTCACGTATACTGAGTCGAGACGCTTACGCCCATTCGCAGCTTACTTTGTTTTCAATACCTATTAAGAAAATATCTTGAAGCCACAATACATCTTTACTTTCGTCCTGAATAAGTTATTTTGTGCAATAGACGGCTACCTGATGAAGGCGTCTATGCCGAAACGCGCGTTGTAGACATCTGCCGCACTGCCTGAATCCATTAATTGGATTTGTATATATTGATTGTTGAAATTTACCTCATGAAATGATCAAATGTGAATTGTATATGTAATCTGAAATCATGAAAAGTAATATGGAACATACAATTTTATACTTGAAAATAAATCAATAAATATATCACTATATGTTTCCTCAGTATCCATATTGTAGTAATAGGGTGTCCTTTTGAGACAATTATATAGTCCACTAGCAAGTTTGGTATTTGTGTCCTAGAAATGTAGGTAGATATCCTTTCCTAGCTATTATTTCCTTAATGTAGCACGGTATAGACCACTGGCATTTTGGCGACGTCTGTGGACTACACCAGAGCTATCCCTCTACGCCAAGGCTTTACTGGAAGTTAAAGGGTTGGATGGTTCCCACAGGATCACTTGGTTGGTAGAAATAAAATCAATACTGACCGACATGGGGATGGGGTAACTATGGGCAAACCCCGACACCGCTGTTTTTCCTCTCCAAAATTTTTTTAGGGACGTGTATTGGGATAGGATCAAAGCCAAGAGACATGCATCCATGATAGGTAGCTCCTTGACTGCAACATTTCTTGTTATTAAGGATGATGCATGCCTGGAACAATATTGGGACATCATAACGAAGCAACTAGACCGTAAACTGTACCACCAGTTTAGAGTAGGTACCCTACCTCTACGCTGGCTAACGAGCAGATGGAATAACACAGGAAGTGATAAATATCCATTTTATTTGGATCAGGTCAAAACGGTTGATCACTTCCTTTTTGTCTGCCCGGTGTAGCGACAATCCAGACGGTTGTGGATAAGACCTGTCTGCCGGTTAATGGGAACCAGATCCGCGCAGGCTGCACGTAAAATCTTGAAATCTGACACCTCTACTCCAGTGGTCATAGGCGTAGCTAAATTTGTGAGTTGGGCCTGGGTACTCCGGACCCGAAAGATTAGTTCCTAATTATGTAGTGTATATGACATCTTCGGTTGTTCCTAGCAGAAGTAGGCACCCCACATGGGTTAGGGGTTTTGATTGATTGGAGTTTTTATTAGCTAACCTCTAGCTGTCAAAGTCTTTTGCTATTTGCACATTTAATACTTTTTTAGCATCTATTTTAACATTTTATCTATTTATATTTATATACTTACATACTAGGAATAATCAATTTTACTCTGTATAATTTGGATGTTTTGTATGGATTTTTGCATTGCATAGTATGTCTTTTATGATGAAAATTCGCAATAAAGACTTATTGACTGACTGACTGACTACTGCCTGAGTAGCTCGACAATACCTGAATCATGGCGTTTGGCCATAGTACATCCTACCCAAAAAGAGGGTTTCAGATCAGATCCAAGCAATTACAGACTAATTGTGCCTCTTGATAACAAAGCTAAATTCTACACCAGTTTACTCCTGAAGGACCTACAGCAGCGGGTAGAGACGAAGCGACTCATCCCCCCCAAAAAACGGGTTTCACGGCAAAATGTGGACCATCATCCAACCTGTTAGTAATATCAATTTTAGTGGATAAAGCAATCTCTGCGCACTTTGATCCAAACTAATGAAATGGTGCCTCCCCACAAAGCTTCCGAAGTCCATTATTCAACTGCCCTCCAACACCTGGATCCGCATCGAGCTAGGTGACAGTGCCTGCATGTCTAGAAATATCCCTACCAGGCGGGGTGTAAAAATGGGTGCTTGTTAGCGCCCCTTCTCTTCAACCTGTTCATTGCTGATCTGTCTCAATCCCTCGACTCCATCAACAGTCACCCTCAAAGATTGGTAAATGGATCAGTAACCTGTTATATGCCGATTACCTCGCTCTATGTGAGCAAAATAAGGTACCCCTATTTAATTTTGGGTTATAGATGAGGGGGGACAAACTGAAACTATGAAAAAACCTCTAAAATAACCCACTTTGTTTTACTGCTGGCTGAAAGCTCATCTTATAGACATGTCCCCAGAAATACAATCCTACAACATGATTAGTTCTTACAACTGTGTTTTATTGTAGATAAAAAATATATTTTTAATGTATTCTTTAACTTTTTTACCATTTTTCACATGTATATTAGTTTTATTATATTAAACAAAAATTCATGTTTACAATTTTAATATAGACATTGTCCTGAGACACAATTTGAAAAAGTGTTCATAACCCCACAGAACACCCATCAAACCTGCATTCACACCTCTCAAAACTCTACAAGTTTTTTGCATTCACACAACAAAAACATTGTAAAGAAATTCTAAAACATATGTGGGATCCTATATCCTTCTGACAGAGACAATTGAAAGTTAGATTCCTTTCTGCAATTGTTTTCCATCCAGTTCTTCTCTTGTTAATGTCTCTGGTAGGATTCCCTTGTAACTAGAAAAGGTCGACGCACGTTTCGGTGAATATTGTATTAAACCACCTTCATCAGGACCAAATATGTACTAGGTCAATGTCAACAGACCCGTGGACATGGGGTCATCTGAGCTCCTCCGATAGATGTAATTGACCGCATGTAGCACACAGTGTATCCAGGACCATATATTTATATTTGCTTCCGAGATGTTGACCGGTTATCGGATTACGTGATAAGGAGTTTTTGTTCTGCCTCTGGAATTGGTCTGGCGTTCTCACCTCAATTTGGGTGCATGGTTGTGACTCAATTGTCAATCGGGTTTAATCTTTGCCACTTGAACCATCATAAATATGGTCCCAAAAAGTTGAATTTTTCATCGTTATGGCTTGAGGTAATGCTTTCTTGTCCAACCGTGGCCTCCACCGGCGTTTACCCAGAGATTACCTCGCTCTATTCAGCTACACAAGAGTAGGGTTTCAGCAGTTGCTAAACCCGTTGCACTCCTACATAATTGCCAATAACCTAGAGGTTAACTTGAAGAAAACCAAAGTAGTAACAATCGGAGGGAAATCGTACCAGGGGCGGCTGGCTCTACAATGGCAACAAGATTACGAAAGACAAATCATATAAGTATCTGGGGATCCATATCCATGCAAGAGGTTCCTTTGCAAGGCAACAGAAGGAAGTCAAAGAAAACTCCATGGCCCTCCAGATGACTTTATCCAACCGATCACACTCCCTGCTGGGGCCAAGCTGTTTTCCCCTCCTGGAAGTTATGCGGGCTAACATTACTCCATCCTTGTCCTATGGCAGTGAAATATTACTGGGTAAAGATTGCAGCTCGCTGAACAAACTTGTTATTAGGATATACAAATGTGTACTGCGACTGTCAAGGTCTTCTTCTTCCTTCCAAATCAGGCTGGAATTGGGCCGCCCTGCTCAGCGGGCAGTCAGTGCTGGCACCTATGTAAACCTGTGCCATAAACTCAGGGTGGCCAGGTGTGGCTGATTAAAGGCTCTACTCTGGGCCAAAATTAACACCGGCAGTCCAAGGCAATCGCACTATCAGTTCCTTCAAGAAGGTCAGTGGTCCCCGGAGGAGAGAGAACTCTGAGCTACCAACCTCAGCCAACCCACCTTTAAACAATCATTTACAAAGCAATAGGTCTCGCAATGATATTGCTTTGAGCTATTGGCATTGTAAATGTTATTGTTTTTTTTTTGCCTTCGTGAAGCAGTAATCAAATGGTGTAAAGCAAAATGAGTTTAGAAAAAAGAAAACAAGAAGCTGCGACCACGGAGGGTTGTTGTGGGCAGGAATTGACTGTTGTCAGAGGGGTGAAGTGGTGTGGGGAAGGGCACTGGGACATTAAGGTTGGCACTGCAAGTGCGGAAAAATTATGCATACACAAGTTCTTTTGTGTACAAGAGCATTTGCCAATACAAAAGCAGCACACATTTCAGATGCTGACTGCTGATATCAGCACAGACCCTCCACCATTAACTGCTGCATTTGAGCAGTAAACCTGCAATCTTACACCCAGAGAACAATAATTTGCTCTTGCCATTTTCAGTTTAAGGAAGAAATTTAGTTTCAGGCGCTGGAAACCGTTTGTTTGTTCAAGCCTAGAACTGCATGGAGGTATCATAATGTGAAGAACTGTACTTATATGGATTGATTCGCTTTCATTCTTTGGTTTGCTATATTTTCTCTTCCCAGAATTTTGTGACTGAAAACGTAGGCATTGAGTGGCATAGAGTAAGGTACCTCCATGATCTCACACTTTCTCCCATAGGCACAGACGACGACATGCCACTGGGACTCAACTTTGCCATTCCTGACCTTATCACTTATGAATAGAAATTTGCCTAGCCTACGAGAAGGTACGTTTTAATTCTATTAAGGACACGGAGGCAAGGATTATGCTCTGTCTTTCTTCCCATTTCTTAATAAAATTTCAACAGCAGCTCATCACCATATTAAAACAAACTACATTTCCCATAAAACCAGGGAAAAGAAAAACAGTCTCTTATATAGTCCATTCACTATTTCCATGACTCTCTGGAGGGTCTCTCCCATGGTTACGCATTCTGTTTCGCATTTTTGTTTCCTGAAAGAAACCACAGCAATTACTCACGGCTTTATCGCTACGGAAAACAATGCAAGAAAACTACCACTTTGATTACTATGTTAACAGCCTCGTATCATAAACCAATAAGCATTCATTTCATTAAAACTCTATAGATTGAAAACAATTACTTACATCCATACGGGGCGGGACAGCGACCAACGCGCTTGCCGGGAGGGATAATCCTCGCCTCCGCGTCCTTAATAGAATTGAAACTTACCTTCCCGTAGGCTTGGCAAATTTCTATTCTATGTCAGGACCGGAGGTGAGGATTATGCTCCTTTAAAGCTTATCCACGACCACTTGGGCCATATTTAGCAGCGGCTTAAAGTAGAACCTTTTAAAGGTAGAATCCGATGACCAATCCGCTGCTCTCATTAAATCCTCCAAGCGCACTCCCAGGCTGAACGCTTTTGAGGCCATTGCCCCTCGAGCGGAGTGCGCACCAAAAGCTCTTGTATTAATGCTCACCTCTTGCATGATCCACCGCACCCAACGGGTTATAGTGGGAGAGGAAACTGCCCTGAAAGGCTTTTTGAGGGCTATCAGGAGTTGTCGCTCACCTGGAGGACGAACTTCCTCCGTGGCAATCTAATAGGCTTTTAAGCATTGCACCACACAGAGCTTCGGTGACTCCACAAAAGCAGGATAAGAAATCGTGCGAGTATTGGACTTAGTGCGTCTACGCACCAGGAAGGCAACTCCCTCTGGGGAAAAAACTCTTGCTGTAATGTCCAAAGCTCGGACATCAGATACTCTCCTGCGTGACACCAAACATAACAACATCGCCAATTTGGCCGACAACTCCTTCCTAGAAAGGAAACGATTTGGTTGCCAGGGTAAAAAAAGGTTCAAAACCTGGTTCACGTCCCAAAGAACGGAATAGCGGGGCTCTGGTGGTAACGATAAGCGAATGCCCCATAGCAATTTGCAGACAAATGGGTGTCCCCCAACGGGGCTCCATCCACTGGGGCATGTGCCGCCGAAATCGCCGAGCGGACTGTGTTCACTGACCTATTCGCCAGACCTTTCTTAGCCAACTCCGCAAGGTAATTTAAGCCAGCCCTTAAAACCCTGCATTGGCTCCCTGTTCGCCAAAGGGTGCACTTTAAAGCTATGTGTACCACACACAAGCTTTACAACGGTTCTGGCCCAGCGACCCTTAGCAAAATGATCACACCCTATATAGCCACCAGATCGCTACGATCTCAAAATGAGAATCTAGTCCTCATTCCCAGATTCAAAAAAGTCCGCACAGGAGGCCGTCAATTCTCCGTCCAGGCGGCCAAAGGCTGGAACGCACTCCCTCGCGCCCTCAGACTGGAATCCAACTTCCTTGCGTTCCGCAAAAAACTCAAGACCCATTTGTTTCCCAAATAACACCCCTCGGCTACCTCCCCTCTCAATAGGTTCAAGTTACATAGCGCGGGGATACCCCTGGGTCACCAGGCGCTGTAGAAATCGCTAAAATAAATAAAATAAATAAAAATTTAGAACCAGCATCACCAACGGGTGAGGTGTCCCCTCTTGACTCAATAGGAGACAGGGAGTTGGGAGGAGTGGGATTGGAGAATACCAAGAAAGTTCCAGAAGAACTGGAAACCACACTTGTGACCTCAAACACGGCATTATCAGAACCACGGAGGCTCCCTGCCTGTGGACCTGAGCCGCCAACCGAGTGATCATGGAGAAAGGCGGAATATGGCCTCCAATTGAAGAACTGGGGAAGTTGTCGATTTAGGCGACAAGCAAAGAGGTCGATGGAGAAAGGACCCCAACGATCCTGCAGGTACTGAAAAATCTCCGGGTCCAGCTTCCAAACACTGGCGTCTCAGAGGTAGCGGGAGTGACAATCCGCCACCGAGTTCTCCCTCCCCGGAAGGTACTCCGCTGTGACCGATATGTGATTGGAGAGACAGAACTCCCCAAACTGTTTCACCATGTTCGGCAAGGCCTTGGACCGAGGGCCGCCCAGGTGATTGATATACCTGAATGCCGACACATTGTCCCTTTTCAGAAGGACCGAGGCTTGCACGCGGTCCTTGGTCCTGCACCGACCAGCAAAGGATCCCACCAGGATTTCGAGGCAGTTGATATGTAGTTGCTGTTCTTGAGGAGACCAACTACCTCCGGTGGAGAATTCCCCACACCGTGCTCCCCATCCTGCCGACTTGCGTCCGACTCTATCACCAAATCGGGGGCGCAACCGAAGATCGCCCTTCCGTTCCAGGCTTTCATGTGGGAAAGCCACCACTCCAACTCCTCGCACACTTCGTCCGTCAACGGAACCACCTGAGAACACGTCAGGCCTCTCCTCAGATGGTGCGCCTTCAAGCGCTGAAGGGCCCGGTAGTGCAATGGGCCCAGGAAAATGGCTTGAATAGAGGCCGAGAAGAGCCCTACCAGACGGGCTATCAGTCTTAAGAAATTTGTGGCGGATCTTCACCACCTTCCTGGAGGGCAGACTGAGCGTAGCAGAGATGGAATCTATCACAAAACCTAGAAAAGACACCTTCTGAGTCGGAACAAGGAGGGATTTCTGTTCGTTGATTACAAACCCCAACTTCTGAAGTAAGGACACCGCCATCTGCAGGTGAACTCGAAACTGTACGGGATACTGGGCTAGGATGAGAATATCGTCCAAATAGACGATCAAGCGGACCCTGTGCGCTCTCAATTATTCCACCGCTGGCTTGAGGACCTTGGTGAAACACCACAGGCCGTGGAAAGTCCGAACGGAAGGCACCTGAATTCATAAGCCTGTCCTTGCCAAAGAAACTGATGGAACGCCTGTGCAGAGGAAAGATCGGCACCACCAGGTACACGTCCTTCAGATCCAGCCTCACCATCCAATCGAGTGGCAGGGGTACGTCCCGGAGTATATGGATGCCTTCCATCTTGAAATGTCTGTACAACAGCCACTCGTTGAATTCCCAAAGGTTGATGACTGGTCTCTGACCCCCGTCGGCCTTGTCCACCAAAAAAATGTTGCTGAGGAATCCCGTGGGATGAACCTCAGTTCGACACACTTCCCCTTTGCGGAGCAACTCGTTCACTTGCTCGTCCACTCTGGCTGCATCTGTCGCACAGAAACTATTGGCCAGGGATGAACGTCCTGACGGGGACAACCATAAAACTCTATCTGGAACCCCCTTACTGTTTGCAGTACCCAGGCGTCCCCGTAAGAGCTTTCAAAGCGGGGAAAAACTGCGCCAGCCTGCCCCCGACGTGCAAGTGCGCCGCGCACAAAACACTCACCGTTGGGATTGCCGTCATGGCCTCTGTAACCTTCCCGGAAGCGTTGCCCTCTGGTTGGGTAGAAGTTGGTGAATCGCTGGTCAGTCTGGTACTGTCCGCGTCCGGAGCCTTGTCCCCTGCCTTGGGGATGCTGGGTCTGAGCAAGGCCGGGCGGGAGGCTCCTGCCCCGACCGGCCCCGCAGAAAACCCGAAGGGTAAAAACCCTCTTGATGTTCGCCTGCGCCTTATCCAAAGACGTGAACGTGGCGATGAACATTCCTAACTCTTTAATAAAAGGTTTTCCAAACAAACCCCCTTGAGCTGACGCCCCAGCCTCTTAGCACGCCAGATCACCCAACTTGGGGTCAACCTTTATTAAGAGTGATCTGTGCCTCTCCGTCGAGAGAGCGCAGTTCGCATTGCCCATAAAACAAATTGCCTGCTGCGCCCAAGCTGACAAGACTTCCGGGTCAATTAAGGAACCTGAGCTACGGGCCTCCTCTGCCATGTCCAATATTTTAGTTATTGGGGCGATAGTATCCAGTAATTTGTCCCGGCATGCGCGCCACAAACGATCTATCCCTTTCTTGGGATCCTTTATAAACGTAGCCAGAAAGGTAGCCATCTTCCCCTCAATCTCGGGTGTGACTGACACCTTACCATCTAATGTAGGCCAAGGACACTCTGCTCTCAATCTACTTCTAGCCTCGTTCTCCAAGGGCTTCCTAAGGCAAGACGCCACATACAAAGCCGCCTTCTCTACAGGGACCCATTCCGCTGACCAAGGGTGCACAATCTCATCTGGGTCAAACATATTCGCTATCCCCGCCTTCAGAGGGTCAGTAGACCCGATGGCCTCCAAGACCTCGAGGAGCCCGCCTCATCGTCTGAACGAACCGGGGTGTCCCTTCACAGTGTCTGTGGTGACGCCGGTTGGGTTCCTCACTCTGAGTGGTGGGATCCTGGGAAAGTACAATGGGAGCTGTATGCTCTAGAAAAGCCTGCTTTAACCGTTCAAATGCACCAGTGTCTACCTCCCTTCGCACTTCTTCTTGGGGGAAGGGGGCCCCTCACCATCAAATTGGGCTGGCCCTGACACTCCTGAGGGACCCGGGCCCACCAGGCGGGAAGGAACCACCTTCGTGCGCAACTGATCTATTTTGTCAGCCAACCGCTGCTCCATCGGGGTCATGAGCTCCGTGACTGTCCTGTAGATTGAGTTGTCCACCTTGTTATAGAACTCATCATCCCATTGTAAATATGCTAAGGAGTCTTCCTCCTCGTAATATTCGTGTTCCATAGTGATACCTCACCCACACTAACAATACTAAACAATAGGTGAGTATCACACTGAACAACCCCAAGGGGCACCATAACGCCTAGCTCGGGGAAAATATTAACTGAGGGTCTCTCAGAATGCTTTTAAGGGCCCAAGGCACCACTTTAACGGGGCAGTCAATCCATAGGACACCTATGCTCCCACTAGTACACCTGGATCCTGCTGCCTGCTACAGGTGTCCTTGTGGGAGGCAGCCTTAAGCCCCAAACTGTCAAGTACCTACCCGTGTCACCGGGCGTGAGGAGAGAAAACTCCGACGGTGCACCGCACCACTACCGGCCCGCGATGTGGGCGTGTATAAATCTTTGGGGAAAAATACAGACCCAGGCAAACTGGGCGATTGAAGAAGGCAGAAAACCGGGTGCGGACAGCATATGATGAACGGAGCGCGATTCCACCGATTTGTGACTGAAACACGCTCCAGGAACCACTGAGTCGCATCGCCCACACAGCGCACTCTAGAGGGCGGAGGACCGCACCGTGGTCATAACAGAGTAAAAAAGATGCTGCGTAAGGAGCACACCAGCGTTCCAGCTGCAGCACGAGGAATCTGTGAAGGAAAGATCCTCCCCACGCACACATCCCCCGTGAAGGTACAACAATTAAACCGTTATACTAAAATACCAAGAAACAGAGAAAAGCACTTAACTCTAGCTGCCGAGCAGCAAGGAAAGAGGAGGTGCAGAAAGTGCATAAGGATTTATTGGCTGAGAGTCATGGAAATAGTGAATGGACTATATAAGAGACTGTTTTTCTTTTCCCTGGTTTTATGGGAAATGTAGTTTGTTTTACTATGGTGATGAGCTGCTGTTGAAATTTTGTTAATAAATGCGAAGAAAGACAGAGCATAATCCTCGCCTCCGGTCCTCAATGTTCTCATTTGTGAAACTAAAAGATGGTACTGGAAAGGTTGGGTCCTGATGACATGAAGCTATTTAGTCACCATACCTCCTTTGGGATATTGCTCGAAGGCGGGGTGGACAAAAACTAGAAGGTACTTGCACAACATGGGAATGGCGTCCCATAAACCTACGCAAAAACATTAAGATGCTAGGTACACATTTGTTCTTTGGAGGCAGCTAAAAGTTTTGTAAATGCGAACAGCACTCCAAACAGTGTAATAACAGCAGTTACAATATTTTGAGCTATTGTCATTGTAAATGTAATTGTTTTTTTCCCCTTATTTTTGCCCTCACCCTCAGGGTAAAAAAAAAATACTCAACTCAGTAGCAGTGCCACCCTTCACTGCCTTTGATGTAACTCTAAAGACACTTGTTGTAGGTCTTTCACAGTCTTATCTTTTCAGAACAGAAGTATTTTCAATAGTCTATATACAACAAAGCCACAGTTGTTGCTTATTTACCAGAAGCATTGTCAATAGTCTAAACATCGAAGCCACAGTTGTTGCTGGTTTATCTTATGCATCTAATGGCCATTGAGAAAGCCAATAGTCCTGGCTTGTCGTGTTATATATCTGGAAGCAACAACAGAAGCAGCAAAATACCAGTCCAGCTGGACACTATGATAAGCACAGATTTTTAGATTGCGTGTTTATTTTGAAGCCAAGCCCTTAATTACATCGTCCATGCTCCTTTGAGAGCTCCCCCCCTCCCCTTAGTTTTTCATCTCACTCAAAGCCTTGCCTATGGGTGCCTCTGGTTTTTATGCCTTTGGACTGGCCAGTGATGCTGTGTCAAGCTCAGGGCAGACCCATGACAGGGGCGAACCTGAGCAGGCGCGAGCGGCTCCGTGCATGTTCTGCTGCAGGTGGGGGTGGAGGGGGTGCACAGGTGGAGGAGGGCAGGGTAGTGGAGAAAAAAAGTAGAGGGGGCAGGCACAGCTAAGGCAGAGGCTGGGTGGGGTGGGGCTGGTGAAAGAGCTTGCAACTGAGAAGGGGGGCAGTGGTGGATGGTGTTAGAGGGCTGCCCTGTGCCTTTAAGCGGAGCCACACCCGTCTGTTATGCAGGCCAACCGACACGTCCCCGCAGGGGACACTAGTAAGAGGGCGGCCACCGTAGTGCCACAAGATGGCACACGGGGCAGCCCAGCTCTTTGAGACCCTGGAGGGTCCCGCGCGTCACTTCCGGCCTGGGGTGGGCGGGGGAGAGTATATATTCCTCCCCCGCCCAGCGAGCGGCCTCTTTGTCTGCTGTCCCCTCACCCTGACGCCGTTTGGGGTGCACTCCGTGCTTCGGCCTGAGGCCTTGTCTGGCGACGGTGGGCTTTGTCTGGCGACGGTGTTTCGGACTTGTGGTGAGTCATCCCCCTCGGGATGGTTCTGGGTTTTTACTTCTTGGGTGAGAGGACTACGGAAGTGATTTGGCATAACGGTTTGCGCAATGCCCGGCCACGGTATGTTGGTTTTGGGATCACTCTGGTGATCGTTTTTCAACAGCTTGTTTTTTCTCGTAGTGAGCCATGGGACTGCTGGTGGGTTTCTATGCACTCACATCTTTATTGTTCGGGGACTGGGCGGTCGTGGGGCTGCTGCCTGTCTTTTGGCTCTGGGTGTTGTGTTATTCACCATGCGGGCGACGTGCGAGCGGATGGGGAAGAAGGCGCTTCGCGCTCACAGGTCTCCGCGCTCACAGCCGGCAGGTTTTGCATGTGGGGCCGTGGTGGATTCTTTGTTTCAGCGAGGGGTAAGAGTGGAGTGCGGGCCTGTGGTCTCGCGTAGATTTGGCTTCTTCTGGTCTGAGGGCATTGGAGTGGCACAGGAGGGAAGCAGGCGCTTGGTGAGAGTGGCGCGGGGAGGCGTGTTGGTGCCCTACGTCGGGGGTTGTTCTCGGAACTGCTGCTCCGTTCACAATGTCAAGTGCTCTGTCTCCTTCCGGTTATGTCCGGGCTATTTCTAAATGCGTTTAGAGTCCCTAGTTGCCTATGTGACCAGTCGGTCTAGTCTTGCAGTAGAATGTTGCCAAATGCTGGGGGGCTCTGGGGGGTTGCTTTTTCCTCCGCCCTAGCATGCTCAGGCTTTTCTTGGAGACTGCATGCCCTCTGGGGGCGGCGAGGCCTCGCGCTGTGCCACATCTATCGGTCAAGGGTGCCTTGGGGGTTCGCAGTCTAGGGAAGTTGTGCTGGACGTTCGTGGCCGCCCTTTCTGCTTGCCTGCTTTGGGAGTAGGGAGCGGGGGGGAGGCTCTGTTTGCGCTCCTAAGCTGGCGCGGTTGCACTGCGGGGGGCTGATGTACACAGCGTGATGAGCCCTTCCCCCGGGTTCTTTGACTGGTGATGGCGCTGCCTCAGACTTTGCAGTGTCTGTTATTATTATTATTCTGAGTTTTGTATAGCGCCTGGTTACCAATAGGCATCCCAGCGCTTACCAGAACATAACACTACTAAGAAGATGCAGGGATTAGACGGAAAACAAAGAAGTTTTTAAAAGCTTACGGAAACGAAGAAGACTAGCTTCCGAGCGCAGATGTAAGGGCAATGAGTTCCACAAGGAAGCCACATTAATTGAGAACCTTCTGCCACCAGTTCTTGCCTTTTTCACCCTGCCAACCTGAAGGAGATGTTGGTGGTCAGAGCGAAGTGAACGAGAGGCCTTGTAGGGCTGGACCATCTCATCCAAAATGGGTGGACCGACTCCGTGCAGAACTTTGTGGGCAATGCAGAGTGACTTGAATTTCACCCTGTCCCTCACAGGGAGCCAGTGCAATGCCCTCAACGCTGGACGGGCAGATTGACGCCTAGGGAGACCCGTCAAAAGTCTGGCAGCCGCGTTCTGCACCTGCTGCAGTCTGTTCAGGGTAGATTCGGGTGCGCCCAGGAATAGCGCATTGCTGAAATCCAGCCGCGAGATGATAAGTCCCTGGATGAGAAGCCTTCGAGTGGCCACTGGGAGCAAGGGCAAGATCTTCTGGGCTGAGCGGAGCAGGCCAAAGCACACGCCAGCGGTCTTTTTGGCGTGGGTTTTAAACGATAGGTCCTGCTCCAGCCATACCCCCAGGCTCTTGATCTCCTGCTTGGGGGGAGGCATCGGACCCAGACAGTCTGGCCAGCTGCTGGGCGACAAAGATGGAGAAGAGTTCCCCAGCAGCATCAGTTCCGTCTTGGAGCCATTTAACTTTAGGGCTGAGCTGCACATCCACGTGTAGATCTTTTCAAGACATGAGTGCAGCCGGTCGGGATGGTGCGCCGACTGGGAAAGGCCAACCACCAGCTGAGTATCATCAGCATAACTGATGATTTTAATACCCAGCGGCCGTACCACACTCTCCAGGGGGGGCCATATAAACGTTGAATAAGGTAGGGCTCAATGAAGAGCCCTGTGGCACACCGCACTGGAGAGGGGTTGACGATGATTTTTCATTTGACCTTTGAAAATGATTAGGGGCCTTGTCTCGGCTTCAGAACGGGCACGTTTTGGATTCGGTCAAGGCGTACACTTTTGCGGGACAGGACGGACTGGCCTTTCAGTAGGTCGGAGGGGGGCGTCACCGGCACCCCTTCCGTGTCTTTGCATGCAGCTTGCGGCGCTCGTGCATATTTCCTACACTCGGTCTGAGCAAGTAATCAGAGGGCCCGGGTTGGGGCCTGCAACAATTTATGTTGCTGTATGTGCGCTAGCTGCCCTAGCTTCCCTGTATGCCCGTGGTCGCTGGAAGCGGTTGCTTCCGAGTCAAGGATGAGGACAACAGTCCTTTTCTAGGGTGAATGGGTAGCTAGATGTCTCTGCAGTTGTGGATACCGCCCGGGGAAGATTTATAAGTTTTTGTGAGTTTCGTGATATTTTCGGTAGGCGTCCATGCATCGGGGTTTGCGGGGCGTCTAAGCACCTATAGCTGGCGATGCAGGGTTACGCGACACATCGTGGAGTGCCTTGACTAGTACGTTTCGGGGCTAGCCTTCCTTCTTTGTTTCGGGGGTGTCTGAGCATTCGGGGGCGAGCTTGTCCTGTCCTAACAGGGTGTCAAATTTGGAATTCATCAAGCAGCTTGATTCAGTTTCCAATAAGGGGTTTACTCATGGACTCGGGGACAGATTAGAGTTGGTGCTAATTTTGGGATTGTTTCTCTTTTGCCCCACGTGGTAATGCCGTCCAGGTGCGGCCATTTTGAGGTGCATTATCAGTCCAATGCATAGAGGTTTATGGCGTCCAGGTGCGGCCTTTTTGAGGGCAGAGTGGCATCTTGGTCAACCCTCGGAGTTTACAGTTGTGGACGGCCATTTTTTATGCGCTATTTGTTGTGATAGGCGCGTGTGTATAGATGGTCCAGGGCGAGTTCAGGCGAGGCTGCCCCTTCACCATGTAGGGAGTGTAAGGGGTACGGTGACCGTGTTTTCTGCTGTTCGTTCTCCGGCATGACACGCGATTACGACTCTGCGCGCAGGAGGCTGCGGGGGTACATGGGCACTCTGTGGGTCTGCTACGATTTGGTCTTATGGATTTCCTCGGTTTTTGTTCCATCGCCTCGTGACGTACCATTCGGCCAGCGGGCCGTGTTGCCGGTCGTCACCAGGGTGAAGCGCAAACTTTGCTATTGATTCCCCGGTCCCTTTTGCGCATTTTGGCACATGTGTGGCGTAGCGGTGCACACGCCGTGTTCTCTCGCTATATTTTGCCATTGCCAGCAGCAAGAGTTTCAGGCATTTACTAGCAGTAGGTCTCGCTCGATATGATCTTTATTCAGAATAGGGTTTGTTGCGCAGGCCGGGTAGTTTCCGCTTTCCCAAGCGGGGAAGCTATTTTCAAGCAGTTGCGGCCTCCCTTGGTTGCTACAGACTCTTCTTCTTCGGGCTAGGATTGATTCCCTCTTGGTGAGTGGTGGCGGCTCTTCTTTGAAGGCTGCGGTCTCTGTGCATGAGAACAGGTTTCGAGCCGCAGCCGCGGCTGTTTCATTGTAGTTTCTTCTTCAGGTACATTATCACGTAATTGCTGGAAGCTGCCACACCTGGAATTGCCAGCAGCTAGAGCTACTAGCATTTACCTCCTTTACCTCCGAACAACTGCCAGTGGGGGGAGGGCGAAATTTTTCAATTTTCTTTTATTATTAGCCCTCATTTTACGCTAGGGGGATCCCTGGTTTATAGGCCCCCAGGTCCTGCCTTGCACTTCCTTGAGACACTGGAAGACTGTATTGTGCCTCGGGCCCTGAACTTTCCCAGATTTCTTTTGCTCGGCGACTTCAATATCCACGTTGATAACGTTGACGCTTTGGAATCGCGCAGACTCGAAGAGGTCTTGCATTTGTCACAGCTTAAGCAATGGGTGTCGTCCCCAACTCATTCAGGGGGTCACCTTCTTGACCTAGTGTGCTCTAACTTCCCCATTAAATTATCAGACCCGGAAAAAGTCACCTGGTCTGATCATGACCTGGTCAGGTTTTCATGGGAGGTGGGCAATGCGGGCAGCTCAGCTTTGACACCCCCCATCATCCACCCTCAGAAGATTAACCTGGCCATGTTTGACCAGGAATTGTTAAAAACTCACCAGCCCCTTTCATCTGAGTTGGACATGGCGGTCGAAGATTTCAATGGGTGGGTGCGACAGGCGGCAAATGCGTCTACCAAACATGCTACCGTACCCAGACTTCGTCATTTCCCCTCTCAACCCTGGTTTTCCCCTGAGTTGAGGGAGCAAAAACTGGGTTGCAAAAAATTGGAGCGAGTCTGGAGGCGTGTCTATAGCTTAGACGCAAAGGTCGCCTTGCGCACTGCCCAAAAGAAATACTATGCCGCTATTAAAATTGCTAAAGGACTATACTATGCAGGTAGAATAGCTAAAGCGGAGAATAACAGTAGAGAAATTTTCTCTATTGTTAAAAGCTTCGTATCCCCTGTTGCAGAATCCTCCACCCTTCCATCCTCTAAGGAATGGTGTGAAGTTCTGTCGCACTTCTTTACAGATAAGATAGCTAAAATTCAGCAAGGTTTCACTTCTATATCTGAGAATTCAGGATTTAACATCCCCTGTTTGCCTGATCCCTCTGACACCCAACAGCTCATTAACTTTGAGCTGGTAACTGAGGGTGATGTTCTGCCTCTTCTAGAAGGTCTTAAATCAGGGTCTCCCGCCGATCCGTGCCCAGCTCGGGTTCTGGCGGAAGTGGCTAGCACTGTCTGTGGGAAGGTTACCCAGATCATAAACCTCTCTCTTTCCTCGGCAGTGGTTCCTGCCATGTGGAAACAGGCTACGTTTTTGCCGCTTCTGAAGAAACCAGGCCTTGATGCGTCGGTCCCTGGGAACAACCGACCAATTTCTCTTCTCCCTGCCCTAACCAAAATCTGTGAAAAAATAGTCTTCCGACAATTAGATAAATTTGTAGAGTCATCCAATGCCCTGCACCCTGCCCAGTCGAGATTCAGGGCCGCTTACAGTACTGAAACGGCCCTGGTAGAGATGATGGAGTCAATCCGGGAGTGTTTGGACGGGGGCGGCAGAGCAGTCCTAATTTTATTGGATCTCTCTGCCGCCTTCGATACCGTCCCCCATGCTCTCCTCACCACCAGATTATCAACCATCATCATCGGCGGCAATGCCTTGGCCTGGATGTCCTCATTTCTTTCGGGAAGGACTCAACAAGTCTGGATGCCGCCGCATGCCTCGGAACCAAAACCACTCCTTACGGGGGTCCCACAGGGCTCCACTCTTAGCCCCTTACTGTTCAACATTTATATTACCCCTCTGGTGTATCTCGCGGAGCAGTACGGGGCTAAGATTATAGGATATGCGGATGACACGCAACTCCTTTTTACCTGGCCTGATGAACATCTAGACATAGCTAAGGTCCATCTCTGCCTATCCTCAGTTTTCCGCTGGCTAACGCTGGCTCAATTAAAATGTAATGAGGACAAATCAGAGGTCCTCTTCTATGGATCTTTTCCCCTAAGTTTTAAAAATGCGCTGTGGCCCCCAAACATGCCATGTCCTAAGGAAATGGGTGGCCCTGCGAAAAATCTTGGGATCTGGATCGGAGAGGATCTAAAATTTGAGGACCATATAAAAAAACTGACCGGAACGTGTTTTGCCACCTTGAGAATGCTCGGGAAATTCTTTCCGTTACTCCCTAGAGAGGCGAGGGAGACAGTTGCCCGAGCACTCATTTTGGCAAGACTGGACTACGCGAACTCCCTGTTCAGCGGCATTCCTGCCTATCTGACCAAACGCCTGCTGGTCATTCAGAATGCCGCTGTACATCTTCTCTGCAGCGTCCACAGATGGAAGAGTGTACGGTCCCATATGTCCGACCTCCACTGGCTTCCAGTTCCACAACGTATCCTCTTTAAAACCCTGGTACTTGCGTTCAGAGCGATTCATGACCAAGGACCATCCTATCTAAAGAAAAGATTTACTCTGTATGTCCCCACTAGAGCTCTCCGGTCATCTTCCCTACTTAAAATGACCCTTCCCAGATTTAAGCGAACAAGACTAGGGGGACAGTCCATCGCTGTGGTTGCTGCCCGCGCCTGGAATGCCCTCCCCTTTCATCTGCGCTCCAGTCAAACAGTAGCCCAATTCAAAAAGAACCTAAAAACCCACCTATTCAGTACCAGTTTCTAAACCGATCCCTGCTCATCTGTCTATGCCTCTCCCACCGCGCCAGGATACTCCCCAGTAACAGTGCGCGATACAAAACCATTTATACATTATACATACATTTACTTGCAGTAGGTCTCGCGCGATGTGATCTTTATTCAGAGCAGAGTTTGCTGCGCAGGCCGGGTAGTTTCCGCTTTCCCAAGTGGGGAAGCTATTCTCTAGCAGTTGCGGCCTTCCTTGGTTGTGTCTTGGGTTGCAACATAACGTCCTTTTCTGATTATTAGGCTCCCGCACTGCGGCGCTTAAGGAGTACCTTCTTTATTCAGAGGTAAAGATTTCGTCCGTTGCATTTCGTATGCCCTGAAAGGAAGTAGCGTCTGTCGGGGACATTTTCTAGTCTCCAAGGCCGATGGCACTGCCCATAGCGCGCTCTATGTCATGCGCAGCACCGCGAGTTTCCCAGGTTCGCTTCGCGGGCCACCGCGGTCGTTTGTTCGCCGCATCTTTCCAGGATTGCCGTGACCTCGTGTATGGCACCTCCTGGTCACCCTCGGGTCGGACGGCCTTGGCTGGTTCAAGGGGCCGCTCCATTGGTGCCACAGTTAATTAGGGGAACGGGTGGACTTTTTGGCAAGGTGTCAATTCAGTAAGACAGTGTACTATCATGGGCCCACGTGTTTCCCCTGGGCCTGCATCTGCCTGTGAGTCGCTGATATGTGCCTAGTTGTGCACGATTAATAAGGCATGCGGGTGAACTGGGTTCGAGGCTTCTCCACGCTTCGCAGCCCGCTTCAGTTCTCTTTCTCATATCCCCTTTTATTTTGCCTTTATTTAGCGCGTACTCTACCCGTAGGTGTCAGGCACTTCAAATCTTGGACAGAACGGTTACACGGGAACTATTTGTGCACACGTTTCATTTTAACATGATTTAGGTAACGGTGCTTTACAGGAGGAATATGTGGCGAGGGCGCAAGTTCCATAAGCGTACATGAGTAAGTAGAGGTTATGGGCAGCAGTACATTGGCAGTCAGCCATACTCCAGTACTACGGTTACGTAAGCTTTGGTGGCACCTGTACTAGACAGGAAGCTATCTCGTTATCAAGGTAGCAATCAGGTGTTTCGGGGTACAAGTGTAGCATGCAGGGTGCAAGAAGTACTATGTTTTAGTAGAAGGTTTACACTGCATTTTGCAGCTATCGTTTCTCTAGTCACTGGGAAGTTTTCGCACAGGCAATGGGGTTTCGACCTTGTGTCAATTTTGGGTCCCTTTCGCATTTAGAAAGGTCACTAGGACGTGTTCCTGATTAGTGTGGTTAGGGAACGTGTTGGTTACGATTTTCCTCTCAATCCAAGTTCATCGGTCATTTCGACTCAGCTCTGGGACGCCTAGAGACCCCTGGGTGATAAGGCGCTATACAAATCCAATATACAATACAATACAATACAATTTGACTTAGTGGCAAGACATAGACTGCACTACTGCCTCTGTGCCGGGAGGTACGCAAGTGATTGCCCACCCTACTCCTTACGGACTGTTATTGGTTAATCTAGTTCTCGAACTGACAACGAGGGTTAGCCTTGGTAGCGTGGGAGAGCTTTGTTGACCCCTCCCTCATTCAGGGAAAGGTGAGGTTTTTGACCGGGAGGGGGCAGGGCTTCTAATTGATTGGTATGTGCGACCCATGCTGGAGATCCGCTCGTCCCACTTGGGGGTGTCTCCTGACCCATCTACAGGTTTGTGGGTCATAGACACTGTGGGAGCAGTGAGCCAGGGCCTGGGGTTCCTTTATTCGCCCCGGGCATCACTCCTGTCCTGGCATTTTGGGCACGCAGGCTACGCCGCATAATATCTATTCATTGGTAGTCAACTGGAACGTAAGCAGGGCAGGTAGCTCCTGTGCAATTTTGGGATGTTTTCGCTATCAGAATTACTGTTGAGCCTGGGCAATTCGCAATCCACTAGGCTAGAACGGGGTGTTCTCTTGGCAAGCAGTTATAGAGTGTAGCATTTCTTTCATCCTCTGTGACAGTTATTTGCGTGTCTCGTTTCACCGAGTGTGTCTGGGAATATCATACATCCCATGTGCAGTAATGGTTTGTGTTCTTTGGTACAGCATCTGCCACGTCAGTCCTTTTCCACATCGGGCAGCGGACCCCTATTTTGCATAGGTCGGTCTCACGCAGGCACTCTCCTAGACGGAGATATCCCATTAGACAACCTAACCAGCTCTGCTTAGAGCTCCTTGCTGGTCTCTTGGGTATTGTCAGTGATAGCAGGTTTCCCTCCTCTCCTGTGTTTCTTTCTAACAGGTAAGTGTCTGCCATAGCCTTCGCAGGTCATTCTTAGTGCACCGATAGGATAAAGTCTCACTTGGCAGGCTGAAGGAGGCAGCCTTGCTGGGGGGCGGCTAGCTCATTGTGGGCTACAGAAGGTTGTGTTCTCTGCTCCTTTTGAGCTACAGAGTCTCATTTCACACCTGGCTCTCTGACTCCCCAAGTAACGTATCTATGTTAGTGTCTTCCACAGGCACACTCCAGCGCGGGATGAGCTGTCTATAGCAGCCTTTTTCCTTGGCCTTATAGAGTCTCTGGCTGGGTAATTGGGTGTCTTTACACTTTTGGGTCTCCTCCCTGCTTCTTCATGCTAGTGCTGGCTAGAAAGTGTTTTCCAGGTCCTTTCATGTCTCCCATAGTGCACTGAATCCATGGACATGTCACACACAGCAGTTGACCCCTTGACAGCCTTGGAAGGGGGCAGCTATTCATGGGTTGGATATGCACGTATGATATATTTGTGGCTTACTTTCTTGGGCACCATGAAGCATTGACTAAACCATCAGAGGGGCTTGTTGTAACTGGGTTTTGTATCGCGCCAACTCACCGACAGGTCTCAAAGCGCTTCTGACAAAGTACAGCAACAAAAGTGAAAATGAAGGATGTTAGCTTAAATTACGGGAATGTAAACGCGTCCTTGAAAAGCAAAGTCTTCAAGGTTTTCCTAAAACGGAGAAGGTTGGATTCTCTGCGAAGCACCTCCGGTAGCTGGTGATGGTGTGCGACACTCAGTCTTAAGGTTCTGGCCCACTTTTCCCTCGCCATGCGCTGCCGGTGGCAGCGGGCGCTATGTGCCTTTTGTGGATCAGGCATGGGTTTTATGGACTGTTGTGCGTGTCTCTGCATTTCACGTTCAGACGGGTTCCAGCGGACGCTCCTTGTCCACCAGATTGGGAACCGGGTCGCTCACTAGCTTTCTAGACTACACCTCCTTGGTGTTTTCATCAGGGTCTTTAGCGGTTGACAGGGTGCTGGCATATGTGTCCAGTCCCTGGCCAGCAAGCAGTGTAGGTCGATACTTTTTACGAATTTTGCGCTGGCCCTCTCGGCATGCCATGCACCAGAGAGAATGACCACGTTTTACCCACGGTGGGGTTCATGCCACCAGGGGGGGTCAGGTAATTTCTGTGGTCTTCCTTGTCGCCACCTCTGTAAGCAAGGCGCTCGCTAGGGAAGCGCTGGAGCCTATGCGCAGGAAGTCCTGCGCTGCGTATATTCAAAGGGCAGAGGAGACAGGATGTCATTAGACCTGGGAGACCGTATGCCTAGCGCAAGGGGCTTTGGGAGGATTTCTTGGCACTCCTGCCCTATTTTACGTTGACTGATTCAGGCTGGTAGGGGAAGAGGCCCTAGAGATAACGAGCTAGAAATAGTAGGAGGAATGCCGGCCTTGGTGGGGGGCCCTGGCTGCGACGGTCGCCACACCCAGGGCTGTGGCGGAGTTACAGGGCGATCCAGAGGCGGAAAGGTACCCGGGAGTACCCTCTTCAGGAGCACAATATGATGCTGAGGCCTAACATCCCCAGGAAGTCTGTGCGGTGGACCCTGGGGTGCGACGGCGCCCCGCTATCCTACGGGCAGTTGGAAACCTGTACAACCGGGGGTTGCTTGAATGCTCCGCCCCTCGTAGGGGGGGGGGCGTGAGCAGGAGGGTGGACAAATGGTTCACCGGATTTGGGAGGGGCTATCTCCTCACCACAACCGCTAAGCAACGATTGGCTAATGCCACGTTGCAAATTGGCCCATCAGGTGGTAGGTCGCGAGGGGCGGTTTGCCTTTGGATCGCCTGTAAGATAACCCACCTTGTTGGCATGTGTATATGCTAATAAACCTGCAGCTACTTTTCTCCAACATAAAGTTCTCTTGTCTGCTTATTTCTGCGACATGCATGTTGCTGCGAGAGGGCTGGTGAGTGGGCCGATATTGGCACTATACAGGCCAACCGACACGTCCCCGCAGGGGACACTAATAAGAGGGCGGCCACCGTAGTGCCACAAGATGGCACACGGGGCAGCCCAGCTCTTTGAGACCCTGAAGGGTCCCGCGCGTCACTTCCGGCCTGGGGTGGGCGGGGGAGAGTATATATTCCTCCCCCGCCCACCGAGCGGCCTCTTTGTCCGCTGTCCCCTCACCCTGGCGCCGTTTCCCTCCCTTCCGCATACCCGGCGCTTTCTGGGTGGGGGGGAAATGTTTCTAATCTTTTCTCATTTGTGTTGCAGGCGGAGTTACAGGGCGATCCAGAGGCGGAAAGGTACCCAGGAGTACCCTCTTCAGGAGCACAATATGATGCTGTGGCCTAACATCCCCAGGAAGTCTGTGCGGTGGATCCTGGGGGTGCAACGGCGCCACGCTATCCTACGGGTGGTTGGAAACCTGTACAACCGGGGGATGCTTGAACGCTCCGCCCCTCGTAGGGCGGGGGCGTGAGCAGGAGGGTGGACCAATGGTTCACTGGATTTGGGAGGGGCTATCTCCTCACCACAACCGCTAATCAACGATTGGCTAATGCCACGTTGCAAATTGGCCCATCAGGTGGTAGGTCGCGAGGGGCGGTTTGCCTTTGGATCGCCTGTAAGATAACCCACCTTGTTGGCATGTGTATATGCTAATAAACCTGCAGCTACTTTTCTCCAACATAAAGTTCTCTTGTCTGCTTATTTCTGCGACATGCATGTTGCTGCGAGAGGGCTGGTGAGTGGGCCGATATTGGCACTATGCAGGCCAACCGACACGTCCCCGCAGGGGACACTAATAAGAGGGCGGCCACCGTAGTGCCACAAGATGGCACACGGGGCAGCCCAGCTCTTTGAGACCCTGGAGGGTCCCGCGCGTCACTTCCGGCCTGGGGTGGGCGGGGGAGAGTATATATTCCTCCCCCGCCCACCGAGCGGCCTCTTTGTCCGCTGTCCCCTCACCCTGGCGCCGTTTCCCTTCCTTCCGCATACCCGGCGCTTTCTGGGTGGGGGGGAAATGTTTCTAATCTTTTCTCATTTGTGTTGCAGGCGGAGTTACAGGGCGATCCAGAGGCGGAAAGGTACCCGGGAGTACCCTCTTCAGGAGCACAATATGATGCTGAGGCCTAACATCCCCAGGAAGTCTGTGCGGTGGATCCTGGGGGTGCAACGGCGCCACGCTATCCTACGGGTGGTTGGAAACCTGTACAACCGGGGGATGCTTGAACGCTCCGCCCCTCGTAGGGCGGGGGCGTGAGCAGGAGGGTGGACCAATGGTTCACCGGATTTGGGAGGGGCTATCTCCTCACCACAACCACTAACCAATGATTGGCTAATGCCACGTTGCAAATTGGCCCATCAAGTGGTAGGTCGCGAGGGGCGGCTTGCCTTTGGTTCGCCTGTAAGATAACCCACCTTGTTGGCATGTGTATATGCTAATAAACCTGCAGCTACTTTTCTCCAACATAAAGTTGTCTTGTCTGCTTATTTCTGCGACATGCATGTTGCAGCGAGAGGGCTGGTGAGTGGGCCGATATTGGCACTATTGATGCTGCAGGCCGGCCGGGGTTCCTGCTTCCTCCTGCCATCCCAGCCACTCCTGGCATCATCCCTCAGCCTGCTGTCCGCACTGCCCTCCCTCACAGTCCCTTCACGACGCCCCCTCTGCCCACTTAAGGCCTCACCATGCCCGGGGTAGCGGCTGTGCTGGCCAAGGAGCGGGCTCTAGCCGGCGGCCTGGGCACCAACGAGCAGGCGATCAACATGGGAGGGTGATGGAGAGAGAGGGCAAGCAAGAAGAACGGAAGGCGAGAATGAGCATTTAAATAAACAACTCTGAAAGCATGCACAGAATGCCAATGTTTGCCCCCAAAAAAGTTCAACTAAGAAAATGATCAACTCCATAAACGCATGTGTTGTCATTGCTTGCACGAAGTTGAGAGCATGCGCGACTAACACAACAATGAATGTTCTGCCTTTCCCAAGATACAACAGAAGTTTCTTTTCCAAGGTCTGTTGTTGGCACAGCAAAGTTATTTGTGCCGTAGCATTGATTAACAACTCGCCTTTACATCGCAACGCAGGAAGGAAGACAAAACTAGAGGTAAAATGCACAGCATAACACCACTCCTGTTCCTCAACGGACAGCTAGGCAAATTGCACACTCTCCCCGAGCCTACAAATGAATACGTCCATCTGTAATGCACCGCTTATGTAAAGCGCTCCGATAACTTCGGGTCAGGTTTGTGCTATTTACAACAGCAAAAAAAACAAGTGACCTGGTTACGGAAACAAACGAGCGGTGTTTGGGAAGGCCAGAGCCTGCTGACAGGAAGGGCAGCGGTGCCAGGGCTGAGGAGAACCACCTGGGAAGCGGCTTCCACTGCAAATAATTAAATGCCAGCGCAGCCCCTGCCACTCCTCCAGTCCAGGTCACCTGCTCCCTCCGGAGGGCCGTTGTCATGGCAACAGTAATGTGGAGGAGTGAGCCTAGAGCTGCCCCACAACTCCCCTCCCCCTAATTAGTGCAGACTTTACCCGAAGGTGTCAGAGCGCTTTACAATAAGAACAGAACTGATACATGAGAACATTACAGGTGAATGAATTACAAAAGCAAACGCTAAGTTACATGAGGCAAAAGTGACAATTGTGAGCATACAAAATACACGAGGTAACAAACGAAGCATTACAGGAGGAAAAAGTGACATGTGTGCAGGTTACAAAAGCGTACACAGTACAAATAGAGGTATAATACTGCAATAAATGGAGGACACTCAAACACAAGAACAAACGTTACTTAGGCAATGGTGGCACTTGTGCAAGTATCGAAAGCAAAAGAAAATGTAAGAGGTAGTAAGCAGTGTGTTACAAGAGAAAAGTGACGTGTGCATGTTACAAAAGAGTACCAAACACAGGTAAAAGGGTAGTACTTCAATAAATGGCAAACTCTCAAACCACAGGAACACACTGGGAAGGCACTTCCATAGTCATGGAGAATAGAAATTTTCTATACTAAAAGGTCTTCCTTCAGATAATAGAGAGGGCATGAATTAACTTTGGAAATGTCTTTGAAGGAGGAGAACTTTGAGGTCAGTTTTGAAGGCCTGGGAGGAGGTGGTGGTCCGGAGCTGAGGCGGAAGTGAGTTCCAGATTCTCACTGCGTTGCCTGAAAAGGATTGGGCCATCGATCTTTCCTTCTTGAAAGTGGGAGGTTCAGGCAGTAGATTTTCCGCATTTCGTGATGGTCTAGAGCCTCCAGAGAGTTTCAGTTTATTCGTCAGGTAATGAGGAGAGGAGGAGTGCAAGGCTTTGTGGGCTTTGTGGCTCTCCACGCAGCACTCCAATTTGTAAACATCCAGGAAACTTTACACGGCATTAGGGAGACTTATCAGTGTAGGTATATTTTCATTTTTGGGAATAGAGGTGACACTAGTGAAGAGAAGGGCGACTCCACAAGTAGTTTAAAGGGGCTACAGCACCACCCATTCAAAAATATCGAAGCACTGTCACCCCCAAAACACTGAGTCATTGTGAAACTGTCAATTTATTTACATCTACCATGAAAGTGCCTCACATAACTTAGCGTTAGTACCAACATGCTACGCATTTTATCACCCTCGGGAAGATGAGTGATTGAGTGAGCCCTGGCGCATTTTACCCTTAGCTTCCGTCTGCATTCCCTCTTCTGACATAGTGGGCTTGTTTTAGTGGAGAAGTTAGAGAGTGAAGCACGCCGCCCCCACTTGAAAGTAGCACAATGTGGCCCTTGTGCAAAAAGGTACGTGCCCTGCACACTAATCACAACATTAAAACAGATTAGAGGCAGAGCAGTGGGTCTGCTGGGAAACAGAAGGCTCCGTAGGGGGGGGGAGATGCCAGCAACACTTGCACCGTTCAGTGGGGCACATGGCCAGACTGCACTTCCAAAACCCAGCCTGCCTCACTGGTGGTACAGGGATAGTTTCCACAACCCTACGCGCTGATTAAACGCGTGACGATTACCTAACATGGATTACAAATGTCCATTACTTATGCTTGGACAGGAGGAGAGCAACACAACTTCATACATTGTATTTGTTTGCAGATATCAAATTAAGTGCAATGTTGTGCTTCAAATTCACAGAGAAAAAATCTGATTAACTCCATTGGGGGAGGCGATGTCTGTAAATGTACCGTGTGTTTGTATGCAGGCGGCGGTCTCTGCCAAACGCCGGTTACTTGTTCACCCTCATGCAGAATGTGTACTGTACAGGGATCTGAGTTTACAAACAGACCTGTCCAAGCACAAAGACACTGCCGCCCCTACCACAAACAGAAGAAAAAGACGCGAAACAGCAGTTAAGAGCCATGCATCAGCAAGCCAACTGGGGTAGGTGTCGGGTGCACATCAGTGGTCCCGGAGGGGGTTGTTGCAGGCCTGGGCAGCTCTGGCCCCGGAATTGCGTGAAGAGGATGAACCGCCGATGAGCCCCCCGATGTGCCCGTCGGGCCCTCTCCCTACCCGATAGTACCTGCTGTCACACGTGCAAGAAAAGGGTGCAATTCGCCAACTCTTTGGGGCTGAGTCTTGCCAGCGTCAAGCGCTACAGCACAGTCGAAGAGCGACAGGTACCGCCCGACGTGCTCACTCGCCTGCATGAGGACGCGGGGGAGCCGCCTCCTCCCTTGGCCAGCGCGGACTTCCATCTGGGTCCTGATTTTCCCCTCCCCTCAGGCTGCCAGGCTCTAGCAGAACGGCTGCAGCAGGATGGGGTGTGCCTGAGCGGGTGGGAATCTATGACATAATATCGACAGACAGAATATCTACCTACAAAAATATCGATACAAAAATATCGAAGTCAAAAATATCGGAGTTATATCTTCATAAAGGTAAGTACAAAAATATCGAACATTTAATATCGTAGTACAAAAATATCGAAAGTAAAAATATCGTTTTTTTAAATATATTAATAATACTGTAAAAAATAGTTTAAAAATACATATAATTTTACAAATATTAAATAAAAACATTAAAACATATTAAAAGAATTATAACTAATACATATACATTTAAAATAAATTAAAAACTACATATAAATTAATATATATACATACTCCACATATTGCAACAGTAGGAACATTTTTGGATAGCGTAGGGGTAAAATTTACTATACCCACTCCAGAGGGTGCAACAGTAGGGAAAGCGTTGGATAGCGTAGGGGTTTAAATTACTATTCCCACTCCAGAGGGTGCAACAGTAGGGAAAGCGTTGGATAGCGTAGGGGTAAAAATTACTATTCCCACTCCAGAGGGTGCAACAGTAGGGAAAGCATTGGATAGCGTAGGGGTTCAAATTACTATTCCCACTCCAGAGGGTGCAACAGTAGGCAAAGCGTTGGAAGGCGTAGGGGTAAAAATTACTATTCCCACTCCAGATGGTGCAACAGTAGGGAAAGCGTTGGATAGCGTAGGGGTAAAAATTACTATTCACACTCCAGAGAGTGCAACAGTAGGGAAAGCGTTGGATAGCGTAGGGGTTTAAATTACTATTCCCACTCCAGAGGGTGCAACAGTAGGGAAAGCGTTGGATAGCGTAGGGGTAAAAATTACTATTCCCACTCCAGAGGGTGCAAAAGTAGGGAAAGCGTTGGATAGCGTAGGGGTAAAAATTACTATTCCCACTCCAGAGGGTGCAACAGTAGGGAAAGCGTTGGATAGCGTAGGGGTAAAAATTACTATTCCCACTCCAAAGGGTGCAACAGTAGGGAAAGCGTTGGATAGCGTAGGGGTAAAAATTACTATTCCCACTCCAAAGGTTGCGACATTAGGGAAAGCGTTGGATAGCGTAAGGGTGAAATTTACTATTCCCACTCCAGAGAGTGCAACAGTAGGGAAAGCATTGGATAGCGTAGGGGTTCAAATTACTATTCCCACTCCAGAGGGTGCAACAGTAGGCAAAGCGTTGGAAGGCGTAGGGGTAAAAATTACTATTCCCACTCCAGAGAGTGCAACAGTAGGGAAAGCGTTGGATAGCGTAGGGGTTTAAATTACTATTCCCACTCCAGAGGGTGCAACAGTAGGGAAAGCGTTGGATAGCGTAGGGGTAAAAATTACTATTCCCACTCCAGAGGGTGCAAAAGTAGGGAAAGCGTTGGATAGCGTAGGGGTAAAAATTACTATTCCCACTCCAGAGGGTGCAACAGTAGGGAAAGCGTTGGATAGCGTAGGGGTAAAAATTACTATTCCCACTCCAAAGGGTGCAACAGTAGGGAAAGCGTTGGATAGCGTAGGGGTAAAAATTACTATTCCCACTCCAAAGGTTGCGACATTAGGGAAAGCGTTGGATAGCGTAAGGGTGAAATTTACTATTCCCACTCCAGAGAGTGCAACAGTAGAGAAAGCATTGGATAGTGTAGGGGTTAAAATTACTATTCCCACTCCAGAGGGTGCAACAGTAGGGAAAGCGTTGGATAGCGTAGGGGTAAAAATTACTATTCCCACTCCAGAGGGTGCAACAGTAGGGAAAGCGTTGGATAGCGTAGGGGTTTAAATTACTATTCCCACTCCAGAGGGTGCAACAGTAGGGAAATCGTTGGATAGCGTAGGGGTAAAAGTTACTATTCCCACTCCAGAGGGTGCAACAGTAGGGAAAGCATTGGATAGCGTAGGGGTAAAAATTACTATTCCCACTCCAAAGGGTGCAACAGTAGGGAAAGCGTTGGATAGCGTAGGGGTAAAATTTACTATTCCCACTCCAGAGAGTGCAACAGTAGGGAAAGCGTTGGATAGCGTAGGGGTTAAAATTACTATTCCCACTCCAGAGGGTGCAACAGTAGGGAAAGCGTTGGATAGCATGGGGGTAAAAATTACTTCCCACACTACTCCCCCTTTAACACACAACACACTACACATACAAAAAAACAAAATTAATATACATTTCTATTAATCAATTAATAACAATTAATATTACTAGATTGATGTAATTATAAATGAACTAATTAACACATATTAATAACTAATTAATTAACAATAAATACCAACAAATAAATACAATCTTTTTAAATAATTAAATTTAATTATATCACACCCTATCCCCCTATAAACACACAACCCACTACACATAAATAAATCACATCATTTAATCACTTAATAATTATTAATTACCAATTAATTATTAATTAACAATAACAAAAACATTAAAAATATTAGCACATTAACTCTAATTATTTTAATTAAATAATTAATAACATTTAATTACCAATTAATTATTAATTACCAATAACAATAAATTAAATATATTAGCACATTAACTCTAATTCATTTAATTTACTAATTTATATTATTTAATTACCAATTAATTAATTAACAATAACAAAAATTTATATATATTAAATCATTAACTTTAATTAATGTAATTAACTAATTAATATAAATTAATTACCAATTAATTATTAATTAAAAATATTTACAAAAATATATTAATTAATTAATTATTATTAAATTACTTCCTACCCTATTTCCCTATAAACCCACAACCCGCTCTGATACTAAAACGCAAAATGTAAACAAATGTACTAATTTTCAAACATACATTACAAAACATATTTAACAAATATATAAACAAAATAATAAAATACATAACACTAAACAAAATTTCGATATTAGTACATTTTGATATTTTCGATATTAGTAACATACATACCTTAAAAAAAACGATATTCTGTCTGTCGATATTTTGGACATCGATATTCTATACCATCGAAATTAAAACATTGATATTATTGTATATCGATATTTTAATTTCGATATTTTGACTCACTACCATCGGGTGGACGGCACAGGGCAGTTTGAGGTGTGGGCTGTGGCGCTGGGCCCTGGCGTCGCCATTGTGTGCTACACCTTCAAAGAGTGGCTTTCATTTGTGGACGCGGAGCCCGATGGTCCTGGTGATCCGCAGGACGGTGGCGGCCTGCGCCTGAGCTCCATCCTCAGGTCACCACCCGGTCGGCAGCCAGGCGCCTGCCTCCATTTCGCCCTCTGCTACCGACAGGAAGAAGGCTTACCTTCAAGCCGCACGCAAAACTCAACAGCATCAGGGGGGTTTGGAGAAACATGAACAAGCAACGTTGCTGCCCATGAGACAGCCAATGTACAGCGTGTCTTGCTCACGCTGTCTGCACGCGTCAGTTGGCTGTTGGGCTGTTGGGCGTTAACAAAAGTCCCTGTACCGAAAATAACTTTATCCCAATAAATCTCTCGCTGCGCGAGCAATGCTGCGCACTGCAACGCCACGCGTGAGACCTAAAAAGGTATCAAACAATGTGCACGTCTCTGGTCATGCCATTCTAACAGGGCCATTCTAGCCAAGCGTAAGCATGCCTGGGCAGTCATCCACACCAGCATTCCCCTCACCTTACCTCACCTGCACCTACTCCAACCTTTTGAAGCTAAGATTTATGGCTCGGTGAGTGATCATTCTTGAAATATCTCGCCAGTTGGCTTCGACCCTCGAAAGAAACAACTTGCAGGGGATGTGGCCAGTGAGAGGAATCACTTGAGCAGGTTGTCTGCCTTCGCCCAGGCCTGTTGGATGAGTGTAAAACCAGTCTAAGGCAAGAGTGACACAATTTTGGAGTCCGTTCCTATCATCAGGCCGCCATTGTCCCAGACAACACCTCTTTAAACATTCTGCTGACCAAATTTGTCACTTTTGTTATTAACAGGCTCAGCCATCCAAGGGTATTGCAGCGTGGTTCTGCTTCCTCATTCAGCACCCCTCACCAGGCTCGACCCAGCCGGTAGGGTCCCTTGGCACGTATAGTCACCTGTATGCTCTTCTCTTACTGGAGTTCTGGTGTGTCTGTTACTAAGAATTTCTATCTCTTTTTCTTCTACTGCTGTAAGATTTAACTCCTCATTTGATGAACAGCAGCTGTTTTCTGGACTTTAGTGTATTCATTAATATGAGGGAGTGCCATCTTTGCTACGAACTTTGTGAGATTGCATTTCTTTGCCCTGCTGCTATTATCTGGCCCTTACCTACGCTGTTGTTTACTGTGATACTGTAACATGAGTGTGTTTTTCTTTATGACTTGAAACTTTTTTATCATGTATGTATTTTTGTATAAATGTGTAATGGTTTTAATTAACCACACATTGTAAATAAATAAATTAATGTCAACCTCCTACTCACAGCTACAAGGTATGCAAAGCAATCATTAGAATTTAACTTAGGTAGAGTTACAAAAAAACCTTCCATGTTGAATGAGATTAATAAATCACAGAAACTCACTAAAAAAGCAAGCAAAGCATAAAGTGAAGTTGTTCTTCAAACTTTGGATAAATCATTAATTTCCTCCCATTTTCTGAGGGGAAAATATGCATGGATCTACAAAATCCTTAGCACCCAGCGTCCCCACACTTCTCCCAATAAAAACTGTATTTTGTGTGGCTGAACCTGGGACTTGTATGTACTACCCTGTGTGTGGAGGTGCGGTGGCAGAACGACTTTATTTCCCCTTCTGGGGTGGGAGTAGGGCAGGTCACACCACCTCATCACTTTTTTCCAACATGCGAAACTCCCTGATGTCTAGTGGCCTTTCAACCTCCCCACCTCCCCTTTCTGGGACACTGAGAAGTCGGGGGTTGGTAAATATTGCAGGGATTTATTAGCATGAGCTGAAAGCCATTTTGTATTTCTGGCAGCCATCTTGTTTGCCATGTGCTGCCACATGCTCGCCATGTGCTCAGTCCTCCCTCAGTGTTGACTTCTCTTGTAATCTGCCTAGAAACGAACTATATTTAGCATCTTCCACCTTTGCACATGCTCAGTTGAGCTTGCAGCTGTCCTTGCGACTGTTTCTAGTCTGTAAATGTCAGGATGTGTTCACCAGAATTAGCAACTGTTAGCTCCTCCCACTTTGTTGAGCAAGCAGATCTTGCATGTCCATATTAGTCATTTTGCATGCTTACATGAGCCAGGACTGCCCCTTGGTCTTATGCTGACTATGTAACCCTAAGCATATATAAGGCCCCAGTTTTCTGTACTCCTTGGACTGCCTCATTCAGTTGCTAAGGTTTCTGTGTGACGTAGTCTCCCTCATTTGAGGTTAATAAAGATGTTACTCTTATATTACGGCTTCTGTGCCAATTTCTTCTTTGTTGGTTTAAAAGGACCAAGTATCAGTGAGACCCCTGAGAAGGTTTCTATTTTCTACAGGGTGGCAGAAAGAATGTATTGCTGTGAGTGGGGAAAGAGAGCGCTAGCCCTTGTCCATGGGACAGCTCCCATCCCCCCCAAAAATAAATCCCTGGTATCTAGAGGGTTTTCTATCCCCCCCCCTCTCCTGGGAGAAATCAATGGTGTCTAGTGGGCTTTATACCTACCTGAAGGTGGAACTTGGTTGCAAACATTGTCCCCTTTCCAGTGCTGCCTCTCTCATAGAGATCGGTGCTCAGGAGCCGCTTTCATTATATTTTGCTGTGATATCAGTGCGCTGTCCGTGCTCATAACTATGGATGATGGACTGATTTTGATTTCAGAAAAGGAAATGCTTCTAGTGATTTGTATTTTGTGCTGGACAGGTCTGCTCCTGTCCCAAGATGGCTGTATCTACAGCATCTGTGACGTAGGAGTGTAAGCACACATGTTTTTTAGTGCACACCTGGTCAGTAGTCCATTCACAGGGGCTTGTTTTCCCAGCACACTTTTCACATTACTCTGTGCACACATCCTTTTACTTAACGCAGTACTCTTCTGCGCACACATTTTCCATTGCTCACTGCACACGTTCTATCACTTATTGAACACGTTTCATTATACGTGCCCCATTTTTCAGTGCATACACGTGCTTTGCTCAGTACACATTTTCCATTACTCAGTGCACGCATGTTCCAGTACTGAGTCCATAAACCATTTTCTCTATAGAAATGTGCTGTTTCCCAGTGCACACTTGTTCTACTGTCCAGTGCACACATGTTCTATTGCTGAGTGCACACATATTCCATTGCTCAATGGACACATTAGTTTACTCAGTGCACACTTATTGCAATACTGAAACCACAAATGTTACAACTCCGTAAAAACATGCACCATTTCTCAGTGTATGGCTTGAAATGTCCTTCGCCTACATGTGTTGCCACTTAATCCACTAGTTTTATTACCTGTGACATACATGTCCCTTTTTCAACACACTCCTACCCTGTTACACGGTGTACACTAAATAACATGCATACCGGGCTCAGAAGAATATTGTGTCCAGAGCGTTTTAAGGCATGGGCAAAGTGGCCAATTGACCAGGGCCCCCACCTTCCAAAGGCCCCTTGGGAAAGTCACTAGGATAATAAGAAGCTACCCTCTTTCTCTCTCTGAGTACTTCTGCTCTGACCTTTTCTCTCTCTACCTATCCCTACCTAACCACTTTTTAGGTCGAGCCTAGCGTGAGCGCTCATGCGCTGCTCGCTCTGCGAGACTGCTGTAGTAGAGTATGAGAGAGAAGCCATACCCACTCTCCGCCCATATTTTTCATTGGCTTGTGTCATTGTCTTTCGTAAATGCTGCCCTCGGATTCATTAATAGGCTTGTTAGTCCCTCATTAGTACGGCCTTGTCTTCATTTCTAACCTCCCATGGCGACTGGCCCCTTTACTTCGGTTGTTTCATGGGGCCTCTTATTTAGTCTGTAAGCACTATTTACTTTTTGAGTTTCTCTTACTGCAGGCTGGACATGCGCTGCTTCAGCTGAAACCTCTTGTGTTTTCAATCTCTTTAACCCGGCATTATCTCGTGTCTGTTTCCAACCCCTCCTCCCCCCAAGCAAAATGGATTTAAAATGATTAGTGAATTTAGTCACGTGAATTCCAGGTAGCACATAATCGTGTTCAAATAGGCTGAAGATGACAACAGCACATCTGTGTTATATGTCATCTGCACTAAAGCCACTTGATAGGTTGTTTTCAAAAGCCTGTCTTATTAACAACAACATCACCACCACCAATACCACCACCATCAATAGCACCACCGCCAATACCACCACCATCAATACCAACACCAATACCACAATACCACCACTACCAATACCACAAATACCAGCACTGTGAATACCAATACCACCAATACCAACACCACCATCAATACAACCACCACCAATACCACCAATACCAATACCACCATCAATAACACCACCACCAATACCACCAATACCACCATTTATTTTTTAGACTTATAAAGCGCTTGCGCTGAAGACTCACTGATGCCTCGCACAATGTGAAACCAAGCTAAATTAATTTGTAAATAGCCATGTCTTTAGACTTTTGCGGAACGTATAAAGGGAGTGATTTAATCTGATTGGGAGTGGGAGTGCATTCCACAGTCTAGCAGCTGTAACTGAAAACCGTCTGTCACCCCATGAAAGAGTCTTAGTACGGGGTACTGTTAATTGGTGCAAAGTCACTGATCTTAATTGCCTAGCTGGGAGATATGGTATAATCTGGTCTCTCAGGAACTGAAGGCCACAATGATGCAGTGCTTTAAATACCAGACAGAGCGTTTTAAATTCTATCCGCTTTTTTATTGGTAGCCAATGGTATTTGCGGATGGTATGGGCAATAGGTTTAAATTTGGGGTTTTTTGATAGTAATCCGGCCGCGGCATTTTGCACCAATTGCATTTTATTAATAACCCGAGCTTGGGCATTGGCCAGAATGCCATTGCAGTAGTCAAGAGAAGAACGAATAAGCGTGCTAACCAAAGTTTTGCCTGCAGTGTCGGGTAGAAACGGAAGAATTTTCTTAATCAGTTTTAGATTGAAGAAAGCTGATGCTGCTGTTTGATTAGCATGCGCGGCAAAGTTTAGATGGTCATCAAACACTACTAAATTTCTGACCTTTGTAACCGGCTTGGGCGGAGTTCCAAATGAAGTTGGCCACCAGATAGATGACCACACTGGTGAGATTTTTCCGAAGATTACCACCTCGGTCTTCTCGGAGTTTAGCTTAAGGCAGCTTGAGGACATCCATTCTCCAATCGCTTGCATGCCCTCTTGGAATCGCTTAGCCACCTCATTGCTGTTGTTGTTAATAGCGAGGACTAACTGGGTGTCATCAGCGTAAGAGGTAAGGCCCATCCCATATTGCTTGATGACTCTGGCAAGGTCCGACACGTAGATATTAAAAAGTGTCGGACTCGGGGATGAGCCTTGAGGAACCCCACAAGGTAGAGAAAGCTCTGCTGATTGAAATGGACCCAAAGTAACTGTCTGAGTTCTGTCGGACAAAAAGGAGGCTAGAAGAGTTTTTGCTCTCTGTTGTACGCCCATCCGTCCGACACGGTCGATCAAGATGGAATGATCGACCGTGTCGAAAGCCTCAGAGAGGTCCAGCAGTATGAGTACTGCTGTGCCCCCTTGATCTTTGATGAGCCTAATGCAATCGGCGGCCTTTATGAGGGCGGTTTCCGTGCCGTGGAATTTACGGAAACCAAACTGTGTGTTGTCCAACAGTTGATGATCCTCTAAGTACTCAGACAGCTGCTGGTTCATGGCTTTTTCTACCACCTTGGCCAAAAAAGGGAGACTGGCTATTGGTCTGAAGTTTTGCGGATCCGTCATGGTCAGATGCTGTTTCTCGAGGAGAGGTTTTAAGAGAGTATTCTTCAGAGCATTAGGGTATAAGCCTGACGTAAACATGGCGTTGCATAATTGCATAACTACTGGTGCAATTAAGTCTAGAACCGACTGAAGAATTTTTGGGGGACAAGGGTCTAGAGCCGATCCCGTTTTTATATTATTACTTAGGTCCCTGGTTTGTTGCTCAGTGATTTGATTAAAATGAGTGAAGGTAATTTCAGAGAGAGGATCGTGAGTAGGGAGTATTGAGGAGTTATCTTTGGCGGAGAAAGCTGTGTAAATGTCGTTGACTTTGGTGTAAAAGAAAGTAGCCAACGCATCACAGTGTGCTTGGGAGGGTGGTGGAGTCAAGGCAGGGGTGTTTCCAGCTAATTGTTTAACTACCTCATATAGCTGTTTGTTCGAGTTTTTAGCGTTCTCAATTTGAGTGCTAAAATACATTCTTTTTGCCTCTGTAATAATTTTTTTATAGATTGCCAGAGACTCCTTATAACGAGATTTATCTTCGGCGTCATAAAGTCTGCGCCAGGTCCTCTCCCTATTCCTGCAGATTTGTTTCTGTGTTCTTCATTTTTCCGAGAACCACGGGGCAGACGGAGTAGACCTATTTCTAGAAATAGTTTTTTGAGGTACCAGCTTCTGTATAGCATTACCTAGCCAATCTATGTATTGAGATGAAGCCGAGTTCGGGTCATCTGAAAAAATCGAGCAGGTGGTAATCAGTGTTTGTCTGAAATCTGCATTGTTTAGATCACTCCACGCCTTAAAAGTGGTTCTAGGGGGATTAGTAGGCCTACCTAAAGAAACATTATTGGAGAGAATGTCACACAGCACTGCATGGTGGTCGGACCAGATGAGCGGAAGAATGTCCCTTAAAAGTAGCCCTTTGAGATTGGAGAAAATACCATCTAACGTATGGCCTGCCTCGTGCGTAGGCAGAGAAACCAGGGGGGGAAAGTCCCAGCATTTCCATAATTTTTCTAGGTGAAAGTTAAAGTCGCCTAGGATTGTAAAACCATCCTCCATTGCGAGTGAATCAGAAAGATGGTCAAAATTAGACAAAAATTGTGTCTGTGCTCCTGGGGGTCTATAAAACAGAATACCTTTAAAATTGTGTGAAGGTGTTACAAGAATGGAAAATTGTATGGCTTCACACGAAGTGAGGTGTGTAGAAGATACCTGCACCGGCAAGGTGTTGCGAGCGATTATAGCTAAACCGCCTCCCCTCTTTTTATATCTATCCTGCGATAGATGTTATATCCCGGCGGGACGGCAACCACTAAATCTGGTTCAGAAGTGTCATCCAGCCATGTTTCAGTGACGAACAGAATATCTAAACTCCTGTCCGAAATGAAATCTGAGATGTCCTGCCTATGTCTCCCTAAGGAGCGGGCGTTGATCAGAGCTATAGATGTTTTTTGATTGAATTTAGGTTTCTGTTTAATGCACAATGATGCGCCAGTATAGGCGAATATCAGGGTTTTGCAATAGGCACAGGCATTATGATGAGATGTCGGAGTATGCTCTGGGTCTAGTATTGGGCATTCCTTAATTGGGGGGTGGACGCAATTGTAGAAGTGCATGTTTGGAATAATGGATTGATGTCGGCGATTGACCAGGGGCGTGGCCCTGGGCCCGGTCCCGGCGCGGACGGGCGCAGACGGGCGCAGACGGGCTTGCCTTTGGCGCGCCCGCTGCGCGGACGGGTGACCATGTCCTTATATCTGGTGTGAGGAGGGCGTGAGGCGGACAGCAGCTGCAGCGCTACCCTTCCCTCACCCAAGATGGCCGCTAGAACCCTTTCTCCCCGAGTGTCACTAGCTGGTAATGTGCGCTGGGAATCGGGGTTCGAGGGGGCATAAGGATGTGCAAAATAGTGCAAATAGTTCTTAAATCAACTGGGCAATGCACAATATACAGTTGCTAAATGCAGGTTAAAATACGATTTAATTTTTAAAAGCGAGCAAACAGAGCCCCCGGCTTCCGCCTCAGGGGAAAGACACCAGTAGAGTCAGGGCGCTGCGCTGTTGGCCTAATTAAATACTCTGGGAGGGCGGGAGGCGGCCAGCAGCTGCAGCGCCACCCTTCCCTCACCCAAGATGGCCGCTAGAACCCTTTCTCCCTGAGCGTCACAAGCTGGTAATGTGCGCTGGGAATCGGGGTTCGAGGGGGCATAAGGATGTGCAAAATAGTGCAAATAGTTCTTAAATCAACTGGGCAATGCACAATATACAGTTGCTAAATACAGGTTAAAATACGATTTCATTTTTAAAAGCGAGCAAACAGAGACCCCGGCTTCCGCCTCAGTACATCAATACCACCACCACTAATACCTATACCACCACCACCACCACCAATACCAATACCATCACCTCAGCGCCTCTCGCTCACTAGTAATAGCAGGGGCACTGTACGAGGCCGGAGCTGCAGCCGAGACCATCCCTCCCTCCATGCCGGCAATAAAGCACAGCCCCCCCTGCACCAGGAGGTGAAGCCAGAGCCCTACTACGGCTGGAGTGTGTTTTATTAGTCCAAAGATAGCAATGATATTACGCAATGCCACACTGCACACTCAAATCACGGAGAGGGCAGGAAATAGCCCCCCCTCCCACTCTTCCTCCTTAGCTGCTCACAGTGTAATCACAGATTGAAAGGTGTTGGAGTGCTTTGTTAGTGTTTATAGCTCGGATCATATGTAACTCTCACTTCACACTTTGTGTCTGTGTAATTTACAACACTTACACATCTTCTTCACTGCACTATTTATCACTACTTTGAAGACGTCGCCGGCCGGTCTCTTCCTCTGATATATACAATCTAACAAGCGGTCGAGAAGGCCCTTTATTGCAATGCAATAGGTCTCACATTTGCAAGAGTTTAAGCTATTAGTATAGTAAATGACAATGCCTTTTATTTATGTTTTAAAGCCCAAAACATAAATAAAAGGCAATGCATTGACAATGCCAATAGATCAAACTCACATGAATATGAGACATATTGCATTGCAAATGCTTGTTCTATCTAATTTTCTATAGGTCACCTATCTCTCATCTCTCTCTCTCACCCTAAACTGCTTACTCCTCTTTACCTCGTTCTCTACCTATACCTCCCCCCTAATGTAGTCTTTTCCCCCTGCCTGTCTTCTCTCTTTCTGTCTCTTGTGGCCTATCCCAGAGACTAAACCACCGCCATGCATTGTGTCACTTCAAGGAGGCCAGAGTGCTCTGTTGGAAGCAGGCACCTCTGTGCTGAGTGACCTGTGCATTGAATGCTTCCTATTTGGTGCTCGGTGATGCAGAGAGGAACATGCCTGACACAGTGAGTAATACAAATTGTAAGGGCTTTGAAACCAAATAGCACAGGGGAAAAAAAGTGGTTGCAGGAACGTGTCAAATAATTAGATGCTTTAGGACATCTATCTACCATGTGCCCCTGTTTCTGAAAGGTTAAGGAATAAATCAATATTGTTTGGAATAATTAGTTCTTGAATTATTTATGAAAATGGGAAATAAATGTAAAGTTGGTCCAAATGAGATCCCAAATTATGTCTTGTCTGGGATGCCAAAAATCCTTAAAATGTCCCTCATTGTGTCCACAAAAACAACCCAATGTTTTGTGTTTTTACTACACAAAGACCAGCAGGCCTGATTTATTGACCCCTTGACCTGAGATTATGACGAAGTACATGCTTGAGAAACCCAGTGTAAACAGACATGCTTGGAATATTTTAAGATACACTTTAATTCCGAAGAAGAGTGAACATGTGACAATGTTGTTATTGAAGACACCTGTGTGCACTGTGTACCCTGAGGTGCAGCAGGGATTATTCCTGCAGACAGCGGCTGCCAAGAGCAGGGATGCGTACACGATACCATAGGAAATGAGTGTCAAGAGGAGACAAGCAACGCTGAGAGCAAGGAAAACTTTCCAGAGACAACAGATTGTTCTGTACGTCCTGTACCTCTGATTGCCCTGTTTTGTGCCTTTAGACTTACTCTCCAAAGGAAGGCTTCTTTTAAAAAAAAAAAATTTTCATTGAGAGTTCATAGGAAACAGATAGACATTACAAGACACATTTGTAGTAGAATCAATACAGTACGAGATATATGAATACAGAGGGGAAAAAAAGTCTTCAAAATTCATCATTTCAGAGCTGGATTATAAAATGCAATGTACATGGTTAAATTATAAAGTGCAATGTACATAGTTAAAAACAGACTAGCAGACTAATATTGATAATGTGGTTAGGGTTAGATGACAACAAAGAAGCTAGGAAGGCTTCTGTCCAGACTATCACACCCCACCAAGTCACTCACTCCCTCTCTCCCTCCCCACATCACTGACCATCTCTTCACAGTGCTCATCACGACCTCCGTCATTCCTCACAACACACTGTCCATCTCTTCACAGTGCACCATCATACCCTTCCTCACACCCCACAATAGACCCTAAAAACGTGTTGCATCAATGCGTCCACATTGCACAGGCACTAAATGAGTTCTAATGTGTCACAGAGGGACCATCTGCAGAGGAAACCCCTACTGCTGAATGTTAATTGAAGAACTCTAAAATACATATGTTGGTTGTTGTCTGAACTGTCTCCAGTGACCTAGAGCTCTGACTCCTGGATCCCAGGGGATCTTGCATAGCTCAGTAACAGATCGGAGATTCAACAATTCTTAAACCTTAACAAGGACAAGGAAAGAGTTCCCCATAGAAAACATTTACCATATGATTCCTGTTGGACTTGGCCCTTTTGCCAGGTTCATCCCTAAAGTTTTTGGTTTTCTCCCTGCCTTATTTCTGATATGGTGTTGGTGGTTTTAGGCCTCTGGGCATAGGTACGGTTACGGGCAACGGCGGACACAGTGACCGCCCTCCCCTGCTGTGTTCCCTTTGTGTTTGTTTCAAAAGTCAATCTGGCTGAGTGTGCACAAACTACTTCGGCACCTGACGTGCCAGCTGCGATGCAGATAATGAATGAACCCAAACTTTGGAGTGGTGCACCACTCGTATATTAAAAAGATGGTTGGTCAATAAGAAAATAAGTCATATGGTTTTGTTAGAATTGTCTCGATCAATCCTTTATTTTCATAAGTGTCCAAATACAAAGTTTAGGACTCTGAGCACTTTAGCACTGCTGTCCAGTGTAAAGTGCGTGCGCTCTCTGTGTACATTTGGTAAGATTGGCCTGCCCTCCCATAGGAATGCATTTGGGATTCCCTGATCAGTGTGTCAGTGGTAATTCCTGATATGGGAAGAGCAGCGTGGTCAAGTTTAGCATATTTGGTATTGTAATAATAAATATTTGGTTTTGTAATAATAAATGCTGCACAATGGTGTGCGTAGATTTGTTAAGACTATTTGGGAAATACCACTTTTAGAAGTTGGCATTTCTGTGTGCTATGTGTCTGCCTGGCTAATGTGAATTGCATGTCTGGCTTGTGAGTGACAGGGCAGGGAGGTGTGTGGCTACAGGAGGTGCAGGGTGAGTCAGTACTAGGCCGAATGCGACATTTGTATTGGGTGTAGTGGGAGTAGTAGTCCCCTGAATAGGATTGTGCCCAGCCTGTACAATGCTGGCTCTGCCCCCTGTGGTGTGCCTGATCACCTAGCCCCCACCTGACAAAGGGTAAGACGAGCTTGGAAAACAAAGTGCTCCAAATCCCCCCTAGTTGCATCTGGTTCCCCCATGCCCAGTACTGCAGACAAAGAGATTGTGTAATATAAATATAGGGGCTGTGACCCCATGTTCTGTTCTGTGCTGATCCTGAACTTGCTGCTGCTGGGGCCCAGGAGGAACCGCCATGGGGGCTTGCCTCCCTGCTGGAGGGCCCTGCGTGCTGGCCTCCCTGGGCCCAGCCTTTGCCCCCCTGGACTTTGGACTTAGCGACTTGGGATCGCTATATCTTTATTGCTGAAGAGCGCTTTATTTTTATTCTGGTGAGCGCTGAAGTTTTGCTCCCTGGAGAAGAGTGCTGGAGCTTCGCAGCCCGGAGCTGGGACTTGTTTCGAGGGAATCCCGACACGGGGATTACCCCACATTTTTGCTTATCGAGCCAGAGCTCACCCTGCTGATTTATGCTGGTTTTGGCGAGCGAGTGCCCACCCCGTATTTGTGCTCTTAAGCGGAAGCCCACCCCACAACTGTCCATAAATAACCATCACATTTCCGACTCCAAATCCCTTAGGTGGGTAGTTTAGTAGTAGCGCTGAAGGTCCAGGATACCCAGGCCTCCTTCTAGGGGGGGTTATAGCTAAGGTCGCAATGGAGGCGGGGATGTTTGTCCGACCCAGATGAATTTTTTGTTGGGGAAGGCCCAGAGTGCAGGGAGGAAGCGGGACTGGGAGGACTTGAAAAAAGAACAGAATCTTGGGGAGGGTCTACATTTTGATTACGGAGATGCGTCCTAGCCAGGATAATGAGTAGGCGCGTCATCAACGAAGATCTGCCTTGATCTGTTGAGTCAGAGTCTGATCATTAAGAGTAACCATCTCTGTTATGGTAGGGGAGAGTGGAGACCTAAGTATGGGATGGATTTCAGGGCCCACTAGTGGGGGGAGTGTGCGACTTAGAGTTTTGAGCATTAGTGGGCGCAAGGTAAGACCAAGGGCTTGCGATTTATAGATGTTTATTTTTAACTCTGATGCAAGGCCGAATGTTTCTAGTTCAGCAATGACTAGGGGCCGAGAGGTCAGAGTCTTCTCTAGGGAGATTATAACATTGTTCGTGTAAAGGCTTATAAGGTGCTGCCCCCCAAATTGCATACCTTTTATCTGCAGATTTTGTGGGCCATAGGTCCCATGTAGAGGACGAACAGCAGGGGCGACAGCGGGCACCCTTGCCTCTGGTAATGTCAAATCGAGCGGAGGAGCATCCATTAACTCAAACCACCGCCGTAGGTTGAGTGTAGCTGCTGAGGATCCATTTTTTAAAGCGGTCGCCTATGCCAAAGTGAGCCAGGGTTGCAAAAAGATATGGACAGTGAACTCTATTGAATGCATCGACTGATAAAAGCATTCTTTCAGGTGTAAGATACGTCTGGTGTTATCGCTACACTGTCTTTGGGGAATAAAGCTCGCCTGATCCAGGTCCACAAGTCCCGGGAGGACTAGGTCCAATCTGGCTGCCAAGATGCCCGTAAACAGCTTAAGATCTGTGTTCAGAAGGGAGATGGGTCGATAAGAAGTGCACTGTGATTTATCCTTTCCCGGGATTACCACTATCGGTGCCAGGAGCATAGAGGGGGGAGAGTAAGAGTGTCTCCGATTGCGCTGAAGAGTCTAGTGAGGAGTGGCGCTAAGCTTTGACAAACGATCTTATATAAGAAAGCCGTGAACCCGTCCGGGCCCCGCGACTTAGAGGGCTTTTGGCGAGAGATAATGGAAATGACTTCCTATATGCGGACCGGGCGATCAAGTTCCAGCGCCTGGTCATGTGTCAGAGAGGAGACGTTGGCCTCTTCTAAATACGCTGGGATTGCGTCTTGGGAAAGAGTCTGTGCCAAGTGAAGAGTCTAATAGTAATCCCGGAAGGTATCTAGAATGCCCTCATCTGTAACCCAGCACCTTTGATGCTCCGGACTCCTGTTTCCTGCCGTTGAACCCACAATCGTTTGGCCAAAAGTTGACCTGCTGATCACACCGACATTAAAGCGATGTCGAAGTTTGAGTGTCGCATATTCTGCTCTATAGATGTCTAAACCAGCCAAACGGGTGGGAGCAGCTTCCAGTTGTCTCCAAACCCGAGGGTTTCCTGTTCTCTTGTGTATGCGTTCAAGTTCTAGGATCTGACGAGACAGTGTCTCCCGCTTGTCACGGCAAAGTATACTTTCTGCAGCTGCTATCACTATAACCTCTACTCTAACTACCGCGTTCAAGGCATCCCATGGGTGGAGACTGAGACCTCTGGAGTATTGTTAAGCACTAGTTAGTCTTTTATTGTCTTAGTGATTTGTGCTACCACGTCAGGACGTTGGAGCAGAGCATCTCTGAGTCACCAAGTTCCGGAATAGGAGTTAACTGACGGGATTGTGAGAGTCACTGTTACTGCGGAATGATCTAATAGGGAGCGTTATACATTCTCTGTAGATTGAATCAGAGCTGCCGTCTCTGAGTCCCCTAAAGAATTATAAAGTCTGGCATATGTCCTGTGGGCGTGAGAGTAAAAGGTATAGTCTCGGGAAAGCGGATGGGACGTTCTCCACAGGACCTTCATTCCCCTGTCGTTCAACCAGTTCAGGCCCTCTAGAGAGATAGCCCCGGTTTGGCCATGGGTCTAGATCATTATTTAACACGAGATTTAGGTCTACCCCCAGTAGTACCCTTCTATCTTGTGTGCCCATTATATCTGTTACTGCTGTACGGAGAAAGGACTCCTGCCCTTCGTTTGGGGAATATATGGTGGCAACTGTGATTCTACAGGATCCCAGTGTTAAGAAGTATGCTAAAAATCTGCCCTTGATCTCTGCCTTCTTGGGACCCACTTTACCCTTGAATGACCAGGAGATCAATAAAGGATTGAGCCCCGGTTCGTTGAGTGATTAAGACCCTTAACGTTGAGAGAATCGATCCACAATGTGTCAGTCATAGTGGATTACAATGTAGTGTCCTGTTTGTCCTGGCCGTGCAATGGCCCACTCCACTCTTATAGAGGCCGGATATGAGAGGGAGACGGTCAAGTGCACAAAGGTAAGGATTAAGTATTATGCATGCCTAGCACCAGGTCCAAAGAAAATCCCAAAGAAGCCAACTGGCCCAATAAAACATGAAGGTTTTGTCCTTCAGGCAGGAGTCACTGTCCGAGATATGAATCTCTATAGGATATTAAATGACAAAGGGGGTGATAGTGGCTCTGCTGCCAGCTCCCTGCCTAGCCCCCCGCTGGTGCACAATGGGGAAAGGAGCAATGAGGACTTGGAGACATGCACGTATTTGCATCATGTTGCCAATGGCCCAGCTGTATCTCCAGCCAGCGAGACGAGGACTGCCTGTCGCTCCTTGGCAATAGTCTCTGGATCTGGGCAATGGCCAGCCACGGGGGACCGGCCGCCACCGCGATCCCGAGGTTTTTCCGCACAAATAGCCAAATCGGTCAACCCTGGGAGTGCTCAAGTATTGAGACCGTCAGATTTAGGAGTCGGGTCGCCTCTTCCACGGAACCGAGCTGATGCAGTTTCCCTTCCAGGCGCAACACAATTATGAAGGGATGCCCCCATTAGTAGGTGACACCGCTAAGTCCTGGTACAGTACTGGGGACTGATCCTGGAATTGTATGGGGTGTTTTCCTCTGGCGCATTGTAAGATCTTCTCCTTCAGGGTGAAATCGTGGACGCAGGTCAAGATATCTGGCGGTGTACCCCGCTGAGCCCCTCTGGGTTCCACCCTAAGGGCTCGGCAATTCTTGATCTCTGTATCTGGAGGGATGTCCAGAAGGAATCTAAACAAATCCTGCACAAACAAGGTGCTATCCTTTTTCCTCCGTCCCAGGCGCAACTCCTCAGATGCGCATGTTGTTACACCTGGATCTGTTCTCTAAATCCTCAGTGTGAGCTTGCAGGTCTAGGGGGTTGGTCCCTGAGGCGGAGGATCTTTTGTTGGAGCTGCTAAATCTCCTCTTCGCACCTGTGTTGTTGGTTTTCTAGTGTGGCAACGCGTTCACCTATTTCATCAACATCTCAACGGACCTCTCTGAGTTCTCGAGCCAGCTCGGTTTTGATGAACCAGAGGTCCCCATGAAGCAAGGCAAGCAGCACTTCTAGGTATGGGCGAGTGACTGGCTCCTCCGCGTGCATCGTGTCTGCGGACTCTTCCGTGGGCCCCGAGAGGCCTGTGTTACCCGCCTGACCCCAGACTGTCGTAGAAGCATGTCTTTAACATTTTTGTTCCTCTTGCCTTTACTCAAAGCCATAGTGGTAAGTAGACTCAGTTCAAGGATCCACCCTTTAAGTGTGAGCAGCAATTAAGTGTCATCGAATAAAAGGGCCGAGAGCACAAAAATGTCAAAGACCGGCAAGAGTGAGCGTCCTGCACCAGTTCGGAGGGTGACCCTGTAGGGGTGGGGGACTATTCAGCCCATTGCAGCTTGGCTACGATGATCAAACACCAAGAGAATCATCAGAAGGAGGAGTGTGCAGAAGAGTGTAGCCTAGTTGACTGGGATCTTGTCTACCCCCTTCTCTCCAAATAGGTTGGGCCTCAATGCGACCCACATGCTGATGTGGGAGTCAGGGCTGCCCGACATGAAGACTGAAGGCGGCGTGTAGCAGGGGGCCTCCGTTGCTGCTCTAAGGTGGTGAGATAGTGGTATAGGAAGCGGGGGGAGGCATACACTGTAGTAGCTGCAGGTAGAAGTCCCACCTCCCCCTCACCTTCTGTGTGTCAGCGGGGAATGGAGGGCCACCAAGGTCCATCACTGGGGTTTCTGCCAGGTGTGGGAGGAAGGAGCAGCAGACCTCCCAATTGCTCCCCTGGCAAATCCGCATTTCCAGGACTGGGACCGTTCAGAGCCCAGCCAAGCTCTGCTGCACCCCTGCCACTTCCTGCGCACGATGCCTAATCTCTGAGGGAGGCCCCCGGGTAGCTCAGCATTCTGCGTGCTCCTGGCGGGCCTCAGCAGCCTCGACTGACCAATCGCGCCCGCTCACTTCTCCCGCAGCGGCCCGATGGTGGCGCTGCCGCGTCTTATCAGGAAAGGCAGAGGGCCAAGGTTGGCGACTCCTCCCATGCGAGGCAACTCCCCGCCGATCCGTCTCTCAGGGTCTGCCTACGCCCAGCCAAGCCAGGCCAAGCCGGTGTAAACCAAGGATGCCCACTGCCGTGTGCCACGCCTCTGAGGGATGAACAACAGCCGCGTCGATCCCCAAGCCAGGCGGAGGGGCAGTTCCTCTCCCATGGTGCAGGTCCCACAGAGCATGGACCCAGGCAGCCTATACGCCTCTGGTGGGTCAGGCCGGTGACTATCCAGGCCTCGACAGGCCCCCACAGCACTCGAGGACTCAGGAGGCTGGCACAGCTCACCAGGTACACCCAACCCTCCCTGGGGGCTCCATGTCACGTCTGGAGGAGCAGTTTGATCCCAAGAGATGCTTTTAGCTGTGGGGCCTAGCGTCAGGGTGCAGAGCCTAAAACGTGGCTCACGCGTCTGCCATCTTGGCCGTGCCCCGACATGGCAGTTTAAACTGCATCCACAGGCTATGCAATGGAAGGACTGAGCCATGTTTAAGACGCTAATGAAGTGAGTGGCACAATCTGTTCTGCAAGCCAACTAGTAGCATTAATGTGGATAAGCCAATGTTACCATGTTTTAAGCAGAGAGCACATGCACTCTAGCACTGGGTAACATTGGTAAAGTGCTCAAAGTGCCAGCAAAAACGTGGGTCCTGTGCTCACTGTGCCACTGGATATAAGCTAGCCTGGGTGACGAGGGGTGATTCCCTGAAACCGGTCCCAGGATTCTTGTTTCTGGTCCAACAAGGACCTGGCTTGGCAGTTTGGGCAGGACTGTTCCCATGAGGAGCAGTGTCAAGACGTATTTGCATATGGCTTGGTCCTAACGGGGGCAGCATGGTTAGCAAATAAACAGTGGATTCAACTCAGATCTGTGACTGGGGGTGGATGTTAGCATTTTCTAGCATTGATCAGCATTACGTCCATCATATATTCTTTCAACTATCAAAAAGTTGCATTTTCAGAATTACAATTTAAAATCTGACTTCACCATAAATTGTGATTTTAAATTGAGATTCCAGAGAAATCAAACTTGGGGGTCCACTCTATTCCAAATAGGATATTACACTTATGCAATCTAATAAAGTAATCCCAATGTTTTCCTATGGGAGAGGCAGGCCCTGCTATAGTAAAAAAATGAATTTAGGAGCTTTTCACTACCAGGACATGTTAAACTTAGAAGTACATGTCCTACTGTTAGAAGGTGGTTCTGACACTAGGGGCCGCCCGGATTTTTTGCTTTTTGAGCACCTAATTGTAGAGCTTTTACTGGTGGAGAGCCTCATAATCTGGGACTCACCCACAGTAAACTCATAAGGAAGGAGACTGCATGGAGATTTTACTGGTGTCCCCCTGGCTTGACTAGGTCGCTGCGCAGCAGCTGTAGTGTGGGGCACCTAGCTGGTTACATGCAGACACATGTGTACATGTGTTTGCACACGTGTAGGGGCTGCACAGGGGAGGTTCCTAGTGTGTGCAGTCCAGGAGCAGCTACAGAGTGAAGGGTGTGGCAGGACTTATGCAGAATTGGGTGGTGACATGAATAGGCTTTATACACTGGAAGGAAACATGCCAGGGAAAGTCAGTGTGTTGTACTGTGTTTTTCACTTCATTATTCCCTTATGGGGAGGTGGAACCAGGGCTAGAGTAACTTCCACAAGGCCTACAGATTCCAGACATGCACTAAGGTCCAGTATAGCGGATGTGAAAAGAAGTATTAGAGTCCTTAGTCCTATTTGTACTGCTTTTGGGTCATACAGAACTGTCATATTTCTCTGAGCCAGCCATGACCAGACCCAGGCTGAGGGTTGACCTCAGCTGGATGGATTGATAACCTTTCTTCCACAAGCTAAGGCCTCCTCTCCACGAAGAAGAAGATGGGTGGGGCTACAAGCTCATCCATTAGCAGCTGTCACTGGGTGCCAGGCACCAGGCTGCACCAAGGAGGGACGGCAGTGAGGGGCGAAGGAGTTGGGTTTCAGAGTCCATGTGGCCAGAGACACTGGATGACTCCATTCTGAACAACCCAGAGGCTGGACAAGAAGGAGGGAGCAGGGGCAGGGAAGTGATGTGTCGCTGTTTAATAGGACACACAGAGACTTCCTGCCAGCCCCCTACTCAACTTTTAAAAAGTACTTGCACAGGAAGAGAAGCTCTCTCTGGGGTGTGGTCTGCTGAGGCGGAACGTGCTGGAGCCTGGGGCAATGGGCAGTTGGAAGGAGCACCCCCTGACTGCTCCCCAGGCCCCTAACAGCACCAGAAGAAGAGCCCAGGACCGGTGCGCAGAAGCAGGTGCCTCTGCGCAGGGAGAAGAGAGGTGCAGGGAGCCAGTGAAGATCGCTCCCTGCAGAATGGGACCCTCTTGGAGACCCCTAGGGCGAAGGAGAGTGCTCCCAGTGGCTGGGGGGCGCCACCAGGAGCAAGAAGAGCCGAAAATGGAGGAGACCGGTCCCCCAGGGGCTGAGAATTGGCCCCTGGAAGGTAGACGACCTTTGATATTTCATGAGACCAGCAACGAATCGCGTGGGGCTCTGCCGCCGGTCTGTGATGGGGCCCCAGGGTGGGTCAGGTCCCGGGGGCTGCCCCCAAAGAAGTAAAACCAGGGTGCGACGTCGCGCACCCCGTGAAGCTGCCCCCATGGGTGCCAGGAGCCCACCCTGGCCCCCGTTGAACACTAAGCCGGGGAGTGCCGTCACGCTCCCCCTGGAGAGTGTGAGGAGGAGGGCCCCAGGAGCCCAACTCCGGGCATGTGTGAGGAGGCGGGAGGGAGGCGCCATCGTGCCCCCCGCGCGAAGAAGACTAGAGGGGGCCCGGGACTCCATCCCCGGGCCCCGAAGTCAAATCGGGTGAGCGCCGCTGCGATACCCACGGAAATGCCCAACCGGGGGCCAGGAGCCCACCCTGGCCCCCTCTGAAGCCGCCGCACTCCCCCGAGGTCCCGACTGGACTGAGGGAGTCCTCGTCTGCCACCCGGAGTGGGCAGACCAGAAGTGCACAACCGGCTCCCGTGGCAGCACGCGATGGTGCTGGGCGCACGGGGAGCCGGGTGTGGGCTCCCTAAGCTGCCCTCCAACATAAAGGCAAGTGGGGGTCCTGGGTGGGACCGGGACCCCCGGAACCACGCAGTCAGCTTCAGGGGCCCGGGTGGGACAGGGCCCCCCAACAACTGGCAGAGCGGCCGGGGGGGGTGGGCTTCGCAAGCCGCATCTTTTTACCTGGGGGTCCGGGTGGGACCAGGCCCCCCACTGAGGCCCAGGAGGCGGCACGGAGCACCAGAAAGATGATCGCGGCTCTCCCCGGCACAGCGGGAGAGCCGCTGCTTCCATATGCGGGCCTACCCATAATGCCTTGCAGGCCAGGCTCGGCCTGCAGGGTCAAAACAGTGCGTTCTTTGCTTGTGGTGGCCCCAGGAGGATGGGGTCACCACCACATGAATGTGCAGGTGCTGGGGGAGCCCCTTGCATGAAGAGAAAAGTCCCACCTAAGTGTCATGGGGATTGGAAAGAATAACCCCTCAAGGGCTCACCCTACATTTAACACCTTTTAGGCTGGAACTGTTGTTCTTCAGTTGAGGGTGAATTGAAAAGTGCTTCATGGAGTGAAGGGCTGAGTAGGGGATGTCTGGTGAAAGGCATCCCCTGGAGATGAAGAGGTGTAAATGCATCAGAACTGCATTTACTAATGGTTATTTCTTTTATGGGGACTAAAGTTCATGTTTTTAATGTGAAGTACATGGTAAAGGTGATGTCATAAGCGAAGAGCGGTTGTGTTATCAGACACTCAGCTAGGGTGTATTGCTGTATATGCATAATCCTAATCTGGTGATTTAATCTGTGATGCCTTTAGGGGCTGTGTTTGCAAAGCATTCTAATGATACCCAAATCTGCTGAGTACTGTCATTCTCAAGTGTGCGTAAACATGTATTCTTGCTGCTGTGCTTAGGTGAAGAACCCGGACTGTTAGCCCTCAAGATGTAGACACTCTGTTCATCACCACCCCCTTTTCTGAATCGTTTTTGGCCACTACAGGTGTGGCAGGGTATACTCAGACATGAGTCCCTTTCTCACTGCTCCATCAGGATTCAAGCAAGCCGGGCCGAAGAGGCTGAAATGCCAGAAACCGGTCCCCGGTAGCTTGTCTCCTTTCTGGTGAAGAATTGGCTTGGTAGTTTGGTCTGCCCTGTTCCCATGATGCACTGGGCCAGGGACAGACTAATTTGCATATAGCCAGGTTCTGAGCTGGGATGGGGCAGTGAGATAAATAACGGTGATGGATCAAGCCCTGATCTTTGGACTGGGTAAGAGTGGTCTGCTTAATTCAGACACTCTGTTCATCACCGCCCCCTTTTCTGAATCGTTTTTGGCCACTACAGGTGTGGCAGGGTATACTCAGACATGAGTCCCTTTCTCACTGCTCCATCAGGATTCAAGCAAGCCGGGCCGAAGAGGCTGAAATGCCAGAAACCGGTCCCCGGTAGCTTGTCTCCTTTCTGGTGAAGAATTGGCTTGGTAGTTTGGTCTGCCCTGTTCCCATGATGCACTGGGCCAGGGACAGACTAATTTGCATATAGCCAGGTTGTGAGCTGGGATGGGGCAGTGAGATAAATAACGGTGATGGATCAAGCCCTGATCTTTGGACTGGGTAAGAGTGGTCTGCTTAATTCAGACACTCTGTTCATCACCACCCCCTTTTCTGAATCCTCAAGATGTAGAGGTGCATACTTCATGGTCAGTAGAAGATGCGCAGTCAGGGTCATGTCTCACCAAGGCAGGTGTACCCCTGTTTAATGCTTGTTGAGGTAATGGGGGGGAACCACTGCGATGGTGCCAGTGCGCAGGGCCCTCGCTCCAGGTTATGTTCAACTAATTGCATTGGAGGCAAGATGATCTGCGTACATGGGATTGGTGGTACTAGACCCCACCCCCCTGCGGGAGGGGTGAACATGTTATGCAATGTCACAAAGTAATTCCAACAGCTTATGTATATTTGTAAATTGGTGCATAGTATTGAGTGGTGTGTTTGTTTAATAAATGTACTCTTACTTCTATAAAGCAAAGTACAGACTGGACAATCAATTATTGAGTGTTATTTCTGCGCACTTGCAAATGGCGATTACTATCCCACACCAGCTCCCTTGAGTAAGCCTCAGACTGCTCTGCAACGCTACCCTCTGAGAGTCAGGCGCTACAATTGGGTGTTTGGTTCCCAGTGAAGAACAAATGTAGTTATGTTATTTGTGCAGGCCTCACAGATGCTGCCTCGTTTTCCAACATTGGTGTCTAGCGGTGGGAAACATAGTATCCCATTCTGGTGCGCATTTATAGCATTTGATAAGTCCAGTTTAGCCACACATTACCTATGCAGTAATGAGCAAATGGAAGAGCGCAAGGCTCTGAGAAGGGTTCAATATTTTGGTTATGCGAACTAAAGGTATGGGAAAGGAAAGCCCCGCGCCCATATGTGTCATGTTGGTTTAAATGTAAACTGGATTGATATGACCGCGCTATGTTGATTATCATGTGCTAGCGGGATGGTGCTTTCTAGGAAATGATTACAAACAAATATTCTAAACCATATTGTACACCTTTGAACCCTAACACTACACGCACTACACCTGCATGAGGAGTGTGTCTCCTCAAGAGATAGGGACAGCAACTGATACCTACATCACAGAGGGGGGTGTAGGGGTGAATGGACCTTCATGGGGATCAAGAGAAAAGGGAGTCCTGGGAGGTACCCGCATTTTTAAGGGCAGGGAGGGTTTCCACAGAAGGGGCCCCAGATATCCTTCCGCCGCTGAAAGTTTATTGCTATTGGCGCAGGCCAAAACCACTGGAAGGGTGGGGCAGGAGGTTTCTTCATCCCGGGTAGTAACACCCCAGCGATTCCCATGGTGGGGCACCCCAACAAACTTTTCCCATGGTGGGAGGAAGGTGTGGTAGAGTTGAGTGTCCAGCAGGCCCCCCCAGGTTAACTGGTGGGGAGGTGAGCAACCCAGGGGTGGCCCCTGGTAGTGGGTGGCCCTAAAGGAGGGTAGTTATTGAGTGATGGTGTGTAGTGGTAGCCCCTAGGTACCCTAGCTGGGCAAGGTTACTGACCCAGTGGAGATATGAGTGGGGGTGATGTGCTTCCTAGTTTCCAGTTGAAGGCTTAGTGGTGGACGGTGACCAGTCCGGTAGTTCATGTGGGACTTGAACCCCAGGACCAGGAGCTAGTGGAGGGAACCTGAAGTGGTGGCTGGGGTGATGCCTACGATACCCAGTCAGGTAGGTCCAAGGACCAGGGGTCTGGAGATGTTCCCCTTGCTCAGGGCAGGAGGTGGACTTCTGCAAGGGAGTACCACCCTGAACACAGGTGGGGCCTATCTTCAGTGAAGGGACCCTGTGTTTCGCTTAGGGGTGGTGCAGGCCTATCCCGTATCTTTAGGGTCCCTGGCTGAGAGTGGTAGTGGTACCCTGAAGGCAGGTGGGGCCTATCTTAAGTGAAGGGACCCTGCTCTTCAGAAGGGGTAGTGCTGGCCATCCAGGGACCATGTAGGTCCCTGGACGGTCTCCGGGAGACCGGGGAGAGCCATGAAAAGTGGGCCTGGATCTTGCTAACTCGGGGCCCACAGGCTCTCTAAGGGTACTCCGGGAGGAGAGCGTGCCTCTCGTAGGGAAGTGTGCATAGGCCCTGTCCTCGCAGCGGAGAACAAGGAAGGTGTCTAGGTTCCCGGGGTAGTTTCCGTGTGGAGCTTCTGATGGGGGGATTGAGCTGTAGGGGGTCTGATGAGGCAACCTCAGTGTTCCTCCATAGCACTGGCAGTGTGGTAGAGAGGCCGGTCTGAGGTCCTACTTTTGGAGTCAGGCCAGTGGCAGAGGAGCTTTTCTGTATGAGAAAAGCATGAGTGGCTGTGCTTTCTTTAGGGAAGCCAGTCATCCCGAAAGGGTGGTGGCAGCAAAATGACCTCAGCTGCAGGCTGAGGGTGAGGGTCCAGAGAGGTTGCATCTTTAGAGTGTAAGGACCAAAACGGAGAGAGGGTACTGGTTGGAACAAATTCTGGAAGGGAGACCAGCTAGTTACCCAGGGATGGGATGTAGACCCGCATCAGTGCTGAGGCACTGTACCGTTGTCCAGAGAAGGGGTAGGCATAGTGTTGCATGCCCAAGGGCAAAGGTGGGCCTAGTAAGGCTGAGTCCATGTAGACCATGAGTGACCTGGAGGTTTCTAACCTAGAGCCTGGAGGGTTCTTAGGGTAGTCTGGGATCCCTGTCATGGGTGGAGATTTCATGGATGGGAGAAGCAGGTGGTCTGAGCGGATAACTGGTGAGTAAGGGGGGTCTGGTCAGAATCCCTTATAACTAGTTATCGCTGACTATGGGAAGTGTACCCATGAAGAGTGGCTACTTCTTCTCTGTAGGAATCAGCTGGGCGTGGCGTGTGTTAGAAGGTGGTTCTGACACTAGGGGCCGCCCGGATTTTTTGCTTTTTGAGCACCTAATTATTGAGCTTTGACTGTGGGAGAGGCCCATAATCTGGGACTCACCCACAGTGAACTTATAATGAAGGAGACTGCATGAAGATTTTACTGGTGTCCCCCTGGCTTGACTAGGCCGCTGCGCAGCAGCTGTAGTATGGGGCACCTCGCTGGTTACATGCAGACACATGTGTATATGCTTGTGCACACGTGTAGGGGCTGCGCAGGGGAGATTCCTAGCGTGCTCAGTCCAGGAGCAGCTACAGAGTGAATGGTGTGGCAGGATTTACGCAGAATTGGGTGGTGACATGGAATAGGATTTATACACTGAAAGGAAACATGCCAGGGAAAGTCAATGTGTTTTACTGTGTTTTTCACTTCATTATTCCCTTATGGGGAGGTGGAATGCTGTCGTTCAAGGGGGCCTGGTTCCTTCTGACTAGTTCCCCGTTAGCGGTTTTTCTTAAAAGTGCCAAGTGCATATGCGACTTTATGGACGCTCCCTAGAACTCACTTTAAAAGGGGGCTGCCAACAGGAAACATTCCCTTATGGGGAGGTGGAACCCATGGCAAGAGTAACTTCCACAAGGCCTACAGATTCCAGACATGCACTAAGGTCCAGTATAGCGGATGTGAAAAGAAGTATTCTGCAGACTCCTAAGTCCTATTTGTACTGCTTTTGGGTCATACAGAACTGTCATATTTCTCTGAGCCAGCCATGACCAGGCCCAGGCTGAGGGTTGACCTCAGCTGGATGGATTGATAACCTTTCTTCGACAAGCTAAGGCCTCCTCTCCACGAAGAAGAAGATGGGTGGGGCTACAGGCTCATCCATTGGCAGCTGTCACTGGATGCCAGGCACCCGGCTGCACCAAGGAGGGAAGGCAGTGAGGGGAGAAGGAGTTGGGTTTTAGAGGCCATGTGGCCAGAGACACTGGACGACTCCATTTTGAACAACCCAGAGGCTGGACAAGAAGGAGGGAGCAGGGGCAGGGAAGTGATGTGTCGCTGTTTGATAGGACACACAGAGACTTCCTGCCAGCCCCGTCTCAACTTTTAAAAAGTACTTGCACAGGAAGAGAAGCTCTCTCTGGGGTGTAGTCTGCTAAGGCGGAAGGTGCAGGAGCCTGGCGCAATGGGCAGTTGGAAGGAGCATACCCCTGGCTGCTCCCCAGGCCCCTAACAGCACCAGAAGAAGAGCCCAGGACCGGTGCGCAGAAGAATGGTCCCTCTGCGCAGGGAGAAGAGAGACGCAGGGAGCCAGTGACGATCGCTCTCTGCCGAATGGGACCCTCTTGGAGACCCCGAGGGCGAAGGAGAGTGCTCCCAGTGGCTGGGGTGGGGCGCCACCAGGAGCAAGAAGAGCCAAAAATGGAGAAGACCGGACCCCCAGGGGCTGAGATATGGCCCCTGGAAGGTAGGCGACCTTTGACCTTTCATGAGACCAGCAATGAAGTGTGTAGGGCTCTGGGGCCGATCTGTCATGGGCCCCCGGGTGGGTCAGGTCTCGGGGGCTGCCCCCCAAAGAAATAATGCCGGGGTGCGTCGTCGTGCACCCCATGAAGCGGCCCCCGCGGGGTGCCAGGAGCCCACCCAGATCCCCTCTGAACACCAAGCCGGGGAGCGCCGTTGCGTTCCCCCTGGAAAGTTTGAGGAGGAGGGGCCCGGGAGCCCAACTCCGGGCCCGTGTGAGGAGGCGTGGGCGGGAGCCCAACTCCAGGCCCATGTGAGGAGGTGGGGGCGGGAGGCGCCGTCGCGCCCCCTCCACCCGCGAAAAAGACTGGAGGGGGCCTGGGACCCCATCCCCGGACCCCAAAGTCAAGCCAGGAAGCACTGTCGCATCCCCGCTGAAATGCCCAACCGGGGGCCAGGAATCCACCCTGGCCCTTCTTGGAGACCCCGAGGGCCAAGGAGGGTGCTCCCAGTGGCTGGAGTGGGGCGCCACCAGGAGCAAGAAGAGCCGAAAATGGAGAAGACCGGACCCCCAGGGGCTGAAATATGGCCCCTGGAAGGTAGGCGACCTTTGACCTTTCATGAGACCAGCAATGAAGGGCGTGGGGCTCCGCCGCTGGTCTGTAATGGGCCCCCGGGGTGGGTCTGGTCCAGGGGGCTGCCCCCCAAAGAAGTAAAGCCGGGGTGCGCCTTCACGCACCCCATGAAGCTGCCCCCGCGGGGTGCCAGGAGCCCACCCAGACACCCGCTGAACACTAAGCCGGAAAAGTGTGAGGAGGAGGGGCCCAGGAGCCCAACTCCAGGCCCGTGTGAGGAGGCGGGGTGGGAGCCCAACTCCGGGCCCGTGTGAGGAGGCGGGGGCGGGAGGTGCCGTCGCGCCCCCTACTCCCACGAAGAAGACTGGAGGGGGCCTGGGACCCCATCCCCGGGCCCCGAAGTCAACCCAGGAAGCACTGTCGCGCTCCCTGCTGAAATGCCCAACCGGGGGCCAGGAACCCAACCCGGCCCCCTCTGAAGGTGGAGGAGGGGGGAGCGCTGTCGCGCCCCCGAAGATATCCAGGGGCCCGGGATCCCATCCCCGGGCCCTGTCCACGAGGAGAAGGCTGGGGGAGTGCCGCCGCCGCACTCCCCTGAGGTCTCGACAAGACTACGGGAGTCCGCATCTGCCCGCCGAAGCGGGCGGACCAGAATTGCACAGCCGGCTCCCGCGGCAGCACGCGAGGGCGCTGGCCGCACTGGGAGCCGACGGGGGCAGCTGGAGGTGGGCTCCTCAGTCTGCCCTCCAACATATAGGTAAGTGGGGGTCCCTTGAGTAAGCCTCAGACTGCTCTGCAACACTACCCTCTGAGAGGAAGGCACTACAATTGGGTGTTTGGTTCCTAGTGAAGCACAAATGTAGTCATGTTATTTGTGCAGGCCTCACAGATGCTGCCTCGTTTTCCAACACCTACTTTTTGCATACACTGCACCCTGCCCTTGGGCTGTGCAGGGCTTACCTTAGTGACTTATATGTATTAAAACGAAGGTTTGGGCCTGGCATTAGGGTTAACTTGCCAGGTCGACATGGCAGTTTAAAGCTGCATACGCAGGCTGTGAAATGGCAGGCCTGAGACATATTTAAGAGGCTACTGAAGTGGGTGGCAAAAGCAGTGCTGCAGGCCCACTAGTAGTATTTAATTTACAGGCCCTGGGTACACGTAGTGCACATTACTAGGGACTTATAAGTGAATTAAATGTAGCATTATGAATAAGCCAATGTTAGCATGTTTTAAGCAGAGAGCCCATGCACTTTTAGCACCGGTTAGCAGTGGTAAAGTGCCCAGAGTCTTAAAGCCACCAAAGACAAAGTCAGCAAGTAAAGGAGATCTGAAGGGAAAAAGTCAGGTGAAACCATGCAAAGGATGCCCATCTTTATGGTCAACACAAGTATTGATTTTGAATGGCACTTCAAAGTTTTGTATCCTCTATCCTCATGAGGTGTCTTGCTGATAGCATCTTCCAATTCTTTTTTAACTGAGCTTCTCTTCCATTAGAGTAGTGGAAGCATCAGGTAATGCCTCTGTGTTTATGGAGGCAGGGTCGGGCCTAGGAACATGGCTTTTCCAGCACTTATCATACTCAGCCCTACAAAGTATCATACATCAGTACTGGTGTCTGCATCACCACAGTAAAATGCATTAGTCGCATTACTAAGCTCCAAGCAATGCACCAAAGCACTGAAAACAGCTGTCTGAGATCAAACAAAAGGAGTCCACGTACTGTGCTGTATAATAAGTTGTTCCAGAAGGTGAACTCGCTGCTGCCTCTTCCTATATCCCACCCTTGCCTTCAGGCCCCATCCTGTCTACATCGTATGTTTTTTACCCCTTTCCTTCATGCCACCCCTGCTCTTGGCCAATGTCCCTTTTCGCTTTTCTGGGCGATCTGGGCCATATATTCTCTCTCTGCTGCTGTGCTGCCTGGCCCTGTCATTCTGTTCTTCTCCTGTGCTCTGTTAAAGTGCCATTAAAGGTGTCATGCATAATGAGGTTCCGTGACAATTTGAACCCGTGTTTTCAACATTGTCGTAAATACATAATTTTGGTATCAGTGAACCGCAAATGATCCATTTAGCATATCCTGGTGTTTTCGCTATGCTACGAGCAAGAGCACTCCTGTTATGAACACATTTCTGATCTACCCATGGCATCCATCTTAGATCACGGAAGCCATTTTGTGTTTCTTGCCCTCACGTAGACAATGGACACGCAGTGACCCCTATCACCTAAGGACACGTAGGCTTTAGCCAGAGATTCACCTTGCTAGCGACACGTGCACCTTAGAACAGAACACGCCATGGCCGCATGACTCGACAGAAGTTGCCTCCTCTGCCTGAGGCCAGTCCAGCTATACTGGTTCTCGTGTTCGTTGGCCTGATCATGATTAGGCGGCCGAATCTGGTAGCCTTGCCCATTTACGACCCACAAACATCTCTTATCCTGCTTTTCTATCTTCTGCACCTGGCTCTGCTCCTTTCCTTCTGGGCCTTTATTAGGGGGAGGTAACGAAATTTACAATGAGGCGGTCCGGGTCCTGAATGAAAAGTTGACATGGGATTATGATGGAATAGTGGGAACCCCTCGTTCGTAATGTTTTGACATCAGATATTGTTGACGATTCCTGTGCAACGCCAAATATTTATTGTTTAAGATACAAAGGTTTTGGAATGTGCTAACATGTAAAGAATTTGCCTGAAGCCCAATATTCAGTATATAAGGAGCAACCCTCTTTGTACAAATCGAACAGGCTCCTAGACACTGCCCGTGTGTAGTTTCTGTGACTTCTGTGTCCCTGCAGTAATAAACCTTTGGTCTTTGACGCCACCATCGAGAAGCCCGTGTTTCTGTTTATTTGTGCACCGAGACAGGTAGAACTCCGGGGTCTTCGGGTGTTATCCCTGACACCTCTGGACGGAACCAAAAAAGTCCAGAACTCCAATTGGCGCCCAACGTGGGGCGACGTCATTCGGTACCGGTCCAGAAGCCTGAAGAGTTCGAGAAGCTTCGTGTGAAGATTCCTGAGGGAGGCGCCCCACTTTATCGATCCCGGCATATCGCAAAAGTTGCCCGACGTTCTCTTCCACGAGGGTTCCCGTTCAGACGGCTGCAGTGGTCCGTTGCCTTGACCGTCGCCCTGTCTTGGACCCGAGGTGCAGTCCTTAGTACGGCGAGACGAGACGGGTTTCTCCTTGGTGACGTCTTCAGTGCCTCAGTTAAGTATTAAGTGGTTGCTAGTTGGTTACTTCGTAAGGGTTGTTCCTGTTAGGATAAAATCCTTTTTCAGTTCTTGGTTTGGTTTGGTTTCGTAAGATTATCACTGGTTGTTCTAGTTACGATAATCATTTGGTTTAGTTTGGGTATCGATACATTTGTTCGCTTTGGTAGGCCTAAGTTCTTGGTTCGAGTGCGCACCTTTGTTCGTGTTTTTGTTTGTTCTGTGTTCCGGGTTATAAAATGGTAAGTCGGAAAAATTGTATGTTGTCGTGTTTTGGTTGCAACAGTGATTCCCGGTTGGAGGACTCATGTTTGGTTCCTCCGATTGGGACTCCTCTTTATGATCTGTATTGTAAGTTTGGAGTGGGTCCTATATCTTATAATGAGGTATGGGTCCGATATACGCAGAAAGACGGTGTCCTTAGTTGGCCACTGCATGGTAGTTTTGAACCCCAAGTTCTTGATAATTTAGAAACAAAATTGTTCAAGAAGAAAGCCCGGCCGGCAATGTTTGATTCTCTTCGTTATTGGCGAAAAGAATCTAAACAGAGAGAAATTAAAAAGTTGAAGAAAGAACAGAAAGAGCAAGAGTTGACTTTAGAACAGTCTGCTAAGCAGCTGCAACTCAACGAGTCTGAGAAAGCAATGGAGGTGGCCAACAGAGAGCGTAATTTAGCGATAGACAAGTGCTATCCTGCCTTGCCATCAAGTACAGCTAAGATAGTAGAGGACCCTGAAAACGATCCTCTGTTGTCTTACTTGTTACGGTCACCCCCACCGTATGCACAGGGTGCTATGGCTCCACCTTTACCGAATGTTCAATTACCGGTTGCTGGACAACCTGGTGCTCCTGCTCCCCTGAATCAAGCTCCTGTACCTCCTGTGGTCAATATTAATGTTCCTCCGGCACCCCCTCTTCCAGGGTTGCCGGCTTCTTTACCTATACCTGTATCGCTTACACCTGCTAGTTCACAGGCTACTTTGCCCGCTACTCATACTGATCCAGTTCTATCTGTCCCAACTGCTACTTTATTCTCTGCTTCTGCTAATGTTATGACTCCGCTTTCTGTTCGTCGGAGAATCACTGATTCTGTCTCTAATATTCTATCTCCCTTCTATAAAACTCTGATTAAGACTCCTACCTCTGACTCTGTGCAGAGACGTAGTCAGCTTCCCAGTACTGAAGAACGGGGAATATTAGATTCCACAGCTCTTAGATGGATTTCAAAAAGTGGAAGATATAGTACTAGAGATGTATTAGATAGATTTATGCAATGGAAAGAACCGACACAACGATATGTGTTCGATGAAATGTGCTTCCTTCTACGTGAGGAATTGGAAGAGGATGACTCTGAATCAAATCTAGAAGAATTAATTAATGTTCAGAAAGAGTTTGCTGCAGGTATGATAGTTGGTCAAAATATAAAAGAAGCGATGGAACTGATTTTAAGTTATAGGAATGACCCATCCCTTCGTTCACCGAGGGAGTTAGAAAAACGGAGTACGAAGCAGAATCGCCAATATCCAATGAGGGAGGTTCCTCCAATTTGGCGCGAAGCTGTGCAAGCTGATGTACCGAATGGTATTGTTGCCGTTCCGGCCCAATTCCAGAGAGTGTGGATACACATTCCGTGGAAGCGAGCTGAAGTATTAGCAGTAAAGCAGGCCTTGCCTGATCCGCGTAAAAATCCAGCCGGATATTACAAGGAGTTAGCACAGACAGTTGAGGCTTGTGTGATGAATCTAGCGGACATTGACATGTTATTTGGGAATGTAGTTCCGCAACCAATTTGGGCTAAAATTCGTAAAGAGAATCATCCAGTTGCCCTAGGTGGTGATTGGGCAGCTATAATTGCAGCGGATGGTCAGCAAATAGGTGGTTCCAAACCCGAACCTCTAATTGCTAATTTACCCGGTAGAATAATTGAATTAATGAAGACTCTGATGCCAGCATTGCGCGTTAACTGGGACAAGTTGTCCGCATGCAGGCAAAAGAAGGACGAAAGTGTTTCCGACTTTTTCACAAGGTTCGAAGAGACTTTTGTGGATCATAGTGGTCAGGATATGAGCACAGAAGGAGGACAGAGACTATTCGTTGATAAATTTGTACACAATTTGTTGCCCGAACTTAGTAATAAATTGAAAGATTCCGAGAGTGCGTGGGCTGTCTCTACGACTGCGCAAATACTTGCAACTGCCCAGTACTATGAAAATAGGGATAAAGAGGAGAAGGAAAAATCAGAGAAGAAGACAAAAGATTTAAAAACTAAAGTTCTTTTACAGCAAGCATATCCGCCTCGCACGAATCAGACTAATACGCAGCAAGATTCATATCAAAGGACATATTATGGTTCTCAGAGACCGCAATACCAGTGGAACCAGTGTGCATACTGTAAAAAGGAAGGCCATTATAAGAATGAGTGTCCAGTCTTAGCGCAGAATAATGCTGCGGCAGCTCAGAGAGGTCGTGGTGGTTATATGCAAAATTCTAGGGGTCGAGGACGAGGTGCTATGCCTCCACAAACGAACGATCGCCCTTCTAACCATTTTGATCAGCGAAATAGTCAGTCTGCTCAGCAGAATAGATCTCAGCAGTATCATGTTGAAGACTATTGTGAAACTGATGAAGGATTTCAGCAAAATAAGTACTAGGACAGCCAAGGACAAAGAGAGGGAGTAGTATCAGTTCCAGTAGATCAGAGTGGGCCTTATGTCGCAGTAGCAACATCAGGTGTAGTCGAACCGTTTCTGTTGGATACTGGTGCAGCAAAAAGTTCTATCATACATGAGAAACTCCCTGGCGCACCTTTGTCTGGCTTAACAAATGTTTCAGTAGGTTTTTCAGGCGCCCCTGTTTACAACCCCGTATCTGGTCCTTTGTCTACTTCTGTTGGACCCCGTCAATTGAAAGCTCCCTTGATTTTGACGACAGGTTGTAATGAAAATCTGCTTGGTTTAGACTTGTTAAAACGCCTATATGCGACATTGTACTGTTCTCCGGAAGGAGTACAGCTTACGTTGGGTAAAAGAATCACCTCTCCAATGTACTTGTCGATGGATGCGCTCCAACCAGAGCTGCGTTCTCTCCCTGATACTCTTTGGGCGACTGGTCCTAATGATGTAGGTCTTACTTTGAAAGCGAATGTAAAATTTCCACGAATTCCACAATACAGAATCTCTAGTGAAGGTGAACGCGCACTTTTATTAATTGTGCAAGATTTGATCGAGAAAGGTGTAGTAGAAGAAACTAGAGGGAATATCTGTAACAGTCCTGTCTTGCCAATTCTGAAACGTACAGATCCTTCAAAACCTCCAGTATATAGGTTTGTAATAGATCTTAGGGAGGTTAACAAGATTGTGATTCCACAGTTCCCTGTAGTTCCAGACATAACTGCATTGTTAACGTTGATTCCTGCTACAGCCACATGGTTTTCAGTTATCGACTTGAAGAATGCCTTTTTCAGCATTCCGATAGCCGAGGAAAGCAGGGATATTTTCGGCTTCTCTTTAGGAGGTCGAAGCTTCAGGTTTAAACGTGCTCCACAAGGGTATTGTGAGAGTCCGTCCATTTACAGTCAGGCATTAAAAAGTCAGTTAGATTCCTTTGTACTTCCTCCTGGTTCTGCTTTAGTGCAGTATGTAGATGATCTTCTAGTAGCTGCCGATGACAAGGAAACTTGCAAAACAGCTACAATTTCGTTATTGCATCATTTGTCTAATTTGAATCACAGGGTGTCACCTTCGAAAATGCAATATTGTTGCCAAGAAGTGACCTACCTAGGTCATCTCTTGTCAAAGGAGGGAAGGAAGTTGACCCCAGAGAGAATTAAAGCAATTACACAGATGAATGTTCCTAGCACACAGAGAGAAGTACGTGCCTTTTTAGGTATTACCTCATACTGTAGGCAGTGGATCCCAAATTTTTCTCTTTTGGCAAAACCGTTGGTAGCTTTGACTGGGAAAAATGTTCCGAGTCCAGTGCCATGGTCTGCCGAATGTCAGGAGAGTTTTTCTGAGTTACGAAATGCACTGTGTTCAGCTCCTGTGTTGGGTACTCCTGACTACAGTAAGCCATTTACGCTCTATGTTCACGAGAGAGAAGGTTGCGCGTTGAGTGTTCTGACACAGAAATTTGGTGATAAACAACGCCCTTGTGCGTATTTTTCATCAATATTAGATCCGGTAGCTAGAGCGTTGCCTAGTTGTTTGAGAGCTACAGCGGCAGCTGCGGCTTCCATTCGACAATCTGCTGGTTTGGTCATGAACAACATGCTAGTGGTTATGGTTCCTCATGCTGTGGACACACTCATGAACCGAACTAAGACGCAACACCTTACCAGTGCCAGATTATCTGGCTATGAGCTGACACTGCTAGCGAGTCATATTCAGATCAAAAGATGCAATGTATTGAATCCAGCAACATTGTTGCCGACTAGTCAAGAGTCGAGTGATTCCGAACCACATGACTGTTGCTTTAGAACCGAGGAAGAGACAAAAGGACGAATTGATCTTAAAGACACTCCGTTGTCAGATCCGGATGGCACGTTGTATGTTGATGGGTCTTGCTTTAAATTGGAGAATGGTGATGTAACTGCTGCCTATGCAGTAACGACTTTGAGTACGATTGTGGAGACTGCAAGAGTGAGTCAGAATTCTGCCCAAGCTGCGGAATTAATTGCGCTAACGAGAGCGTGTGTTTTAGCTAAGGGAAAGAGAGTGAATGTGTTCACAGATAGTCAGTACGCGTTCGGCGTGGCCCATAGTTTTGGCCGTTTGTGGAAAGAGAGAGGTTTCATTACGTCCCATGGGACTAAGATTCAACATGGTCAGCTAGTTAATGACTTGTTGGAATCTCTAACCTTGCCGACTGAAGTTGCGATTGTGAAGTGCAGCGCTCATAAAGCAATCACGGATGATGTTGGTCGTGGGAATGCTTTTGCTGATGAGACTGCTAAACAGACAGCTAGAAATATGATGAGTAGAATGTATGTTGCAACATCTGCAAGATGGATTTCTGAGTCTGGACTGTGTGAGGACACAGTGGAAAGCGTGAAAGAAATTCAGAAAGAGGCGACTGAGGAGGAAAAGCTTGCATGGAAAGAGAGCACGGGTAAATTGGACTCGAGTGGGTGTTGGATTGACTTGTCGGAACAACAGCGTTGGATGTTGCCTGATGCGTATGTGCTTGCAGTAGTAACGATGGCACATGGAGCAGCGCATATCAGTTCTAAAGGGATTTGTAAGGTGTTGGCTCCAGTCTGGAAGAATGATGGGATTAGTAAGTGTGCAGAGAGAGTGGTGAGAAATTGTATGGTATGCCTGATGCATAATCCTGGCAAGGGAATCCCCACACCTGCAGGTCACTTCGCTCCTCCTTCTTGCCCCTTTGAAGTGATTCAGTTAGACTTCATTCACATGGATCGTTGCAACAATCTAAAGTACGTCCTAGTGGTAGTTTGTGCTTTCTCCAGATGGATCGAAGCATATCCACTGAAGGACAATACTGCTTTGTCCACTGCCAAAATTCTTCTCAAGGAATACTTCCCTAGGTATGGCATGCCACGGATTGTATGGTCAGATAACGGAAGTGAGTTCGTAGGGAAAGTTATGCAGAGTGTGTGTGCCGGTTTAGGGATCAAACAAAAGTTCCACAGTGCGAACCATCCCCAGTCTGCTGGTTTAGTTGAGGGTTACAATGGCACCCTCAAGCTGAAACTCGCTAAAATACAGGCATCCACAGGTTTGTCCTGGCCAGATGCACTACCCTTGGCTTTGTTATCAACGAGAGCAACTGTACATTCTAGAGTAGGGCTTAGTCCATACGAAATCGTTTTTGGTCGTCCCGCCAATGTTTGGGGGGTGCCTAGGCCAAAAGAATTTAGACAGCTGGAATATCCAATGTTGATTGATTACCTTTTCGACTTGACTGCTAAATTGAGCCTTATTCATCAACAGGTTTTCGATGCATTACCAAAGCCACCGGAGAGTCCAGGTCATCAGCTGAAACCTGGGGATCAAGTCGTCATTAGAAATTTTGCAAGAACGAAAAATCTTCAGCCCAGATTCGTTGGCCCCTTCCAGGTGTTATTGACGACGAGAACTGCTATTCGTGTGGCCGGACGGAAGAATTGGATACACACGACACACGTCAAACGTGTGCCCCTGCCACTTCCTTACGACAACTGGGTGAGGAAAGGAATCGGTGCCTCTGAAGCAGAACAAATACCCAGTTTCATCCCTTTCAGCGATGCAGAACTGATCACTGATACATCAAACTCTGGCTCTCCCCCTGAAACTGCTCTTTTGAACCCTGAACATTTGCCATCTGCATCAAAAGAACATTTGCCATCTGCGAACGTGAACATTGCAACGTCGGCTGAAAATACATTGTTTCCAGATCAGACAGCTCCTACAAAACTGAGATACAATTTACGATCTCGCAATATGGACAAATAAAGCAGGAAACTGCCTATTTTCACCTTTGAATTTTTTGATACATTGCCTCCAGCCAGGAAGTTTGCTATTGTTTTGTTGTTTTAAAATTGCCTTGCCGTCTGGGTAGCCGTAGGGTCGTGGCTGTGTGCCTAGTTGAATCTGCGGGGGTCAGACACAAGGTCGATCTTTCTGTTAGCTCTGGGAACTCCCAGGGCTGATAGAGGCATTTTCATCTACGTACACATCATCAGTGGTCGCGAGCGGATTGTAGAAGATGGAGCTTCCTGAGCTGCAACGAGAGAATGTAATCTATGTTCGCAGAAATAGACTGTACAGAATACTTCACAGCAAATGCTTTCTAATGCAATGTGCAGTTACGTTTTTAATTGTTTCGATAACGTTGGTGGGTGGAATCGTCTTTGGTGTGCATTTGATTTTTATGCCGGTAACTACAGTACCTCCCCTTGATCCTGCTACTTCTACTGTTTCTTATATGCATTCTTTTCACTCGTTTCCTGAACACGAACAAGCTCGACGCTCAGAATTTATTAACAATACGTTTGTACAGCTCTTGCATCAACACCAACTGGTAGTTAATACTACAGACTGCTGGGTGTGTGGCTTGATACCTCACACTATGGATAAAGGCATTCCCTATCTAGTCTTGCCTTTTAGCTATAATGGATCATTTCAGGCCTTTCAGATCATTTTTGCCTATGCCCTTGAGACCTATCCTCCGCGTCCACCACGTTCCACTAAATACAACTCAGCCAACAAAGCTTTAGTCCAGGGAATTATTGACATGATTAAAGACGTCAATAATACTCCATCTTACCCTAGAGATGAATTACGGGTATATTTGAGTTGGAACTCTACAGAGTATCGCCTTGGTTTGGGAGAAAGCAAGCGTAAAAGCTCCACTCCAGTCTGGGTCGTGCCTCACCGAGGTCAGGTCTGTTTGCAAGGAAATGGGAGAAATCCGAGAGCTCAGCTAGGGAGGAGTGAGTGCGGTGAGACTTACGTGTTTCCGTCTAACTCTTCCCCTGCCTTCCTTACTGCTAGGGGTACTTACTTCATCTGTCAAGACAGAGCGTATACATGGCTGCCTGCTGACTTCTCAGGTTCATGTTATATTGCTCGATTGTTACCTCCGATATACACTGCTTCTTCAGATTATCACAAGACCAGAGTAGCAAGAGGTGTCTTCAGCAAGGAAGATACCGCTGGTCAGGAAGCTGGAGACTTCTTCAAAGGTTTCCTTCCGTTTTGGGGGCCTATGGCCAATAGTAGAAATCTACGTCAGCTAACACGGGTAGTTGAATCTACTATTACAGAAACTGCTGGTGCCCTTAGTAACTTGACAGCTGAGCTTCAGGCGGATCGTCTCATGACGTTGCAGAACCGTATGGTTCTAGACGTAATACTTGCAGATCGAGGTGGGGTATGCAGAATGATCCAATCGAGCTGCTGTGTTTTTATTCCCAATAATGCTCCAACCGTCTATGAAGCGATCTCTAAGCTACACAAGATTTCCGACTCTATACACGTAGACAAGGGAAACTGGTCCTTCATGGAGTGGTTTTGGACTCTGGTATCAGCGTGGGGATGGAAGGTTCTGATGGTCATTGGTGTCATCCTAGTATTTCTGTTCTCATGCTGCCTGATTATCCAGTGTGGTCCCGCTTTGTGTAGTCTTTGTGCTGCAACATGTTTCAGAAAACCACCTGCGTTTGGAGAAAAGGCGCGAGAAAGAATGATGATGCAACAACATGTCACTGACCTGATGAGCATAGAGATAGACTCGGACATAGAGTAATTGCCTACGTAAGGGCAAAAGGAGGGTCTGAGGTTCCGTGACAATTTGAACCCGTGTTTTCAACATTGTCGTAAATACATAATTTTGGTATCAGTGAACCGCAAATGATCCATTTAGCATATCCTGGTGTTTTCGCTATGCTACGAGCAAGAGCACTCCTGTTATGAACACATTTCTGATCTACCCATGGCATCCATCTTAGATCACGGAAGCCATTTTGTGTTTCTTGCCCTCACGTAGACAATGGACACGCAGTGACCCCTATCACCTAAGGACACGTAGGCTTTAGCCAGAGATTCACCTTGCTAGCGACACGTGCACCTTAGAACAGAACACGCCATGGCCGCATGACTCGACAGAAGTTGCCTCCTCTGCCTGAGGCCAGTCCAGCTATACTGGTTCTCGTGTTCGTTGGCCTGATCATGATTAGGCGGCCGAATCTGGTAGCCTTGCCCATTTACGACCCACAAACATCTCTTATCCTGCTTTTCTATCTTCTGCACCTGGCTCTGCTCCTTTCCTTCTGGGCCTTTATTAGGGGGAGGTAACGAAATTTACAATGAGGCGGTCCGGGTCCTGAATGAAAAGTTGACATGGGATTATGATGGAATAGTGGGAACCCCTCGTTCGTAATGTTTTGACATCAGATATTGTTGACGATTCCTGTGCAACGCCAAATATTTATTGTTTAAGATACAAAGGTTTTGGAATGTGCTAACATGTAAAGAATTTGCCTGAAGCCCAATATTCAGAATATAAGGAGCAACCCTCTTTGTACAAATCGAACAGGCTCCTAGACACTGCCCGTGTGTAGTTTCTGTGACTTCTGTGTCCCTGCAGTAATAAACCTTTGGTCTTTGACGCCACCATCGAGAAGCCCGTGTTTCTGTTTATTTGTGCACCGAGACAGGTAGAACTCCGGGGTCTTCGGGTGTTATCCCTGACACCTCTGGACGGAACCAAAAAAGTCCAGAACTCCAATAATGCAGGAAATGTCACACATAAGCATACTGAAAACATGAACATGTCATTCATGGGCAAACTCGAAACTTGGCAGCTATGTAAACAGCAAACTAAAGCACCATTTAAAAAGAAAGGATTATTTTCACCTGCTTAAACAAATTATGTACCTGTCCTGTAGTCAAAACAGAGAGCCGCTTATAATATTTAAAGATCCCCCAGCACCACCATCCAGGCCCTGCTTGGTACAAATCACAGGCACAGTGTGGAGGAGACACAGTGTGAAGAGTCTATAACTGTTGCTGTGTTGATTCATTCTCACTCTCCCAACCAGGGAATCCCCCTCCCCTCAGACCATTTGTTTCAAGATAGTCATACCCAAATGTGAAAAAACTGGGGCTGTTCCCCAGCAATATGAGGCATTTGAAATAGGACCAGCAGAGCAGTGATGATGGCAGGGACCAAAAAAACTTTGCTCCCCATAGTAAGTACTGGTGGGCCCACCGGTACAAATTAAGTACTATCATGCAAACCTGCACCACACTCTCAAATACACCCTTTGATTACTTTACCTGTGCCTTCACCCCAAGGCCAGACTCAATTCACTGTGCATGCATGTGGGTGTCAATCAGAGAGGAGTTTTGAGCAGTGGGTAGATCAAGCATGTCATGGGTGAAAGATTACAGAGGACCAGAGGTTGAAGATAGAGGGATCTGAGGGGCATGGCATGTTTCATCTGAGTAAAACAGTTCTCCTACTTTTCTTACAAGACAACTGTCCTGGGAGGTTTAATTCCAACATTGGAGATGTCTGAGCTGAAGTGGAAGGGAGTGAGTCTTCAGTGTTGTGAGGCGGAGGGAGGTACAGACAGCTAAACAAGAAACAAGCCTTCTTGCCAGGGTGCCTGCTGCCTGAAAGAAATGTAAATATGTTCATTTGGCTCATTAGTAAATGTAAAGTCTGCTGGAAGTCCCTGTTGGCTTTAATTGATGGAGCTCCTTTGAAGCTTCCTGAGGACAAAGATGTACTCTTTTTGAAGGTATTTCAAGGGTGTCACCAACTGACCAATGGACTGCATGCTATTAACAGACAGTTATAAAGTAATATTTGCATTGGATTGTGAATTCTGAGGCAGCTTATCTTATACTGCGCACAATGCAAGCTTAAAATAATAACTTACATATTCACAGTGCTTTCTGTGATAGGCCACTAAAACACACAAGTCACTATTACCCACTGGACCAACCAGAATTCAATTGTGTGGCTCTATGTTACATACTCGGATATGTGAAGTGATCACATTAACCATTAAAGGTTTCCTAATGTAAAGTTTTGCATCTCTCACCGATTAGTTTACCTTGCATTTATTTTTCATTTAAAGTGTACATTATTTTACATGAAGTTACCTGAAGGTGAAAGACCAACATAATAGTTACACAACAGTTTGTTGGTTTTAGCTATGCTTTTGATCCACCCCACCCATTGCCCTTAGGATTACAGTTTCCATACTCTTTGTAATGCTCATCGTGTGGTGTAGAGGAGTACCTGTTTTCTACGTATGTATGATCTCACAAATGTCAAGGTACTTAACGATTTTAAACAGAAAACGGCTTGTTTCAGAAAGCATTACAGATGAATACATCTCCATTGAATTATATTTGAAAATGGCTCGGTAAGTCCCCTGCAGCGGGTCTGAAGATGCTTGGCTACAAGAGATGGGCGAGCAGTGAAAGCGCAGGCCCGGCTCGAAACAGATGCTTGGCTCCGGCTCGGCTCCTTTCGGACCTTCGAGCCCAACACGAGCCGAACTGGAAGAATAAAATAAAAAGCATCAACCTTTGATGTAAACCCAGGGAGGAAAGAGGTCTCTTCTGGTGGCTGAAGGGCGCAACGTGGCAGGGGCCTGAACTCGTTAAGCTGCTGTTTAAAAACGTACTATAAACATCTCCATGCAGAGATGAGTACTAAGTCACTTCTACATGATAAAGAAATGCTTGTTTTTCTTTATTATGGAGAGTCGTTATCATTTTTTATGTGGTTTTGTTGCAAAGTTTTCATGCCAAACGTTTTCAGGCTCTGGTTGTGCATGGGCCAGACTCTGGGCTCGGCCTTCCCCGGCTCGCCCACCTCTGTTCACAGCTGCGGCACTGGGATGGAGAGAGCAGGCCTCTTGGGGGCCTCCATGAGCTCGGCTGAGGAGCGCGGCGCCGCTTCCCTTGTGCTGCGGGCCCTCAGGGAGCCCCAGCCTCGCCGCGGGGATCGCTCTGGCGTTTGTGGCCACGCTTCTGAGGTGAAACAGCATGGCGCCACCTGCGGACGGGAGAGGAAGGCATGGGTCCAGATTCAAAGTGCGTCATGACGGCCCTTCACGAGCCATCTGCGCCATGACCCAAGCTGCTAAACCAATCGGAAACCAGAGGAGGCAAGGCACGGGCGCGCTGAACCGGTAACAGACTATGACGCCATCACTGACGGCAGCACTGTAGTAAGGTTCTTATATCCAATAATCCTAATAGAGGCATCAGCATTCAAATTATATATTTATTGAAGTAGGACCCACGACCAGTACTTCTCACATGAAGTCTTCTCCTTGAATAATCACTTAGCTATTCTTAACAGAATATTCTAACACCACGCTCTAGAATCACATAGCATTAACATTCCTAAAAGTGATAGACATCTTACCTTCATACATATTACACACCTCCCTCTTTTTTTTTTTTAAAGATTCAACACAAATAAATAATAATAAAACAATTATACAAATACCTAGAAAATAAACATGAAAAATATCAATAGTACACATACTCTCTGGAATGAATAGGAGCAGATCTTAATCGTGTACTACATCTTGTAACACTTTCTCCACTTCCACCTGCAATATCACTGGAACAAGCAGGTAGAGATCTGGAACTTTCTGACACATTCCTACAATGTGAATTACCTCTATCAAAAACACGTCCAACATCTCTCAGAGCCGGATGTTCCTGATGCTCTGTTAGATTTGATTCTGTTAATTTATCAAGATCAAACCAATCCTGTCCTTGACAAGGAGTAACTGAGCTAACTTTCTCTAAAATAATATTAGCTTGTTCGGAAGATACCTCGACCAATGCATTACTGTTCCACCACCCTTTATTTTGTAACAAAACTGAAGTTTTGTTAATCTTCAAAACTTTTACAGGTTCAGAAAATTCAGACTGTCCTTTACTCACTTTGTTGGGTTTTTTAACCAATCCCCAATCCCCAACTTTGAGAACACCCTCTTTAACATGCATTTTCTTGTCATAATGTATCTTATATATGTTTTGTTTTTCCTCAACACGTTCCCTCACTTTCCTCAAATCAATATTATGACACTGTCCAACTTTTCCCAACAACCAAGATGGAGTGATTGATGAAATAGGTTTCCTACCCCTTAATAAAATAAAAGGAGCAACATCAGTAGTACTCTGGGGCGTTATATTGTAATTCCAGATCTTGAACTGCAAAAATTCAAATACATTCAAATTATTTGCCACTGCAGTCAGAATTCCCTCTTTTATTAAACTATTCGCTCTCTCCACTAGACCATTGGAGGCTGGACTATACAAAGGTACTCTTATATGCTTAACATCTTGCTTAAGAAGAAAATGCTCAAACATTTCAGAAACAAAATGAGATCCGTCATCCGTGACCACTTCTTTCACCCTTCCTTCCATTTGAAACAAAAACTTTAAGAAAGCAATAGCCGAAGCTGAATCTGCATTACTAACAAATGAAAAGTAAAGCCATTTCGAATAGTAGGTTTGGGCCTGGCATTAGGGTTAACTTGCCAGGTCGACATGGCAGTTTAAAGCTGCACACGCAGGCTGTGAAATGGCAGGCCTGAGACATATTTAAGAGGCTACTGAAGTGGGTGGCAAAAGCAGTGCTGCAGGCCCACTAGTAGCATTTAATTTACAGGCCCTGGGTACACGTTGTGCACATTACTAGGGACTTATAAGTGAATTAAATGTAGCATTATGAATAAGCCAATGTTAGCATGTTTTAAGCAGAGAGCCCATGCACTTTTAGCACCGGTTAGCAGTGGTAAAGTGCCCAGAGTCTTAAAGCCACCAAAGACAAAGTCAGCAAGTAAAGGAGATCTGAAGGGAAAAAGTCAGGTGAAACCATGCAAAGGATGCCCATCTTTATGGTCAACACAAGTATTGATTTTGAATGGCACTTCAAAGTTTTGTATCCTCTATTACCAGGTCCTCATGAGGTGTCTTGCTGATAGCATCTTCCAATTCTTTTTTAACTGAGCTTCTCTTCCATTAGAGTAGTGGAAGCATCAGGTAATGCCTCTGTGTTTATGGAGGCAGGGTCGGGCCTAGGAACATGGCTTTTCCAGCACTTATCATACTCAGCCCTACAAAGTATCATGCATCAGTACTGGTGTCTGCATCACCACAGTAAAATGCATTAGTCGCATTACTAAGCTCCAAGCAATGCACCAAAGCACTGAAAACAGCTGTCTGAGATCAAACAAAAGGAGTCCACGTACTGTGCTGTATAATAAGTTGTTCCAGAAGGTGAACTCGCTGCTGCCTCTTCCTATATCCCACCCTTGCCTTAAGGCCCCATCCTGTCTACATCGTATGTTTTTTACCCCTTTCCTTCATGCCACCCCTGCTCTTGGCCAATGTCCCTTTTCGCTTTTCTGGGCGATCTGGGCCATATATTCTCTCTCTGCTGCTGTGCTGCCTGGCTCTGTCATTCTGTTCTTCTCCTGTGCTCTGTTAAAGTGCCATTAAAGGTGTCATGCATAATGCAGGAAATGTCACACATAAGCATACTGAAAACATGAACATGTCATTCATGGGCAAACTCGAAACTTGGCAGCTATGTATACAGCAAAATAAAGCACCATTTAAAAAGAAAGGATTATTTTCACCTGCTTAAACAAATTATGTACCTGTCCTGTAGTCAAAACAGAGAGCCGCTTATAATATTTAAAGATCCCCCAGCACCACCATCCAGGCCCTGCTTGGTACAAATCACAGGCACAGTGTGGAGGAGACACAGTGTGAAGAGTCTATAACTGTTGCTGTGTTGATTCATTCTCACTCTCCCAACCAGGGAATCCCCCTCCCCTAAGACCATTTGTTTCAAGATAGTCATACCCAAATGTGAAAAAACTGGGGCTGTTCCCCAGCAATATGAGGCATTTGAAATAGGACCAGCAGAGCAGTGATGATGGCAGGGACCAAAAAAACTTTGCTCCCCATAGTAAGTACTGGTGGGCCCACCGGTACAAATTAAGTACTATCATGCCAACCTGCACCACACTCTCAAATACACCCTTTGATTACTTTACCTGTGCCTTCACCCCAAGGCCAGACTCAATTCACTGTGCATGCATGTGGGTGTCAATCAGAGAGGAGTTTTGAGCAGTGGGTAGATCAAGCATGTCATGGGTGAAAGATTACAGAGGACCAGAGGTTGAAGATAGAGGGATCTGAGGGGCATGGCATGTTTCATTTGAGTAAAACAGTTCTCCTACTTTTCTTACAAGACAACTGTCCTGGGAGGTTTAATTCCAACATTGGAGATGTCTGAGCTGAAGTGGAAGGGAGTGAGTCTTCAGTGTTGTGAGGCGGAGGGAGGTACAGACAGCTAAACAAGAAACAAGCCTTCTTGCCAGGGTGCCTGCTGCCTGAAAGAAATGTAAATATGTTCAATTGGCTCATTAGTAAATGTAAAGTCTGCTGGAAGTCCCTGTTGGCTTTAATTGATGGAGCTCATTTGAAGCTTCCTGAAGACAAAGATGTACTCTTTTTGAAGGTATTTCAAGGGTGTCACCAACTGACCAATGGACTGCATGCTATTAACAGACAGTTATAAAGTAATATTTGCATTGGATTGTGAATTCTGAGGCAGCTTATCTTATACTGCGCACAATGCAAGCTTAAAATAATAACTTACATATTCACAGTGCTTTCTGTGATAGGCCACTAAAACACACAAGTCACTATTACCCACTGGACCAACCAGAATTCAATTGTGTGGCTCTATGTTACATACTCGGATATGTGAAGTGATCACATTAACCATTAAAGGTTTCCTAATGTAAAGTTTTGCATCTCCCACCGATTAGTTTACCTTGCATTTATTTTTCATTTAAAGTGTACATTATTTTACATGAAGTTACCTGAAGGTGAAAGACCAACATAATAGTTACACAACAGTTTGTTGGTTTTAGCTATGCTTTTGATCCACCCCACCCATTGCCCTTAGGATTACAGTTTCCATACTCTTTGTAATGCTCATCGTGTGGTGTAGAGGAGTACCTGTTTTCTACGTATGTATGATCTCACAAATGTCAAGGTACTTAACGATTTTAAACAGAAAACGGCTTGTTTCAGAAAGCATTACAGATGAATACATCTCCATTGAATTATATTTGAAAATGGCTCGGTAAGTCCCCTGCAGCGGGTCTGAAGATGCTTGGCTACAAGAGATGGGCGAGCAGTGAAAGCGCAGGCCCGGCTCGAAACAGATGCTTGGCTCCGGCTCGGCTCCTTTCGGACCTTCGAGCCCAACACGAGCCGAACTGGAAGAATAAAATAAAAAGCATCAACCTTTGATGTAAACCCAGGGAGGAAAGAGGTCTCTTCTGGTGGCTGAAGGGCGCAACGTGGCAGGGGCCTGAACTCGTTAAGCTCCTGTTTAAAAACATACTACAAACATCTCCATGCAGAGATGAGTACTAAGTCACTTCTGCATGATAAAGAAATGCTTGTTTTTCTTTATTATGGAGAGTCGTTATCATTTTTTATGTGGTTTTGTTGCACAGTTTTCATGCCAAACGTTTTCAGGCTCTGGTTGTGCATGGGCCAGACTCTGGGCTCGGCCTTCCCCGGCTCGCCCACCTCTGTTCACACCTGCGGCACTGAGATGGAGAGAGCAGGCCTCTTGGGGGCCTCCATGAGCTCGGCTGAGGAGCGCGGCGCCGCTTCCCTTGTGCTGCGGGCCCTCAGGGAGCCCCAGCCTCGCCGCGGGGCTCGCTCTGGCGTTTGTGGCCACGCTTCTGAGGTGAAACAGCATGGCGCCACCTGCGGACGGGAGAGGAAGGCATGGGTCCAGATTCAAAGTGCGTCATGACGGCCCTTCACGAGCCATCTGCGCCATGACCCAAGCTGCTAAACCATTCAGAAACCAGAGGAGGCAAGGCACGGGCGCGCTGAACCGGTAACAGACTATGACGCCATCACTGACGGCAGCACTGTAGTAAGGTTCTTATATCCAATAATCCTAATAGAGGCATCAGCATTCAAATTATATATTTATTGAAGTAGGACCCACGACCAGTACTTCTCACATGAATGAATGAATGAATGAATTCAGATTTCTAGAGCGCGGGTAGCTGCCCTGAGGCGTCCAAGCGCTGAGAATATCGCTGAGGTTCGAGTTGGGAGGAAAGCAGATTCAGCCCCATAGTTATGTGGTAAACAGTAGCGTTTTCAGCTGTTTGCGGAAGGAGAGAATGTCGGGGTTTGATCTAAGATGCTGAGGCAAGGCGTTCCATTTTTTAGCCACATTGTAGGAGAAGGAGCGGCCTCCGGACCTTGATTTCTTTATTTGCGGCACAATGGCTAGGTTTGCAGAGGTGGAACGCAGCTGTCTAGTAGGTAGGTAGGGTGTGATGAGAGGGAGATTGATAACCGGGCCTCGAGACCAGAAGGTCTGGTGTGCGATGCATAGTGATTTGAAGTCCACTCTTTCCTTTATGGGAAGCCAGTGCAGTATCCTTAGTCCGGGTTTTACTGAGGATCTGCGGGGGATTTGTAAAAGTGTTCTGGCTGCACAGTTCTGTATTAATTGTAGTTTGCGTAAAGTGAAGTCAGGAGCTCCGAGATACAATGCATTTCCATAGTCCAGCCGCGATTGGATCAGGCCCAGGACTACGGTTTTTCTTGCTTCAAAGGGGAGTAGAGACAATGGTCCCTAAGGTAACTGAGTACATTTAATACAAAATAGACTAAATAGTTCTATATTGGTGTCCAGCCAGACAGTTTAATTGCATATAATAAAAAATTCGTATAAAAAATTCGGTTAAAAGATATAAGTGGGACACCAGCCGGTGCCCGACTCAACAACCTTCAACAAGGAAAAAACATACAACATAAATTGTGTAGGCAAAACAAAGGCAGTCTGATTAGTATAAAATATATACAGACTATACATAAACTACACATATGCACACATAATTACTAATAGAATAGTGACATTTGTGTATTAAGTCGACGACGTTTCGAACTACCATTGGTTAAGAGTTCATCTTCAGGACAATTGATCCTTTGCCTATTTACAGATACTAACATAAGTACCCACATTAGTGACACAATTGAAAAATAACATAAAAATGGACATACAATTACATGTAAGGGAAGAAAAAGAATTAGAACAGAATGATTAGAAGGTTTTGAAAATTAAAGAAATTGGCATGTAAGTAATTCACAACTTAAATTACATTACAGAAGATCACTTTTGACCAGACAACTTACATTAGCTCAATTATAGGTGAATGATTGCACCAACCCATGCAGCCCATGTGACATGGTTCTCAACCTATATAGAATTTTAAGTTTGACAACATATGCTGGAGAAGTTAAGAGGAAACTATGCTACCAGTATTTATCAGCATAAGGGCTAATTTTAATTACCTCTGACATTAGGTTGTATTCATGCGTTGGTAGATAATAATTATGGGCTGGCGCTTACCAAGCCCGTCGATTTGGTAGAGAGACCACCACTTGGTTATGGGTACATGGGGCTATCTATAAATTAAGAGAAACGAATATTACACCCCTTGTCACGTTTTTGTAAAAACGAGGGTCAGTGAAATAAGTGCAGAGGCTTACCGAGTTACCTCTTACGCGTTGCAACTTTTAATTAGTAGTTTTTTTGCCGGGTAGTGCAGTACTTGATAGAAGCACGTTCGGAAGTAACATTCTAGGGAGACATTAATTAGAATTCCAGATAAACAGCCAACTCCATAACGTGTGGATCAACACTTACTAGCCACACAGCAACCAGTACGCTTACCGGTGATAACAGAGGAAACGTCCACAATGGGGATCCGATTTCCAAAAGGGGGCGAGCCCTAGGTTAAAAGAGGATTGCACATCATATGTCCGTTTCTTGGTATAATCTCATTCAGCACGTAAATGTATATTACGGGCTAACACTCACCCGGGCTAGATAAGTCGCGATTCCTCGATGGGGATCAGTTCTTCCTGCAACTGACGGCGCGCTGGAGCTGACACGCCGCGCATGCTCTTTTAATGTTAGCAATGGAAAGGGGTTTGTTGAGTGCGAATTGGGGGCCATTTTGAAGTGGTGTAAAACGATAGGGTGAATAATGGTTCTCAAGGGACTACTAAATCCGATAGCTAGTAAAATAAGTGCCTCATATTAAAGCCCAGTAATTTTTACATTTTAGTGCGTTTAATAGCCGAATAGCATTGGGTTTACATTTCTAAAAGGCCAAAGTAAAGTGCATGAATTTCTAAACATGAAATACAGGAACCGAGGACATTATGTCTGATTATTCAACCAAATGGGTATTTGGGTTATTTGGGGTTTTTTTGGGGACTTTTTGTTCCAACAACCCTGTGAAAAGTGCATTAATTGTAAATACAAAACATTCCCGATATAAATCACGGTACACACATCCTGAAATACAAGAGACAATATTCTTCTCATATGGCAATTGATGGACCAGACCTTACATTAGGCCTCGATTGCTACCGGATAACATTTCACAACCATTTCATCACAGTATCATTAGACACTATCCATATATCATGAAAACCAGGAGACGATCTTATTCTCACTTGTCGGTTGGTGGATCAACCCTTGAATTAGGCCTCAATTCCTATCAGATCATATTCAAACACAGTTCACAACAATGAGGTCCAGTCCTCCAATTTATTTAGTCCTTCATGTAGACTTCGTGTCTTCAAAATCCAGTGTAGCTCCTCCTTATTCAGAAGTTGCTGGAGATTAGCACCTCGGGGGGGCACCTTGACCAATGTAATGACAGTCCACTGGAAGTCAAGTTCTGTGTGTCCCAGTTCCACGAAATGGTCAACCAAAGGAGCGTTTAGGGTCTTACATCGAATGCGGCTCCTATGCTGACACATCCTTAGCTTGACTTTTTGTGTAGTTTGACCGATGTAAATCTTAGGGCAACTACACATAATAGCATAAATAACATTATTACTGTTACAATTTGTCAATTGCTTGCGAACATGTCTCACATCATTGAAAGAAAAATCTTTTCCTTCTACTGTGCTATCGCACATTGTGCAGTTACCACATTTGGCATGACCTGTAATGCACGGTAGTGACCATAAAGCCTCCAAGGTTTCACATTGATCTGGAGCAGGTAATGCAGCCCGGACAAGATGGTCCTTGATATTTTTTGACTTTCTAAATGCAAACAAGGGTCTGTCAATTTGTAAAGTTCCTGCATTCAAAACCGGCCAGTGGCGTTTTATACTCTTAGTTATGGAGTTGGAAGCAGGGGAAAATGTGGTCACACAAACTAACCGTTCTTCCTTTTTCTTAGGTTTGGGCTCAAGTAGTGTGTCCCGTGGGCAATACCAGGCTCTTTTGGCAGATCTACGGACAAGTCTACGAGGATAGCCACGATTGATTAGTTTAGCACTAAGTATCTCACATTCTTGAAAAAAATCTTCCTTTAGAAAACAATTGCGACGCAGTCTCAAAAATTGTGAGAAAGGAATATACCACAAAATGAATCTTTGCTGGTGATACAAGAAGTGTTGGACACAAGACCTCGGTCTACCGTGCATTACAGGTCATGCCAAATGTGGTAACTGCACAATGTGCGATAGCACAGTAGAAGGGAAAGATTTTTCTTTCAATGATGTGAGACATGTTCGCAAGCAATTGACAAATTGTAACAATAATAATGTTATTTATGCTATTATGTGTAGTTGCCCTAAGATTTACATCGGTCAAACTACACAAAAAGTCAAGCTAAGGATGTGTCAGCATAGGAGCCGCATTCGATGTAAGACCCTAAACGCTCCTTTGGTTGACCATTTCGTGGAACTGGGACACACAGAACTTGACTTCCAGTGGACTGTCATTACATTGGTCAAGGTGCCCCCCCGAGGTGCTAATCTCCAGCAACTTCTGAATAAGGAGGAGCTACACTGGATTTTGAAGACACGAAGTCTACATGAAGGACTAAATAAATTGGAGGACTGGACCTCATTGTTGTGAACTGTGTTTGAATATGATCTGATAGGAATTGAGGCCTAATTCGAGGGTTGATCCACCAACCGACAAGTGAGAATAAGATCGTCTCCTGGTTTTCATGATATATGGATAGTGTCTAATGATACTGTGATGAAATGGTTGTGAAATGTTATCCGGTAGCAATCGAGGCCTAATGTAAGGTCTGGTCCATCAATTGCCATATGAGAAGTATATTGTCTCTTGTATTTCAGGATGTGTGTACCGTGATTTATATCGGGAATGTTTTGTATTTACAATTAATGCACTTTTCACAGGGTTGTTGGAACAAAAAGTCCCCAAAAACCCCCCAAATAACCCAAATACCCATTTGGTTGAATAATCAGACATAATGTCCTCGGTTCCTGTATTTCATGTTTAGAAATTCATGCACTTTACTTTGGCCTTTTAGAAATGTAAACCCAATGCTATTCGGCTATTAAACGCACTAAAATGTAAAAATTACTGGGCTTTAATATGAGGCACTTATTTTACTAGCTATCGGATTTAGTAGTCCCTTGAGAACCATTATTCACCCTATCGTTTTACACCACTTCAAAATGGCCCCCAATTCGCACTCAACAAACCCCTTTCCATTGCTAACATTAAAAGAGCGTGCGCGGCGTGTCAGCTCCAGCGCGCCGTCAGTTGCAGGAAGAACTGATCCCCATCGAGGAATCGCGACTTATCTAGCCCGGGTGAGTGTTAGCCCGTAATATACATTTACGTGCTGAATGAGATTATACCAAGAAACGGACATATGATGTGCAATCCTCTTTTAACCTAGGGCTCGCCCCCTTTTGGAAATCGGATCCCCATTGTGGACGTTTCCTCTGTTATCACCGGTAAGCGTACTGGTTGCTGTGTGGCTAGTAAGTGTTGATCCACACGTTATGGAGTTGGCTGTTTATCTGGAATTCTAATTAATGTCTCCCTAGAATGTTACTTCCGAACGTGCTTCTATCAAGTACTGCACTACCCGGCAAAAAAACTACTAATTAAAAGTTGCAACGCGTAAGAGGTAACTCGGTAAGCCTCTGCACTTATTTCACTGACCCTCGTTTTTACAAAAACGTGACAAGGGGTGTAATATTCGTTTCTCTTAATTTATAGATAGCCCCATGTACCCATAACCAAGTGGTGGTCTCTCTACCAAATCGACGGGCTTGGTAAGCGCCGGCCCATAATTATTATCTACCAACGCATGAATACAACCTAATGTCAGAGGTAATTAAAATTAGCCCTTATGCTGATAAATACTGTTTGCATAGTTTCCTCTTAACTTCTCCAGCATATGTTGTCAAACTTAAAATTCTATATAGGTTGAGAACCATGTCACATGGGCTGCATGGGTTGGTGCAATCATTCACCTATAATTGAGCTAATGTAAGTTGTCTGGTCAAAAGTGATCTTCTGTAATGTAATTTAAGTTGTGAATTACTTACATGCCAATTTCTTTAATTTTCAAAACCTTCTAATCATTCTGTTCTAATTCTTTTTCTCTCCTTACATGTAATTGTATGTCAATTTTTATGTTATTTTTCAATTGTGTCACTAATGTGGGTACTTATGTTAGTATCTGTAAATAGGCAAAGGATCAATTGTCCTGAAGATGAACTCTTAACCAATGGTAGTTCGAAACGTCGTCGACTTAATACACAAATGTCACTATTCTATTAGTAATTATGTGTGCATATGTGTAGTTTATGTATAGTCTGTATATATTTTATACTAATCAGACTGCCTTTGTTTTGCCTACACAATTTATGTTGTATGTTTTTTCCTTGTCTAAGGTTGTTGTGTCGGGCACCGGCTGGTGTCCCACTTATATCTTTTAACCGAATTTTTGATACGAATTTTTTATTATATGCAATTAAACTGTCCGGCTGGACACCAATATAGAACTATTTAGTCTATTTTGTATTAAATTTACTCAGTTACCTTAGGACCATTGTCTATGTAAAAAAAGTATTACCCATAGGTCCCTAACAATTGCGCCTTGGGTTCCCTTGTGTTGTAAAATATCAAAGGGGAGTAGAGGCAAGATCTTCCTGATGACTCTCAGGATGCCGAAGCAAGTGGCAGAAAGTTTTGTTGCCTGTTGGTCAAAGGACAGGGACCTGTCGAGCCAGACACCAAGGCTCTTAATGGCGTCTTTGGGAGCCGGGGCCGGACCTAAGCTGGGGGGCCAGAGGGTGTCTATGGTAGATGGTAAAGTGTGACCCAGGAGCATGAGCTCTGTCTTGTCTCCATTAAGTTTGAGACAAGACTTGGTCATCCAGCTTTTGACCGTCTCCAGGCAACCTGCGAGATCTAGTCTTCTCCTTGAATAATCACTTAGCTATTCTTAACAGAATATTCTAACACCGCGCTCTAGAATCACATAGCATTAACATTCCTAAAAGTGATAGACATCTTACCTTCATACATATTACACACCTCCCTCTTTTTTTTTTTAAAGATTCAACACAAATAAATAATAATAAAACAATTATACAAATACCTAGAAAATAAACATAAAAAAATATCAATAGTACACATACTCTCTGGAATGAATAGGAGCAGATCTTAATCGTGTACTACATCTTGTAACACTTTCTCCACTTCCACCTGCAATATCACTGGAACAAGCAGGTAGAGATCTGGAACTTTCTGACACATTCCTACAATGTGAATTACCTCTATCAAAAACACGTCCAACATCTCTCAGAGCCGGATGTTCCTGATGCTCTGTTAGATTTGATTCTGTTAATTTATCAAGATCAAACCAATCCTGTCCTTGACAAGGAGTAATTGAGTTAACTTTCTCTAAAATAATATTAGCTTGTTCGGAAGATACCTCGACCAATGCATTACTGTTCCACCACCCTTTATTTTGTAACAAAACTGAAGTTTTGTTAATCTTCAAAACTTTTACAGGTTCAGAAAATTCAGACTGTCCTTTACTCACTTTGTTGGGTTTTTTAACCAATACCCAATCCCCAACTTTGAGAAACCCTCTTTAACATGCATTTTCTTGTCATAATGTATCTTATATCTGTTTTGTTTTTCCGCAACACGTTCCCTCACTTTCCTCAAATCAATATTATGACACTGTCCAACTTTTCCCAACAACCAAGATGGAGTGGTTGATGAAATAGGTTTCCTACCCCTTAATAAAATAAAAGGAGCAACATCAGTAGTACTCTGGGGCGTTATATTGTAATTCCAGATCTTGAACTGCAAAAATTCAAATACATTCAAATTATTTGCCACTGCAGTCAGAATTCCCTCTTTTATTAAACTATTCGCTCTCTCCACTAGACCATTGGAGGCTGGACTATACAAAGGTACTCTTATATGCTTAACATCTTGCTTAAGAAAGAAAATGCTCAAACATTTCAGAAACAAAATGAGATCCGTCATCCGTGACCACTTCTTTCACCCTTCCTTCCATTTGAAACAAAAACTTTAAGAAAGCAATAGCCGAAGCTGAATCTGCATTACTAACAAATGAAAAGTAAAGCCATTTCGAATAGTAATCTATGGCTACAATCAAAAATCTCTAATCACTCCCAACTATATTTAACGGACCAGTGAAATCGAACCCAATCTTTTCCCAAGCATTACTAGGCCGATTGACTGGTATTAGAGGACTATTCAAAGTTTTCCAATGCTTGTCTGAGCATAAGCATTCTGAACAAGTGTCCACATGTCTCTTCACCTGACATCAATCCCTGGCCACCAGTATGTCTGTCTTATCTTCTTAACAGTGGCAGAAATCCCTAAATGGCCCTCATGAGCTAAGGCAACAATATTAGATCTTAAACTGGCAGGTGGTATAAACAAATCCTGTCTCATTACAATATCATTCACTACTGACAACTCGGATGCTCCTTGAGCAAAATTTCTCAATTCCATGGACATATTTCTATCATGTGGCCAACCCTTAACCAGGAACTTCTACACCTGAGTTAAACAATCATCTTTTTCGGAACAATTCAACCATTCTAACTCAGAAATTGTGAACTGTTCATTAATATCATGAACAGTAAAAATATACTCCACATCATCAACATTTTTACCAGAGCATTCACTCCAATCATCAGAGTCAGATTATAACCTGGACAAACAATCAGCTCTTACATTCCTTCCTCCGGGAATATACTTAATTTCAAAATTAAATTCCTATAATTTTGACAAAATGCGAATCAATCTACACAAAGCCTTATTTGAACAACTGTCTCATAACATGAATATCAAATCTGTATGTAATTCATATCTAGTCCCCCATATATACATCTGAATTTCTCAGAAGCCCAAGCACATGCCAACGCTTCTCGTTCTATTGTGCTACAATTCTTCTCACTAGAATTCAACGTGCGAGAGACAAATGCAATTGTAGATTCCTTGCCATTAACAAACTGACTAAGAACAGCTCCTAACCCTCTAGCACTGGCATCGACTGTAATAAAACAATTTACACCATGTGTAAATGGTTTGATTGCTGGAGCAGTCACAATACGTTTCTTTACAGATTCAAACACTCTTTGACACTCTTCTGTCCAAATGTATTTCACATTATTTTTTAAAAGATTCCTCAGTGGTTGCACAATAACTGCATAGCCTTGAACAAAGAGAGCGTAATATTCGCTTAAGCCTAAAAAGGCATGCAAAGAGTCTTTATCCATGGGAACACTAGCATCATTAATCCCTTTAAGCAATGAGACCTTAGGTTTTATTCCCTCTAAAGAAATGTTATGCCCTAAATAGTTAACCTCCTGCGTTAAAAATTTACATTTACCAATATTAACAGCTTTGCCATTAGATCCTAGCTTCTCTAACGCTTCATCCAACAAATCAATATGTTGATCCAAGCTCTCAGTCTGGACCAAGATATCGTCCTGAAATGCTTGTATACCAACACTATCACCAAAGATTTTGTCCATAATACGTTGAAAAACGCTTGCGGCTATTGCCAATCCAAATGGCATGCGTTTATACTTGTACACACCAAATGGTGTGACAAACGTGGTTAAGTGTTGAGAGTCTCTATGAAGAGGTATCTGATGATATGCAGAGCGTAAATCAATCGCTGAAAAATATTTACTACCCCCCACTCTAGCTAACATCTCAAATATCCTAGGAAGGGGATGGCAATCAACAAGGATATTTCTATTCAGGACCCTCAAATCATCACATAAGCATATGCCGCCTGAACTTTTACGTGCGACGACCGCCGCAGAAACCCACTCAGAGGATTCCACCTGTTCAATAATACCTAGTGCACACATATTCTTGAGTAATTTTTTTAGATCTTCCTGTGCAGACAAGGGTACAGGTCTTACTTTTTGTTTAATAGGGATAGCCTTACTCTTAAGTTTGATGGTGTGCTCAAAATCCTTAATCACACAATCTTATCAGAAAAGACAGTAGGAAATTTATCATGCAATTTTGTAGTGTAGTTCCTATTATCCCAATAGGCTCTGCGCATTGGAATAATACCTTCAATAGTATAGGCCTAGACCAGACGTTAACTAGGTCTACTACTGTCGATATTAAACCTAAAGTTTTGGGTTTGCCAGCTAGCTCAGAGTTCACTAGAAACTTTCTCGAATAGGCAAGGAGGAGTTGAACCTCCCTGGATAGACAAGAAGGGATTTAGTTTCTGACAACCATAGAACATGACAACTTTGCTCTCCCCTAATCAAGAGTGTATCTCTAGAGTCGTGTGAAAACAAAAGACGACTTATTTTACTCAGTCAGTACGTGCATTCTTAGTCTCACCAGATTGTAGAGAAAAGGAAGAGACGGGCGTGTTCAATAAAAGATGTTATTTATTGATCAGTCTCTTTTCTCATACAAGAGAAATGGATCGATATTATCGCAATACTTATGGTTAAGTAAAGTGCATACAATAAAAGCAGAAGTATAAAGTAATACTGTAAAAACATTTATATGGTTTCTAAGCCATATGAAGGTTTAAAATGAATAAAATAGATACATACACATATATATTTGACTAATCGTACTCAACTGGTGTTTCTAACTACGCCTACCCCAATGTACCTGACCTAAGCCTAATACGTGGGCGGGAATAGAAAGTAGCAGTTTAAGTTAAGTTGGTTTTTGCCAAGTGACTGACTCAAGAATTCTCTGCGAGGGGTTATTCAGTTCTGTACCTGGAATTTAGGATGAATGAGGGATGGTATCTCTCGCCTCTGGTCTCGATATTCCAGGCTGCCTGCGAGGGCTACCCGGAAGCGCCGGAGCTGGATTTCTCGGCAGGAGAAAGGCAGCATCTCGTTCTCAGCGCGTCAGGAAGGCGGGGCTGCGCCAGCGGGGTCTGCTCTGCTCTGGGCTTCGGCAAGTCTGGCTGCTCCGATCTCGTCACCACCGCGTGTGTTTGCATAGGGCAATATCGGTAATATTTATACCTTTAAGGTGCCGAGATTGACGTAAGGATGGACATAGATACGTCAATAAGGATGTCATACGACCTGGTCGTTAGCACATTCTTTTGCTGAAGTTCTCGATGAAATCAAAACAATGGCCGCAGGGTTTTTCCCAGGTTGTCATAGGTTTGATTTGTTTTGAGAACTCTGTATGCCTTATCAGGGGCTGGAGGAATATCGCTTGTCTAATTAGATGGCAAGCGTTATGACCTAATCAGATAACACGTTCCTGTGCCGTAGTGTGGCTTAATCAGATAACGGTTTCTGCATCATGGGGGTTTTCTGCATCATGGGATGGCTGCTAGTTAACTTGTTAACCAGAATAGGGTCAGGAATAGGGGGATCGATACAGAACCTATAGGAATACATCACACCCACTCCACGCTAACTATGGACATATTTACGAATCTAGGCATAGTAAAACATACTGTAGAGTATCGTGTATACCTTACCACCCCAAAATACATAAATGCATTTTGAAATTATCTAATATACGGAAAAAGGCAGTCACATGTATTATATGCACTCAAGCTGTAGAATAATGCTAAAGTAATCACGCATATCTATACATTATCACTAATTTGTATATGAGAATTTACACATGAAATGGCTCTTAATACAGAAAAAAGGTTCGAGACCATTCCATCACAGAATAAAATAATTATGAACATACCAGCAGGCAGCTAATGTCTATAAAGTATCTAAAAATAGAAATTGTAGTTCTCTAAGAATAGTTCTTACTTTAAGCAGAAGATAAGTGTCCCGAAAAAATCGTAAAAATATTTTGGGGCTGCTGAAAAAAATTGCTGTCCGTGAACTGGAGGGAAAATTGTTCATGGTATTTTGTTATTCTATTTGAAGGCCAAATTCAGGGAACGCCGTGTGCGAGCTTGCTCAAAAGTCTCTATTTCTGCTCTGGTGAGAACATCATATCATTTAGACTGTCGAAAAAGCTGTCAACAGCTTCCTGGGAGAGTTCCACTAACTCGGAAAAAGGTGTAACCATGCATTCGTGCGCATGATTGTCTCCATTGACGTTTTGATTAGTATTGCTGACAGAAGGTCGTACCTGATCAATGCTGCTTTCATCTTGAACTTCACTACCCCTTAATCGTAGTGGTGAAGCTTCCACGAATGCCGTCATCAGGATTGGTAGCCTTTGAGGGCAGCACAAAGCATGAGCCGTTATTGGACTCAACAATGTTTCTGCATCCATTGGCGCATCCGATTGTAGCGTCAGACAGGTGTCTAACACGCATTCTTCTCCGCATAGCAAGCACCTTAATACAGGTAAAACACATCGATGCCACATTGGTCGAAATGATAGAAACCAAGTCATACTCAGGTCTCTAAGCCGGGATAGTCCCAGGATTTTTGATATCCGGTCCGGTATCCAATGGCTCGGATCGTTTCTTCCCTTGTCGCAGGTGTTTTGTCTGTGACACGGTTTGCCATAACGAAATATTAGGACCAAGAATAGGATTCCTGCAATTAGTCCCAAAATGAGGGGAAGTCTGCCAAAAATCGAATGGACGAAATCTGGAAAAATACCCAGTATGGCTTTGAATGGTGTTAATGCCATTGAAAATACTGTCTTAAATACCTTTGAGACTCCACTGGTATCAGAAATATTTAAGATTTCATTCAGGATTTCTGCGAAATGTATGGGGGAATTAGTTGATAACAATGAGTGAATCTCTGCAGTCGTCCTTGCGACTAGGAGATCATACGTTTCTTTTGATGACGTGAGCCTGGTCGGCGTCTGAAGAAGCACTGTTTTCATTCTGCTTAAAGTATCTATTCGAATAGAAGTAATTTTCAAGTTGGGCCATGCCCTTGCCTCCCTGTCTGGAAAGGAGCTGGGGAACAATGAGCGTCCACAGCACATGACCTTCGCAGTCGTAGTTACGAGATAAGGAGTCCCGGGCATAAGACTACAACATCTGCGATCTACAATTAGAATGTAACTCCCATTATAGAGTCTTTGAAAGAATGGTTCTATTTCTGTTGCAGGTGCGCCTAGCTGGTGACATGAAAGGTTATTTGAGTTCCCTTCACAGGCTCCATGCAAACTAATTCCATCACACAGAAGTGTACCGCTTAGTGACATTGCACAATTATTGCCACTAAGAAACACTTTCTGTCCTTTATTACTGACACATGCATGTGAATAGGGCAAGTTCCATGTTGTTTTAATGTACCCCTTTCCCAATTTTTCGTACATGCCAGCCTGTATATATTTTTGGCAGTATTGAAACCTGAAGGTAGATATTGGAATATTAATTATCCCATGTATTATCCATTCACTGACAGGTCGTTCTGACATTGTCACTGGTAATCTCTCGAGTTTCTCAATGCTCAGGATTGTATAATCAGCACCCTTCTGTGCCATTCTGATTTGTTTATCAGTAAGGTTAAAGATATTGAATAGTGACGTTGTGTTGATTAAACGCCAAGGCACATAGCCTGAACGCAGATTTTGTAACGTCCAGCCAAGCTGTACAATAGAACGCAATTGAGACTGACCGTGTTGTAACAACAGTAAGTCTTGCGATATTATGTCGATTGCTGAAGACACAATGCTGTCCAAAGAAAAAATTCTGGGGGACAGAGTCATTAACCCATTGTCCACTACAGAAAGTGATTTTTCCAAATTAATAAGGTCAATTTCCCGTATACTTTCTGCTGTTTCAATTTGAGTCACCTTCCAGGCCTCGTTGTATGCTGCATATACAGAGGCTGCTATGAAACGTTTTTGACGCTGTTTGCGTGGTCCCATAATGAAATCACGCAAGTCAGCACCATCAGTAAGTAAAGTTAGGTGTTGCTTAATTTCTGCCAGTGTGGAAGTTTGTAGCCATTGCAGGCATAATTTGCCCACACTGTAGGTGGGTATTATCCCTGGGTGTTGTCTTTGGGAATATCTAGGGTCTGGCCTGGTCAATTTGAACCCCTGTGTTTTGTTCAGGAATCTGTCTTGACAGTTATTAGTATCTGTTGGCCAGATCAACCACTGTTTCCAATCAGGATGTGTTCTGTTTTGGTTTAATACATAGTTTACGTCTATTTCTTCATCTGTAGAGCTATTGCTGTTCATTGTTGGTTTTGGAATAGACGGTTTATTTAAGTCTTTGATTTTGGCTAGGCCAAGACAGGTAGTTTGTTGAACAGTGTCATTTAAAAATATAATTTGTTCTGGGATCATGCAGGCTCTAAACAAAGATTCTATACCTTGTACTTGCCATTCTTTTGTACCCCAAACACTTTTTACTTCAACATTTTTGTCCCAATAATCGAAACCAAAAGTATTCATTTGTTCAAAAAATTAGTCTGAATATATCAATTTCGTGTTTGTTATCATGGTCTTTGTCCCTGTCTTATTTGACAATTTGAAATAAAATGTTTCAGCATTACTTGTGTTGAACCCTGAAAAGTATGAATATTTGTCATAAAAGGTTCTTGAGCTTCCTTTTGGAGGGGTTGCACAATGTTCCCATTGATTATAATTTAAAACATTTCGAGGTTGTGCAGATCTATGTAGAAAATGGTTACCATAGTGGTTGTAGCAGTACATACTATCATAATTTGTCGAACCCTGCAAATAATCATGTTTGGTAAATTTAGCAGACATCACTAAGTCAGACATCATGTTATTAATGCTTTCGAAGTCCCAATCATCAGCAAATGAGCTTGGTTTTACAAAGTCACTCAATGAGATCTTGATTTGGTGTGGATATTTCAGGATTTCAACCTGGACCATAAATTTCGTAGTCAGTGTTGTCCCATGCTACCCCACCCTGTATAGGATTGGCTGTGAAGTTGACTGAAGAAAGTTCTCTTTTCTCGACGTGTGAAGATGTGTGTGGTTTGAGGATCAAGTTGATTTTCTGACTTGCTGTGTCCATTTTAGCATATTTTCCCTCAATGAAGCTTCCCAAAGTTAGTACCATGATGAGCCAAAGTATGAGGATAAATGCACCAAAACCCACCCAAAATTCAATCCATGGAGAAATCAGATATGTTTCTTTCAGTTGTTTCAAAAGTTCTTTAGCTTTATCTTTAAAGGTTTTTGTTGATGGCTGTGTTTTTGATTCACTGAAGCCTTCAGAGGAATCATCGAAGTTTATAAAGTAGCCGGATGCAGTTCTGTCAATTGTTCCAATTGCTTCACGATTACTGTTTCTTGCATATTCGTTTGTTACTTCATTGTAGGTTGGTGTGTCTCTGCTAAATGTTTTTATTTGGGTTTTCAGAGGTTTAAGTTCCATTGCATTGTTGCATAGTCCTTGTTGTTCTTCTGTAGGCGTTTCGAATGTGATTAGCCTCTTTGTTAGGACCTCTGTATTGGTAGCAAACCTTGGTGTTCTGCTACTTATCGGGAGTCCACTTGGCCTACTATTTGTTATCGCCCACATGATTGTGGTTTTACCAGGTCGATGGATACAACTCGGTTCTCCTTTTTACCAGCAAGCGGCGGTAGTACAACTGATCTTGTCCCGTTGATAGACAAGACAGGAACTGCTTTTCTGTAAGAAGGCCCAAATTCCTTCTTTACCGCGATCTTTTCCCTGACTAGATCCCCGACTTTTGGAATCCAGACAGGTCTTGCTGGGACAGGTGGTGGTTCTTCAGTGGTTGTTGGCTGCTGTTTCAACTTTATGTTGCTCAGGTCTTTTCTTGTTTCGTTTAAGTCCTGTAAAATAGCCAAACGGTCTTTGATATCAAAGCTTTTTTCCTTCACCACTGAAGTCTGACTGTCGAGATCTAAGACTAACATCCTAGTTCCAAACAATAATTCGTACGGACTGAATCCCTTCAGAGAATTTCTTGGCAGGTTATTTAGACTACGTTGGACACTTATTAGATGTTTGACCCACCCAGCTCCCGAACCTAATACCTTCTGCTGTTATAGATTGCTTTATGTCACGGTTTTTTCTTTCAACAATTCCGTTCCCCTCAGGGTGAAATGGACAAGAGTACCGCAATGCAATGCCCATGCTGGTCATGGCCTCCTTATAAGCTCGAGAGCTAAAAGCAGGACCCTGGTCAGAATGCAGCATGCCAATTGCGTATGTGTCGATAAAGACTCGCAAATCTTTTATAACAGTTCTGGCGTCAGCCGATCGCTGGGGCCACATCCATATGAATCTCGTGCATGAATCCACTGCGACCAAGATATATTTATAGTTACCATCCCTTTGTAAGGGACCACAGTGGTCCAGATAAACACAGGCTAATGGTTTATCTGAGATTAGAAGGGGCGTCTGTGCTGGTCGTCTCACCGTTGATACTTTCATTCTTTGACATATTTCACATTCTAAAACATAGTTCCTTGTTTGTCTTCTCATTTGTGGCCACCAGTATCTCTGTTTTAATAATGATACTGTGGCTGAGACGCCAGCATGTATAGAAGCAAGCCCTTCGTGTGCCGCTATTATCAGTCCTAACCTATGTTCCATGTTTGGAATTGCCCTATCCCCCACTCCAGGGATTCGAGCAAAAGGAACATTGTTTGCATCAGTTATGTATGAGTATTTTACTGGAAAGCCTTTCGGGAGTGTTTCTATCGAATCCTTTTCTGTAGCGCTGACAGCCTGTAATATTTCGCTGTCTATTTTTGTTTTTGACCGTGTGATGGCAGCTACGGAAGCCGTTTGCACAGCTGCCTTCGCGGCCTCATCAGCCAATGAATTCCCTGCAACGTGAACGCCATCACGTTGATGACTCAGTGTATGTATCACGTGAGTCTTTGGTAGTTCTTTTTGTAATAGAACTACTTGTTCCCAAAGCATTTTATGCTTGATTGTGCCTCCTTTTGCATCCTTAAAACCATTCTGAAGCCAGATCTGCAAGTATTCATTGTAAGACTGAACGCAGTAATACGAATCGCACACTATGAGTGTGGGGAATTCTCGATCGGTATTTTCAAGCGCCATCTTGAATGCCAGTAGTTAAGCTCGCTGAGCTGTACAATCTCCCAGAGATTGAGTTTTGGTGATAGCTGGTTTAAATTTCCCTTCGTGCCATTTATTGAGAACGCAGACAAATATCTGCTCTCTGGTGCTATGTTTTGACAAAAGAATCCATTAGAGATGTCTAATGTTGTTTTGTATTTTTTGCGCACTATGTTATTCATTAGTGCCGCACTATGCGAGTTTTGCACTGCAAAAGTTTTGCAACATGAGTTAAGGTGTCGGTAATCCAAAACTAGACGATATGAATTGTCTGGTTTGGAGACCGGAAACAAAGGGTTGTTCATTTGTGAGGTGCAAGTTTCAATCACCCCCTGGTATTCTAATTGATCTAGGATTTCTTTTACCTGTTTTTTAGCTTCTTGCTTAATTGGGTACTGTCTTTGTGCAGTAGGTTGTGATTTTAACTGGATTTTGTGAGGAGGAGAGTCCTCATCCCATCCTACGTGATTTTTATATAAAGCAGGAGCTTGAGCTACTGCCCACTTTCTAGCAAGTGTGTATTTTTTATGAATTGGGATATGATTTGAGAAGGCAGGCATAATTATTTCTTCGCCATGAGGGCAATCCCTGACAAACTCTGGTGGCCAGTCTTTTTCAGCTAGAAGGATGTCATAGCCCTTGGAGAGATTATCCCAAAATAGTCCCCTTATTTTTCTAGTCTTATCCCCCTCTATACGTAATGTTATTTCATATATTTTGTGAGGTTTGCTAACTCTGGTGTCTGCAGTTTCCACTTGAAGATATTCATTCGTGTCCACTGTCTCCAGATGATTCATAAGGACTTTGCGAGCTATGCTCACTTCTGCTGCGCTGTCTAGCATTGTCTGAGCCCATTCTCCGTTTTTCAGTTGTGTCCTCAGTATTCTCGGCATTGTTAACTATTTTAATACTGGCTACCTTCTTTTTTGGAAATTGTAATTTCTTTTTTAGATGAGCAGGTTCCTTGTCTTTGGACTTGGCGTGCTCGTCTCTTTGTTCTGATCGTCCTCTTCTTTCCGATTTCTGCGAGGAAGTCTGAAAAGATTGAGAGGGACGTGTATCAATGTCTTGATATCTATCAGGCTTCTTTATATTATCCCTATTTCTAAGGTTATATCTTTTCCCAGAGGGATCACTTTGGGGTGACCTGTGTCTTTGGTTCGGAGATTTTTCTCTCCGCCGAGGAGACCTTCGTCTGGACTGGAATTTCTTTTCTTTAGGATTGGATTGTTTATTTCCATCCCAGCTCTTTTTTTGTGATGTTGAATTATTATTAAAAAATATTTTTTCAGGACTTTCAATTAGCTGTGGTTTTACTGGTATTCCACCTAAACTATCTCTACCTAGTTCCTCATAGGATTTTTCTATAATTCTGGCAATTTCAGCTGGTTGGTCTGCTATATCTGTTTCTTTTAACCTCTGGCGGATCGCCACGTTTGCTGCTTCTCCCTTTATGTTGGCTAATAATATAGCCGAGACCTGCTTGAAGTCTTTCAGTAATTTCATACCAAGAGTTAAAGCGGGTTCTGGACCGTATTCATCTTGAATTTGTTTTAGCACATCTGGTATTACCGAAATGGATGGAACACCATGTGTTTTTGTGTAAATGGAAGCAAAGACTGTACCCCAAGTGTCACAGTCCTCCACGTGTGGTGCGATTCCCATTGGAAGACAGATAGTCAGAATCCTGTGTTTTTCTAACGGGGTGGTGTCTGGAAACACCGCCTCTATTTGGGTGATTTTTTGTGCTAACCAGAAAGGTATTTGTTCCCGTTTAGCTGGTACTTTACCTAGGCAGGACTGTATGTTCTGTGGTGTAATTTTATTTGTGTTCCCCTGGTGAGGGGTCAGCTGTGGAATTTTAATTGCTGGTTGAATTGTTGAAGTCCGCATCACATATTGGACTAATTGTCTATGTAATTTTATTAATTGTTTTAGCTGTGTTAAAAGCTCTGGTGCAGGCATTCTTTCGATGTCTGGATGTGGTGTGTATCCGGCTAGGACCGGCCACGTTGCTCCTGGTCTACCTAAAGGACCGAGCCTGGTGATGTGATTATTATGTTTTAGGGCGCCATTAAACAAGAGCAGGTGCTCTTGAAATTTGAGTGGTACTTCCACCTCCTCGAAAGGAATGTACTCATTAGGAGGTTCCTCTGTTTTGTAATAGTGGAAGTGCTTTGTTACAGCGTTTGCTCCTGGAAAGTGTATCCATGAATAGAATACCTCTGTCTGCCGATATTCGTGTGCCTCTATTACGAATATGACTGTGCCACCTCTAGGTGTCAGTCCATTTTCTATAAGTTTTAAAGTTATAGATTTTCTTATGTTGACCGGGATGATTATTATATCCGGGTCTGCTTCCTGCATAGTAGTATCAGCTGCTGCGAGTTCAGCTGCTATTCTAACTGTCTCTCTTTCATCATCACTGTCTACCATTTTACCGACAGGAAGGTTATTCTGTTTGTTTGCAGATCAGGTTCTTATGGAAACAAAGATTAGATGCACAATATTTTGGAACAGTGTATCCTTCAACGTTGACTAAACCAAGAACCATACATAGGAGTTCCCTCCTGCGAGGTCTGGCGGATATTACCTTTCACCCACTCCAGACGTCTTTGGAGTATTATGGGAAAAAAGGGGTCTGAGTGAAAAAGCACGACTGAGTTACTCTAATTGTCTTACGTTAGTTTTATCGCCTATCCAAACTCGTTGGGCGCCATGTAGTGTAGTTCCTATTATCCCAATAGGCTCTGCGCATTGGAATAATACCTTCAATAGTATAGGCCTAGACCAGACGTTAACTAGGTCTACTACTGTCGATATTAAACCTAAAGTTTTGGGTTTGCCAGCTAGCTCAGAGTTCACTAGAAACTTTCTCGAATAGGCAAGGAAGAGTTGAACCTCCCTGGATAGACAAGAAGGGATTTAGTTTCTGACAACCATAGAACATGACAACTTTGCTCTCCCCTAATCAAGAGTGTATCTCTAGAGTCGTGTGAAAACAAAAGACGACTTATTTTACTCAGTCAGTACGTGCATTCTTAGTCTCACCAGATTGTAGAGAAAAGGAAGAGACGGGCGTGTTCAATAAAAGATGTTATTTATTGATCAGTCTCTTTTCTCATACAAGAGAAATGGATCGATATTATCGCAATACTTATGGTTAAGTAAAGTGCATACAATAAAAGCAGAAGTATAAAGTAATACTGTAAAAACATTTATATGGTTTCTAAGCCATATGAAGGTTTAAAATGAATAAAATAGATACATACACATATATATTTGACTAATCGTACTCAACTGGTGTTTCTAACTACGCCTACCCCAATGTACCTGACCTAAGCCTAATACGTGGGCGGGAATAGAAAGTAGCAGTTTAAGTTAAGTTGGTTTTTGCCAAGTGACTGACTCAAGAATTCTCTGCGAGGGGTTATTCAGTTCTGTACCTGGAATTTAGGATGAATGAGGAATGGTATCTCTCGCCTCTGGTCTCGATATTCCACGCTGCCTGCGAGGGCTACCCGGAAGCGCCGGAGCTGGATTTCTCGGCAGGAGAAAGGCAGCATCTCGTTCTCAGCGCGTCAGGAAGGCGGGGCTGCGCCAGCGGGGTCTGCTCTGCTCTGGGCTTCGGCAAGTCTGGCTGCTCCGATCTCGTCACCACCGCGTGTGCTTGCATAGGGCAATATCGGTAATATTTATACCTTTAAGGTGCCGAGATTGACGTAAGGATGGACATAGATACGTCAATAAGGATGTCATACGACCTGGTCGTTAGCACATTCTTTTGCTGAAGTTCTCGATGAAATCAAAACAATGGCCGCAGGGTTTTTCCCAGGTTGTCATAGGTTTGATTTGTTTTGAGAACTCCGTATGCCTTATCAGGGGCTGGAGGAATATCCCTTGTCTAATTAGATGGCAAGCGTTATGACCTAATCAGATAACACGTTCCTGTGCCGTAGTGTGGCTTAATCAGATAACGGTTTCTGCATCATGGGGGTTTTCTGCATCATGGGATGGCTGCTAGTTAACTTGTTAACCAGAATAGGGTCAGGAATAGGGGGATCGATACAGAACCTATAGGAATACATCACAATTTATTAGAAAACTCATCCAACTCAGGAGTCTCTTGAATAGATAAAACTTGCATGTCATCCATTATTACAGGTTCATCATGCCCAGGTCTTAGGATAATCCCCAATCTAGCTTGGTCCTGCCAACCTAATATGTCTCTTCCGTTGACAGCAACATAAATCTTGGTGTAAATATTCCTACCTTCGAATAAAATACTATCATCAAAGTACCCTTTCATGATAATATCAAATTCCCCAAAAGCTTTAGGGTTGATAGTGGTAGGTTTCAATAGCTTCTGAGACCAAAATGTATTAAAAGTTTTTTCAGCCGAAATCGTGATTGGTGACCCAGAGTCTGCAGTAAAATTCATATCTATAGTACCAATTTTCGTCTCGCGAATAGGACCTTTACAACATTTCATACCGTCACCAATTGCATTAATTTCCACAGCAGAAATAGAAATATTATTAATAGCTTCAGATAAAATATCATTCTCCACATCTAGTTGACTGACTTTAACTTTAGGCTTAGGTGCATGGCAAACATTGAAAAAATGTCCAATCTTTTTGCAATTGTTACATCGTTTTCCCTGTGCAGGACAATTAGGATTGTTACCCAGGTGAAATTTTGAACCACATCTGTAGCAACTCCCACTACCTTTTCGTTCTGTGTTCTTTTTATACACATTTTTATAAGATACCATGCATACACTAGTTTCACTATTAGGTGAAATAATATCAACTGTGGCAAATCTGAAGAAGTATTGTTGGTACTTCCAGATAAAATCTTAGAAGAAACCACTGAACGTTCAATACTTCTAGCAATTTCCATACCCTCATCAAGAGAGGGATTTTTGCATGTAAGAATTCTTTCCTGTATTTTTTATTAAAACAATTAAAAACTAATTGATCCCTTAAAGCTGTATCCAGGTAATCTGCAAAAACATATTTAGATGCTAAAACACGTAGGATAGTCAAATAATCCTCAATGGATTCATCAGATGACTGCTTCCGTTTAAAAAATTCATGCCGCTCAACTATCACTGAAGGCTCAACAACATATTGTCTACTTATATGTGTAATAGCCTCTTTAAAAACATCCCATGTTTCATCTCCCCTGGGAGCTGGAACAATGGGAAGATTATCAAAAACATCTTGCCCTGCATTGCCAAGATGATTAAACAGTAAAGCTTTTTTCCTAGAAGCTGAGTATTTACCAGCATCAATAGCCTCTAGATAATTTTCAAAGATCCTAAACCACTTGTGCCAAGGTTTAATAGGCTTTCCTGGCAACTTGAGGAATGGAGGAGGCTGCATTACATTGTTGCTACTGCTGGTAGACATTTTACAATAATGTTTGAAGAGTAATGAATAATGAATAATACCAAATTGCTAAATAGTTTGTAAAACTGTTCACTAATATATGCAACAAAGACAAATTATTACAGTGTTACAGTTTAAATGACAAGCAGGCAATAAAGCAGTAATTTCAATAAATAAATAAATAGTTAGATATATGTTCAGTTGAGTAAAACAAAACTTCCTTGTTAGCGCAATGTTGAATATTTTTAAAATTGTAGTTGCAGTTGTTGATCCGTGTACACTGTTGCTGATGATCACAAAATAAAACAAATCACAGAATTTATACTTTTAAACTCGCTAGCGCTATGCTCCGTATTTTTTGTTTGAAGAAACAGCTGATGCGGTTGAACTGCAATGTTCATGATTTCCTCGGATGCTCCGTTTCTTCTTGTTGCCAAGCAACCACAACAACAACTTAAAATGGCGGCTGTAACGTGAATCGGGTGTAGAAAGACACAATGATGTCACCCGGTTAGATTGTTGACGCGATGATGTTACAGAGACAGAGTCAAACGAATGAATATACGCAATCACGATTCCAAATGCGGGACCAAGCCGGTAAGTATCTTGTACAATGCCGTTTTCAAAAAATGCAAATACTTGAAAGATGCCTGTAACTGACCGGACTGCTGCTCGACAATAGCAGCCGATAACCACAGCACCACCGCTCGAATCAACGGACGATTACATCCAAATTTAATGCTCACTCGTATATTTTGCACGCATGCATCTGACTGTAATCCTACAGCTTTCTCCACATTCCGGTACTTTTTTGAGCAAGTACTTCAAACACATGTGTGAAACATCGCCGTCAGCCATAAATTATCTAGGCAAATATACACAGTGTAACAAATATCAAAGGCTCTTCTAAAGAATATGTCCGGAATAAATATGCAAATGTTACAATATCCAAATACGGTTGAAAATTTAAAACTCACAATTTCAAAATTGTCGGTGGGTCCAATCCATTCATAAATCCAGTTGCCAATAAATGTAGTAAGGTTCTGATATCTAATAATCCAAATAGAGACATCAGCTTTCAAATTATGTATTTATTGAGGTAGGACCCACGACCAGTACTTCTCACATGAAGTCTTCTCCTTGAATAATCACATAGCTATTCTTAACAGAATATTCTAACACTACGCTCTAGAATCACATAGCATTAATGTTCCTAAAAGTGATAGACATCTTACCTTCATACATATTACAAGCACAACGCCCTGATGAGCTTCAGGAATGCGACATGACGGCCAATCTCGTCGCAGCTAAGTCTTCAGCGTGGTTGCATGTGGCGTGGGTAGCAGGTTTATGACATCATCACTAACGGCACGGCAACAAGTGCTCAATGCACCTGCAGGGCAGAGGCTTGGATGGCCCAGAGAAAACTTAAGGGTTCCGACGCCCGAGGAAGGACTCTCATCTACTATTCTTAGTGCCAATATCGGCACACACTCCATCCCTCCCACAGCAATAACTTAGAGAAATTAAGAGACAAGATACATTCTTAGTGGAGAAAATTGCTGCAGGTTTATTTGCATAACAAATATGCCAACATGCTGAGTTATCTTACGGGCGATCCCAGGGCAGGCAGCCCCTCGCCGCCTGGGTCGGAAAGGTATAAGTACCTCTTCCCCCCACCCCCTCCTGCCCGGAAGTGACATGGGCGTGGGGGACCCACGAGGGTCCCAAACACTGGAGGGCTGATCCGTCGTGTGCCATCCTGTGGCACTGAAGGGGGCCGCCCTCTTAGGAGAGCCACCTGCCTGGGCCCGGGGCAGCCCTGCATACTGCCAATATCGGCACACTCTCAATCCCTCCCACAGCAATAACTTTGAGAAATAAACAGACAAGGCACATTCTTTGTGGAGAAAATTGCTGAAGGTTTATTTGCATAACAAATATGCCAACATGGTGGGTTATCTTACGGGCGATCCCAGGGCAGGCAGCCCGTCGCCGCCTTCCCACCTGATGAGCCAAAATTCACTTTGGCCCTAGCCAACCGGTGTTTGTTAGATTTGGGGGAGGGGAAGCCCCTCCCACCGGTGGGCCACCAGCCCCCCCCTTACTCACGCCCCCCCCTAAGAGGGACGGAGCGTTAAGGCAACCCCCGGTTGCTCAGGTCCACAACCGCCCGTAGCACTAACGGGGCGCCGTCGCTCCTCCAGGGTCCAACGCAAGGACCTCCCTGGGGATATTTGGCTTTAGCACCGTTACTGTGCTCCTGCAGAGGGTACCCTTCTGTACCTTACAGCCTCTGGATCGCCCTGTAACACCGCCACAGCACTGGGTGTGGCCACCATCACCCCAGGGCCCCCCACCAAGGTAGGCATCTTTACCTATATCCTTCTGATTCCCAGGCTTCTTCCTGATAAAAGGTCCCTGTTCACTCCGGACAGGTGAACCCCTCATAATCAAAACTCCCTGAGTACTTGACCTGCTAAAACCCGTGTCTGATAACGCTGCACGACCTTTGTTTAGTGAATTGTACGCATTACAATGTCAACTTACATGCGCAAGGATTCCTGGCCTCCCCTGGCCGGGCTCCTCACCATACAAGACGTGCAGTTACCCCTGACCTCTGTAACTCATACGCTCCCCTATTAGCAGCTCATCTTACGCATGGAGGACTTCAAATCTTACAGCAGTGTCTTCCTACCCAGGAAAGTCACTCATGCCTCCCCTAGCGTATGACCAAAAAGATGGGAGGGGAGAACATGCCCCCCCCAGAAATTCCGAGGTGGAGAACCCATGCCTCCATTTAGTGGATTCCGCCCATCACGCCACACCCAGGACTCATGGACGGCCCTATCCCAGACCTAGATCCTGGCAAAATATAGATATGCTCCGTTGCTAGCATCCTTATTGAGCGCTGCACCCATGTATACAACTACTCGTGCTTGCACCTAGTTGCACAATAACACTGCACCCCGTCACCACAGGTGCCATCCGGGGGCCTTCGGACAACTTAAAGTTCGACTGTACATGATGCACTTAACCTCTCAATCTGGCTACTCCACAGGGTGGCCACTGGCAGCTGTACCTATAAAACCTTGGGATTCCCCTTCTCCCCCCTGCTTGGTGCGCTCTGCTGCCAAGCCCACACAGAATGCTGTGACTGCTGCCCCTGCTAAAGGAAATACTGCAAAAGCACCTTTCATGACCCGCCTTGCCTACCATAATAATCATGCCCTCGTCTACCGCAAGCAGGACTATGGACTCAAGGAGTCAACATCAGGAGGCAAAGCCACTACGCTGGAAACGGACGTGCTCACCCAACCTCCTGATGCCCAAACTGTTTGCTTAACGCTCCCATTAATAAAATAAATGCAAAGTGCCATTGTAAGTCCCCTTCCCGTTTTATCTAGCACATACCCAAGCTGAAGGTATCGTGGCGCCTCACACGAGCACCTGTCACGTTATCACAAGACTTACCCCTGGCTCTGAGCAACTGCCCCGAACTGAAATGACATATGCCAGATATGACCGCCTCTCTAATAAAATTGACTGACACACCACAACAGGCCCGCCTGTGAACCATTGCAACGCTGGGTTGCTGCATTGATGCATGGTGTTACCCAAGATTGTCTCTAAATGTTATTTCCTCCTGTTTAGGAGATGAATAATTTTTTAACAAACAGCACTGAATGATTTGCTCCTCAAATTCAGAGGACCTATCAAACCGCTTAGGTCACCTCGCTGAGAAGGATGGAGCCATGCCCCTTATCGGTATTAGTTAATGAAGACAGTGTTCATTCATGCTCCCAAAGACAGAAACACTGCCCCCCAAGTGGCCTCACGACATTATGGCACCCTGGCAGTACAAATTGATTGAACGCCCAATAATCAACCCCAACTTGATATACTGTTTTGCCCCACCCAGAGCACCCTGTCCGGTTACCGCCCAGGCAGATGCCCCACAAGGCCAACTGAAGGAAGAGTGACACACAAGCGCTGACCTAAAACTGTACACTGCGACACATACATAGAGCCGGCCCATGTTGCGCGAAAATGGGTTCAGCCTAGGCCCACGTTACAGACAGCAAGGAGAGGATCGCCCTGGCCTTCTTGCCTGCATACCCATCCGCCCCCACTATTGCCTCAGAGAAGTAAGGGCATGCCACCAGCCCCCCCCCCCGCAATTTGCAAATTTCCTTTAACTTTCCATTTCAGACTGAATGCAGATATGTTCACCCCGTGGCAACTTGGCGCAGAGTAACGTTGCCACCCAACTGAACGGCACTTGAGTTGTTGACTTCCGAAGGATAAAATGCTGAGTGGATCTACCAGGTTCTGAACCTGCTACCAGGATCCCCCTAACAGGATCAGTTATGCTCGACTAAACTGTGCCTATACCCTTCACTCGTGGGAAAACAGGTCCCTTGCAATCAAGATGGGACCAATGTCCCACCGTGCTGTATGCCATGTGCACATTACTGACTGTAGAGTTAGGCCCCAAGTAATAAGCTTACATTGAATTGACTGTGGATTCCACCACTTCAGTCAAATATGCCCCTTCGCACCTCAAGGCAGGGGGGATGAGAAACCATTCCTGACATGCTTCCGTGGTTATGTAGTGCCATACCCCTGATCCATCATGATCAGCTAAAGTGAGAAACACTGCCCCCGGGTAGCCTTCACATTTATGGCACCTTGGCAGTATAAAATAGTTTCACACCCTTATTCCCACAAACTGATGGGCATCCAGTCCGGTTCCTTCCAAGGCGGACGCACCGCCACGCAAACTGAAGGCAGTGTAAAACCCAAGTTAACAGCGACCCCAACCGAAAACGTCCAATTTTGCACCAAATTAGAATCCGCATTCGCCAGCGCTGCCTCACACATTAGACAGGCGCCACCCAGATCAGCAATCCTACACAAGCACGTCTCCAACGTCGCTGTTTGTTCTCCTCCCTTGATCTGAGAGACACGACAAAGGCGAGGCAAACCTGGAGCCCCCCCTCCCATCAAAAGCGATCAAAGAAAACACCTGTGCCTGCCGCAGCCACCAGATGGCCCGGATACATTCAGTTCCCCAGCCGAGGGGTGCGCGATGTACACAGTGGATCATTTCTAATACTATGTGTTAGATCTGGGGGTCTCTAGTTGGCAGAGGTAGGTACCACTGTCCAAATAGGGACCCTTGCTTCTAGTCAGGGCAAGGAGATAACCCTCTAAGATAACCTCCGCTCACCCTCTAGGTAGCTTGGCGCGAGCAGTCTAGGCTAACCAGAGGCAATGCGTAAAGTATTTGTACCAACACTCACAGTAACACAGTAAAGACACCACAAACTGACTCCACAACAGTTTAGAAAAATAAAGGTATTTTTAATCTAAACTACACAAGACCAAAACAACAAAAATCCAACATACACAGTTCAAGAATATGGTTTCAAAAAGAGTTCTTAAGGTTGCGTTAAAATTCTTCAAGTTGCGGTAAAATAAACCACAGATGCGTGAAAAGTTCACAGTTGCGTCACGTTTACTCACAGTACCTTTAGTTGCAACAAAGTTCCAAAAGCAGAAGCTGGTGCGGTGGAAAACAAGCGATGCGTTGCTCCTGAGACCCTGGGGAGGCGATGCGACAACCCCGCTGCAGCAGCGGGCGTGTTGCGACGAATCCGGTCTGTATGGGGAGGAAGGCCACTTGTATGGATTCCGGTGCGTAGGTTCCGTAGGAAGTCTGTTCTCGCAAAGGCACGATGCGACGATCTCGTAGGTGCTGCGACGATCTCCCGGGCGACGATGCGCGGTCCAGCGGCGATCCTTTCTCTCGCAGCTCCTCGATGCGATGATTCTGCGACGACACTCGCAGCAACGTGATGCGGTCCGCAAGCAAGCGGTGCGGCGTTCTCACCCAGTGACGACAGGCTCTGCGACGATACTCGCAGCGATGTTCGATTCTCCCGCACCGGTCTGGTGCGTCCCGCAAACGAAGGATGCGACGTCTCTGGCAGCGGCGTCAGGCGCTGCGACGATCTCGACCTCCGTAGCGGCGGGAAACTTCTCGCACTGTCGGGGATGCGCTCCGCAAGCGAGCGATGCGACACTTTTCAGCTTCAAAAGTCACTCAAGCTTAGTTTCAAGCTTCCCAGCACAGGTCCAACCTCCAGAGGCCCCACAACTGGATCAAGCACTCTAGGAGGGACAGAACTCTCTCAGCAGAGTTCAGGGAAGCTGGGGGTGAAGTCCTTTTGTTCCTGGGACTTCAAAACAGGGAGCCAGCTCTTCTCAGGCCCTTGGAGATTCCTTCAAGACAGGGGACACAGCACACAGCAAAGTCCTTCCCCTCTCCTTGGCAGCAAAGCAACAGCAGGTCAGTCCAGCAGAGCAACAGCAGGACAATCTTCCTTCTTCAGAGTCAGCTTTCTCCTTGGCAGAGGTTCCTTCTTGATTTCCAGGATGATCTAATTTTCTGTTGTCAGGGGTCCTGTACTTATACCCCTAAAGTCTTTGTTCTCTTGGTGCATGTGGGCCCTGTGCCCGGTCTGAACCAGTTCTGGGTGGATCCTGAGTACTTTGTTTTGCTGGCTGCATCTTTCCTTTCAGAGTGAGGGGCAGGGTCCTCAGCCGCCCAGCAGGGGGGTGGAGCCAGCATTGTGGAAGGCAAGCACAGCCCTATTCAGCCCAGGTGCTAACTCCTCCCACCACTCCAGTTGCAACTGCAGTCATTCAGCCTAGTGCTGACTCATCCATCCTGCTGGGGAATTCCCCAGCCCCTGTCACTCACAAACCAGACAGTCAATACACAAACAGGCCCAGGCACACAGAAGGGTCAGACAAGAGAACAGCAACTTTCTAAAAGTGCTGTTCTGAAACACAGGATTTAAAAACAACCTTTCCTAAAAGATGTGTTATTAAATTCTGAGTTCAGGGATACTAGATACTTATGTCCTATCTTGTTCCTATGGGAAGAAATGCTGTTAACCACTGTAGCCAGCATCCCCCATGTTAATCTATGGAGCAAGATAGCCTTACAATAGTGAAAAACGAAAATGGCTGTAATTCACTACCAGAACATGTTACCTGCACCAGTACATGCTCTACCTTTCACATACACTGCACCCTGCCCAGGGGTGTACCTTGGGCCTTCCATAGGGGTGGCTGATGTGCACGAAAAGGGAAGGGTTAGGCTTGGTCAGTGTGGACACTGACCAGGAGGACATGGCATTTCTAAACTGCCCATAGGCACTGCAGTGGCAGGCCTGAGACACCATTTTAGAGCTACTCCCGTGGGTGGCACAATCAGTGCTGCAGGCCCACTAGTAGCATTTGTCATCACCAGCCCTGGCACACCCAGTGCACTTTACTAGGGACTTCATGGTGATACAAATATGCCAAACATGTATATTCAATCAGAATAACAATTTACACAGGGAGCACTTACACTCTGGCACTGATCAGCAGTGGCAGAGTGTCCAAAACATCTAAACCAGCAAAAACGAAATCCAGCACAGCATCAAAAATACAGGAGGTAGAGGCAAAAAGATAGGGGAAACCACGCCAAAGATGCCAGGTCACGTGTCCCCTCCAGCTGAAAGTGGGGAGAACTACCCACCCTCTTGGGAGTTCTCTTCACTAAGGCGGAAAAACCTGGACAGACCATCAGCGTTGGCGTGTTCTGTACCAGGGCGGTGTTCCACCGTAAAGTCCATTCCCTGTAGGGAGATGGACCACCTCAACAGCTTTGGATTCTCACCCCTCATCTGCATTAACCATCTGAGGGGCCTGTGGTCGGTCTGAACACGGAAGTGAGTCCCAAACAGGTAGGGCCTCAACTTTTTCAGAGCCCAGACCGCAGCAAATGCTTCTCTCTCAATCGCACTCCACCTCTGTTCCCTGGGGAGTAGTCTCCTGCTAATGAAGGCTACCGGCTGGTCTCCTCCCTCCTCAGTGATTTGTGAGAGTACTGCTCCCACACCATGCTCTGAAGCGTCTGTCTGAACTATGAACTCACTGGAAAAGTCAGGTGCCTTGAGCACCGGCGCTGTGCACATAGCAGTTTTCAGGGTTTCAAAAGCAGTTTGGCAGGCGTCAGTCCAGTCAACTCTTTTGGGCAACTTCTTGGAAGTGAGTTCTGTCAAGGGGGCGACAATGGTGCCATATCCTTTGACAAAACGCCGGTAATACCCGGTGAGTCCTAAAAAGGCTCTCACCTCTGTCTGGGTCTTGGGGGGCTCCCAAGCCAGAATGGTATCAATCTTGGCCTGTAGGGGCGCCACCTGGCCGCTCCCCACCTGGTGTCCCAAATACACCACAGATCCCTGCCCTATCTGGCACTTGCTGGCCTTGATAGTGAGGCCTGCCCTTTGCAGAGCCTTCAACACTTCGCAGAGGTGTTGCAGGTGTTCCTCCCACGTGGAGCTGAACACAGCAATGTCATCCAGGTATGCGGCGCTGAATTCCTCCAGCCCGGTCAGTACCTGGTTAACCAGTCTCTGGAATGTGGCAGGGGCATTCTTCAACCCAAAGGGCATGACACGGAACTGGAAGTGCCCCTCTGGCGTTGAAAATGCAGACCTCTCTTTGGCCCCATCAGTTAAGACAATCTGCCAGTACCCCGAAGTCAAATCAAATGTATTGAGGTACTGGGCAGCTCCCAACCGATCCACGAGCTCATCAGCTCTGGGGATGGGGTGTGCGTCAGTCTTCGTGACCGCATTGAGCCCACGGTAGTCCACGCAAAACCGGAGTTCTGGGGGGCCACCGGGGGTAGCAGCTTTCTTGGGGACCAAGACCACTGGGCTAGCCCAGGGGCTGCTGGAGGGCTCAATCACCCCTAGCACCAACATCTTGGAAACCTCTTCCTTGATGCTGGCCCTGACCTTGTCAGCTACCCTGTAAAACTTCTGTTTCACAGGCAGACTGTCTCCAGTGTCCACATCATGGACGCACCAGTTGGTGACTCCTGGGGTCAGGGAGAACAGGGAGGAGAACTGACCCAATACTTGGCGACAGTCACTCTGCTGTTCTGGGGTCAGGGTGGGCGAGAGGACCACACCATCCACTGACCCATCTTGCTCCTTAACTGCCAGGAGGTCAGGGAGAGGATCACTATCCTCTTCCATTCCTGCATCTGTAGCCAGGAGCATGGTTACTTCAGACCTCTTAAAGTGTGGTTTGAGGCGGTTCACATGCAAGACTCTCAGGGGCTGCCTGGGAGTCTTCATGTTAACCAGGTAGGTTACCTCACTCTTCCTTTCCACCACCTCATATGGCCCAGTCCACTTGTCTTGGAGCGCACAGGGCTCCACTGGTGCCATCACCCACACTTCCTGCCCAGGTTGAAATTCGACCAGAGTGGTATTCTGGTCGTACCATCTTTTCATTTCTTCCTGGCTTGCTTCCAGGTTCGCCTGAGCGAGCTTCCTGAAGCGTTGTGTCTGGTTGCGGATGGTCAGCACATAGCTGAACACATCCTGGGGGGTTTTCCCACGGGACTTTTCCCAACCCTCCTTTACCAGTGAGAGAGGTCCTCTGACAGGGTGGCCATACAGGAGTTCAAAGGGACTGAACCCTAAGGACTTCTGAGGCACCTCCCTGTAGGCAAACAACAGGCATGGTAACAATACGTCCCACTTACGTCTCATGGGCTCCGCTAGGCCCATAATCATACCTTTCAGGGTCCGGTTGAACCTTTCAACCAACCCATTTCCTTGAGGGTGGTAAGGAGTGGTGAACTTATAAGTTACCCCACACTCCTCCCACAGAGACTTCATGTACTTAGAGATGAAGTTGGTACCCCGGTCGGAGACCACCTCTCTGGGGAACCCCACACGGGAAAAGATCCCCATCAATGCACGGCCCACCACGGGTGCTGTGATTGTCCTGAGAGGGACTGCTTCCGGGTACCGAGTGGCATGGTCCACCAAGACCAGGATGAACCTGTTGCCTAAGGCTGTCTTGGGATCCAGGGGCCCTACGATGTCTATGCCCACCCGCTCGAAAGGGGTGCTCACCACTGGGAAGGGCTGAACGGGGGCCTTCAGCTTCATTCCAGTCTTGCCACTGGCTTGACAGGTTTGGCAAGATCTGCAAAAGGAACCAACGTGCTTTCTCATCTGGGGCCAGTGAAAGTGGGTGACAAGCCGGTTTAGGGTCTTGTCTTGCCCCAGATGTCCTGCAAGAGGCACGTCATGAGCCAGACCCATTAGGAAGTTTCTGAAGCGCTCGGGTACCACCAGCACACGGGCTGCACCGGGCTCAGCAAACTTAGGCTCACTATACAACAAGTCATCTTCCCAGTAGATAAAGTGATCTCTGGCTGCTCCACCTGCTGCCTGGTCTACAGCCTGTTGCCGCAGACCCTCGAGGGAAGGGCACTCCTTCTGCGCCTTGCAGAATTCCTCCCTGGAGGGACCGCCTTCCTGCTGCCAATGGGTCAGCTCAGGCAAGTCTCCCAGTTCGGCTACCTGTTCCCCTGTAGGTTCCAGGGCATCCCCCTCAGGTTCTGCTTCCTGCTGGACCGTGGGAACAGCTGGGGCTGGTTTCCCGCGCCCCCTGCCTCTTCCTCTCCTGGCAGGTTTCTGGGCCACCGTTTCAGGCTCCAGTTCTGCTGACTCCCCCCTACTGGCTGTCATAGCACGTGTGGACACACAGATCCACGCAGGCAAACCCAACATCTCCAAGTGAGTTCTGTGTTCTACATCCTTCCATGGAGAACTCTCCAGGTCGTTACCTAACAGACAGTCTACAGGCAAGGCATCACTGACAACTACCTCCAAAAGACCAGAGACTCCCCCTAATTCAAAGGGAACACGTGCCAGCTTGCTGAAGCGCACTGAACTGTCAGCTGCCACTACAGGGCGGAGTACACCCGGGATGATTTGGTCTTCAGACACCCACTGACACCTCACGGATGTCACGCTGGCTCCCGTGCCTCTCAGAGCCTCAATCTCCCTCCCATTGATGGTCACCTTCTGCCCATATTTCTTAGTGTTAGAGGGCAGTAAGGTTTCCTGTACCATCTCTTGGTCTCCTAGAGAGACAAGGGTCATAACTGCTAGCTCCCCCCAATCACTAGAAACCAAATCCTCTCCCAAAGCTGCACTAGCTAACGCTGGGGTGGGGGCACCAGTGGGTGCTTGCTTCTTCTTGGGACATTTTGGAGCTATGTGGCCCACCTCATTGCAGTGATAGCAGGTAGGTGGGCCCCTGTTGTCTTTATTGTCCCGCCTGCCCTTAGAGGGCCATGGCTGCTTAGGTTTGGGGGTTTGGGATTCCTTTCCCTGGGAACTATTTTGGGGCCCTTCTGAGAACTCCTTTTCTTCTGGGGTGAGGCCCCTACCGGAGTGGTTGCTGCCAGCTCCTGAGCCTCCTCTGTCCACTGGCAGATCTTTGACTTGAAAACCATTTTCTACATCCACATCATCCTCTCCCTCTTGTGCCTCCCAATGGGCCTTCAAGATTTTCTGCAGCTCCTCCTTTCTGTAGGCGCTTTTTATGGGGCACTCAAACTCAAGGCAGAATTTCCTAAGTTGCTCAACTTTGTATGAATACAAATCTCCAATGGCAAACTCCATCTCTACTTCTGCCTCTTTACTGGGTGCCTTCCCATGCACAGACATGATGTGTTGAAGAGTTACTCAAAAATAGAAAAAATCAAAACCAAAAACCAGTAGTATGCGGTGGCGTAGTGGTCTGCACTCACTAGTGATGTACACCAATTACTGTGGGTCAAGTACAAATACAAGTTCAAATCCCACCGCCTGACCACCAATGTTAGATCTGGGGGTCTCTAGTTGGCAGAGGTAGGTACCACTGTCCAAATAGGGACCCTTGCTTCTAGTCAGGGCAAGGAGATAACCCTCTAAGATAACCTCCGCTCACCCTCTAGGTAGCTTGGCGCGAGCAGTCTAGGCTAACCAGAGGCAATGTGTAAAGTATTTGTACCAACACTCACAGTAACACAGTGAAGACACCACAAACTGACTCCACAACAGTTTAGAAAAATAAAGGTATTTTTAATCTAAACTACACAAGACCAAAACGACAAAAATCCAACATACACAGTTCAAGAATATGGTTTCAAAAAGAGTTCTTAAGGTTGCGTTAAAATTCTTCAAGTTGCGGTAAAATAAACCACAGATGCGTGAAAAGTTCACAGTTGCGTCACGTTTACTCACAGTACCTTTAGTTGCAACAAAGTTCCAAAAGCAGAAGCTGGTGCGGTGGAAAACAAGCGATGCGTTGCTCCTGAGACCCTGGGGAGGCGATGCGACAACCCCGCTGCAGCAGCGGGCGTGTTGCGACGAATCCGGTCTGTATGGGGAGGAAGGCCACTTGTATGGATTCCGGTGCGTAGGTTCCGTAGGAAGTCTGTTCTCGCAAAGGCACGATGCAACGATCTCGTAGGTGCTGCGACGATCTCCGGGGCGACGATGCGCGGTCCAGCAGAATCCTTTCTCTCGCAGCTCCTCGATGCGATGATTCTGCGACGACACTCGCAGCGACGTGATGCGGTCCGCAAGCAAGCGGTGCGGCGTTCTCACCCAGCGACGACAGGCTCTGCGACGATACTCGCAGCGATGTTCGATTCTCCCGCACCGGTCTGGTGCGTCCCGCAAACGAAGGATGCGACGTCTCTGGCAGCGGCGTCAGGCGCTGCGACGATCTCGACCTCCGTAGCGGCGGGAAACTTCTCGCACTGTCGGGGATGCGCTCCGCAAGCGAGCGATGCGACACTTTTCAGCTTCAAAAGTCACTCAAGCTTAGTTTCAAGCTTCCCAGCACAGGTCCAACCTCCAGAGGCCCCACAACTGGATCAAGCACTCTAGGAGGGACAGAACTCTCTCAGCAGAGTTCAGGGAAGCTGGGGGTGAAGTCCTTTTGTTCCTGGGACTTCAAAACAGGGAGCCAGCTCTTCTCAGGCCCTTGGAGATTCCTTCAAGACAGGGGACACAGCACGGCCACACAATCACGGCAAAGACGGGTCGGAGCCCATGACGAGCATGGGGGTGGGGGGCACCGGATGCCTCCCCGGTCTGCCCGGTGATGCGCTCGACCAAGGTATATGCGCCGCTGCCCTGCCCCCATAGGAGCTGAACTCACCCCCCCGAAGGGCCTGCCCAACGACAACGACAGGAGGGTGGGATATTGCCACTCACCACACCCCTCACCCACCCCCCCCATGCAGCAACTGGCCAGCGACGGCCGGGGACCCGGAGTCGGATAGGAGAAAATAGAAGGCTTGGTGCGAAGCCTAAGTCACCATCCCCGGTCTGCAGTAAGATGACCACGACCAGGGGAGGGGCCCGCCGCCCTAAGCAAACCGGGAGCTGTCCCAACCCCAACATGACACCCGCTGCCATGGCAATGGCCAGGCCTTGCAACCATGCCCCGGATGAGGTCAACCGCACTCACCGCAGACAACTCTTGAAGGTCCCACATCTAAACGGCGCCCAGGCAGAATCAAAAAAACAAAGAGGGCAACCAGTGGGCGGGAGAGGTATAAGTACCTCTCCCTCCCACCCCCTCCTGCCCGGAAGTGACGTGGGCGTGGAGGACCCATGAGGGTCCCAAACACTGGAGGGTTGACCCGTTGTGTGCCATCCTGTGGCACTAAGGGGGCCGCCCTCTTAGGAGGGCCCCCTGCGTGGGCCCGGGGCAGCCCTGCATTACCATGGAGGCAAAGTAAGCACCAAACCAGTTATGGGAACACACAGAGAGAAATATTGCCTTGCAGCTGGAAATGGTATAGTCCAAAGCTCTGTTTTTAATATAAAATCGGGCCCGTTGGTGGTCATATCACTGAAAATACAAGATTTGAAAAAAATATTATTGTCTGTGTGCGTGTGGAAGACAATTTCTATGGACTGGAATCTAGAGAATGCTGAAGTGATTCTGGTATTTTACAGACCTCTGCTGGTCGTTTTCTATCAAGACAGTTAAATAGAGGCAGTTAAACAGAAGAAAAAAATCCTTAAGCGGAAGCAGACAAGTACTAGGGCTGATCTCCAAAGTCCACAAAGTACATGCACATATAAGTATATACTAAAGTATATACACGACGTCTTGAATATTTGACCTAAACAGGAGAACATAGCTTCCAAGTTTTCAGATTCCTCATGTATGACTTTTTCATGTTTTTAGCATCCTTATGTGTGCCATTTCGTGCATTATGTGTGACACTTTACCAGAGCACACGGTAATTTAGCAGAACACAGGAAAAACAGAATGGCAAGGACAGACATCATTCGGACAGATAGAGAACAGAGGGCACAGATCAAAGTGAGTAAAGATATAGGGTCAGAGCCCTTAAAGGCGAAAAAGGAGATTGGCCAAGAGGATGGGTTCAGAGAGCAAGGGAAGTATACAGTAAGAGGGTATATAACACTGAAAAAGATGAGACGAGACATGACTTCAGTGGGGTGCGTAGAGCAGGCATATCTCACTTTTTGAGCTGGAGACGACCTGTGTCATTACTACACTTCTCTGTGCCATACCTGTCACAACTGACTACCACTGCCGCCCACACAGATGTGAGTGGAGGCATGCTGAGAGCCCTTTGCTTGGTTTTCTACCAGTATTTTAATGTCCTGGCTGGTAGGCAAATTTGAAAAAGCACTGAAAGCCAGGATTTTAGCTCCTTATTGGCATGTATTTGAGGAATAAGCACTTTAAACCTGTTCTGTAGCAACCCTTAAGGATCCCCAACTGATAAGTAACAAAAAAAGAAAGGTTACATTAAAACTGCATACGTATGACTTTCTGTGAAGTTCACTTTATGTATTAGGTTGGGGGCGTCGCATGCCCTTAGAACACTAACAGATGTAAATAGCCAAGTTTTTTGTTTTTTGAAAGGTGACAATCCTGCCTGAATGGAGGACTAAGTGCTCAATAGTGTAGCCCCCCCCCCCCTCCAACATGTGAATGGCTCTTGCCGGAAACACATCAATCGTATTATTATTAACACAGACCTATCAGCTGCGGCCGTACCGAGTCTTGCAACACGCACCAGAGGCAATCAGATATCCTTTTGTATAATGATCAACATCTCATCATGATCCTGCCTCTGGGATGACTCTGCGACCTTAAACTGGCCAATGAATGCCTTCACACATGACCAATATAATTACCGCAGCACAGCGTGCAGCTATAAACTAAGAAAAGATAAACTACTGTGCCGCCCGCAGCCCTCACTCAAAGAGACAGTCAACCTGTCGGCAAATGCCAGACACACACAGTTTGTAGCAATCACCTGACACCATGTCACATATATGCTCCCGCAGCCAGCCACAACAGCTGTGATAATAAATCCTGCAGCCAGTACAGCTGAGCCCCCAGGCCCACCCCTGACCTGGCAATCATGAAAACTTACTTTGTACAGTGAGTGTGCAGTAGAACACAACATCTGAGTGCTTGGATGGCGCTTCCCATCATGCCTGGGTTTTTTTGTGTCAGTGCCTGTGGTATCAAAGACAAAAACAACAGGTGATGGACAGAATGCGGAACAATGTCATACATTCACCCCAGTACAGAGATCTGGGCCTACATCCATCGTTTTTTTGCTCACCATGCCTTTCCAGTTTGAACCCAGCCATATGCAAATCAGCCTTGACCCTGTGCCCCATGGGAACAGTCCAGCCCGAACTGCCAAGCCAGGTCCTCCCTGGACTGGAAACAAGCATCCAAGGACCGGTTTCGGGCTTTCAGCCCTCTTCAGCCTGGATAGCTTGATTCCAGTGGCATGGAGAGCACGGGACTCACGTCTGAGCATACCCGTCCCACTCGGGGTGACAAATGCAAAAACAAGAGAGTCAAAGAGGCACTACAAATGCGTGACGCTGCATTTTAGTGCAGTGATGTGGACCACCACTCTAAAATGCACCAATCTAACCCCTAATGTGCGGTACTTGGCAGGTCTGAGAGTGAAGTGGGCCCACTGCATACATGCCAATTTTTTTAGAAGAGGAAATTAATCGGGAGAATGTAGTTCTCCCATTGACATCTATGGAAGCTGGGACAATTTCAGGCAGCGGACAGGTAGAATGAAGCCCATCTATGGTTCTAAAATCGGGAATTGGGTCTCTTGGCATGTATGCCACTGGAGCCACCAGTACAAATTAATCACAGACTGAATTCTGTGCTGACGTTCCACTTATGTCCCCAGGACACTGAAGCCTGGGCCCCCATAGCGGTACCTGTGGGGCCCTGTGTTACACCTTTGGTGCTGAAGCGTAGTGCAACTGGTGTGGAGGTTGGACGAAAAACTATTCCATATAAATTGAGGCCCATGATTGCTCAGGGATTTGTGGCATATGCGGAGACAATTGAGCATCAGTCTTTCTGTCACTAGTAACCAGTAAAGTTTAATGTTGCAAGATAGGACTTCCACTGAAGTAAGGCTGTAGCATTGCCTACTATTTGTAGGACATGAGTGACGTACAGAGGTACTCCCAGAGATAGGGCATTTCCATACTTGACAATAGACCGGATTCGGGCAGGAGACTCCTGATTTTTTAAGCCAAAAATTGCCTTCTTTCACCGGTCTCCCGCATGAAATTGCCTCTTATTCAATGCATGTCAATGGGAAAAATGTATTCTCCTGTGCTTTTTTTCTCAAAATCTCCCACTTTCCCATTGTGAAATGATGGCATGTTATGTTATGTTATGTTAGCATGCATTTATTGAGCGCACGTACACCCGTGGGTTTCATGGCTCTGATATGTATTTGCATATTTTATACAAGGTCCTATCATCATCTGAATGATACAAAGGGATGTCTCCACTAACAGACAGCAACACTGCCAAATATCACGCATGAGGGAGTTAAACTAACGCCTTTTAGTGCTGGTGTCCGCATCACCGCACTCAAATGCATTAGTCATGCATTAATAGCGCACCCCAAACCACCCAAGATGAGCTGGGAGGAGCTGCAGAGTGTGCGATGGTAAAAAGTGCACTATCAGTGGCATGCGTTTGAGAGATGAAAATAGAAATCTTAATCATGAATTCTGGCACCCGGAGTCATAAATCACCAGACACACAGTACTACTGCTGCGCACACAAATCGAGCCGAACCTGTGGCGTGCAAGTGAATCACATAGAACACCAAAGCTGCTTGAGCCGTCTCTTGTCGATAAATAGACAGTCAGTGTCGTACCTGGATCCAGGTGAGGAAGGGGAGGGTGGCGAGCGCCTTGCCTTTTGTAATTTTCTGGCAAGGCGCGCCTGCCCACTGTGACCACGTAGCGCGATTGGCCCCTGAGGCAGACACCCTGGCGGTGGGCGGCAGCTTAAGTTTTATATTTCCTGGTGCCCATCTCAACTGCCGTAGTCAAGTGGCGTCTGGGCTCCTCTGAGGTAGGCATCGAAGAGTGTCATTCTGGAAGTGTTCGGTGCACCATGATTTTCTACTATGGGTTCTGTTCACTATCTGCACTGTAGGTCTCCGTGACCCAAAGTACTTATTTAATCTGAGAAGCGCTCGCATCAGTGTCTGACTTCATATAATAGACAACAACGTGGACGGACCCGACAGGGGATCCAAATGCAAAGATGACGTACTGTCTGTAGTGTCTCAGTGTAGGCCTACAGGATAGATGGCACAAGACACGTGTAGTTGCTTTGGTGGCCAGTCACTAACTTAACCACGCCCAGAGCCCTGGGCTTTTTATTGGCTACTCACGCTCTCTACGTACACGTTGGCTCAACCAACTGTCCCCTCACGCTAGAGGGGTAATCACAGGTCAAACATTTGGAGGGGGCGTGTGCCACTGTGGTACGCCCCACAGTTGACAACACTACATTCCTCCTTTACCTAGGGATAAAACGAAACTGGGATACAACAGTGCACAAAAGTCTCTTGCAGTCATATGGGACACTGCGAGGAGCCTTGCAGGCTATATGTAACAAAGTTCGCCAAAAGTCTCTGACACAGGCCCTGAGGAGAAATGACTGGGTTACAAACACAGAACAGTCTTACTTTATTCTCGGCGGGGTCAGCTATCTTGATCAGATCAACGCCAACACTGGGCCACGAAGTCCCGGTGCCTCTGGGAAGATTTTGGCCACGGGCGTAGACTGTATCTTGTTTGGCTTCGCCCTTCCGCCGCAACCCGGGGCTGGTCTTCTGTCTCTCTCTCGTTGACATTGGGTTCTTCAGTTGGTCTCTCTGGCTCTTCCTCTCTCAGGGTGAGGTCACGGGTTTGACTCGCTAGAGTGTCTGTGTCTGTTGACTCCGATGACCGGTACTGGGGGGTCAGGTGCCAGTTGTCCGACTCCATTTCCTCTCCTGCGTCGGGTGATCTCTTAAAAAATGAAATGTTCCTTGTCACAGTCTCTCCATTTTTGACGGCAGTGACCATCGTTCCGTTCACCTCCGTTACTCTCCAGGGATCAAGTTCAAAGGGCAGACGGAACTTCCCGCCAGGGTGGCGGTCTTTTACTAGGACCATGTCTCCAACTTGAATCAGGCTATCTGCTGCCCTCCGTCTTTGGGACGCTCTCTGGTTGTTCTTGGTGCGCTGTTCGGCAGACCTGTTTGTGGGGACCGGGGCTAGCTCCCACGATGGGTGGTGTGGAATGGTGTCAGCTATAGCCCGGTTGAAAGAGAGTCGGCTTGGAGATACTCCGGTGGTGCAGTGTGGGGTCAGGCGATACTCTCGGAGGAATTGATAAATGGCCAACTCCAGTCAGTGTCCGTCGGCTATGGCAATTTGGATTGTCTTATTCAAAGTTCTCATCAACCTTTCGACCTCACCATTGGCTTGAGGCCACCTTGGGGTGATTCGTCTGTGTTTGATGCTGTGGCTCTGCAGATACTCTGTGAACTCATTGCCGTTGAAGGGGGGACCATTGTCAGTGCGGACTTCTTCCATGAGCCCATGGGTAGCGATGATTTTCTCAAACTTCGGGATTACCTCCGAGGCCGCTGTTGAAGTGACAAGTCCTACTTCGGGATAGCGAGAGAAATCGTCTACTACCACAAGCATATACTTGCCCCTGGGGAGACTGCCGAAGTCTGCGCTTACTCGTGTCCACGGGGACGTTGGCCCTTCTTCGGTTATCACGGGCGCAGGAGGGTTTGGTAGGCTCGTCGCTAGGCATACTGGGCAGCTTTGGACCACTTCCTCGACCGCTTTGTCGAGTCCTGGGAACCACAATTTGCTCCGGAGTCTGCTCTTCGACTTGACGATCCCTTGATGTGACCCGTGGGCCAACAACGCCGCTCGGTGGGTAAGGCTGTTGGGCAATACCAGGCGAGGGCCTCTCAGGAGACATCCTTCGGCTGAGATAGATAGTTCATGCCTGACCTGGTACATGGCTTTCAGGGCCGCTTGGGCTTCTGGCGTGCGGAAGGATGCGGGGCTTTGTAGCGCTTTCCAATCTTCCAGCTCCAGGGCACGGATTGCTATTTGGATGCAGTCATCATTCTTGGTGGCGTTCGCTACTTCCTCCAGGGACATTGGCCGTGGTCGAGACCTTTCGACGATCAGCCGGACGTATTCTTCTGTGGCCGCTGCTTCGGCTGCTTCCGCCTCGGTGACTGGCCGGGCATGCCTCGAGAGATAGTCCGCTGGGTTCCTTGTGCCGGGCCGGTATTCCACGGTGAGCTGGAATTCTTGCAACTGCAACACCCATTTCTCTATTCTCGGAGGTGGACGGGAGGACGAGCCTTGGAATAGCGGTATGAGGGGCTTATGATCGGTAATGACTGAGAAGGGATGTCCGTAGAGGTATATGTGGAAGTGGCGGCACCCCCATAGGATGGCAATGGCTTCTCTTTCGATCTGTGAATAGCGTTGCTCGGTGGGCGTCAGTGTACGGCTGGCGTATGCCACTGGGGCCCACTCCCCACATGCTTGTTGTTGTGACAGGACGGCCCCCAGGCCCGTGGGGCTTGCATCCACCAGCAGCTGTGAATCGTGTCGCGGGTCGAAATAGGCAAGAGTGGTGTCTGCTGACAGGGCTGCCTTCGTCTTCATAAACGATTCTTGTTGTTCCGGGCCCCACGTCCAGGTAGCAGTTGACTTCGTGAGGTCGCGGAGAGGCCCTGTCAGGTCGGACAGATCCTTGATGAACCGCCCGCAGTATGTTACCATGCCTAGGAAACTACGGACAGCCGTGACAGAGGTGGGGGCTGGCGCGTCGTGTATGTTTTTAACTTTCTCTGGGTCGGGCCCTACTCCTTGGTCGGAGAACTTGTACCCAAAGAAACTGATGTCTCTGCGGAGGAACTCACATTTGTCTCTATGAAGAGTCAGGCCTCGCTCTCTTAGTCGGTTGAATACTGCTTGGAGGCGCCTGATGTGTTCCTCTAGTGTCGGGGCGTGTACCAGAATGTCGTCGCTCACGTTGAGCACTCCGTCCAGGCCTTGTAAGACATTGTGAATGATGTTTTAGAACACTTCGGCCGCACTCGAGATGCCAAAGTTAAGCCTAGTGTACCTCCACAGGCCTGCGTGGGTGGAGAAGGTCGTGATTGGACGGGAGTCAGGATGGAGGGGAATCTGATGGTACCCCGACCTCAAGTCCATCTTGGAGAACCACTTGGACCCTGCGAGCTCCCCAATGATGTCGTCGATGGTCGGCGTCAGGTGACGCTCCCTCTTGATTGCCAGGTTGGGGAGGCGCATGTCCACACATATCCTCACGGCCTCGGGTTGCTTTGTTTTTTTGGCAACCACAATGGGGGATACCCATGGTGTGGGTCCAGTCACACGTTCAATGATGCCGGCTTGTTCAAGCATCCTCAATTCGGCTTCGACCTTGGGCCGGAGGTGAAAAGCAATCCGCCTGTGTCGGAGGGCTACTGGAGCTACTGACTGGTCAATGTGGAGTTGGACGGGGGGTCCTCTTAAACATCCGATGCCCTCGAACAGCGAGGCATGTTCTGAAACCAGATGGTCTAAACCCTGGGCTTGTACTGTCAGGGCAAAGTGTATAAGTCCGAGCTCTCGTGCCGTTTTGCAACCGAGGAGGAACCCTGATCCTTCTCTGGAGACATAGATTTTTGCCTGCAGCTGCGTTGAGTCGTGGGACACGGTAGTCCGGAATACTCCGCACAGGCGCAGGGGCCGCCGGGTTCCGTAGGCGAACACCTGCACTCTCGTGGGGTGGAGTGGTGGAGCATTTTCAAGGCTCTGGTAGACGCTGGCGGCCATGAGATTTATCGTCGCGCCTGTGTCGATGAGGGCCCTGACGGTCTGGCTATGAACTTGGACGGTGCACATTGGTTCGGCTGATGACGCGGCCGCTAGAGTGTTGAGCATGCGCACCACGTGGACGGATGCAGCATCTTCCTCATCGTCGTCCATGTCGCTGCTCGTTGGCGTGTTCGACAACGGAGCCATCTGTCGCACCCTCCTAGGTGGGGCACCTTGTTTCTTCTTCTGCGACGACAGACAGACGCTTGCAAAGTGGTTGGCCTTGCCGCACGCACTGCAGATCTTGCCTTGGGCTGGGCAGGTGCCTTTGTGAGGGGTAGCACCTCCGCACCACATGCACGCTGTATTCTTCGCGGATTGGGCTGGTTTCGGGCGTCCTTTCCTGGGGGGCCTCATCCGGTCGTCAGCAGGTCGTGATTGGATGGCACACACTGGCTCTGTCTTGACCGTTGCAGCTAGTTTTGGTTCCATATGGGCAGCACGGGCCTTGGAAAGTTCTTTAGACCGCCCTAGGGCCAGGATGTCGCGCATGGACATGGCGTCTGTTTCCAGCACTCTCTCCCGCAGTTTCAGGGAGGCGCAACCTTGAATAAATTGGGCGCGAATTTCATCCTCTGCATCGGGTATGGTGCAGGTGCTGGCCAGCTTCTTGAGCCGAGCGTAGAATACATCTACGGATTCCTCCCGGAGCTGCCGTGCTTGGCGGAGCATGAAACGCTCGTAGTCCGCTCTGGTGAACGGCTCAAAGTATTTAGTGATGGCATCCCGCAGGGTTTTGTATGTGTGGGGCGGGGCGCCTTCCGTAATGTCCTTTGAGATGTCGTGAATCGCCTCTCCCCCTAGGTGCAGCAGCATGGCTCGTTGGCGTGTAACTGCGACGTTCGCCGCGACAAAGTAGACCTCCAGTCGCTCCACCCACTTCTTCCACCGGGTCGCCTGGGAAGGGGGGCTACCGTCGACCGTGAACGGGTCCAGAGGCGGAATGTTGGCCATGTTGGAGAAGCAGAGCAGGCCCCAGCAGCAGGCAGACAGGAGCCAGGCACAGCAGATGAAGTTCCAGCAGACAGAAGGACTCCAGGGCCCGTTTCCGCGAGATGCGTGAGGTTTGGCAGGGCCGGTGACACGCAAAATGCGTGAGGAATTGCAGGCCGGGAAAGCAGGCGCGCACAGCGCATGCGCGGGCCTCACGGAGAGACGTCGGGCCGGGCCTGGAAGTAGAGACGAGGCCTCAGGGCAGCAACAAGCAGGCAGGCGGGCAGGCACACAGCGGGTATCTGGCGGTGATGTTCCAGGCGGCGGAGGATCCTCGGCGGCTGGCGCAGCTGGGCAGAAGCGCTCCGGGTGCACGGGGAGGAGCAGCGGACGGAGTTCACTGCACTGAGGTGCCGAGGTGAGCCACAGCAGGCCGTCGGCGGCACCGGGGGTGCCGGGGTGCGCCGCCGGTGCGCAGGTGCACTCGGTGGTGGAGCGGGCACGCAGGGGGGGTCGAAGTACCCCCTCGTCGCCAGTGTGGTGTCTCAGTGTAGGCCTACAGGATAGATGGCATAAGACACGTGTAGTTGCTTTGGTGGCCAGTCACTAACTTAACCACGCCCAGAGCCCTGGGCTTTTTATTGGCTACTCACGCTCTCTACGTACACGTTGGCCTCAACCAACTGTCCCCTCACGCTAGAGGGGTAATCACAGGTCAAACATTTGGAGGGGGCGTGTGCCACTGTGGTACGCCCCACAGTTGACAACACTACACTGTCATACACTAGAATGAGCAAAGAAAAGAGTAGTTTTGTTTAGAAGAACCCTCACCCACCAACCTACTGGTTCCCAGCTGTGCTGCAGATGCAACCAGGCTTTGCTGCGATGCCTGAATTACAGCGGAGCGTTTTGTTTTTGTTTTTTAGTGAGAAGAGGGTGCTGGAAGTTTGAATTAAAAGTGCATCTAGCATACTCATTACCTACCTTTATTCTCGAGGTTCTAAGGCACGATTAAAAACAGAGCGGGGATACTGTGAAGATATAGTTGGTCTTCCTTATCCCACTTTAAGTGGTTGATATATTTCAACCTTGACAGGGGTGCTGAGGCTTTCTTCAGGACCAGAACAAGTGAATTGTGTATATATCAGCACATGCGCTAAGGTGTGCTGTGGTGCAGTGAAGTTACAGTACTTACGGTTCGCACCGTCAGGAATAATATCTGGAACAACAAAGCACAACATAAAAAGACATACTAACATATACAGTAAAAATGGTTGTGATTGCGATTGTGCAGTCACCCCCTCTGGATAGTGAAATTGTGCTGGTGATTATCATTCGAGGGCAGCCATCCATTAGAAATCTAGGTATCCAATAAAAAGCACTTCACGCACGGGCATGCAAAGATACACTTTGTATATGCAAAGTCATGCAAAGTGAGTAGTGCACTTAAATATGCCTCATAGTCAGTGTTAGAAGTGGGCGGGAACGGAAGGGCAAGGCGTGCCCCTACTTTTAAAAATGATGCTAGTCCGTTCCCCTACTTCTCGTTTTTAAAAAAGTGTACTGGTAACTTTATTTTTCTGCCTGTGTGGTGCAACATGCACATTGAGGCAACGTGCACATAGAGGAAGGCCTCTGCAGTGCGCCCGACCTCCTCCCCTTCACCTCTGTGTCTAGGGGCCAGCAAGGTGACACTGATCGGGCCATCAGTGTAGAATAGCGCGAAAACGACTATCTCTGATGGCCCTGCTGCTGCCAGTGAGCCCGTGATTCACACCTCATTTTGTGAGGATGCTGCATGCCTGCCCCCACTGCGTGACCAATACAATGGTCACATCAGGATACTTCGGTGTCACACAGACTGACGGACGCCAGCTGGGAAAGAAGAAAAGGACTTCACTGAGGTGTGAATTTATGTAAATCTGCTCTCCAGCCAGAACTGAAAAGCTGACCCAGCCCCACCAGCCTCTCCTGGAAATTATTCTCCTTGCCTGCCCAGAGGTCCCAGGCCCCTCCTTTACAGTTGGGGCCTGCAAGAGGAGCCTGGACTGCCTCTGAAGTTGAACTCCACAAACATCAAGTAAGTTGGGAAAATAAAATATCTGGTACATTTTTTTTTTTAACGGAATAAATCGACTATCTTATCTGCTGTTTTTTTATGTTATTTTTTTCAATGTGTAGTGCCTAGTCAGACCCTCCAGCTTATCGCGATTTCGCGATTTGCAAAAAAATCGCGAAATCGCGCGATCTCTGCAAATGCCGCGATATTTGGCATAAAGCCCGCGAAATTTGCTGTTTCCCGTTTCCGCACTGTTGATTTGCGGCTTGCGCGGCGAGAAGAGAAGGAGCCAGGAGGTCGAGGACGCGCGAGGGAGACGACCACGGCGGCCGAGAGAGGGAGAAGACCACGGCGGCCGAGAGAGGGAGAAGACCACGGCGGCCGAGAGAGGGAGAAGACCACGGCGGCCAAGAGAGGGAGAAGACCAGCACCACACCAGCAAGAGGGGGAGAGAGCACGAAGCGGCAGCGACACACAGGAAGACTTCCTCATTCCTCAGAGACTCGCAGCAGGAGGAAAGCCGGCCGGCGGTGAACAGAACACTGACAGGTACCGTCCGTAGGCAAGTTTAAAAGCAGCTGCGTTAAGAAGCGCTGCCCGGGTGGGAGGGGGGCAGTGGAGATGTGGAAGAGGAGAGAGGGAAAATCTTTTATTGCAGGCCTCGCCCGGCCTTGGGTAAAGTTTTTATTATTTATTTATTTATGCATTTTTATATAGCGCGGACTTTACCTGAAGGCGTCAGAGCGCTTCACATTAGGAACAGAGATGAAACATAATGAGAAACCTTACAAAAGGACAGATTGCAAAAACATACGTTACTTACATAAGGTAATAGTGACATTTGTGAGCAAACAAAATACATGAGGTAGTAAAAACTGTGAGCAACCAAAAATACATGAGGTAGTAAAGGTAATAGTGACAATCGTGAGCAAACAAAATACTTGAGTAAAAATTGTGAGCAACCAAAAATACATGAGGTAGTAAAGGTAATAGTGACAATCGTGAGCAAACAAAGTACTTGAGTAAAAATTGTGAGCAACCAAAAATGCATGAGGTAGTCAAAAGTGCACAAGAGGAGATGAAAGTGACAAGTGTGCAGTTATAAGAGAAAACAGAGTATAATTTGAGGTATAGTACTGCAATAAGTGCTAGACACTCAGGCACAGGAACAAGCGTTACGTGGGCAAGGTCAAACAGTAAGATATCTGTGTTTGGTGTTGCAAAAACCCCAAAATAAAATGCCGCTAAATGCCGCTAAATTTCCATTTTTGTGCCGCTAAATTTTCATTTTTGTGCCGCTAAATTTGCCAATCCATGCCGCTATATCCTGGGGGGTCTGCCTAGTAGTGCGGGTTGTGTAGATCTGTGTCTAATGAGCTGGGTAACATGAGAGTTATTTTATGTTAATGTAAATAGTGTGCTAGGTTAATTGCACAAAGCAGCTTGGGAAACATAAGGTGCATTACGAATTTAGAAGTACCTAAATATGTCCATATGTGGGTGCACACAAGTAAAAAACGTATACATGCATGAAGAAATACAAGCATGAGCAAGGAAATGAATGCACGTCTACACAGATAGCGCTTTAAGTGCGTCGCTACTCATAATAGCGCTTTAAGTGCGTCGCTACTCATGGATTCAAGGAGACCTTGCCCATAGACACCATCAATGCCCATTCTTCAGGCGGTGTGCCCTGTGGGTGCCCCTTTAAACCCAGGGCCTGAGACAAGGGGTAAGGTGTTCGAGCAGCGTCATCTATTTTCATCTATTTTTATGTGACCTTTTCTTTCCTGTTGCTGATTGTAAGCAGTGTCCTGTTTCTTAAAAGATCCTTTATTTGAGCCTTTGAGATGTCCCTTAAATGACAGTTTCCAAGTGTATATGATGATGCAGTCAGTGTGATGTCTCATAATTGACCCCTTTCCAGTAAATTGGGCTATCCTCAAAAGAAGAAGTCTGGACACCAATTAAACATTTTAATACAAGTAGTAATGTCTTGAAATCTGACCCGATTCAATTTTGTTCAAAGATGCTCAAGAGAAAATTTAAAGCCGACAAATGTTTGCAAATGTTTTTTGTTTTGTAGTGCCTGGAACAATATCAACAAGCATTGGCATAGGCAATAGGTCTTGCTTTTGGGACCTTATAAGTATTTAGTTAAGCAGCACAATATCCTTGGTGCAACAACATCAACTGTTGCATGGCTAAACACTTATAAGGTCCTAAAGGCAAGACCTATTGGTTATGCCTATGCTTGTTCTATCTTGCACTCACTCTTCAACATTCTATATCACATTCTCACTTGCACTCACTCTCACTTTTTCCTACTCTGATGACCTCATTCTAACTTACAGTTTCACTTACTCTACATGACTCATTCTCGCCCCCTTTCTCTCACTTTCAACCACATACCCTCTTTCACTCATGCTCAGTTACATTCAGGCACTCAATCAATCGCACCCACATTTACTTACTCGCACTCATTCTTCTTTGCAGGACACTTGAATACATATTTGCTATACTATGTTTGACCAGCTAGTTGAATATATAGGAGCCCTTGTGGGTTTCCGTGAGTCAGATCAGATTCTCTTGAAGAGTTCCTTTGTCTTCTGTGCCCTGCTTGACACATATGTATAGGAGGAGCCCTATATTCATGTCCTCAATGTTTGAGACACACAAATACTCATTGATTTCTGAACAATGAGAGTAAAAGCGTTAAGGTAACATGTCGTTCCTGCTTATATTTTGCATGCTTTACATAATCCTGCATTCCCTAGGAGTGTTTACTTTTTCCAGAATGTTGTTACTTTTTTCAGGCAGTGCATAATTTGAAATGAGTCACATCCAGGTGGCTATAATGGGGCAGAATTGGGTTGTATCTGAAGACAGTGCAAGTTTCACTCAGTGGGGCAGAAGGGTGTTTGATGGGGTAGGATGTGGCACTATGGCCAGAGCTACAGAATTTGGAACTGGGGAACCTGGTTCAGCCTTCATGCCTAGTCCATCAGACCACTCCTGAGGGAGCACATTCCCAAGATAGACCTTAGAAGGCCCCACTAGACCTTAGAAGCTCTGGTCTCTTAGCACCAGCAGGTGAACCCTACCGGTGGCCAGTGTTGGTTAACCTTGAAGGCCTCTCCACCACAATCCATACTGAAGTTCACCTCCAGTCTTGCGGGCAGGCCTACAAAGCAGCACACCCTAGAGCAGCAGTGACATTGTCACAGAGGTCACAGGACCCTTGAGGCCAGTCCACCTCACCCATTGGTGCCTCCATTGGTCTTGTTCCAGTAGTACTAATGCAACTCACCAAGGAATTGAAGTGCAGAATTTGCATGCACACCAGACAAAGGAGCATGTTTTCAAGGGCCTTGCGTCATGCTTGCACCTTGCTATGTGGTACATGCACAATGCAAAGCTCCAAGTCATGTTTTTAAAAGCCACGTAAAGCCACTTTGCATGTCTTTAAACAACTTCATAGATATTGAGTAGTGCAACGCAGCACAAACTGCTGCATTGCCTTACTTTGTGCAAGGGAGGTGTTGCGGTAGGTGTTGCATGGGAGACTGGTTTTGTAACTGGGGACTGGTTTTGCAGCAATGCTGCAAAATCGGCCCTCAGTAACAAAACCAGCAGAACTGTGCAGCATTATGACTCACTCTTACAAACGCATAAATCACTGCAGAGTTCCTTGTAAACCCAGTAGTTTCCCTGCAACAATAAGTCTCCACACAACTCCCACGGTTTTTGATGCAGTCACAGATTTACAAGGACTTGTAATCCTGGAAATGTGTCAAAATCTTGCGCTGCCCCAGGGGAGGCATAACTAGGAGAAATTTATTTATTTCTCCTTGTTTTTTCCTCTTTCAAAGTGTGCTTTATTCTGCAGCACACATAGAAAGAGGGAAAAAGCCTCTCAAGATTGTTTTTGTACAGGAAGGTGCCCCTTCCTGCACAAAAGCAATCCTGCATGCAACAGAGGCACACTTGCACCATGGGGTAAGTGTGCCTGCCTTGGCGCTAGGCTGTCGAAATGGCACCAGCGCAGGGGGGGGAAGACAGGAACGCACCATATTGGATCAATACAGTGCATTCTTGCCCTTTCCCTATGATACAGGGCAGTGCAGCAAAGTAACATGCAGTGCTGCCCTGCGCCACCATTCCCATAAATATGCCCCTAAGCGCACAAACTTCATGGTCTCTCTGCTTCATACACAAGCACTTTTAGCATGTGCTGCCTGCTTTGGGGCCACTGCAATTATGCAGCAATGGAGGACAAAATTATTTTGCAGTTTTGAATAAATTATGCAGCAAAAAAGACTGCAGTGTTATGTAGTACATTTTCTGATACTTTATTATTTATTTATTATATTATAAGCTGTAACTGGTCAGTGAAATGCCAAACGTACTAAAAATTGGTATGTTTTGCTTTTTCTAGCCACACCCCCGACTACGCCCACTAATCCAATCCTCTGCTTATTCCCGCCCCCTGAGTCTCCGCCCACAGTTCCCCTACTTTTTTTTCCCCACTTCGACCACTGCTCATAGTAAAGAGAAACATGTGATGGCAACTGACCCCAGTGTGGGTGAGGCCAAAATACGATGTAATAGCCTGCAGATTGCTCTGGGGGCAAGAGGGAGCACAGACCACATCGCCCAACAGCCCGTGCGGCATGAGGGCCTCCACTGCTTCACCGTCACACTTAGAGGCCCTGAAAAGCTGTGCCTGACTCCCGCAGGGCTGGACCCCTGCAGATTGCTCCAGGGGGGCAAGAGGGGCACAGACCACATCGCCCAGCAGCCCCAGCGGCATGAGGGCTGCCACTGCTTCACCATCGCGCCAAAGGCAGGCCCGTCTGCGCCCGTCTGCGGCTGAACGAGGCTGGGCTGGGCCTACTCTCATGAAAAAGCTTTCACCAACGTTCCTGAAACTAGCCAACTGGAGGGGGCGCCCTAGGAATCCAGGAAGCCAGGTACCAGACCCACCTGTGAGTACTTTTTTCAGTTTGTTAGTCATTCTGTGGACTGAGGAATCTTGTGTCGACCTTGAGGAAAATTGAACAATTCACTGTGCTACCTTACTTGGGTTTTCTGGGCAATTGGATTCTTTGTTATTGGGTTGTTGTTGGGCTATGTCCGATCGAGTATAATGGAAAAAAGGATGGCCCAGCTAGCGACTCTTATGGGTCAGCCGTTCCACACTATTGATACATTTCTGGCAAAAGACAGTGGGCGCCATCAACAAGGAGATAGTTCGGGCGGAGAGGCGGCTCTCACTAGACCCGGGGTGTTCGGGACTAGGTTTACCATCTACCTTGCAACTGTATCAAGCGAAACTTCACTTGAAAGACTGCGTGCACTACGTGTGTATGTTCTGAAACAGCCTATTCAAATGTCAGCAATCCCAGTAAATGACGATCAAGCGCTTATTGAACAAGAAACTAAAAACGAAACATACGTTTTTTGTACAACAATTATTCTTATTGTATGAAAATCACAATGTTATACAGAAAACATAAGGAAACTGATTTGTTTTCCTTTCTATTTGACCTATGCAAATATCAAATCATGATGCATTATCCAATGTTCTAGATGGCAATGCTTCTGATTCACAAACAGTTATCAGAAGCCCAATGCATTTCTGGACCCGTGCCCCTTCTTCTGGGGCCACTGCAATATAAACATAATGATGTACATGTACATGCTGAGTATGTCAGTGAACAGAAACATTCACACATGATAATGCTACCAGAACTGTGAGACACCAATGTTGCACTGCAGCAAGGTTGTAGTGACCAGACCTTGTATTTGTGCTGAAGCAATTGAAAACATGAATAAATGAAAGAGAGAGGTAAAGCAGTGAGCAGTAAACAGAGGAAGAATTGCAGTAAATAGCAAGTTTTAAGTGATAATGGAAAGACAAACTAAAGTGTGACCGTGCCACAAGATACTATAAACATCATGAAAGAAAGGTAACAACTGGCTGAGAGACAACCTACTTGACATGTAACTGTAGTGATAAGAACATATGTGTATGCTTTATATCTAAAGAGAAGAATCGCAAATGCTGAAGTAAAAAACACGACAGCACTTACGTTCATATCTCCAATATAGAGTTGTATGCAAAACCAATGGGTTAAATCACTATCCCGAAAGAGTCCCCTAGAAAACGTGCCTGCCACCTGAACCTACAACGAAAGTGCAAAGAGAAATCCCATGCGGTAAAAGTTACCTGGTGTTTACTGGTCAACGGGAAACCATCTGTGGACATAAGAACAAGCTAAAAAATGGACTAAGAATGAAGAAATGTAGCCGCCATCCTAATGTGGTTACAAAAACAGAAGGGACGTACATAGATTAACAAAACGCCAAAGACATGGAAAAAGGCCTGCTGCTGATACCAAAGTGCCGACTGTAGAAGTATGTCGCAAAGGGAGACTGAGACTGCCACGAATAGGGCATAACATAGCAGTAATACAACAAAAAGACCAATCTTGTCTAAACCAAACTAAGCACAGTGTAAGAAAATAAGTGCAAGGAAATGCTGCATGGTGAGACAATCCAAGTAATAAAGAATGTGAAAAAAAGGAGAATCACGTGACTCATGCCATGATGTAAAACATATGTACGCAAAAAGTATTGACATAAACATCTGACTGAGATAGATACATACATACAAAATACATGTGACTCGTGACATGATATGAATAACATTGTGACATGAACACGTTCTTCTGACTCAAATAGATGCATAAATACAACACATGAATGAAATGGCATATGGTACATGACCTGCCTTCAGTGTAAACCATTGCTGTGTGCCTGTCTGTGTGTACATAGAGGAGACTAAACACTGTGAATGTAACTGAGCTTTCAATGAGATGTGAGTGTGCCTCTTCCATAAAACGCAGGTCATTAAAAAATATTTTGAAAAAATAGAGTGGAATGTAAATGCCATGTTTACAAAAAACTTCTTAAATCCAATTTGTCATTCAAGCAAAGCGGCATCATTGTGTTAAGTTTCCTAATCCAAAATACATCTCATTGTGAGAGTTTCTTACTGAGATTCATTCCTTCCTTCATCTGAAGCATTTCCAGAATTAGAAACTGAACTTGTGTGATATTATGGTTTTGCTCCATCCAATGAACCACCAGGTTGGAATTGGTGTTTTTATTTCTAATCATGCTTTGTGTTCACCAATGCGTATTTTAATTTTTCTTTCAGATTTACCAACGTATGACTGAGCGCATGGACATTTAATGCAGTAGATAACGTTGGCTGTGTTGCAGTCTGAAGAGTGATGTAAGCTCCTTGGATTCATGGTTGCATGACGTTGTTTCAGTGTGCGCTATTGCTGCATTTCTTCATTCCTGTATGTTGAATGTTACTGGATAGACTTTTTTTTGCTAAAAGTTCTTTGAGATTTTGACTTCTTGTGTAAGCGAATAGTTCGGTGTATTGAATGATGTCCCAAAGTCCGATTCTTGGGTTAATAATTCCCATCTTTTTAAGAATATTTTTTGGAAACTTTTTGATTTAGTGAAAAATTTGGAAACAAACACTGGCCGGTTGGTAGGCGATTTTTCATCAGGAGACTGCTTCGGTCAATGCTTTGAATGCGGTCTGCCGTTCGTTGGATAATTGCGCAGGGATACCCCCGTTCCTGAAATCTGGTTTTAATCCTAGTGAGTTCTTCATAAAATTTGTGTGTGGTAGATGATATTCTTTTGGAACAGATCATGTGTGAGTAAGGTAAATTCTGTATCAGTTTTGGAGAATGAAAACTTTGGAATAGTAAAGTGTTGTTACGGGCAGTTGGTTTGATGAATACACTGGTATGAATGGTGGAATTCTGTTTTTCCACTAAGACATCCAGAAATTATAGCCGTGTCGAACTGATGTTGTATGTGAATTGGATCCAATTATTATGGGTGTTCAACATTTTTATTTGTTCTTTAAGAGATTCTTCAGTACTAGACCAGATCAAAAAGATGTTGTCAATGTAACAACAGTATGTGATAAGATGTTTGTTCCAATTTGAGTTTTCAAAGATGAATTTGTCTTCAAATGCAGCCATGAAGATGTTTGCGTATGTGGGCGCCCTAACAAAGCCCATAGATGTACCGCTGATTTGGAGAAAGAAGTCTTCTTGATAGTGAAAATAACTGTGTTGAAGACAGAATTGTAATAACTCCATGAGAAAAACTTTGTGCGCACGTAAATCTGGTTGGTTGAGTAACACCCATTCCACGGCTTCAAGGCCCACTTGCAAGGGCATGGAGGTTTATAATGATGTAACATCGATGGTGCATAGAAAGAACTCTGTAATGTTGTATAAATCCAGGTGTTGTAAACATGATAGAAAATCTGAGGTGTCTTGTATATATGATTTCCATGTCAATACTATTGGTTGGAGGAATTGGTCGATGTACACTCTCAAAGGTTCGAGTATTGACCCTCACCCAGACACCATGGGTCTGAAGGGTGAGTCGGACGGATGTTTGTGAATCTTTGGTAACATGTAGATATGCGGCCGTTTAGGATACTGTTGCATTAAGAACCTTTTGGTTTAGCTGGAATTCCAATCCCTCTCATGTGCTCTATCCAAGATGTTCATCAAAACTTTAAGAATGTCTGCAGTGGGGTCAGGATCCAATTTCAAGTAGGTGTTCTCATCCGCTAGATGTTCTGAGACTTTTCTGTGATAATATGTTCAGTCCATCATAACTAGAGCACCACCCTTGTCCGCGGGTTGGAAAGTCAGCGCTTGATTGTTGGCGAAGTCTTTAAGTATAGTTTTTTTTCTTTTTTAGTTTTGACCCTTATGTTGATGGAAGTCTAATTTCTGAAGATCCTGTTTCACTGAGGTTTCAAAGCAGTCCAATATTTTGTGGGATACAGGGTTTACAAAGGTGCTTTTAGGTCTGAATTCCAGGAACTCGTGATCTTCTTTGTGATGGGCTGTGTCAAAACATTGTCAAAAAAATGTCGTAATCGTAATCTACGCATGAACTGGTAAATTGCCAAGGAGCCCCCATTGCCCAGGTCCTGCCTTCCCCTTCCCCTGCTTCAATCTTGGCATCCGTGGAGTCATCCTCACACAAACATTTAGCCCCAAGGCTTGAGCCTCCCCCTGCCCCGACCATCTCATCCCCAGATCCGGCGAGCTCCCCTGTTCCTAAACAGAAACGAAGGCGAAGAAGACCTTGGAAGCTCCTGTGATTACACGACAGGGTCAGGCGAACGCTGCTAATGGGTTACTTGTGGAGGAATTGTTGATCCATCTGGCACCAGCTCTACATAACATTACGGCGACTCTCATGGACCTGTTATCTCTGCTTTTGATCAGATTGGATAAACTGGAGCTAGCAACAAGGGATTTTGCTAGCAAGATGGACACTCTTTTGACTTCAGTGGAAAAACATCCACCTTCTCAATTGCCAGTGTGCCTCTCATTAGCTGTCACCAACCTTTCTATTATTCCCTTGAGAAACAGTGGCTCCCCGCATGTTAACGTCCCCCTAAAGCCCATGCGAGTTATGACCCAACATACAGCGCTAGGGTCCGGTGGTCCTGGCATGGCGGGAGACGGTGCTCTTAGCGCCGCACAGGATGATGGGGCCTTAGGCCACGAAGACACCCCTCATTCAGAGGTGCAGTTATCTAAGGCTCGCCAGCCCCATGTGATTGCCTTCCCCCAACATGTGCTCCATATTCTCTGATTTTGTCAGGGGTGCCTAGTCTACTGGCTTATAAAGAGGAATCCACTGTCAAACTAATCAATAAAGTTTCCCATTGGTTGGCCTTGCACTCTGGGTATTCTGTCAGGGATCATAAGGATATCTTGATGGCATGAAGGGTGACGTGGCTTGGCCAATCAAAGAAATCCTCTGAGGGAGACTGTATTATTATCTCGGTACGATAACCGGAGCTAGCACGAAAAATTCTCTCTGGGGCAACTAAATCATTTCCTCAACCTCCTGCATCAAGTACTCCTGTTGCGTTTTTTCTACAGACCCCTGATGCGTATTCCAGGGGAGTCACTGATTATTAGGGGAAGGCTGGATAAAGGTGGCTTGGGGCAGTTGACATTTGGCCCCCTTGCAGATTTGAATGAGCTGGAATTACTTCAGGAGGTGGAGGAGACAGATGACTCTCCCCACCAACAAATTGATTCTCTGAGACAGTGTGTGGAGGAAGTATGTCTCCCATTTATATCGAGCCCAAATGAGATTGTATCAGCCCTATTCCCAAATGTGCCCCCATGATTAACCACATGCCCCAGGAGAGGCTTCAGGAGCCTCTCTCCCCATTTTTCTCCCCTGATAATATCAACCACAGTCTTGGTAGCAAATTTACCCTTATATCTTGGAATGTGGCAGGTTTGTCTTCCAAGTTTACTGATGATAGTTGGATATTGTTTGTTAGGTCATATAAAATCATATATTTACCAGAAAACTGGGAGACCAAGAATAATCTTTTTCTGGATGGGTACAAGACCATTTTTTGTCCAGTGTAAAATTCAATCATGGGACGCACTAGTGGAGGTCTTATCATATTTATGGCCATAGATCTATGCAAAGACCAAAAAAGTTTAAAGTGGGATCCTCAGGCACTCCAGGGTATAGAATTTCACATGGGGAGAACATTCCTTCTGTTTATAATCAATTTTCATAATGCCAAGAGGGGAGAGGGTGGGTCCCCTAATCTTAATGCCATAAATAGTGCCCTTGACTTGATAATGGAGGATGTCCAAGGGCACACAAATTTTATTTTATGTGATGGCGGTGTGCTTAGACTTACATTTGGCCTTTGGTGTGCATGGACTGGTGCTTGACTGGAGGTGTGCGTGGACAGGCGTTTGGCTGGCAGTGTGCATGGACTGGCGCTTCGCTGAAAGTGTGCAAGGACTGGCACTTGACTAAGAGTGTGCTTGGACGGGTGCTTGGCTGGCGGTGTACGTGTACTAGCACTTGGCTGGTGGTGAATGTGGTTAGGGGCTTGGCTGGCAGTGTGTATGGTTTGGGACTTAGCTGACAGTGTACATGCACTGGTGCTTGGCTGGTGGTGTGCGTGGTTTTGGGCTTGGATGGCGGTGTGAATGGACAGATGCTTGGATGGTATTGTGCATGTACTGGGGCTTGGCTGGTGGTGTGAGTTGACTGAGGATAACCTGGCGGTGTGCATGGACTTGGGCTTGGCTGGCAGTGGGCGTGGACTGAGGTTGGCTGGTGGTGTGTGTGAACTGGAACTTGGCTGGTGGTGTTCCTGGACTGGCGTTTGGGTGGCGGTGTGTGAGAAGTGACTTGCTGCTGGTCATTACACACACTGCTAGTCAAATGCCACTGCACACACTATGTCAACCGCCAGCCAGTGTGATTGCTTTGCCAGTCAAGTGGGCGTATGAAAGTTATGGGCCCTTGAATGGTGCTGTCTGTGATTGTGAATGTTGTAATGTGCTAGGCCTGTGGCTGACGGTGTGTGTGGTCTTGTGTGTGTCACTTTTGAAAGGTGTGTGAATGGCCTTTAACCCCTTCGCTGCTAGGCCTTTTCCCCTCCTGTGCTGAGGCTTTTTTTGGCGTTTTGGAGTAGAGCGCGCTTAGGCCCTTGTAACTTTTTGACCACATAAGGTATCCACGCCAAATTTGCGTCCTTTTCTTCCAACATCATGTGGATTCTAAAGGCGCCCAGGGTTTGTGGATTCCCTTGGAGGGGTCCCAGAAATTAACCAAAATATAGTGATTTTTTTGTTTTTTTCAGAAAAATGGGAAAAACGGGCTGCAAATGAAAGCCTCTGGGTTTTTCCCTGAAAATGGTATCACAAAAGGGTTTGTGGGGCTGAAATATCCATTTTCTCAGCTGTCAGGGAATGACAGACTTTTGTCAGAGAACCGAAATTTTTCACTCAGTTTTGGCATTTTTCTGGGACATAGCCTATTTTTGCTATTTTTAGAGCTTTCCACCTCCTTCCAGTTAATGGTAGAAATGAGTTTGAAAGCAATAATGGATCCTGGAAAGCTTTACATTTTCGAAAAGTAGACAAAATTCTGAATTCAGAAAGGGGTCATTTGTCTAAATCCATGAAGGTTTCGTTATAGAAACTAACAGTTAGATATTGGAATATTTGAAATTTTGTTGAAAAAAATAGCCTTTTGTCTCAACGTTTTCACCTATAACTTTTTCTAATTTTGACAGCTCTTGGAAAGCAATATACCGTTACATTTTTTAGACCTTCCTGGTTGTGGGGATATATAGGACTTGTAGTTTCACCAAGAACCCGACGAACCCAGATCCAAAAACTGAGCAGCAACTTGCAATGGTATTTTTTCATTTACTGGGTATAGTGCACTTTGTCTTGAAAAATGTATACATGGAATAATCTGTATGAAAGACACCTATGTACTTCTGAATTGGGTACAAATTATAGACTTCAGAAACAGTATATAATTGCACATTTTCAAAGTTGGGAATACTCATACTAGCATGAGAATTATTGGTCATTTTTCATAAAGATTTTTTTTTTTACACAGTGTCTTTCATTCAAAGGGAGAAATGCATGAAAGCTCAATTGGTAACAACAGTTGATTTACAAATCTGAATTACCCCAAGTGTCCCGATAAAAACGGTACCTCACTTGTGTGGGTCGGCCTTGTGCCTGCGACAGGAAACGGCGCAAAATGCAACGTGGTCACACCTAAATTTAGCAGTTACAAATTGACCCTTTTTTGGCAAAGTGCCTACCTGTAGTTTTTGCACCCTAGCTCTGCCGGCACCTAGGGAAACCTAGCAAACCTATACATTTTTGAAAAGTAGACACCCAGGGGAATTCAGGATGGGGTGACTCGACTGCCTACCACCAGGTGTTGTTACCCAGAATCCCTTGCAAAGCTAAGATTTTGATAAAATAAACACATTTTCCTCACATTTCTGTGGTGGAAAGTTCTGGAATCTGCCTGGATCAACAAATTTCCACCCTCCCAGCGTTCCCCCAGGTCTCCCGATAAAAACAGTACCTCACTTGTGTGGGTCGGCCTTGTGCCTATGACAGGAAATGGCACAAAATGCAACGTGGTCGCACCTCAATTTCCCAGTGAAATTTTACGTTCTTTGGACAAAGAGACTACCTTTTGTTTTTGAGCCGTAGCTCTGCCAGCACCTAGGGAAACCTAGCAAACCTATACATGTTTGAAAACTAGACACCCAGGGGAATTCAGGATGGGGTGACTCATCTGCCTACCCCCAGGTTTTGTTACCCAGAATCCCTTGCAAACATAAGAATTTGACCAAAAAAACACATTTTCCTCACATTTCTGTGGTGGAAAGTTCTGGAATCTGCGTGGATCAACAAATTTCCACCCACCCAGCGTGCCCCCAGGTCTCCCGAAAAAAATGGTACCTCACTTGCGTGGGTAGGCATAGTGGCTGCGACATGAAACAGCGAAAAACGCAGCATGGTCGCACCTCAATTTCCCAGTGAAATTTAGCACGATTCGGACAAAAAGACTACCATTTGTTTTTGCGCCGTAGCTCTGCCAGCACCTAGGGAAACCTAGCAAACCTATACATTTTTGAAAACTAGACACCCAGGGCAATTCAGGATAGCGTGACTCGTCTGCCTACCCCCAGGTTTTGTTACCCAGAATCCCTTGCAAACATAAAAATTTGACCAAAAAAACACATTTTCCTCACATTTCTGTGGTGGAAAGTTCTGGAATCTGCGTGGATCAACAAATTTCCACCCACCCAGCGTGACCCTAGGTCTCCCGAAAAAAATGGTACCTCACTTGCGTGGGTAGGCATAGTGGCTGCGACATGAAACAGCGCAAAACGCAGCATGGTCGCACCTCAATTTCCCAGTGAAATTTAGCACGATTTGGACAAAAAGACTACCTTTTGTTTTTGCGCCGTAGCTCTGCCAGCAACTAGGGAAACCTAGCAAACCTATACATTTTGAAAACTAGACACCCAGGGCAATTCAGGATGGGGTGACTCGTCTGCCTACGCCCAGGTTTTGTTACCCAGAATCCCTTGCAAACATAAAAATTTGACCAAAAAAACACATTTTCCTCACATTTCTGTGGTTGAAAGTTCTGGAATCTGCGTGGATCAACAAATTTCCACCCACCCAGCGTGCCCCCAGGTCTCCCGAAAAAAATGGTACCTCACTTGCGTGGGTAGGCATAGTGGCTGTGACATGAAACAGCGCAAAACGCAGCATGGTCGCACCTCAATTTCCCAGTGAAATTTAGCACGATTTGGACAAAAAGACTACCTTTTGTTTTTGCGCCGTAGCTCTGCCAGCACCTAGGGAAACCTAGCAAACCTATACATTTTTGAAAACTAGACACCCAGGGGAATTCAGGATGGGGTAACTCGTCTGCCTACCCCCAGGTTTTGTTACCCAGAATCCCTTGCAAACATAAAAATTTGACCAAAAAAACACATTTTCCTCACATTTCTGTGGTGGGAAGTTCTGGAATCTGCGTGGATCAAAAAATTTCCACCCACCCAGCGTGCCCCCAGGTCTCCCGAAAAAAATGGTACCTCACTTGCGTGGGTAGGCATAGTGGCTGCGACATGAAACAGCAAAAAACGCAGCACGGTCGCACCTCAATTTCCCAGTGAAATTTAGCACGATTCGGACAAAAAGACTACCTTTTGTTTTTGCGCCGTAGCTCTGCCAGCACCTAGGGAAACCTAGCAAACCTATAAATTTTTGAAAACTAGACACCCAGGGCAATTCAGGATGGGGTGACTCGTCTGCCTACCCCCAGGTTTTGTTACCCAGAATCCCTTCCAAACATAAAAATGTGACCAAAAAAACACATTTTCCTCACATTTCTGTGGTGGAAAGTTCTGGAATCTGCGTGGATCAAAAAATTTCCACCCACCCAGCGTGCCCCCAGGTCTCCCGAAAAAAATGGTACCTCACTTGTGTGGGTAGGCATAGTGGCTGCGACATGAAACAGCGAAAAACGCAGCATGGTCGCACCTCAATTTCCCAGTGAAATTTAGCACGATTCGGACAAAAAGACTACCTTTTGTTTTTGCGCCGTAGCTCTGCCAGCACCTAGGGAAACCTAGCAAACCTATACATTTTTGAAAACTAGACACCCAGGGCAATTCAGGATGGGGTGACTCGTCTGCCTACCCCCAGGTTTTGTTACCCAGAATCCCTTGCAAACATAAAAATTTGACCAAAAAAACACATTTTCCTCACATTTCTGTGGTGGAAAGTTCTGGAATCTGCGTGGATCAACAAATTTCCACCCACCCAGCGTGACCCTAGGTCTCCCGAAAAAAATGGTACCTCACTTGCGTGGGTAGGCATAGTGGCTGCGACATGAAACAGCGCAAAACGCAGCATGGTCGCACCTCAATTTCCCAGTGAAATTTAGCACGATTTGGACAAAAAGACTACCTTTTGTTTTTGCGCCGTAGCTCTGCCAGCAACTAGGGAAACCTAGCAAACCTATACATTTTTGAAAACTAGACACCCAGGGGAATTCAGGATGGGGTAACTCGTCTGCCTACCCCCAGGTTTTGTTACCCAGAATCCCTTGCAAACATAAAAATTTGACCAAAAAAACACATTTTCCTCACATTTCTGTGGTGGGAAGTTCTGGAATCTGCGTGGATCAAAAAATTTCCACCCACCCAGCGTGCCCCCAGGTCTCCCGAAAAAAATGGTACCTCACTTGCGTGGGTAGGCATAGTGGCTGCGACATGAAACAGCAAAAAACGCAGCACGGTCGCACCTCAATTTCCCAGTGAAATTTAGCACGATTCGGACAAAAAGACTACCTTTTGTTTTTGCGCCGTAGCTCTGCCAGCACCTAGGGAAACCTAGCAAACCTATAAATTTTTGAAAACTAGACACCCAGGGCAATTCAGGATGGGGTGACTCGTCTGCCTACCCCCAGGTTTTGTTACCCAGAATCCCTTCCAAACATAAAAATTTGACCAAAAAAACACATTTTCCTCACATTTCTGTGGTGGAAAGTTCTGGAATCTGCGTGGATCAAAAAATTTCCACCCACCCAGCGTGCCCCCAGGTCTCCCGAAAAAAATGGTACCTCACTTGTGTGGGTAGGCATAGTGGCTGCGACATGAAACAGCGAAAAACGCAGCATGGTCGCACCTCAATTTCCCAGTGAAATTTAGCACGATTCGGACAAAAAGACTACCTTTTGTTTTTGCGCCGTAGCTCTGCCAGCACCTAGGGAAACCTAGCAAACCTATACATTTTTGAAAACTAGACACCCAGGGCAATTCAGGATGGGGTGACTCGTCTGCCTAACCCCAGGTTTTGTCACCCAGAATCCCTTGCAAACATAAGAATTTGTCCAAAAAAACACATTTTCCTCACATTTCTGTGGTGGAAAGTTCTGGAATCTGCGTGGATCAACAAATTTCCACCCACCCAGCGTTCCCCCAGGTCTCCCAAAAAAAATGGTACCTCACTTGCGTGGGTAGGCATAGTGGCTGCGACATGAAACAGCGCAAAACGCAGCATGGTCCCACCTCAATTTCCCAGTGAAATTTAGCACGATTTGGACAAAAAGACTACCTTTTGTTTTTGCGCCGTAGCTCTGCCAGCACCTAGGGAAACCTAGCAAACCTATACATTTTTGAAAACTAGACACCCAGGGAAATTTAGGATGGGGTGACTCGTCTGCCTACCCCCAGGTTTTGTTACCCAGAATCCCTTGCAAACATAAAAACTTGACCAAAAAAACACATTTTCCTCACATTTCTGTGGTGGAAAGTTCTGGAATCTGCGTGGATCAAAACATTTCCACCCACCCAGCGTGCCCCCAGGTCTCCCGAAAAAAATGGTACCTCACTTGCGTGGGTAGGCATAGTGGCTGCGACATGAAACAGCGAAAAACGCAGCATGGTCGCACCTCAATTTCCCAGTGAAATTTAGCACGATTCGGACAAAAAGACTACCTTTTGTTTTTGCGCCGTAGCTCTGCCAGCACCTAGGGAAACCTAGCAAACCTATACATTTTTTAAAACTAGACACCCAGGGCAATTCAGGATGGGGTGACTCGTCTGCCTACCCCCAGGTTTTGTTACCCAGAATCCCTTGCAAACATAAAAATTTGACCAAAAAAACACATTTTCCTCACATTTCTGTGGTGGAAAGTTCTGGAATCTGCGTGGATCAACAAATTTCCACCCACCCATCGTGCCCCCAGGTCTCCCGAAAAAAATGGCACCTCACTTGCGTGGGTAGGCATAGTGGCTGCGACATGAAACAGCGAAAAACCCAGCATGGTCGCACCTCAATTTCCCAGTGAAATTTAGCACGATTCGGACAAAAAGACTACCTTTTAATTTTGCGCCGTAGCTCTGCCAGCACCTAGGGAAACCTAGCAAACCTATACATTTTTGAAAACTAGACACCCAGGGCAATTCAGGATGGGGTGACTCGTCTGCCTACCCCCAGGTTTTGTTACCCAGAATCCCTTGCAAACATAAAAATTTGACCAAAAAAACACATTTTCCTCACATTTCTGTGGTGGAAAGTTCTGGAATCTGCGTGGATCAACAAATTTCCACCCACTCAGCGTGCCCCCAGGTCTCCCGAAAAAAATGGTACCTCACTTGCGTGGGTAGGCATAGTGGCTGCGACATGAAACAGTGAAAAACGCAGCATGGTCGCACCTCAATTTCCCAGTGAAATTTAGCACGATTCGGACAAAAAGACTACCTTTTGTTTTTGCGCCGTAGCTCTGCCAGCACCTAGGGAAACCTAGCAAACCTATACATTTTTGAAAACTAGACACCCAGGGCAATTCAGGATGGGGTGACTCGTCTGCCTACCCCCAGGTTTTGTTACCCAGAATCCCTTGCAAACATAAAAATTTGACCAAAAAAACACATTTTCCTCACATTTCTGTGGTGGAAAGTTCTGGAATCTGCGTGGATCAACAAATTTCCACTCACCCAGCGTGCCCCCAGGTCTCCCGAAAAAAATGGTACCTCACTTGCGTGGGTAGGCATAGTGGCTGCGACATGAAACAGTGAAAAACGCAGCATGGTCGCACCTCAATTTCCCAGTGAAATTTAGCACGATTCGGACAAAAAGACTACCTTTTGTTTTTGCGCCGTAGCTCTGCCAGCACCTAGGGAAACCTAGCAAACCTATACATTTTGGAAACTAGACACCCAGGGCAATTCAGGATGGGGTGACTCGTCTGCCTACCCCTAGGTTTTGTTACCCAGAATCCCTTGCAAACATAAAAATTTGACCAAAAAAACACATTTTCCTCACATTTCTGTGGTGGAAAGTTCTGGAATCTGCGTGGATCAACAAATTTCCACTCACCCAGCGTGCCCCCAGGTCTCCCGAAAAAAATGGTACCTCACTTGCGTGGATAGACATAGTGGCTGCAACAGGAAACGGTTCAAATCGTACGGTGGTGAATTTACATTACCTCATTGCAAAACTACCTTGATTTTGGGGGGGGGGGCATCTAAGTTTGTGGCCCGGGGCTCGGTGGTATTCTTTGCAAAGTAGCAAACCCAAACAGTTCTGAAAACTAGACACCCGGGGGAGTCCAGGGAGGTATGGCATGCGTGGGTCCCCCAATGTTTTCCTACCCAGAACTCTTTGCAAACCTTAAAAATAGGTAAAAATAGCACTTTTCCAAACATTTTGGCGTAGGATAGCCGTGCCGGCAGAAAAGTCCTACCACCCTGCGTTCCCCTTGTTCTCCCGAGTAAAAGGATACCTCACTTGTGTGGGTGCCCCAAAGCAGAACACGCCAAAAATGAATTTTGAAAAAAGTAGTTTTTAGTCATATTTAAGTTTTACAAATTAAGCACCCCAGCCTGAGTCACATGCCTTTGGCCCACCCACACAAGTGAGGTATCATTTTACTCGGGAGAACAAGGGAAACACTGGGTGGTAGGACATTTGTTCCGGCAGCGAGATCCCACCCAAAAAAGTATGGAAAAGTGGGTTTTTGGACCAAAATTTCAGGTTTGCAGGGGTTTCTGGGTAGGAAAACATTGGGGGACCCACGCATGCCATACCTCCCTGGACTTCCCCGGGTGTCTAGTTTTCAGAACTGTTTGGGTTTGGTAGTTTCCAAAGATGCCCGCCAAGCCCCGGGCCAAGAGCTCAGGTGACCCCCTCAAAAAATAAGATTATTTGGCTAAAGGTAATGTTTTGGTCGCCACAGTATGAATTGGGCCTTTTCCTAAAGCCGCCACTATGCCTACCCAGGCAAGTGAGGTACCATTTTTATCGGGAGACCTTGGGAAACGCTGGGTGGGTGGTAATTTGTGTGAGCCTAGTGATGCCACGCTTTCCCACACTAAAACGTGTGAAAAAACTGATTTTTCCAAGCACAAAATGAGGTTTGCAAGGGATTCTGGGTAAAGGAACGTTGGAGGATCCACGCAAGCCATACCTCCTTGGAAGCCCCCAGGTGTCTCCTTTTCAGAAATGTGTGGGTGTGGTAGGTTTCCCTAGATGGCTGTCTCGCACGGGGCCAAACACCCAGGTAACCCCTCTAGCAAAAGCTGGTGAACTTAACATTTTCACCATTGTTCCTTAAAGACACACACATACAGGTTGGATTTGGCACGAGGGCGAGTGATGGTTCAGTACATAAAATTTTATTAACAAGATATTTCAAAAAAATGAAATGGTCTGTAAATAAATAAATGCATAAAAACCGAACCAGTGACTCGCAACTCGTGAGCTGTAAAGCCACGACAAGGCACCAACCATTTTACAGGCCATTCACGCACCTTTCATACCTGATACAAACCAGACCATTGACACCATCCGAATGGAAAAGCAACACATAACAACAATCACAATAAGGGGCAAGGTACACCCTACTGCAGAAAGAGAAAAAAAACAATTATTACTGCACACCCATCTAATCCGCAAGCACACACACATACTGGTTGGATTTGGCCCGAGGGTGAGTAATGAATCAGTACATAAAATTGGATACGCAAGTAATTTCATCAAAAATTAAATACACTGCGTATAATTGAAAGTATGATAAACTGAACCACTGACTCACAGCTCGTGAGCTGTAAAGCCACGTCAAGGCACCAACCTCTTTACAGGCCATTCATACACCTTTCGTACGCGTGACACATACAAAACATTCACACCGCCAGCCGCGGACCCATCACATTTCAACACTCACACCAGCAAACAGCGCCATTCAAGGGCCCATCACTTTCACACGCCCACATTTCTGACACTGCAACTACACAAAATGATGGACTGTGTGGAGTGTCACTCAACTAGCAGTGTGTGTATTGACCAACAGAAAGTAACTACTCACACACCGCCTGCCGAGCGCCAGTCCACCCACACCACCATCCAAGCACCACTCCACACACGCCGCCAGCCAAGCTCCACTCCACATACACCGCCAGCCAAGCACCACTCCACTCACACCGCCAGCCAAGCACCTAACCATACACTCCGCCAGCCAAGCAAAAATCCACGCACCCTCCCAGCACAACTCCAATCCATGCACTATGCCAGCCAAGCACCAGACCACGCACACCACCAGCCAAGCGCCATCCACTCACACCACCAGCCAAGCACCCAACCATGCACTCCGCCAGCCAAGCAAAAATCCACTCACCCCCCCAGCACAACTCCAATCCATGCACTATGCCAGCCAAGCACCAGACCACTCACACCACCAGCCAAGCGCCATCCACTCACACCACCAACCAAGCACCTAACCATGCACTCCGCCAGCCAAGCAAAAATCCACTCACCCCCCCAGGACAACTCCAATCCATGCACTATGCCAGGCAAGCACCAGACCACGCACACCACCAGCCAAGCGCCATCCACTCACACCACCAGCCAAGCACCTAACCATGCACTCCGCCAGCCAAGCAAAAATCCACTCACCCCCCAGCACAACTCCAATCCATGCACTATGCCAGCCAAGCACCAGACCACGCACACCACCAGCCAAGCGCCATCCACTCACACCACCAGCCAAGCACCTAACCATGCACTCCGCCAGCCAAGCAAAAATCCACTCACCCCCCCAGCACAACTCCAATCCATGCACTATGCCAGCCAAGCACCAGACCACGCACACCACCAGCCAAGCGCCATCCACTCACACCACCAGCCAAGCACCTAACCATGCACTCCGCCAGCCAAGCAAAAATCCACTCACCCCCCCAGCACAACTCCAATCCATGCACTATGCCAGCCAAGCACCAGACCACGCACACCACCAGCCAAGCGCCAGTCCACGCACACCAACAATCCAAGCACAATCCTGCACACACCACCATCGAAATTAGAATTTTTTAAAGAAATACCATAAATCAAATGTAGAAACCTACAAATCTGCTAACACAAATTCAAAAACTAAATGCTTTGCACTAATGCAAACCTAAAAGCAAACTAAAAAATATTACAGAAAACAGACCAGACAGTACACTTACAAGCTCAATGAAACTCCCAAAACTTCTTTTGTGTGTGGTACGATTTAAAACAAGCTGGCACACACAATCCAGGATTTGAAGGACAGTCAGGACAGTGTATACGAGACTCCCTCCGCACTTCTCTTCGCCAACAGACTCTACATCTTTTAGTGGGATTGTCTTTTGCAGTTGTGGGAGGAATGTATTCTGGAAAGTGGCGATCTTTCAGTCTAGCCACTTCCTCCACCACTCCAAATCTTGGCACACTTACCTGTTCCACTAGTACAAGGCTGCCTATTATAGTCTCCTGAAACTTAACAAAAGGCATCTTTGACTCAGGACAAGATTTCTGGAAAACAACAAAAGCATTAAAGGATGCCAAGTGGAAAAGATGGATAGCCAACTTCTTGTACCAAACGTAAGCCTTTTGAAGAGCAGCATAAGGTTCCAACCTCTGATCTACTCTGTCAACACCACCCATGTGCCTATTATAGTCTAAAATGCACACAGGTTTACGCACTTCAGCAGTCTCACCCCGAACTGGCAGAGCTTCAGTGCTTTCGTCATGGATAGTAGTCAGCATGTAAACATCTCTCCTGTCTGAAAACTTCACAGCTAGAAGCTTCCCACATCGCAATGCAGTAGACTGTCCCCGCACAAGCCTTTTGCAAACAAGTTCTATTGGGAAACCTTTCCGGTTACTGCGCATCGTGCCACATGCAACAGTGCCCACTTTGGCCAACTCCTTGAACAAACGCACACTAGTGTAGAAGTTATCTACATATAAATGGTGGCCTTTGTTAAATAATCGTCTACCTAGTTCCCACACAATTTTCTCAGTCACTCCAAAAGTGGACGGACAAGCAGAAGTGTTAATGCTGGAATCCTTACCGGTGTACACCCTGAAATTATAAACATATCCAGTCTCACTGTCACACAGCATATACAGTTTGATGCCATAGCGTGCCCTCTTACTAGGAAAGTATTGCCTAAAAACCAAGCGGCCCTTGAACAATACCAAAGACTCGTCCACAGCTATTTCTCTTCCAGGTGCAAACATCTCAGGAAAACGATCAACAAAGTGATCAAGGACAGGCCGAATCTTAAAAAGACGGTCACAATCAGGGTGATCGCGTGGCAACGCTAAATCATTATCAACAAAATGCATCATGCGAAGAAGAAGCATATATCGATCACGAGTCATAACTGCTGGAAATATAGATGTTGCCATCAAGGGACTAGTGGACCAATAAGAAGACATTGATGGCTTCCTTAGCAAGCCCATCAAAAAAGTTAATCCCAAAAACTTCTTCATCTCTTCAACATATGTGGGAGACCAATGGGTAGCTCTGGAATGGGGCTTAAGGCTCGCACTGTGGTCCCTCAAATACTGCTCTGCATACAAATTAGTTTGCTCCACAATCTCCTGCAAAAACTCATCGTCAAAAAACAACTGAAAAAATTGAATTGGCAAAAAATTGTCAGTATTCACTCTACACCCTGGAACACCAGTGAAGTCTGGCAATTCCGGCTGCACCATGCCAGGGGCAACCCAGACGTCATCACTAACATGAGGAGAAGAAGCCACCCTAGCCTGCAGGCCAGATGCCTCTTGCTGCACTACATCAACGGGAACACTAGCATCCCCAGATGCCTCTTGCATCACTACACCAACAGGAATACTAGCATCCCCAGATACATTTTGCATCTCTTCACCAACAGGAGAACTCACATCCCCAGCTGCCTCTTGCATCTCAACATCAACAGAAGAACTCGCATCCCCAGATGCCACTTGCTGCTCAACAACAACAGAAAGACTAGCAGCACCAGATGCCTCATGCTGCTCTACAACAGGAAGACTAGCAGCACCAGATAACCTTTGGCGCACCACAGCAATGTGAAACCTTTTGGGCGCAGCCTTTACCACACTTGCCTGTTCCCGACGAGAAAAAAAGGGAAACCTTGAGGACCTAGGCTGCTGCTCACATGGCTCTTGCCTCTCTACCGGCACATCAATGTCCCTCTCTACCACAGGCACTTCATCAGCACTAGAAGAAGAATCATCATCCGATGATACCATGCGAAGAGAAAACTCACTGCCTGAATCTTCTGCACCTACCTCATGGTCCGAATCGGAGTCAGTGTCTGGACCATGGTCAGAGGAAGACTCAAAAAGCAAACTAACAACCTGCTTAGCAGTAATCCTGTGAGCAGCCATTATCCTTACAAATCAAGAAGACTACACACACAAGTGAACAACAACCTAAACTGTGCAAAGGAAGAAGTAAACAAGGTAGAGTCTTCACACAAAAATCAATACACTCAAAAACAATTCAAATCTAACCAAATATAAGAAGACTCACCAGCACCTACTCTGCTGAAACACAGCAAAAAGAAAGGAAATCCCACTGGAAAGAAAAAAAAGTATAGATTAGACAAAGTACACATCAAGCAGCAATACAAAAAAAAAAGTTAACAATCAAGAAACACAAAGCCACACAAACAGCAATAACTTCACTTTTCATAACAACACATTTATCTAGGAAAAATAGTACAAAAAACATTTACTTACCAAGCACATGCAACTACACAAGCTGCAAAACCAGCATTAACCGAACCACGACCTACACCAATACAAACAGCAAAAGCCTGGATCAAAAACAAAGAAGAAAAAAAATAATTTAATACTACATTTCACAAACAACATAACAAATGAATAAACAATACACAAATTTACCCCCAAAATCACATCCACACAGATGGGCCATCAAAAAGAGCAAAACGGACAAAAGTACGGGTTGATTTGCCCACCGGGGGGGAGGCCAGAAAATCTAAATTTAAAATCCGACCCACCTGAAAGCGACCCTTGCCCAATGGGTCACTTCCTACAATCTAAAATAAAATCCCTGGTGCTAGTGGGGGCATTTCCACCGCACAATCGCAATGCTGTGCGCGACCGTGAGCCAGAAATGCCCTGCAAAGAGACATCAGAAGAGAGGAAAATCACTTACCTCTCCCCTGATGCCTCTTTGCAAACCCCCCCAAATATCTCAAAACCAACCTAACACCTCCAGGCGCAGGAAGCAAATGGCTTCCCGACCGCCTGGGAATCCCTGAAGATGTTGGCGCGTGCTGTGCGCGCTGACGTCATCAGGGATTCTCATGGGGAGGGGGACAACAGAATTACTGTGGTTAACTGCGATGCTGGACAGAGGCACTTGCATCCTTGATTTTCACAAGCGCAATCCTAAAACAGTTCCTATGACCAGGAGCTTCTTTCTCCCCATCTGCTGCTCTCAACAGTCTCTGACCATTTATACACATAAGAGGCATGTGAACTCACACAGAAGATCCCCGTTTGGCAACGCCCACCAACTAGCGGAGTGCACCATCTTTCCTAAATTTACCCACTATGATGGACAGCTCACTCAAGGGACCTGTGCACACATTGGTGCGATGGCATAGTAACACACACGGACACTGGAGACAAAGCAAGCGCTCGAGTTGCAGCACAAATTCAGGAAAACATTCATCAGCCCACAAACATTTGTGACCTTCCCACTATGATGCACAGCTCACACAAGGGACCCCTGCGCACATCTGTGCAATTGCATAGTAACGCACACATGGACACTGGAGACAAAGATGGGGCTCGAGTTGCAGCACAAACTCAGGAAAGCAATCATCAGCCCAAAAACATTTGTGAACTTCCCACTATGATGGACAGCTCACTCAAGGGACCCCTGCGCACATCGGTGCAATGGCATAATAACACACACAAAGGTCACTAGAGACAAAGCAGGTGATCGAGTTGCAGCACCAATTCAGTAAAACATTCATCAGCCCAAAAACATTTGTGACCTTTCCACTATGATGCACAGCTCACACAAGGGACCCCTGCGCACATCTGTGCAGTTGCATAGTAACGCACACATGGTCAATGGAAACAAAGATGGCGCTAGAGTTGCAGCACAAATTCAGGAAACAATCAACAGCCCAAAAACATTTGTGAGCTTCCCACTATGATGGACAGCTCACTCAAGGGACCCCTTCGCACATGGCATTGTAACACACACATGGTCACTGGAGACAAAGCATGTGTTTGAAAAGCAGCACACAAAAAAAAACATTCATCAGCCCAAAAACACTAGTGAGCTTTGCCTAGGCAGCACAGGTGTGTTTTTCAGCCACTTCAGGTACACAAAAAATAAAAGAGATGAAGGACAGAGGCACTTGCATCCTTCAATAAAATCAGCACTACATTCACATTTTAGAAATGACCCCATCTGTTTTTTTTTTCCAACAAATCAACATTTTGTCATACCAGAGGCATGAAAACAAGTACAAAGTAATGTTACCCCACAAAGGGGAGCGACCCTTCCCCAAGGGGCCGCTCCCCGAACAACCAAATTGTCCACAAATGCAAGAAAAAAAACCCTACCATTCCAGCTGCACGATCGCACGATCGTGCAGCAGAATGCTCCAAACTTGCAACGAGTGAAAGGAAAAGCCTTTCCTTTCACTCGATCTCCTTTTGAAAACTTTCCCCCCTGCCCCAGCCGCAAAACTGACCTCTGAACCATCCGACGCGCAGGGAGCAAATGGCTTCCCTGCGCGTCGGTAAACAACAGGAACCCCCAGTGACGTCAGCGCGCCTCGCGCGCTGACGTCATTGATGACGTGGGCGGGGAGGGCGGGGGGAGGCAGGGGAAGGTCTTCCCCTGCCATCCCCGCAGAAACGAACGAAATCGGACTGACTCGGGGAGAGCGCTGGCGCTTCCCCCGAGGGTGGGGCTCATGACGAGCTGGGCTCGTCATGAGCGTGCGAGCGCCCTACTCCATGACGAGCCCAGCTCGTCATCAGCCCCGAAGGGGTTAATGAGGTTGGTGCCTTGCCATTGGCATTACAGCTCACGAGTTGTGAGTCTTTGGTTAAGCTTTTTAACCTTTTAGTTATTAACAGTGCATTACCTTTTTGTGACATCTTTTGTTAATAACATTTTACACTCTGAACCTTCGCTTACCCTTGTGCCAAATCCAACCAGTTTGTGCGTGTACTTAAGGAATAGTTAGATTTGAAGTAATATTTGTCTTTTTTTTCTTTCTCTGCCAGAGTGTACTTTGTCTCTCCATTGTCTGTTCATGTGAGTGTTGTGATTTGCTGGGCCCGCGGCTGGTTGTGTGAATGGGTGCATCATGTATAAAAGGTATGTGAATGGCCTGTAAAGAAGTTGGTGCCTTGAAATGGCTTTACAGCTCACAAGCTGTGAGGTCATTGGTTCAGGGTTTTACCTTTAATCATTAGCAGTGCATTTTCTTGTTAATAAAATATAACCTTTCACTCGCCCTCATGCTAACTCCAACCAGTATGTGTGTGTACTTGAGGAACAGATGGATGGGCAGTAATATTTGTCTACTCTGTCTTTTTCTGTGAAGTTGTTGATTATCTCTAGGGAAAAACTACAAACTCTAGATATTTTTGTAAACTAAGAACCATGGGAAATACTGGGTGGTGTGCTTCTCGTGGATCCCAAAAGGTTTTATTACCCACAATGCCATGCACACATAAAAATGTGACTATAGTCACACATTTTCCTTGCATAACTGTGCCATAATCTTCCGGAACCAGAAAAAACACTTTGTTACTACCAAAAGTGTTCCCCCACATCTCCCAATAAAAATGGAACCTCACTTGTGTGTGTGGGCTAAGTACTTGCGACATGGACGGGCCCAAAAGGATGCAGGGAATATCAGCTCAGTGTTCCTTAGCATATTTGTCTTTGCAAGTGTGGATATAACCCTACAGTAGTAAGTGGCTGGGCCAGAAGTCTCAAAACCAGAAAGAGAAGCAAACGTTTGTGCAAATGTTTTTGAACTACCTTTCTGTGGTATTGGGCAGCGTTCCCATTTAGTGTAATTGTAAACAGCATGTAGGATACTAGGTTTGTGTAAAAAAAATGGTGACCATAATGTTGATAACAGAACATAGAGCTATAATTTGATCTACCATCAATTAATTCTTCAGAAGTAAATGCAGCTGATTGTTATAAATCTGCTAGCAAATTTTGCACTGTTTCAATGTCTTAATCATCAGAGAAAGTACTAGAGGTGATGATATAATTTAAGGAAATTTTAAATGAATACGGTACTTGTAAAAGTTGAGTAGGCCCATACACATCATACTATACCCTGTCCCATACAATTCCTTCTAGAAAAGGAACTGCTGGAATGTTAGCCAGGGACAGGTCTATTTGTTCATGGTGTGATGATACATGTGGTTTCAGTACCAAACTCACAAGTTGTACTGCAGAGCATTCTGGGAGATAGTGTCCATTCAAAATCAGGAGAAAGACAGTCACACAACCAATCCAAAGGACCAGGAATAGTAATTCAATTGTAATCCAGAGTTGTAACCAAGAAGTAACAAAGTATGCCAAGGGTAGAGAGAACGCATGTGTAGCTTAAAATAAAGAGGCAGTGGCAATGGTATCTCACTTTCATCTGAATATGATCACTCGTCATAGTCCACGAAGTAGCCAGATGCTGTCTGATCTAATTTTAGCAGCTGAGTAGGTTGTATAGAACTGGGAGATGACTCAATCGGTGGCATGTTCACATAGACATATTCAGTTTTTCCAAATTGAAATTTTTGTTTCTGTACTTGTTGATTGTACAGTTGTAGTTGTTACAACAGGAAGAAGAAATACTTTATTGTTGTTCACAGTTCCTCTTTGGAGAGAGGAATATTTTAGTTATTAAAGCTTCCATCTTAACTTCCTGAACGGTAGTGAGAGGAGTAGTGCCTTCCATTGAGAATCGGCCACATAATGTGGTTTGATCAGATCAATTAAGACAAATATTTTGTCTTGGCAGCTGGCAAGACTCAGAAGCAGTACAGTTCTGGTACCTTCGCCAGCCAGGACAGGCACAGGTAAAATGGCCCAAATTCTTTCTTGTGCACACTTTTTTCCCTGACCAGATACACAATCTTTGGGACCCAGCCAGGTCTTGCCAGTACAACCTTCACTTCCCCAGTGGCAGAGGGTTTTACTTGGACGTTGCTTTGTACACCCTGAAATTAATTGAGTTCCTGTAAAACAATTGTTGATGTGAAATGGTGTTTCCACTGCCACTCCTATGAAATTATCAAGGTCTGGGACCCACATTTCCACTCCAAACAGAAATTTATATGGAGTACAACAACCCATGGATTTTTCTGGCATTTTATTGTGTGCCCTCTGGACCCCTTATAGGTGATTGACCCACTGCGACTTGAGCCTAATGCCCTTGCCGTTAAGGACTGATTTAAGTCTTGGTTTTTCCTCTCAACTATCGCATTTCCCTCAAGATGATAAGGGGAGGAGATTTGCAAGGTCACACCCAAATTTCCCATGGCTTCTTTGTAAGTCTGAGAGCAAAGCTCTGGACCCTGTGTGGAATGTAGTGTGTCAATTGTGTATGTCCCAATGAAGATACGCAAATCCTTTATAACAGTTTGGTGTCAGCCGACCACTGTGGCTAAACCCAAAGGAATCTGCAGCATTAATCCACTGCCACCAAGATGTACTTTTAAGCACCGTCTGAGTGTAAAGGGCCCCATTGATCCAAATAGATGGTCTGTTTAGTTACACCAGGCCACCAGTAGCGCTTCTTCAATAAAGAAACTGTACCAGTAACCCCTGTGTGTGCTGAACCCAGACCTTCTTGTGCAACAAGTATTAAACCCGATCTGCGATCAGTGTTTGGTATAATTCTATCCATCACTCCTGAAAACTGAGCATACAGTATATTTTGTCATCTAACTTGTTGGTGTACTTGACTGGACTGCCTTTCGGTAGGTGTGTGTCATTGCGAGCAGCATTGACAGCCACCATGATGTCTCTGTCTAATCTTGTACTAGAATGTGTTATTGTATGTATGTATTTATTTCTTGTTGAGCGCGGCTGTCACCCAAAGGGTATCCTGTTATTGAAGCAATGGCAGCAATGCAGACTGTTGCCTTAGCAACTTCATCCGCCATGTAATTCCCTGCAACAGGAATGCCAACACATTGTTGACTCAATGTGCAGATCATATCAGTTTGTGGCAAGCATTCTTTTAGCTTCGCTGTGAGAAGCTGGCCTGGTATATGATGTCCACTAATGTAAGTGGGTACCTTGCACCAGTCCAGGCAACCCTTATGGTGATTTAAGAGGTCTTACACAACCCAGACAATGCTGAGGAAGACCAGGACCTGGATACGAGCTGTCCCATGAAGGATGTTGAGTGCTGGCGGTCCGGTTTCTGGCGGGAGCAGCAACAAGCCGGGGCAAATGCAACCCATGCAGGAAGTCGAGAAGGTGCAAAGTTGGGACCAGCAAGGTCTACGGGACTCACCACAAGTAGGGGAGTCAGGGCAGGCCCTGAGAAATCAGGGGTGCCCAAAAGAAACAAGTGTGACCTTCAAGTGGACCCCCAGACAGAAGGCACTGGAGTCACAAGAGGACCTTAAGCAGCTCACCAAAAGATGCAGGCCACGATGCACACAATGTGGTGGAGCAAAAGCTTCTAGTCACTGGAGGTGCTTGAGGTTGGGGCTACTTGGAGCCCGAAGATCTTCTTGCAAAGATGACAACAAGCCTTTGCAACTACAATGGGGATGCAGTACTCAAGGGTTCGGTTATTGCAACCCCCACGAAGACTACTGGCCTCAAACTTGGTGAGAAGTTAGAGCGGGCCTCAGGAGCTGGTAAAAACCACCACCTGTGATATAGAGCCCACAGAGTCCAGAGGAGCTCAGGATCTGCAGACTGGTCGACTTAGTTGCGGTGCCTGTGAATGCAGGGGAGTGACTCCTTCACTCCGAGGGAGATTACTGTGGTTATCCTTGATACGTCAAAGACCTTGGAAGGTTCCTGTATGATGCACAGGCACAGACAATGAAGCAGACTGGAAGGGAGATGAAGTCGGGCGCAGATAAAGTCCAGCGTAGTCCAGAGTGCACAGACTGTGGAAGTGCAATGGTGTCTGATATGAATCTTATTCCACCTCAAATCTAGGGACCTACACCCAGGTAAGCCCTTAAGTACCCTAGGGAAAGGGTTGGGAAGATTCAGGGGATACTCCAAGGGGAGGGTCTGGACAGGGGGGAGGTTTCTCCCATGTCCTTTGTCCAGTTTTGTGCCAGAGCAGGACCAATGGCTACCAGGACTGGTTTGAACTGGAATATGCACAAGGACACCAAATGTGCCCCCCATGCAGACTTTCTGGAGCTGGCAAGCGCACCCACTCAGCCCTAATACACTAAATCCTGTCTGGGAGGTGGTGACACCTCCCTGTGACAGAATGCTTATTGTTGCACCTTCTACTGCTCGAGTGTGGCTCAGTAGTAGGAGGGTATAAATGTGTCTCTGGTCGGCAGCAACCATTTTGTTGTCTCCTGGTCAAGAAGGCTGGTACCAGGAATACTAAGTGCCTAACGGATGGCTCTTCCAGTGCTTGGAATCATACCTCCAACACCAATAATAGGGTGGGGGTATGATTCCAACATGTTTGATACCAAACATGAAAGGATTTGTTGCAGCAATTTTCGATATGGTCATCACGGTGCCCCTCTATGCAGTAGGTGGCTGCTTCACTGGCAACCTGGGAGCATGGACTTCGTAGGCTGCAGGGGTGTCCTGCTCATGCGGGTGCACCCTCTCACTTAGAACCAAGCACCCTGCCCTCAGGATTACAGAGGCCTGCTATAGGGGTGACATATGTTTTAAGTGCAGTGAAACAAAATTTTTAGTAAGTGGTGCATGCACCAACTTACACATGTTTCAATGGCAGGCCCGTAGGTTCAATTTGAATAGTCGCCCATGGGTTGCATAATACATGCTTCAGCCCATGGGGAACCTCTGGATACCTATGGCCTGGGTACATGGGTACCATATACTTGGGACTGACATGGGTACCCTGGTATCCAATCTGGGATGAACCTAAGTACTGAACTTACCAATTTAAGGAGAAGACAGATAGACTGGGGTCCTGATTAGCAGGATCCCGGTCAGTCTAGTCAAAAACAGCATCACTTCAAGCAAAAAGTGAGGATAACCATAGGAAGCAGATCATTCTTTCCTACATTCGCCACCAATTCCCAAAGCATCTTGTGCTTGATTGTGCAACCCTTGGACTCTCAAAATCCATTCTGGCCACAATAGTGAAGGTATTCATTATAGGACTTGACACAGTAATATGAATCATACACTATAAATGTGGAGAATCTATGATCCGCATTATTAACTGCCAATATCAGGGCTTTGCGTTCTGCGAGCTGCGCTTTACGGTCCCCTAGGAACTGTGTGTGTGTTTTTTCAGGATGGAACTTTCCATCATGCATGCACCTTTTTACTACTGCCAACGTCGCAGACTATTGGTGTCTTTTCCCTAAGGCAGGCTGAGCAGACCCATCAGTTTAGATAATATAATCATACTGATCTAGAGTCATTATTTCATTCTGCAGAGGATATTCTTGTTTATACTGCAAAAAAGCTTGTTTGTAATAAAGGGTGGTAAGAATCACACTGCGTAGGAGTTTTACCGGGTTAAAGCAGTGAAGTTATCAGGGCTTCCTGCATAGTGCAGGGGAGACTTCTTCCAATGCAGCATAAAAAACTCTTATTAATATGGGGCTAACAGGGGGGCATAGGTTTTATAGAATTTAATCAGGAGGCCATCTGAGCCTGGGGCCCGGTCAGAGTTCATCTTCATAATGGCCTCCGTAATCTCATCAAGTTCCAGTTCCAGGCCCAGAAATTTTCGTTGGGTATCTCCTAACCAGGCGAGTGCGACATCATCAAAATAAGAAGGTAAGTCAAGCGGCGCGCCCCTATGTGAGGAATATAGTGTCTCATAGTAATCTCAAAAAGTTCGAAGTTGGTCTGGAAGATTCCTGTGTGTGTGTGTCCCTGGGCATTCTGTATTGCGGTAACATAATTAGTAAATTTAGGGGGCTTAATTGCGATCGCTAGCGCCTTCCTGGGGCGTTCACCCTCCCCAGATATGCGCGCTGCATGCGGCTTTCCGCAAAATTTACACTCCCTGTCTGCAATTGTCTCAAATTAAGTGAGTTTGTCCCACATGTAGGCCTTGGTCACGTCATCATTCGGACCATGAGTAAGTGTGTGTTCCAGCTCTCGCATTTCAGTTTCCAACTTTAGGAGGTCGCCTTGCAGGGATTTTAGAATTTCACTCCCCTTGGCAATGCACCACCCCCTTACAGTAACTTTAAAGGCCTCCCACACCATTGTAATACTAGATACGGAAGTCAAGTTGCGGTCAAAGAAGTCCTGGATATCTTGCTCTAATTCAGCCTTAAACGCAGTGTCGCAAAGGTGAGAGGGGTTGAGACACCAGCTCAAATATGGGGAACAGCCCAGGGGAATTCGAAATTCCACAGTGACTGGAGAGTGGTCTGAGAAAGTGCGGGGCAAATGAGTTGCCTGGGCCAGCCAATGCGCCATCCCTGTCGACATAAACACATAATCTAGTCATGCCCAGGTGGAGTGAACTGCCGAGTGGTGGGTGCCCTCTCTGAGTGCAGGATGCAGGTGTCTCCAAATGTCAATCAGGCAGTTAGTATCTACAATATCGCATAGTGTCCGCTGTTGTAGGGTGTTGGTAGGGTTCGGGATCTGTCCATCGGAGGCTGTAAGGCAGTATTGAAATCTCCCCCCAGAATGACATATGCGATGCCAAGTGCTTGAATCTTGCCCCACAGTGAGAGTAGAGCATTGGGGTTATCATTGTGTAACTGGCAAATAGTACTTCATGAGAGTGCAGTCGCCCCCATAGCAAGCTAAACCTGCTGCCTCTGTCAGATTCCATACCTTTGGGCGTGAAAGCCACCCCATGTTCAATCAAGATGGTCACTCCCTTAGAGTAAGTAGAGTAGGACGAAAAACTACGACATGAGGCCCATCTAGACGCGAATTGAGGGGTACTACTGGGCGCTAATTGTGTTTCCTGCAGGAGGGCAATGTCTGCGCTTCCGAGGATCATTAAGGCCTAGAACCTTCCATGAAGACATTTTGATGGTTCGAAGTGCTTGCGCCTCACCCACCGATCCCATGACAATAAGTGCTAAACATCATGTGTAGATTAAAAACTGTCTTCCCTTCGGCACATAGGAATATAATTTGCACAATACAGTGTCCAACCTCCCACTCCGGCGTCCCCAGCTTGCCGGGTATTAAATCTCCACCCATCAAAACAAACCACATCGTAAAGAACAGAGGTTTCCCACCCAAGGGGGGGTTCAGGGGGTTTACCCTGTAGGGGGCAAGAACTACTAGGGGCACTCGACCCACCCAGTCACCTCCATACTTTCACCCACTGGCTCCTCACCTTCGCAGCCGTGCAGCCAAACGTGGGACGGAGGTGGTTAACCAAGCAGGGTATTGTTCGCATATTTAAACATGTTCAGTCATTCATACACATCACCAATAAAGATCAGTTTGTCCCATCAGGAAGAGGTGTCAGGTCGCTCGGCCAGGGTCACCGCCTTTATTGTATATCAGTCCTGCTGGGATAGCGGAGAGTGTGATCTGGAGCGACCTCGGGCAGCTTCTTTTCTGGAGGATGCTCTCCTATGATGCTTTATGTAGTCCTCAGCCTGCTGCGGGGTAATAAAAAAATGCTGTTTCCCGTGGTGCGTGATTTTTAGATTGACAGGATATAGCATGGCGTAGGGGATCTCCTGAGTTTGAAGCTTCTTTTTTACTCCAGCGAACTCCAGCGAACCTGTGTCTTGCTTCCTGCACTGCTGGCGAAAAGTCCGGAAAGAACGCAAGTGTCGTGTTTTCAGAAGGGACATGCTGTTTTTCACGGGCTAGTCGGAGAATCACATCCCGGTCTCGATAGTTGATGAAGCGAGCTATGAAGGGTGGGCAGCCAAAGATCTGTGCGCCCTTTCCACAATGAGATGTGACGAAAATGATTCCCTGCCAAAGATATCTACAATTAGATTTTCTATGAAGTCCTCCATGCGGCCTGTGTTGGTGGATTCTGCCAGGCCTAAGATGCGTACATTATTTCTTCGGGACATGGCTTCCAAATCTTCATTTTTATCTGCTATTATCTTGAGCAACTTATCCATCTGCGTGACATGGTGGCCACAGGTTGCTGCACTGTGTTCCAGGTCTGAAATCCTACTTTCGGCCTCTTTCGGGTATCGTGTTGGCTCAGTTTAGTGACCACAGTGTCCATTCTCATATTTAGTGCGTCAATTTTAGTCTCGATTGATGTGAGGCTTTGTTTCATCCCTAGCAAGAGCGCCTTCCAGTCTTCCTCAGGCGGGGCATCAGACGTGGGCTCCGTGTGGTCCGCCTCTTGGGACCCTGGGTTTTTTCGGGACTCGAATGGAATTTTGGACTGTCTAGCTTCATTGCGCCCCATTTTTCAGCAGTAATGTAGTAGTTCAGTTGGAGGTCCACAGCATATGACGGATAGGTAGACAGATTGCAGAGCGCTATGTCCGCGCTAGGGAGCACCAGGCGGCAAGGGCCGAAGCAGTTCGCCAGACCGCTTCGTGTATTGTGTGTAGGGAGGGCACTAGTGGAGAAAGGTAACATAAGGTATCTTCGTGGTTGTCCAGTATCTAGGGCGGATAATATTGCTCAGGGAGTGTTACCACGTTACACTTGGGTGGCAATAATAGGTAAGTGTTGTCGCTGTACTTATAGGTAGGAGAGGTGGGGATCTCCGCGGATCACCCAGCCGGCCACTCCCGAGTCTTCAGTAAGTCCCGCCAAATCCAGGTGTCCTTAGCAGGCAATCAGGGGTATCTCCCCGCAAGCAACATTTTCCAGGTGGCGGCACTGATCAGGCGGGTCGGGTGTAGTAATGGGGTAGGTGGCGACAACAGCACTCAGCTCCTATGAGGTGCGGCAAGAGCGTGTAGGCTCCTCCACCATCAAGGCTGCCGTCTACCACCAGCGAAGTCAGTGATGCAGTCTTTAGCGGCCAATACAAAATGGCGGCTGTGAGTATATTGTCTTCCCCCTCCAACGTCTTTGCAGCCTTCACACCCGATCCTCTCCGCCCCAAGACCGGCCCTGAGGGTATGTACCACAGCTTCACTACCAGACGGGAAGGTCTACCATCATGCCCGTCAATGTGCACTGCTCCGGTCGCAATCTTTTCGCACGGCACAGTGTGAGGCTTCAGTAGTGCCCAGAACCCGCTATAAGGTAGTCGGGGGTAATTTCTTGCCGCTAGCAGTTCCACATCGCAGAGCCGTTTATAACGGACTGGCGCAGGGGCTCTTCGTATGCCCTCGCCGGGTGTGCAGTTTTGCGAGGGGGGGGGGCCACACGCGCCCTCGGTTATCCGCGGCAGGCAGCCCCATGAACAGTGGCAGGTGTAGGTCAGCACGCCCCCCTTGCCTCCACAGCCAGTCTTGAGTCACTCACCGCGGGCAGCGCTACTCCCCGAACTGGCCTGCAAGTAGCATCACTGCTGGTCCCGGCCACCACGTTTCTGTAGGCCTCCAGCCTCTGGTCTCTCGTAGCTATGGTTGCCGGGTGGCAGGTTTGTGGAGGTCAGGCAGCAGGTCGCGGTAAAATGCAGGCACTGTTTAGGTGCTCACAGTGTCGAGTTAGGGGGCATATAAGACATGGGCGGCAACCTCTCGGCACTGCGCTTCCATCGGTGGAAAGTATTTCAGGAAAATATGCGTTAGGATGGCATTAAAGGATTATATGTTGCTCGGTAGGGCTGGATCCTCACACACGCACGGCCATCTTGGTCCAGCGCCACCCAGCGCCCCCCAAAGTCTCTAAAAACATTAAATGCAATCTGCTTTATGGTACCAATTACCGGTAAAAAAAGAGATTAAACAGCGTTTCCTAATACAGCATAGTAGATACCAATGAACACCCCAGAAGAGGAGAACAAAGGGCAGTAGCGAAAGTTAACACAGTGCATGAAGTGCAAAGTGCAATCTACTTTATGGTACCGTAGAAGAAGAGATTATTACCCATTTTTCTCAATACAGCATGGTAAATACCATTGAACACCCCTAAAGAGGAAAATAAAGTGTACTAGTGAAAGTGACCACAATGAATAAAGTGCAAAGTGCAATCTAGTTTATGGTACTGATTACCTGGAAAAGGAGAGATTAATACTAACTTTGCCCAATACAGGTTAGTAGTCCCATTAGACACCACCGCATGGGAGAACAAAGTGATATAGTGAAAGTGAGCACAGTGCATAAAGTGCAAGGTGCAAGTAACTAAGCCTACTACAATTTGCAAAAGATCATATAGACACCAAGCTTAATATATTGTACTGCATTTCAAATTTATATCACTAAATTCAGTCCTGAAGTTCCGCATTAGGTTGAGTTGCCCCTCATTTTTTAATTTTCCGTTTGCATGAGAAATCTTTTGTAGTAACTCTTGAGCTTCTTTGAGAAAAGAGCAAAGATGGAACTGGCCTCTCCATAAAAGTTTCAATTTGGACTGCTGAACGATAGAGACCGGTGTTCCTGCGCTCTTAAATTTACCCACAAAATCCCTCCTCCGACGTGCTGCAAACGTTAACATATCAGAGAACACTCTCACCCTGGCCCCGTCGGGTAGGACAATATCCTTTCTTTGAATTGCCTTAATTAAAATAGCCTCTCTAATGCAAAAATCTGAAATATTCACAATCATCGTCGTAGGGTACTTTTGCCATAGAAAGTTTCTGGGAAGGAACCCCTATGAGCCCTCATTATATGAAGGTCCTCTGGTGCATTCTCAAGTATATGTTCTCTAATCAGCGTCTCAATATAAGACAAGGGGCTTGACTGGCCATTGAGGAGTTCACTGTCCTCCAGCTTCCCTGTGAAGCGCAGATGTCATCGATAATCGTCATTTTCCATCTTGTCCATCTTCAATTGTGAAGCCTGCAGTTTTTTATGAAGAGAAGCAATATCAGAGTCACAGAACAAGGAATGGCCTTCGATATCAGATACACGTTTCTCCAATTCTTTAAATTGCACAGGTATTTGCTGTACCATATTTTCAATTTTATCTAATCTCTGATGAAGAATAGTCTTGAAAAGCTGTTGCATTTGGCGCGTCAAGACCACCGAGGACTGACTCAGACTAAAACTCTGCCTGGAGTGGTCAGTTGTCATTACACCACCTGCTGATTTTGCAAATCCAGCTCTTTAGCCATGGTTTCCACCTGAAGACTCACGGATACTGAACACCGCAGCAACCCTCGGCAGTCTGGTATCCCTGGGTCATGTGAAAGTGCAGCCAGACCTTTCCCTTGTACAGACTGCCCCCTCAGACCCGGGTTGTTACCAGGCAAGAGTTCCAGAAAGACTCGACTGAGGGGGTCTGAGATAATGCTCCAGTTTGCTTTCGGTTCTGCAGGTTGCAAATTAGTTTCCTCTTGGATTGCCTTATGACTTTTTGGGAATAAAGAGTAATCTTTATGGGTATTGTCCCTCCGGTTGTTTATTTTTCTTCTGCACTGCTTTTCTTGCGGCCATTTGTGCAGACCTTTTATTATTTCCAGCGCCATCAGTCTCCTGCAGATTGGTAGAGGAACAAGGTTCACTCACCTCCTTTAACTTTCGGTAACTGTCTGGGTCCATGGCATTCCCCTCCCCAACGACCGTATCGATGGTGGCGAATTCCGGGGAGGACCCTGAAAAAGCCAGCGCCTGGGGAGAGGGACCTGGAGCTAAGTGATCCTTTGAAGTATTAGCAGCCCCGCTATTTTTCTGCATGGTTCTTCCTCTCTTAGCTGCAAGAATGAGTGGTTGAGCTGCTTTTCTCTTAGCCTTCTGAGTTGGTGCTGAAGGGCTGGGGGCTGAAGCTCCTGCTCCTACTCCTGTCCCCCTCGGGACCATTTGTCGCATGCTTCACAATCCAGACCCCAGAATGAATGTCTATTGTTTTTTCGCTGTGTGGACGCTGTATTGACAAAACTAATTTTCTAATTTTAAAAAAATAAAAAAATTATATTTCTTTTTATTATCATGAAAAACATAAACAAACAAGGCAATAAAAACAGTACAGCTAGATATGCGCTCAGAGAGGAAGGAAGTGCATTACAATTTGATACAAATCGTCAGTGTAAGGGGAATGCAGGGGGGAAATCAGAGTCATAAACATCAAAGCTCAAACATCGTTAGGAATGTCAGGTCAGGGGGAAAGCGGAGCATACGGAGCGTCCGCGAGGGGAGGTGTACATGTATCACCCCGGTAGGAGTTCCAATGGCCCCAGATTTTACCCCACTTATTAGGTCTGCCACGCGCCACATACACGGTCTCTAAACATACACCAGTCCATGTTCTACTTCCATGCCAGGACTGTGGGCGGTCTCTGGGGGCCCCAAAACTGCGCAATATCTCTCTTGGCAACCATATTCCCAAGGGTCCCCCACTGAGTCTGCCCCACATCATAGTCAGTCGGTTCCCAAACATTCAGCAAACAACGCCTTGCTTCAGGCAACAGCGTGATACCCGTGACCTCTTCCATCACAGCATGTACTCGACTCCAGAACACTACCACTTCCGGACATTCCCAAATTATGTGGCGGAAAGTACCAGTCAAACCGCATCCACGCTTACAAAATCCACCCACGGAATATCCCATATGAATCAGGTGAGGGCCTGTCACATAAATCCGATGCAGGATCTTGAGCTGTACGAGGCGGAGACGAGCCGCAATCGCGACCTCCTTCGGAGAGGATATCGCCGACTTCCAATCCTCGTCATCCAACTCCAGACCGTCACTGGTCCAAACCTCTCTAAGTTGGACCAACAAGTCAACTCGATCATTAATCAATTTCTTATATATCAGAGAAATAGTGCTGTCGGGAACATATCCGTCAAGCACCCGATCTTCAAGTGGGGATGATTCCGGGATAATGGTACCTGCAGGAAAGACCGAACTCAACGTGTGGCGGATCTGCGCATAACGGAAGAACCCCTTGTCACTCAGCTCATATTCTACTTTCAACTTTTCAAAGGTCTTAACCCTATCTTTAGCCCAGATATCACTCACCCTGCAAATACCAATCATATCCCACTTCTCGAAACCTATCGTCTTCCACAGGCTGCCCAGTCTTTCAGATGCATATAGCGGGGTCGCTCGAGTCAGTCTATCTCTCCATCCCATTGCCGCATTCGCACATTGCCACACTTGTACCGCTATCTTAGTGGGTCCCGAAAGTTTCTTCCCAGCAGATTTGGAATAAAGCGCCCTGTTATAATCGCCACCGGGCAGCAGCCACTTATCCATCTCAAACGCAGGATTTAACGCAGGACCGTACATTCCATGATTAATTGCTCCCAGCTGGGAGGCCCAATAGTATCGCTTTATATCCGGAAGTGCAATACCACCGTCATACCAGGGAAGCGTAAGCTTGGCGAGGGCGATACGCGAACACCCACCCCATATCAACTGTCTCTGCAAACTTTCCACTTCTCGAAAATAGCTTGTCGGAATGGCATCAAATGTGTTCTGAAGCGCGTAAAAAAACCGCGGCAAAGACATCATTTTGAAAAGAGCTACACGCCCAAGGGGGGACAATGGCAGTCTGCGCCAGGCCACAACGTCGGATTTTAACCATTGGAGCGGGGGAAGCAGATTACGATCATAACGGGCCACGGGGTCTAACGTGATAAAGACCCCCAGATACTTAAATCCCGTCCGCGCCACTTGTATGGGACAACCGCGTGGCAAAGAAGGAGTGTCACCCGAGAGTACATAGACACAGGACTTGGTCCAATTAATCACAAGGCCGGAGTTCTTCCCGAATTAGTTGAACACATCAAACAATACAATCAACGACTTGCGAGGCGACGTGAGATCCAACAAAATATCGTCTGCATAGAGTGATATTCGGTCCTCAAAATCCGGGGTCCACCGAATACCCCTCATCGATGGCTCCCACCGCAGCCAAGCAGCCAGGGGTTCCAAGGCGAGGGCAAAAAGAAGCGGGGACAAAGGACACCCCTGCCGCGTGCCCCTCCCAAGAATAAATAAATAAAGGACTTAGAAAGCCGACCATTCACCACAATCTGAGCCAGTGGTTCCTCATACAAAAGTTTCACCCAGCTGATGAAACCAGGACCAAAACCAAACATTGCAAGAGCAGCCCAGAGATATGGCCATTCCAATGTATCAAAGGCCATCGTAGCATCCAGGGAAGCCAAAATGGCCGGTTCACGCAGTGACGCTGCTCTCGCAAGAATGCCATGCAAGCGCCACAAGTTCAATGCTGTATTACGATGTGGAATGAAACCGGACTGATCCGGATGGATCAGGTCGCTGATCACTTTTATCAAACGGTTTGCCAGCAATTTTGCGACGATCTTGGGTTCCGCATTTAGAAGCGAAATAGGCCTATAAGATGCGCAGCCATCCCACGGCTTCCCTTCCTTATGAATCACCACAATGGTCGCAAGTCGCTGATCACGAGGGAGGGAGGCGATGTCTTGCGATTTCAGGAACATAGAACGAAGATACAGCGCCATTAGGGTGCCGCGCAAGGCACAAGGCAAAAGCGCCATTTTGTCAGGACGCAGCTTGTAAAGCTCGATGGGGAGACCATTAGGGCCCATAGCTTTCCCCGAGCGTACGGAACGAATAGCAGTTGCCACCTCGTCAACAGAAAGTGCTGCATCCATCAGTTCCCTATCTGAATCCGACAGGCAAGGCAACGCAATGTCTCGTAACAGCAGATGTGAGTCTGCCTCTGGTCTATCGGACACTGGGGAATACACTTTTCGAAAACGTTCCGCAAAACACTCCACAATCTCGGCAGGGTCAGTCACTCTCACTCCATCCACTCTCTCAACCACAGGGACCACACGACCCGTCCTCTTCTTTCTATCTAACCAAGCAATCAATTTCCCAGCCTTATCTCTTACATCATATAAACGTCCCTGCTGCTCTCTACTCATAACTTTAGCAGCATCCGTTACCAACGCCCTATAATCAAGGTGTTTGAGACTGAGGAGATGAATCTTGTCATGAGTGATAAGCAACTCCAATCCCCTTCCAGCTTGGCTATTTCGGTCTCGAGGCGGACTGATGCCTCGTTTTTGCTTTTCTTGGCGCCAGAAATTAACGACAGCGCCTGGCCACGGATAACTGTCTTGAAAGCCTCCCACAGCGAAACAGAAGAGGACACAGACCCCACATTCTCGGCAAAATAATGATCCAGAGACTTGACCAACTCTGCCCGGGTTTTGGGGTCACGGAGATACCAAGGATTGATCGGGGCCACTCGACCCTCTGCCCCATCTTTATGTCCATCAAAAGCCACAGTGGGGAGTGATCTGAGATACCCCTAGCCAGATGTCTGACTTCCCTGACTGAAGAGACCTGCGCTGCCGGCATCAGGACATAATCAAGTCTAGAGAGACTACCATGAGCACCAGAGTGGAAGGTGTATTGCGACTGTCCCGGATGCAGTAGCCTCCAACAATCTACCAGTCCCAGCATCTCCAGAAAGCCACCCAACCAAGACTGTGATCTCGTGAGATCTCTGGGGGGTAACGGCCCTCCCTACCAGAGACGACAGAGTTGAAATCTCCACCCATCACCAGGATGCCTTCCGGAAGCCCCAAAATTACTCTCCCCAAATCAGCAAAGGTCGTAGTCTGCAGGCCAGGAGGAACATATACGGAAAGCAGTGAGACAATTTTCTCCTCCCATCTACCAGTGAGAGCAGCATAGCGCCCCCTGTCATCAAGGATTATGTCATCTACCTCCAGGGGGAGGGAAGCCCTGACTAGGATACCCACCCCCCTAGAACCAGTAGTGAATCCAGAGTGTGCCACAAGACGATAACCTCGCCGATTCATGGAATGGCATGTATTTCCGATCAAATGTGTCTCTTGCAGTAACACTACATCAGGGGAGAGGCGTCTTAGAAGCTGCAACACTACACCACGTTTTATCCTATCCCCCAACCCGTTAACATTCCAGCACAATAACTTCAACCCTCATCCCAGAAAATAAGTGCAGAATCCACCCCACAGCGAGCACAACACCCAGGTCCAAAAGTTAAACAATGCGTTGCCTTGAAACAAAATGAAACACACCCAAACCCCCCCACCCCACGACAAATACCCAAAACACCCCCCCACCCTGCACCCCTGCGTAAGACTCAAAAGCCACCCCAACTTGCAGTGTGCCTGTCGCCCTAACATTAAACTAGTCTACAAAAAGAAACCCAGAGGAGGAAAGAGTCTCACCCCCCCCCCGCCACCTCTGGGTATCCCAGCAGAAGTAGTGCAAGTGCAAAAGTCATCGAACCACAGCTGCCAGTTGTGCACAATGTCCGGAAATCAGAAACCACTGCTCATTCCTGCCTCAACGGGCCACCTTCGGCTCCTTCGGAATGTTCTGAGCGATCACGCTGCATAGGCAATGTATCGAGCCAGTCACTCACTCTCTCAGGTCGGTCAAAGAAAAATGTCCGATCCTCGTACTCTACACGTAGCCGAGTTGGAAAAAGCATCGCGTATTTCATGCCCATGTCTCTCAGTCGTCGCTTCACCCCCTGAAACTCCATCCTTTGTTTCTGAACGAACTGGGTGAAATCTGGGTAGAAGCTCACCGTAGTGTTTTCAAACTTCGTAGGGCCGCCCACCCGCGATGCCTGCAGGATAGCGTCTCTATCTCTAAAGTAAAAAATTCTGGCGATGATAGGACGCGGAGGGGCACCCAGCTTTGGCTTCCCGCACGGCACTCTGTGCGTGCGTTCCATCGCAAAGAAGTTGCTCAGGGGGCGCTAGGTGGCGCTAGACCTGTATGGCCGCCATTACGTAGAGCTCTCGCCAGGCCGGGAGTTTACATCAACTTAATCCTCATCCTGCCTTCAAAACCTGAATCCTAACCCACACCGAACCGCGGCTGAAGACTTCCTGCTGCCGTGGGGCGAATTTCGGCTCGGAAGCTGCAACGACCATCCAGCAATCGGCCTGTGAATCCTCCGCGGCCGACCGAGCGAGTCGGGCTGGAACTCGGTGACAGACCGCGAACGCACGCAAGACCGGGGTCGACTGGGCCAGCTGTGTGCGGTGCGTCTCGCACGGCGAAGCACTAGCCACCCGGGCGGGCTGCCCCTGTACCCGGCGGGCGTTGCAGGACTTCTGGTGGAGTTGCGGAGTACACCGCAAACTGGCGAGAAAGGTGAGGAGGGGGCGGCACGAGAGTGAAGCGGCGCGGCTCTTGGAAGGGGAGTGGAGTGGCCGCCATTTTATCAGCGACGGGCCGTTAGGGCTCGGAACCGGCCGCGCGCTGCCCGCCTGGATCTGGGGGAGGCCACCTCATACACACAGCGCGACTGGCACGCACAAACAGGAGAGGACTGAACTGGGGGGACCACGTGGCGCTGCCCCTACCAGCAGCAAATTCGGAGTGGCATTTATATCCCCCTGCATCAAAGCTTAAGGCTCATCGGACTGTCTGCGGGGAGAGAAATATCCGGAGCATTCCTGCGAGAAGGGAGTGTGCCCTTGGGGCTGGGTGGGCTGCGAAGCTGCGGATAGGGCCTGATCGGCTCCATCCGCACGTGGTTGGTCAAATACCCCCCTGGACCTGCCGCTACTGTGACAATGATCGTTGCAGGGCCAGAGCGACACTAATACACGGTGCCTCCTCATCATCGCGCCTAGAGACAAGCCAGGATGGGCAAACCTGAGCAGCGGCAATCTAAACTTCCCTTTGATACACGCAGAACGCCGGGCGCAACCTCCAATAGCCAGGGCACTGTTGACTCTCCTGAACCATGAGACGAAGGCTGGAAGGCCCTCCTGGTCAGTATGCAGCAAAGCCTAACGTCCATAGACTCAAAAATAGACTCCATGACTCTCCGTTTGGTAACGTAGTGGCGAAACTGGACGGACACGACGAGCGTATTAAGGGGGTAGAGCAGAGAGTGTCGGATTTGGAGGACGGTGCAACGACCAGCAGACAACACATGGCGCACATGGACAAACTCCTGAAAGTAATTGCTGACTGGAACGAGGAATTGGAATCCCGTTCCCGACGGAATAATGCACGCATGTTAGGCCTATAATGCAGGGCGCCAAGAGGACTACATGAAACGCTTGCTGATAGAGCTCTTCGGCCGCAATGCCTTCTCAGCGCACCTTGTTATCAAGCGTGCACACCGCTCCCTGGCACCAAAGCCCCCTCCAGGTGCAGCGCCGCGCCCGATTATTATGAAATTTCTTAACTACAGAGACAGGGACACACTTCTGAGCCTGGCAAGAGAGAAGGGTGAAGTGAGGCATGAGAATACCACCCTGTTGTTCTACCCTGACTTCCCCCAAATGGTGCAGGACGCTCGACGAAAGTTCCTAGCGGTGAAAAACCAACTTCAGACCCGCAGGATCCAGTACGCGATGCTATATCCGGCGCACCTACGGATCCATCATAGAGGCCGACAACACATCTTTTTAACGCCCCAGCAAGCTGAAGAATGCCTGAAGCACAACAGGCAATCAGCATCCAGAGAGACAGCTGCGAGGCGAAGATCACGCTCTAACTCGCCATTGTCGGAACCTGCTTGAGACTTGAGATCAAAGTTGCAGTGACTGCGGGCCGGAGAGCCCTATGGCGACACCAGGTTGCACATCGGGAGGGTGAAGTATGACACTCTTATTGACCTGAAGGCATGAATTGACTCTTGGCCGCCCACCCCTGTCCCGTTGTAGCGACCCCTGAGCCCCAGGAGGTTGTTGATGGGTGAAATAGGGAGGTGTGACGGTACTGGCGGGAGCTCCTAGCGGCCCCCACTGAGGGCATTACCCTTTGTTTGGTTAACACTAACTTGTTTTTAGTCAAGTTTAATGGGTCCTTTAGGGTGTATGTTGACATCTAGGGACATGTTTTTTGCTAGAGAGGGGAGGGATATTATACTCTGGCAGGTAGGGGCAGCCGGTGTGGGAGGACATGGGAGGGTGGGGAAGGGGGGAAGGAGTTTAACGCAGGTTGTTGAGTCATTGGAGGGAAGTGATTGGGATGGGCTTCAAATGGGACGTTTGGTACGAGCTGTTGAGTCGATAAGGAAGGATGAGAATCTTCAGCAGGAGATCAAATGTTGTCTTCTTAAATGCAGGATACACAGGTAGACGCTACTCCAGGCGTTAGCGTCATGTCATGGAATGTGAGAGGGCTTAATGACCCCCGAAAACGGAGGCAAGTACTAGGTTATTTAGACAGACACCATGTTAACATTGCTTTCCTGCAGGAAACGCACTTGGCACGAGGATCCACCCCTAAATTTGCATCCAGGTGGGCTTCGCATGGATGTTTCGCCTCATTTTCCTCCTACACCAGAGGGGTGGCTATTTTGATTAAACGGGGGATGTACTTTGTGGAGAGGGGGAGAGAAGAAGATCCGGATGGAAGGTACTGTTTGTTGTGGGGTTCCCTGCAGACACATGATATTGCCTTTGTGAACTATTATGGGCCTAATGTGGATGATCCTCACTACCTGCAACTGATACATGGCAAGGTGAGAATGCTGGGGTGTAGATACCTCATCTGGGGTGGGGATTTCAATACTGTGGTTGATCCGACATGGGACAGGGCACACGCCGCTCCGGCACATTATACCACCTCTCAGCGTGCCTTGCAAGACATAGTAAAAGCAGAGGGATTAATAGATGCATGGCGTTTTTTACACCAGTCACACCGGGAGGGCACACACCACTCCTCTGTCCATAACACCTGGGCTCGGTTGGATTATGTGTTCTTGGCGAAGGGAATGACGAACTGGGTCCAAAGGGCAACGCACATGGCTAGGACATTTTCGGACCATTCCCCAGTGAAAATCTCCCTACACATACCTGTAGACACCGCTCCCTACCTTGGCTGGCGGTTGAACCCCTCACACTTACAAGATGCTGCTTTCAGATCTGAACTGGAGCAAGAGATAGCTGACTTCTTCGTAGAAACACTGGCTCAGTTGCGAGTCTCACGACTGTCTGGGAGGCCTTCGAAGTGACTGTCAGAGGGTAGTGCATTGCTAAGGGAGGTGGCATACTGAAAGCCTTGCGCGGCACCCTAAATACTCTAGAGTCTGAACTGAGGGCGCTGAAATGAGAAGCTAAGAGCGCTGTGGATCCTACCCCCATACAAGCACGTATAAGGGAGAAATTGTCGGAGTACACCGAAGAGGCAGAGCGTGAATGTAAATTCCGAGGGAAACCGGGAGAAGCAAGGAAATATGGGGAAGGGGATAGACTGGGACGTTCACTGGCTGGAGAAGTACGGCCTCCACACTTTCAAAACTTTGTCACAGAACTGCAAGACGGTCAGGGGGGGACGAGTTGGTCATTACCGGAACAAATGGATATACTGGCTGACTATTACAAAACACCTTACACCTCACAGAGGCGAACTACACTACAATTGGAGGACTACTTCGAAGACGTAGCCCTTGCGTGGCTAGGCCCAGGGCAGCAAAAATTCTTAGCGGCCGACCTTGAAGTGGACGAAATTAAGGAGGCAGTAATGGGCATGGCCTCCGGTAAATGCCCGGGATCGGATGGGATTCTCATCGATTTTTACAAAACCTACGTCCACATCCTAGCTCCTATCCTTAAGGCAGTATTTTATGAAGCGCTGGAAGAGGGCGTACTCCCAGACACTATGCGAGAAGCGCACATACTGTCCTTACTTAAGCCTGGTAAAGTCCCCGATCAATGCGACTCTTATCGTCCCTTGTCCCTGCTAAATAGTGATACAAAAATATTGGCCAAAGTCCTCACCACTAGACTGAACCTCCTCCTTGAAAAGATAGTCCTACCGGACCAGGCGGGCTTTGTACCCAATCGGGCCACTTTGCACAATTTGCGCACACTGCTTGCGATCCTCCAGGACATCAACCCCAAATGCGCGGCGGTGGCAGTCTTTCTTGACGCCACCAAAACGTTTGATTCCCTGGAATGGGATTACATGTTTGGGACCCTGGCCTACATGGGGATGCCGGGACAGTTTCTTAGGTGGATTAGACTCTTGTACGAGGCGCCACTGGCCAGAGTACTGCTTAATGGGGCGCGCGCTGACCCCTTTCAGATAAATAGGGGGACACGACAAGGCTGCCCCTTGTCGCCTGTTTTATTTGCTATTGCCATTGAACCCCTTGCAGCTAAAGTGCGTCAGCATCATAATCACAGAGGTCTCAACTACCCTTCCCGCCATGTGCTCGTCTCGATCTACGCAGATGATATTACTCTTTACATTTGCAATCCAGGTGAAAACCTTAACCCTGTTTTGCGTGAAATCACGAAATTTGGAGCGTTTGCAGGAGTGCAAATGAACTGGGGTAAATCTGCTATGTTCCCGCTGACTGATCGCACCGTCCCTCAACCCCTTGATTACCCCCTACAATGGGAAGAATCTGATTTTCGCTACCTGGGGATCTATGTTTCCAGAGATAAAGACACACTAATGAGGGCAAACTATGGTAGGGTCATGTCCAAGGTGACGGACAACATCACTTCCTGGCTTAAGCTTCCGTTATCTATGGCAGGACGCATATCACTCATCAAAATGGTGATAGTGCCTAAATTCCTATACCTGTTTGTGAACATCCCTTACTACCCCGGGGCACATTTCTTTGCCACTGTAAAGACACAGCTCGTACGGCTGATCTGGGGAGGGAAGCAGGCACGCCTGAAGCTGGACACTCTGACACTGCCATATAGATTTGGTGGATTTGACATTCCGGACTTCGAGCAGTACTACCACAGTGCGCAGGCGCGCTTCGCAGGATACAGGTTTCACCCCCCCTTACATGCCCCATCTAGCGGAGGTAGAAGGCCACATGACGCCTGTCCACCCGGCAGGGTATGTGTTTGTCCCATATAAAACAGGTAACCGAGACCCTACTACGGTGGACTGCACTGTGAAAGCAATTCACTGGCTGGCGAAGGCTGAGGGCATAACACGTCTCTATTCCCCTAAAATACCGTAGCACGTGTGCCCGTTGTTAAAGGTTACCACCGAGAAAATATGTCAAAATATGCTCATTCGACTTGGGTACTTCACGTGTGGCGACCTTTTCCTAGACGGAAAGTTCAGAACCCGGGAACAATTTTTTGGGGAAGACCCCCCTGCATTCATGGACCTTTTCCTTTACACGAGACTAAAACAATGTGTGAAGGACATATGTCCTGACTTCCCGACGGACTTGGAAATATTCCAATCTCTGCATCTGATGTTGCAGGGAGAGACACTGAAACATGCCACGTCTGTTCTATACGCTAGGAGCAGATCGGTTCCGCCCCAGGAGCCGGCTAGGGCTAGAGCGGCCTGGGACAAAGATCTGCCTGTACCCCTCATGGATGAGCAGTGGGAAGCGGCATGCACACAGACGGAACGCCTTTCCGGTAGTAGCAGGCTTAGGATACGTCACTTTAAATTTCTGCACAGACTATTACACACCGGCGCGTCTGCATAGGCTGGGGCTACGGCAGGATGATCGATGCCATCGGTGCCACCAGGGTCCGGCGGACTTCTTACATTTAGCTTGGAGCTGCCCTAGAGTGGCAGAGTATTGGGAGGAAGCCCTAGCGGGGTTGGCTGATATTCTGGGGATCACCATTGAGCCACTCCCAATGACGACTCTACTAGGCCTAACCACACACATTCCCACCCCACACAGGACATTACTTTCACTGGGTATGCTGCTGGCGAAGCGGCAAGTGGCATGTCGCTGGGGGAGGGGTAGGGCGCCCAAGTTCAAGGGGTGGATTCGAGATATAGAGAGAACCTGCATGCGTATGCAGAACAGATGCCCTTAAAATCCAGGCCTAAAGACATTTGGGGCCCGTTCTTGGCTTATCTCAGGACGCACCAAGGGGAGGATGATGAAGCGGCCGATGAGAGGGGTGCAGAAATGTAAACTCACATGTATCACCTGTGTGATGACGCCTGGATGATCTGCATGCTATGTAATTTTAATTTACTATGCCTACCATGACTTACCTGTATTGTTTATGATGTTTACGCTCCTCTGCTGTTGACAGACTTTGATTGTCGTATTCCTTTGGTTTTCTTTGTCGCATCATGCTTGACTCACATAACCAATGTACCTAGAACTTGAACTAGGAAACAGCGACATGGGAGGGTGAAGCGAGATGATAAACGGTATTCCTAGTTCCTTTTCTAGTAAGGGGGAGGGTAGGGGGAAGTTAACTGTCATATGAATGTTTCGAGGTGCCTGCTGACTACTATATGTTATGATTGTACCTTGTACTATTGAAAAAGAGCTATAAATAAAGTAAAAAAAAAATAAAAGTTGCTCGTGCCTTTGGGGGCAAGATGATTAGGATGAGGTCCTCAACAAGGAGATCCACGGCTGGTTCTTCCGGTTTTTCAGGGACCCCAATAATACGTACGTTTTTGCGTCTCGCCCGACTTTCAAAATCCTCCAGCCGGCGAGAAAAGAGATCATTGGAGGATCGTAGATTGCGAACCTCCGTCTGTAAATCGGACACATCAGTCGTAAGGCTGGAGGTCTTCAAATCCAAGGATTTGACTTTTTTGTTAGTCTTTGATAAGTCCGCCCTGATCAAGTTGACATCGATTGCCACAGTATCAAGCTTTAGGGCCAGAGCCTCATATTGTTGGCTGATAGAGGTCTTCATACTAGCAATGGCGCCCATGTCATCATGCAGGGTCAAATCATCGGCAGCTGCTGAGTCGTCTCCCGCATCTCCCAGGGACCTACTCGTACCACCGGGGGACCCCTTAGGAGGAGTGTAGCGATCCATGATATTCGATTGAATAGTGCCCCCCCAGTGAACCGTCTTGGTCTTCAGTTTCTCGCTGTTGGGTTTGCCCGCAATATTGGGTGTTGCGCCCCTGAGGGGCTTTCGAGACCTGGTAAAAATGACTCCTCTCGATTCACCCACCAGGATCTCCAAAAACAAGTTCCAGCCAGATGTCACATGACCAGAGACACTCGGTGGCAACCATACAGTGGAGTTGCCGGGTCAGACTTCATCCCGGGCTGCCAAAGCGGTCTTGAGACAGGAGAAAGCCGAGGAGCCAAAAACAAAACCGAAAGTTAACTCCGGGGTTGTGAGCAGGACCCCGTAGGCCGTTGTTGTTCAACTACTACCTGGGCACCACAGTGACTCGAGCCGCGGGCAGTGCCATGGAGCAGGCCACAAAAATTCAAAGTGTCGTAGTTACGGTTTCCAGAGTCCAAATCGATTTCTGAAAGCAGCTATTATATCAGCTGGGTTGCGTCTTCAATAACCCGTCGTCGTTATAAGGATAAAGTTCAGGAAAGATAAGGGAGGTGGCGAGGGTCTCAGGAGCCCTATGCTCACGCGGCCATCTCGGTTGCGAGCGAAGCTCCTCCTCTCTAAATTTTATTGAGGTTTTGTAAAGTTTATATGGGAGCTGCTGCTTCACTGGCAACAACAAAACCTCCCAGCAAGTGAGCGCATACGTACTGGCTTCAGGACCCTTAGACACGATAATGGAAGATTTCCTTACCTCCATGCTATCCACAGCAATGAAGGGCTTCCCATTTCACCCCGTTTCACCTCTCAGCTGGACATGTTCACTAATCCCCAGCTTGCCTGAATTACACTGACCACCAAAAACATAGGCCAGCATCATGGATGAAGGAGGACAATCTATGCTCATTAACTCATCATTAGGTGCAGTAGTCTATGTAATAAGTAGGATTTGAGATGCTGTGGACATTCACATCAAACATTGTGTCTTTCATGTACCCACAGGGCAAGCTGGAAACACTCCTGGAACCAAGCAGGACAGCCAGTCCCAGACTTTGGTCCACCCGGACCTCTCCGGTGTAGATGTCTCTCAACAATCCTCGCACAATGAGAAACAACCTGGCACATCAGGTTAAGGTCGGCCCACAGCACCAGCAGTGGCTACAGCGGGATCCTCTTTGACCACACACGCCTCAGCAGACAACACCCAGCTGATCCCCTACCCTGACAAACACAGCAGCCTGAGCAGCACCTACAGCACAGCAACACAGGGCACCCTAGAGTTGGGGGACAACAACATCCCTGTCAACGAGGAAGGAGGCTTAGTGTTGGCTTTGCATAACACACTTCTTAGCAAGAGGATTCTAGGGAATCAATATTTAAAGACCGGGTAGTGTCAAATCCCCATACTACAACTAAAACAACAACAAGAAACTACCGGTCTATAAGCAATAAGACAAAGAGAGAGCAGAAGTAGGCTGCGAAAAAATGGACCGAACTTTCATACAGTGAAAGGAAATCCCATCAGCCCACCCCAATGGCAGAGCATCATCATCTGGGATTTACTGTAGATTGTATAAACAGTGCAGTCAACATCAATGATGATAGGAAAAGCACTGAAGTTTACAACCTAGTGATCGATACAGCCAAAGTATAGTTGTTACCAGTGGTGCTGAAAAAATTGCAGTGCAGAACTAATGACAAAAAAGGTGAATAATGTGCAAATGTTAAAATTGACTACTAGGACACTGCAAATAACTTTAATAGATGCTATCCTAGTGTCATGATTAAAACCAAGGTGCGGATAGTTGGAAAAAATAACTATCATTAACGAGAAATAGGCAGGTCTACATGTTTCAGCCATACAGGTAACTTTGAAGGCTTTCGTCAGGACCAATCTAATGCTATGCTACTTCAATTTTGTGACTGAAAATTGTGCACAGGAAACAATAATAATACATTATTTCAGAGTTGACTTTGCCACTACCAACTGGGCTGGCTTGAATGGGTAGGGGTGGTGGGAGGGGCTGTGGGGATCGGGATCGTCATGTGGGTAGTGCTGCTGATGAGGAGCACTAAAACCTCTCCCGGATCCTCTATGCCTATGAGGGTTGGCAGGGAGAATTTGGCCAGGTCGTTGGTATCCACAGGAACATTGAAAAACTGCAGGCAGCCCAAAATCAAAAAATGGACAGTTTAATTAATAAAATGGATGACATGACTGCGGTGCACCAGGACATTGTCAACTGCCTCCATCATATTGCCCACAACATGTCCACACTGCCATGTGTGCCCACAACATCCGGTGCATCAATTTCAGCAGAAGCCACAGAGAGGGATGTGGACTCTGGCTGGGAGTCCCAAGCAACAATGCTGCCTGCACCTGCGGGTCCCTCCGCAAAATGTGGAAAGGGTCATCGTAGGAAGAATCCTTGAGTGACAGATGGCATTGCAACACCCCCAGCAAGTGACAATCTGCCCCTAATGTCCTCCATGGTATGCCAAGTGTTCACTTTGTCTACTGTCATTGAACTGTCCCACACTGGATGGAGGGTCTAAGTTAGACTTTGGACTCGAATAACTGTGGACTTACTTTTGAAGACTTCTTCTGCAAACTCTACCAACTCCTATCTGCACTTTGTTCTTTTGTGTTGTACCATTGGGTGGAATGATCTACCACCTTCATGCACTAAAAGAAATCACTTTTCACTAAATACTTGCTCATGTTGTCATTTTGATGCCCAAATGTACAGATTGAAATGCACAAAATCACAAAGTAGAAAGTGTCAACAACATTGGTAAGAAGTCACTTCCAAATTATTAATACCTTGTGAGTAAATGCATCTTGTCAGAGCATGATCGATAGACGCAGCCAGGTTATCACACAACCCATAGTACATGGCACTGATTCTTTTTAAGTCTACTGTGGACAAAACTATCACCATTTGCAAGCACAATCAACAATCTTCTTCAGCAAACCAGATCATCATGGTACATGTTTTGTTACAAAATCATCTTGGGATGTGTAAAAACAGACAAGGAACACCTAAATGTGGAGCACAGGTTTATTCTCCAGATGCAACTAGGTACTTTAACCCAAAGTCAGATCACATCACACAGTAACAAAATACTCACGAGTAAAAAAAAATAACCATAAGTTCAAAAGGAAGTGTGTGCCAGGGATTTCCACAATAGTTCAATGGTGGAGCATGTCACAGCATCATGGATCTAGTGAGGTCACAACTCTGCAGTTGACATGGCAAAGTAGCCTGGTAAGAAGAAACATAGAACAGAGTCATTAACCCAAGTATAAGGTAGTTCAATTTTGCAAACTATGTCATCTGAAGAAGAAGAATGTCAGTGTGAACACTAGCTAGGGGTTACAGTAACACTGTACATGTTAACCTGACCATTTCACATACTCATTTACAAAAAACATCAGGACAATTATCAGACACTCACAAGCATACATACACACACATTGTCCACAGCAACACAAAACCAACCAATTGGGGATAGTCCCTTTCTCTCACTCCATACTTATACTCATGTGTGGATAAGCTGTTGTCTCAAATCCCCACCATCATCCTCATCACCACTGTCTTGGACCCTCCCTTGCTGGTGTCAGCTGGTCTCCGTTATCCTGTATGAAAGGTGTATACTTCCGTATAGCAGGGTTGTTGAGCATGCAGCAAGCTGTGATGATCTTGCACACTCAATGTGGCATATTGGAGGGCTCCTCCTGTACAATCCAGACAGCGGAATCTGGTCCTCAGTAGCCCAAAAGTCTGTTCCATGACTCGCCCGGTCCTACCATGGGCCTCATTAAACCGCATTTCTGCAGGGATGACAGGGCTGTGCAGTGGTGTCAGCAACCAGGGTTGCTTGGGGTATCCAGAGCCACCGGATGTATGTCGTTACAACGCATGTTTTTACAACGCATGCCTTTACAACGCAGGTTTTACAACGCAAGTCGTTACAACGACTTGCGTTGGGGGGCGCTGGATAGTGAATAGTTTAATTTACTATTCCAACTCCAGTCCCCGTGGATAGTAGGGAAGGTTATGGGTAGTAAATTAAACTATTACCTATCCTACAGCGCCCTCCAGCGCAAGTCGTTGTAATGACTTGTGTTGTAAATCCTGCGTTGTAAAGGTACTGCGTGGTAAAAGTTGCGTCGTAAAGGATGTTTCCCGAGTCACCTACATTGGACACAGAAAAGAGACTTCAGTTGTCTGGCAACAGAGCACTACTTGACATACAGTCAACACACACCACAACATACACATAAACATCACCTACCAATAAGCCAGGCACGGTCACGTTGCAGCTGAGACATCATATGGGCCTGTTCCTCAGCATGTAGGCATCATGTGCCGAGCTAGGGAAACATGCACAGACATGGGATATGGACCTGTCAACCAAATACACCACTTGTACATTGATGGAGTGGAAGTGCTTCCTGTTGCAATAGACCTGTTCATTGGAATGTGGTGGCACCACAGCAACATGGGTGCCATCAATAGAGCCAATGACATGGGGTATCCATCCCAAGACATAGAATTCCCCCTTGATGTCTGACAACTCTCCATGTGTTGGGAACTTTATGTACTGGTCCAGGTAATGGAGCAAATCCTCCAACACATCCCGAAGGACATGGCTGAACATGGTTTGGGACATTCCACCAGATGTTGTCACTGTGTATTGGAATGAATTTGTGGTACAGAAATGCTTGCTGCCATAACCTTCACTTTGGGCGTCAGTGCAGTTGGAAATCTTCGACCAGGCTTTAAATGAGGTAACAATGCTCAGACAACTCTTCAATTATTGGCCTTGATGGAGTCACGTTCTTCCATGGTCTGTAGGTCTGGAAGGGCCTGTACATTGGAGGTTGTCTGTGAGACCTGTGTGTAGAGTGTAAACACAGTTGGTGTTAGTTCACAATGTACAAAGCAACATGCATAGGGACAAACAGAGCATGACATCTGTACACAATTAAAGCAACAGAACATTGGAAGTACACATTTCATGAAAAAGACTGTCCTTGAATACATATCACAGCATCAGTACCCTTCCCAGACATATCACCAAGGTATGGTGACACAGCAATTAGAGTGCTCTATTTGAAAAATCTCTAGTGTCTGTCACTATTCATGTGATCAAGCATCACATACTCCACAACTCCCCAATAAATAAGCCAAGATATAGGTCTGTAAAAAAAATTACATGGTAAAAAGGTACACACAATAGGATCATGTAAACCCAGATATGTGAGAATACCTAATACACAGAGCGTCTCACAACGTGAATCATTTACACCACTGTCATAGGGTGTACACTGTTATGTTATCATGTCTGCAATACACATACAATCCCATACACAAAACATAAACAATGTAGGAGTTTCATATATAACTCCATTATCCATTTCAGTCTGGGACACAAAGATACACTAGTAATTAACATAATAAACACAAGCAGATGTTGCTGCACAATGTCAAGGGCTACTCATTCAAAGGTAAATGCGTTTTCCATGACGTAAACACCAAACACCTGCAACGAGAAATCACACTGATTGCACACTGGGTTACACAGTCCCCAAATGCAGTGAATACGTCAGGAATGGACTTGTACAGCCCCAAAAAGTCATTGGCACTGTGACCAAGCCTAGGAGGATAAATTGAGTAGTTTTGTATCATGTTGTATTAGCCTAAAATTCAGTGTGTCAGGTGTCCCTCAAGGTTAGCTCTTCACAGGAGTGCGAACTATTCATTTAAAGGTCCATTTCATCTAGAGAAAACTGATTCCACACCTGTAATGCCCAACAACACATAAATTAGAGTAGCCTCATCCTAACCGATTTGGACCAGCCGTTAGCTGCAAGTTGTTATGGTGACAGACGGGGGTGAGTATTCAAAGGACGCTATAGCCGCATTCGAAAAGATTCAGACAGAGCCATTAGCCGCAGGTTGTCATGGAGACCGACGCGCGTTTTGTTCGGATCCTCATCACGTGGAAACCGACTTGGTGACCTCCCATTACCAATGTATCAAAGTCATTGGCTGCAAGTTGTTATGGTGACAAACTTGGGTGAGTATTCAAAGAATGCAGTAGCCACATCCTAACCGATTTGGACACAGCCCTTGGCTGTAAGTTGTCATGGTGAAAGACGCATGTTTCGGTTCGTATCTTCTTCACGTGGAAACCGGCTCGGTGACCTCCCATCACCAATGTATCAAAGTCAATCGCGGTCCCGTGAGTTTTTTTAACATCGCAGTAGGCGTGTCGTCTGCAGGCAATGTTATGCATTGGAACAATTTCAAAATGCGACCGACGCAGACCTATTGCTTTGGCCAAATAGTATTAAGACCGATTCTGCTTTTTAGATATGTCTGTCTGTTCCCTTGAGATTTCACTTACCTGCACTACCCGCATCATTCCTGCACCTCCCCATCACTCTGCTGCTGTGTCTGCATACTCTGGAAGCTACTATTGCACGTACAGTCGTCAGGGCCCCAGCTTTCACAGAAGAGGAGAACCAGGTCCTGCTGCATGCCCTCCTTCCACTGTACAGCCAGCTGTATGGCAAACCAGGTGAGCAGGTGAGTTGACGATCACACTGCATTTTCATTGGACATGTGCAATTACCATGCACTACTAGATTAGAAATCTCATAGGCAGGCATGTAACTGTGTTTTGTAAGTTTAGAAGAGTGTATAGAACTGTTCTGGGCAGGTACACTGCTGTAGAAGTGTGTGCACTGGGGTAAACATCTTATCACTGTTTTCATGGGACTGAGTTATCATTGATCACAGGACAACTACACATAAAGCCATATGCCTACCCCTGAGACATTATTGCCATTATTGCCTATGATTACAAGTGTCTGACTCAGAAACATGTTGCACGTGAACTAAGGGTCTGTCATCCTTACAGGTCAACTACCAACGGAAGGCTAAGCTGTGGAGGACCATCGCCCGGAAGGTGTGCTCCGTGGGGTTGGAAACTTGGCGCGGCTGTCATTGCCACAAGAGGTGGCAGGACCTTCATGGCTGGACCAAGAAGATCGCTGTAGTAAAGCAGGTCCTGTCACTTCCAGGCAAGAGGGGCGGGCGCTGAATCCTGCCCCCCACCCTCCACATGCTCCACATCCTAGCGGTGTTCTTCCCTGACCTGGATGGGCAGTTAAAATCACAGAGCAGCAAGGAGGTGGGTGAGTATGTGCTTTGTCACACAATTTTCTTCAAACATGCATGTTGCAGTATCTTAGCCTGCTGCCCTTTTTACAGGTCGGAAGTCAGCCAAAACCACTGTTCATTTTTAAAAGATGCATATGCACAAGCATTATTAGATGGCTGGTTATGCCCCTTTCATCAGGGACATGTGAGGGTAGTGACAGTGGTACCATGCTCATGTGATCAGTGCAAATTACAACAACATGTGCATGGAGATAACCATCTGGAGTAATGCATTTGCTCAACATGTGTCAGCACATTGACTAATGTATGGCCATTTCCTTTGCCCCTGGAGCCTGGTGCCTGCCTCTGTCCCCCTCCCGCCGCCGCAACCGACATCGCTAGCGGTCGCAGAGCGGAGGGGGGCTCTGGACTACGTTTCCCGCCCTGCATAGCGGTGGGAGACGCTACGGAGATCGCGCCAGGCGGCGCATAAAGGACGCGTCACCCCGGTGGAGCGGGTGACGCCGCCAAATACTATTCGCTGCAATCCCTGGACCTGCTGACTCTAACTTCTGGCCATTTCCTTTGCCCCTGGAGCCTGGTGCCTGCCTCTGTCCCCCTCCCGCCGCCGCAACCGACATCGCTAGCGGTCGCAGAGCGGAGGGGGGCTCTGGACTACGTTTCCCGCCCTGCATAGCGGCGGGAGACGCTACGGAGATCGCGCCAGGCGGCGCATAAAGAACGCGTCACCCCCGCGACGCGGGAGCGCCCGGGGCTAAGCCCGGGCAAAGGGCGGGCCCTCTGTGGCCCTCTGAGGACCAAGGAGGACGGGACGGGCCACCTCCCCTTCAACCAGCCACGTGGGATACGGCTTAAGGTGACTGTTGTAAATACTTCTCATTTTCTGGCCGTGTAGATAGTATTACAATTGTAACCAATATTTACAAACATAAGCAGAGGCTACAGCTTTAAAGTATATAGAAAGCATCTTTAACAATAACACCATGACGAAAGTCAAAAAGACACCCATCGCCACAAGATCCTCCACTAGGAATAAAGTGGCCCCTACTACACCTCTTCCAAGCCTCACTGCTATTGACATAATGCTAGAGAAAACTATAGGCGTTGTGGCAGACGCAATACAAAATACAGAGAGGCGTCTTTCGCTAACTCCAAATCTGTGTTTCCCTAATCTCTCACTACATAATACCACTACTATTAGTACTACTGACACTACTATAAATTCACAGGAATCACTTCTAATGCAATCCTTTACGTTGCCAAATATCCAAGTCAGAGAAAATACATTATCAGACATAAGCACACCATTAAACCGTAACAGCAGGGAAAGCAGCCCTCTGCTGATTTGTAGTCCACAGGACAACCCGGGGCCTCTTCTCTTTAGAGCCACGCCTATAGCCTCACCACGTGTAGGTGACGGATACTCTGGGAGACCACTATCCATAAATAACTCAGTCCCTGATAAAGGCAGCCTGATAATTAAGCCCAAAAGGCGGAATGGGAAAAAAATAAAATCAATAGTGAGGAAAATTTCCCGGCCCCTCTGTAAACATAAGCCTTCAGCGAAGGACGTTTGGTCCAATTTTAGATTGGCCAAACTGATAAATAAAATACCCAACCACCTGACACCATTACCACCTAGTCTGGTGGCATCTCAACAGCCAAAAGACCCACAGGCAGAAAATGTAATAGCCAGTACAGACCAGGCAAATCAGACTGAATTATCAAACTTAAGTGATAACACACTCCTGACCCAACTGGAACATCTAATAAGATCCCTCCTGTTGCCCATACGCGAAACAATTACTAAGCTGGAGGAAACCGTTGAGAAATTTGAAGTGTCACAAAATAAAAACACTGCAACAATGTTAAAAATACTCAGATCACCGTTACCAAAAGAGAACTTTATGTCCGCCAAATGTTCATCAAAACCGATTAACAATAAGAACGTACGAGCAAAGAAACCACCACATAGTGGCAACACTAAACAGACATTGACCTCTTTATCTGCAGCAATAGCCTCAAATGACACAAACAAAAACTCCAGCGCTCGTGAAAATACTGCACTTGTAGCGGTCTCAGACCCTAACATAGTTCCTGAGTCTCCTACAACTGAAAACGATGAGAGTGAATGGGCTGCAGAGGGCTTATATACTGATAAACACAATGACCAGCCCGGGCCCTTAAGGCCCATAGTATCTCAAAATATGCCCATAAATGATTGTCCCGAGAAACCCTCAAATCTGATACCAGCTAAAAAGCCCATCTATATCAACCTTCCCCCTGAATCTCACCCCTACACCATAGTAATGATAGGCGTCCCGAAATTGGCTGAGGGAAAACAGAAACGTATGGGGAACTAAAAAATAAAGCGAGCCATTGGCTAACTACACATAGACTGCTTCCCTTACACCTCAATGGGCATATATCTTATGTTAGGAGGGTAGATTGGGTGGGCCATAGATTTAAGTCCACCGAGGGCGAGTGTATTATCGTAAGTTTCAGAGACACCCGCGTGGCAAGCCATATCAGCAGCTGGAGGGATGGCCCCACAAACAGCTTGATTCGTACTATGGATCTTAGTTACTTTTATCCCTCAAACGACCCTGGGTTAAACAACATGCACCTACATTTTCCATCGAAACAGGGGAGATCCTATACCTTCGCTAACCAACATCAAAACTGGGACACTACAGGGAATTATGGTCATTATACCTCAGTTGACTCATTACATTCAAATCGGGCCATACCCAGGGACTACAGAACTACTAATCACTTTGCAATGCATTCAGAGAGGAGGGAAGGTCCACACCAAGTATACCAACACGAACATCCCTACTCAACCTATCTGAATAACCAGTACAGCGTTCCTATTTCAAACAGGTTCAATGCCTTCTATGAACAGAGCGGCTTGGAGGGGGTCGATTGACTACCCGTAACACTAATCCCCCCTGTATATACTGATTATGCACACCATGACATACCATCAGGTAAAGATGCTGACGCAAAGGGATTGAATGAATCCATCCCTGCTGAGAAACTAAAACTAAATGGCCAGTTAGGCCCAGAAACGAGATCCTCACTAGAGAGTTCGCCTACACAAGATCGGCCGAGTTCATCCACTGACCTCTTAGAGGTCTCCAGCCCTGTTCCAACCTATATAAAACAAAATTATAACACCATGGAAGAGCAGGCAGTCACACGCACAGAGTTTACTGACCTAAATTTAGCTGATAATGTAAACACAGACACAGTCATCGAAGCAGATACAATACCATCATGTAGCACAATCTTGGTCTCCTGGAACACGGCGGGCCTGGTTGATAAAGCTTGTGATCCCACCTGGCTGTCTTTTGTCAAGCAACATGCGGTGATATGCCTCCAAGAAACATGGCTGGTAGAAGGAACAAGCATTGGAAATGCAATAGGTCTCGCATTAGAAAAGTTGTAGCTATTGGTCTTGTAAATGAAAAATATTTTATTTATGTGTTGGTTTTTAAAATAGCTAAATTGATAGCTTTGTCATTTACAATGCCAATAGTTATAACTTTCGCCAATGTGACACCTATAGCATTTGTAATGCAACATGTTTTGTATTTACGTGACTTAGATGGCAGCTCTGGTCGTTAGGCCACATCTGCGGTTTACCTGCAGCACAGAGTACTACTACATTAAGTGGTGTGACAAGCAGAAGTAAAAGAACTCCAGTTTCATTCTAGCCATTTCACATGAAGCTAATTAAGGCTGATATACAAACCACAGGATTTAGTTAAGCACAGCAGAAGTTGCCATCAACAACTGACGCAGATGATCGACAGGCTTATTACAGAAACATGTCTTCACATTACGGTGTCAATCCCACTGAAAGGCCTTGTACATAGTACCTGGGGGAAGCACACACCATACTATGGCTGGCTTCGGACAAATGTCATTTGCCAGCAATCTGCCAAGGTTATCAATGTGACAGCACTCTTCATAAGAGCAGGCTGGCTACACGTGCCCTGGTTAATTTTACCATTAACATCATGGCCGTTTTCAAAACTATAATTCAACATAAAATCAGAAATGTCACTCGAGATCTTGCCACACATTTAGCCAGTCTGCACTTATTTCGCTCGAGCCATAGTGTTAGGCTTGTTTACTAGCCAAGAAAATGCTCTTACGTATAACTCATAAGTGCTAGCTTTTTGCCTCATTTATGTATTTTCCAAAACTTTAGTAAGAAAAAAATACTACCTGTACCTTTCACAAGTACAGTTACTGAAACCTAGAAACAATCCAGACAATAGCAGGAAATGAAGAAAAACGCCCTGGTCATTTGATGTTAATAGGCTGATTGGTTAACGAAAATGACCAAGCAAAACTCACCCGTCCCTTTCAGAGAGCTACCTTCGACCTTGTCTTATTTTTAGGTGCTTTACATTGCACACAGCATCACATGACATGATGCAACTGCTAGAATGAAAACTGCCTCTTGAAATCAGAAGCACGCTAAAGGGGGAAACAGTAGTGAAAGGACACGTGCTCGTGTGTAAAATGTATTTAGGACTCGATGCGTATATATATATTTTTTAAAATCACAACATCTGTGCTTAATTCTCAGTTGTTTACATACAAAAAAGGAGCAAAACTGAGTGAAGTTGGGCTTCAATACTACACATTTTCCGTTACTTGGAAATTTTAGAATATGTAAAAATATAGGCCAGCTTGCCATTCCCTCTTCCCCGCCACCACGTATGTTATGAAAACTGAGACTGGTATAAAAAAATTGGAGCATTTAGTGGAGGCTGGTAGGGGACAGGGGGGTGGGGGGTGGGAGGGTGCTAGGAAAACAAGACGGAGGGAAGGAAGAGAAGGGGGGAGGAGAAAAGCGACACGGCGGGCAGGGGAGGGGCCCGAGCGGGGAGAGCCAAAATTACAGAAATGCAGCTTTCCAAAAGCAATAGACGAAGTGCTGCAGAACTGGAAGCTGCCGGAGCCGCACTCAATGCACATTAGGACTGGAAGGAGAAAAGCGTAACTTCTCACGAGCCCAGTTACTTTCACAGAAAAAATCGGAACATTCAGTGGAGGATGGTAGGGGACAGGGGGGTGGGGGTGGGGGTGGGAGGGTGCTAGGGAAGGCAGAGACGGGGAGGGGGAGGAGAAATGTGACACGGCGGGCAGGGGAGGGGGCGGAGCGGGGAGAGCGGCGATGAGGGTGTGAAGCAGCAGGGGACTTTGAAGTCAAGTCAAGTCAAGTCAAGTCAGAATTTGTATAGCGCACTACATACCCGGAGGGTCTCAAGGCGCTCGAGGAAGGGGGGAGGTTTACTTATCGAATATCTAGGTTTTAAGCTGTTTTCTGAAGTCTAGGTGGTTTTGAGTGAGGCGGAGGTGGATGGGAAGGGAATTCCAGGTTTTGGCCGCTAAGTAGGAGAAGGATCTTCCCCCCATGGTGGCTTTGTGGATGCGCGGGACGGCGGCGAGGGCTTGGTTGGACGAACGCAGCTGGCGGGTGGGGGTGTAGAAGGCAAGGCGCGTGTTGAGGCAATCCGGTCCAAGTTCGTAGAGGGCTTTGTGTGCGTGGGTGAGGAGACGGAACGTTATCCTTTTGTTGACGGGGAGCCAGTGCAGGTCTTTCAGGTGACCGGAGATGTGGTCTTTGCGAGGGATGTCTAGTATGAGTCTGGCTATTGCATTTTGGATGCGTTGGAGTTTTTTCTGTAGTTGTGCGGTGGTACCGGCGTAAAGGGTGTTTCCGTAGTCCAGACGGCTAGTGATCAGTGCATGGGTGACCATTTTTCTTGTTTCGGTAGGGATCCAGCGAAATGTTTTTTTGAGCATGCGTAGGATGTTGAAGCATGATGATGAGACGGCGTTGACTTGTCTGGTCATCGAGAGTGAGGAGTCCAGGATGATGCCTAGGTTCCGTGCGTGGTCAGTCGGTATGGGGGCTTTTCCTAAGGCCGTTGGCCACCAAGAGTCGTCCCAGGCGGAAGGGGATGTACCTAAGATGAGGACTTCCGTTTTGTCCGAGTTCAGTTTCAGACGGCGGTGCTTCATCCATTCGGCTACTTCTTTCATCCCATCACGTAGGTTGGTTTTCGCGGCGATTGGGTCTTTGGTAAGTGAGAGGATCAGCTGGGTGTCATCAGCGTAGGAGATGATGTTGAGGTTGTGTTGACGTGTGATGGTTGCGAGGGGGCTCATGTAGACGTTGAAGAGGGTGGGGCTGAGTGAAGATCCTTGCCGGACGCCGCAGATGACTTCGGAGGCCTCTGACTTGAAAGGTGGAAGGCGGACTCTCTGAGTTCTTCCGGCGAGGAATGAGATGATCCAGTCCAATGCTTTTCCTTGAATTCCTATGTTTCTAAGGCGTTGTATCAGGGTGCTATGGCAGACTGTGTCGAAGGCTGCAGATAGGTCAAGGAGGATGAGGGCGACTGTGTCTCCGTTGTCTAGTAGAGTTCGGATGTCATCTGTTGCTGCGATGAGGGCGATCTCGGTGCTGTGTTTGGCTCGAAAGCCAGACTGTGAGGAGTCGAGTGATTTGTTGGTTTAGAGGAAGGCGGCGAGTTGATTGTTGATGGCTTTCTCAATGACTTTGGCAGGGAATGGGAGGAGCGAGATGGGGCGGTAGTTTTTGAGTTCGGTGGGGTCCGCGGTGGGTTTCTTCAGAAGGGCGTGTTTCCAGCTTTCTGGGAATGTGGCGGAGTTGAGGGAGCAGTTGATGACGTCTCGGAGATGGGGTGCGATAACGGAGTTTGCTTTGTTGAAGATGTGATGGGGGCATGGGTCTGTAGGAGATCCTGAGTGGATGGAGTTATTAGGTGAATGGTGTCTTCAGTGGTGATTGGGTTCCAGTCGGAAAGGTTGTTCGCGGGAGGTACAGGTTCGGAGGTGAGTGGGGTGGACTGGTTTGCGGGTTGGTTGTCAAAGCTGTTATGAATGTCAGCGATTTTGTCATGGAAGAATGAGGCGAGGGAGTCGCAGAGGGCGTGAGAGGGGGTGATGTCGTTTGAGCTGACGGTGGGATTGGTGAATTGTTTGATGATGTTGAAAAGTTCCTTGCTGTTGCGAGCGTTGTTGTCTAGTCGATCTTTGAGTGTTGATTTCTTGGCTGTCCGGATAAGTTGGTGGTGTTTGCGGGTGGCGTTTTTGAAGGCGGCTTGGGTGATAGTGTTTGGGTCTTTTTTCCAAGTTTTCTCAAGGGAGCGACAGAGCTTCTTGGCTATCTTAAGGTCATCGTTGAACCAGGGGGCGTTCTTGCTTCCTTGCTTGAATTGATGTTTTTTCAGGGGTGCTAGTTTGTCGGCGGTTTGGGTTAGCCATTGTGTGAGGTTGATAGCGGCTTGGTTAGGGTTCGTTGAATAGGCAGGGTTTTTTTGAAGAAGCGAAGAGGAGATCTGGTCGATGTTGATTTTGTTCCAATTTCTTCGCAGAGTTGGTAGAGGGTGGTTGTGGATCGTGGTCTTATTGGAAATGAAGTGGATGCAACTGTGGTCCGTCCAGTGGAGGGGTGTGGTGTGAGTGAAGGAGATGTGATTGCTGGAGGTGAAGATAGGGTCGAGTGTGTGACCTGCGTAGTGTGTGGGGGTGTTAACAAGTTGTTTGAGTCCAAGATTGGCGAGATTGTCCAGGAGGGTGGTAGTGTTACTGTCGTTGCTCTTTTCCAGATGGAAATTGAGGTCTCCCAGTAGAATGTATTCTTCCGAGGGGAGGGCGTGTGGGGTGATGAAGTCAGTGATGTCTTCGCTGAATTTTGTGCGGGGTCCTGGTGGCCTGAAGAGGAGGGTGCCTCTGAGTGTGGTCTTGGGGTCGGTGTGGATCTGGAAGTGAAGGTGTTCGGCGATTGCGAGGTTGTCTTCTGAGCTGGTTGAGACGCGGATGGTGTTCTTGTGGACGATGGCGATGCCTCCTCCTGTTTGGATGGTGCGGTCCTTACTAAGCTTCACTTCAAAGGTGTGGGAGGAGTGCTGCTGGGGAACAGATGGCGATTTGATGATGTGCACGCGCATTTTAGGTCAATGCGCTTGCGCATTGACCTAAAAGCGCACGGGCACAGCATCAAATCGCCAGTCAATCGCCAGTCTAGGTAAAGCTTATTTAAGCCCTTATAGTCTCGCTCTGCTCAATGCGCATGCGCATTGAGAGGCGAGACCTAAAAAACGTCCACATTGAGGGATATCAAAGCTTCTTCACGCCAGCCGAACCATCGAGTAGTGGAAGAGCAAAGGGGGGCCTGGCAATTTACATTAATCTGGCTCCTATTTGTCAAATTAACAACCGCCATTCAGGCAATAGGAATATCCAAGTCCTAGAGTTAAAGAGGGGCAAACACACCTTGACTCTGATCAACTTTTGTAACGCAGTAAACCAATATGGAGAATGTAATTTACTGCAGCTGTGCAATTTTTTGAGAGACAATGTGGGGAATCTGCTGCGCCAAACATTGATTGTAGGTGATTTCAACACCCATCCCTGTGGGAATCCAGGAGTGACGTCCATGGGACATTTGGGGTGCAACAGCCTGAAAGGCTTCCACTTCGATCATTCTCGGCGTGGAACACAACTTAACAACTTGATGAATGAAAATAATCTAGTTCAGCCATGTCTGTGGTGGCGGAGCACACACTTTTTTATGTCCCTACATATAAAGGCAACATAAATGGATCATACATAGATCACTTCCTATTATCTGCTGACCTTGCCAACTTTGCCTCAGATTTCTGTATCCAAATGAATGTTCATAGCGATCATAACCCCATCTCTATCAAACTGGGTGGAGGCATCTTTGAACTGCGAAAGCGATGTGAAGGCCGTGGGTCTTTAAAGAGCACAAACGGAAAGCGCCGCTTGAAATGGACAATGGTGAATTGTGATAACTTGTATATCTCAATTAATAATCTATGTAGTTCTGAACTCTTACTCTGTGTGTCACCTACATCATTCCCTCGACAAACCCTGTCTGCATTTGAGGGGGTTGTATCAACAGTAGGGTCCTTGTTAATGGTGCCAGCAAATGGGCATGCCGGCAGCAACCCAAAATGGGTTGACCACTCCTGCTCTAAAGCCAGTCGAGACCTTAAGAGGGCCCTAAAAGCCAGACCCAGAGACCCGGCTCGTATTAAGGTCATGCGCGCCAACTACAATAAATCCCTTGCGACACGAAAAAAAGAGGTAAAGGCAAGTACCTGGGAGTCCCTTTTAGATCCCAAAATTCTGGGTAACAGTGCCAAGTTCTGGGAAATTATTAATAAACCTTTGTTTGACCATCCAAGTAATACTGTTCTTGGCACAAATATCCCAGAGGAGGAGTGGGTCACCCATTTCAGTACTATTTTTAAAAGTAAAGAGCCACAAGCTGACTATAGTCTTATAACTCCTAAGGAGAACTTTCTGCATTTTTCAATTAATGAGGTTGAAAAAGGAATCCAAGGCCTAACCTGTAACAAGGCCCCAGGGCCTGATGGCCTTCCTCCAGATCTTTTTAAATCTTGCCCATCACTATGGGCCCCTGTTCTTACCGCTGTAGTTAATGCAGCAGCGACTTCTGGTTGCCCAAAGTCGTGGGGGATCTCCACCATAGTACCCGTGTTTAAAAAAGGAGACCGTAATAGTCCACTTTGCTACAGACCAATATCCTTAATTAATTCTGTAGTGAAAGTAGTGGGGGGTGTAATTCTAAACAGGTTAGTAGCATGGGCAGATGAAAATAATGTAATTTCCCCAATCCAATACGGCTTTAGGCCTGGACACTCAACGGTTACCCAGTGGTTGAACCTGTATATGATTATAGGAAAATACACCATGGCCCGGCAAGGTACAATCCACATGGCATTCATGGACCTATCGTCAGCTTTCGATTGTGTAGACCGTGGTAGGCTATGGGATGCCATGGCAAAAATGGGTGTAGAGGGGGGAGGAGCTACGCTAGCAACCAAGATGGTCGCGTAAGCTCCCGGCTCCGCCGACCTCCGCCAGCAGCTCGTATATCCTGCTATCAATCCTGAATTCGCACCAGACTCCCGGGTTCATGAAGTGTTGCTGTCTCTAAAGGAGTGATCCCGAGCTTTTTATCTTGTCGGACGCCCAAGATACGCCGTGTTTCTATTCTCGGCCTAACATCGTGTGGAAGCCGGGGCCTCGATTTCTAGCCTATCCGGGTTGGAGTTGATCAACAACGGCCGCTGGACCTGGACTGAGCCCGGTCCCCCGCAGTGCACCGTAAACTGTTGGATGCTGACACCAGGGACGGTCTAAACCGTGGAGACACAGCGTATCGCACCGGTTGCCGTGTTTTGGGGGTCCGGTGTCCGGAGACCCTGCTGCCCACACGGGGTTGACGGGCCGGGGCCCTCGCTGCCGGCGAAGGTGTCGATCTTGAACGACGTGGAGCGCACATTGTTGTCATCGGATTCGCGTGGCCTGTTACCCCGGAGAAGCCGGCCTCCGGGGTTCGAAGCCTGCTCTGCCTCTTCGCGAGAGGGGATGGGGCGGGCGGAAGGCACGCCATCACTACAGGCCGTCATGGCCACCATTGAGGCGCTCCATTCCCACTCCACCGCTGTGTTCCGGACACTGATTGTACGAGTGGACGCTATTTTGGGACCGGTGCACGACTCTCCGTTATGTCCTAATATGGCTGTGGTACCGGCGGCGCAATGTACACCTGAGATCGAGGATCCCGAGCAGAACCCGGATTTTCTGTGCTTCGTCGGCTCCCACTTTACAGCCAGTCAGCCCGTGATTGTCGCCAGCGTTCCCTGTTCGATCCTGCTCCCGCCTCATACAGATATGGACAGTATTCTGGGCCGCCACAAGTTCCTCAGTGACTGTTGGAGAGCATCGTTACTTCTGGACACTTTCCCTCGCTTGTTTTGTGGATACTGTGAACTTCTATCCGGTCATCGATCCTGCAACACTGATTTGGACTTTAATGGACGTTCTGCCGTTTCCTTTGAGATGATGGTTCGAGTGGAAAAGACTCTCGCGAAATACCGTACCGGCCAGGGCTGAATTTGAGGGCTTGGGTTTGATTAAATGGCTTGATTCATTGCCGGGATTGTTACATGTTAGGTGACGGGAGTTGGGTGGTGCTTTGCTACACTCCCCCGATTGGTTTGTATATTTCGCTATATGTTGGTATGATGTATCTCGGGGTGGTCACTGCTGGCGGGGGATACAGGAGGCCGGGGGTGTATTTGCTTTTACAACATGCCCTCCTCCAACTTTTTCCCTTCCTTGGGATTAGTTTAGTGGGCGACAGGCACGCTGCTAGTGGGTTAGGTCGTAGCCATCTGCAGGGGTGCAGGGTGGGGGGAGGTGTTTTTTTTTTTATTTTTCCTTTCTTTTGTTCTATGGCCTTCTTTTTCCCTTTTCCCTTCTTTGCAAGAGATGTGGCATATTCTCCTGATCTTTTATTCTCCACATCCGGGTGTCGAGTCTCCGATTTTTATATCCTGTGTTTCGGGTGGGCGGGTTCCGGTGATATTCGCTTAAGGTCCTCTGTCCCGTATTGTTCTATCCCAGCTCTCGGCTGGTGTTGATATCTTTTGGATGCCGCTAATTGTTGTGTTTTTTGTTCCTAATTGATTTGCCCATCCCCCGCTACGATATGTTCCATCACATGCTGCCCGATGTGTATGTCTACTCTTGTGTTATAATTAATAAAAATAAATATAAATATTAAAAAAAAATGGGTGTAGAGCAGAATCTGATTAATTTGCTAGCCGACATGCACTCCGACACAAGAGCAAACGTCCGTTACACACAAGACTTAAAAGTAACGAGGGACTTTGGAATACATCGGGGCGTCCGACAAGGGTGTATTTTGGCCCCATTCCTCTTCAACCTATACATTAATGACCTGGAAGAGCATCTTTCAAGTACGGGAGCAGATTATACCTATGTCGGTCGGAAAGGCCTGCCGGCTCTGCTCTATGCGGAGGACGCAGTCCTGATATCCAGGACTGCAATTGGCCTTCAAACTCTGCTAAATTCTTTCCACGCTTTTATGAAGTCCCGGGACCTGAGTATTAATAACTCAAAATCTTACGTTATGAAGGTAGGCCGAGGGAAAAAAAAGACAAACTCCTTTAACGTTAACGGGGAAAAAATTCCTGTAGCTAAAACATTTTCCTACCTTGGTGTCCTCTTCGACCCTCAATTAAATTGGGGACCTGCAATGTAACTCGAGCAAATGCAGCAATACTTGACTTTGCAAGAAAAATGGGTAATAGTCCGGTGGCCGCATTGCTCCAACTCTATCAAGCCAAGAGCATTGCCATAGCATGCTATGGAAGTGAGCTATGGGGGTATGCCTCCTTTGGAGGCCAGGAGGTTGCAGAAAACAGCTTTTTTAAATGGGTTTTGAGAGTCCCAAGGGGAACAGCAAACTTTTCTGTGCATGCTCGGCAGTACAACATCAGTCGGACTTGTTTATCTTTTTAGATACTCACAAGCCCGATCTACTGTTCCTTACGGAAACATGGTTCCGTCCTGAGTCACTGCCCAATCTGCTGGCAGCTCTGCCCTCCTCGTATTATGCTCTGCGAGCTGACCGGCCTGGAAAATTGGGAGGGGGGGTTGCCCTGTTGGTCCGCTCCACTATCCAGTTCCAGCTACTTTCATTTCCCTCTATATTGGATGTCGATTTTTTAGTGGCCCGCTCAACATCGTTCCCAACTCCCATTACTTGTGTTCTCATGTACCGACCACCTAAAAACATGGTTCACTTCCTCCCGGCCTTTCAAGAACTCATAGCTACCCTGGCTGTTAACCACTCAGCGGTCTTGGTACTGGGGGATTTTAATTTCTGGCCCTCCCATCCAGCTGAGGATGTACCTTCCAAAGACTTCACCGACTTTCTTAGTAGTCTGAATTTTGTTTCTCACATTCACACTCCTACCCATGCCCGTGGTCATATTCTGGACCAAATCTGGTCCCTTAACATCTCAATCCCTGTTCCTATTATCACTCCCTGTCTGTGGTCTGACCACTTTTTGATTTCCTTCTCCCTTGACCTGGGCCTAGCAAAGAAGTCCCCTTTACCCAAAAACATCTGGGCACGCAACTGGGGAAAAGTGGACATGCCATCTCTGTGTTCTTCTCTCTTAACATCAAGCCCTGCCATCAATAATCTGTCCATCTCGTCCCAGGCAGTGGCCATTAATAGTTGGCTGTCCTCAACATGCGATTTGGTGGCCCCCCTTAGGCGGGTCAAAGTGAAGCGTTCCCACGAGGCGAACAAATGGTTCGGCCCTGAGCTTAGGGCGAAAAAGCTGGCCGCTCGACAGGCGGAGCGCACTTGGAGGCGTAATTACAGCGAGTCCTCCAAACTCCTGTACAACTCCATTCAGGCGGAGTACAAGAGAGCCATCCTCAAGGCTAAGACCGCCTATTTCTCCGATAAGATCCTCCGAGCGGAGAGTCAATCGAGGGAAATTTTCGCCACTGTTTTTGAACTGGCCACTTCAGACAGAACTTCAGTTAAACCAGTCCCTTCTCAACTCCTATGTGATTCCCTTAATGATTTTTTTATAAACAAGATTACAGATATTAAACTCAACATTCCATCCCCCTCCTCTGGTTTTGTTGACATTATTCCACCGCCCAACTCTTATCATTTTGACCACTTCACTCCGTTATCCGAAGACACCTTTCTTTCTATTCTCCCTACTGTGAAATCTGGATCCCCGGTGGATATCTGTCCTGCCCACATCTTGTGTAAAATTTTTCAAGCTTGTCCTCTCCCTCCCTTGACCTTCCTTAATGACTCCCTAAGTAGGGGAACTGTTCCCACGTTGCATAAATTTGGCACAGTTATCCCCATCTTAAAAAAGCCTGGGGTTGACCCTACAGTACTGTCCAATTACCGGCCCATCTCCCTCCTTCCTTACCTGGCTAAGGTTCTGGAGCGGTACATCACCAAAACACTGAGTGTTTTTATCGAAACTAGTAAGTTTCTTGCCCCTTCTCAAGCGGGCTTCCGTCCCCTGCACTCCACCGAGAAGGTGGTGGTATCCGTGATGGACACACTTAGAGAGGGGCTGGACTCTAATCTCCCTCAGGCGCTGATCCTTCTCGACCTTTCTGCCGCCTTCGACACGGTTGATCATACCATCCTTCTTTCCCGTGTCGAGGCGGCGGGCGTCAGGGGTTCAGCCCTGTCCTGGGTGAGATCGTTCCTCAACGACCGCACCCAGGCTGTTCATCTAGCGGATTTCTCCTCCACAGCTCACAAGGTACAATGTGGTGTTCCCCAGGGCTCTTCTCTTTCCCCTCTCCTCTTTAATCTCTACATTTTCCCTCTTATTTTTGCGTTACAGCAGATGGAGGTCACAGTGTTTAATTACGCTGATGACCTCCAGCTCATCTTCAATCTATCTCACTCCTCCTCCTCTATCTCTAGCTTCCAGTCAGTGATGGTATTCATCAGGGATTGGATGAATTCTAATCATCTAAAACTCAACCCTGACAAGACCGAGCTCGTCCTGACTGGTGGGCATCTCAACCCTTGGTCCTCTGCCTTCTGGCCCTCTTCACTTGGCCCTCCCCCCCTACCTTCCTTTTCTGTTAAAACTTTGGGGATCACTTTGAATCAACACCTTACTCTCCATTCACATGTGAGCACGGTGGTTTCGGCTTGTTTCTTTATTCTACGCACCATCCGCAAAATTTCACGTTTTTTTTCCCTGTCAGCCCTCAAACTTGTTCTTATGGCAATGGTCCTTTCACGTTTAGACTACGGTAATGCACTCTATAACGGTATCCCCAACTATGCTTTACGCCGACTTCAGCTTGTACAAAACCAAGCGGCCCGGTTGGTCCTTGGTTTATCCAGATCCCAGCACATCACCCCCGCCTTGGGTTCCCTTCACTGGCTCCCAATTAAAGAGAGAGCTTTGTTCAAACTTGGCTGCCTCACTTTTCAAGCCCTGGCCGGAACAGCCCCGGCTTTTATTACGTCCATTGTTCACCCTTATGTTCCCAGCAGACATCTGCGCTCATCCGCCCTCTCCCTCCTGGTGGTTCCCCGCTTTAGGAGGAAGAGGTCGGGAGGATGCAAGTTTGCTGTCCTCGCCCCTTCCTTTTGGAATTCCTTACCCTTACCCATCCGTTCCTCAGCCTCCTATATTGAGTTTCGAGGGAGACTTAAAACTTTTCTTTTCCAACAGGCATTCCCAGCCTGAGCTGGTTCCGAGTCTGTGATCTGAATTTGAGCCACCTCCACAGCGCCATGAAACCGTCCGGTATACGCGCGCTATACAAATACGTTTAAATTCAAATTCAAATTAATGAAGAGCTGGGCATGCCTTATTTATGCGACAGGATAGCCGTAAATCCTTTACTTTGTTGGCTAAACTGTTGGCTAAATATCGATTCACCCCTCACCCAACAAATCCTGAGAAAAGCACTAACATGGGATAACAGGTTTAAAGTCCCTTGGATTAATTACATCAGTAACTGTTTCTCTGAATTAGGGCGCCCTGATCTTTTTGCAACCCCAGAGTCTATCACTAAATCTGACGTTATTTTTGTGAAGAAGACCTTCATTGCATCTAGGTATTTAGCTCGAGAGGAGGGCGAATTAATGAAAGACAGTGTTCGGAAACACGTGCTATTAAAAACTTCTTTGCGCATGGAACCGTACCTGTCATGGCCCTTGTCAGGTTATGACCGTTTCCTGCTGACGAGGTTTCGCCTAGACATATTCCATCTATTATTGGCCGTACCAAGGGGGGCCCATCGAGGCCAAGTGTTGCCAGCTTGTGGCTGCGACGAAAAGTTTCTGCAAGATCTGGCACACTTTTTTTTCATCTGCCCCTTTTATACTGTACCACGGAGGCTATATTTAAAACCATGCCTCAAACAATTGAACTTTGCACAAATCAGACCAGCACTTTATTACCTTCAACTTTTAAGCTGTGATTGCACTTTATTCGTATGCAGCTTTTTAAAATTAGCACTTAAATTCAGGAAAAGCATGGAGGGGTAATTGTGCTGCTGACAGATATATTTTTAATTAATATAATCATTCAGACTTATATTTTTATTGTATATTCTGCTTGTGACTCTTTATTCTATGTCGTTTTTAACAATGTTTGGATTTTATGTGTCAATGTATGTTTATTGAAATGCGCTTTTATGGTTGTTACTATGAATAACCGAATAAAGTTATTTGACTTGACTTGACTTGACTAATGTATGACCTGTTCTCAGTGTGGTTTCAACACATCTGTAAAGTATGTTGTTACTGGAGCACTCAAGAATGAAAAGCCCTTGCTATACATCCCAGCAGCAGGTGACATCAATGTTGAGGCCTTGGGGAGTTTTGCTTGGTCAGTGTGCCAATGTTAGGTCCCAGCCAAGGTGATGTTTGTAATAAAATGTATCCCATGGGACAGTTGCAGGTATGCTAACTGTGGTCACCTGTCACACTGCCCTGTCACATGATTATGTGGAATATTCCATTCACTCCATCAATAGTGACTCCATGTGTCTGACTCTGTAACAGTGACAACACATGCCATTCACTGTCAAACATAGGTGGTCACTGGTGGAAACATGGCTAAAAATTGAAAAGGTATGATGTTAGATACACATTCACAACAGTTGACATGTGTGTAAATGCTCTTGACCATTCATACCTGTGACTTTGTTGACCATGTGCATGATGCATCACTTTAGAATTGAGAGATGTAAAATATGCATAATTTTGAAGTAAGATAACAAAATGAGATGGAAAATAAGAGCAATGTAAGCCATAGAAACTGTGCAATATGTCTAAAAGAAGTGAGCAACAGTCAGACATGTCCCATACAAATAGGAACTTCTGCAGTCTAGGCAGGATTGGTACACAGTGCTGACTTGACTCATGAAGAATAGAGATTCTGTTCTAATTGTCTGTACAAATAATGCACCCAGACGGGCCACTGGCATGGTGTTCTACCATAAGCATTGTGAAGATGTAGTCATTTGACTTGGAAGTGTGTTGACCATTGCTCACATCTGAAAATGGTGAGCTGTTTACAATGTGCTACAATATTCTGATTCATCTTCATGATACTGTGCATAGATGACACAAGACAGTGTGTCACATGCCTCTCACCCTAGCTATGCCTACTACCCTAGTTGAGAACATTAGTTACAGGACAAATTAGCACAACCACTGGTATCTGTGTGACATGACCCATGCAATAAGTACGCCAGCTTAAAGTTTGACCAGGAAGTCATTTGACCTGTGACGTTAGAGCAAATGGTTCCCAATATGATGACTAGAAAGTGCGGAAAGGATACCATGTCTCACTTAAATTGTGTTAATACTATTAACATTGTAAGCTCCAAACTCCCTTGCAGGAGATGAGACAGGTATGTCAGGGCACGAGACCATCAAGTTCAAAAGATGATACATCACCTGCTACATAGTGAAGTAGTTGATGTGGTTGTGTCATTTGATGTTGATACACCCAATGTTGCAGATACGATCACGTGTGAGGGAGCAATGGTTAACTGGCAGACTGATAAGTGCCATGTATGTAAATGTATCGCATGATAATAACACTAGTCAAAATGGTGTAGTTGTTTGATCTGTGAAGATTTGTGATTTTACCTATGTGTCGTGTACATACGGATGACTTGTGTGATTCTTTTTCATTTGTGTTCACAGCATGAGCACCGGCTAGCAGAGGAGGCAGTGCCACGGGTGAAGGGGGAGCAGTTTGCGAGTCTGGGTCCAGTGGCAAGTCGGAGGAGGAGGGACCCAGTGGTGCGGAGGGTGAGGGGAGGCACACTGATGGCAGCTCTGAGACACCATCTGCAGCATCATAAGACATTGGAGTCCACCACCACCACCACTACCATCTCTACCCTCCCATCTGCTCCCAGGCCCAGTGTCCTTGGCCGCTCCCGTGGAAGGCGACTTGTCTCTTCAAGCTAGGCACCTCACCCCCTGCTCCGGTATCCCCTGCTGCCCTGAGTGCGGAGGCCATTGACATCCTGAGGCAGATCTCTGTGGGGCAGACAGCAGTGTTGAATGTTCTCCAGGTGCATACCAACCATTTGACACAAATGGTATCCTTCCTGGAGAGCATTCACTCGGGCATGTCTTCCCTACACAGATCTAATCAGGCTCTAGCCTCCACACTGACGGCAGCAGTGTCCTAGCTCCAGAAGTCCCTCCCCCTACATGCTTCTTCCCCATCCACAGTCTCAACTACCTTCCCTGACCCAAGCACATGCAAACACGCACATGTTCAGTTCAGTTTAAATTGCTTTAATTGACAACATGTATCATAAAAGCATTATTTGACATTTGTACAATAAAAATATGTGTTGAGTGATGAAACAATTTTAGGATACAAAAGGTCATTTTAAAAATCCTAAAGCAGCAATTTTAGCATCAATTTGTCATGCAAAGCATAAAACAGACATCACTAAAAACAAGTATCTGGAAAGGCATGCGTACCAATTTCATACCAATTCCTTCCACCAAAGATACTTAATAGTTAAAATAAGAATAAAAGGAAAACGATAATAAAGAGTACAATTCATCACAATCATGTTTATATAAAGTGCAGGTGCTACGTCCATCTCGAGAGATAGTCTAGGTTGATGGAGACATCCCGATGTAATCTATGGTTTTAATAAGTAACAAAACTTTGTTGGCTTCCTCTAAAGTAAAAAAAAAACGCCCCAAGTTTTTTTCAAGGAATCAGCCACTTTGCTTGTGTGACGTAGTAGCACTTCTAACAAATCGTGGACCATTGACAATATAACACACTGAGGTGCGTCATCTTGTGTGTATACATTATGGATCATAGTTCTCTTCCATTTAAGATGGCTGCTCTCTAGATATAAGTGTTCTTCTTGTGACTGTTCCTTAGGTGTAAAGGTTTCTTTTTGATTGTAGCTTTGGTTCCTGCTTTAGCAAGAGGGAAGTGCTATTGGAGATTTGAGATTGGATGCCAAACCCTGGATTGAGAAGCAAGGTGTTTGATATTTAGGTAAAGGTTTATTTGTAAACCCTTTTTTCAATCCTCACAAAGAATACATGGGTGGTCTTTTCTTAGACTTGTTGTATACAATCAGTCTAGGTAGGTCTTGACTGGTTTTGGCTTGTCTTCCCAGCACAAGCTCCTTTTCTTTTAATTTTGTATTTTTCATTGTTGTCCAACCATATCACTAGATTTGTTTTTGAGCACTTTTTGTTTTTGTTTTTAAATTTTCTGTTTTCTCTCACGTCACGGTCGTCTTTCTTTCTACTCTTCTTGTCTGTCCATTGTATGGAGTGGCTGTAAGTGTAGGTGTCATCATGACAATTGCAATAATATACAAGAGTGAATGTCAGATCGAATTTTGCCAAACATTATGGTTTAATTTTAACTCCTATGAGTTGTTAAAGACAACGTGTACAGGACGTTTGTGCATCTTTTTATTATTGTCTTTACTATGTCAATCTTTTATCTGTCTTAAATGTTGTGTATATTCTAAATGTATCTATCTATTGTTACTTTAAGAGCCCTGAGGAAGCCCGTTTGGGTGAAACGCGTTGGCTGATGCTCTTTGTATCTGAGAATTAAAGAAGAATTCAACACATTTGTACACCCTGAAAGATTTGTTAATTGCGCATATTATATGCTATTTTGTTGTGTGCCTCTCTTTGCTCTTTGTATTCATTATTGTATTAGGTCTTGTGGCAATGGACTTCAGAGGTGGGCACCTGTGTGTCTATAATTCTAAACACATATAGTGATTAAAGGATGAGTGTGGCTTTAATCATCCCTCGCTGCCATTGCATTTGTTGAAAGTCAAAAAAACCTATGTTGAGGTCACCCCACGTATGGCTTTGATCCTAATTAGCCATGCTTGGCCCAAAAACGTGGCCACCCCACATGAAAAAAGACCGTTGGGATCGGATTTCAAAATACGCAGAGCAAAACGGTGGTCTCGGGTGCCCATGTCACTGCATATTGGTTTTAACCATTTAGTCCTAGCTTTGTTGTAGGCTGGGTAAGCAAACAGGACATGAGCAAAACACTCCACCGGGGCTTCGCAGCAAGGGCCACTGGCTGTTGCGTTCTCAGCTATATGCCACTTTGAAATTAGGGTAATAACAGGGAGCGTGCCAAACCTAAACTGAATGTACAGAGTCCTATCCCGTGGGACCTGAATCACATCTAGGTAAGGCTCTAGGCTTCTATTTTGCTTAAACATTAAAAATTCCTCTGGTAATCTTCCCAGTGTTGGCTTGCTGAGCTCCTGACTATAAATTCAATCCCAGTACAGGCGCTTAAGTTCCGCCTTGTCTGGAGGAATTTGGGTGTCCCATGATACGGTGAGGCAAAGTAGTACTAAAGTTTTCTTCACATATGATATCCACTTGACCCTTTGGTCCACTTCCAAGTTCATTACCTCCATTAGGGCTCTAGCATAGTTGGTAAGCTCTGCAGTGGGCCCAAAAGATCAGTGGGAGGAGCCTCTTAATGGCTCTAAACAGCCGCCTACCCATGTCATACATTAGAGATGTTAATGTGGTGTTACGGGGAAGCATGACCAAGTCCCTCAAAAACTTATGTTCAGACCTGCTGATCTCCTCTACGTTTTCAAACCCCCATAGCTCGGCTTCATAAAGGGCCGAGCTAACTGCTTTGCATCATAGACTACGAGAGACGGGGCAACTGATCTGCTATATGAACAGCGATGTTTTTTTGGTTAGCGCCCCGGTCACGCATTTATGGTTCAGAAGCATTTTGGCTAAATGGGGCCTCCAATGCATTTTATCAGGGAGTCGAATACCAAGATATTCTAAGGTCTCGACTCTCTCCAGGTGTAGTGTAGTTCCTATATTCCCAATAGGCTCTGCGCATTGGAATAATAAATCCTATAGAATTGACGTAGGACTTAGGTCGACTAGGTCTCTATCGAATATATTAGACTTAATAGTGAGTGCCAGCTAGCTCAGAGGTCACTAGGAACTTTCTCGAATAAACAAGAAGGGATTAGTTTCTGACAACCACATAAACTTTGTTTCCCAAGAATAAAACATATCTTCAGAGTCATGGAAACAATAGATAGATATTTTACTCAGTCAATCGTGCATGCTTCGTTTCATCAGAGTTGCAGAGAAATAGAGAGACGGGCATTTTCAATAAAAGTATTTATTGAACAGTCTTCTTTCTAATGAAGAATAAATGAACTGCTGCAATCGTAATACTGGCTGCAAAGTATAATACGTACAGCAAGAAGAGTATTATAAAATAATACTGTAAAAGCATGGTATGGTTTCTAAGCCATAAAATACATAAATAAATGACAAAGACTAAAAGTACTTGACAGGTGCTTCTAAAATACGCCTACCCCAATGTACCTAACCAAAGTCTAGTACGAGGGAAGAAGTAAGTATGGTGTAGCATAGGTTTCGTATTTTTTGCCAAGTATCTATCCAAGATTTCTTTTAGGTTCTAATCAGCTCCGTACCGTGGTTTTAGAATGAAGGAGGTCTGGTATCTCTCTGTCTCTGACTCGATTTCCCAACACCCCGCAAGGGGAGCTTTGAAACACTGGAGCTGGATTCTCAGCGAGAGAAAGGCAGCCTCTCTGTCAGTGCGTCAGCTGGAGGGTCGACGTCCTTCGGGACTTGCTGTAGCGAGCTGCGTCGGCCAAGTAGATAGTCGAACTGCTCCAAACCTCCGTGTGTTTGCTAGAGCAAGTGAAGGCCTATTTATACCTTGAAGGTGCCTGGTTTGACATAAAGTTGGACATAATAACGTCACCAAAGAACTCCAAGGAATGGTAGTTTTTTGAAAACTCCATGAGTTCTTGGATGAATCAATATTCAAGCAAGGCGAAGTCCCTAACTTCTGAAGCCAAGTTTTCCAAGAAATCGTTGTGGCTTTACGGAACTAGTGGACGTATCCATGCCTGTTTTTGGACTGCATAGGCTATGTCTAAATATGGTTATGATTTCTATGCCTATATAAGGACAAGGTGATTTGTACCTATATAAGGGCATGAATCTGGAAAATTACACTACGGTCCTAAAATCCTATACAACATCCACTCCACTTTATTATGTTCGACATTACTAAATTCTAAGCATTTTAAACATATCTAAAGCATGTGTTAACAATCCCACCCTAAATACACAAAATGTATTCAAAATGGTTGCACACGAAAATGGGTATTTGTGCTGTACGCATTTTTAAACGGCAATGGTTTCATTCAAAGCATATATTATGACAATAGAAATGCTATCCAACTGAATCACAAAAATTACATTTATGAAATGGCTCTTAAATACAGAAGAAAAGGTCGAGACCATCCCATAGCAGAATATATAAACTGTTTTGGTTTGTGGATAAGGTCAATATTGTTTCTAGGAAATATTCAAAGAATTCTTGTTCTGTAAGCATAGTTCTACTTTAAGCAGATTACTTTGTGCCCAAAAAAGTTCAATTTTGGAAAATAAGTCAAATCAAATCAAAGAAAAATAGAGTTCCAAAGTTAGAAGTGTTGTTTTGAAAAGTGAATGTCGAATTCAGAGTTGATAGAATGCTGTGTGCTAATTTTAAAAGTTATTCTCGTTGTTATGAGAAAACATCAAATCTTCTAAGCTGGCAAAGAAATCGTCTACCACAGTAGGTTAAAGTTGGCCTACTTCGTTAAGTAGACCTATTGCACAAAAATGTGAAGCATCGCCGTCAGCGTCAGCCGCGTTAGCAATGTTCGCAGTAGATGGTGATGGTACAAGTGTGCCTGTCGATCCACGTATCTCACCGTCAGCAGACCGCGTCTGTGAGACCTCAATGAATGCTGTCATCAGGATTTGTAGCCGCTGGGGACAACACAATGCATGAGCTGTTACCGAACCAAGCAAAGTATCAACCTCCGTTGGCAGTGCTGATGGAAGTGTTAGACAGATATCCAACACGCATTCTTCTGCACGTAGCAGGCCAAGTCAAGAATCTGTATCATGTGCTCACAACATTGCATTGCCAGAAGAGTGTTCTCCATGGTAATCTGGGTATCACTGGTGACTGGATTTGCTATAGGGGAGAAGAAGGAACAAGAATAGTATTCTTGCTACGAGTCCCAAAATGAGAGGCAGGCCGCCGAACACAAAGTGCACGAAGTTTGAAAAAATGCCTACGACTGCTTCAGAGGGTGCTAAAAGTCCCAAAAAACTGCCTTAAATACATGTACAATACCACTGGTATCAGACATGTTTAAGATACGACCTAACATTTCTACGAAATGTATGGGGCAGTATGTTGATAATAGGGCATGTATCTCCGCAGAGGACCTGCGATTTTCAGATCATACGTCTCTTTGGATGAGGTCAGTGGCACATTTTTTGTTGTTGTAAAAGAATGGCTTTCATTCTGCTTAAAGTATCAATTCGTATAGAAGAGATGGTTAGTGAAGGCCATAATGGCTACTCCCCGTCTGTCTTAGATTTAGGGAACATTACTTGCATACAACAAGTGACCCTGGCTGACACAGTCACGAGATAGGCTATTCCTGGCATAATTCCCCAACAGCTGTGATCATTCAACATTATGTAGCTTCCATTGGAAAGCTGCCGAAACATTGGATCAATCACCGCTGGCGGAGAACCTTGCAGGTGGCGGGATAAGTTGGTCAAAGAACATTCACAGGCTCAGTGTAAATTAATACCCTGACATAAAAGTGTACCGCTTAGTGTGCTTTTGCAATTTGTACCACTAAGAAATACTTCTTTTCCCCCACTCCAACATTTGTGTGTGTATGATAAATCCCAGGTTGACTTTATGAATTCTTAACCCAACCTTTCATACAGGCCCTCTGGTATGTGTTTCAAGCAATATTGAAATTGGAAAATCATCACCGGCAAGCTAATGGTGCCATGTATTATCCATTCTATGGCTGGTTTCTCAGAAACGGTCAATGGTAATCTTTCCAGCTTTTTCCATGCTCAATACCATATAGTCTGCTCCCCTCTGTGCCAAAGAGACTTGTCACACTCTCAATGGTCATTTACATTCGTAACAGTGCACAGCAAAAGCACAATTATTAAAACAAAGACAACAGGCAATATTCAAATTTCTTGATGCTAGGTATCCATGAGTTTTGAGGTTTTAATCGTTCCAAAACCCGCCAACACGTGTTTCGTCGCGTTAGGAACAGAGTGTCCGCGACTCCTCAGGGCTGGGAAAAATACAAACATAAACAATACTAAAAGGTATGACATACATTATATCAGTGAATAGCAATTACATAGCATCCATTAAAATTCATTAGTGCTACACAGAATGCATTTTGTCACCCAGTGAAGCCGATACGTCTCTATATGGTGCACGCGCTATTGTGGTCCAAAAAACGTCCCAGAACGGTATCTGGTCCTGCATGCATCAATATCATCATTGAAAAACATCACTCTGGCATTGTATGAAAACCATTGCTGCATCTAAATACTACGCTCCAAAATGTGTGTCCCGAGTGAAACAGGGCGAGAATAAAAATCATCTCCGTGATTAGTATCCTTAATCACATGTGCTCCCATGTGCAGAAAAACAAACAAAACAAATATAACAAACCATACCTTGCCTGTGCAGCATAAACCAATTGAAGGTCTATAGAAAGATTCACAAAAACAAACGGGGACAAGGGAGAAACCCTTTAGTATATTGAGCACTACTGCCCCTACAAGGTACTCAGTCACAGTAAGGTCAAAATCTATAGAGATTAACAAAAAGGAATAGGCTCACTGCTCCCCCGGTGATACTTTCAACCCAGCGGGGCCCGTGATCTTTCTCTGCCAATTAATCACCTTTTAAAATCGTTGCCGTAATCACTATAGAAAAAGGGGGGGAGGGGGAAAGCGGATCAGACACATCGAGGGCAAATAATTCCCCCATTTCCGGACCTAGTTTTCTACCCACATAGATCCCTATAAATAAAAACAAATCCTACCTAGTGTGTATATAGCATCCAAGCCTTCTCATGAAGTAGAAAATAAGTAGATTAATAGTTTTGGCGCTGCCCAAGGTAAGTAGTGTTCTAAGAAAGAGAAGGGGGATATAAAAGGTCTAATCAATTCAAAGGTGGAGTGAAAGACGTCCCTGGGTTGAACACAATCACCCAGTTATTAAGAAGAACCTGTTCGTTCTTCCTGATCCCATGGTAAAATAAGGTATCACCAGCGTGATCAGTATTTACCTTGCACCACGTAAAGCCTGTCCGTAAAGCCCGGGAAAACACCTCGCACAGCCTGGAGCGGATAACCCTCAGTAGTGCTCAATTCTGTTAAAATACAATAACGGTCTATTGTAAAAGTCTATAAATGACAATTAGTTGTTCATCTACTCCCTATGTCCCAAGAAAGTGTGGTAAAAGCAACTTACATATATTCAAGATGCCGTGTGGGCCAAGTCCAGTCTCCCGGATCACCGTGTTCCGTGTATCGGACACGAGATCTAGAGACAGACACCAGGAAGTATCCTGAGGGCAGGATATCCATGCCCCTAACTCGAAAACTAGAGCGCTAACTCCAATAGCGCTCATGGCCCAATCAGAGATATAATGTCGTCCTAGGCAATCTCGGTGACTGCTCCTCTAATCTTCACGATCCGTTCCCGATCGGAAAATTGACCAAAAATCATGAAAATCGTCGCGACCTCCACCACATGCAGTCCCAGTGCCCCCCCATTTGTGACACTATTACACACATGGAATATTAAGTGGTCCCTGATTTTGCACTACTCCATACATTATCATGTGTGCATTCTCAAATCGTTAACTCGCTTCCCAATAAAATACATTCTTTAGTTATACACAATTAAACGTGCTACAATTATTTTCTGTTCACAGTCCTTATATCACAGGTCATGTTGTTACTAATGTTCAAATTAGTGCAGTCCTTGTAAATTGCAATTTCATCATTACATAATCTGAACAGGATCCTGCACATTCCATATGGATTGTCAATATTCATGTATATTACGAGAACATACATACCACAAAAACATATTGACACAAAACTCTATAGATCACACCTGTCCTCCAGCCACATTGTTGTGAGAGGTACCACAATATTAGAATATTGAACTATTCATCCTGGAATTCATCATAAAAGAAGCCAGGCCCTCCTTACACGTCCGAGTCTTGAGACCCACAATCCCAAAGAAAGTATTGTAGTTCCTTGTCGTAATGTAAACCCCGACCCACAGTATGCAAACGTAAAATCCACATGGCTTCCCTGCGTCGCAGGTTCAATTCCCTATTGCCACCACTCACACTGTTTGCCACTGATTCTATCTCAAAGAAGCGTACATGCATGTCGTCACCTTGTGCATGACATGTTGCCACATGTAGTGCCACAGGATACTTCGATCCTGCTTTTGAATGGCCCTGATATGTTCAGCCATCCACTCCTTCAAAGTCCTTATGGTACTGCCCACGTAATACTTTCCACATGAGCATTCGATTATGTAAACTACAAATCTGGTGGTACAATTCACATTCTGTCTGATGTCATAGGTCTCACCATTGATGCCCAAAAAGGTCTTTGTCCCATGTTTCTCCCATCTGCACATTGAGCAGAAACCACGTTTAAAAAAACCTGTACTATGTTGAGTCATCCAAGTACTCGCTTTAGTGCCCCTAGGGATGGTTGGGCTCAATCTGTTCCTTAGTGTCCTACCTTTTCTGTAGGTGATCTGAGGTGAATCTGGAATAAAGTCCAGGATTACTTAATCCGTTCTCAAGATGCTCCAGTGTTTAGTGAGGCTTTTGCGAACAACGTGATGTAGTGAATTAAAGTCAGTGACAAGGCGTACACATTTGTCTGAGGGTGTAATCTCCGTGTCCGATCTTAGTGTGTCGGTCCGTTTTTAATTTTTTTCAATCTTTTTTGTGCTTTAAAAAGTGTGGTATTAGGATAACCTCTCCTTGAAAATGTCTCCCTCATGTTTCCCATACATTCATTAAATTCTGCATCCTCACTACAAATGCGTGTAGCCCTGAGGAACTCTCCGTAAGGTATGGAGCGTATCTTATGCTGTGGATGAGAGCCAGAGGCATGAAGAACCGCGTTGCAGGCGGTGGTCTTCCTGAAAAGTTTACTCTGTAGCGTGTCATTCACAACATACAGTTCTGTTGGTGTTCAAATGTTTGAATAAATCCTGTAGTAATTCTTGTGTCCCTGACCATAATAGAATGCAAAAACAGAAAATATGAAAAAGGGGCCCAAGGGGAATCAGTGTTTATAGACCTACTTATATCTTGTCCCCCAACTACACAATATATAAACATACGGAAGATATCAAGGGTCTTATGTAGTTATTCACTATGGTCGGTACCTATTTGTAGTATCCAGACTCACACATACCAAGGGGTTATCTGAGAGGTTGCACAGGAGAGAGAAATGAAAGATCAAAGATAAAGACAAAATACCCATCAGCCCACTCATTGGCGGAACTTCATCATCTGGGTTTTGGTAGGAAGATGGTATCCGCTAGACACTTCCTCAGAAGATTTCTTGAGGATTGCTAGTATCGGATCAACAGGTCAAACCATCAACACAAAGATGAGAGTTTTTAGGCTGAAGGGACAAGTTGCAGTGCTCAAAAACTGTGAAAAGTAAACAAATATAGTAGTGATATAAAAATACCTATTTTGATGTCTAAGAAGACTTCATTGGGTGCGACCATCAAAACGGCATGCTTAAAAACAGAGTGAAAATAGTATGTAAGAAATTACTATTCATCATGGATTGAAGTTGGTCAACATGTTTCAGCCCCACGGGCTTTCATCAGGACCTATGATGTACACTACTGCAACACTTACCACTTGACGTGATAATATAGATTATGTAGACCTACCAATTGTGACGTAGTCCCATATCATAATTTTCAAACCTCTCCTATGGAACAGGAAACAAAAGAAAATATACACATAACAAAGTAGGTATCAGACATGGCCAAAACGCTTCTGATGTGTTTATACTAGATGTCTCCATCATATATTCCACTCACCTATTAATGTTGGGGGGAAAAACCTCACCTCGCCTGGCGCTCGCTCAGGACAAAGAGGCCACGCACTGGAACAATGCAAACAAAAAAACGCTATAAGTGACATGGAAAAATGCCATAATATGACATACACTGGCTCAAAATTGGAAACCAAGGCAGAAAAGCAGGTCCCAGGCTCCGATGACCCATGGACTCTATCAACAAAACAGTTTCTAGCATGCTCAAAAGTGGTTATATTTCATGAAGAGAAGTGGATGTAAGTATGTAATCCATCACATATCTCTCGAAGATCAAATATTACAAAGCGAGGTGTATTTCAGAAACCAGATCTACAAACATCTAGACCTACAAAGTAGCACACCTCTTTGATGTAAAATATGACCTGCCAGTAAACACGTCAGCACCGCTATGCATAATGGCCCTTCAGTAACCCCGCTGTACAGCTGAACACAGCTCGCACTCACCTGTCCGTCGTTACCTCGGTCAGGCATCTGAGCCGAGGGGAAGGTGGCGAGGCTGTGTACTTGCATTTCCGGTCCTGAGCGCGACCAATCAGTATCCTCCAAATACAAAACTGTGTGGTTTCCATCGCGGTCCGCTAAAGGTCCTCTGCAACATCCCACACTATCAAATATGACAGCTAGACTGCTCCGGTTCATTCCACCAACCGGAGCGCGCTTTTGAGGATGAGCGGTGTGAACTCATACACCGGCTCCCATAGGGCCTTTTCTGTTTGGGCCCAGCCATTTACAACAGCCGTTTCGTTCTGACACGACGGCATTCCAGTTCTAACGTTACAGCGTAAACACTAAGCCAATCAGCGCATCAATAACAACTCTAGGAGGCGGCTCTCCCTCTGGTCCGCTTCAGAGTATTATAACCTCCAGCTCTACACAGCCTCGCCACCTTCCCCTCGGCTCAGATGCCTGACCGAGGTAATGACGGACAGGTGAGTGCGAGCTGTGTTTAGCTGTACAGCGGGGTTACTGAAGGGCCATTATGCATAGCGGTGCTGACGTGTTTACTGGCAGGTCATATTTTACATCAAAGCGGTCTGCTACTTTGTAGGTCTAGATGTTTGTAGATCTGGTTTCTGAAATACACCTCGCTTTGTAATATTTGATCTTCAAGAGATATGTGATGGATTACATACTTACATCCACTTCCCTTCATGAAATATAACCACTTTTGAGCATGCTAGAAACTGTTTTGTTGATAAGAGTCTATGGGTCATCGGAGCCTGGGACCTGCTTTTCTGCCTTGGTTTCCAATTTTGAGCCAGTGTATGTCATATTATGGCATTTTTCCATGTCACTTATAGCGTTTTTTTGTTTGCATTGTTCCAGTGCGTGGCCTCTTTGTCCTGAGCGAGCGCCAGGCGAGGTGAGGTTTTTCCCCCCAACATTAATGGGTGAGTGGAATATATGATGGAGACATCTAGTATAAACACATCAGAAGCGTTTTGGCCATGTCTGATACCTGCTTTGTTATGTGTATATTTTCTTTTGTTTCCTGTTCCATAGGAGAGGTTTGAAAATTATGATATGGGACTACGTCACAATTGTTAGGTCTGCATAATCTATATTATCACGTCAAGTGGTAAGTGTTGCAGTAGTGTACATCATAGGTCCTGATGAAAGCCCGTGGGGCTGAAACATGTTGACCAACTTCAATCCATGGTGAATAGTAATTTCTTACATACTATTTTCACTCTGTTTTTAAACATGCCGTTTTGATGGTCGCACCCAATAAAGTCTTCTTAGACATCAAAATAGGTATTTTTATATCACTACTATATTTGTTTACTTTTCACAGTTTTTGAGCACTGCAACTTGTCCCTTCAGCCTAAAAACTCTCATCTTTGTGTTGATGGTTTGACCTGTTGATCCGATACTAGCAATCCTCAAGAACTCTTCTGAGGAAGTCTCTAGCGGATACCATCTTCCTACCAAAACCCAGATGATGAAGGTCCGCCAATGAGTGGACTGATGGGTATTTTGTCTTTATCTTTGATCTTTCATTTCTCTCTCCTGTGCAACCTCTCAGATAACCCCTTGGTATGTGTGAGTCTGGATACTACAAATAGGTACCGACCATAGTGAATAACTACATAAGACCCTTGATATCTTCCGTGTGTTTATATATCATAATAGATTGCAGTCATCAATATATCAACCCCAAAAATTTATGGAGTCGATATATTGAGCCCCCTTGGGTCCCCAAATGAGGTCAGCTTCTAATACACCCATAAACAGGTTGGCAAAGGAGGGGGAAAATTTCGACCCCATTGCCACCCCCCTCTTTTGTCGATACCAATTCCGATCAAACATAAAGAAAATATTCTCCAGGATTAGCTCCATCATGGATGTGAGCATCATAGTATGTTGCCACGAAGCCAGCCAAGATGGTGGACGCACTTCCCTAGTGCTCCGGTCGGCTGCCCGCAAACTTGTTCTCTATCACCGCACAAACAGCCACGACCCGGCCGAAACCCATACTGATCCAGTGAAGGGCTCCTGGGGACGCCTCCGGTGCCCCCAAAAGTTACCGAGCCACGGTTGCGGATCCAGGATGACATGCAAGCAAGGGCTCACCCAACATGGCGGCGCCCAGCTTCTAACACCAGGGAGTCCGGAGAGCTGGAAGACGATGCCCGGTGACACTGTGCAGCGATCCCAATGTGCCCCGGGGACGCCCTGAGCGCCATATAGATACTGCCGCTCCAGCTAAGGTGCATACGCTGATGGGAAGCTGCATGCCCGGCGGGGATGAGCCTCCCATGATCCCAGCCCAGAGTGTTGCCGGCGGCCATAGTCTGACTGCGGGTGCGGCGGACCACGTGAAGGACTCCCGAGGATGCCTCCGGTACCCCCAGAGCCGCCGGACCGCGGATGCAGCCCAGAGACGGTATGCGACTACTGGTGCCCAGGCTTAACTAAGATGGCGGCGCCCACCGCGTAATACAGGGGAGTCTGGCGGGGTGGATCCTGGTGCCCGGTGGAGCGAGGCGGCGGCCCCGGTGCCTCCCAGGGACCCCCTGAGCGATTTACCCAAGCTGCCACTTCTGCCGCCGTGAGTGCATTGATGCGGGGGGGGGCGCACAATCCAGTCGGCGGAGAGCATTGCTCGATCCCATCCGGGCACCCTTACGCGCCCCTGACGGCAGTGGGATACCCCCGTGAGCGACCAGAACGGAGGAGGAGAAACACTGTGTTCATCCCCTGGGACGGGGCGCCGCATTTACCGAGCACCCCCCATGAGTGAATAAACCCCCCCCACCTTCTCTTGCGACCTGCCGGGAGGGAGCTCGGGACGCCATGCCGTGGCGGAACGCCAATGCGGGGACCATTTGAAGCAAGCGCATGGCACAAGGTGACGACCATCAGTGGAGAAATTATACCCCCTCGGGCGCGCAGGACCGGGACTGGCAACGCAACCCATAGGCTCAGCAGTAGCGATCAGGTAGCAGACAGGCACCTGAAGGAAGACCACTACAGTGCCCTGTATGAAGGGGATCCTGCCCCCCCTCCCCCACGTAGAAGTCAATAACAGGGCTGACTTGTGGCGGAACACAGAAGACTGCCCAGACATAGCCTGCTGAGCCCCCCGTGCCGCCGCCGACCCGTGCGCGGAGCGGTGACGAATAAGGGACACGTCTGATGGCCTGGAGGCGACCAATGACCTGAGCCAGGCGAATGCCCCCGGCGGCACCGCCACGGAGTGTGCGAGCTGAAACACTGTCTTGGCAGTGCAAACACAGGAGGTGCATCTGAGAAACAATTACTCATCGGGAGTCACCTCCGGGGACACATCACCTCTGGATACCTCCCATTCAGAGAGGGTTGAAGAGAGCCGCCGGTCCGAGCACAGCAGCCCCCCACGGTACACAAAGTCGGAGACACGCGGCCCCATCCAAGGGTCAGAGGCAGGACACATCATCCCTAGCGGAGCCCCGAGATCCTGGCCACGACGGAGTCATTGCCGAGCCAGTAAGCCATCAGCAACAACAATGGGGAGACACCAGCGGTCTTTGACCATGACGCCAGCACAGGCCCCGGGAAGATTGCCCCCCCCCCGGGCCCTTCGAAATTGCCAAAGACCGAAGGGCCATCACAGGACGAGGATATGTTGACCAAACTGGACAAAGTACTAGCAGCCATCGAGCACTCCTGGCTGTCTATGGAGAGCAAATTTGGCGAACTCGCCTCAGATATAAACCTCCTACGAGATGACCATAGGAAACTGGCGGATAGGGTGGGCCAAGAAGAAGAAACGCTGCAAGAACTGAAACCGCAGGTCCAACTACACCAAGAGGCCATCAAAGAACTCCAGAATAGAGTCAAATTTTCAGAAGACAAGACAGACGATTTGGAGGGCCACTCCCGCCTGAGCAACATCCGTGTCCTCAATCTGCCGGTGTGGAGGGGGCAGACCCCATACAATATATTGAAACATGGATAAAAACAATTACTCAAACCCAAGACCTCACACCTTTCGTCTCGTTGGAAAGAGCACATAGGACTCCAGCCCGTCGACCACCTGCAGGTTCCCCACCCAAGCCGTTTCTGCTTAAACTACGGCACTACCAAGATCGAGATGCGATCCTGCGTGCGGCCAGACAAGCGAAAACACTCACAGTGGAAGACAAGCATGTGATGCTGTTTCCAGACTATTCCCAAGCGGTGCAACGCCAACGAGCCACATTCCAGGCGGTCAAACAAGCCCTGCGTCAACACAAGGCACAGTACGCGCTCCTCTTCCCGGCTCGCCTTAAAATTATACTTGGGGACACTACATACTTCTTTACGGATCCAGCGGAGGCACGAAGTTGGCTGGAGCATCATGACAAGGATTTGCCGGAGCGTAGGGTTACACAACCGCGTCCCCTATCCAACAAACAGAAACTATGTTCCAAGAAGATGTCCCTCACACAACTGAACCGCCCGCCGACTACCAACACCAGAAGCCCCCCGGACCTAGAGCAAATAATAGCGGATAAGCGGAAGGCCCTGCAGGCGGCGGCTGCGACCCGGCGTGTGATGGATGGATCGGAGGAGGACCGGGGCCCGCACCTCTTCACGTCCGAAGACGAAGACCGTAGCGACACCCGCACTTCCAGGGAGGTCTCTGTCTCCCAGCCACTGGTAACTCCGCAAACGGCTGACACGCTCATTTGAATATCAACGAGTGGAGCACACGGTACGACCAGGACACCCCAACGGGGTGGGCATCGGAGGGCTTTGCGAATCATTAATACAGATAATGGAAGATGCACTTATGGATACACCACGCAGTGGGCAGCCAGACCTTGAGCCCTTGTCAGCTACACCAACCCACCCCCCACGCAAAACGAACTAGAGACAGTACGAGATGTACAGTTTGGACATATTGTGCCAAGCAATAGGCCCCTTCAGTTGGGACGGTTTCCCAGACATTGTTCCTAAGTTTTTCCCCCTTTTCCCACCTGTTCCTCCTACCCCAGCGGGAAAGGACAATTGGTCTGTGATTGGACGTGTGGGGAGGGATTATATGAGAGGGGGCGGCCCTGATTATGCGCACAGGGGTACAGGAGGGCTGCCATGTGGAACTAATCGACGAACATGACGAGAACACCAAATACAGACATCACATTCATCACACTAAATGTGAGGGGCCTGCATACGGCGAGTAAGCGCTACGCAATATACTCTTACCTGAAAAGACAACAAGCACATATAGCCTTATTGCAAGAGACCCACTTGACAACGACAGAGGTAGGGCGACTGCAGAGAAAATGGAGGGGCATTGTATGCGCTACCGGGTACTCCGCATTTGCCAGAGGGACATTGATCTGGGTCAGGCCAGGAATCCCATTTAAAGAACAGTCCAGGGTAGTGGATAAGGAAGGGAAGACGGTTACCATGGTGTGTGGAAAGAAACCAAGAAAACATAAGCCTTTTTTCTTAGAAGGGGGGAAATTAGAAAGTGTTAATAGTTTCTGTTATCTAGGTATTACCTTCTCAGGAGACGGGAAATGGATTAACGAACAAAAAAGTGTTCTTTTTAAAATGGCCAGGAATACTAACTGCATTTTCAGATTTGCTGCGAAACTAGGGGATCGCAGAATTCCTGACATGCTGACCCTTTTTAACGCCAGATGATTTTAGTCAGCCATATATGGGGCTGGAGTTTGGGGGTATGATGAACAGAGTGCTAAAACTGTTCAAGGGAAGGAAAATGTGTTTTTAAAAAGACTGATCAGTGCCCCAGCGACGGCCTCAACGGAGTTATTACATAAGGAACTAGACCTGTATCATGTTAAAGATCTAATTGCGCTCCGTCCTTTGTCCTTATGGCTTTCAATATGGGCTAAGGAGGAGACAAAGTTTACACAGGATGTAATAACTGACTGTATTAAGCTCGACCATCGATCAAAAATTCCTTGGCTGAACCACATATATCATTGGTATAAAGCATTGTATGGTCTGGATATTTTTAAAGATTTTAACATGGATCCTATTTTATCAAACGGGAGCTGAAGGCGTCCTTTTTGAAATATTCAGCAGAGATTAGAATGGAAAAATATAAGAAACAAAGTACATACAATCTCTATCAACAATATAATATTAACGAAGGTTTCCAATTTTATCTTGCAATAGTTAGTATTCCCTCCCACCGATTTGTGTTAACTCGTCTCCGTCTAGGAATTGTACATCATCTTGTGGCCTTCCCTGTGCCCAAACAACCTGGAACGTGCCTGTGCCCATGTGATGGCAAATCAAAACAGAGTGTATGTCACTTTATGCTATTTTGCACTTTTTATACTTCCTTTAGGAAATATTACTTGAAACCCATCTTTTTAAAATATGATACGCATCAGTCACAAACAGCAATGAAATTAGTATTTAATCTTGAGTCCCCAGATGTATGTTTTTATGTGGCAAGTTATATTTTAAAATGTATTTCTGCTAGAAAATCAATTATTATATGAACTATGTTAGCTGCTAAATGCACTATGCACTTTATAAACAGGATACTGCTGATATCACGTATTATCATGCTAATTTGCACATACATGTTTGAGTACCTGTTACTACGATACAATATCCACTATTGGAATGATTCAGCACCTGCACTTTTGCCATAGTTACTCCCTGTAAATAGCCTGATTAGACGCTGTTATATGCATATTGCACTTTAGGAAGGATGTTGTTGATTTTCTCATAGAATTTCTTATAGAAAATATCCATCTGTACATATACTAATACAAGAGATGATACGTAGCACTTTAAATGCACATTTGCACATCCTCCGTGGTCGTATAATTACCAATATTACAGCTAAATGTATTTTTCTAGATGACTTTATGATTTTGTATTACTATTATTGCCAAATGTTTTATTTTATGTGCAATCCCATTATTTGTCACTTCCTTTTTTTCCCTTGTTGCTTTAATATGTGTAAAATTTATATGTCTGTTGCTATATGGTTGTGTTATTTTACAAACCGAATAAAGCATCTTGAATTGAAATTGAATTGAATTGGATAAGGAAGGACGATATGTGTTCCTGGAGGGACTACTGGATGGGCAACCAATTCTAATAGGCAGTATTTACGCCCCGAACGTAGAACAGAATGTATACTGGAACCACCTCACGACGACACTAGCGCATCATACCCACGCCCGTGGATATTGGGTGGAGATTACAACTGCATCCTAGACATGGCCCTACATTGTTCCCGGCCCCCACCAGCCCACTCACCGCTCCACAAACAGGCGGAAATTTTTAATATATGGGTGAAACATTGGGCATTGATCGACACATGGAGGGCACTACACCCCACCTCAAAATTATACTCATTTCACTCCATTCCTCACGACCTCTGAGTGCGCCTAGATAGATTCCTCTGCTCAGCGGCGCTACACACTAAGGTACAACATACAGAATACCTGGGGCGGGTGCTATGAGACCACGATGCCCATTCACTGACTCTTAGATGAAAACCGCCACACCCTGCAGTGCCTACATGGAAACTCCCTCGGGAGTGTCTTAAAGATCAGGCATTCACATATGATCTCGGGGGACACCTGCAGGAGCACTTTACACTTAATGCAGGGACGGCATCCTCTAGGCTCATAGAATGGGATGCTCATAAAGTGACGGCGAGGGGTCATTGTATACAGCAAGTGGTGGGTGTGCGCAGGATCCTAGAGTGAACACTGCAAGATTCGGAACGCACTCTAGCTTCCTTACTAAAAGCAGGTGACCGCGGCGAGACCACCCCGGAACGCGTAGCCGAAGCCAAAACAAGATACGCGGAAACACTGCGGGATCTCTGCAAATACAATTTCAGGGTCTACGCAGCCAAAGTACACCGGGTGGGCAATAGGGGAGGTACACTGTTGGCCTGGCTAGCCCGGCAGGATCCCGATTTGAAACCAGTCACTGAAATTAGAGATCAGAATGGACAGCTCCAAACCTTCCAACTTGCAATCCTACGAGTCTTCTACACATATTACTCTGGCATATACAAGACCCCGCGACAGGGAGACCCCCGAGCACTAGACAGATTCTTCCACACTCTGACCGTCCCCCAAGTCTCGCCGGAAGATAGGAAAGAACTAGAGCAAAAGATAGGTCCAACGGAGATAAGAAAGGCGATAGGAGAATTGGCCAGGAACAAACCCCCATGGATGGATGGCTTCCCCCTTGAATATTATAGAACCTTCTCCACTGATCTAACCCCCACGTATGGTCACCATGTTTAGTGACGCGCTCAAGGCAGGGGTACTGCCGCGATCCCTTAGAGAATCAATAATAGTCACATTCCTGAAACGGCACAGGGACTCCACACTCCCGTCGTCTTATAGATTGATCACGTTACTTAATGCGGACTGCAAAATCTTAGGCAACATACTAGCGGAGAGATATACCCAAGTCATAACTCCGTTAGTCCACCCCGATCAATGTGGGCTTGTTCCAAACCGCAACACGTCCCACAACCTCCGTAGATTATTTCATGTCCAGGACATGACGCAGGAGCGGCTCCCCAACGCGGCATGCCTCATATTAGACCTCGAGAAGGCGTTCGACAACCTCTTATGGTCATACCTATTCGAGGTCCTTAGCAGGTACAATATCGGCCCACGTCTATCAGCATACGCAAGGCTCCTTTACATGAGCCTTAAGTCCCAAGTCCGGATGGGCAATTACATCTCATCGGAGTTCGAGGTGGAGAGAGGGACAAGACAGGGGTGCCCGCTGTCACCCCTCCTATTTGCCCTAGCGATTGAACCCCTGGCGATACGCCTGAGACAAGAAGGCGAGGAATGGGGTATCCCCCTGGCAGACACGAGGCACAGCGTGTCCTTATACGTGGACGACCTCTTCATATATATATTCGGGATGCTACTAGCGACCTGACCAGTATCTGGAGGACGCTGGAGGACTTTGCGGCCATCTCGGGCCTCAAGGTCAACTGGGAGAAATCCTCGTTGTACCCGCTGAGCCACCATATGGCCCCATTTGATGCCCGAATTGGCCCGCAATTACTGGCGTGGAATGCAGAGGCCCCCCGTTATCTGGGAGTGCAGTTATATCACATCCCGGAGGATCTATATGAAGGAAACCATCGCAAAACCTTGGCCGGTCTAATATCAGTGGTGGGCTTTTGGAAAACGCTACCGCTGGCACCCATAGGCCGAGTGGCCCTGGCAAAAATTATAATGGTCCCCAGACTACTGTATAATTTTGTCAACCTCCCGGTAGTTCCATCGCGATCGTTCTTTAAGGAACTGGACAGTCTCCTCACAGAGCTGGTGTGGGGTGGGGGACGACGACGAGTGGCGTTGTCAACACTTTACCTACCCTCCACGGAGGTAGGATTAGGAGCGCCGGCCTTTGAAGCGTACTTCTTAGCCGCCCAGCTCCAATGGTTGTCCTATTGGACAGCAGGGCGACACATGGGAGAAACCATCACCGCAGATGGCCCCACGCCACAGCCGTCAATCCACCGGATGCTACTCCCAGGTACCAAACCTATACGCACTCGACCCATACAGTTATCCATGGCTCGCACCTGCATGATGCGTCTTCACTGCATGTCCAAAGTACGACCACCATACTCACCCCTGCTGCCGCTGGTGGGCTTTCCACGAGGGGACACGTACTACACACAGGGAACACTCCAAGCCTGGACTGAGTTATCAGTCACAGAGATGGCATCATTCTTCGAAGAGGGACAGTTGAAAACATACAACCAGATGATGGAACAATATGATCTTCCCCAGGGCAATTCTTACTCCACAGGCAACTAATAGAGAGCAGTCGTAAATACTGGAATCCTAATACAGGGGAACCCACGCCACACCCAGTGATACACACAATCCTACACATGGGAGTGGGGCGCCATCTGGTCACTTGGCTGTACAAGGCGGTACGTACCCTGATCCTTCCATCTCTCCAACCCCTACGTCAGACGTGGGAGACGGACATAGGCAGAGTGGTCCACGACAAAGAATGGAGCATGGCCCTGGAATACCCCAAAAAAGTCTCTAGGAATGCCAGATTCCGTAACATACAGAGCTTATCTCACACCACACCGACTGCACCGCTTCTTTCCGGATACACGATTTGCCAGCCCCCGCTGTCAAACCCCAGAAGCAGATTTGAAGCACATGTTCTGGGACTGCCCCACACTCCAAGGGTTCTGGAATACAGTCCACCGGACCCTCAGGGAGACGACTGCCATCACAACCCTTTCTACATGGGAAGCATGCGCACTCGGAATCTTCCACAGACGGAAGACCGAGAAAGTATAGTATCGTTTCCTCTCACTGGCTATCCTACTGGCAAAAAGGGGGATAGCTATGGATTGGAGGGCCCCCGCAGGACCACCGGAAGCAGCCTGGATAGGCGCTGTACATAAATGGGGTAAAGCGGAGGAGGAGATACTCCGAGAGGAGGAAGTCAAGGGGCACCGCAAACACCCAATATCCCTAGAATGTGCCCAGTTACTGCACAAATTCACACGGGCGACAAGTCCACCAGAGTCACAGTTGGCCTCGCAGTCCCAGAGCCGAACAGCCACTCCGGTCCCTACACCCCACTGACACAATCACAAAACTTCTCAAACGCCGCATGGCTCCACACCCCGAAGCCCTTGCCATCCAACACACGCTACAGACTCCCCGAAGGCTGTGGTGCTATGTAATCTAGGAAAGTTACAGCCCCACCCCAGCACAGCAGACCACCTCCCGCTCCTCCCCCCAAACCTCCCACCACACCAGGTTAACCCCAAAGGTTAAAACAGTTAGAAGTTTAGACTGGAGGGGATATCCCCACCTTCCATTAGTTTATTGGAAAACCCTATAGACAAGAACGTCATGACGACACATGCAGACGCGTATCATGCCGACCTCGTCGGCACTAACTAGGAAGACTGAGTAAGGACCAACATATCACAGGGTCACTACCACGCTAAACATAGTAGGTCGTTCGACTCCGGCAATCTCTGCTCACCTCAGAGGCGAGCTCCTGACATTGCAGGGGACTACTTGGGGGACACTCACGGACCGACCAACTTGAATAGGCTGACAAGCATATGAACACTGTATGAGAAAGGCTATTCGATGTACACTGCTACTGTGTACCTATGGTCATATTCCACTGTAATGCATAATTGATTGTCATGCTGATTGTAAACTGCAAACTAAAACCCAAGAAACAAATTGAAACAAAAAAAATAGTATGTTGCCACATTGAGACCGGTCTGTTGTAGAGAAGTTTATTAACCGCCTGTATACCTAGCGTGGGATTAATACTGGTATATAGGGATATTACATGCAGTGTGGCTAAAATTGTACCTGGTTGCCAGTTTAGGTCCGCCAAAGTGCTCAAAATATGTTTAGTATCCTGTATGTAAGATGGTAAATTCCTGACAAGAGGGCCAAAAAAGAGGTCTACATATTCAGCCAACCTCTCAGTGGGACCCCCTATGCCGGATACAATAGGCCTGCCTGGTGGAAACGGGAGATGTTTGTGTACCTTTGGCAAGGTGTAAAGCCAAGGGTATGTAGGCCTGAAGACTTTCAAGTAGAGATAATCGTCATCGTTAAGAAGACCCGATTGTTTCCAGGTTGATAATTTGTCATTAATGTTGGAAGTAAGTGGACCCATAGGGTTATGTGTAAACCTTTCATAGCACATATGATCTTTAAGTTGGTTCGAGATCTCCTCATGGCAATCAACCACGTTTATTACCATGACATTTCCCCCCTTGTCCGCCTCCCGTATATGATATCTTCATTGTTCATCAAAGAAGCAAGTGCCGTTTGCTCTCCTAGTGTGAGGTTATCTTTGTACTTAAAGGTACGTTTGTCATGAGAAGTATTAAGTTGGTTCAAATCATCCAATACATGTTTATAAAAATCATCAATAGCATTGCCACTGGGGAGGGTGGGACTCCACCTAGATTTGGATTTCAACCCGCTGGCCATGCTGAAATCAGGCTCAATGTTTAATTCATCAAGAAGTCTGTCCATATCATATGGTGTTTCCTCAAGAGCAGTCATAGTCAAAAGTAGATGTGTTGCTTGTGTATCTTTTATTGACAGAGCATCGGAATCAACAAGTACAGGAATATTCTTTGATATCTTTTTAGTCACTTCTTTGTGTGCAAAAATGTTCTTTAGTTTCAAATTCCTTACGAATTTGAAAAGATCGATCTTAGTTTTACAAATATCCCCAATGGTGTAGGGATTAAAACGGAGCCCCTACTGAGTAGAGAGGTCATGTCAGTAGTAAGGGCTAAAGATGAAAGGTTAATTACCTGTACTTCTGACCCTAATGGGGTCAGTTCTTGTTCACCCCTGATCTCAATTTCCTCCAATACTCTTCGGTGTTTGGCCCTCCTCCCCCTGCGGGTTTTGGATCTGGTTTTGCTTTTGGGGGTTGTACCTTGTTGCCCCTCCTTATGTGTAATACCTCGAGTAAAAAAGCAGAGTTACCCTGTGGTGTATTGTCGGAGTTATCAATATCAGAACCACTGATACTGTTAACACTGAGCGAGGTATTAGTAGATGAAACTGAACTGACTTCCAAAGATGACCTCTGATTCCTATCTGTGTGTTTGGTGTTGGGTATCATTGCATCATATTTCCGAGCATAGGTGAAAATTCTATCCTCTTGATAGTCCACTTTGTCCCTCCTCAGCTGTCTTGCCTTCCGATTCTTGATATCTGATTGGTGTTTGAGCAGAATCTCGCCGAGAATTGTATAATTCTTGACAGTAGCTTCTGGGAGATTGAGGTCTTTTATCTCTTGATCTAGCACAGAAAACTCAGCTTGCAGTTTAGTGGTCTTGCGATCGGCACTTTCAATAAGTATATCCATTAAAGTCATGGAGTATGTGGTCAAAGAATCTTCCCATTTAGCCATGAGATCAGAATCCAGATCATCATAGGTAGGGAAGATTTGGGCTTGTAAACCCCTAGGGATGCGTCTAAGTTTCATATATTGCTTAAGGGTGGTTCCATCCCACCATCTTGAGTTCTCTTGCTTTTTCAGTCTCTCAAGTTTAAGGAACTTGTCTTTTAGTCCCTCCTTGCGCGGCGGTAGGCCACTTGTGGATGCTATGTGCGTCGCCATTCCTTTCGCCAAATTATCAAAAGGTTCTTCTGCTGCCTTAGTTCTATCCATAATCAGAGAAAAAAGAGATACCCTGTACCTATTTGCGGTCAGAGACTCCTGTTAAGTGCTTGCTTGGCGGCTGCCTCTCTGAATCCGTAACTAAACTCAACAACACAGGGTTAATTAATTTTCAGAGAAAGATAAGGCGCTCTGCCTAAAGTGTATGCAAACAGTGTGTAATACAACACTAAAAATTATTTCTGTGGTGCAACTGGAGAGCGAGAAAACCCTCTGACCGTTTAATAGTGTGTTTATCAAAAAACACACGTATAACTAACACAAAAAAGGCCTATGCACACCCTCTCAATGGTCATTTACATTCGTAACAGTGCACAGCAAAAGCACAATTATTAAAACAAAGACAACAGGCAATAATCAAATTTCTTGAAGCTAGGTATCCATGAGTTTTGAGGTTTTAATCGTTCCAAAACCCGCCAACATGTGTTTCGTCGCGTTAGGAACAGAGTGTCCGCGACTCCTCAGGGCTGGGGAAAAAACAAACATATACAATACTAAAATGTATGACATACATTATATCAGTGTATAGCAATTACATAGCATCCATTAAAATTCTTTAGTGCTACACAGAATGCATTTTGTCACCCAGTGAAGCCGATACGTCTCTATATGGTGCACGCGCTATTGTGGTAAAAAAAACGTCCCAGAACGGTATCTGGTCCTGCATGCATCAATATCATCGTTGTAAAACATCACTCTGGCATTGTGTGAAAACCATTGCTGCATCTACATACTACGCTCCAAAATGTGTGTGCCGAGTGAAACGAGGCGAGAATAAAAATCATCTCTGTCATTAGTATCCTTAATCACATGTGCTCCCATGTGCAGAAGAACAAACAAAACAAATATAACAAACCATACCTTGCCTGTCCAGCATAAACCAATTGTAGGTCTATAGAAAGATTCACAAATACAAACGGGGACAAGGGAGAAACCCTTTAGTATATTGAGCACTACTGCCCCTGCAAGGTACTCAGTCACAGTAAGGTCAAAATCTATACAGATCAACAAAAAGGAATAGGCTCACCGCTCCCCCGGTGATACTTCCGACCCGGCGGAGCCCGTGACCTTTCTCTGCCAATTAATCACCTTTTAAAATCGTTGCCGTAATCACTATAGAAAAAGGGGGGAGGGGGAAAGCAGATCAGACACATTGAGGGCAAATAATTCCCCCATTTCCGGACCTCGTTGTCTACCCACATAGATCCCTATAAATAAAAACAAATCCTACCTAGTGTGTATACAGCATCCAAGCCTTCTCATGAAGTAGAAAATAAGTAGATTAATAGTTTCGGCGCTGCCCAAGTTAAGTAGTGGTCTAAGAAAGAGAAGGGGGATATAAAAGGTCTAATCAATTCGAAGGTGGAGTGAAAGACATCCCTGGGTTGAACACAATGACCCAGCTGTTAACAAGAACCTGTTCGTTCTTCCTGATCCCATGGAAAAATAAGGTATCACCAGCGTGATCGGTATTTACCTTGCACCACCTAAAGCCTGTCCGTAAAGCCCGGGAAAACACCTCGCACAGCCTGGAGCGGATAACCCTCAGTAGTTACTTTACTTTACTTTATTGCATGATTAATAAAAATCTTTGCAATAACACTTTATATAAAAAAAATACAGGAAGAATTTCACAATCATGAGTTTTACAAAAAAGCAGTTAAAATCGATAAAAGAAAATTCAAAGGATGGACGATAAATCTATACAAAAATGGTACAATGAGTTGCAAATGTTTGAAAAAAGAGACCGTTCAGCATTTACTAAGTCTTTGTTGGTTGAAAAAGAGTTTTCTTAAGGTGCAGGAGCGGGTCTTTATGAGTGTAATTCAATTGCTGGTCTCTGGATTTTGGATCGTATTAACTGTTTTCATGAAGCGCACTAGTCGGCAGGCCAGTTGGATATTTTCTCCTTTAAAGCTGATCAGCAAGGCTTGTCTGCGAGTTCGCACACCGTATTGATTCCAGAGCTGGATTAGTAGGCCCCTTCGGGCACTGTCTAGGGCTTTGCAGCTGCATAACAAGTGTAAAACGTCCTCATTTGGATTACAGTCTATTGTAAAAGTCTATAAATGACAATTAGTTGTTAATCTGCTCTCTATGTCCCAAGAAAGTGTGGTAAAAGCAACTTACATATATTCAAGACGCCGTGTGGGCCAAGTCCTGTCTCCCGGATCACCGTGTTCCGTGTATCGGACACGTGATCTGGAGGCAGACACCATGAAGTATCCTGAATGCAGGATCTCCATGCCCCCAACTCGAAAACTAGACCGCTAACTCCAATGGCGCTCATGGCCCAATCAGAGATATATTCTCATCCTAGGCAATCTCGGTGACTGCTCCTCTAAACTGCACGATCCGTTCCCGATCGGAAAATTGACCTAAAATCATGAAAATCGTCATGACCTCCACCACATGCAGTCTCAGTGCCCCCCCATTTGTGACACTATTACACACATGGAATATTAAGTGGTCCCTGATTTTGCACTACTCCATACATTATCATGTGTGCATTCTCAAATCGTTAACTCGCTTCCCAATAAAATACATTCTTTAGTTATACACAATTAAACGTGCTACAATTATTTTCTGTTCACAGTCCTTATATCACAGGTCATGTTGTTACTAATGTTCAAATTACTGCAGTCCTTGTAAATTGCAATTTCATCGTTACATACTCTGAACAGCATCCTGCACATTCCATATGGATTATCAATATTCATGTATATTACGAGAACATACATACCACAAAAACATATTGACACACAACTCTATAGATCACACCTGTCCTCCAGCCACATTGTTACTGAGAGGTACCACAATATTAGAATATTGAACTATTCATCCTGGAATTCATCGGAAAAGAAGCCAGACCCTCCTTACACGTCCGAGTCTTGAGACCCTCAATCCCCAAGAAAGTATTGTAGTTCTGGGTCGTAATTTAATCCCCGACCCACAGTATGCAAACGTAAAATCCACATGGCTTCCATGCGTCGCAGGTACAATTCCCTATTGCCACCCCTCACACTGTTTGCCACTGATTCTATCCCAAAGAAGCATACATGCATGTCGTCACCTTGTGCGTGACATGTTGCCACATGTAGTGCCACGGGATACTTCGGGTCCTGCTTTTGAATGGCCCTGATATGTTCAGCCATCCGCTCCTTCAAAGCCCTTATGGTACTGCCCACGTAATACTTTCCACATGAGCATTCGATTATGTAAACTACAAATCTGGTGGTACAATTCACATTCTGTCTGATGTCATAGGTCTCACCATTGATGCCCAAACAGGTCTTTGTCCCATGTTTCGCCCATCTGCACATTGAGCAGAACCCACATTTAAAAAAACCTGTACTATGTTGAGTCATCCAAGTACTCGCTTTAGTGCCCCCAGGGATGCACAGCTGCCTTCGCGGCTTCATCAGCCAATGAATTACCTGCCATGTGAAAGCCATCACGCTGATGACTCAGTGTATGAATCACGTGAGTCTTTTGTAGTTCTTTCTGTAATTGAACTACTTGTTCCCAAAGGAACTTATGCTGGATTGTGCCACCTTTTGCATCTTTTCCCCCACTCCAACATTTGTGTGTGTATGGTAAATCCCAGGTCAACTTTATGTATTCTTTACCCAACCTTTCATACAGGCCCACTGGTATGTGTTTCATGCAATATTGAAACTGGAAAATCGTCACAGGCAAGCTAATGGTGCCATGCATTATCCATTCTATGGCTGGTTTCTCAGAAACGTTCAATGGTAATCTTTCCAGTTTTTCTATGCTCAGTACCGTATAGTCTGCTCCCCTCTGTGCCAAAGAGATTTGTTTCTCTGTAAGGTTAAATCCAGTAAACAATGACGTGGTGTTGATTAGACGCCAAGGCACATAGCCTGAATGAAGATTTTGTAACGTCCAGTCTAGCAGCATTATAGAACGCAATTGAGACTGCCCATGTTGTAACACGAGCAAGTCCTGTTCCATTATGTCTATGGCAGAGGATACAATACTGTCCAAAGAATAAATTCTAGATGGGTCGTTAACCCATTCTCAACTACAGAGAGAGCTTTCTCTAAATTAATACAATCAATTTCTCGTATTCATTCTGCAGTTTCCATTTGCATGATTTTCCATGCTTCATTATAAGCAGCATAAATACCGGTGTATATGAAACGTTTATGACGTGGTTTGCGAGGTCCTAGTAAGAAGTCTCTCAAATCAACGCCATCTTTAAGTAAAGTTGTGTTGTTTTATATCTGATAGTGTGGATTTTTGTAGCCACTCAAGGCACAGTTTTCCTACACTGTATGATGTTACTATCCCTGAATGTTGTCTCTGGACATATCTTGGATCTGGCCTAGTTACCGTAAACCTTTGTGTCTTGTTCAGGAATCTATCTTGACAGTTATTCGTGTCTGTGGGCCAGATTAACCATTTTTTCCAATCAGGATCAGTTCTGTTCTGTTGTAAAATATATTTCACGTCTACCTCCTCATCTGTAGTGTAATCACTATCAGGTGTGGGTTTAGGTATGGGCGGTTTGTTTAAGTCTTTTATCTTAGCTAAGCCAAGACAAGATGTTTGTTGAACAGAGTCATTTAAAAACATTATTTGTTCTGGGATAATGCAGGCTCTGAATAAAGCTTCTAATCCCTGCACCTGCCAGTCTTTTGCCTCAATGTTGTCTTTCCTGAAGTCGAAACCTAATGTGGATAATCAAGCATAAAAGGCAGAATAAAAGGCAAGCATAAAAGGCAGAATAAATGTGCTTAGTGTTAGTCAATATACTTTTCATTCCTGTCTTATTAACATTTTGAAAGAAAAAAAATTCTGGATTTGAAATATTAAAACCTGAGAAGTATGGACATTTTTCATAGAATGTTTTTGAGCTACCATTTGGTGACGTTGGACAATGTTCCCATTGATTATAGGTATTAACATTTCTAGGGTTTGCAGATTTGTGCAAATAATGAGCTGATGTGGTATAAATCCCGAAAAGATTAAGTGCAGTGCAACTGAAGTTGACCACTTTCCACGAGCAGCGGCATATTTGTTTTACGTCACATCTGCAAAAATTTAGTAGGTCTGGGAGAGATATTAGAATAAAAGGTTTTGCTCTTCCACATCCTCTTGAAATCACTTCTTCACTTGCACTGCACTTAATCTTTTTCCATCACAGACTTAGTGGATATCCTTTAGAGACACCGGATGATCAAGGAATACAACTGGTCATTGGTCTTTATTTACCACTTTATGTAAAGGTCACAGAGATCCATACCAAATTTATACCACATCGGCTCCTTTTGTATCAGAAGGGCTGAGTGGTAAAGAACAAAGGATATCCATATGATGACACTGGCCAAGGCTGGCAGGTGATGGAAATCTGACTGTTTCGTAATGGTCTCTGCTTTTGTTTTTGTTTTTGTTATTAGTCCCGATTATGGAATGTAATATTCCTTTTGGAATGCCACTTAATAGCAGGGGGGCTTTATGGTTGATGGTTGTTGTTTCTCTCTTTCTTTATTTCTCTTTGACCGCCAGATTTCTATGTATTGGATTAGTTGATTTGGGGATTGAATCTGGCTTATGGTCGGTAAACAGTCCCTTAGACCCTTGTCCCTTGTGGATGTGTTGATAGTATAATCAGTTCTGTCCCATGCTATACCACCAGGTATAGGAACGGCTGTGATGTTTACTGATGACAAGTCTCTTTGCTCACGATGAGATGATTTGTGTGGCTTCAGCTGCAAGTTGATGTTCATATTTGCTGTGTCCATTTTACTATATCTCCCATTTATCAGCATTCCCAAACTTAATACAAGAATTAGCCAAAGTAGGAGAAAAAGTACGCCTAACACAATCCAAAGTTCAACCCATGGTGATACCAGATATGTATTTTCCAACTGATGAAAAAGTTCTGTTACTTGTTCCTTGAACGTTTTATTAGCTGGTGTCAATTCAGGTTCACTGGGATCCTCGGAAAACGTATCAAAGTTGATGAACTAGCCAGAGACAGTTCTGTCAATTGTTAGTATTGCATCAGGATTACTTGAAATCACTGGATCTACTTGATCCCTTGTCATATTTAAGCATGGGCGGATTTTGCGAATTGGCAATCCGCGAAATTGCGTATTTACGGATTCGCAATCCGCAAAATCCGCGAACTCTCGCGAATTTTGCGGATTCCTTTTTTTTTGTGTTCGCAAGTGTTTCTGCCATTTCGCAAGGGTTTTTTACCAGTTCGCAAACGCGAACTTACTTGTCGGGTAGCAACGGTCGCGACCATGTTGTTTCTAGGTCTGGTTCATCACAGCACCCTCTGTTTCACCACTGCCACCCTCTGTTTCACCACTGCCACCCTCTGGCTCACCCATGCCACCCTCTGGCTCACCCATGCCACCCTCTAGTTCATCACTGTAGATTATGGGGGGGAAAAGCACACCTGCCCTGCCTCAACTGACATGAATGAATTAGGGGCTGATTAATGTGTCACTGAATTTGAACTTCCAGGCTGGCACCTGCTTCCTTATCTGTAGTTGCTTTCTGTTGCAGCGTAATTTTTTTAACAGGACCTTTTTTGTATACTTGTAGCTATTCTCTGAGCCTGCTGTGAGGGTCAGAGCAGGGTCATAGAATAGTTGCAAGTAGGCAACTGAACTCTGAAGGGGCCCCTCAGGAAGTACTACAGGGAATGGTTACTAATGATAAGATTGAACTTTTGCACCTGCTGAGTGCTTTCAGTTTTGCAAAAATCCAAATATCCAGCAGCATCCACAAAAAGTAATCCTTCCAGGTCAAGATCCAAATCAAAGTGACCAGCACATGAAGAAAGCACTGGGAGGAGCCTGCTGGACAGGAACAGGAAGTTGGAGACTGTGGGGCACTTCCTTCCCCCCCCCCCAAAATGGACTCCTTGCAAAAAAAAAGTGCAGGCAAATGTCAACCTGAGGAGTTATTCTGATAAAAATCATAATTTTCAAGGTTTATGCTGCCTGCTGAGATTTCTTGTGCGAAATTGTAAATGTTGCAATCTCGCAATTGCGAGATTGTCGCTGCCCGCCGCATCTACGTGTTCGCAAGTGTTTACTCCCGCGAAATTGTATAGTATTCTAGTTGGCAAGTGCGACCAAGCAAAAAATCCGCTTCGCACGGATTTACGAATTTTCGGCAAGTTCGCGAGAGTTCGCGGATTGCGAATTTGCCGAAAATCCGCAAAATCCGCGAGCGGAACGGATTTTACGCCCATGCTTAGTCATATTAGTATAGTCAGATGTTATATCATTGTAGACAGGAGTGTTTTGACAAACTATTATTTGGGTTTCAATATGCACAAGTTCCATGGCTTTGTTGCAAGGTGATGAGTTTCTCCATTTGAACCTCTTGGATAGTAGCAAGATTTGGTTGTCTGCTACATCTTTGGAGTCCACTGGGACTACTACTTATTATCGGCCACATGATGTGGTTTTACCAGGTCGATAGATGCAAACCGGTTCTCCTTTCTTCCAGCAAGGGGCAGTAGTAACACTGTTCTTGATCCGTGGATTGCTAGCACAGGTACTGGCATTCTGTAAGAAGGCCCAAATTCCTTCTTGTCCGTGATCTTTTCTCTGACTAGATCCCCAATCTTTGAAATCCAGATAGGCCTTGCTGGGACAGGTGGTTTTTCTTCAGTGGTCGTTGGCTTCTGCAATGTGTTGCTTAGACTTCTTCGTGTTTCATTTAAGTCCTGTAAAACAGCCAAACGGTCTTTGAAATTAAAAGGTTTTTGTTCTACCACTGAAATATGACGATCGAGGTCTTCGACAATCCTTCTAGTACCAAAAAGGATTTCATATGGAGTGATTCCACCCAGACAATTTCTTGGCAGATTATTTTAACTATGTTGGACACTTATTAGATGTTTTACCGACTCGTCACCCGAGCCTAATACCGTAGCTGTTATAGATTTCTTTATGTCCCGGTTTTTTCTTTCCACTACAGAATTTCCCTCAGGAAGGAATGGACTTGAGTACCGCAATGCAACGCCCAGACTGGCCATGGCCTCTTTGTAAGCTCAAGAGCTAAACACAGGACCCTGGTCAGAATGTAGCGTGCCGATTGCGTATGTGCCGATAAAGACTCGCAAATCTTTTATAACAGTTCGGGCGTCAGCCGAGCTTGAGGCCACATCCAAATGAATCTTGAGCATGAATCCACTGCGACCATGATATAATTATAGTTGCCATCCCTCTGTAAGGGACCACAGTGATCCAGGTAAATGCACGCTAGTGGTTTATCTGAAATAAGAAGGGGCATCTGCGCCGGGCATCTTACTGTTGAAACCTTCATTTTTTGGCAGATTTCACATTCCAAAACATAGTTTCTGGTCTGTTTCCTCATGCGCAGCCACCAGTATCTCTGTTTTATTAATGACACGGTGGCGGACACACCTTCGTGTGCAGAGGCAAGCCCTTCATGTGCTGCTAACATTAGTCCTAATCTATGATCCAGGGGTTCGAGCAAAAGGAACATTATTTGCATCAGTTATATAACGGTACTTGAGTGGAAAGCCTTGTGGAAGTGTTTTACCACTGTCTTTTACCGAAGCAGTGACAGCTTGCATTATTTCGCTGTCTATTTTCGTTTTTGAATGAGTGATTGCAGCTACAGAAGCCATTTGCACAGCTGCCTTCGCGGCTTCATCAGCCAATAAATTCCCTGCCATGTGAAAGCGATCACGCTGATGACTCGGTGTATGAATCACGTGAGTCTTTTGTAGTTCTTTCTGTAATTGAACTACTTGTTCCCAAAGCAATTTATGCTTGATTGTGCCGCCTTTTGCATCTTTAAAACCGTTTTGAATCCAGTTCTGCAAGTATTCATTGTATGATTGAACACAGTAATACGAATCGCACACTATGAGTGTGGGGATTTCACGATCAGTATTTTCAAGCGCCATCTTGAATGCATGTAGTTCAGCTCGCTGACCTGTACAATCTCCGAGAGATTGTATTTTTGTGACCATGTGTCAGAATTTACCATAGCGCCAGCGACCTTTAACAATCGCGCATGCAGCACTATAAGCCTGTTTACTCCCAATTGCGAGCTGTGCTGATCTTTCTGTATAAATTATACATTCGTACTGTTCTAGAGGAAGAATTTCAGTAGGCAGAGGACATTTTTGTTCGTATTGTGGAAATTCTTGTGTTTTCAAGTAAGGGTCAAAAACGTATTCAACGTCTGTTGCAGCAAGAGTTAACCCATTGTATCCATCTCGGATGTAAAGCCTTTGAATTTGGAATGCTCGATTTTGTCCTTGCCTCTAGGGCTGGTACAGGTGTATTGACCATTATGCCTTTTCCCTGTGCAAGAGTTCTCTCTTTTGCTACTGCAGTTTGAACCGCTGTCAGAATTTTTTCTGTGAAAGTGAATTTCATTTCAGCTTGTGTGTACAAGTGTAATTTAATTAAAGGTTACGTACGTGAATCCGCATCTTCCTGGAATGATTTGGATTACAAGGTTGCGTATGTTTACGCGAGTTTGTAAATGTGTTGTTGCTGACATATCTGTTTGCACTGAACGCAAAATTTCTGAATGCTTTTGAGTCCAATTAGTCGTTTTGAAATCAGGTTTGATTCATTCGTAGAGAGGTTTAACCCTTTCTGCGTAATTTAGAATGTAAGTTCTTCCGAAATTCAGGAAACCTATTGACTGTAAGTTTTTCAGTGTTTTTGGAGGTTGGAGCAGCGCACACTTCTCTAAAATGTTTGCTACCAGGCTTTTGCCTTCACTTGAAAGTTCGTATCCTAAGAATAGGACGTTGAGGTGGGCAATTTGTGATTTCTTAAAATTGAACTTGTACCCTGTCCAAGTCATCGTCTGTTAGATAAATGTCATCGACATAAGATAATGCCTCATCATCATACGTTTGTAGTAACTCTGTTACTCTGGCTGAAAATAACCCTGGACTATTTTTGAATCCCTGGGGGAGACAACAGAAGTGACGCTGTGTCCCTATAATTGAGAATGCGGTCAAATACCTGCTTTCAGGTGCAATATTTTGACAGAAGAAACCGTTAGAAATATCTAATGTGGTTTTATATTTTTTGCGCACAATGTTATTCATCAATGCTGCACTGTGCATTTTGTACTGCAAAGGATTTGAAACAAGAGTTTGAATGTCTGTAGTCCAAAACTAGACAATAGGTATTGTCTGGTTTGGAGACAGGAAACAAAGGATTGTTCATAGACGAGGTGCATGTTTCAATCACCCCTTGATATTCAAGTTGATCTAAGATCACCCTGACCTGTTTTTTAGCTTCTTGCTTAACTGGATACTGCCTCTGAGCAGTTGGTTGATTTTTTTTAATGGATCTTATGGTGAGGAGAATCCTCATCCCATCCCACATGTTTTTTATATAATGCTGGAGCTTGGGTTACAGCCAATTTTCTGGCATAGGTGTATTTTAAGTGAATTGGAATATGATTTGAGAAGGCTGGCATAATGATGTCTTTGCTATGTGGGCACTCCCTGACAAACCTTGGTTGCCATTCTTTTTCAGCTAGAAGAATGTCATAACCCTTAGAGAGCTTCTCCCAAAAGAGTGCTCTTATTTTCCTAGTTATGTCCCCCTCCATCCGGAGCGTTATTACATATAACTTATGGGGTACACTAACCCTGGTATTGGCAGTTTCAACTTGAATGTACTCATTCAAGTTCCCTGTCTCCACATGGTTCTTCAGGATCTTGCGAGTTATGGTAACTTCTGCTGCGCTGTCCAGCATTGTCTGAGCCCACTCCCCGTTATTGAGTTGTGTCCTCAAGATCCTCGACATGTCTGATTTTTAGACCTGCTACCTTCTTCTTGGTGAATTGGGGTTTCTTATTTTTTGTAACGTGTTGCTCGTCTTTGGACTTCACGCGTTCTTCCTTGTGTTCTGACCGTCCTCTTCTTTCCGATTTCTGTGAGGAATTCTGAAAGGTACGAGAGGAACGTGTATCAGTATCTTGATATATATCAGATTTTCTCAAATTATCCCTATTCCTGAGGTTATACCTCTTTTCAGAGGGCTCCTTTTGAGGAGATCTACCTCTGGATTGAGAACGCTTCTCTTTAGGAAGTGTCTGTTTAGTGTTTTCCCACTTCTTCTTAGGAATAGTGAGAGTGCTTTTAATAAAGACCTTTTCAGGGTTCTCTGTTAGTTGGGGCTTTACTGGTTTCCCATCCAAACTATCTCTACCTAGTTCTTCATAGGATTTTTCAATTATTTTGGCCAGTTCATGTGGTTGTTCAGTTACATCAAGTTCTTTTAGTTTTTGGCGGATTGCCTCGGATGCTGCTTCACCTTTAATATTAGCTAATACTATAGCTGAGACCTGTCTGAAATCCTTCAGTAATTTCATACCTATATTCAAAGCAGGCTCTGCCCCTTATTTGTTTTGAATCTGTTTCAGGATGTCTGGTATTACCGCCATAGGCGGAACACCATGTGTTTTTGTGTTGATTGCAGCAAAGACTGTACCTCAAGTGTCGCTGTCCTCCAAGTGTGGTGCGATCCCCATTGGTAAACAGATTGTTAAAATCCTGTGTTTCTCATGAGGTGTACTATCAGGAAATACAGCCTCGATTTGAGTAATATTTTTAGCTAACCAGAATGGAATTTGTTCTGTTTTGTGAGCAATTTACTAATGACTGGTTGTATATTCTGTGGTGTGATTTTGTTTGTGTTCCCCTGGTGAGGGGTGTGTTGTGGAATCCTTATAGCAGGTTGGACTGTTAAAGTCCGCATGATAGATTGAACCAATTGTCTATGTATTTTGATTAGTTGTTTTAGTTGAACTAATAGTTCTGGACCTGTCATTCCTTCAATGGCAGGATGTGGTGTATAGCTGGCTATGTTGCTCTTGGTCTACCTAGTGGACCGAGCCTGGTAATGTGATTTTGATGTTGTAGGGCGCCTTTAAACCAGAGGGCATGCTTTTGGTATGTTAATGGAATTTCAACATCCCCGAAAGGAGGGTATTCCGCTGGAGGTTCCTCTACTTTGTAGAAGTGGAACACGTGTGTTGATGGATTTGCTTCTGGGAAGATAATCCATGAATAGAATACCTCTGTCTGTCGATATTCGTGTGCCTCTATGACAAAAATTACCCTATCACCTCTTGGTGATAGGCTATTTGTTGTAAGCTTTATAGTGATGGTTTTCCTTAAATTTTCCGGGATGATTATAGCATCCACGTCGTCTTCATTAAACCCTGTAACGTCAAACCCTGGTCGGGCTGCTGCAGTTGCTGCAGCTCCACCGGGCGCGTTGTTGTCGCCATTAAGCGACATTCATTAATGAAAGTTTTGCAGAGCAAGTTTCAAGGAAACAAAGATAAGGTGCACGATATTTTGGAACACTGTACCCTTCAACGCTGAACAAACATAAAACGAATACATAGGATTTTCGTCCTACTCAGTTATGGCGGATATTATCCTTTTACCCACTCCAGACGTCTATTGGAGTATTTTACAGGAAAAAGGGGTCTCTGTGAAAAGCACGACTGAGTTACTTTAGTATCTAGTGTTAAATTAGTGCCTTACCAAATGTTGGTCGCCTTGTAGTGTAGTTCCTATATTCCCATTAGGCTCTGCGCATTGGAATAATGTATCCTATAGAATTGACGTAGGACTTAGGTCGACTAGGTCTCTATTGAATATATAAGACTTAATAGTGAGTGCCAGCTAGCTCAGAGGTCACTAGAAACTTTCTTGAATAAACAAGAAGGGATTAGTTTCTGACAACTGCATAAACATGACAGCTTTGTTTCCCAAGAATAAAACGTATCTTCAGAGTCGTGGAAACAATAGATAGATATTTTAACCAGTCAAACGTACATGATTCGTTTCATCAGAGTTGCAGAGAAATAGAAGACGGGTGTTTTCAATAAAAGTATTTATTGAACTGTCTTCTTTCTCATGCAGAAGAAATGAACTGCTACAATACTAATACTAGCTGCAAAGTATAATAAGTACAGCAAGAAGAGTATTATAAAGTAATACTATAAAAGCATGGTATGGTTTCTAAGCCATAAAATACATACATAAATAACAAAGACTAAAAGTACTCGACTGGTGCTTCTAAAATACGCCTACCCCAATATACCTAACCTAAGTCTAGTACGAGGGAAGAAGTAAGTATGGTGTAGCATAGGTTTAGTATTTTTTGCCAAGAATCTATCCAAGATTTCTCTTAGGGCCTATTCAGCTCCGTACCTTGGTTTTAGAATGAAGGAGGTCTAGTATCTCTCTATCTCGGACTCGATTTCCCAACACCCCGCAAGGGGAGCTTGGAAACACTGGAGCTGGATCCTCAGCGAGTGAAAGGCAGCCTTTCAGTCAGTGCGTCAGCTGGAGGGTCGACGTCCTTCAGCACTTGCTGTAACAAGCTGCGTCGGGCAAGTAGATAGTCGAACTGCTCCAAACCACCGTGTGTTTGCTAGAGCAAGTGAAGGCATATTTTTACCTTGAAGGTGCCTGGTTTGACCTAAAGTTGGACATAATAACGTCACCAAAGAACTCCAAGAAATGGCAGTTCTTTGAAAACTCCATGAGTTCTTGGATGAATCAATATTCAAGCAAGGGGAAGTCCCTGACTGCTGAAGCCGAGTTTTCCAAGAACCCGTTGTGGCTTTTCGGAACTAGTGGACCTATCCATGCCTGTTTTTGGACTGCATGGGCTATGTCTAAATATGGTTATGATTTCTATGCCTATATAAGGGCAAAGTGATTTGTACCTAATAAGGGCATTATTCGGGAAAATTACACTAGGGTCCTAAAATGCTATACAACACAGGGGGATACTATTCAGTGTAACATTATTTCTAAAAGATTTGTGGGGGTTAAAAACCATGAGCTTTGTCTTTGTGGTGTTAATAACTAGGCACTGTGAGTCACAGAAAAGTTGATATCTGTTTAATAATTTTTGTAGCCCTACTGGGGTCTTTGACACCAAGGTGTCGTCAGCGAATAGGAGCGTTGGCACTTTCTCGCCCGCCAGGTTAGGGGCATCAGCTGGATCATATTGTAAGACCTTCACCACCCCATTTACATATAGGGAGAACAGAGTGGGAGCCATGACGTAACCCTGGTGGACTCCCTCGCCAACAGAAATCTGCTCTGTCACCTTACCTTGGACTTCCCATTACACCTGGGCATAGTTTCGCTCATGGAGATGGATTAGTAGGTTAGGGATTAGACGTGGAATGCAAATGTCTTTAAGGATCTGCCACACACTGGCCCTAGGTACTAGATCGAATGGGGTTTTAGGTCTAAAAATGCCAGATAGAGGCTGCCTTTTCCAATTGACATGACTTTCCAATATATGAGCATTAGCCTAAATCCCTGGTCGATCATTCCAGTACAGGCTCTTAAGGCCGCCTGTTATTGGAAAGGACATCCTCCTCTTCCGACCAGGATTGTATTATCTGTAAGAGAACCCTGCCTAGGACCTTTTGCATACTGTCCATTAAACTTATAGAAGGGTCCTCCTTATTACCTTTTTTGTAAATTGTGACCACTACTGCGCCTTTCCAGGAATCTGAGACTGAGCAACATGTAGCTATAGCATTAAATAATAGCTTAAAGAAACATGACCACCCTCTAGGATCAGACAGAAATAAATCTCCTGGAAGACAGTCTGGGCCTTGGGCTTTAGCGGGGACTACTTTCATGATCGCTGCCTCTATTTTGACCCTCGAAAAAGGATCACTTACATTCCCTATGAGAGATATGTCTGTGGAGCCGCATGGCTCCTCCAGACATCGGTCCTCTGAAGTGGAATATAGTTTCTCAAAGTAGTCCTGCCATTCTTGGCAAGTAATATGGTTGGGCATAGTGCCTAGATCCCTGGTATTTCCCTGACTCACTAGGGATCAGAAACGGTTTGTGTTCTTTCCAAGGCTCGCATCCTTCAACTACTGCCAATACCGTTCAACCCACTCAATCTTTGCTTTATGCAAAGCAGCCTTATATTCTTTCCTGGACGTTTTGACCTTAAAGTAGTTTTTATTTCTAAGTGCTATGGTTAAAGCCTGTTTTTGAGCTTGCAGTTCTTAGTAAACCATGGATGTTGATTTTTTTGGTGAACCTGCGAGATGTTCTAACTGCAAGGTGCCTGAAAATAAGAGCTTAATATCTCTACAGTGCACAAATGGATGACCGGGACTGTTTCCCACACAGATATATCTGCAACCGCAGCCTGGAGTTCTACAGTTTTCTTGGACAAGGTCTTATGAATGGCTACTAAGTTTGATTCATGTGTTGAGACCTTATGCCATTTTAGATGCCTTTTGCAGTTAGAGGGGACAATGTCAGCAGTATAGTTAGGCACTCGCCTAGTCTGAGGATACGATGGAAGAACCCACGGGTGTCTCATGGTTATGCATAACAGGTTATGATCACTATCAATCATAGTTTTTTGGTGAGCTGATTCTCGTGTGACCTGCGTGGAGGCGAAAGCAGGCTGCGAAGAAAGGAGGAGGGCAGCCGCCGCCCTGAAGCACGACCGTCTGACCGTGATCACCCGGGCTAGGACTACAGCCCCCAGGGTGCATCTGTGCACACTCACCTGTTGTGACTCAGGGGGAGGCGCTCACATTGCGCCTAAAAGGGTTGCCTCTACCGCTCCTCTGTGGGAGTTTTTTTGTGAGCTGATTCTCGTGTGACCTGCATGGAGAGGAAAGCAGGCTGCGGAGAAAGGAGGAGGGCAGCCGCTGCCCCGAAGCACGACCATCTGACCGTGTTCACCCGGGCTAGGACTACAGCCCCCAGGGTGCATCTGTGCACACTCACCTGTTGTGACTTAGAGGGAGGCGCTCACATCGCGCCTAAAAGCCACTTCTTTTCCTCCGCTGCGCGGGACGAAGCCGGGACTAAGCCCGGGACCAAAGGCGGGCCTGTCTGTGCCTGTCCGTGACTGGGCGAGACTGGACTGGACAAACATATTTAAACCACAGTAACATTTACGCTACTGATTTAAGCTCTGAACAACCTGTGAGGGCATCTTAAGATCGGACTTGGGCCTGGACTGGGGTTGGTTGTAACCTGAATGCCAGATAATTCTAACCATATTTATTTGTCTGAAGTTGGGGTTTCTCTATTTTCCTTTAATTTTCCTAAATAGCAAGATGGGCAAACCCATCCCCATAACTTCACGCCCACAGACACGGCAAAAAACGTCCTCAAATGCCTTATCTACCAACCCTAATGCCATTGATAAAATGCTACAAAAAGCCAATGGAGTCTTTTCAAGTGACATTGAGAGCACCAAACAACACCTCTCAATCACCCCATCAACCTTTATTGCTCCGCTGAGACAAGGGCCCTCACTTCCATCATCCCCTAAATCACCGGGCAATACTTTTGATTTATCCAATAATGAGCTCCCGTGTGCACAGCTTCAAATCAATTCTATACCAACACCCACACCTATTATCTTAAAAGCTCCCAAAGCTACTGTTAAAAGCTTTAAGCGCGGGGGCGTGGCCAATATGGCGACCTAAGCAGACGCAGGATCGCTTGACTCCCCGGCCCTGATCCCCCATTGTAGCCCGTACCTTGCGTACGAACCCCTGAACGCACGAGCCCTCACCACCCTGTGCTGTGGAGGCAACTGCTCAACCCTCGGTGACGAGGCGACGGCGGTGCAGCCCCTTGAGACACCTTGGCCGCACCGTGGAGACTCATCAACGGCCCGGACAACATGGCGGCCTGACCCAGAGAGAGCGGACCCGGGCAGCAGAAGTCGGAGAACCCCAGAGACGGAACCCGACATTAGCAGCGGTGAGTGCAGAGGCCGCAGCGGGGACCGATCACCGGCCAGGACAGCGCCCGGGCGGTAGGCGTGAAAATCGAGGCCCCGGTCCCGAGGCCTACCCTGAGCAGCTGCGTCTGGCCTCACCGGAGCTCCTACGCTGCAGACCGGAAACCGCGAGGGCACCTGCAAGTGCTCCCAGCCGCAGGATATTACTGAATACAACGAGGCTGCACCAGCAGGGTGCCAGTGAGAGCGGGCCCCGGAGGAGGAGAAGCACCGGGCCCAACACGCGCCGCAACAAGGGGTACAGACGTGGAGCCCCTTGATCGGGGGCCTCACCGAGCCGATTAACGCGCCTGGGAGCAAGGCCGCGTTTCACCCCCTGGCACCGACGGAGTGCGTCCGCGCTGGACACAACCCCCCAGGCATCCAAAGCGGGAGAAGTAAAAGTGGAGGCAGGTACTGACGGGGGTCCTGGGCCCCGGATGGGCTTCTCCCAGCAATGCGTGGGCCCGAGCATAGAGAGGCCGAGCTAGCGCCAACACCGGCGCTGAAGTTCCCGACCGGACTCCACTCAGCACCTCTGGCGGTGAGCGCCTTCTACAGGGTATACAACGCACGGGTGGAAGCAGCTGGAGTGCAGATCCTTGACCCGGGGGCCCAAATAAACGAGACCGACGCGGGCGGACACAGGGCCTGCTTGGCCCATGGACAGCGGAGGAAAACTGGCACCGAACTGGGCCACGGCGGACCACAGCGTTTGAGGTGAGGAGCAGCAGATCAGGCGCGCAGTGGGGGTGTCAGCGCTAAGGCAGCACACAAGCGAGCCACCGGCGTAGGGCCCGGAGCAGCCCACCAGACAATGGCGAGGTCCCTGGTGCAGAGCTGACATGCAGGCTGGGCGCCCAGCAACACTGTCTGCCCACTCAATCCCAAGCCAGGGCAAGCAGAGGGAGACGAGTGAGACCGGGCTGGCGAGGATAAAGCACCGTAAGCAACGAGCCAGCACCTCCTTGGGCCCCGGGGGGGCGCAGGACACAAGCCCCGATTTATGCTGCCAGACTAGGGGTCAGTGCAAGGTGGACGTAAGACATCACACCTCACCCCCTAGCGCCACAGGGTGACACGCACCGGGACCGCCATCCACCACATCGCTGCCAGCAGCAGAGAAGGCCCGACCCACGACTAGGGTAGCTTGAATAATGGGTGGCGAGTCTCCCGCCCAGAGGTCTTCTGCCCGAGTGGGCCCCAAAGCACGAGACAGAGGGCACGTCATGGCTCACACGAACAGGAGGGGCGGCCGCACTATCACCGAAATGCTAGCCAAGGGTGAACCTAAGGGAGAAAAGAGCCCGTCTCCCCCGGCAACTACAAGAGACAACCCCAAGCAGGATGATGGAGGGGCTCCCATTATTAAAGCCTTCCTAGAACCACTTTTCAATTCCCTAAGGGACAACTTTCAGACACTCAAGCAGAACATGGGCGGGGAACACAAGGAATTAAGGTGGAACGTGGACGGCCTAGGAGAACGAGTAGCAGCTGTAGAGGAAGCGGACCAAGCCAGGAGCGAAGAGGTGGAACAATTGCAGCAAGAAGTGGTTCGCCTTCGTGAGCAGCAAGTGGACTTACAGGCACACGCGGAGGACCTCGAAAACCGCTCTCGACGTAACAACATTCGGGTTCGAGGAGTGCCGTCCGAATTGGAGGGGACCAACGTAACCAGCCTCCTACAGAGGCTGTTTTGCGAGATCCTGGGGGAATCAGAGGACTTTGAGATCCGCATTGACATAGCGCACAGGGTGGGCCTGGAGCGTCGAGCACCGGCCCCCCCACCTGATATCCTGGCCTTCCTCCCTGACTTTACTCTGAAAGAAAGAATCCTGCGAGCGGCCCGCCAAAACCAGCCCCTGTAGTTTCAAGGCCACTCAGTGGCATTATATCAGGACCTCTCCGCCATCACCCTGCAAAAACGGAAGGCTTTTAAGGTGGCAATGAAATTCATACGAGATAACGGGACTCCCTACTCATGGGGCCATCCCTTTCGTCTCATCTTCAAATGGAAGGGAGCTCTACACCAACTACGCTCCCTGCGGGACACTTGCGCTCTTCTGGGCATCGACCCCGAAGATGACACGCACACAGAGGGGGCCTCGTCGCGACCATCCCAAGGCAAGTCTCCAAACGCCTCCCGACAGGAATGGCAAAGAGTCGGTCACCAGCGCTCACCACAAACTGCCCTGAGACCGGATCCAGCAACGATGGCTCAAGAACAAGCGGCAGCTGTCCAAGAACTGTCTAGGGACACAGCACCCCTAAACTGATGTAGCACAGAAAGAAGGGGTTTTCATCAACGCATAGTTTCTTAGCGGGCATGACGGGGACGGGCGGGGGGCCAGCGAGGTCGCCATTGCCAATGGCGACTTTACTTTGGTTTGGCAGAAAGACCTGGATAGTACTCATTCCCAGAGATCTGGCATGGGCTTGTTTTCCCCTGATTCACAGCAGAAGATCCTGGATATGGGCCTTTTTGATGCATGGCGGTCCCTGTACCCCCAATCTAGAGACTACACCTTTTTCTCACACGTTCATCGCGACATACTCCCGACTTGATCACTTCTTCCTGAGTCAGTCTCTCCGAGGCGACCTTCGCGAGGCCAAGATTTTCCCATTGTCCGTGTCCGACCATAGCTTGCTCGCAGTGTGCCTTCATTGGGGTATGAAGAGCAAGATTAGCCCTAGGTGGTACTTCCCGGCATCCTTGGTCTGGGACAAAACCTCCTGTAACACTTTGAGGGGAGCTGTAAAGGAGTTTTTTTTACTTAATGACACGGGGGACACTTCAGTCTTTACCACCTGGGACGCCCTGAAAGCTTGTATTCGAGGGCAGTGCCTGGCCCTGAATGCTGCGCTTAATAGACAGCGAGGTCGGGAAAGGGAGCAATTAGAGGAGGAACTCTCCACTTTGGAGAAAGCACACAAGGCAAACCCCTCCAGGCGTGCATTGCGACAGCTCACAGCAGTTAGACGTAAGCTTTGGGCGCATTACATCAACAGGGCAGAATATACTCTGCTAAAATTACGGCATTTGTCCTACTCCCAGGGCAACAAGGTGGGGAAGCATCTTGCCAGGCAGCTCCGGGACAAGAGAGAAAGGGAATACATTGGGGGGGATTCAGGACACTTAGGGGGTGCTGACACACCAAGACGAGTCTAAAGCCGAGCTTTTCGGTTCCTTCTACAAAACTCTCTACCCGGGGGATTCCCTTGATGCCGCCGCGCAAAACGAATATCTGCAAACATTACCGTTACCACAGGTGTCGGCGGAGTGGAATGAGACGCTCTCTGTTCCCCCTTCACTAGAGAAGACGTGATGGCGGCCATTAAGGCCTTGAAACCCCATAAGGCCCCGGGGGCGGTTAGGTACACGGCCATTTTCTATAAAACCTTTGTCTCTGAACTCAGCCTGTACTTAGTCTGATTGTTTAACAGCATGGCGGACGAAGGCGAGATGTCGGGTACAATGGCTGATGCCCTGATATCTATCATACCCAAACCTGGGAAAGACCCCAGTAAGTGTGCCTCTTATAGGCCGATTGCCCTCCTGTATCTAGATGCAAAACTCTATTCCGCCATCGTTGCCCAACGGCTCAATGACCTAATGCTGGCACTCATACATCCGGACCAATCAGGGTTCATCAAGGGACGACAGACCCACGACAACACGAGACGGGTGATACACCTGATTGAAAAGGCCAATAGGTTCAAAATCTCGGCAGTCCTGGTGGGGCTTGACGCCGAGAAGGCGTTTGAAAGGGTGGATTGTTTTTTTTATTTCAGACATTGGCCGCCTTTGGCTTCTCCTCTAAAGTTTTGACAATGATTCAGGCAAACCACCTCTCCCCCAGGTCCAGAGTAGAGGTAAATGGGCATACGTCCTCCTTCTTTAGCCTCTACTCTTTGCCATAAGCATAGAACCTTTGGCACTGGCTGTGAGGGCTAACCCCGACATCCACGGCCTACCCTTTACTGGGGAGACGCATAAGATCACTCTTTTCGCGGACAATGTCCTTCTCTCCCTCTCTGACCCGGCCCGCTCTCTCCCCCATGTGCAGGAGGAACTGGAGCGCTTTGAAGCGGTGGCGGGGTTCAAGGTCAACTATGGTAAGTCCTACGTACTTAACCTCACACTCCCCCCATCTGAAGTCCTCCGTCTCACGACGCTGACACCCCTTCCATGGGCCAGTTCCTCTATTCTATATCTGGGGATCCACTTGACTACCACGCTGGGGTAATTCTACTCTGCCAACTTCCCCCCGTTATTAGCCAAGATTCAGGCCGACTTGAACCGCTGGAAGCCAATGTTCATATCATGGCTGGGGAGGATTCATGCGGTTAAAATGTCCCTTCTTCCCAAACTCTTATACTTGTTCCAGGCCCTGCCAATTGACCTCGACGGGGAATTTTTCCGGCGAATGAAATCCATGATATTACGCTTTATCTGGCAGGGGGGTCGAGCACGCTTCTCCTTCGCCATGCAACCGAAGAAAGAAGGGGGAGTGGGGCTACCTGACATTCACCTGTACTATAAAGCGGCGCAACTTCGAGTGCTAGTAGAATGGTCACAACAAGAGTCAGAAAAACACTGGCTGCACATGGATCGGAGCGTGGCTGGGAGGACAATATGGGACCTGGTATGGAAGCCCAAGAAAGACAGGCCCAAAAATGCTTACATCAGTACCCCCAATTGCACCACTTTGAAGGTTTGGGAATCCGTTTGCAAGGATGATAGGTGGACTGCATTCCCCTTCCCCTTTACACCCCTACACTTTAATCCCGCTTTTCACCCAGCGTTGTCTGATGGCCCGTTTGATGTTTGGAAGGAAGGGGGCTGCCTGGCACTAACGCAGCTATTCCATAACTTTGACCCACTCACCTTCGACAACTTTAATAGGGACTATGGGGTTCAGGAGAATGAACGCTATCACCACGCTCATTTACGCCACTGGGCACTGTCTCCTCAAGTGAGAGATGTAGCTACACATTCCCTCATGAAGTCCGAAGCCTTTCTGACCAATACCTCTTCCATGATGGGTGCTATCACCTTCATATATGGGTGCCTACTTTCCACTGCGATTTCACCTAGACCTCGTTACATGTCCATGTGGGAGGGGGTCCTTCAACGGGACGTTTCTGATGCGGAGTGGACACACTTATGGTCAGACATAGCCAAGTTTAACCACTCCGTGGAACTTAGGGAGGCACACATGAAAACCTTGATGGATTGGTACCTACACCCGGCCAAGCTGCGACAGATATTCCCTAACACTTCCGATCGGTGCTGGAGGGGGTGCGGGCTGCTAGGAGACTATCAGCATATCTGGTGGGATTGCCCTATCATTCGTCCATTCTGGAAGGAAATTCTTGCTCAAATTAAGGAGATGCTGGGATACCCCATTCCTACCTCGATGGCCACTACCCTACTGGGTCTCCATGATCCTAGTCTCGAACATCAGACTAGGGCGGACAAGAACATTATGTGGCTCAGCATCTGGGCGGCCAAGCTCACCCTCTCTGCGGCGTGGAAACAGAGGGAGGCACCAGCCATCTCCCTTTGGCATTCGCGCCTTTGGAAGCTATTGAGTTTGGAGAGGATGGCTGACATCTTCCTGGATGATTTTAAGAACTTTGAATACCGTTGGGGCCCATTGGTCACTTTTCTCTCCAAGGGTCTGCCGTCCGCAGTGTGTCCTACTAGCGTTAGATCACTTCACCTATATCAACTTTCGACTCCCATCATCATGTACCTTGCTTTGTGTTCTCTGAAGTAGCTACCACCACTGGGGAGGGGGAGGGCTGAAGTGGGGGTAAGGGGAGGTTGTGTTTTGATGTTGTTCATGGGCATCCCTCATATCGCTTCTTCCATGACAATGCCTACCAGGGAACTTGCAAGTGGAAGCTTGCCGTTTGACCTAGCGTAAGGTGGCGGCTGTTAGTTTCTGCCTGGGGCACGTAAGTCTCAGCCGAACTGATATGGAGGCATCTGCCCTGAGTTTCATTGATCTCATTGATCTCCCACTTACCTCACAGGCCGTTTGGAACGCCTGTCTATATCAGGGACTGCACCTATTGAAGCATTATTCTGTCTGTTAAGGGTCTGTTTAAAAGGAGCTTTGGCCGACTTAACGGGACGCGGATGGGCGGGTTTCAATGCTACCCCTTGCGTGGGACAATATGCGGGATTGTCGCATTTTTTCTCTGTGTTTTAAAAATCAATAAACATATCTTTGGAAAAAAAATAAACTATAAGCGCCATCTAAGATCTAAGAAAGGCAAGCACCCTAACAAAACCTCAGTAGCTGACAATAAAGAACCAGAGGGTCCCCAGGAGGGCACAGCTCCTCTGAATCCCATATTTACACCTCCTGTTTGGGCAACTCATTTATTAATCGATTTACAACTCATCAAGTCGCATTTTAAAACATTGACGAGTCGGATTGATAAGGTTGTTACACTGCTGAATACAAGGGGTGTGGGAGGTAGCCATTCTATCGCTCCAAACGGGTCCAACTCTGCTGACACTGTTACTCATGGTAATCACCAGGCCTCATCAGGTGCTGTCATTCCTAATGGTCCCCACGTCGAAAGGCCAGTTCTGGTGCCATCTCAAACGAATTTGTGTACCTCACCTCCTACTTCACCTCCTACTTTTTCCCAAGCTTGCCAGAATAACTCTAATGATGTTATCCGTCCAAACCTTTTAAATCACTCAACCCACCTAAACAGATACCAGCCCCCCAAGGCAACTAACACCATCTGGACTCCAGAGAAATCCACCACCAATTGCCTTGTCTGGACCTACCCCCAGCAGCATTCCCTTATGCAGTTGAACTAGCAGGGGTTCCACTGCTAAAGTCTGAGCGAACAGAATCCTAAGCTGAGCTAAAAAATAGGACCATCTATTGGCTAAATAGAAATAGACCACTCTCAGGATCTGCTCAGGGAGAAATTCTGTTCACTCGCAGAGTTAGATGGCTGGGAGAGAAATGTAAGGACATCGACGGGGACTGTGTGGTGATAAATTTTAGAGACCGGGGTGTAGTCAATCACATACTTGATAGGGGTTGTAACAATGTATCTGGTACTATTTACCCACTTCCTCTGGGCTACTTCTATCCTCCCGACCCGACACCTAGGCGCATCGACCAACTCCAAACCCGGCATCGAGTGTATGCTAGAGTTACTACCATCTCCCTAGAGAATAGGTACAGTCCCGTGAATTATGTTGATTGATCACCATCAATCCCTAAAAGATGGAGGGCACCCATATGGGTTGTACAGTAAAAGTGATCGATACTCATTCCCTAGACATCCTTTGTATCCTTCTCTCATTTACAGATGGCCTAAAAGTGGCAGTAGTTAATGTCTACTCCCGGCCAACTCCCTCTTCCCACCTATCCCCTACTGTTAATGATCTAGATCAGTTCCTCTCTACTCTTCCTGCCTCATTATTTAAATTACTTGGGGGTGACTTCAACTGCCACTAGGAACCTCTTGACGGTATCAATACAGTCACCCTGGATGAGGACTCTGCATGGTCCATTCCAGAATGTACCATGTATCCAACAAATGGTTGGACTCCATTAGCTCTTCAGCTAAATAGGCTCACAATCTCCCACTCTCTCAGAGCCTGTAATGGAAGACTTCCTTCTGACACACCAGGCAAAGTTACATTCAATAGACCAAGCAGAGGCACAACAATAGATTATATAATAGTAGACACCGAATTCTGGACTTTTATCAAGGATTTCAATGCTATTACCAGACACGATAGCCACCACAACCCTCTAATACTGGAACTAAATCTCCTGCTGGGTAATAGCCAAATTTCCCCCTCTGGAGAGCCCTCCTCTCTACCAAACTTTATTACTACAGCTGTTAGTAGAAGAGTCAGATGGGGTAAACATATCCAATCAGTTGACAAGGTAGCCTCATTGTACCTACATGATATCCTAGAGAATGCTTCCAGATTTCCAGTGGAAAAACTTGACCCATCACACCAACTTGCTATTAAAAACATCAATCAAGACCTCTTTAGCAAAATAGCAACCTTTTTTTATATAAACGGGAACTCCAAGGCTCGGCCAACACGTTCCAATCCTTGGTTTAATTTTTGTAGATTGGCAAAAAGAGCCCTTGTAAAACAGATAAAGAGTGGAACATACACTAATATTAGATTGGCAAGAAGTTTTTATAAGAACTTAATTGCACAGGCTAAGCAAGAGTGGGAGGACGACAGATGGGCGTCTATTGAAATCGCATTTGAGAGCCATGACTATAGGGCCTTTTGGAACCTTGTCAAATCGGGCTAGGTTGAGGGCTGTGATCCCATAGTGCCCAATTTAAGCAAAGAGGTTAGGAATTCCCATTTCAAAAATCTGTATTTCCAAACCAACAGGCCACCAGCCGCCACCCCCACCTCTACATATAAGGGGATATGTCTCCCCTTCGACCCCGGTAGTTCTAACATGATAGCTCCGCCCTGTACCATGCAAGAATTAGTAGCGGTTTTGACGAGCATACCACCAGGAAAAGCCCCTGGTTTGGATAGAATTCCGGGAGATTTGTTCCGTAGTGAACCAAAGGTGTGGGCTCCCTATATATGGCTTCTGTTTAATGCTTTCCTCCAGGGCATGGAGGTCCCACACACATGGCTAGGGGCAGAAATTCTACCCATATTTAAAAAGGGCTCCCCTTTGGACCCGGCGAATTATCGCCTGATCAGCTTAATTGATGTCCTCCAAAAACTATTTGCCCGCTTCTTATTAGTCCAGCTGCAGATTTGGATGGACGAGTTTCAGATACTAACCCCCCTAGAGGCTGGTTTCCGTGCTAAGGTCTTTACCATCGACCAACTATTTAGACTTCAATTAATACTCTGGAAAAACAGTGGTTCTGGGGGGGAGGGGGTAGCTTGTATCTGATATTTGTAGACTTACGAGCTGCATTTGATCTGGTCCAAAGAGACAAGCTCTGGGTCCTACTGAAAGATATGGGTTTTCCCCTATATAATTGCTTCCTCCTACAACGATTGCACCAAGACACCTTTGCACCAAGACACCTTTGCAAGGGTAAGGTATGGGAAAAAGGGGGACCTTTCAGCGCCTTTCTCTGTGGAAAGGGGGGTCAGGCAAGGGTGTGTCCTGGCCCCTACACTCTTTTCTCTTTTTGAATGGCTTGATTGCTGACCTCCTGGGCAAGAAAGACCTAGATTTTCCACGATTGGCAGATCGTAAAATACCCGCTCTCATGTTCGCGGATGACATGCTTCTTTTGTCAAAATCACTGATGGGCATTCAGTGAACATTGGAACCGTTCTGTCAATTTTGTAAAAATAGAAATTTGGAGATCAATTGTTCTAAAACTAAGTACATGGTCTTCGGACCTAGCACAGCAAATTGCCCTCACCCCCATATAGATGGAACAGCCCTCAAGAGAACTTCAACATTTTGAATACCTAGGGTGATCTTGAATGATCGGATGAATTGGGGGACACACGTGGCCAAAGCCAATCTGAAGCTGGCCCAAACATCAGGGGGTATTCTCAAGGTATACAACGACTGCTCCCAGAAAACCCTAGGCCCCCCGGTAGAAATCTATAAGACCCAAGCCAGAGGAGGAGCACTCTATGGGGTTGAACTCTGGGGTCATGCAAGTACCAATTCTCTCGCTTTGACCGAGAACAAGTTTTTTAGACGCCTCCTAAGACTCCCCTAGAGCACCCCTATCCTCCCCTTGCGACTCGACCTGGGCGTGGTTCCTATTTCGAACATATCTGCTAATCGGCCCCTTCTCTTCTGGAGATGGCTTTGGAGTACGCCCGAGCTCTCCAGCTATCGAGAGGAACTTAAGGAGCTGCTATCTATTTTAGGGGTTGTGAAGATCCCTTGGATCACGCATGTTAGAAAACTTTGCTATGCATTAGGGAGGCCCGAGATCTGGCTCTTACCAGAACAGACTTGCCCCATTATTTAAAAAAATCTCTTGCATTTGCCCTTAAGGAACATTGCTTGGCTTGCCTATCACAAAACAGCACATTAGGTGTTTTGAGTCGTAGATTCCTGGAGGTAAAGTCTGTTTATCACTTTGAGCAGTTCTTTGACCAAATACAGCCTCTATTGGCCAAGAAATTATATCTGCAATTCAGATACGGAACACTCCCACTTAGGGCTTACACTAATAAGTGGAAAGGCGCACTAACCCCTGTGCAGGGCTGTCCAGGGTGCGACGCTAGTGTAGAGTCTGATTTGCATGTTTTCTTATTCTGCCCCCTATATAAAAAGGCCGGAGTTAAATGGATTGTCCAACTATGCAAGAACATGGGCTATAGGAATTATTTCGAGGTGTTTAGACTTTTAAAATATGATACATCCTCTCTGACGATATTTTTCACTTCCAGGTTTTTATACTCTATGTGGTGTAATAGGTGTGCAAAGATCGAATTAATAGAAAAAGGGAAATGCGTTGAACTTGCTTCCCCCTTGCAGACCTGAATCCTGGGACGTTTATTGGTCTTACCTATGGTTATTGTCTAAGCCCACCATATTGTAACCTCTCGACTATTTACAAGTACTGTCTATAGGCTTTCACCCTATTTTAGCACATTTTATCTGATGGTTTTATAACTTTAGAATTAATCTGTTTGAGATGTAATTGTGATATCTTTAGCACTTAATGTTGCTTTTTATTCTTGTTGGTCATTGAATTTTTTGAATTTTGTTTCTTATTGAAGTTTTTGCATTGCTTTAAGGCCGTAAGGCCGATAATAAAGTTTTCTTGACTGACTGACTGACTATCAATCATAGTGCCAACAAGCATATCAGTCATCTCATCCCACAGATTTACATCAACTAAGATATAGTCTATCTGTGAGGGGCAACTGACTCTGTTAAAAGTGTTAGCCCCCTGTTTGTCCAAAGGGGTTCTGCCGTTGGTTGCCCTAAGATCAAACTCTGTGGCTAATGCATTGATTTGAATTGCAAAGTTGGTCCATTTTTAATGGGAGGTATATTGAGTGGAGGGACTGCCCCTATACTATCAACTCTCTCATGTTCCAGCATATCTTCCGAGCTCAAAGGCTCAAAAGTACAATTAAAGTCGCCTGCAATCATAATTTGAGTGCCAGGCGAGCAGCTGGATATAGCTTGTTCTAAAAGCGTAATGGTAGGTGACGAGTTACCCCCACTGGTTAATCTAATATAGACATTAAACAGGTCTACAATATCCCCACCATTCGGACCCTTAATTGTAAGTCTCAAGATATCATGACTTAGAATTGAATGCGTGTGGATACAACAACCTAGAGCAATATTCACCCAAACATTCAAACCCCCTGAAGGATGCCCTCTCCCCATAGTGGTAGCTGGTATGCAAAAACAGGCATAGCCTGATTTGTTTAGTGGCACCAAACTCCATGTCTTCTGGAAGATGCAGAAGTCAAAACCCTCTATAAGTTTGTTCCAGTGCGGGATTAGGAGTTTATTTTGTAAACCATCCACATTCCACAATATAAACCTGAGTATTGGGAGAAGGAACAGAGGCCAGAATAGTACACACCTCAACAGTCACACCCAGCACAGACACAAGGACAAACCCACATACATGTACACTCAGGAGACAGACACCATACTCACCACCAGGAACCAACGGATGACACACATGCATCCACAGACACGCCACAATTGTCTAAACCCTCAGCCTCCACAACCCCTACACTTGCCTCTCCTCTTTCACCCTCTGCCCAGACACTCTACCTCTGTGACCTGGGCCTCTTCCCTACCGACACCTCCAAACCCGCTCCCAAGAAGAAGAGGCAATCCACCTCCCCGGCCCTGCCATGTAAACCTGACGTACCCGCGAGAAAAAAAAGCCCAACCCACCTCTCCCCTCCCAACAAAAATCCACCCGGTCTCCCAAACCCCCTCCACCAACCCATACTTGCCCAGTCCAGTACCTCCAGCACCAAAAAAAAACCTCCCAAAAGTCTGAGTCTCTCCCTATTCCTGTCCACACCATAGATCATCACACTATCCCCAAAAGGGTCAAACCAAGCCCATCCCCCTCATTCAGGCCCTCACACTACAGGTGCCCCCTCAGTCTGAGCCTACCACTGCAGTGGATCCAACCCCCCTCAATCTGACCCAACCATTGCATTGGGCCCACACACACCTCCTGATCCCATCCCTCCCAAAACCCAACCCAGTCCTCCCCAGTTTCGTCCCTTTGGTGCCTGGCATGCCCTCTAGATGGCCCTCCCAGGGGAGGTGACCCCTTGCAGTATTTTTGCAGGTAAGAGTCAATGGGCAAGATGTTTGGGCCCATAAAACCTAAGGACATTTTTGGATTAGCCATTGGCCTTGTGTTATTTATCTGCTTATTCATGCAGAATAAAGCATGTTCACAGTTTTGTATTGCTGATTTCTGTGTCTCCCAAATAATTTCCTAGTTAACTGTAATGATAAGTTATTTACCTGTAATCCTACCTCTCTTCTGGGGGTATACTTATTAAAGTAATAAGTACTGAATAGTCCCGCCCATTTGCGGGGACCAAGAAGCATATACAGAAATATATGCATATATATATTCACTGAAAAAAACATAGGTTTCAGGGACGTTATAGTTAGTTGGACATTTCTCTCGTACAAAACCAGAGAAATTCCCTTGTTATAGTTAGTTCAGCTAACTATAACTCGTGCCCCCGCAATGCACTGCTGAGGACATCACATATTACATCATTCATTACATGGTCAGTCACATCACTGATGACATCACTGATGACATCTCAATTGACAGCACTGATGACATCACTGATGACATCATCCAGTGACTTTGTTTTTTTTATAGCTTAAATATGTATTATACATATGCCAAGGTGTATTGAATAATGAGTGGGTGTATAAGTGTCTGAATGGAGGATTTAGTAGGTGTGTGACTGACTGTTTAAGTGAGTGATTAAACGTGTCTTACTGAATGCATTGGGTTAGTGACTAAACTGTTTGAATGTCTGTATCAGTCTGTCTGTTATTTGATAAGCTGCTCGATGGGATGGGTATTAGATACATGAGTGTCTATATGGGTTATTGATTGGTTGCCTAAGTATTTGTAAGGGTACATGGGTGTGTTTGTGGGTGGGTGGGAGGTGTGTGAGTCTGTGCATAGATCTTTGAGTGGTTGATTCACTGTGTGTATTGGTTCAAGAGTGCATGTGGAAACATCTGTATGGGTAAGTATGTGTATGGGTGTGTTGGTGAGTGAATGGATGCCTCAAGGGTGCATGTCCAAGTAACTACATATGTAAAAGGCAGTGTATGTGAAAGTTGAAGTATATAAATTCAATATGTGACAGTGTGTACTTGTATCAGTGATTGTAGAAGAGAGCAAGTATGCATTTGTTTCTGTTTGAATAAGTGATGTTGTGTGTGTATAACGGTACAGGTCCGTAAATGGAAGTGTGATTGATTCTTTGCATGACTGACTACGTGTGTGAGTAACTCTGGATGAGTGGTGGTGTGTGAGTGACTGTATAGGTGTATGAGTGCATATGGTAGTTTAGTATTAATGAGTGACTGTATGTGTGAGTGATTGTATGGGAGAATAAGGGCATATGTTTGGAGAATTATGAATCAGTGTGTGCGTATGTAGTAAATGGTATTGGTGTGACGATGATTTCTAAAATGGAATTTTAGAATGGGTGTATCAAATGTTATATTAGGGTGTGAGGAGGTGCATCAGATTTTCACATGGATGATTTGAGTTGCACGTAATGTAGGAAGTTCTTCTTAATAATGAAAATAGTCTCAAGTCTCTAAAATCAGTAGTGAAAAATACTGCTACTGACTTAACTCTAATGGGCTCTTAAAAGCGTATAGTCAAGCAATGCCAGCAGGTAAATAGCTTTTCAATTAAGCCCTCAATACTGAGCCCCCAGCCAATGTGAACGCGCCTCACAGGTGATCTTTGCGCCTTCGCGCCAGCACTGCAGACTGTCTCTCTGCCCCGGCCGGTCCCGGCAGCCCTCCGCCCGCTCTCAGGTCCTCAGGGAGCGTCGGGGAGCTGACTCGGCGCTCCAGCGCAGGGACACAGGCCAGGGGGCAGAGATCACTCACGCGGGATTCCTCGGCGAGGTCGGGTCGATCTTCCCCGGCTTCGGCCCTTCTTTCACGGCTCGCGGTGGTTTCCTGCAGGTCACGGTCCCGCCAGCCAATCCTGTCGCAGCTCCGTGGCAAGCCTCCTTACACACCCGGGAGTCAGCCAATGGCAGCGCGACTCCCGGGGCAGACCTACGATGACGCGTCCTGGGCAATACAATACCTGCACTGCCTCGACGATGACGCTACGGCACACGGGCCAATCCCGTCGTGGCGTCAGTGAGGGGGCTCGACTCGTGGGACCAATGGGAGCGCGGAGGCTTCGGTCTCCGCTACCGCAGCTCCTGGTCACAAAGGCAACTTGCAGAGGGTGTTTCTGGCCCCGGGCCGCGACGGTGATTTGGCGGCAAGAGATTTTCGGGGCCGTAGATCGCGGTCAGCCTGTTTCCTCACCAGCAGATCGACAGGGGGGATCCTGGACACAGGAAAACACCACAGGCCTTTCCTCACCCCTGAATCTGTGCCGATTAGCACAGCGATCGTTCCACACAGCTGGCAGTTAGAAAACACGCGTTTGGGCAGACCACCGCATGATCTCCTCAGCAGTTCTTGGCAAAGCTTAGGAACCTTTTAACCCTGGGTTCCAAACAGGAGGCCAGCTCTTCTCAGGCCCTTGGAGATTCAATTTAGGAGACACAGCACACAGCAAAGTCTCTTGGAGTTCAAGTAAGCAGGGTCGCAGCACACAGCAAAGTCCCTCTTCTCCTCAACTTCAGTTGGTCAGCAGAACAGGTCAGCCCTTAGAGCACACAGCAAGGCAATCTTCCTTCAGTTCTTCAGCAGTCCTTCTTCCAGCAGAGGTTCCTCTTGATTGTAGAATCTAATTTTCTGTTGTCAGGGGTCCTTCTCTTATACCCCAAAAAGTCTTTGAAGTCCTTTGAAGTCTTTGTGCAAGTGGGCCCTGAGCCCGGTCTAAACCAGTTCTGGGTGTTGCTGGAGCACTGGGGCTTTCCTGGCTTCCTTCTTCCTCTCAGTATCAGGGACAGAGGTGACAGTCGCCCAGCAGGGGGGTGGAGCCAGCATTGTGGTCAGGCAGGCACAGCCCTATTCACTATCAGGTGCGATCTCCTCCCACTTCCCTGGCAGCAGATGCTGCCTTTCATCCACGGGCTGACTCAGACAACCTCCTGGGGGCTCTGCAGCCCCTGTCACCCTCAAACCAGACAGTAAATCCACAAACAGGCCCAGGCACACAGAAAGGTTAGACAAGAGAACAGCCACTTTCTAAAAGTACTATTCTCACACACAGAATTTAAAAACAACCTTTACTAAAACATGTGTTATTAAATTCTGAGTTCAGGGATATCAATCACTTATGTCCCATCTTGTTCCTATGAGAAGATAGGCTGGTAGCCATTGGGACCAGCCTCCCCCATGTTATTCTATGGAGCAAGATAACCTCACAGCAGTGAGCACACAAAATGGCTGCTGCTCATTACCAGAGCATGTGACCTGCACTAGTACATGCTCTACCTTACCCATACACTGCACCCTGCCCAGGGGGGTACCTTGAGCCTTCCATAGGGGTGACTGATGTGCACAGACAGGGAAGGGTTAGGCCCAGCCAGTGGGGACACTGGCCAGGCGGACCTGGCAGTCCACTGACTGCACCCAGGCACTGCGCTGGCAGGCCTGAGACACCATTTTAGGGCTACTTGTGTGGGCGGCGCAATCTGCGCTGCAGGCCCACTAGTAGCATCTGTCATCACCAGCCCTGGCACACACAGTGCACTTTACTAGGGACTTCATGGTGATACAAATATGCCAATCAGGTATACCCAATCAATATGACAATTTACATAGGGAGCACTTACACTCTGGCACTGATCAGCAGTGGCAGAATGTCCAAAGCATCTAAACCAGCAAAAACGAAATCCAGCACAGCATCAAAAATACATGAGACAGAGGCAAAAAGATGGGGGAAAACCACGCCAAGGGTGTCAGGTCTAACACAAAGGTATCTAAAATAGCCTCCACATCACAACTAATTTCTAATCTCGAGGCTACTACTGGCTCCCAGCCTACCCTGGTTTCTAGTGCTTATGGGCTTCCCTCTCAAGTTGTATCTGGGCTGCCAAACTCTTGCCCTGTGAATATTGGCAGTGACGATGGTCTAATGGCAAAGATGGAAGTATTAATCAAAACCCTCTTGCTGCCTGTACTTGAAAGATCTAGACTTATGAATACAAAATTAGATGCACTTGAAAACCTTGTTAAATCAAATACCTGCATGTTAAAAAAACTGGTCAATGTCCAAGCTACACCGTCTAACACCATCTCCTCTAGTATCCCCAAACCCCAGGGAGGAGCTATACAAAGTAACCAGCCCCAGTAAGTAATTGCTAAGTCCACCTCTGCCAGGGGCGTCACAAATATTTCTGACGGCAATTGTCTTAAGGGCAGTACTCTAAATAATGTCTCCGCGCCCACCCTGGCCGCATTAGTACAGGCCCCAAAAGCTAAGAAGGCCAGTTCTAAATTAAATTCCATTCCCCAACCAAGTACTTCTACGACTACTACTGTTACCTCGGCACAGAATTCTGTGAAAAATGGTCATAAACCATCCACTCAGCCAAAAGCAAGTTCCAGAGTAGATGGGAGTACAATCTGTAATCTTGCTAACTCCTTCAGGAATGGGAAAAAAAGGGGTCCCCCTCGTACTGACTTACCCACCGATGCAACTCCATACACCATTGTCTTAACGGGTGTTTCACTATTAAGGGAGGGCCAAACAGAATCTTTTGGTGACCTCAAAAACAAAGTTGCTTTTTGGTTAAGCAAAAACCGACCCCTCCCACCATCCTCCTCAACCAAGATACTGAATGTCAGAAGAGTGGATTGGGTGGGCCATTGTGAGAAGGAATTAGAAGGGGATTGTATCATTATACATTTCAGGGATCCCTGGGTGGTTGACTACATACGCAGGGAGGCAAGGTTTGGAAGGATGGGGGATGTACAGTCTCTAGGATTGGGTTATTTTTACCCTAAAAGACATGGTGTGCCCCCTTCCCATCACCTGATGCTTAGTAGACCCGCAGGAAGATCCCAGATGGATAGGAACCCCTATTCTTCCCCTTTATCCACATTTGTTTAACCGTTTTGACTGCCTCTCTGGCTTGGAGGGCATTGACTGACTGTACCCTGCTTTTAGTAGAGGGTGTCATTTGAGAAACCAGGCAAATGGCAATAATGGAGTTTGTAACATAAGCTTGAGCTATACGGGAGGATATTTGGAGAAGGCTGTGGAGGGGGTTGTTGAGTCCAGGATAGGTGCAAACCAGTTATCCAGCCCCCAAACATGCATGGTTAGCATCCCTGGGCAGGAGCTGTGTGATTCGGACCAAACTACACCTTTTAGTCATGTTAAGCTGCTTAAAGTTGCTTCATGGAATATTGCAGGGCTAAAGGGACGAATAGGTGCGGAGAATTGGGCTGATTTTATTGACACCTTTGATATTGTAATTCTTCAAGAGAGTTGGGCTCCTGATCCTATATATTGGTGGGGTTTTTAAATTTTTACAAGCCAGCAATCAGGGGTCCAAAAGGCAGAGCCTCAGGGGGCCTAATAATATGGGTTAGGCAGTCTATTGGGTACAGACCAATTGAAATAGTAGTGGCTAACCCTGATCTCCTGGGAATTAAGCTTAGTAAGGCTAACCTCCAGGACATCGTAGTTATCAATATCTATGCCCGAGGTCGTCCAGGTGGGCGCTATCCGGCTATCTTGGATGAACTGGACTCTTACCTTGAGCAGATAGGAAGAGACAAACTCATCCTTATAGCAGGGGACCTCAACTGTACCTTGGAACCCCTGTTTAGTGAGGGTGAGGATTTGGGGGCCGAGGAAGATGCAGTATGGAACGTCCCGCCCCTATCTTTGACCGATCGCAAAAAGGCCACCGAGGCTGCTCTCCATTGGTATGGGCTGTGTTTGGAGTGGGGCCTGAGAGCGGTAAATGGGCGAACGGCCTCCGATAAGGATGGCCGACCAACTTTTGACAATGGGATCAGTAAAAGCCGAATAGATTACACCTTGGTTAAAATGAAATATTGGTCACTCGTGGACGATATGGAAGTCGTGGCCTGTCCGGAGAGCGACCATAACCCATTGTCTTTAAGCTTGCTGCTCCCAGGTGACCCCGGTAGGCCCCCATCAACATTATGTTTAACGGCAGAGGTCGTCCTGTCAAATGATAGAAGAAGGGTCAAATGGTGTAAGGTAGTGGAAGACCACACTTTGTTAGACGGCATAGCAACGGAAGTCTTGAGGACACTGAGCGCCATCCAAAATTTGTCGCCCACTATGGATGTTGCATCTCAGATTAGTGATCTCCATGACCAGTGCTTTGCTAAACTCAAAGCCCTTCTAACTATACCGTCAAAATGCGGGAAAGTGATGGTATTGGGTGCCCAGAAAAAATGGTACAATAAGAACTGTAGGGTGGCACATAGCAGTCTAATAAAAGCCATCAAATCTAGGGTCTCTGGTGAAATCAAAATGGCCCGTCAAACGTATAAAAAGGTACAGTGGGTTGCGAAGAGAGAATGGGACGAGTGTCATTGGTCCGATCTCCTCGAGGCTTGCCAATCATCTAATCAAGTAAAGTTTTGGGAAATTGTAAAATGGGGTAGGAACCCGGACTCCCAAATTCCTGTTAATCACGTCCCAGCTGATGTATGGGTGGATTTTTATTCCAGCCAGTTTAAGGATCCGGACTTAGAACCCCAAATTGGCCAAATACCGCGTGCACCTACGCCCGCAGTCCCCAGTCACACGTTAGTCTTTACAACCTCTGATACTGAGTCTGCACTCAGTTTAGTACAATCGGGGAAAGCCCCAGGGATGGATTCCATCCCTGCTTGTCTATTTAAAATAAATCTCCAACTATGGGTTCCCTACATAACTCTGCTTGCCAATGCCATCGCAAAGGGGGGAAGGATTCCAGAGTCCTGGAAAGGGGCGGAAATTCTCCCAATTTTTAAAAAAGGGACCGTTCGGTTCCGGGAAACTACCGTCCCATAAGTTTAATAGACTCCATACAAAAAATTGTCGCCAGGATGGTTCTTGCTAGAATCCAGGGGTGGATGGAGATGGAAAATATTCTCTCCCCACTACAGGCTGGCTTTAGATCAGGCACCAGTACCATCGACCAGGTTTTTAGATTCACCTTGATATACTGGAAGGTGGTGCTATTAGGCGGTGGATCCATCTATGCCGTCTTTGTGGATCTTAAGTCGGCCTTCGACCTTGTGCCTAGCGCAAAACTGCGGGATGTCCTATGAAAACTGGGGTTACCGCCCGAACTCTTAGACCTTGTGGTTAGATTGCACGAGGATAACTTTGCCAGGGTGAGGTGGGGTGGTCAAGGGCAAGTGACGGCAAGCTTCCCAGTGACGCGAGGTGTCCGTCAGGGATGCGTTTTGGCTCTTACCCTTTTCTTACTGTTCATCGACCAGGAGTGAAGTTTTTTGCCAATACTACCACCGATGCTCCCACTTTAGGTGGGACAAAGTTTCCGATGCTTATATTTGCTGACGATACTTTACTCCTCTCAAAAACACGTAGGGGGATTCAAACTGCACTAAATAGGTTCGAGGAGTTTTGTAAACTAAACGATTTACAAATTAATGTCAGTAAGACCAAATTTATGGTTTTAACTAAAAATCGTCCCATCAAAAGTACAGTTAGCTTGAATGGCGTTAGTATCAAACAAGTGGAGGTCATGACATACCTTGGAGTGACCCTAGACTACCGCCTACGCTGGAAACCTCAGGTCGACGCACTCCACCTCAAATTTGTACGGCTCATGGGCTGCTTGGTTAAGGAGCAACAAATGTCCCTAACCAAACGGGTTTCACCAGTTCTAAGATCTAGCTCTGCCATTTTGTATGGGGCTGATCCATGGGGCTACATGGATCTTTCATTATTGGTAAAAGCCCAAAACAAATTTAATGCGGAAACTGGTAGGATTGCCTCAATTTACGCTGATCAAACCACCCTTGTTAGACTTCGGCTGTAAGCCCATTAACGAGATGGCTCGCTATCGGCTAGTAGCTTTATGGAGACGGATATGGACATCATCGGACCTGAGTCTTTTTGCCAACGAATTGGCGGAAGTCAAATCAGTATAGGGCTCTTTTAACATTCCCTGGCTACGGGAGGTAAAAATGGTTTTGGAGGAGATGGGTCTTAATCAGTTATGGGTTTCCCCAGGGTCCACCTCCTTCCCCTCCAAGCAAGACTTTAAAGCACTCTATTGGGCTTCTGTCAAACACTTATTTGTGGTACAATCAGATGCTTCTAGCCTGTCAGGCAGATTTTTGGTCCACAAATTAGACCCCTCTCTGGAGACTTATTGGGACGTGATCACTAAGACCTTAGACAAAAAATTATACCACCAGTTTCGTGTGGGGTCCTTGCCAGTAAGGTTGTTTACAAAGAATTGGTCTGCTCATTCAAATGACTCCTGCCCCTGGTGTCCTGACCACAAGGAGAGTGTAGGCCACCTTATTTTTGCATGCCCCGCTTATCATGCCCCAAGAAACAAATGGATTAGGCCCATATGCCGTAGATTGGAAGTTAGAGGGAGCACTGAGGCCTTGAGGGTACTACGTACCAATACCTCTGAGATGGTGGTTGTGGGTGTTGCTAAGTATCTGGGGTGGGCATGGGTTATTAGAACTCGATATTTAAATGCATCTTAATTCTGACATTTTTTATATGGGTGTTCATATATTAGGTCTTTAATAAATTGTTTAATCTTTTTTAGATTGATGAAATGTCTTGTATATATGATGGTTTATTTGTATTGTTGTATATGTTTTATTTTGCTTTGGTAACTGTCTTTTATGATGAAAAATCGAAATGAAGACCTATGAAACTGAAACTGAGTAGTGCAAATGTGATTGTAGCACTGCATGTGTTAGTGTCTGGGTCATTGTATGAGTACATATGAACTGATTGGATAATTAGAGTACTGCAAAGAGAATGTATGGTGATGGATAACACATGGGTGATTGCATTAGTATATACGTGGTGGTTAAGTGATTGAAAGAGTGTGAATGAGCAGTGTCTATGTGGTTACAGGACTGCATGGATAGTGCACATGTGATTGTAGCTGTGAAGTGTTACTGCATGGGTCATTGCATGAGTACATGGGAAGTGACTGGATGATTAGAGTACTGAAAAGAGACTGCAAAGTTGTTGGATTTGGCGGGGGCATGGCTAAGGCACGTAGCGGAATGTCTGCCTTTTGAGGGAGCTCAGGGCACCAGAATATATTTTAGGCTAATCCCATCCTGTTAGTCCCTCCTGCTTGCGCTGAGACCCCCCGAGACACTACGGGTGGTCAGGAGAGCGTGTTGGTGGACTTTGACGTCTGTTACCCCCGGGGCCGCTCCACAAGTTGCCGGGATAGTGCTGGCCGACGTGAATTGAAAATGGCGGCACCCTGGTGATCGGCCTGTGTGAGCGAAGAACCAGTGTGGGACTACCGGCCGAGTGCAGTGCCTCAGGGGCTGGGGAGACTCGCGGCTGCCCTGGGGAATCGGCGGCCGGTCTCGTGTCCACAGTGAGCGTACACACTGGCGACGCTGTGATAGAGCTGGCGGACGTCTGGAGACACCGGAGCTGAGGAGGAGCATTGCGAGACAGGGAGGTGCGGCCGTTGCCAGAGGAGGAGGCTGTCTGCAGTGAGGATCTGCGGGAGGCTTGTGGAGCTCGTCGACTGGAGCCGAAAAGGTGGAGAGGTGGCGGTTGGCTGGATGGACGGGCTGACCCTGGGTGGGCCTGTCTGTCGGAGGTAAGCGGGGCGCTGGTTGGAGCGGGGCCCGGTGGGTCGTGCTGGCGCTGGGCGGGCGGGGCACTGTGCCTGACTGGGGACCGGTGCCTCGGTTGTCCGCATGGTGTGGCTGCGGCGGGTGGCGGCTCTGGCTGTGCTTCTCGCCCCGACTGGCGGGCCCTGACATGTTCTCCTGGTCCTGGGGTGGCTCTTGGAGGTCTGCTCTGCCCCACTGCGGTACTTAAATAGGGCGCGTGGAGGTGGCGGACTACGGCGTGTGGCTCCTGTCAGGGAGGTGTGTCGGGTGTTCAGTCCTGGCCCGGGCTGTTAGCTGGGTGCCTACTCTTGATCCTTGAGGCGCAGCCCTCCCCAGTCATATTCGGGGGCCCCGTTGGGTCATGGCGAGAGTGGGACACTTGTGGTACAGCACAGGACGGGAGCTGCAGGACCTCATGCGCAAAAGGCACGTGGGACAGGCACGCAACTGCAGGAGTGAATAGCAGCAGTCGGTGTACTGGTGAAGAGGAGAGACTACTGACGCACCGGTGGCCTGGGCGGGACACAGGAAAGTGGTACAGACTGAGTGTGCCTTTAGAGACCCGACCTGCAGTGGGACACGCTCGTGGGTCAAAGTCTGCTCGCATTTCGCAATGGGCAAATCTGAGCCAAAACAAGCGAAGCTTAAATTTGAGAACAAGAGACTAACCAGGACTACGGATGGCTCGGGTGATCAGGGCGACGCCACAAGTGCCACGGGCTAAGCGGAGGGGGCAGAAGATGACACAAGGTCCATCCTCCTAGAGCTGCGGGCAGGAATAAAAACAATTGACAGCAAGATAGATGCTCTAGCAATGGGACTTGACTTTGTCAAGAAGAAAGTTGAGAAGCATTGTAGTGTAGTTCCTATATTCCCAATAGGCTCTGAGCATTGGAATAATATATACTGCAGCTTAGAAGTAGGACTAAGGTCAACTAGGTCTCTGCCGAATATATTAGTCTTAATTATGTGTGTGCCAGCTAGCTCAGAGGTCACTAGAAACTTTCTCGAAAGTACAAGAAGGGATTCGTTTCTGACAACCATATAACATGACAACTATGTTTCCCAAGAATAAGAAATCAATCTTCAGAGTCGTGGAAACAATAGATAACTATGAACCTTACAATTGGAAAAACATATAAATATTTAGAGGTCAACTTTGACTCCAGGAGTTCTTTTGCTAAACAACGTAGCGAAATATCAATAAAAGCCATGAACCTCCAGGTGACTTTTTCTAAACTTTCAAAAAACCTGTCCGAGCCGAGTTTATCACCACTACTGGAAGTCATGAGAGCAAAAATTGGGCCAACTCTGTCATAGGGCATTGAAATTTTTAGGGGAAAACTAAATGCCAACCTAAACAAACATGTGACCAAAATCTACAAAAAAAACCTCTGCATGCCTAAATCTGCTTCTGCAGCACAGATCAAACTAGAACTGGGCCTATTAAATTACGAAGTTTCAAATACTGGCTTGTATCTGAATCTGTGCCATAAACAAAGACAAGCAGATCTAGGTACATTGGAGTCACTACTTTGGTTAGACATTTCTCAGAAAAACCCAGGTGGCTCTTATGGACGTTTTTTTAAGGACACAGTCCAGCAAATGGCTGTGGGCGAACTATGGGATCTTAACCCCAGTAAGGCAGTTTTTAAAATCAGCATTAGGAACGTACTCGAATTAGGTTCCTAATTGCTGATAAAGCTCATTTCACTAAACGCAAACATGCATGGGCAATAATGAATTCTTATGGGCTAGCCACTCCCCTCCCTGTCCTGCACTTATTCTTGGCACTTAAAACTTAGCTTTATGGCTCTTAGACTGGGTGACTGGCAATTTTTAAAGGATCGACCCTCTTGGCGTCGAACGTCAGAGGATGTATTGTGCAGGGGTGTGGTAAGACGGCTGAAACTTTAGAGCATGTAGTCTGTCTTTGCCCCGCTCTTACGCCACAGCACAGACTGGAGAACCGCAGCCTTAAGGCCCAGTGGCGCAGGGTACGCCTAAGATCCCCGGGATTCACCTGCCTTGTCAAATACAGAGACATGGACTCTTCGTCTGGCGTAGAAGATGATATTTATTAGCTGCAGCTAGTACAGTGGTCTTAGAAGTCGTCAGTATAACGAGGTTCAAAAGAGACTGCCACTTAACTCCGTGGCGCACAGGTTTATATATAGTACAATACAATGCAAAATGCAATCATACGAGAGCGGGAGACATAAACAAATGTTATAAACAATGCTTTAAGCCCAAAGTAACTCAAGTTTCCCAGTTGTGTTTGTTATTCGACCCCTTGAGTAAATTATCGAGTGAATCCACACAATTCGATTTACAAGTAGAGAAAACACAGCTGTATGTGTTTAGAAGAATAGTCGTGAAACAGGAGAATACATGAGACATGTAGCGAAGGACAGCACATAAGATAACCTGGAGGAAAGAATGGTGTGAGCCAACAAATAGTCCGGACGGGGATTAATGAGCTCAGACAGGAATTAGTGTACTCGGACAGACCCTGACACTCGTTAGTAAACATAAGCAAAGAAGCCACCTGACACGTGAATGCAGAAACGACAAAAACATCGTGTTCGCCTGAGTGAGGGCAACACAAAATGGCGGCGATTACAAAATGGAGGCTGAGTATGACCGAATTCGTAATTTACAGAACCTCAGACCCTCCTTTTGCCATTACTCAGGCAAGAACAAACCAACTCATGTTAATCTGAGTCGGAATCAGCATCAATGTTAATAAAGTCCTCAAGCTGCTGCACCATCATCCTAATATTCTCTGTCCTCTGAGTTGCAGGACGTGGAACGCATAAAGTAGCCAGTAGGCCACACACTGCGGGACCACATTGAACGCACAGACAACAAGAGAATATGATGGCCAAAATTGCCCCCAGGAACGTCAAAATCTTCCATCCCCAGGTTGACAATATTCTCCAAAACCATCCCATAAAAGACCAATCCCCTTCGTCCTGATGAATCGACTCGGAGATGGTATGCAATTTGGAAATGGCTTGATATACTGCCGGAGCATCGTCTGGAATATAAATGCAGCAGCTAGATCCGATCAATTTACAGACACCTCCTCGGTCTGCTTCGATCACATCTAACGCAATTCAATTTTGCAACGTCATAAGACGGTCAGCCTGAAGCTCTGATGTAATGTTACCTATTGCGCCTGCAGTAACATTAATAGTGGTCTCGAATACACAAACCAATTGCCTGATGTGACTGCTGTTAACCATCGGGCCCCAAAAGAGAGGAATCCTTTAAGGAAATCCCCTCCTTCTTGGGCTGCCGTGTCCTTGGCATCGAATATACCTCGGCTATATCTAATTCTATGGTGGTCTGACGGAGCCGAATATGTAGGGGGAAGAAGGAAAGCTATATAACAGGTTCCAGAAAAGTTGGAAGGGAGCAAGGTGTAAGCTCTATCTTTACAAACAAAATATGTTCCTTGAGATGGAACCAATGGAGGGAAATCAGGGGACGAGAAAATGTAGGTGTGTAAACAACTCTGCTTATTGTCAGTTTTATTACTGTTGACTTGGAGACAAAGCTCACCTTGATGGCGTACAGTCCATAGAGGAGAAGACTCACCCTTTCTAGTTTTGTCACCAAGACTAAAAACATAGTGGGTAACATTCCATCCATCATAAGCTCTCTTCTCATCTAACGGAATTTTGCCCTTTTCTACAATCTTAGCCATCACCACTATACCTTTGATCAAAGAGCTGTGGCTGAAATCCAATCCAGTCCCAGAAGTCTTTACAGGATTTCTAAGTCTGTTGTGGTGTGCGGCCGAAAACATAGTCAGATAAGCCCAAGCTGAACCTTCAAATGAGAAAGGGAGGAATAAATAAGGCATCCCCTTTTGTGTATTATGTGGCATAAGACCGCACACCCAACAGTCAGTCATATTAATGGCCAACTGGTGTTGGTGCAACAACTGGATGAACGTATTATTCATATATTCAGCTCTCCTTATCTGTTCATGAGGGGGTAGAGCATGCATTTTATGTGAAAAGACAGAAAGACGAGCGGGCAAAGAAGTTGTAGAGTTAGCAGCATTTCTCGGGTGTAAGACATGGACAATCCAACCTATGCAGGCTAATAAAATACACAAAAACATAAAAATACACAAAGTTACGCCAAATCGACTATGCAATGATTTGCAATATTTCAATCTCATTTCTTGTTTTCTATTTTCCCTACCTATGGTTGTTGTACCATCCATCTTTATCTAAAAAAAATGTTGCTCACGGCAATCTTCTTCAATCACTCAGCTATGTACTTCTGTATATCCTGAGGCACTAGCCACTTACTAAAAGAACAAAAACCAGGTTACAGTCTGAGTCTCGTACCGTGACCCTGCGACGGAGACGGATGGCACATCTAATACTAAATATCACACAAAAACAAGAAGGCAAGAGATCAATATATATAATAAAAATGTCTTTGAATAATAAAGGAAAAAGTGTTCAAAATATTCAGTTCTTCTGGTCAGCTCTTGACCTTAGGTTGTAGCGAGTTTTGCTCGGCACTGTCTGGTCCTTAAATAGCGTTTTTGGATCCGTAGTGTCTATTCGAAGGTGCGCAGGCACAGCGGCTTGAAGAATGTCATCATCTGCTTTCTCAGACTGAGTTCCATAGATTTGAGCATCACTGAAGGGCACAAAACAAGTGACTGCTGCAGTATCCGATTCTCTTATACCACTGCGAATCCACTGGTCAAAGGGTAATGGCAATGGCACTTTTTTACAGTGCACACCATGCACCCAATTTCGCTTGTCGACCACTTTCACAGCCGTGCGGGTGACGAGCAAAAGTTGCGTAGGTGTAGACCAATGAGGCTCCAGATTCTTAGTCCGTTGAAAGTTCTTAATGCAGACCCAGTCACCGGGCAGAATGGTGTGACCTGGGTCCGTGGGGCCCTCTGGCAAAGCACTTGGTACCTGTTGACGAATAACACTTAATTTAGTAGTCAAATCATGCAAATAATCAATCAACAGAGGATATGGTATGTCAGAATATCTCTTGGGGCGAGGGACACCCCAAACATTAGCTGGGCATCCAAATACCACTTCATATGGGCTAAGTCCCATACGAGAGTGTACATTAGTTCTGGTTGACAAAAGAGCTAGGGGCAAGGCATCTGGCCAAGCAAGATCCGTACTGGCTTGAATCTTAGCTAGTTTAAGTTTGAGTGTACCATTATAACACTCAACTAAACCTGCTGACTGTGGATGGTTTGCCGCATGAAATTTTTGTCTGATACCAAGACCAGAACACACTTTTTGCATAATTTGACCAACGAATTCACTTCCATTGTCACTCCAGACAATTCGCGGCAAACCAAATCTGGGGAAGAACTCTTTAAGTAACACTTTAGGAGTTGACAAAGCCGTGTTATCTTTCAAGGGGTAGGCCTCTATCCAGCGGGTAAAGGCACATACCACCACCAGAACATACTTAAGGTTGTTGCATCGATCAATATGAATGTAATCGATCTGCAACACTTCAAAAGGATATGACGGGGAGAAAAATGACCTGCCGGAGTTGGGGTACCCTTTCCTGGGTTATGCATTAGACAAACAACACAATGCTTAACCACATTCTCTGCACATTTTGGAATTCCTTCATTCTGCCATACAGGAGCCAAGAGTTTACAAATGCCTTTTGCACTAATGTGAGCTGGACCATGAGCCATAGTTACAACCGGCAATACATAAGCGTCCGGTAATAACCATTGCTGATGTTCCGACAATTCCATCCAACAACCCGTCGAGTCCAACATTCCCGTACTTTCTTTCCACGTTCTTAATTCTTTCTCAGTTGCTTCACCCTGAATCGTTTTCACACTCACAATCGTGTCTTCACACATTCCAACTCCCCTAACCCAGTTTGCAGGACCTGCCACATACATTCGACTAGCTGTATCTCTAGCTGTAGTTCTTGCTACTTCGTCTGCAAACGCATTTCCACGACCCACATCATCTGTAACTTTCTTATGTGCTCTGCACTTTATGATTGCTGTCTGTGCAGGTAAGGTAAGTGACTCAAGAAGATCAGTCACTAATTGACCATGCTGGATCTTTGTCCCGTGAGAGGTAAAGAATCCTCTCTCGCTCCATAACCTACCAAAACTATGTGCAACGGCAAAAGCATACTGGCTATCTGTGTACACATTCACTCTCTTTCCCTTTGCCAAAACACATGCTCTAGTCAAGGCTATCAATTCAGCTGCTTGGGCTGAATTATGTCCAATACGTGCAGTCTCAACAATTGTGCATAAGGTGGTAACAGCATAAGCAGAAGTAGTCTCACCATTTGGAAGCTTGAAACAAGAACCGTCCACCCATAGGATCCCATCCGGGTCTTTGAGCGGAGTGTCCTTCTAATCGATCCTACCCTTCGTTTCTTCTTCCGTTTGAAGAAAACAATCATGTTTTTCCTGAACGTCTTTCTCATCTGGCAATGGCAACAGTGTAGCTGGATTTAATGTGTTACATCTTTTGATGTACACATGACTCGCTAGAAGTGTCAGCTCGTATCCAGACAAACGAGCACTCGTGAGATGCTGTGTTCTGGTTCTGTTCAACAAGGTATCCACTGCATGTGGAACCATAACAATGAGTGTGTTATCCAACACTAATCCAGCAGATTGTCTAATAGAAATCGCCGCAGCTGCCATAGCTCTGAGACAACTGGGCAAAGCTTTAGCTACTGGGTCTAATGTGGCGGAGAAATAGGCACATGGCCTCTGCTTATCTCCAAATAACTGTGTCAAAACTGACAATGCGCAACCCTCTCTCTCGCGAACATACAGTGTAAAGGACTTGCTATAATCTGGGGTACCCAACACTGGAGCAGAACATAGAGCAGCACGTAGGTCAACAAAGCTTTTCTAACATTAATCCGTCCAAGGGAGCAGATGTGGCGTATCTTTCAACGTTAATGCCAACAATGGTTTAGCCAAAAGTGAAAAATTAGGAATCCATTGTCTACAGTAGGAAGTGATACCCAAAAAGGCACGTACTTCTCTCCGCGTGGTGGGTACAGACATCTGTGAAATAGCGTGAATACGTTCTGGGGTCAATCGCCTTCCCTCCTTCGACAAGAGATGACCTAGATAAGTAACCTCTTGTCGGGCATATTGCAACTTAGAGGGAGACACCTTATGATGTAGAGCAGACAAATTATACAAAAACGCAACAGTCACTTCCTTACACACATCTTCCGTATCAGCAGCCACCAACAAATCATCCACATACTGAATAAGTGTAGCGCCAAGAGGCAAAGAAAAAGCATCAAGTTGTGACTTAAGAGCCTTACTATAGATAGAGGGACTTTCACAATAGCCTTGGGGTGCTCTCTTAAATCTAAAACTTCGGCCACCGAGAGAGAAACCAAAGATATCCCTACTTTCTTCAGCAATAGGAATACTAAAGAAAGCATTCTTGAGGTCAATAACCGAAAACCAAGCTGCCGAAGCAGGAATCATTGTCAACAAAGCTGTAATGTCTGGAACAACAGGGAGCTGTGGCACAACAATGTTATTGACCTCCCTAAGGTCAATAACAAATCGATAGACAGGAGGCTGTGAAGGATCAGTTCTTTTAAGGATCGGAAGAACAGGACTGTTACAAACATTGCCTCTCGTCTCTTCAACCACACCTTTCTGAATGAAATCATCGACAATAGCCAAAAGTGCTCTCTCTCCATCACTGGAGATACGGTATTGGGGAATGCGTGGCATCCTCACATTCTCTTTAACAGTAACAACATACGGTGGGATCGCAAGACAACCCACGTCATTCGGGCTTGTAGCCCAAAGACTTTCAGGAAGAGAAAGCAACTCAGATGGGAATTTGTCCCGAGACAGATACACGGAAGATGTCATTTTCTTTCCCAATGTAAGATGCACACCCAAAGGGGAACAATACAATTTTGCATGTAATCTTTTCAACAAATCCAAACCCAGCAAGTTCTCAACGCAACCAGTTGTCAGAATAAGCGGAGCATTCAAATCATAGGGACCAATCGAAACAGGCAAGGGACAAGAAACCGGATTACAAACTGGGGCACCTGAAAATCCCACAGAAGTATTTATTAAGCCAGACAAAGGTGCCCCAGGGAGTTTAGTATGCATAATAGAACTTCTCATCGCACCAGTATCCAAAAGAAATGGTTCTGATTGTGACATATGGCCCAATTTGATCTACTGGAATCGACACAACTCCCTTACTTCATCCATGGCTGTCCTATTCGATCTGAAAATCATCAGCCCTTTCTTCACAATAATCGTCATTATAATACTGCGTGGACTGAACTCTCTGTTGATCAAAATAATTCGTAGCAGATGGAAGAGTAGAACGCTGCTCCTGAGAGGACACACCTCGTCCTCTACCTCTAGATCCTGACTGAGAATTACCACGCCCTCGTGGAGCAGACATCCCATTATTACGCTGTAATAAAACCGAACAACGGAAGACGTGGCGTGAAGTACTCAGGTTTCTGAAATACTTTCTGAAACTGTGAGGGTTGAGAAAACTGAGACTGTGCAGAACGCGGAGGATAAGCTTGCTGTAAAAGAACCTTCATTTTCAGATCTTTATTTTTCTTCTCTTGTTTCTCCTTCTCCTCCTTATCTCTATTCTCATAATATTGTCCAGTAGCCAGTATTTTAGCAGGGGAAGAGACAGCCCATGCACTTTCAGAACTCTTTAGTTTATTTGACAATTCGAGAAGCAAGTTATATACAAACTTATCCACAAATAACCGCTGGCCACCCTCTGTACTCAAATCCTGACCACTATGATCAATAAACGTCTCTTCAAAACGGGTGAAGAAATCTGAAACGCTTTCATCTTTCTTTTGCTTGCATGCGGCCAGCTTATCCCAATTAACTCGCTCCGCGGGCCTCATAGTCTTCATCAATTCAATTATTCTGCATGGTAGGGCCGTAATCAGATCATCGGGTTTCGCACCTCCCACTTGACCTGCATCAGCGGCTCTAATAGCAGCCCAATCACCAACTAACTCAGCATTATGATTTTCCCTACGAATCCGTGCCCACAATGCTTGTGGAACAACATTCCCAAACAACATATCAATATCGGCGAAATTCATAATACAAGCGTCAACTGTTTGAGACAATTCCTTATAATATCCAGCCGGATTTTTACGCGGGTCTGGAAGAGTTTGTTTAAGCGCCAGTACTTCAGACCTTTTCCAGGGCTCGTGGACCCATATACGCTGGAAATGAGCAGGGACAGGAGGCGGACCAACTACTGCGTCCCTTCATACGGGGGAAACTTCACACATCGGATAATTCTTAATGCCTTTGGTTCTGGTAGACAAAAACACTGTTCGAAATGCAATGAGTTTATTCACCGCGTCTTTGACTCGTGGCCCTACAATAAAACCTTTATCGAAGTCAGCTTGTAACTTCAATAGCTCAGAAGGAACTATATCTAACTCCATATCTTCCCAACCTTTAATAAGAGTCTGACACATGACATTAAAACATATCTCTGTATGGGCTCCACCCATTGGTGAAAAGAACTCATAATATCTTCTGTACTATAGTCTAGTCCTCTCTCAATCCATTTACGAGCGAGGGAACCCAAGACTACTTTCTCGTCCATAAGAGGAAGTTGACAACGGGATTGTCGTCTAGAGAAAGCCAGGGACAGATTCAAAGACCGGAGAAGAGGAGAAAAGTAATTGGAGACAGCATCAGCTAATCTCCTGTGCGACGTAGGGGTATCCCTCGAGAGAATGGGAGGCAATACAGATGCAGAAGGTAACGGAGACGGAAATGTAGCCGGCTGAGGGACAAGAGTGGGGATTTGTAGAGGTGGGGGCTGAATTGTAGGCTGTAAAAACGGAGCAGAAACAGGCAGGGAAGCATTAATGGGCTGAGCCTGTTGCTGAAAAATCGGTAGTTGAGCAACCACTGGTTGAGCAATAGGAGGGGGCAACAAAGGTGCAGTAGGATTTTGGGCATAGGGCGGAGGGGAATTCAATAAACAAGACATTAGGGAATCTTCTTCGAATTCCTTACTTTTATCTGAAGAGGAAGTAGGTAACACCGGATAGCCTCTATCTATCGCCATGCGATGTTGTCTTTCTGAAATTTCATTCGCACCATCTGTTTCATTATTTTTAAACTGCTGGGCGGCCTCTATAATTGACATGTTTTGTGCTTTCTTATCCTTTTTTGCATGCTTAATTTCTTTCTGTTTGGCTTCCTTACGCCAAAGGCGGAAAGAGTCAAACATTGCCGGCCGGGCTTTTCGTCTAAACAGAATCGTTTCCAAATTATCTAGTATGGCGGAGTCAAAACTACCATTTTGGGGCCATCTCAAAACTCCACTATTTTTCGTGTATCAGACCCATGTCTCATTAAAGGTAATGGGACCAATACCATGGTTAGAATAGAGCTCATAAGTGGGAGTTCCAACTGGAGGAATCGGACATGAATCTTCCAACTGGGAATCCCTCGTACAACCTAGACAACAAATTCTTTTAAACGTACTCAGTCCAGGCATCGTTACTTCTCTAGACTATTCACAAACAACAAGGGGTATAAATCAATGAAACAGTACAAACGTACTTACCCCTTGGCTTCGGTTATTGCAATACCCAAATAAAAACTCCAAAAAACTAAACAAAACAAAGGATTGTGGGAGCGACCCACCAAATACTTAACTAAGGATCGTCCTACACCAGCGAAGGTCCGTCTATCGTCTCGCTTTACCAAACATCATCAGTAGGGTCCAAGGCAGGGCGACAGTCAGGGCAGCAGTCTTCAGTAGCCGTCGGAAAGGAGTAGCCGCGCTGTCAAAGACCTTCGGTCCACTTACGACATACAGGGGTCGATCACGTGGTGCGCGTCCTCCAGAATTTTCTTGCGGGGCTCCTCACGACCCTCGGGCTTAACCGCTACCTCTGAAGTCGCCCCACGTTGGACGCCAGTTGGAGAACCGCACCCTTAAGGCCCGGTGGCGCAGGGTACGCCTAAGATCCCCGGGATTCACCTGCCTTGTCAAATACAGAGACACGGACTCTTCGTCTGGCGTAGAAGATGATATTTATTAGCTGCAGCTAGTACAGTGGTCTTAGAAGTCGTCAGTATAACGAGGTTCAAAAGAGACTGCCACTTAACTCCGTGGCGCACAGGTTTATATATGGTACAATACATTGCAAAATGCAATCATACGAGAGCAGGAGACATAAACAAATGTTATAAACAATGCTTTAAGCCCAAAGTAACTCAAGTTTCCCGGTTGTGTTTGTTATTCGACCCCTTGAGTAAATTATCGAGTGAATACACACAATTCGATTTACAAGTAGAGAAAACACAGCTGTATGTGTTTAGAAGAATAGTCGTGAAACAGGAGAATACATGAGACATGTAGCGAAGGACAGCAGATAAGATAACCTGGAGGAAAGAATGGTGTGAGCCAACAAATAGTCCAGACGGGGATTAATCAGCTCAGACAGGAATTAGTGTACTCGGCCAGACCCTGACACTCGTTAGTAAACATAAGCAAAGAAGCCACCTGACACGTGAATGCAGAAACGACAAAAACATTGCGTTCGCCGCGCTGCCTGAGTGAGTGCAACACAAAATGGCGGCGATTACAAAATGGAGGCTGAGTACGAACAAATTCGTAATTTACAGAACCACAAGACAAAAACTGAAAATTGAGTGGAACAGGCTGGGAACCCGGACCTGCAGACAGGCAGTAATTGCAGCCCTGAATACAGAAAACACAGTTTTAAACATAGGTTTTATAACTCTTATACGCTATGCATACCACAAATTCATTCAATAATCGGAAGGGAATTCAGTCTACACTAAACCGCACTTTATTTATGCTGCTAAAATTGTTTACATCCGACGGCACTTTACCATAAACTGCTGCTAGTTGTTGAACACTTGACTGCATCTATTAGCATAAACATTGCTATCGTTATGCCCACAATTTTTTTTCATCTAAATGCCATTGTTGACATTGTTGTTGTGCATATCTTGCCTCTTTTAAAAATATGTATGCTATTGAAGTCCTCTAATGCAACTTGGAGGTTTTATCTATCCACTGTTTTTATTTCTTGCTCTTTTATAATAATTTGAACTGTATTGTTTGATGTGTACTTTTACGGATATTTTATATCCAAATAAAGTTATTTCTTTAAAAAAAAAAATAGATAACTATTGTACTCAGTCAACCGTGTATACTTAGTTTCACCAGAGTTGCTGAGAAATTAGATAGACGGGCGTTTTCAATAAAAGGTATTAATTGAACAGTCTGCTATCTCAAGCATGAGAAATGTACTGCTACAATAGTAATCCTGGTTATAAAGTACAAGGCATATAATACGAACAAAATTATAAAGTAGTACTGTAAAAGCATGATGTGGTTTCTAAGCCATAAGTTGCTTTAAATAGATAAAATGCATAAAATACATACAATGATAAAAGAGATGGCTAAAAGTACTCAACTGGTGCTTCTAAAATACGCCTACCCCGATGTGCCTGACCTAAGCCTAGCGCAAGGGAAGAAATAAGTTTAGGAATAGTTTTTAAGTTTAGTATTCTTTGCCTAGAATCTGCCAAGATTCTAATCAAGAATTCTCTAAGGGTCTAATCAGCTCCGTACCTTGGTTTAGAATGAAGGAGGTCTTGTATCTCTCTCTCAGGACTCGATCTCCCAGATACCCGCAAGGGTAAGCTGGAAACACTGGAGCTGGATTTCTCGGCAAGAGAAGAAACAGCGTCTCTCAGTGCGTCTGCTGAAAGGTCGGCTTCCTTTGGCACTTCTGCTGCAGGGCGTCGGGCAAGTAGGTAGTCGATCTGCTACAAGAACCATCGTGTGTTAGTTTGGGCAAATGTAGGCATATTTATACCATGAAGGTGCCGAGTTTGACGCATGATTGGACTTAATACCATCTCTCAAAGGTTCAATTCCCAGAAAACTCCAGGATTTCTTGGATAACTTAATATTCAAGCAGGGGGAAGATCCTAGCTGCTGAAGGCGGGTTTTTCCAAGAAATCGTTGTGAATTCTCGGAACTTAGTGGAAGTAGCCTTGCCGTATTTGGGCTGTAAGGCTCAGGCAAAATATGGTAATGATTTCTATGCCTATATAAGGATAGGGTAAAGTATACCTATATAAGGGCATGAATCGGGAAAAGTTACAGTAGGGTCCTAGATTCGTTTACAACACCCACACCACGATCTTAAGTTCAATAAGACTAGACCTTTAAGCACTGATCAATCTAAAGTAAGTGTTCACAATCCCACCCAAAATACCATTTTTTTTTTTTTGGAAGACTTTATTTATGTGTGCCTTTAGTACATTACATTGTTCAAGGAAACAAATGACTATCGCTTCATAATCAGTAGCATATCTACAATGTTCACACAGCTATTTAGCCGACAACCTTCCGGTCCGACAGCAAAGTTGGCATAACACAGAAGGCATTCAAAGATTATTTGTGGAGTATGTATCGTCTTACTTTTATATAGTTGCAAACAAAAACTGTAGACTCATGCAGATTAAATAGTCACTATTAGTCACAATACCGCATCCTCGGTGTCACTTGCCGGGTTAGAGTTTCCGAGCTGTAATCCCAACCCCTCCGAACCCCAGGCCACGCACTACCTCTATCACAGTGGTCCCTAACTATCTCCCACCTCCTCCCCATCTCCCAGCGTCTCACTCATCCAATGCATCTTCATCATCTGAACTATCTACCTCCCCCTCGGGGAAGGGTTCGCATAGATCCCCTCTATATCTATTCCATGCCTCCCATAACTTGTTCCACTTGCGAGGGTTGGCCCTCATTTTATACACTACATGCTCAGTCAACATAAGTCTGTCCATCGTCCTACACCACAGTGCTAGCGTAGGTGTTTCTGCCACTCCCCACCTCTGTGCGATGTCTAGCTTGGCCACCATGGTCCCAATAGTGGCCCATTGCTGCTTCCGATGTGTCAGGTCAGTTCCCTCCCACACATTCAGCAGGCACACTCGTGGGTCCGGCGTCATTGAGGTCTCAAGAGCTTGAGAGATGGTATGCATGACTTGCCGCCAGTAGTTCAAAATGGCCGGACAGTTGTGGTAAATAAATAATTAATTACCGGTACTATTTTTCAGGATACTATATAAACAGATAGCTCAATAAATAAGAGTCAGGATTCGAGGTATCTTGAGTCTGACAGGCTTTAATAAGGCATAAGGGAAGGGACAGGAACGGGACAGCCTGTACGGAATTAGGATGGCAGCTGCCAGGGAATGGGAATGGCTGACAGCTTTCAGTAACAATACATTAGTATATATATCAAAACAATTACATTACATTCAATACAGTAGGCGTAGCAGTAGGCGTAACTTGTAGCAGTCGCTAAAGATAAGAGGAAAATGGGTGTAACAAGAAGGCGTGTACAGGGCGTATACATAGACATGTGATGTGGACGTCACAGAAGTGTCATGAATGGGGCGGAAACATGGAGGGGGCTACTCGAGCAGCTGGGACCTTTAACCTAGTGGTGCGCGCAAACGGACAATGACGTGTGACTAGGGAGAACTGAGGGCTATGACTTCTGCGCTAGAAGAGGAGACTAAAGTCTGCGGTGTCAGGACGACATGTGCCTATATCATATCTGGTATCTGGTGTTTGGAGGTACATGTTGATAGAAACTAAAAGTCAGGAGGGGAAAGGCTACTTGACTCTAAGGCTGGTGCATGCATTATTCTACATGTAATGCGTGTGCTAGGAATATTCTATGAATATTAATACAGTATTTCTCTTACATGGAGACAGAAAGACTAGACCATGGCTGGAACTGTTTATGCGGATCAGTATCTTAGGAATGCAAAGACGAGGAGCTGGACTGATAACTAGAAGCATAACATACTCTTGGCAGACAGGCAGGCAGAGCCAGGCCGGGCCGGGCACTGCGAGGCAGGAAGTAAGTGAAGGGTCAGGGATGCAGGTGGGGGCTGTATCGCTCCTCGGAGCGAGGTTCAGGAGACTGGAGCTGAATCTGGTGTCCGGGCCCTTTTGAGGCCTAGAAACGGGGACAATTCAATGAATTAACGTGCACACTGTAAAACGTGGCAACATAGGCCTAATACTCGTTGCTTTCACGAGAACTGGAAACTGGCATACTAGAGTTGGACACAACTGTAATTGCGTCTTTAATCGATCATAGGGGGATACATATGCATATTAATCATGCACATATAACATAGGATGTGGAACACGTAGGGACACAGAACATGGCAAAATTTACTTTTCCACATTCCCTCCTTGTCACTACGTTTCCATCAGGAAACATCAATATTCATGATACCATCTATCATTTCATATAGCATCATTTGCTCGTCTCGAATCTTCTTGGAACAAGACTTAGGGCTAGGAATACAGGATGTAGCACAAATGCCGCAAATCGCAGGGCCACATTGTAAACAGAGGCAGCAACTGAATATGATCATTACTGCTATACCCAGGAATGACAATACTTTCCATCCCCAGGCAGATATAATACTCCAGAGCCAACCGGACCATGTCCAGGTGCCTGGATCTTGCTGTAACTGATGGGCAATTTTATGAAGTCTGGTTATAGCTGAATAAACAGACGGCGCGTTATTAGGAATGAAAATGCAGCAACTAGATCCGATGACTCTACAAGCTCCTCCTCTATCGGCCAGTATGACGTCAAGAACGAGACGATTTTGGAGCACGACAAATCTCATAGCAGATTGCTCTTCGGTTAAGTTATCTAGAGCGGAAGTAGTTTCATTCACTACTGCTTCAAGGGTTCTGGTTAACCTACGTATTAACTTACTATTCTGGACAGGACCTATAAAGAAAAAGAAACCTTTATTGAAGTCTTGATATTGTTCTAGAGCAGTTTCAGTTTGATCGACAATTGGGGACTCGATCTCCCTTCTATGTCTAACGTGTACTAGATGTGTGTTTCTGTGATAATCAGATGGGGCTAGGAAAACTGGTGGCAGTAGGAAGGCAATGTAACATGTACCATCCCAATCGAGGGGCAGGCGTATATATGCGGTCTGACCACAAACAAAATAAGAATGACGTGAGGCTTTGAAAATAGATTTCCCACTGTCACTATACTCGACAATAGTAGTACAATCACTATGTCCTACATGTGCGGAACCATTCTTTCTGACACATAATTCGCCTTTGACTGGTAGTACTGAAATAGCAGGCAAATCTGGAGTAGTATCGGACTGAACATTCAAGACCATGAAATTCGAGGAATAATTACCTAAATCATATACTTCATTTTCTAGATCTAACCCTGTTCTATGGGAAAGACCTTGCTTGTCTGGGAAACATGTTCTATTCAGAAGGGACATATCAGTTGAGGATGACGTTAACGTGGACCATGCTCCACACGAACCATTATGTGAAAACGGATAAGGAAAGAGTGGCAGAACTCCCTTCAGTGTCTGGAAAGGGGGGAGTCGACCACATACCCAACAATTAGTGGCATTGCTGGTCTGGTGTGAATAGTGTAACATTCTGATAAATGTGTTATTACGCATAGCAAGACGATAGGATAACTCGTGAGGAGGCAGATCACTAAACGTGTGCTCTACTGTAACATTAGGAAACATATGTACGTGTGATATAGGAAAACATAAATGTAAAGCATAACTTGTGCAGGTAACCATAAGACTCAAAAATAATAAGAAAAATAGAACGATAATACATCTTTTAGAGTTTTGACTAACTCTCTCACTGTGTGGGTCTATCTCATACATGTCAGGAACCTGTCTAACCGCTTCACCCGAGAGGGACTTAAACAATTAAACTGGCTGACTTACTAGACCTCAACTTGGTTTTATACTCCTGCTGTGGAGTTTTCTCTAACAGGGGAAGTTTTGATTCAGAGTCTGTGTATGGGCAGTCCTTGAGAATAGGGCAGTCTTTAATGAATGTCCTTGGCTTAAGTCCGTGAAACTTCTTCACATGGCTGGAGTGGAGCCAGCCCTTGCGATTCTCGACTTTCACTGCAGTCCGGGTGGTAAGGAGGACGAGGCGGGGTTTCTTCCAACGGGGCTCCAGCGAACTTGAACAATCGAAATTGCGCACCAGGACCATATCACCTGGAACGATCTCATGCGGTTTCACCTCAGTGTTGTCTGGAAATGCAGCGGCAACCTGTGAACGACAAGAGTGTAGGGCAGACATCAAGGAAGCTAGGTAATCTGTCAGCATATTACTGGAAACATCGGTAATCTTTCGGGGTCTAGGTGTACCCCACATGTTTGGAGGACGGCCGAATACGAACTCATACGGGGACAGACCTGATCTGGAGTGTGCAACCATTCTCATGTAGAACAGGGCATTTGGCAGGGCTATTAACCAATCTACACCTTTCTCTGCGCATACTTTAGCAAGGCGGATTTTCAAAGTCTGGTTATGTCTCTCTACAAGACCGGCTGCTTCAGGATGGCGTACACAATGGAACTTCCACTGGTACCCTAACAGAAGGGAAACTTGTTTCATAAGCTCGGATGAGAATGGCTGGCCGTTATCTGAATACACGACCCTAGGTAATCCATAGCGGGGAAAATACTCACGAACCAACTGCCTAGCAGTGGTCGCAGCTGTGTAATCTGGAACTGGATATGCTTCTGTCCATCTGGACAAAGCGCATACAACTACGAGGACATACTTGAAACCTCGACATCGCTTCATCTGAATATAATCCATCTGGAGGACTTCAAAAGGGTGGTCAGGAGGTTGGAATCCCCCTTGTTCCACCGGGACGCTTTTACCTGGATTGAACTGACAACAGATCATACAGGTACGTACTTTCTGCTTAGCTGCAGCTCGTAAATGCTTGTTAAACCAAATGTTCTGGATGCTGTCTAGCATGGCTTTTTCTCCCAAGTGTGCTGGACTATGTGCGGTATTAATAATGACTTGAACCATTGAGTCGGGGAGGAACCATGTGGCTTTTCCCTTCGTCAACCATCCTTGATCTGTCTGGACCCCTCCTTGTTCGGACCATCTCTTGATTTCATCGGAAGTAGCATGTGACTGTATGTCTATGACATCTTGTGTAGGGTCCTTAACTGTCATACAAGTAGTCTGTTCTGGAATGTGTGTCAGTGTCTTGTTAACTGGAATGTCTGGAGTCTGAGCTGTAAGCTTGGCTGTTCGATCTGCTAGATCGTTACCTTGGGAAATGATGTCAGTGACTTTCGTATGTGCTTTGCACTTCATGATGGCAATAGCTGTCGGTAAATGTATTGCATCTAACAGAGCTTGAATGAGGAGACCATGCTGAATCTTGGTTCCATGAGAAGTCATGAAACCTCTCTCCTGCCAGAGTACTCCGAAGTCGTGTACGACTCCGAATGCATAACGTGAATCTGTGTATATGTTTACTTTCAGGTTCTTGGCATGTATGCAGGCTTGGGTCAGAGCAACTAGTTCTGCTGCTTGAGCAGACAGGGTATCAATACGGTGTGTTTCTATAACTTCGGTCTCAGTAGTCACTGCATACGCGGCTACTAGTTCTCCTGTACTTGTTCTCATACATGAACCATCCACATAAAGTGTCAGGTCGGGATCAGGTAATGCAATATCTGTCAGGTCTTGTCTTGGCTTTGTCATAGTGTTAACTACTTCCACACAGTCATGTGTGGCAGGATTCGAAGTAACTGAGGGTAACAGTGTAGCTGGATTTAAAATGTTGCAGCGTCTGATTTCTATGTGTGGCTGAAATAATGTCAATTCATAACCTGTTAAACGTGCAATTGTCAAGTGCTGAGTCTGTGTTCGATTTAAAAGAACTTCCACGGAGTGTGGAACTTGTACTGTCAGGGAGTGTCCTAACACTGTGGAATCACTTTGTCTGATAGCTAGAGCTGTGGCTGCAACTGACTTGAGGCACGCAGGCAGAGCCTGGGCTACTGGATCTAATGTGCTAGAAAAATAAGCACAGGGCTTGTATTGTCCTGCTTGATCTTGTGTGAGAACAGATAATGCTGTACCATCACGTTCTGTAACAAAAAGTGTAAAAGGCTTACTGTAGTTCGGTGTTGCTAAAACAGGTGCTTGGCATAAAGCTTTCTTTAACTCATTGAAAACGAGTGTATGTTCGGATGTCCAAGGGAGGACAGTCGATACGGCTGCCTCCTGTGTCGTTAACTGTATCAGTGGCTTGGCTAGAAATGCATACTGAGGAATCCATTGTCTGCAGTAAGAAGTGAGGCCGATAAAAGCTCGTACCTCCTTCTGAGTCTTGGGCTGTGGAAGATGTGCTATTAACTGAATACGGTCAGGTGTCAACTGCCTACCCCTCTTGGACAGTAAGTGTCCTAAGTAGACCACTTGCTGGACACAGAATTGAAGCTTCGAAGGGGACACCTTGTGCCCCATCTCGGCTAGGAAATACAGAACTGTAAGTGACGCACGCTCGCAGTCACGTTCAGAACGGGCTGTGATCAATAGATCATCGACATACTGGAGTAGGGCAGTGTCAGTTGGCATGTGAATGTTGTCTAGTTGTCTCTTAAGTGCTTGACTGTAAATACTAGGACTTTCTGTGAAACCTTGAGGAGCTCGTGTGAATTTATAGCTCCTTCCATTTAAACAGAATCCGAAAAGGAACTGGCTGTCTGGATGAATGGGGACACTGAAAAATGCGTTCTTGAGATCGATAACTGTGAAGAACGTGGCTTCAGAATCAATGGCTGTCAATAGGGAAGAAATATCTGGAACCACTGGGTACTGGGGTATGATACATTTATTGAAGGTCAATCACTAATCGATATACTGGAGGTGCATTTGGATCAGTACGTTTCAGGATTGGAATGATAGGAGAATTACATACATTGGAGTCAGTTTCTACAACCACTCCTTGAACAATAAGCTCGTTAATAATTTTGGATAAGGCTGCTACAGCCTCAGGTGGCAATTTGTACTGTCTGATTCGTGGTAAAACAACACCTTGCTTTAAAGTCACACGATGGGGTGTGATATGCATACAACCTACATCAGTTGGACCTTGCGCCCATAAATGCTGTGGTACATTCAATAATCTTGGATCAAAATCACGTAATACATAATGACCTTTAAAGTCGCGAAGGAACAATCTTACTCCCTCTGGGGAGCAACAAATAATTGCACCTAATTCTTTTAATGTTTTAATGCCTAACAAATTTTCTGGACAAGATTTCGTGAGTAACATATCAGTAGTTCGGGACAATGGACCAACTTCTAGAGTAACTGGTTTCGAAATTTCATTAACAATGGGTTTTCCTGAAAATCCAAGGGAAACATTACTAGAGCCTGAGAGCGGAGCCCCTGGAACCTCGTCATGACTTATTGTAGTCCTACTTGCCCCTGTATCAATAAGAAACTTTCTGTCTTTCCCTAATACTTGACTGTGTACATAGGGACCCTCTTGATCTACAGATCTCTCGATGAGAGGCAAGCCTACCTCCCTCTCTAGGCTGTTTCATGAATATGGCTGATAATCTGGATACTCTGACTGTGCGTACTGGTACATCTGCTGTGTAACATGCTGTGTTGCAGCGATAGGCTGCGGTACGGTAACTGTCTGTTGTGCATTCTGCGGTGGCTGGAAAGTCTGTGAAACTTGTTCTTGTCTAGGCGGACGTGGTCTTTCTTTGGTCTTCCCAGTAGCTATGTTATGTTTCAGAACTGCACATTTGTTTATAAAATGACCTGGCTGTTTACAGTAATTGCATGTCCCTTTAACGGGAACTGCAGGATGACTGGCTTGATTCGGACCCCTCTTCTGACTGTCTTGGGGAACGGACTGTGCAACTAATACTTTCATTTTCGTGTCTTTCATACGTCTTCTTTCGTGTTCCTGCTCTTCCCTGATTCTGTTCTGGTGATACTGGAGCATCTGGAGCATTTGTGACGGAGTATTTGCTTGCCAAGAACTCTCGACTTTCAGTACTCGATTTTTAACTTGTGGACTTGAATTCTCGACTAGTTTAGTAACAAAAAGATGAGGATACGATTCACTACTTGTTTTCAGACCACTATTAATAATAAAACATTTTTCGAATCTAGAATAAAAATCACTAGTATCTTCGTCTGGTTTCTGTTTACAGGCTGAGATAGCATCCCAGTCTTCCTTTTTCGTGGCTAGTAGTCTTGGCAAAACTTGTATTAACAGTTCGGGCAAAGCTTTGGCTTTATCCCCTAGACCGGTACCTGGTACTCGTGTGTTATCTTCGGCTTCTAATGCGGACCAATCTATCTTATTTTCTCCCACCTCCCATTCTTTTTCTTTGAGTTTCTCATATATGCCCGCAGGCAACAGGACCTTTAACATTTTAATGATATCTGGATACGTGTATTCTCCCATACGGAGCATGTCCTTTAATTCACGGTGGAACCCTGCTGGATCTTTATCATGACAGGGAATTAACTTTTTCATTTCTAAGAGTTCCATCTTTGTGATGGGGGTGTAAACGAATACTCGTTCGAGACCACCACCCTCTTTCTTGACTGGATGTACTTCTCGTAACGGATTCTGTCTGTCCATGTAGAATGATTTACTTTCTGGGGGTGAGACGTGAACAAAATGTGGGTTCAGAAACGTTCGGTATTTGTGGCGTTGTTCTAGAATGACGCTAATTAAATCGGTACCTAGACCTTTCCATCTGTACTGTAGTAACTCGTTTAATACATCGTGCATAGGACCTGGATCGGAATGTTGATCCTCATACAGTGTGATGAGGTGCTGGATCATATACATACCCACCAGTCGCTGCTCGGCTGGGGGCAGTTTCAGAAACGTTTGTGCCACGATTTCATCTGGAAACGTGGTAGAATCAGTAGTCCATCGGACTGCTGATCGGACTAGTTCTTGTTCGTACATAGTGCTAAGTTCACTATAACCTATACGTGATTTCAGAATTTTATCGGTAGTTTGAAATACTTGTTCGAGGGAGCACTGTTCTGGTACTGGAGGAGGAAAACTTTTCTTGTAGTCTAGACGTGAATGTCTGTCGGAAAGTCTAGTTCTACCTACATACGCTATTCTGGAGGGATTCTCGCTGTCTACCTCTTCAGTAGAAGAGTCATTCTCTTTCTCGGTTGCTCTACTTACTCTCTCTTTCTCGTGTATACTTACAATTTCTCTACGAATTTTCTTGTACATACTCTCTATACATCCTAGTGTCTAGTGTTTTCCCTCGGCTATATTGTCACTCCACCTGGTCAGGACTTTCATTTCTTCTTGATCTTTTTCTGGATAATCTTGCTCTCTTATTAAACAGTTAATTAAAAACTTTAAAATCATGAGCTGAGTCTCGACTTTTCTTTGAACCATGGCTTCGTGAACACTTTCTGGATTCACTCCTGTACGGATAAAACGATATATTCTGTCTAGGTGTTCTCTCATATCGGGCAGGGTGTCCAAATAGTCGGTCACCCGTCTTAAACGTAATGAATATATGACCATGTGGCCATCGCCTGGAACTGGATCATAACGACATTCGGTAAGTGCTCGCTTGATATCTACGTATGTATTTACTTTTGGCGTACGCTGTAACGCCAGTTCATGTAGCGTCATACGTCTGGGTTGAGGCGGTGTACGAGGAGAACCTCCCCCCGCGGCTCCTAAACTAGAATCGTCGGTGTGTACCGTACGTGCTGGTAGAGTGACTGATGTAGCGGCAAGAAGAGGATACATACCCTTAATAAGGGCATTTCTCTGTCTGTCTGACTGTTCTGCTTTAACTCGTTCACCTACTTCGATTAATTCCCTTTCTTGGGCTCTTTCTGAGGATCCTCTACTTAATTCTGTTTTTCTGATTTCTTTTTCGGTTCTTTTATGAGATTCTTTGCGCCATAACTCGATGGCATCTTTCTGGGACTGTCTGGCTTTCTTTTTCCATAACGCTTCTTCTACTCGCATGATGCACTCGGCATCCCATGTGCCCGATACGGGCCATCTATATTTCTCTTCGAGATGTCTGGTGTAATCAGACCATAAGTCTAGATATATTATGGCATCTAAGCCATGCTTGTGATACATAAAATGTCCTGGACTGTCCCTAGGAGGGACAGGGACTGCTTCCTCAAGCAACCCTTTTCTGGTTTTTAAGTGACGTAACTTAGAAAACAGAGGCATTACTGGAATACACTTGAAACACAATATACAAAAATCACAGTAATAACATAGCAGACAAAACTCTCATACCACGACATAAAAATACATGAATAACATTAGAATGACAGTTCGAACAGAATACTACCTGGTACATATACACGTGAATTTCTCGAGAACTGAACTTACTAGAATTACTGGATGCACTGCTAAAACAGTACAGAACATACCGGTCCCATAAAGAGACACGTCTGGACCCGCATCCACCTAGGTGGACACTTCGTGTTGGATCTGCGTACCCAAACCCATCGGACCAGAGACAAATTAATGACTCTGTCTAGATACTGTGGTAAATAAATAATTAATTACCGGTACTATTTTTCAGGATACTCTATAAACAGATAGCTCAATAAATAAGAGACAGGATTCGAGGTATCTTGAGTCTTCAGGCTTTAATCAGGCATAAGGGAAGGGACAGGAACGGGACAGCCTGAAATGGATGGACTGGATGGCAGCTGCCGGGGGCAGGAATGGCTGGGCTGATCGCTGAGAGAGGGGACTGCTGCCCTTTCAGTAACAATACATTAGTATATATACCAAAACAATTACATTACATTCAATACAGTAGGCGTAGCAGTAGGCGTAACTTGTAGCAGTCGCGAAAGATAAGAGCAAAGTAGGTGTAACAAGAGGCGTGTACAGGGCGTATACATAGACATGTGATGTGAACGTCACAGAAGTGTCATGAATGGGGCGGAAACATGGAGGGGGCTACTCGAGCAGCTGGGACCTTTAACCTAGTGGTGCGCGCAAACGGACAATGACGTGTGACTAGGGAGAACTGGGGGCTATGACTTCTGCGCTAGAAGAGGAGACTAAAGTCTGCAGGGTCAGAACGACATGTGCCTATATCATATCTGGTATCTGGTGTTTAGAGGTACATATTGATAGAAACTAAAAGTCAGGAGGGGAAAGGCTACTTGACTCTAAGACTGGTGCATGCATTATTCTACATGTAATGCGTGTGCTAGGAATATTCTATGAATATTAATACAGTATTTCTCTTACATGGAGACCGAAAGGCTAGACCATAGCTGGAACTGTTGATGCGATTCAGTAGCTTAGGAATGCAAAGACGAGGAGCTGGACTGATAACTAGAAGCATAACATACTTTTGGCAGACAGGCAGGCAGAGCCAGGCCGAGCCGGGTACTGCGAGGCAGGAAGTAAGTGAAGGGTCAGGGATGCAGGTGGGGGCTGTATCGCTCCTCGGAGCGAGGTTCAGGAGACTGGAGCTGGATCTGGTGTCCGGGCCCTTTTGAGGCCTAGAAACGGGGACAATTCAATGCATTACCGTGCATACTATAAAACGTGGCAACATAGGCCAATACTCGTTGCTTTCACGAGAACTGGAAACTGGCATACTAGAGTTGGACACAACTAGGATTGCGTCTTTAATCGATCATAGGGGAATACATATGCATATTAATCATGCACATATAACATAGGATGGGGAACACGTAGGGACACAGAACATGGCAAAATTTACTTTTCCACATTCCCTCCTTGTCACTACGTTTCCATCAGGAAACATCAATGTTCATGATACCATCTATCATTTCATACAGTATCATCTGCTCGTCTCGAATTGTCTTGGAACGGGACTTAGGACTAGGAATACAGGATGTAGCACAAATGCCGCAAATCGCAGGGCCACATTGTAAACAAAGGCAGCAACTGAATATGATCATTACTGCTATACCCAGGAATGACAGTACTTTCCATCCCCAGGCAGATATAATACTCCAGAGCCAACCGGACCATGTCCAGGTGCCTGGATCTTGGTGTAACTGATGGGCAATTTTATGAAGTCTGGTTATAGCTGAATAAACAGACGGCGCGTTATTAGGAATGAAAATGCAGCAACTAGATCCGATGACTCTACAAGCTCCTCCTCTATCGGCCAGTATGACGTCAAGAACGAGACGATTTTGGAGCACGACAAATCTCATAGCAGATTGCTCTTCGGTTAAGTTACCTAGAGCGGAAGTAGTTTCATTCACTACTGCTTCAAGGGTTCTGGTTAATCTACGTATTAACTTACTATTCTGGACAGGACCTATAAAGAAAAAGAAACCTTTATTGAAGTCTTGATATTGTTCTAGAGCAGTTTCAGTTTGATCGACAATTGGGGACTCAATCTCCCTTCTATGTCTAACGTGTACTAGATGTGTGTTTCTGTGATAATCAGATGGGGCTAGAAAAACTGGTGGCAGTAGGAAGGCAATGTAACATGTACCATCCCAATCGAGGGGCAGGCGTATATATGCGGTCTGACCACAAACAAAATAAGAATGACGTGAGGCTTTGAAAATAGATTTCCCACTGTCACTATACTCGACAATAGTAGTACAATCACTATGTCCTACATGTGCGGAACCATTCTTTCTGACACATAATTCGCCTTTGACTGGTAGTACTGAAATAGCAGGCAAATCTGGAGTAGTATCGGACTGAACATTCAAGACCATGAAATTCGAGGAATAATTACCTAAATCATATACTTCATTTTCTAGATCTAACCCTGTTCTATGGGTAAGACCTTGCTTGTCTGGGAAACATGTTCTATTCAGAAGGGACATATCAGTGGAGGATGACGTTAACGTGGACCATGCTCCACACGAACCATTATGTGAAAACGGATAAGGAAAAAGTGGCAGAACTCCCTTCGGTGTCTGGAAAGGGGGGAGTCGACCACACACCCAACAATTAGTAGCATTGCTGGTCTGGTGTGAATAGTGTAACATTCTGATAAATGTGTTATTACGCATAGCAAGACGATAGGATAACTCGTGAGGAGGCAGATCACTAAATGTGTGCTCTACTGTAGCATTAGAAAACATATGTACATGTGAAATAGGAAAACATAAATGTAAAGCATAACTTGTGCAGGTAACCATAAGACTCAAAAATAATAAGAACAATAGAACGATAATACATCTTTTAGAGTTTTGACTAACTCTCTCACTGTGTGGGTCTATCTCATACATGTCAGGAACCTGTCTAACCGTTTCACCCGAGAGGGACTTAGACAATTAAACTGGCTGACTTATTTTACTAGACCGGGGTTTGGTTTTATACTCCTGCTGCGGAGTTTTCTCTAACAGGGGAAGCTTGAGTTCAGAGTCTGTTTTTAGGCAGTCTTTAGGAATAAGGCAGTCCTTAATGAAAGTCTTTTGTCGGAGTCCATGGAACTTCTTAATATGACTGGTGTGGACCCACCCCTTACGGCCCTCAAGTTTCACGGCGGTCCTTGTTGTCAACAACACCATTTGAGGCTCTTTCCACCGGGGCTCCAGCGGACTTGAACGATCAAAATTGCGGACCAATACATATTCTCCAGGAACGACTTCATGCGGTTTCACCTCGGTGTTGTCGGGAAATGCGGCGGCAACCTGTGAACGACAAGAGTGTAGGGCAGACATCAAGGAAGCTAGGTAATCTGTCAGCGTATTACTGGAAACATCGGTAATCTTTCGGGGTCTAGGTGTACCCCACATGTTTGGAGGACGGCCGAATACGACCTCATACGGGGACAGACCTGATCTGGAGTGTGCAACCATTCTCATGTAGAATAGGGCAATTGGCAGGGCTACTAACCAATCTACACCTTTCTCGGCGCATACTTTAGCAATTCGGATTTTCAAAGTCTGATTATGTCTCTCTACGAGACCGGCTGCTTCAGGATGGCGCACACAATGGAACTTCCACTGGTACCCTAACAGAAGGGAAACTTGTTTCATTAACTCGGATGAGAATGGCTGGCCGTTATCTGAATACACGACCCTAGGCAATCCATAGCGGGGAAAATATTCACAAACCAACTGCCTGGCAGTGGTCGCGGCTGTGTAATCTGGAACTGGATATGCTTCTGTCCACCTGGACAAAGCGCATACAACTACGAGGACATACTTGAAACCTCGACATCGCTCCATCTGAATATAATCCATCTGGAGGACTTCAAAAGGGTGGTCAGGAGGTTGGAATCCCCCTTGTTCCACCGGGACACTTTTACCTGGATTGAACTGACAACAGATCATACAGGTACGTACTTTCTGCTTGGCTGCAGCTCGTAAATGTTTGTTAAACCAAATGTTCTGGATGCTGTCTAGCATAGCTTTTTCTCCCAAGTGTGCTGGACTATGTGCGGTATTAATAATGACTTGAATCATTGAGTCGGGGAGGAACCATGTGGCTTTTCCCTTCGTCAACCATCCTTGATCTGTCTGGACCCCTCCTTGTTCGGACCATTTCTTGATTTCTTCGGGAGTTGCATGTGACTGGATATCTATGACATCTTGTGTAGGGTCCTTAACTGTCATACAAGTAGTATGTTCTGGAACGAGTGTCAGTGTCTTGTTAACTGGAATGTCTGGAGTCTGAGCTGTAAGCTTGGCTGTTCGATCTGCTAGATCGTTACCTTGGGAAATGATATCAGTAACTTTCGTATGTGCTTTGCACTTCATGATAGCAATAGCTGTCGGTAAATGTATTGCATCTAACAGAGCTTGAATGAGGAGACCATGCTGAATCTTGGTTCCATGAGAAGTCATGAAACCTCTCTCCTGCCAGAGTACTCCGAAGTCGTGTACGACTCCGAATGCATAACGTGAATCTGTATATATGTTAACTTTCAGGTTCTTGGCACGTATGCAGGCTTGGGTCAGAGCGACTAGCTCTGCTGCTTGAGCAGACAGGGTATCAATACGGTGTGTTTCTATAACTTCGGTTTCAGTAGTCACTGCATACGCGGCTACTAGTTCTCCTGTACTTGTTCTCATACATGAACCATCCACATAAAGTGTCAGGTCTGGATCAGGTAATGCAATATCTGTCAGGTCTTGTCTTGGTTTTGTCATAGTGTTAACAACTTCCACACAGTCATGTGTGGCAGGATTTGAAGTAACTGAGGGTAACAGTGTAGCTGGATTTAAAATGTTGCAGCGTCTGATTTCTATGTGTGGCTGGAATAATGTCAGTTCATAACCTGTTAAACGTGCAATTGTCAAGTGCTGAGTCTGTGTTCGATTTAAAAGAACTTCCACGGAGTGTGGAACTTGTACTGTCAGGGAGTGTCCTAACACTATGGAATCACTTTGTCTGATAGCTAGAGCTGTGGCTGCAACTGACTTGAGGCACGCAGGCAGAGCCTGGGCTACTGGATCTAATGTGCTAGAAAAATAAGCACAGGGCTTGTATTGTCCTGCTTGATCTTGTGTGAGAACAGATAATGCTGTACCATCACGTTCTGTAACAAAAAGTGTAAAAGGCTTACTGTAGTTCGGTGTTGCTAGAACAGGAGCTTGGCATAAAGCTTTCTTTAACTCATTAAAAACGAGTGTATGTTCGGATGTCCAAGGGAGAACAGTCGATACGGCTGCCTCCTGTGTCGTTAACTGTATCAGTGGCTTGGCTAGAAATGCATACTGAGGAATCCATTGTCTGCAGTAAGAAGTGAGGCCGATAAAAGCTCGTACCTCCTTCTGAGTCTTGGGCTGTGGAAGATGTGCTATTAACTGGATACGGTCAGGTGTCAACTGCCTACCCCTCTTGGACAGTAAGTGTCCTAAGTAGACCACTTGCTGGACACAGAATTGAAGCTTCGAAGGGGACACCTTGTGCCCCATCTCGGCTAGGAAATACAGAACTGTAAGTGACGCACACTCGCAGTCACGTTCAGAACGGGCTGTGATTAACAGATCATCGACATACTGGAGCAGGGCAGTGTCAGTTGGCATGTGAATGTTGTCTAGTTGTCTCTTAAGTGCTTGACTGTAAATGCTAGGACTTTCTGTGAAACCTTGAGGAGCTCGTGTGAATTTATAGCTCCTTCCATTTAAACAGAAACCGAAAAGGAACTGGCTGTCTGGATGAATGGGAACACTGAAAAATGCGTTCTTGAGATCGATAACTGTGAAGAACGTAGCTTCAGAATCAATGGCTGTCAATAGGGAAGAAATATCTGGAACCACTGGGTACTGGGAAATGATACATTTATTAAGTTCTCGAAGGTCAATCACTAATCGATATATTGGAGGTGCATTTCGATCAGTACGTTTCATGACTGGAATAATAGGAGAATTACATACATTGGAGTCAGTTTCTACAACCACTCCTTGAACAATAAGCTCGTCAATAATTTGGGATAAGGCTGCTACAGCCTCAGGTGGCAATTTGCACTGTCTGATTCGTGGTAAAACAACACCTTGCTTTAGAGTCACACGATGAGGTGTGATATGCATACAACCTACATCAGTTGGACCTTGCGCCCATAAATGCTGTGGTACATTCAATAATCTTGGATCAAAATCACGTAATACATAATGACCTTTGAAGTCGCGAAGGAACAATCGAACCCCCTCTGGGGAACAACATATTACTGCACCTAATTCTTTTAATGTTTTAATGCCTAACAAATTTTCTGGACAAGATTTCGTGAGTAACAAATCAGTAGTTCGGGACAATGGACCAACTTCTAGAGTAACTGGTTTCGAAATTTCATTAACAATAGGTTTTCCTGAGAATCCAAGGGAAACATTACTAGAGCCTGAGAGCGGAGCCCCTGGAACCTCGTCGTGACTGATGGTAGTCCTACTTGCCCCTGTATCAATCAGAAACTTTCTGTCTTTCCCTAATACTTGACTGTGTACATAGGGACCCTCTTGATCTACAGGTATCTCGATGAGAGGCAAACCTACCTCCCTCTCTAGGCTGTTTCATGAATATGGCTGATAATCTGGATACTCTGACTGTGCATACTGGTACATTTGCTGTGTAACATGCTGTGTTGCAGCGATAGGCTGCGGTACGGTAACTGTCTGTTGTGCATTCTGTGGTAACTGGGAAGTCTGTGAAACTTGTTCTTGTCTAGGCGGACGTGGTCTTTCTTTAGTCTTACCAGTAGCTATGTTATGTTTCAGAACTGCACATTCATTTATAAAATGACCTGGCTGTTTACAGTAATTGCAGGTCCCTTTAACGGGAACTGCAGAATGACTGGCTTGATTCGGACCCCTCTTCTGACTGTCTTGGGGAACAGACTGTGCAACTAATACTTTCATTTTCGTGTCTTTCATACGTCTTCTTTCGTGTTCCTGCTCTTCCCTGATTCTGTTCTGGTGGTACTGGAGCATTTGGAGCATTTGTGACGGAGTATTTGCTTGCCAAGAACTCTCGACTTTCAGTACTCGATTTTTAACTTGTGGACTTGAATTCTCGACTAGTTTAGTAACAAAAAGATGAGGATACGATTCACTACTTGTTTTCAGACCACTATTAATAACAAAACATTTTTCGAATCTAGAATAAAAATCACTAGTATCTTCGTCTTGTTTCTGTTTACAGGCTGAGATAGCATCCCAGTCTTCCTTTTTCGTGGCTAGTAGTCTTGGCAAAACTTGTATTAACAGTTCGGGCAAAGCTTTGGCTTTATCCCCTAGACCGGTACCTGGTACTCGTGTATTATCTTCGACTTCTAATGCTGTCCAATCTATCTTTTTCTCTCCCACCTCCCATTCTTTTTCCTTTAGTTTCTCATATATGCCCGCAGGCAACAGGACCTTTAACATTTTAATGATATCTGGATACGTGTATTCTCCCATCCGGAGCATGTCCTTTAATTCGCGGTGGAACCCTGCTGGATCTTTATCATGACAGGGAATTAACTTTTTCATTTCTAAGAGTTCCATCTTTGTGATGGGGGTGTAAACAAATACTCGTTCTAGACCACCACCCTCTTTCTTGACTGGATGTACTTCTCGTAACGGATTCAGTCTGTCTATGTAGAATGATTTACTCTCTGGGGGTGAGACGTGAACAAAATGTGGATTCAGAAATGTTCGGTATTTGTGGCGCTGTTCTAAAATGACGCTAATTAAATCGGTACCTAGACCTTTCCATCTGTACTGTAGTAACTCGTTTAATACATCATGTAACGGACCTGGATCAGAATGCTGTTCCTCATACAGAGTGATGAGGTGCTGGATCATATACATACCCACCAGTCGTTGCTCGGCTGGGGGCAGTTTCAGAAACGTTTGTGCCACGATTTCATCTGGAAACGTGGTAGAATCAGTAGTCCATCGGACTGCTGATCGGGCTAGTTCTTGTTCGTGCATGGTACTGAGCTCACTATAACCTATACGTGATTTCAGAATTTTATCGGTAGTTTGAAATACTTGTTCGAGGGAACACTGTCCTGGTACTGGAGAAGGAAAACTTTCCTTGTAATCTAGGCGTGAATGTCTGTCGGAAAGTCTAGTTCTACCTACATACGCTATTCTGGAGGGATTCTCGCTGTCTACCTCTTCAGTAGAAGAGTCATTCTCTTTCTCGGACACTTGTTTTGTTTCTCGTTCCTCGTGCAACTTTATTATTTCCTTACGAATTTTCTTGTACATACTCTCTATACAATTTTGTGTCTTGTGTTTTCCCTCGGCTATATTGTCACTCCACCTGGTCAGGACCTTCATTTCTTCTTGATCTTTTTCTGGATCATCTTGCTCTCTTATTAAACAGTTAATTAAAAACTTTAAAATCATGAGATGAGTCTCGACTTTTCTTAGAACCATGGCTTCGTGAATACTTTCTGGATTCACTCCTGTACGGATAAAACGATATATTCTGTCTAGATGTTCTTTCATATCGGGCAGGGTGTCCAAATAGTCGGTCACCCGTCTTAAACGTAATGAATATATGACCATCTGGCCATCGCCTGGAACTGGATCATAACGACATTCGGTAAGTGCTCGCTTGATATCTACGTACGTCTTTACTTTTGGCGTACGCTGTAACGCTAGTTCATGTAGTGTCATACGTCTATGTTGAGGCGGGGTACGAGGAGAACCTCCCCCCGCGGCTCCTAAACTAGAATCGTCGGTGTGTACTGTACGTGCTGGTAGAGTGACTGATGTAGCGGGTACATGTACTGTGGACTGGGCCGGGGGTGCTGTAACAGGTGCTGTCACATTAACTGGACCCACGGGACCAGTGGCTGGAGGAACAGGAACTACATTATTTACGGGAGCAGGCGGAACAGGATTTGCATATTCTGGGACTGTGTCGTCCAAATAGGACGAAAGAAAAATATCAGCTGCGGTCGGTTTATGACGTAGCTTAGTCGGAACTAATGATGGCGGAAAATTACTGGATGCTTCCGGGGTTGCTTTTGGCAAGCCCTCGGCAAGAAGAGGATACATACCCTTAATAAGGGCATTTCTCTGTCTGTCTGATTGTTCTGCTTTAACTCGTTCACCTATTTCGATTAATTCCCTTTCTTGGGCTCTTTCTGAGGATTCTCTACTTAATTCTGTTTTTCTGATTTCTTTTTCGGTTCTTTTATGAGATTCTTTGCGCCATAACTCGATGGCATCTTTCTGGGACTGTCTGGCTTTCTTTTTCCATAATGCTTCTTCTACTCGCATGATGCACTCGGCATCCCATGTGCCCGATACGGGCCATCTATATTTCTCTTCGAGGTGTCTGGTGTAATCAGACCATAAGTCTAGATATATTATGGCATCTAAGCCATGCTTGTGATACATAAAATGTCCTGGACTGTCCCTAGGCGGGACAGGGACTGCTTCCTCAAGCAACCCTTTTCTGGTTTTTAACTGACGTAACTTAGAAAACAGAGGCATTTCGGGAATACACTTCAAACACAATATACAATAATCACAGTAATAACATAGCAGACAAAACTCTCATACCACGACATAAAAATACATGAATAACATTAGAATGACAGTTCGGACAGAATATTACCTGGTACATATACACGTGAATTTCTCGAGAACTGAACTTACTAGAATTACTGGATGCACTGCTAAAACAGTACAGAACATACCGGTCCCATAAAGAGACACGTCGGACCCGCATCCACCTAGGTGGACACTTCGTGTTGGATCTGCGTACCCAAACCCATCGGACCAGAGACAAATTAATGACTCTGTCTAGATACTACCCCAGCAACGGTACTCACCGGTCAGCAAGAACGGAAGGCCTCGGACTGGACTGGACTGCTACGACGTCGGACTACGAACTTCGGAAACTTCGGAAATTTCAGTTACAGGTGGGCCTCCGGATACCTCGGACCTCGTACTCTCGGCTTGGGCTCTGGTCGGGACTCGCCGCGTTCCACACCACCTCGTCTGGATGCTGGACCGCAACCTCTGTCTCCTCCGTGGGCCTGAGGGATACTTGAAGCAGAAATATCTGCACGTGCACGGTATGGTTCCGTCACGGCTGCAGAGGGTCAGGGGGCTTGCGTGGCTTCGCCGGCGCGTGGGGAAAGGGCAAGTCCCTATTCGGGCGCCATTATGTGGTAAATAAATAATTAATTACCGGTACTATTTTTCAGGATACTCTATAAACAGATAGCTCAATAAATAAGAGACAGGATTCGAGGTATCTTGAGTCTTCAGGCTTTAATCAGGCATAAGGGAAGGGACAGGAACGGGACAGCCTGAAATGGATGGACTGGATGGCAGCTGCCGGGGGCAGGAATGGCTGGGCTGATCGCTGAGAGAGGGGACTGCTGCCCTTTCAGTAACAATACATTAGTATATATACCAAAACAATTACATTACATTCAATACAGTAGGCGTAGCAGTAGGCGTAACTTGTAGCAGTCGCGAAAGATAAGAGCAAAGTAGGTGTAACAAGAGGCGTGTACAGGGCGTATATATAGACATGTGATGTGAACGTCACAGAAGTGTCATGAATGGGGCGGAAACATGGAGGGGGCTACTCGAGCAGCTGGGACCTTTAACCTAGTGGTGCGCGCAAACGGACAATGACGTGTGACTAGGGAGAACTGGGGGCTATGACTTCTGCGCCAGAAGAGGAGACTAAAGTCTGCAGGGTCAGAACGACATGTGCCTATATCATATCTGGTATCTGGTGTTTAGAGGTACATATTGATAGAAACTAAAAGTCAGGAGGGGAAAGGCTACTTGACTCTAAGACTGGTGCATGCATTATTCTACATGTAATGCGTGTGCTAGGAATATTCTATGAATATTAATACAGTATTTCTCTTACATGGAGACCGAAAGGCTAGACCATAGCTGGAACTGTTGATGCGATTCAGTAGCTTAGGAATGCAAAGACGAGGAGCTGGACTGATAACTAGAAGCATAACATACTTTTGGCAGACAGGCAGGCAGAGCCAGGCCGAGCCGGGTACTGCGAGGCAGGAAGTAAGTGAAGGGTCAGGGATGCAGGTGGGGGCTGTATCGCTCCTCGGAGCGAGGTTCAGGAGACTGGAGCTGAATCTGGTGTCCGGGCCCTTTTGAGGCCTAGAAACGGGGACAATTCAATGCATTAACGTGCATACTATAAAACGTGGCAACATAGGCCAATACTCGTTGCTTTCACGAGAACTGGAAACTGGCATACTAGAGTTGGACACAACTAGGATTGCGTCTTTAATCGATCATAGGGGAATACATATGCATAATAATCATGCACATATAACATAGGATGGGGAACACGTAGGGACACAGAACATGGCAACATTTACTTTTCCACAATACTACCCCAGCAACGGTACTCACCGGGCAGCAAGAACGGAAGGCCTCGGACTGGACTGGACTGCTACGACGTCGGACTACGAACTTCGGACTTCAGTTACAGGTGGGCCTCTGGATACCTCGGACCTTGTACTCTCGGCTTGGGCTCTGGTCGGGACTCGCCGCATTCCTCACCGCCTCGTCTGGATGCTGGACCGCAACCTCCGTCTCCTCCGTGGGCCTGAGGGATACTTGATGCAGAAATATCTGCACGTGCACGGTATGGTTCCGTCACGGCTGCAGAGGGTCAGGGGGCTTGCGTGGCTACGCCGGCGCGTGGGGAAAGGGCAAGTCCCTGTTCGGGCGCCATTATGTGGTAAATAATTAATTAATTACCGGTACTATTTTTCAGGATACTATATAAACAGATAGCTCAATAAATAAGAGTCAGGATTCGAGGTATCTTGAGTCTGACAGGCTTTAATAAGGCATAAGGGAAGGGACAGGAACGGGACAGCCTGTACGGAATTAGGATGGCAGCTGCCAGGGAATGGGAATGGCTGACAGCTTTCAGTAACAATACATTAGTATATATATCAAAACAATTACATTACATTCAATACAGTAGGCGTAGCAGTAGGCGTAACTTGTAGCAGTCGCGAAAGATAAGAGGAAAATGGGTGTAACAAGAAGGCGTGTACAGGGCGTATACATAGACATGTGATGTGGACGTCACAGAAGTGTCATGAATGGGGCGGAAACATGGAGGGGGCTACTCGAGCAGCTGGGACCTTTAACCTAGTGGTGCGCGCAAACGGACAATGACGTGTTACTAGGGAGAACTGGGGGCTATGACTTCTGCGCTAGAAGAGGAGACTAAAGTCTGCGGTGTCAGGACGACATGTGCCTATATCATATCTGGTATCTGGTGTTTGGAGGTACATGTTGATAGAAACTAAAAGTCAGGAGGGGAAAGGCTACTTGACTCTAAGGTTGGTGCATGCATTATTCTACATGTAATGCGTGTGCTAGGAATATTCTATGAATATTAATACAGTATTTCTCTTACATGGAGACAGAAAGACTAGACCATGGCTGGAACTGTTTATGCGGATCAGTAGCTTAGGAATGCAAAGACGAGGAGCTGGACTGATAATTAGAAGCATAACATACTCTTGGCAGACAGGCAGGCAGAGCCAGGCCGGGCCGGGCACTGCGAGGCAGGAAGTAAGTGAAGGGTCAGGGATGCAGGTGGGGGCTGTATCGCTCCTCGGAGCAAGGTTCAGGAGACTGGAGCTGAATCTGGTGTCCGGGCCCTTTTGAGGCCTAGAAACGGGGACAATTCAATGAATTAACGTGCACACTGTAAAACGTGGCAACATAGGCCTAATACTCGTTGCTTTCACGAGAACTGGAAACTGGCATACTAGAGTTGGACACAACTGTAATTGCGTCTTTAATCGATCATAGGGGGATACATATGCATATTAATCATGCACATATAACATAGGATGTGGAACACGTAGGGACACAGAACATGGCAAAATTTACTTTTCCACACAGTCCCAAAGAGTGTGCAGCAGTGTCCCCTCCTCTCCACACCCTCTAAGACAATACGAGTTTTCTACCCTATGCATTTTATGTAGGGTGGTTCTGGTGTAATATACCCTTTGTAGTATCTTGAGTTGTATCAGTCTGAACCGAGCCGAGATGCCTGCCTCCCGTGGTGACGCGAGTGCGGCGTTCCAATCTGTCTCATCCATGGTCCCTAACTCAGCTTCCCACTTCTCTTTTAGCTTGAGCAAAGGGTCCGGGAGATTATTCAGTAATTTGCAGTAGGTGAGTGAGGTGGCGCCTGTTTGCATAAAGTCTGTTAGCAGTCGGTCCTCCAGAGGTGATGAGTCTGGGACAGTCGATCCTGGCTCAAGTACTGCCATTAGGGCATGTCTTATTTGAATGTACCTGTAGGTTTCTGTGGGACCTAATGCGTATTGTTGCTGTAAGTGTGAGAAAGGGATCATTCCAGTAGTGGTCCATAGATCTCCTACTGTCGTGATTCCAATGTTGTCCCACTGGGTAAACCCCTTGCTGGATCTAAGGCAGCCTAGTTGTTTGGTGTCCCATAAGGGAGTGAGTTTGGTTATGACCCCTTTCCATTTAAGTCGCGTTAATGCCCTGTGCCATAGTGACACGGTGTGTTTGGTCGGGCCGACCAAAATACAAATTTGCATTTGAAAAGGCTTGTTTACATGGAAAAACAAAGTGAAAGTACACTGTATGAGCTAATAAGAAAGCATACCTTACAATATTTACAAAGCAAAATGAAAATATACATTCATGAAATGTCTCTTAAGTCTGTACAGAAAAGAAAAATTTAATCGAGACCATTCCAGAGCATAATATTTGAAACCATTGTGTTATGATGGCTAGGCCAAAATATTGTCAGCAGGAAGTTCTATAAAGAAATCTTGTTCTCTATGAATAGTTCTAGTTTAAGCAAAATACTCTGTGCCAAAAAAATTTCTAATTTTGGAAAAAGTCCAAAGGTTGCATTTGTAGAAAAGTTCATAAGCCGGAGGGTTTGTTTTTGAAAAATGAAGGACGAATTTCAGAGTTCAGGGAACGCCGTGTCAATATTATCAAAAGTTATTTTCAGAGTCAGGAGAAAACATCAGATCATCGAGGCTGGCAAAGAAGCCGTCTACCGTAGTAGGCAAAAGTGGAACTACTTGATCAAGCAGATCAAATGCGCATAGGTGTGGATCATTGCCGTCAGCATAGGAAGCATTAGCAACGTCAGCAGTTGATGTTACCTGTATGCCTGTAGTTTCTGGTACCTCACCCGCAGTTAAACTTGTCGGTGAATGCTGTCATCAGAATTGGCAGCCGTTGGGGGCAACACAATGCTTGAGTCGTTACAGGACCTAGCAAAGCGTTAAAATCCGATGGCAGTACTGATGGAAGTGTAAGACAGATGTCCAACACGCATTCTTCTCTGCAAAGCAGGCATCGAAGAACAGGTAAGATGCAATCTTGCCAGATTGGTCTGAATGAAAGAAACCATGTGGTGTTAAGGTCTCTTAAACGAGCCAAGCCGAGAACCTGTGTTATCCACTCACGATACCTCATTACACGGAGGGCTTCTTCCATGGATATCTGGGTATCGTTGTTTGTCGGACTTGCCATATCGAAGCAGGAGAAATAAAAATAGTATCCCAGCTACGAGTCCCAAGACGAGAGGTAGTCCGCCGAACACAGAGTGTACGAAATTTGGAAAAATGACGAGGACCGCTTCACAAGGTGCTAACAGTCCCGAAAAAATTGTCTTAAATACATATGCGATTCCGCTGGTATCAGACATGTTTAAGATTTGGCTCAACATTTCTACAAAATACATAGTACAATTTGTTGATAATAGGGCATGTATATCTGCCGAAGTCCTTGCGACTTGCAGATCATACATTTCTCTAGACGAGGTCAGTGGCACAGTTTTTTGCAAAAGAATGGCTTTCATTCTGCTTAAAGTATCAATCCGTATAGAAGAGATATTCAGTGAAGGCCATAACGCCGTCCCTCTGTCTGACTTGCTCCTTGGATACAATACTTGCATACAACAAGTAACCCTGAAGGACACACTAACGAGATAAAGTTTTCCTGGCAACATGCCAAAACAGCTGGAATCATTCAGTAAAACGTAGCTGCGATTGGGTAGCTGTCTGAAAATTGGTTCAATTACTGTGGAGGGAGTTCCGTGCAGGTGGCATGAGAGGTTATTTGCAGAACCATCGCAGACTCCATGTACATTAATACCTTGGCACAAAAGTGTACCACTTAGTGAATTTTTACAATATTTATCACTAAGGATTACCTCTGTTCCCCTATTCCAACATTTGTGTGTGTAAGGTAAAGTCCAGGTTTACTTAATGTATTCTTTACCCAACCTTTCATACAGGCCCGCTGGTATATGCTGTAGACAATACTGAAATTGGAAAATCGTCACCGGTATTGTTATGGTGCCATGAATTATCCATTCAGTGACAGGTTTCTCAGAAACTGTCAAGGGCAACCTTTCCAGTTTTCAATATTCAGCACCGTATAGTCTGCTCCTTTTTTGTGCCAAAGAGATTTGTTGATCTGTAAGGTTAAATATAGAAAACAATGGCGTGTTGATTAGACGCCAAGGCACGTAGCCGGAACGCAGATTTTGCAACGTCCAGCCTAACTGCATCATAGAACGTAATTGGGACTGGTCATGTTGTAGCATTAGCAAGTCCTGCTCTATTATGTCAATGCCAGAAGATACAATGCTATCCAAAGAATAAATTCTGGAGGCGTAGTCGTTAACCCATTGTCCACTACAGAGAGACTTATATCTAAATTAATATGATCAATTTCTCGTATCTTTTCTGCAGTTTCCATTTGCGTTACTTTCCAAGCTTCGTTGTACCCAGCGTATATACCAACGTATATGAAACGTTTTTGACGTGGTTTGTGAGGTCCCAGTAAGAAATCTCGCCATTCATTGCCTTCTTTAAGTAAAGATAAGTGTTGTTTAATCTCCGATAGTGTAGATGTCTGTAGCCATTCAAGGCATAGCTTCCCTACACTATAAGTAGTTACTATCCCTGAATGTTGTCTCTGGGAGTATCTTGGATCTGGCCTGTTCATTTTGAAACCTTGTGTTTTGTTCAGGAATTTATCTCGACAGTTATTAGTGTCTGTGGGCCAGTTTAACCATTTTTTCCAGTCATGATCAGTCACGATCAGTTCTGTTTTGTTTTAAAATGTGGGATACGTCTAAGTCCTTTTCAGTATTGTTATTACTTTCAGGTATGGGATTAGGTATAGACGGTTTGTTTAAATCGTTTATCTTAGCAATGCCAAGACAAGATGTTTGTTTAACAGTGTCATTTAAGAACATTATTTGTTCTGGTATTATGCAGGCTCTGAATAATGCTTCTTGTAGACATTTGAGCATAAAAGTTTGCAGAATAAATTTGTTTAGTGTTTGTCAACATTGTTTTCATTCTTTATTTTCATTTTTAAAATAAAACTTTCTGGATTGGTAATATTATACCCTGAGAGTATTGAAATTTCACATAAAATGTTTTCGAGGTGCCTTTTGCTGTCGTTGGACAATGTTCCCATTGATTGTAAGTAAAAACATTTCTAGGGTTAGCAGAATTATGCAAATAATGATGACCATAGTGATTAAAACAATACATTTGTTCATAATCTGATGAACATTGTAAGTACAAAGAATGAGGGATGGACAAGCACAACCAGTGCATCAAAGTCTCATAAAGTTATAGTGTTGTTGCGTGCAACCGGGGTTTAGCTGTCTGATCCTAACAGTTTTGGGATAAATGATAAAGGTGCAGCCCCTGAATAGGGGTTGTCCCCCAGTGCACAGCATGTTCCTGGCCAATAGAGCTTATATCAAAATTATTCGACTTGCACAATCAAAGAACATTAAACCGATCCATTTTCAAAAATTCTTTAGAGGTCACTTTTCCAGTAATCATTAGTTTTTCAAAACATAATTCATGTTGATTGTCACATGATCATATGCAGTTATTCTGGGATCCCATTGCATTTCGGGCACTGCCTGTGCCCTTCGCCAGGGGACATTCTATAAACAAAAGATGCAGGAAATGGTCTCAGTGAGAAAAGACTCTTGCGTGTCTGCATGCATGTGTTCGTCAAAACGAAAGAAATGTGTCAAACGAAAAACATGTGATCTTAAACATATTGTGCATCTATGTGTGAAGTGTGACATGCCAGTTGCTGATTAGAATAATCACAATGGTGGTCGGCTGACAATCATTAAGTGAGTATGACATGGCAAAAAAACGTGTGAACAAGAGTCATGTGATGTGTGCCGATGGAATGAATCAAAATGTGCAATGAACCAAAGTGAAACCATAAACGAGTTCAATGTGTGATTAACGGAGCATAAAAGTGAGGTTTGAATACGTAAAAGTCTCACGTGTTCAACAGGATCAAACAAATGTTGCTGTATTCTGAAAAAAGACAAATTAAATATTTAAATCTAGCAACATTTTGCCCAAAAATAACCTAATACATACATCCATAAAAATGGTACTTACTGAGCGAAGTGAGCAAAAAGATTATTGCGACAGGTTAGGAAACGCCGAGTGTGTTCGTATGGATGATAGACGCGTGAGCGAATGCATTGAAATAACAGGAGTAAGTCGACATAGAAAGAGGACCGCGCGGTGCAGTGTAAACAAGCGCCATATTAAAGTGGGGTGGAAAAGATACGAGAACGGTGCAAAAAAAAATAAGAAGTGACGTGCACAAAAGAGACGCATGAAAAGTGTGAAAAAATAAGAGAAACGGAGGGTAAAACACAGCAATGGCTTGATACATGAAACAAACAATATTTAAACACATGAACATAGAAGGATATCATGGTTGAGTAAACAAAATATTATCACAAGTAACATAAAAATTCCATGCGGATCCTTGTAAGTATTCATGTTATGTGAATTTTGCTGACTTTTCTAAATCAGACATCATGCTATTAACAGCTTCAAAGTCCCAATCATCACTGACTGCGCTGGGTGATGCAAAGTCACTTGAAGAAACCTTAAATTGGTGTAGAATCTTCAGCAGTTCCATCGGGCCATAGATGTCATAGTCAGTAGTGTCCCATGCTATACCACCAGGTATAGGTACGGCTGTGATTTTCACTGATGACAGGTCTCTTTTTTCACGATGAGATGATTGGTGAGGTGTAAGGACCAAGTTGATTTTCTGACCTGCTGTGTCCATAGAACTATATTTTCCATCTATCATCCTTCCCAAGCTTAACACAAGTATGAGCCAGAGCAGGAGAAAAAATGCACCTAACCCAATCCAAAATTCAATCCATGGTGAAACCAGATATGTTTTTCCAAGTTGATGAAAGAGTTCTGTTAACTTTTCTTTGTATGTTTTTATTTTTCCTGGCGTTTCTTCAATTTCACTGGGATCTTCTGAAAAGGTATCAAAGTTTATGAAATAGCCAGACACCATGGCGGAAATTCCCGCATCTGTAGATGCTAGCCCTTCATGTGCTGCTACAATTAGTCCTAAATTATGTTCCGTGTTTGGGATTGCCCTATCCCCCACTCCAGGGATTCGAGCAAAAGGAACATTGTTCTCATCAGTTATATATGAGTACTTTATTGGAAAGCCTTTCGGGAGTGTCTTACCACTGTCTTTAACTGAAGCAGTGACAGCTTGTATGATATCACTGTCTTTTTTTGTTTTTGACCGAGTAATCGCAGCTACGGAAGCCGTTTGCACAGCTGCCTTCGTGGCTTCATCAGCCAATGAATTCCCTGCAACGTGAACGCCATCACGTTGATGACTCAGTATATGAATCACGTGAGTCTTTTGTAAGCATGGGCAAAATCAGCGAAATCGCGGTCCGCGAAATTGTGCGAAAGCGAATTCGCGATCCGCATAATTCGCGAATTCGTGCGAAATTCCTAATTTTTGGTTTTTTGCTTGTTCGCGGGGATTTTTGCGTGTTCGCGGGGCTTTTTGCGTGTTCGCAGGCCGCTTGCATGGCGAAGTTATCCATGCGGTCGTGTATGGGCACAGCACCCTCTGGTTCATCACTGCCACCCTCTGGTTCATCACTGCCACCTTGTGGTTCGCCACTACCACCCTCTTGTTCACCACTGCCACCCTCTGGTTCATCACTGCCACCCGCTGGGTCGCCACTACCACCTTCTTGTTCACCACTGCCACCCTCTGGTTCATCACTGCCACCCACTGGTTCATCACTGCCACCCTCTAGTTCACCACTGAAATCCTCTGGTTCACCCCTGCCACTCTCAGGTTCAGCACTCACCACTGCCACCGTCTGGTTCATCACAGCACCCTCTGGTTCACCCCTGATGCCACTCTCTGGTTCAGCACTCACCACTGCCACCCTCTGGTTCATCACACCACCCTCTTGTTCACCCCTGTCACCCTCTAGTTCATCACTACCACCCTCTTGTTCACCACTGCCACCCTCTGGTTCATCACTGCCACCCTTTGGTTCATTACTGCCACTCTCTGGTTCGCCACTGCCACCCTCGGGATCATCACTGTCACCCTCTGGTTCATCACTGCCACCCTCTGGTTCACCACTGACACCCTCTGGTTCACCACTGACACCCTCTGGTTCATCACTGCCACCCTCTGGTTCATCACTGCCACCCTCTGGTTCACCCCTGCCACCCTCAGGTTCAGCACTCACTACTGCCACCCTCCGGTTCATCACATCACCCTCTGATTCACCCCTGCTGCCACCCTCTGGTTCAGCACTCACCACTGCCCCCCTCTGGTTCATCATAGCACCCTCTGGTTCATCACTGCCACCCTGTGGTTCATTACTGCCATCCTCTGGTTCGTCACTGCCACCCTGTAGTTCACCACTGCCACCCTTTGGTTCGCCACTACCACCCTCTTGTTCACCACTGCCACCCTCTGGTTCATCACTGCCACCCTCTGGTTCATTACTGCCACCCTCTGGTTCGCCACTGCCACCCTCGGGATCATCACTGCCACCCTCTGGTTCATCACTGCCACCCTCTGGTTCACCACTGCCACCCTCTGGTTCACCACTGACAACCTCTGGTTCACCACTGCCACCCTCTGGTTCACCACTGCCACCCTCTGGTTCAGCACTCACTACTGCCACCCTCTGGTTCACCACATCACCCTCTGATTCACCCCTGCTGCCACCCTCTGGTTCAGCACTCACCAATGCCACCCTCTGGTTCATCACAGCACCCTCTGGTTCACCACTGTCACCCTCTGGTTCACCACTACCACCCTCTTGTTCACCACTGCCACCCTCTGGTTTATCACTGCCACCCTCTGGTTCATTACTGCCACCCTCTGGTTTGCAACTGCCACCCTCAGGATCATCACTGCTACCCTCTGGTTTGCCACTGCCACCCTCAGGATCATCACTGCGACCCTCTGGTTCACCACTGCAACCCTCTGGTTCATCACAGCACCCTCTGGTTCACCACTGACACCCTCTGGTTCACCCCTGCCACCCTCAGGTTCAGAACTCACTACTGCCACCCTCTGGTTCATCATAGCACCCTCTGGTTCATCACTGCCACCCTCAGGATCATCACTGCCACCCTCTGGTTCATCACTGCCACCCTCTGGTTCATCACTGCCACCCGCTGGTTCGCCACTACCACCTTCTTGTTCACCACTGCCACCCTCTGGTTCATCACTGCCCCCTCTGGTTCTTCACAGCACCCTATGCTTCACCCATGCTGCCACCCTCTGGTTCAGCACTCATCAATGCCACCCTCTGGTTCATCACAGCACCCTCTGGTTCACAACTGCCACCCTCTGGTTCACCACTACCACCCTCTTGTTCACCACTGCCACCCTCTGGTTCATCACTGCCACCCTCTGGTTCGCCTCTACAACCCTCTTGTTCACCACTGCCACCCTCTGGTTCATCACTGCCACCTTGTGGTTCGCCACTACCACCCTCTTGTTCACCACTGCCACCCTCTGGTTCATCACTGCCACCCGCTGGTTCGCCACTACCACCCTCTGGTTCACCACTGCCACCCTCTGGTTCAGCACTCACTACTGCCACCCTCTGGTTCATCACACCACCCTCTTGTTCACCAATGTCACCCTCTGGTTCATCACTACCACCCTCTTGTTCACCACTGCCACCCTCTGGTTCATCACTGCCACCCTCTGGTTCATTACTGCCACCCTCTGGTTCGCCACTGCCACCCTCGGGATCATCACTGCCACCCTCTGGTTCATCACTGCCACCCTCTGGTTCACCACTGCCACCCTCAGGATCATCACTGCCACCCTCTGGTTCATCACTGCCACCCTCTGGTTCACCACTGCCACCCACTGGTTTATCACTGCCACCCTCTGGTTTATTACTGCCACCCTCAGGTTTGCAACTGCCACCCTCAGGATCATCACTGCCACCCTCTGGTTCATCACTGCCACCCTCTGGTTCACCACTGCCACCCTCTGGTTCACCACTGCCACCCTCCAGTTCATAACTGCCAACCTCTGGTTCACCACTGCCACCCTCTGGTTAACCACTGCCACCCTCTGGTTCATCATAGCACCCTCTGGTTCACCACTGTCACCCTCTGGTTCACCCCTGCCACCCTCTGGTTCATTACTGTTACTGCAACCCTCTGGTTCGCCACTGCTAGCCTCAGGATCATCACTGCCACCCTCTGCTTCACCACTGCCACCCTCTGGTTCATCACAGCACCCTCTGGTTCACCACTGACACCCTCTGGTTCACCACTACCACCCTCTTGTTCACCACTGCCACCCTCTGGTTTATCACTGCCACCCTCTGGTTCATTACTGCCACCCTCTGGTTTGCAACTGCCACCCTCAGGATCATCACTGCTACCCTCTGGTTTGCCACTGCCACCCTCAGGATCATCACTGCCACCCGCTGGTTCACCACTGCAACCCTCTGGTTCATCACAGCACCCTCTGGTTCACCACTGACACCCTCTGGTTCACCCCTGCCACCCTCAGGTTCAGCACTCACTACTGCCACCCTCTGGTTCATCATAGCACCCTCTGGTTCATCACTGCCACCCTCAGGATCATCACTGCCACCCTCTGGTTCATCACTGCCACCCTCTGGTTCATCACTGCCACCCGCTGGTTCGCCACTACCACCTTCTTGTTCACCACTGCCACCCTCTGGTTCATCACTGCCCCCTCTGGTTCTTCACAGCACCCTATGCTTCACCCATGCTGCCACCCTCTGGTTCAGCACTCATCAATGCCACCCTCTGGTTCATCACAGCACCCTCTGGTTCACAACTGCCACCCTCTGGTTCACCACTACCACCCTCTTGTTCACCACTGCCACCCTCTGGTTCATCACTGCCACCCTCTGGTTCGCCTCTACAACCCTCTTGTTCACCACTGCCACCCTCTGGTTCATCACTGCCACCTTGTGGTTCGCCACTACCACCCTCTTGTTCACCACTGCCACCCTCTGGTTCATCACTGCCACCCGCTGGTTCGCCACTACCACCCTCTGGTTCACCACTGCCACCCTCTGGTTCAGCACTCACTACTGCCACCCTCTGGTTCATCACACCACCCTCTTGTTCACCAATGTCACCCTCTGGTTCATCACTACCACCCTCTTGTTCACCACTGCCACCCTCTGGTTCATCACTGCCACCCTCTGGTTCATTACTGCCACCCTCTGGTTCGCCACTGCCACCCTCAGGATCATCACTGCCACCCTCTGGTTCATCACTGCCACCCTCTGGTTCACCACTGCCACCCTCAGGATCATCACTGCCACGCTCTGGTTCATCACTGCCACCCTCTGGTTCACCACTGCCACCCACTGGTTTATCACTGCCACCCTCTGGTTCATCACTGCCACCCTCTGGTTCATTACTGCCACCTTCTGGTTTGCCACTGCCACCCTCAGGATCATCACTGCCACCCTCTGGTTCATCACTGCCACCCTCTGGTTCGCCACTGCCACCCTCAGGATCATCACTGCCACCCTCTGGTTCATCACTGCCACCCTCTGGTTCACCACTGCCACCCTTTGGTTCACCCCTGCCACCCTCAGCTTCAGCACTCACTACTGCCACACTCTGGTTCATCACAGCACCCTCTGCTTCACCACTGTCACACTCTGGTTCACCACTACCACCATCTTGTTCACCACTGCCACCCTCTGGTTCGTCACTGCCACCCTCTGGTTCGCCACTACCACCCTCTTGTTCACCACTGCCACCCTCTGGTTCATCACTGCCACCCTCTGGTTTGCCACTACCACCCTCTTGTTCACCACTGCCAACCTCTGGTTCATCACTGCCACCCACTGGTTCGCCACTACCACCTTCTTGTTCACCACTGCCACCCTCTGGTTCATCACTGCCACCCTCTGGTTCATCACTGACACCCTCTAGTTTAACACTGCCACCCTCTGGTTCACTACTGCCACCTCTGGTTCATCACAGCACCCTCTGGTTCACCACTGACACCCTCTTGTTCACCACTGCCACCCTCTGGTTCATCATTGCCACCCTCTGGTTCGCCATACCACCCTCTTGTTCACCACTGCCACCCTCCGGTTCATCACTGCCACCCTTTGGTTCGCCACTACCACCCTCTTGTTCACCACTGCCACGTTCTGGTTCATCACTGCCACCCTCTGGTTCATTACTGCCACCCTCTGGTTCGCCACTGCCACCCTCAGGATCATCACTGCCACCCTCTCGTTCACCACTGACACCCTCTGGTTCACCACTGCCACCCTCTGGTTCATCACTGACACCCTCTGTTTCACCCCTGCCACCCTCAGGTTCAGCACTCACTACTGCCACCCTCTGGTTCATCACAGCACCCTCTGGTTCACCCCTGCTGCCACCCTCTGGTTCAGCACTACCACCTTCTTGTTCACCACTGCCACCCTCTGGTTCTTCACTGCCACTCTGTGGTTCATTACTGCCACCCTCTGGTTAGTCACTGCCACCCTGTAGTTCACCACTGCCACCCTCTGGTTCGCCACTACCACCTTCTTGTTCACCACTGCCACCCTCTGGTCCATCACTGCCACCCTCTGGTTCATCAATGCCACCCTCTAGTTCACCACTGCCACGTCTGGTTCATCACAGCACCCTCTGGTTCACCCCTGCTGCCACCCTCTGGTTCAGCACTCACCACTGCCACATTCTGGTTCATCACACCACCCTCTTGTTCACCACTGTCACCCTCTGGTTCATCACTACCACCCTCTTGTTCACCACTGCCACCCTCTGGTTCATCACTGCCACCCTCTGGTTCATTACTGCCACCCTCTGGTTCGCCACTGCCACCCTCGGGATCATCACTGCCACCCTCTGGTTCATCACTGCCACCCTCTGGTTCACCACTGCCACCCTCTGGTTCACCACTGACACCCTCTGGTTCACCACTGACACCCTCTGGTTCACCACTGCCACCCTCTGGTTCAGCACTCACTACTGCCACCCTCTGGTTCATCACATCACCCTCTGATTCACCCCTGCTGCCACCCTCTGGTTCAGCACTCACCACTGCCACCCTCTGGTTAATCACAGCACCCTCTGGTTCACCACTGTCACCCTCTGGTTCACCACTACCACCATCTTGTTCACCACTGCCACCCTCTGGTTTATCACTGCCACCCTCTGGTTCATTACTGCCTCCCTCTGGTTTGCAACTGCCACCCTCAGGATCATCACTGCCACCCTCTGGTTTACCACTGCCACCCTCTGGTTCACCACTGCCACCCTCTGGTTCATCACAGCACCCTCTGGTTCACCACTGACACCCTCTGGTTCACCCCTGCCAACCTCTGGTTCATTACTGCCACCCTCTGGTTCACCACTGCCACCCTCAGGATCATCATTGCCACCCTCTGGTTCACCACTGCCACCCTCTGGTTCATCACAGCACCCTCTGGTTCACCACTGACACCCTCTGGTTCACCCCTGCCACCCTCAGGTTCAGCACTCACTACTGCCACCCTCTGGTTCATCACTGCCACCCTGTGGTTCATTACTGCCACCCTCTGGTTCGTCACTGCCACCCTGTAGTTCACCACTGCCACCCTTTGGTTCGCCACTACCACCCTCTTGTTCACCACTGCCACCCTCTGGTTCATCACTGCCACCCTCTGGTTCATTACTGCCACCCTCTGGTTCGCCACTGCCACCCTCGGGATCATCACTGCCACCCTCTGGTTCATCACTGCCACCCTCTGGTTTACCACTGCCACCCTCTGGTTCACCACTGACACCCTCTGGTTCACCACTGCCACCCTCTGGTTCACCACTGCCACTCTCTGGTTCAGCACTCACTACTGCCACCCTCTGGTTCACCACATCACCCTCTGATTCACCCCTGCTGCCACCCTCTGGTTCAGCACTCACCAATGCCACCCTCTGGTTCATCACAGCACCCTCTGGTTCACCACTGTCACCCTCTGGTTCACCACTACCACCCTCTTGTTCACCACTGCCACCCTCTGGTTTATCACTGCCACCCTCTGGTTGATTACTGCCACCCTCTGGTTTGCAACTGCCACCCTCAGGATCATCACTGCTACCCTCTGGATCGCCACTGCCACCCTCAGGATCATCACTGCCACCCTCTGGTTCACCACTGCAACCCTCTGGTTCATCACAGCACCCTCTGGTTCACCACTGACACCCTCTGGTTCACCCCTGCCACCCTCAGGTTCAGCACTCACTACTGCCACCCTCTGGTTCATCATAGCACCCTCTGGTTCATCACTGCCACCCTCTGGTTCATTACTGCCACCCTCTGGTTCGCCACTGCCACCCTCAGGATCATCACTGCCACCCTCTGGTTCATCACTGCCACCCGCTGGTTCGCCACTACCACCTTCTTGTTCACCACTGCCACCCTCTGGTTCATCACTGCCCCCTCTGGTTCTTCACAGCACCCTATGCTTCACCCATGCTGCCACCCTCTGGTTCAGCACTCATCACTGCCACCCTCTGGTTCATCACAGCACCCTCTGGTTCACAACTGCCACCCTCTGGTTCACCACTACCACCCTCTTGTTCACCACTGCCACCCTCTGGTTCATCACTGCCACCCTCTGGTTCGCCTCTACCACCCTCTTGTTCACCACTGCCACCCTCTGGTTCATCACTGCCACCTTGTGGTTCGCCACTACCACCCTCTTGTTCACCACTGCCACCCTCTGGTTCATCACTGCCACCCGCTGGTTCGCCACTACCACCTTCTTGTTCACCACTGCCACCCTCTGGTTCATCACTGCCACCCACTGGTTCATCACTGCCACCCTCTAGTTCACCACTGAAATCCTCTGGTTCACCCCTGCCACTCTCAGGTTCAGCACTCACCACTGCCACCGTCTGGTTCATCACAGCACCCTCTGGTTCACCCCTGATGCCACTCTCTGGTTCAGCACTCACCACTGCCACCCTCTGGTTCATCACACCACCCTCTTGTTCACCACTGTCACCCTCTAGTTCATCACTACCACCCTCTTGTTCACCACTGCCACCCTCTGGTTCATCACTGCCACCCTTTGGTTCATTACTGCCACCCTCTGGTTCGCCACTGCCACCCTCGGGATCATCACTGCCACCCTCTGGTTCATCACTGCCACCCTCTGGTTCACCACTGCCACCCTCTGGTTCACCACTGACACCCTCTGGTTCAACACTGCCACCCTCTGGTTCATCACTGCCACCCTCTGGTTCACCCCTGCCACCCTCAGGTTCAGCACTCACTACTGCCACCCTCCGGTTCATCTCATCACCCTCTGATTCACCCCTGCTGCCACCCTCTGGTTCACCACTGTCACCCTCTGGTTCACCACTACCACCCTCTTGTTTACCACTGCCACGCTCTGGTTTGCAACTGCCACCCTCAGGATCATCACTGCCACCCTCTGGTTTACCACTGCCACCCTCTGGTTCACCACTGCCACCCTCTGGTTCATCACAGCACCCTCTGGTTCACCACTGACACCCTCTGGTTCACCCCTGCCACCCTCTTGTTCATTACTGCCACCCTCTGGTACGCCACTGCCACCCTCAGGATCATCACTGCCAACCTCTGGTTCGCCATTGCCACCCTCAGGATCATCACTGCCACCCTCTGGTTCATCACTGCCACCCTCTGGTTCATTACTGCCACCCTCTGGTTCGTGACTGCCACCCTCAGGATCATCACTGCCACCCTCTGGTTCATCACTGCCACCCTCTGGTTCACCACTGCTACCCTCTGGTTCACCACTGACACCCTCTGGTTCACCACTGCCACCCTCTAGTTTATCATTGCCACCCTCTGGTTCACCCCTGCCACCCTAAGGTTCAGCACTCACTACTGCCACCCTCTGGTTCTTCATGGCACCCTATGCTTCACCCATGCTGCCACCCTCTGGTTCAGCACTCATCACTGCCACCCTCTGGTTTATCACAGCACCCTCTGGTTCACCACTGCCACCCTCTGGTTCACCACTACCACCCTCTTGTTCACCACTGCCACCCTCTGGTTCATCACTGCCACCCTCTGGTTCGCCTCTATCACCCTCTTGTTCACCACTGCCACCCTCTGGTTCATCACTGCCACCTTGTGGTTCGCCACTACCACCCTCTTGTTCACCACTGCCACCCTCTGGTTCATCACTGCCACCCGCTGGTTCGCCACTACCACCTTCTTGTTCACCACTGCCACCCTCTGGTTCATCACTGCCACCCACTGGTTCATCACTGCCACCCTCTAGTTCTCCTCTGAAACCCTCTGGTTCACCCCTGCCACTCTCAGGTTCAGCACTCACCACTGCCACTGTCTGGTTCATCACAGCACCCTCTGGTTCACCCCTGCTTCCACCCTCTGGTTCACCACTGTCACCCTCTGGTTCACCACTACCACCCTCTTGTTCACCACTGCCACCCGCTGGTTCATCACTGCCACCCTCTGGTTCATTACTGCCACCCTCTGGTTCGCCACTGCCACCCTCAGGATCATCACTGCCACCCTCTGGTTCATCACTGCCACCCTCTGGTTCACCACTGCCACCCAATGGTTTATCACTGCCACCCTATGGTTCATTACTGCCACCCTCTGGTTTGCAACTGCCACCCTCAGGATCATCACTGCCACCCTCTGGTTCATCACTGCCACCCTCTGGTTCACCACTGCCACCCTCTGGTTCACCACTGCCACCCTCCAGTTCATAACTTCCAACCTCTGGTTCACCACTGCCACCCTCTGGTTAACCACTGCCACCCTCTGGTTCAGCACTCACTACTGCCACCCTCTGGTTCATCATAGCACCCTCTGGTTCATCACTGCCACCCTCTGGTTCATTACTGCCACCCTCTGGTTCGCCACTGCCACCCTCAGGATCATCACTGCCACCCTCTGGTTCATCACTGCCACCCGCTGGTTCGCCACTACCACCTTCTTGTTCACCACTGCCACCCTCTGGTTCATCACTGCCCCCTCTGGTTCTTCACAGCACCCTATGCTTCACCCATGCTGCCACCCTATGGTTCAGCACTCATCACTGCCACCCTCTGGTTCATCACAGCACCCTCTGGTTCACAACTGCCACCCTCTGGTTCACCACTACCACCCTCTTGTTCACCACTGCCACCCTCTGGTTCATCACTGCCACCCTCTGGTTCGCCTCTACCACCCTCTTGTTCACCACTGCCACCCTCTGGTTCATCACTGCCACCTTGTGGTTCGCCACTACCACCCTCTTGTTCACCACTGCCACCCTCTGGTTCATCACTGCCACCCGCTGGTTCGCCACTACCACCTTCTTGTTCACCACTGCCACCCTCTGGTTCATCACTGCCACCCACTGGTTCATCACTGCCACCCTCTAGTTCACCACTGAAATCCTCTGGTTCACCCCTGCCACTCTCAGGTTCAGCACTCACCACTGCCACCGTCTGGTTCATCACAGCACCCTCTGGTTCACCCCTGATGCCACTCTCTGGTTCAGCACTCACCACTGCCACCCTCTGGTTCATCACACCACCCTCTTGTTCACCACTGTCACCCTCTAGTTCATCACTACCACCCTCTTGTTCACCACTGCCACCCTCTGGTTCATCACTGCCACCCTTTGGTTCATTACTGCCACCCTCTGGTTCGCCACTGCCACCCTCGGGATCATCACTGCCACCCTCTGGTTCATCACTGCCACCCTCTGGTTCACCACTGCCACCCTCTGGTTCACCACTGACACCCTCTGGTTCACCACTGCCACCCTCTGGTTCATCACTGCCACCCTCTGGTTCACCCCTGCCACCCTCAGGTTCAGCACTCACTACTGCCACCCTCCGGTTCATCTCATCACCCTCTGATTCACCCCTGCTGCCACCCTCTGGTTCACCACTGTCACCCTCTGGTTCACCACTACCACCCTCTTGTTTACCACTGCCACGCTCTGGTTTGCAACTGCCACCCTCAGGATCATCACTGCCACCCTCTGGTTTACCACTGCCACCCTCTGGTTCACCACTGCCACCCTCTGGTTCATCACAGCACCCTCTGGTTCACCACTGACACCCTCTGGTTCACCCCTGCCACCCTCTTGTTCATTACTGCCACCCTCTGGTACGCCACTGCCACCCTCAGGATCATCACTGCCAATCTCTGGTTCGCCACTGCCACCCTCAGGATCATCACTGCCACCCTCTGGTTCATCACTGCCACCCTCTGGTTCATTACTGCCACCCTCTGGTTCGTGACTGCCACCCTCAGGATCATCACTGCCACCCTCTGGTTCATCACTGCCACCCTCTGGTTCACCACTGCTACCCTCTGGTTCACCACTGACACCCTCTGGTTCACCACTGCCACCCTCTGGTTTATCATTGCCACCCTCTGGTTCACCCCTGCCACCCTAAGGTTCAGCACTCACTACTGCCACCCTCTGGTTCTTCACGGCACCCTATGCTTCACCCATGCTGCCACCCTCTGGTTCAGCACTCATCACTGCCACCCTCTGGTTTATCACAGCACCCTCTGGTTCACCACTGCCACCCTCTGGTTCACCACTACCACCCTCTTGTTCACCACTGCCACCCTCTGGTTCATCACTGCCACCCTCTGGTTCGCCTCTATCACCCTCTTGTTCACCACTGCCACCCTCTGGTTCATCACTGCCACCTTGTGGTTCGCCACTACCACCCTCTTGTTCACCACTGCCACCCTCTGGTTCATCACTGCCACCCGCTGGTTCGCCACTACCACCTTCTTGTTCACCACTGCCACCCTCTGGTTCATCACTGCCACCCACTGGTTCATCACTGCCACCCTCTAGTTCTCCTCTGAAACCCCTCTGGTTCACCCCTGCCACTCTCAGGTTCAGCACTCACCACTGCCACTGTCTGGTTCATCACAGCACCCTCTGGTTCACCCCTGCTTCCACCCTCTGGTTCACCACTGTCACCCTCTGGTTCACCACTACCACCCTCTTGTTCACCACTGCCACCCGCTGGTTCATCACTGCCACCCTCTGGTTCATTACTGCCACCCTCTGGTTCGCCACTGCCACCCTCAGGATCATCACTGCCACCCTCTGGTTCATCACTGCCACCCTCTGGTTCACCACTGCCACCCAATGGTTTATCACTGCCACCCTATGGTTCATTACTGCCACCCTCTGGTTTGCAACTGCCACCCTCAGGATCATCACTGCCACCCTCTGGTTCATCACTGCCACCCTCTGGTTCACCACTGCCACCCTCTGGTTCACCACTGCCACCCTCCAGTTCATAACTTCCAACCTCTGGTTCACCACTGCCACCCTCTGGTTAACCACTGCCACCCTCTGGTTCATCATAGCACCCTCTGGTTCACCACTGTCACCCTCTGGTTCACCCCTGCCACCCTCTGGTTCATTACTGTTACTGCCACCCTCTGGTTCGCCACTGCTAGCCTCAGGATCATCACTGCCACCCACTGCTTCATCACTGCCACCCTGTGGTTCATCACAGCACCCTCTGGTTCACCACTGACACCCTCTGGTTCACCCCTGCCACCCTCAGGTTCAGCACTCACTACTGCCACCCTCTGGTTCATCATAGCACCCTCTGGTTCATCACTGCCACCCTCTGGTTCATTACTGCCACCCTCTGGTTTGCCACTGCCACCCTCAGGATCATCACTGCCACCCTCTGGTTCATCACTGCCACCCTCTGGTTCATTACTGCCACCCTCTGGTTCGCCACTGCCACCCTCAGGATCATCACTGCCACCCTCTGGTTCATCACTGCCACCCTCTGGTTCACCACTGCCACCCTTTGGTTCAACCCTGCCACCCTCAGCTTCAGCACTCACTACTGCCACACTCTGGTTCATCACAGCACCCTCTGGTTCACCACTGTCACACTCTGGTTCACCACTACCACCATCTTGTTCACCACTGCCACCCTCTGGTTCGACACTGCCACCCTCTGGTTCGCCACTACCACCCTCTTGTTCACCACTGCCACCCTCTGGTTCATCACTGACACCCTCTGGTTTGCCAATACCACCCTCTTGTTCACCACTGCCAACCTCTGGTTCATCACTGCCACCCACTGGTTCGCCACTACCACCTTCTTGTTCACCACTGCCACCCTCTGGTTCATCACTGCCACCCTCTGGTTCATCACTTCCACCCTCTAGTTCACCACTGCCACCCTCTGGTTCACTACTGCCACCCTCTGGTTCATCACAGCACCCTCTGGTTCACCACTGACACCCTCTTGTTCACCACTGCCACCCTCTGGTTCATCATTGCCACCCTCTGATTCGCCACTACCACCCTCTTGTTCACCACTGCCACCCTCCGGTTCATCACTGCCACCCTTTGGTTCACCACTACCACCCTCTTGTTCACCACTGCCACCCTCTGGTTCATCACTGCCACCCTCTGGTTCATTACTGCCACCCTCTGGTTCGCCACTGCCACCCTCAGGATCATCACTGCCACCCTCTGGTTCATCACTGCCACCCTCTGGTTCACCACTGCCACCCGATGGTTCACCACTGACACCCTCTGGTTCACCACTGCCACCCTCTGGTTCATCACTGACACCCTCTGGTTCACCCCTGCCACCCTCAGGTTCAGCACTCACTACTGCCACCCTCTGGTTCATCACAGCACCCTCTGGTTCACCCCTGCTGGCTCCCTCTGGTTCAGCACTACCACCTTCTTGTTCACCACTGCCACCCCCTGGTTCTTCACTGCCACCCTGTGGTTCAATACTGCCACCCTCTGGTTAGTCACTGCCACCCTGTAGTTCACCACTGCCACCCTCTGGTTCGCCACTACCACCTTCTTGTTCACCACTGCCACCCTCTGGTCCATCACTGCCACCCTCTGGTTCATCACTGCCACCCTCTAGTTCACCACTGCTACCCTTTGGTTCACCCCTGCCACCCTCAGCTTCAGCACTCACTACTGCCACACTCTGGTTCATCACAGCACCCTCTGGTTCACCACTGTCACACTCTGGTTCACCACTACCACCATCTTGTTCACCACTGCCACCCTCTGGTTCATCACTGCCACCCTCTGGTTCGCCACTACCACCCTCTTGTTCACCACTGCCACCCTCTGGTTCATCACTGCCACCCTCTGGTTTGCTACTACCACCCTCTTGTTCACCACTGCCAACCTCTGGTTCATCACTGCCACCCTCTGGTTCATCACTGACACCCTCTAGTTCACCACTGCCATCCTCTGGTTCACTACTGCCACACTCTGGTTCATCACAGCACCCTCTGGTTCACCACTGACACCCTCTTGTTCACCACTGCCACCCTCTGGTTCATCATTGCCACCCCCTGGTTCGCCACTACCACCCTCTTGTTCATCACTGCCACCCTCCGGTTCATCACTGCCACCCTTTGGTTCGCCACTACCACCCTCTTGTTCACCACTGCCACCCTCTGGTTCATCACTGCCACCCTCTGGTTCATTACTGCCACCCTCTGGTTCGCCACTGCCACCCTCAGGATCATCACTGCCACCCTCTGGTTCACCACTGACACCCTCTGGTTCACCACTGCCACCCTCTGGTTCATCACTGACACCCTCTGGTTCACCCCTGCCACCCTCAGGTTCAGCACTCACTACTGCCACCCTCTGGTTTATCACAGCACCCTCTGGTTCACCCCTGCTGCCACCCTCTGGTTCAGCACTACCACCTTCTTGTTCACCACTGCCACCCTCTGGTTCTTCACTGCCACCCTGTGGTTCATTACTGCCACCCTCTGGTTAGTCACTGCCACCCTGTAGTTCACCACTGCCACCCTCTGGTTCGCCACTACCACCTTCTTGTTCACCACTGCCACCCTCTAGTCCATCACTGCCACCCTCTGGTTCATCAATGCCACCCTCTAGTTCACCACTGCCACGTCTGGTTCATCACAGCACCCTCTGGTTCACCCCTGCTGCCACCCTCTGGTTCAGCACTCACCACTGCCACCCTCTGGTTCATCACACCACCCTCTTGTTCACCACTGTCACCCTCTGGTTCATCACTACCACCCTCTTGTTCACCACTGCCACCCTCTGGTTCATCACTGCCACCCTCTGGTTCATTACTGCCACCCTCTGGTTCGCCAGTGCCACCCTCGGGATCATCACTGCCACCCTCTGGTTCATTACTGCCACCCTCTGGTTCACCACTGCCACCCTCTGGTTCACCACTGACACCCTCTGGTTCACCACTGCCACCCTCTGGTTCAGCACTCACAACTGCCACCCTCTGGTTCATCACATCACCCTCTGATTCACCCCTGCTGCCACCCTCTGGTTCAGCACTCACCACTGCCACCCTCTGGTTCATCACAGCACCCTCTGGTTCACCACTGTCACCCTCTGGTTCACCACTACCACCATCTTGTTCACCACTGCCACCCTCTGGTTTATCACTGCCACCCTCTGGTTCACCACTGACACCCTCTGGTTCACCACTGCCACCCTCTGGTTCATCACTGCCACCCTCTGGTTCACCCCTGCCACCCTCAGGTTCAGCACTCACTACTGCCACCCTCCGGTTCATCTCATCACCCTCTGATTCACCCCTGCTGCCACCCTCTGGTTCACCACTGTCACCCTCTGGTTCACCACTACCACCCTCTTGTTTACCACTGCCACGCTCTGGTTTGCAACTGCCACCCTCAGGATCATCACTGCCACCCTCTGGTTTACCACTGCCACCCTCTGGTTCACCACTGCCACCCTCTGGTTCATCACAGCACCCTCTGGTTCACCACTGACACCCTCTGGTTCACCCCTGCCACCCTCTTGTTCATTACTGCCACCCTCTGGTACGCCACTGCCACCCTCAGGATCATCACTGCCAACCTCTGGTTCGCCACTGCCACCCTCAGGATCATCACTGCCACCCTCTGGTTCATCACTGCCACCCTCTGGTTCATTACTGCCACCCTCTGGTTCGTGACTGCCACCCTCAGGATCATCACTGCCACCCTCTGGTTCATCACTGCCACCCTCTGGTTCACCACTGCTACCCTCTGGTTCACCACTGACACCCTCTGGTTCACCACTGCCACCCTCTGGTTTATCATTGCCACCCTCTGGTTCACCCCTGCCACCCTAAGGTTCAGCACTCACTACTGCCACCCTCTGGTTCTTCACGGCACCCTATGCTTCACCCATGCTGCCACCCTCTGGTTCAGCACTCATCACTGCCACCCTCTGGTTTATCACAGCACCCTCTGGTTCACCACTGCCACCCTCTGGTTCACCACTACCACCCTCTTGTTCACCACTGCCACCCTCTGGTTCATCACTGCCACCCTCTGGTTCGCCTCTATCACCCTCTTGTTCACCACTGCCACCCTCTGGTTCATCACTGCCACCTTGTGGTTCGCCACTACCACCCTCTTGTTCACCACTGCCACCCTCTGGTTCATCACTGCCACCCGCTGGTTCGCCACTACCACCTTCTTGTTCACCACTGCCACCCTCTGGTTCATCACTGCCACCCACTGGTTCATCACTGCCACCCTCCAGTTCTCCTCTGAAACCCTCTGGTTCACCCCTGCCACTCTCAGGTTCAGCACTCACCACTGCCACTGTCTGGTTCATCACAGCACCCTCTGGTTCACCCCTGCTTCCACCCTCTGGTTCACCACTGTCACCCTCTGGTTCACCACTACCACCCTCTTGTTCACCACTGCCACCCGCTGGTTCATCACTGCCACCCTCTGGTTCATTACTGCCACCCTCTGGTTCGCCACTGCCACCCTCAGGATCATCACTGCCACCCTCTGGTTCATCACTGCCACCCTCTGGTTCACCACTGCCACCCAATGGTTTATCACTGCCACCCTATGGTTCATTACTGCCACCCTCTGGTTTGCAACTGCCACCCTCAGGATCATCACTGCCACCCTCTGGTTCATCACTGCCACCCTCTGGTTCACCACTGCCACCCTCTGGTTCACCACTGCCACCCTCCAGTTCATAACTTCCAACCTCTGGTTCACCACTGCCACCCTCTGGTTAACCACTGCCACCCTCTGGTTCATCATAGCACCCTCTGGTTCACCACTGTCACCCTCTGGTTCACCCCTGCCACCCTCTGGTTCATTACTGTTACTGCCACCCTCTGGTTCGCCACTGCTAGCCTCAGGATCATCACTGCCACCCACTGCTTCATCACTGCCACCCTGTGGTTCATCACAGCACCCTCTGGTTCACCACTGACACCCTCTGGTTCACCCCTGCCACCCTCAGGTTCAGCACTCACTACTGCCACCCTCTGGTTCATCATAGCACCCTCTGGTTCATCACTGCCACCCTCTGGTTCATTACTGCCACCCTCTGGTTTGCCACTGCCACCCTCAGGATCATCACTGCCACCCTCTGGTTCATCACTGCCACCCTCTGGTTCATTACTGCCACCCTCTGGTTCGCCACTGCCACCCTCAGGATCATCACTGCCACCCTCTGGTTCATCACTGCCACCCTCTGGTTCACCACTGCCACCCTTTGGTTAACCCCTGCCACCCTCAGCTTCAGCACTCACTACTGCCACACTCTGGTTCATCACAGCACCCTCTGGTTCACCACTGTCACACTCTGGTTCACCACTACCACCATCTTGTTCACCACTGCCACCCTCTGGTTCGACACTGCCACCCTCTGGTTCGCCACTACCACCCTCTTGTTCACCACTGCCACCCTCTGGTTCATCACTGACACCCTCTGGTTTGCCAATACCACCCTCTTGTTCACCACTGCCAACCTCTGGTTCATCACTGCCACCCACTGGTTCGCCACTACCACCTTCTTGTTCACCACTGCCACCCTCTGGTTCATCACTGCCACCCTCTGGTTCATCACTTCCACCCTCTAGTTCACCACTGCCACCCTCTGGTTCACTACTGCCACCCTCTGGTTCATCACAGCACCCTCTGGTTCACCACTGACACCCTCTTGTTCACCACTGCCACCCTCTGGTTCATCATTGCCACCCTCTGATTCGCCACTACCACCCTCTTGTTCACCACTGCCACCCTCCGGTTCATCACTGCCACCCTTTGGTTCACCACTACCACCCTCTTGTTCACCACTGCCACCCTCTGGTTCATCACTGCCACCCTCTGGTTCATTACTGCCACCCTCTGGTTCGCCACTGCCACCCTCAGGATCATCACTGCCACCCTCTGGTTCATCACTGCCACCCTCTGGTTCACCACTGCCACCCGATGGTTCACCACTGACACCCTCTGGTTCACCACTGCCACCCTCTGGTTCATCACTGACACCCTCTGGTTCACCCCTGCCACCCTCAGGTTCAGCACTCACTACTGCCACCCTCTGGTTCATCACAGCACCCTCTGGTTCACCCCTGCTGGCTCCCTCTGGTTCAGCACTACCACCTTCTTGTTCACCACTGCCACCCCCTGGTTCTTCACTGCCACCCTGTGGTTCAATACTGCCACCCTCTGGTTAGTCACTGCCACCCTGTAGTTCACCACTGCCACCCTCTGGTTCGCCACTACCACCTTCTTGTTCACCACTGCCACCCTCTGGTCCATCACTGCCACCCTCTGGTTCATCACTGCCACCCTCTAGTTCACCACTGCTACCCTTTGGTTCACCCCTGCCACCCTCAGCTTCAGCACTCACTACTGCCACACTCTGGTTCATCACAGCACCCTCTGGTTCACCACTGTCACACTCTGGTTCACCACTACCACCATCTTGTTCACCACTGCCACCCTCTGGTTCATCACTGCCACCCTCTGGTTCGCCACTACCACCCTCTTGTTCACCACTGCCACCCTCTGGTTCATCACTGCCACCCTCTGGTTTGCTACTACCACCCTCTTGTTCACCACTGCCAACCTCTGGTTCATCACTGCCACCCTCTGGTTCATCACTGACACCCTCTAGTTCACCACTGCCATCCTCTGGTTCACTACTGCCACACTCTGGTTCATCACAGCACCCTCTGGTTCACCACTGACACCCTCTTGTTCACCACTGCCACCCTCTGGTTCATCATTGCCACCCCCTGGTTCGACACTACCACCCTCTTGTTCATCACTGCCACCCTCCGGTTCATCACTGCCACCCTTTGGTTCGCCACTACCACCCTCTTGTTCACCACTGCCACCCTCTGGTTCATCACTGCCACCCTCTGGTTCATTACTGCCACCCTCTGGTTCGCCACTGCCACCCTCAGGATCATCACTGCCACCCTCTGGTTCACCACTGACACCCTCTGGTTCACCACTGCCACCCTCTGGTTCATCACTGACACCCTCTGGTTCACCCCTGCCACCCTCAGGTTCAGCACTCACTACTGCCACCCTCTGGTTTATCACAGCACCCTCTGGTTCACCCCTGCTGCCACCCTCTGGTTCAGCACTACCACCTTCTTGTTCACCACTGCCACCCTCTGGTTCTTCACTGCCACCCTGTGGTTCATTACTGCCACCCTCTGGTTAGTCACTGCCACCCTGTAGTTCACCACTGCCACCCTCTGGTTCGCCACTACCACCTTCTTGTTCACCACTGCCACCCTCTAGTCCATCACTGCCACCCTCTGGTTCATCAATGCCACCCTCTAGTTCACCACGCCACGTCTGGTTCATCACAGCACCCTCTGGTTCACCCCTGCTGCCACCCTCTGGTTCAGCACTCACCACTGCCACCCTCTGGTTCATCACACCACCCTCTTGTTCACCACTGTCACCCTCTGGTTCATCACTACCACCCTCTTGTTCACCACTGCCACCCTCTGGTTCATCACTGCCACCCTCTGGTTCATTACTGCCACCCTCTGGTTCGCCAGTGCCACCCTCGGGATCATCACTGCCACCCTCTGGTTCATTACTGCCACCCTCTGGTTCACCACTGCCACCCTCTGGTTCACCACTGACACCCTCTGGTTCACCACTGACACCCTCTGGTTCACCACTGCCACCCTCTGGTTCAGCACTCACAACTGCCACCCTCTGGTTCATCACATCACCCTCTGATTCACCCCTGCTGCCACCCTCTGGTTCAGCACTCACCACTGCCACCCTCTGGTTCATCACAGCACCCTCTGGTTCACCACTGTCACCCTCTGGTTCACCACTACCACCATCTTGTTCACCACTGCCACCCTCTGGTTTATCACTGCCACCCTCTGGTTCATTACTGTCACCCTCTGGTTTGCAACTGCCACCCTCAGGATCATCACTGCCACCCTCTGGTTCATCACTGCCACCCTCTGGTTTACCACTGCCACCCTCTGGTTCACCACTGCCACCCTCTGGTTCATCACAGCACCCTCTGGTTCACCACTGACACCCTCTGGTTCACCCCTGCCAACCTCTGGTTCATTACTGCCACCCTCTGGTTCACCACTGCCACCCTCAGGATCATCATTGCCACCCTCTGGCTCACCACTGCCACCCTCTGGTTCATCACAGCACCCTCTGGTTCACCACTGACACCCTCTGGTTCACCCCTGCCACCCTCTGGTTCATCACTGCCACCCTGTGGTTCATTACTGCCACCCTCTGGTTCGTCACTGCCACCCTGTAGTTCACCACTGCCACCCTTTGGTTCGCCACTACCACCCTCTTGTTCACCACTGCCACCCTCTGGTTCATCACTGCTACCCTCTGGTTCATTACTGCCACCCTCTGGTTCGCCACTGCCACCCTCGGGATCATCACTGCCACCCTCTGGTTCATCACTGCCACCCTCTGGTTCACCACTGACACCCTCTGGTTCACCACTGACACCCTCTGGTTCACCACTGCCACCCTCTGGTTCACCACTGCGACCCTCTGGTTCAGCACTCACTACTGCCACCCTCTGGTTCACCACATCACCCTCTGATTCACCCCTGCTGCCACCCTCTGGTTCGCCACTGCCACCCTCGGGATCATCACAGCACCCTCTGGTTCACCACTGTCACCCTCTGGTTCACCACTACCACCCTGTTGTTCACCACTTCCACCCTCTGGTTTATCACTGCCACCCTCTGGTTCATTACTGCCACCCTCTGGTTTGCAACTGCCACCCTCAGGATCATCACTGCTACCCTCTGGTTCGCCACTGCCACCCTCAGGATCATCACTGCCACCCTCTGGTTCACCACTGCAACCCTCTGGTTCATCACAGCACCCTCTGGTTCACCACTGACGCCCTCTGGTTCACCCCTGCCACCCTCAGGTTCAGCACTCACTACTGCCACCCTCTGGTTCATCATAGCACCCTCTGGTTCACAACTGCCACCCTCTGGTTTACCACTACCACCCTCTTGTTCACCACTGCCACCCTCTGGTTCATCACTGCCACCCTCTGGTTCGCCTCTACCACCCTCTTGTTCACCACTGCCACCCTCTGGTTCATCACTGCCACCTTGTGGTTCGCCACTACCACCCTCTTGTTCACCACTGCCACCCTCTGGTTCATCACTGCCACCCGCTGGTTCGCCACTACCACCTTCTTGTTCACCACTGCCACCCTCTGGTTCATCACTGCCACCCACTGGTTCATCACTGCCACCCTCTAGTTCACCACTGAAATCCTCTGGTTCACCCCTGCCACTCTCAGGTTCAGCACTCACCACTGCCACCGTCTGGTTCATCACAGCACCCTCTGGTTCACCCCTGATGCCACTCTCTGGTTCAGCACTCACCACTGCCACCCTCTGGTTCATCACACCATCCTCTTGTTCACCACTGTCACCCTCTAGTTCATCACTACCACCCTCTTGTTCACCACTGCCACCCTCTGGTTCGCCACTGCCACCCTCGGGATCATCACTGCCACCCTCTGGTTCATCACTGCCACCCTCTGGTTCACCACTGCCACCCTCTGGTTCACCACTGACACCCTCTGGTTCACCACTGCCACCCTCTGGTTCATCACTGCCACCCTCTAGTTCACCACTGAAATCCTCTGGTTCACCCCTGCCACTCTCAGGTTCAGCACTCACCACTGCCACCGTCTGGTTCATCACAGCACCCTCTGGTTCACCCCTGATGCCACTCTCTGGTTCAGCACTCACCACTGCCACCCTCTGGTTCATCACACCATCCTCTTGTTCACCACTGTCACCCTCTAGTTCATCACTACCACCCTCTTGTTCACCACTGCCACCCTCTGGTTCGCCACTGCCACCCTCGGGATCATCACTGCCACCCTCTGGTTCATCACTGCCACCCTCTGGTTCACCACTGCCACCCTCTGGTTCACCACTGACACCCTCTGGTTCACCACTGCCACCCTCTGGTTCATCACTGCCACCCTCTGGTTCACCCCTGCCACCCTCAGGTTCAGCACTCACTACTGCCACCCTCCGGTTCATCTCATCACCCTCTGATTCACCCCTGCTGCCACCCTCTGGTTCAGCACTCACCACTGCCACCCTCTGGTTCATCACAGCAACCTCTGGTTCACCACTGTCACCCTCTGGTTCACCACTACCACCCTCTTGTTCACCACTGCCACCCTCTGGTTTGCAACTGCCACCCTCAGGATCATCACTGCCACCCTCTTGTTTACCACTGCCACCCTCTGGTTCACCACTGCCACCCTCTGGTTCATCACAGCACCCTCTGGTTCACCACTGACACCCTCTGGTTCACCCCTGCCACCCTCTGGTTCATTACTGCCACCCTCTGGTTCACCACTGCCACCCTCTGGATCATCACTGCCACCCTCTGGTTCGCCACTGCCACCCTCAGGATCATCACTGCCACCCTCTGGTTCATCACTGCCACCCTCTGGTTCATTACTGCCACCCTCTGGTTCGTGACTGCCACCCTCAGGATCATCACTGCCACCCTCTGGTTCATCACTGCCACCCTCTGGTTCACCACTGCTACCCTCTGGTTCACCACTGACACCCTCTGGTTCACCACTGCCACCCTCTGGTTTATCATTGCCACCCTCTGGTTCACCCCTGCCACCCTCTGGTTCAGCACTCACTACTGCCACCCTCAGGTTCAGCACTCACTACTGCCCCCCTCTGGTTCTTCACGGCACCCTATGCTTCACCCATGCTGCCACCCTCTGGTTCAGCACTCATCACTGCCACCCTCTGGTTTATCACAGCACCCTGTGGTTCACCACTGCCACCCTCTGGTTCACCACTACCACCCTCTTGTTCACCACTGCCACCCTCTGGTTCATCACTGCCACCCTCTGGTTCGCCTCTACCACCCTCTTGTTCACCACTGCCACCCTCTGGTTCATCACTGCCACCTTGTGGTTCGCCACTACCACCCTCTTGTTCACCACTGCCACCCTCTGGTTCATCACTGCCACCCGCTGGTTCGCCACTACCACCTTCTTGTTCACCACTGCCACCCTCTGGTTCATCACTGCCACCCACTGGTTCATCACTGCCACCCTCTAGTTCACCTCTGAAACCCTCTGGTTCACCCCTGCCACTCTCAGGTTCAGCACTCAACACTGCCACCGTCTGGTTCATCACAGCACCCTCTGGTTCACCCCTGCTGCCAACCTCTGGTTCACCACTGTCACCCTCTGGTTCACCACTACCACCCTCTTGTTCACCACTGCCACCCGCTGGTTCATCACTGCCACCCTCTGGTTCATTACTGCCACCCTCTGGTTCGCCACTGCCACCCTCAGGATCATCACTGCCACCCTCTGGTTCATCACTGCCACCCTCTGGTTCACCACTGCCACCCACTGGTTTATCACTGCCACCCTCTGGTTCATTACTGCCACCCTCTGGTTTGCAACTGCCACCCTCAGGATCATCACTGCCACCCTCTGGTTCATCACTGCCACCCTCTGGTTCACCACTGCCACCCTCTGGTTCACCACTGCCACCCTCCAGTTCATAACTGCCAACCTCTGGTTCACCACTGCCACCCTCTGGTTCATCATAGCACCCTCTGGTTCACCACTGTCACCCTCTGGTTACCCCTGCCACCCTCTGGTTCATTACTGTTACTGCCACCCTCTGGTTCGCCACTGCTAGCCTCAGGATCATCACTGCCACCCTCTGCTTCACCACTGCCACCCTCTGGTTCACCACAGCACCCTCTGGTTCACCACTGACACCCTCTGGTTCACCCCTGCCACCCTCAGGTTCAGCACTCACTACTGCCACCCTCTGGTTCATCATAGCACCCTCTGGTTCATCAGTGCCACCCTCTGGTTCATTACTGCCACCCTCTGGTTTGCCACTGCCACCCTCTGGTTCATCACTGCCACCCTCTGGTTCATTACTGCCACCCTCTGGTTCGCCACTGCCACCCTCAGGATCATCACTGCCACCCTCTGGTTCATCACTGCCACCCTCTGGTTCACCACTGCCACCCTTTGGTTCACCCCTGCCACCCTCAGCTTCAGCACTCACTACTGCCACACTCTTGTTCATCACAGCACCCTCTGGTTCACCACTGTCACACTCTGGTTCACCACTACCACCATTTTGTCACCACTGCCACCCTCTGGTTCGTCACTGCCACCCTCTGGTTCGCCACTACCACCCTCTTGTTCACCACTGCCACCCTCTGGTTCATCACTGCCACCCTCTGGTTTGCCACTACCACCCTCTTGTTCACCACTGCCAACCTCTGGTTCATCACTTCCACCCACTGGTTCGCCACTACCACCTTCTTGTTCACCACTGCCACCCTCTGGTTCATCACTGCCACCCTCTGGTTCATCACTGCCACCCTCTAGTTCACCACTGCCACCCTCTGGTTCACTACTGCCACCCTCTGGTTCATCACAGCACCCTCTGGTTCACCACTGACACCTTCTTGTTCACCACTGCCACCCTCTGGTTCATCATTGCCACCCTCTGGTTCGCCACTACCACCCTCTTGTTCACCACTGCCACCCTCCGGTTCATCACTGCCACCCCCTGGTTCATTACTGCCACCCTCTGGTTCGCCACTGCCACCCTCAGGATCATCACTGCCACCCTCTGGTTCATCACAGCACCCTCTGGTTCACCACTGTCACCCTCTGGTTTATCACTGCCACCCTCTGGTTTATCACTGCCACCCACTGGTTCATTACTGCCACCCTCTGGTTTGCAACTGCCACCCTCTGGTTCATCACAGCACCCTCTGGTTCACCACTGTTACCCTCTGGTTCAGCACTCACCACTGCCACCCTCTGGTTCATCACACCACCCTCTTGTTCACCACTGTCACCCTCTGGTTCATCACTACCACCCTCTTGTTCACCACTGCCACCCTCTGGTTCATCACTGCCACTCTCTGGTTCATTACTGCCACCCTCTGGTTCGCCACTGCCACCCTCGGGATCATCACTGCCACCCTCTGGTTCATCACTGCCACCCTCTGGTTCACCACTGCCACCCTCTGGTTCACCACTGACACCATCTGGTTCACCACTGACACCCTCTGGTTCACCACTGACACCCTCTGGTTCACCACTGACACCCTCTGGTTCAGCACTCACTACTGCCACCCTCTGGTTCATCACATCACCCTCTGATTCACCCCTGCTGCCACCCTCTGGTTCAGCACTCACCACTGCCACCCTCTGGTTCATCACATCACCCTCTGGTTCACCACTGTCACCCTCTGGTTCACCACTACCACCCTCTTGTTTACCACTGCCACCCTCTGGTTTATCACTGCCACCCTCTGGTTCATTATTGCCACCCTCCCGGTTTGCAACTGCCACCCTCAGGATCATCACTGCCACCCTCTGGTTCATCACTGCCACCCTCCGGTTTACCACTGCCACCCTCTGGTTAACCACTGCCACCCTCTGGTTCATCACAGCACCCTCTGGTTCACCACTGACACCCTCTGGTTCACCCCTGCCAAACTCTGGTTCATTACTGCCACCCTCTGGTTCACCACTGCCACCCTCAGGATTATCATTGCCACCCTCTGGTTAACCACTGCCACCCTCTGGTTCATCACAGCAACCTCTGGTTCACCACTGACACCCTCTGGTTCACCCCTGCCACCCTCAGGTTCAGCACTCACTACTGCCACCCTCTGGTTCATCATAGCACCCTCTGGTTCATCACTGCCACCCTGTGGTTCATCACTGCCACCCTCTGGTTCGTCACTGCCACCCTGTAGTTCACCACTGCCACCCTTTGGTTCACCACTACCACCCTCTTGTTCACCACTGCCACCCTCTGGTTTATCACTGCCACCCTCTGGTTCTTTACTGCCACCCTCTGGTTCGCCACTGCCACCCTCGGGATCATCACTGCCACCCTCTGGTTCATCACTGCTACCTTCTGGTACACCACTGCCACCCTCTGGTTCACCACTGACACCCTCTGGTTCACCACTGCCACCCTCTGGTTCACCACTGCCACCCTCTGGTTCAGCACTCACTACTGCCACCCTCTGGTTCACCACATCACCCTCTGATTCACCCCTGCTGCCACCCTCTGGTTCAGCACTCACCAATGCAACCCTCTGGTTCATCACAGCACCCTCTGGTTCACCACTGTCACCCTCTGGTTCACCACTACCACCCTCTTGTTCACCACTGCCACCCTCTGGTTTATCACTGCCACCCTCTGGTTCATTACTACCACCCTCTGGTTTGCAACTGCCACCCTCAGGATCATCACTGCTACCCTCTGGTTCGCCACTGCCACCCTCAGGATCATCACTGCCACCCTCTGGTTCACCACTGCCACCCTCTGGTTCATCACATCACCCTCTGGTTCACCACTGACACCCTCTGGTTCACCCCTGCCACCCTCAGGTTCAGCACTCACTACTGCCACCCTCTGGTTCATCATAGCACCCTCTGGTTCATCACTGCCACCCTCTGGTTCATTACTGCTACCCTCTGGTTCGCCACTGCCACCCTCAGGATCATCACTGCTACCCTCTGGTTCATCACTGCCACCCTCTGGTTCATTACTGCCACCCTCTGGTTCACCACTGCCACCCTCAGGATCATCACTGCCACCCTCTGGTTCATCACTGCCACCCTCTGGTTCATCACTGCCACCCGCTGGTTCGCCACTACCACCTTCTTGTTCACCACTGCCACCCTCTGGTTCATCACTGCCCCCTCTGGTTCTTCACAGCACCCTATGCTTCACCCATGCTGCCACCCTCTGGTTCAGCACTCATCACTGCCACCCTCTGGTTCATCACAGCATGCTCTGGTTCACAACTGCCACCCTCTGGTTCACCACTACCACCCTCTTGTTCACCACTGCCACCCTCTAGTTCATCACTGCCACCCTCTGGTTCGCCTCTACCACCCTCTTGTTCACCACTGCCACCCTCTGGTTCATCACTGCCACCTTGTGGTTCGCCACTACCACCCTCTTGTTCACCACTGCCACCCTCTGGTTCATCACTGCCACCTGCTGTTTCGCCACTACCACCTTCTTGTTCACCACTGCCACCCTCTGGTTCATCACTGCCACCCACTGGTTCATCACTGCCACCCTCTAGTTCACCACTGAAATCCTCTGGTTCACCCCTGCCACTCTCAGGTTCAGCACTCACCACTGCCACCGTCTGGTTCATCACAGCACCCTCTGGTTCACCCCTGCTGCCACCCCTGGTTCACCACTGTCACCCTCTTGTTCACCACTGCCACCCTCTGGTTCATTACTGCCACCCTCTGGTTAGCCACTGCCACCCTCAGGATCATCACTGCCACCCTCTGGTTCATCACTGCCACCCTCTGGTTCACCACTGCAACCCTCTGGTTTATCACTGCCACCCTCAGGTTCATTACTGCCACCCTCTGGTTTGCAACTGCCACCCTCAGGATTATCACTGCCACCCTCTGGTTCTCCACTGCCACCCTCTGGTTCAGCACTTCCACCCTCTGGTTCATCACAGCACCCTCTGGTTCACCACTGTCACCCTCTGGTTCACCCCTGCCACCCTCTGGTTCATTACTGCCACCCTCTGGTTCGCCACTGCCACCCTCAGGATCATCACTGACACCCTCTGGTTCACCACTGCCACCCCCTGGTTCATCACTGCCACCCCTGGTTCACCCCTCCCATCCTCAGGTTCAGCACTCACTACTGCCCCCCTCTGGTTCTTCACAGCACCCTATGCTTCACCCATGCTGCCACCCTCTGGTTCAGCACTCATCACAGCCACCCTCTGGTTCATCACAGCACCCTCTGGTTCACCACTGCACCCTCTGGATCACCACTAGCACCCTCTTGTTCACCCCTGCCACCCTCTGGTTCATCACTGCCACCCTCTGGTTCAACTCTACCACCCTCTTGTTCAGACTGCCAACCATTGGTTCATCACTGCCACCTTGTGGTTCGCCACTACCACCCTCTTGTTCACCACTGCCACCCTCTGGTTCATCACTGCCACCCGCTGGTTCGCCACTACCACCTTCTTGTTCACCACTGCCACCCTCTGGTTCATCACTGCCATCCACTGGTTCATCACTGCCACCCTCTAGTTCACCACTGAAACCCTCTGGTTCACCCCTGACACTCTCAGGTTCAGCACTCACCACTGCCACCGTCTGGTTCATCACAGCACCCTCTGGTTCACCCCTGCTGCCACCCTCTGGTTCACCACTGTCACCCTCTGGTTTACCACTACCACCCTCTTGTTCACCACTGCCACCCTCTGGTTCATCATTGCCACCCTCTGGTTCATTACGGCCACCCTCTGGTTTGCCACTGCCACCCTCAGGATCATCACTGCCACCCTCTGGTTCATCACTGCCACCCTCTAGTTCACCACTGCCACCCTCTGTTTTATCACTGCCACCCTCTGGTTCATTACTGCCACCCTCTGGTTTGCAACTGCCACCCTCAGGATCATCACTGCCACCCTCTGGTTCATCACTGCCACCCTCTGGTTCACCACTGCCACCCTCTGGTTCACCACTGCCACCCTCTGGTTCATCACAGCACCCTCTGGTTCACCACTGTCACCCTCTGGTTCACCCCTGCCACCCCCTGGTTCATTACTGCCACCCACTGGTTCGCCACTGCCACCCTCAGGATCATCACTGCCACCCTCTGGTTCACCACTGCCACCCTCTGGTTCACCCCTGCCACCCTCAGGTTCAGCACTCACCACTGCCACCGTCTGGTTCATCACAGCACCCTCTGGTTCACCCCTGCTGCCACCCCTGGTTCACCACTGTCACCCTCTTGTTCACCACTGCCACCCTCTGGTTCATTACTGCCACCCTCTGGTTAGCCACTGCCACCCTCAGGATCATCACTGCCATCCTCTGGTTCATCACTGCCACCCTCTGGTTCACCACTGCAACCCTCTGGTTTATCACTGCCACCCTCAGGTTCATTACTGCCACCCTCTGGTTTGCAACTGCCACCCTCAGGATTATCACTGCCACCCTCTGGTTCTCCACTGCCACCCTCTGGTTCAGCACTTCCACCCTCTGGTTCATCACAGCACCCTCTGGTTCACCACTGTCACCCTCTGGTTCACCCCTGCCACCCTCTGGTTCATTACTGCCACCCTCTGGTTCGCCACTGCCACCCTCAGGATCATCACTGACACCCTCTGGTTCACCACTGCCACCCCCTGGTTCATCACTGCCACCCCTGGTTCACCCCTCCCATCCTCAGGTTCAGCACTCACTACTGCCCCCCTCTGGTTCTTCACAGCACCCTATGCTTCACCCATGCTGCCACCCTCTGGTTCAGCACTCATCACAGCCACCGTCTGGTTCATCACAGCACCCTCTGGTTCACCACTGCACCCTCTGGATCACCACTACCACCCTCTTGTTCACCCCTGCCACCCTCTGGTTCATCACTGCCACCCTCTGGTTCAACTCTACCACCCTCTTGTTCAGACTGCCAACCATTGGTTCATCACTGCCACCTTGTGGTTCGCCACTACCACCCTCTTGTTCACCACTGCCACCCTCTGGTTCATCACTGCCACCCGCTGGTTCGCCACTACCACCTTCTTGTTCACCACTGCCACCCTCTGGTTCATCACTGCCATCCACTGGTTCATCACTGCCACCCTCTAGTTCACCACTGAAACCCTCTGGTTCACCCCTGACACTCTCAGGTTCAGCACTCACCACTGCCACCGTCTGGTTCATCACAGCACCCTCTGGTTCACCCCTGCTGCCACCCTCTGGTTCACCACTGTCACCCTCTGGTTCACCAGTACCACCCTCTTGTTCACCACTGCCACCCTCTGGTTCATCATTGCCACCCTCTGGTTCATTACGGCCACCCTCTGGTTTGCCACTGCCACCCTCAGGATCATCACTGCCACCCTCTGGTTCATCACTGCCACCCTCTAGTTCACCACTGCCACCCTCTGTTTTATCACTGCCACCCTCTGGTTCATTACTGCCACCCTCTGGTTCACCACTGCCACCCTCAGGATCATCACTGCCACCCTCTGGTTCATCACTGCCACCCTCTGGTTCAACACTGCCACCCTCTGGTTCACCACTGCCACCCTCTGGTTCATCACAGCACCCTCTGGTTCACCACTGTCACCCTCTGGTTCACCCCTGCCACCCCCTGGTTCATTACTGCCACCCACTGGTTCGCCACTGCCACCCTCAGGATCATCACTGCCACCCTCTGGTTCACCACTGCCACCCTCTGGTTCACCCCTGCCACCCTCAGGTTCAGCACTCACTACTGCAACCCTCTGGTTCATCATAGCACCCTCTGATTCATCACTGCCACCCTCTGGTTCATTACTGACACCCTCTGGTTCACCACTGACACCCTCTGGTTCACCCCTGCCACCCTCAGGTTCAGCCCTCACTACTGCCACCCTCTGGTTCATCATAGCACCCTCTGGTTCATCACTGCCACCCTCTGGTTCATTACTGCTACCCTCTGGTTCGCCACTGCCACCCTCAGGATCATTACTGCTACCCTCTGGTTCATCACTGCCACCCTCTGGTTCATTACTGCCACCCTCTGGTTCGCCACTGCCACCCTCAGGATCATCACTGCCACCCTCTGGTTCATCACTGCCACCCTCTGGTTCATCACTGCCACCCGCTGGTTCACCACTACCACCTTCTTGTTCACCACTGCCACCCTCTGGTTCATCACTGCCCCCTCTGGTTCTTCACAGCACCCTATGCTTCACCCATGCTGCCACCCTCTGGTTCAGCACTCATCACTGCCACCCTCTGGTTCATCACAGCACGCTCTGGTTCACAACTGCCACCCTCTGGTTCACCACTACCACCCTCTTGTTCACCACTGCCACCCTCTGGTTCATCACTGCCACCCTCTGGTTCGCCTCTACCACCCTCTTGTTCACCACTGCCACCCTCTGGTTCATCACTGCCACCTTGTGGTTCGCCACTACCACCCTCTTGTTCACCACTGCCACCCTCTGGTTCATCACTGCCACCTGCTGTTTCGCCACTACCACCTTCTTGTTCACCACTGCCACCCTCTGGTTCATCACTGCCACCCACTGGTTCATCACTGCCACCCTCTAGTTCACCACTGAAATCCTCTTGTTCACCCCTGCCACTCTCAGGTTCAGCACTCACCACTGCCACCGTCTGGTTCATCCCAGCACCCTCTGGTTCACCCCTGCTGCCACCCCTGGTTCACCACTGTCACCCTCTTGTTCACCACTGCCACCCTCTGGTTCATTACTGCCACCCACTGGTTAGCCACTGCCACCCTCAGGATCATCACTGCCACCCTCTGGTTCATCACTGCCACCCTCTGGTTCACCACTGCAACCCTCTGGTTTATCACTGCCACCCTCAGGTTCATTACTGCCACCCTCTGGTTTGCAACTGCCACCCTCAGGATTATCACTGCCACCCTCTGGTTCTCCACTGCCACCCTCTGGTTCAGCACTTCCACCCTCTGGTTCATCACAGCACCCTCTGGTTCACCACTGTCACCCTCTGGTTCACCCCTGCCACCCTCTGGTTCATTACTGCCACCCTCTGGTTCGCCACTGCCACCCTCAGGATCATCACTGACACCCTCTGGTTCACCACTGCCACCCCCTGGTTCATCACTGCCACCCCTGGTTCACCCCTCCCATCCTCAGGTTCACCACTCACTACTGCCCCCCTCTGGTTCTTCACAGCACCCTATGCTTCACCCATGCTGCCACCCTCTGGTTCAGCACTCATCACAGCCACCCTCTGGTTCATCACAGCACCCTCTGGTTCACCACTGCACCCTCTGGATCACCACTACCACCCTCTTGTTCACCCCTGCCACCCTCTGGTTCATCACTGCCACCCTCTGGTTCAACTCTACCACCCTCTTGTTCACCACTGCCAACCATTGGTTCATCACTGCCACCTTGTGGTTCGCCACTACCACCCTCTTGTTCACCACTGCCACCCTCTGGTTCATCACTGCCACCCGCTGGTTCGCCACTACCACCTTCTTGTTCACCACTGCCACCCTCTGGTTCATCACTGCCATCCACTGGTTCATCACTGCCACCCTCTAGTTCACCACTGAAACCCTCTGGTTCACCCCTGCCACTCTCAGGTTCAGCACTCACCACTGCCACCGTCTGGTTCATCACAGCACCCTCTGGTTCACCCCTGCTGCCACCCTCTGGTTCACCACTGTCACCCTCTGGTTCACCACTACCACCCTCTTGTTCACCACTGCCACCCTCTGTTTTATCACTGCCACCCTCTGGTTCATTACTGCCACCCTCTGGTTTGCAACTGCCACCCTCAGGATCATCACTGCCACCCTCTGGTTCATCACTGCCACCCTCTGGTTCACCACTGCCACCCTCTGGTTCACCACTGCCACCCTCTGGTTCATCACAGCACCCTCTGGTTCACCACTGTCACCCTCTGGTTCACCCCTGCCACCCCCTGGTTCATTACTGCCACCCACTGGTTCACCACTGCCACCCTCAGGATCATCACTGCCACCCTCTGGTTCACCACTGCCACCCTCTGGTTCACCCCTGCCACCCTCAGGTTCAGCACTCACTACTGCAACCCTCTGGTTCATCATAGCACCCTCTGATTCATCACTGCCACCCTCTGGTTCATTACTGACACCCTCTGGTTTGCCACTGCCACCCTCAGGATCATCACTGCCACCCTCTGGTTCATCACTGCCACCCTCTGGTTCATTACTGCCGCCCTCTGGGTCGCCACTGCCACCCTCAGGATAATCACTGCCACCCTCTGGTTCATCACTGCCACCCTCTGATTCATTACTGCCACCCTCTGGTTTGCCACTGCCACCCTCAGGATCACCACTGTCACCCTCTGGTTCACCACTACCACCCTCTTGTTCACCACTGCCACCCACTGGTTCATCACTGCCACCCTCTGGTTAATTACTGCCACCCTCTGGTTCGCCACTGCCACCCTCAGGATCATCACTGCCACCCTCTGGTTCATCACTGCCACCCTCTGGTTCACCACTGCCACCCTCTGGTTTATCACTGCCACCCTCTGGTTTATCACTGCCACCCACTGGTTCATTACTGCCACCCTCTGGTTTGCAACTGCCACCCTCTGGTTCATCACAGCACCCTCTGGTTCACCACTGTTACCCTCTGGTTCACCCCTGCCACCCTCTGGTTCATTACTGCCACCCTCTGGTTCGCCACTGCCACCCTCAGGATCATCACTGCCACCCTCTGGTTCATCACTGCCACCTTCTGGTTCACCACTCCTACCCTCTGGTTCACCACTGACACCCTCTGGTTCACCACTGCCACCCTCTGGTTCATAACTGCCACCCTCTGGTTCACCCCTGCCCCCCTCAGGTTCAGCACTCAGTACTGTCCCCCTCTGGTTCTTCACAGCACCCTATGCTACACCCATGCTGCCACCCTCTGGTTCAGCACTCATCACTGCCACCCTCTGGTTCATCACAGCACCCTCTGGTTCACCACTGCCACCCTCTGGTTCACCACTACCACCCTCTTGTTCACCACTGCCACCCTCTGGTTCATCACTGCCACCCTCTGGCTCGCCACTACCACCCTCTTGTTCACCACTGCCACCCTCTGGTTTATCACTGCCACCCTCTGGTTCATTACTGCCAGCCTCTGGTTTGCAACTGCCACCCTCAGGTTCATTACGGCCACCCTCTGGTTCATCACTGCCACCCTCTGGTTCACCACTGCCACCCTCTGGGTCACCACTTCCACCCTCTGGTTCATCACAGCACCCTCTGGTTCACCACTGACACCCTCTGGTTCACCCCTGCCCCCCTCAGGTTCAGCACTCACTACTGCCACCCTCTGGTTCATCATAGCACCCTCTGGTTCATCACTGCCACCCTATGGTTCATTACTGCCACCCTCTGGTTTGCCACTGCCACCCTCAGGATCATCACTGCCACCCTCTGGTACATCACTGCCACCCTCTGGTTCATTACTGCCACACTCTGGTTCGCCACTGCCACCCTCAGGATCATCACTGCCACCCTCTGGTTCATCACTGCCACCTTCTGGTTCACCACTGCTACCCTCTGGTTCACCACTGACACCCTCTGGTTCACCACTGCCACCCTCTGGTCCATCACTGCCACCCTCTGGTTCACCCCTGCCACCCTCTGGTTCATTACTGCCACCCTCTGGTTCGCCACTGCCACCCTCAGGATCATCACTGACACCCTCTGGTTCACCACTGCCACCCCCTGGTACATCACTGCCACCCTCTGGTTCACCTCTCCCACCCTCAGGTTCAGCACTCACTACTGCCCCCCTCTGGTTCTTCACAGCACCCTATGCTTCACCCATGCTGCCACCCTCTGGTTCAGCACTCATCACTGCCACCCTCTGGTTCATCACAGCACCCTCTGGTTCACCACTACCACCCTCTGGTTCACCACTACCACCCTCTTGTTCACCACTGCCACCCTCTGGTTCATCACTGCCACCCTCTGGTTCACCTCTACCACCCTCTTGTTCACCACTGCCAACCATTGGTTCATCACTGCCACCTTGTGGTTCGCCACTACCACCCTCTTGTTCACCACTGCCACCCTCTGGTTCAGCACTGCCACCCGCTGGTTTGCCACTACCACCTTCTTGTTCACCACTGCCACCCTCTGGTTCATCACTGCCACCCACTGGTTCATCACTGCCACCCTCTAGTTCACCACTGAAACCCTCTGGTTCACCCCTGCCACTCTCAGGTTCAGCACTCACCACTGCCGCCGTCTGGTTCATCACAGCACCCTCTGGTTCACCCCTGCTGCCACCCTCTGGTTCACCACTGTCACCCTCTGGTTCACCACTACCACCCTCTTGTTCACCACTGCCACCCTCTGGTTCATCACTGCCACCCTCTGGTTCATTACTGCCACCCTCTTGTTTGCCACTGCCACCCTCAGGATCATCACTGCCGCCCAATGGTTCATCACTGCCACCCTCTGGTTCACCACTGCCACCCTCTGTTTTATCACTGCCACCCTCTGGTTCATTACTGCCACCCTCTGGTTTGCAACTGCCACCCTCAGGATCATCACTGCCACCCTCTGGTTCATCACTGCCACCCTCTGGTTCACCACTGCCACCCTCTGGTTCATCACTGCCACCCTCTGGTTCATCACTGCCACCCTCTGGTTCACCACTGCCACCCTTTGGTTCACCCCTGCCACCCTCAGTCAGCTTCAGCACTCACTACTGCCACACTCTGGTTCATCACAGCACCCTCTGGTTCACCACTGTCACACTCTGGTTCACCACTACCACCATCTTGTTCACCACTGCCACCCTCTGGTTCGTCACTGCCACCCTCTGGTTCGCCACTACCACCCTCTTGTTCACCACTGCCACCCTCTGGTTCATCACTGCCACCCTCTGGTTTGCCACTACCACCCTCTTGTTCACCACTGCCAACCTCTGGTTCATCACTGCCACCCACTGGTTCGCCACTACCACCTCCTTGTTCACCACTGCCACCCTCTGGTTCATCACTGCCACCCTCTGGTTCATCACTGCCACCCTCTAGTTCACCACTGCCACCCTCTGGTTCACTACTGCCACCCTCTGGTTCATCACAGCACCCTCTGGTTCACCACTGACACCCTCTTGTTCAATACTGCCACCCTCTGGTTCATCATTGCCACCCTCTGGTTCGCCACTACCACCCTCTTGTTCACCACTGCCACCCTCCGGTTCATCACTGCCACCCTTTGGTTCACCACTACCACCCTCTTTTTCACGACTGCCACCCTCTGGTTCATCACTGCCACCCTCTGGTTCATTACTGCCACCCTCTGGTTCGCCACTGCCACCCTCAGGATCATCACTGCCACCCTCTGGTTCATCACTGCCACCCTCTGGTTCACCACTGCCACCCGATGGTTCACCACTGACACCCTCTGGTTCACCATTGCCACCCTCTGGTTCATCACTGACACCCTCTGGTTCACCCCTGCCACTCTCAGGTTCAGCACTCACCACTGCCGCCGTCTGGTTCATCACAGCACCCTCTGGTTCACCCCTGCTGCCACCCTCTGGTTCACCACTGTCACCCTCTGGTTCACCACTACCACCCTCTTGTTCACCACTGCCACCCTCTGGTTCATCACTGCCACCCTCTGGTTCATTACTGCCACCCTCTGGTTTGCCACTGCCACCCTCAGGATCATCACTGCCGCCCAATGGTTCATCACTGCCACCCTCTGGTTCACCACTGCCACCCTCTGTTTTATCACTGCCACCCTCTGGTTCATTACTGCCACCCTCTGGTTTGCAACTGCCACCCTCAGGATCATCACTGCCACCCTCTGGTTCATCACTGCCACCCTCTGGTTCACCACTGCCACCCTCTGGTTCATCACTGCCACCCTCTGGTTCATCACTGCCACCCTCTGGTTCACCACTGCCACCCTTTGGTTCACCCCTGCCACCCTCAGCTTCAGCACTCACTACTGCCACACTCTGGTTCATCACAGCACCCTCTGGTTCACCACTGTCACACTCTGGTTCACCACTACCACCATCTTGTTCACCACTGCCACCCTCTGGTTCGTCACTGCCACCCTCTGGTTCGCCACTACCACCCTCTTGTTCACCACTGCCACCCTCTGGTTCATCACTGCCACCCTCTGGTTTGCCACTACCACCCTCTTGTTCACCACTGCCACCCTCTGGTTCATCACTGCCACCCTCTGGTTCATTACTGCCACCCTCTGGTTCGCCACTGTCACCCTCAGGATCATCACTGCCACCCTCTGGTTCACCACTGACACCCTCTGGTTCACCACTGCCACCCTCTGGTTCATCACTGACACCCTCTGGTTCACCCCTGCCACCCTCAGGTTCAGCACTCACTACTGCCACCCTCTGGTTTATCACAGCACCCTCTGGTTCACCCCTGCTGCCACCCTCTGGTTCAGCACTACCACCTTCTTGTTCACCACTGCCACCCTCTGGTTCTTCACTGCCACCCTGTGGTTCATTACTGCCACCCTCTGGTTAGTCACTGCCACCCTGTAGTTCACCACTGCCACCCTCTGGTTCGCCACTACCACCTTCTTGTTCACCACTGCCACCCTCTAGTCCATCACTGCCACCCTCTGGTTCATCAATGCCACCCTCTAGTTCACCACTGCCACGTCTGGTTCATCACAGCACCCTCTGGTTCACCCCTGCTGCCACCCTCTGGTTCAGCACTCACCACTGCCACCCTCTGGTTCATCACACCACCCTCTTGTTCACCACTGTCACCCTCTGGTTCATCACTACCACCCTCTTGTTCACCACTGCCACCCTCTGGTTCATCACTGCCACCCTCTGGTTCATTACTGCCACCCTCTGGTTCGCCAGTGCCACCCTCGGGATCATCACTGCCACCCTCTGGTTCATTACTGCCACCCTCTGGTTCACCACTGCCACCCTCTGGTTCACCACTGACACCCTCTGGTTCACCACTGACACCCTCTGGTTCACCACTGCCACCCTCTGGTTCAGCACTCACAACTGCCACCCTCTGGTTCATCACATCACCCTCTGATTCACCCCTGCTGCCACCCTCTGGTTCAGCACTCACCACTGCCACCCTCTGGTTCATCACAGCACCCTCTGGTTCACCACTGTCACCCTCTGGTTCACCACTACCACCATCTTGTTCACCACTGCCACCCTCTGGTTTATCACTGCCACCCTCTGGTTCATTACTGTCACCCTCTGGTTTGCAACTGCCACCCTCAGGATCATCACTGCCACCCTCTGGTTCATCACTGCCACCCTCTGGTTTACCACTGCCACCCTCTGGTTCACCACTGCCACCCTCTGGTTCATCACAGCACCCTCTGGTTCACCACTGACACCCTCTGGTTCACCCCTGCCAACCTCTGGTTCATTACTGCCACCCTCTGGTTCACCACTGCCACCCTCAGGATCATCATTGCCACCCTCTGGCTCACCACTGCCAACCTCTGGTTCATCACAGCACCCTCTGGTTCACCACTGACACCCTCTGGTTCACCCCTGCCACCCTCAGGTTCAGCACTCACTACTGCCACCCTCTGGTTCATCACTGCCACCCTGTGGTTCATTACTGCCACCCTCTGGTTCGTCACTGCCACCCTGTAGTTCACCACTGCCACCCTTTGGTTCGCCACTACCACCCTCTTGTTCACCACTGCCACCCTCTGGTTCATCACTGCTACCCTCTGGTTCATTACTGCCACCCTCTGGTTCGCCACTGCCACCCTCGGGATCATCACTGCCACCCTCTGGTTCATCACTGCCACCCTCTGGTTCACCACTGCCACCCTCTGGTTCACCACTGACACCCTCTGGTTCACCACTGCCACCCTCTGGTTCACCACTGCGACCCTCTGGTTCAGCACTCACTACTGCCACCCTCTGGTTCACCACATCACCCTCTGATTCACCCCTGCTGCCACCCTCTGGTTCGCCACTGCCACCCTCGGGATCATCACAGCACCCTCTGGTTCACCACTGTCACCCTCTGGTTCACCACTACCACCCTGTTGTTCACCACTTCCACCCTCTGGTTTATCACTGCCACCCTCTGGTTCATTACTGCCACCCTCTGGTTTGCAACTGCCACCCTCAGGATCATCACTGCTACCCTCTGGTTCGCCACTGCCACCCTCAGGATCATCACTGCCACCCTCTGGTTCACCACTGCAACCCTCTGGTTCATCACAGCACCCTCTGGTTCACCACTGACGCCCTCTGGTTCACCCCTGCCACCCTCAGGTTCAGCACTCACTACTGCCACCCTCTGGTTCATCATAGCACCCTCTGGTTCACAACTGCCACCCTCTGGTTTACCACTACCACCCTCTTGTTCACCACTGCCACCCTCTGGTTCATCACTGCCACCCTCTGGTTCGCCTCTACCACCCTCTTGTTCACCACTGCCACCCTCTGGTTCATCACTGCCACCTTGTGGTTCGCCACTACCACCCTCTTGTTCACCACTGCCACCCTCTGGTTCATCACTGCCACCCGCTGGTTCGCCACTACCACCTTCTTTTTCACCACTGCCACCCTCTGGTTCATCACTGCCACCCACTGGTTCATCACTGCCACCCTCTAGTTCACCACTGAAATCCTCTGGTTCACCCCTGCCACTCTCAGGTTCAGCACTCACCACTGCCACCGTCTGGTTCATCACAGCACCCTCTGGTTCACCCCTGATGCCACTCTCTGGTTCAGCACTCACCACTGCCACCCTCTGGTTCATCACACCATCCTCTTGTTCACCACTGTCACCCTCTAGTTCATCACTACCACCCTCTTGTTCACCACTGCCACCCTCTGGTTCGCCACTGCCACCCTCGGGATCATCACTGCCACCCTCTGGTTCATCACTGCCACCCTCTGGTTCACCACTGCCACCCTCTGGTTCACCACTGACACCCTCTGGTTCACCACTGCCACCCTCTGGTTCATCACTGCCACCCTCTAGTTCACCACTGAAATCCTCTGGTTCACCCCTGCCACTCTCAGGTTCAGCACTCACCACTGCCACCGTCTGGTTCATCACAGCACCCTCTGGTTCACCCCTGATGCCACTCTCTGGTTCAGCACTCACCACTGCCACCCTCTGGTTCATCACACCATCCTCTTGTTCACCACTGTCACCCTCTAGTTCATCACTACCACCCTCTTGTTCACCACTGCCACCCTCTGGTTCGCCACTGCCACCCTCGGGATCATCACTGCCACCCTCTGGTTCATCACTGCCACCCTCTGGTTCACCACTGCCACCCTCTGGTTCACCACTGACACCCTCTGGTTCACCACTGCCACCCTCTGGTTCATCACTGCCACCCTCTGGTTCACCCCTGCCACCCTCAGGTTCAGCACTCACTACTGCCACCCTCCGGTTCATCTCATCACCCTCTGATTCACCCCTGCTGCCACCCTCTGGTTCAGCACTCACCACTGCCACCCTCTGGTTCATCACAGCACCCTCTGGTTCACCACTGTCACCCTCTGGTTCACCACTACCACCCTCTTGTTCACCACTGCCACCCTCTGGTTTGCAACTGCCACCCTCAGGATCATCACTGCCACCCTCTTGTTTACCACTGCCACCCTCTGGTTCACCACTGCCACCCTCTGGTTCATCACAGCACCCTCTGGTTCACCACTGACACCCTCTGGTTCACCCCTGCCACCCTCTGGTTCATTACTGCCACCCTCTGGTTCACCACTGCCACCCTCTGGATCATCACTGCCACCCTCTGGTTCGCCACTGCCACCCTCAGGATCATCACTGCCACCCTCTGGTTCATCACTGCCACCCTCTGGTTCATTACTGCCACCCTCTGGTTCGTGACTGCCACCCTCAGGATCATCACTGCCACCCTCTGGTTCATCACTGCCACCCTCTGGTTCACCACTGCTACCCTCTGGTTCACCACTGACACCCTCTGGTTCACCACTGCCACCCTCTGGTTTATCATTGCCACCCTCTGGTTCACCCCTGCCACCCTCTGGTTCAGCACTCACTACTGCCACCCTCAGGTTCAGCACTCACTACTGCCCCCCTCTGGTTCTTCACGGCACCCTATGCTTCACCCATGCTGCCACCCTCTGGTTCAGCACTCATCACTGCCACCCTCTGGTTTATCACAGCACCCTGTGGTTCACCACTGCCACCCTCTGGTTCACCACTACCACCCTCTTGTTCACCACTGCCACCCTCTGGTTCATCACTGCCACCCTCTGGTTCGCCTCTACCACCCTCTTGTTCACCACTGCCACCCTCTGGTTCATCACTGCCACCTTGTGGTTCGCCACTACCACCCTCTTGTTCACCACTGCCACCCTCTGGTTCATCACTGCCACCCGCTGGTTCGCCACTACCACCTTCTTGTTCACCACTGCCACCCTCTGGTTCATCACTGCCACCCACTGGTTCATCACTGCCACCCTCTAGTTCACCTCTGAAACCCTCTGGTTCACCCCTGCCACTCTCAGGTTCAGCACTCAACACTGCCACCGTCTGGTTCATCACAGCACCCTCTGGTTCACCCCTGCTGCCAACCTCTGGTTCACCACTGTCACCCTCTGGTTCACCACTACCACCCTCTTGTTCACCACTGCCACCCGCTGGTTCATCACTGCCACCCTCTGGTTCATTACTGCCACCCTCTGGTTCGCCACTGCCACCCTCAGGATCATCACTGCCACCCTCTGGTTCATCACTGCCACCCTCTGGTTCACCACTGCCACCCACTGGTTTATCACTGCCACCCTCTGGTTCATTACTGCCACCCTCTGGTTTGCAACTGCCACCCTCAGGATCATCACTGCCACCCTCTGGTTCATCACTGCCACCCTCTGGTTCACCACTGCCACCCTCTGGTTCACCACTGCCACCCTCCAGTTCATAACTGCCAACCTCTGGTTCACCACTGCCACCCTCTGGTTCATCATAGCACCCTCTGGTTCACCACTGTCACCCTCTGGTTACCCCTGCCACCCTCTGGTTCATTACTGTTACTGCCACCCTCTGGTTCACCTCTCCCACCCTCAGGTTCAGCACTCACTACTGCCCCCCTCTGGTTCTTCACAGCACCCTATGCTTAACCCATGCTGCCACCCTCTGGTTCAGCACTCATCACTGCCACCCTCTGGTTCATCACAGCACCCTCTGGTTCACCACTACCACCCTCTGGTTCACCACTACCACCCTCTTGTTCACCACTGCCACCCTCTGGTTCATCACTGCCACCCTCTGGTTCACCTCTACCACCCTCTTGTTCACCACTGCCAACCATTGGTTCATCACTGCCACCTTGTGGTTCGCCACTACCACCCTCTTGTTCACCACTGCCACCCTCTGGTTCAGCACTGCCACCCGCTGGTTTGCCACTACCACCTTCTTGTTCACCACTGCCACCCTCTGGTTCATCACTGCCACCCACTGGTTCATCACTGCCACCCTCTAGTTCACCACTGAAACCCTCTGGTTCACCCCTGCCACTCTCAGGTTCAGCACTCACCACTGCCGCCGTCTGGTTCATCACAGCACCCTCTGGTTCACCCCTGCTGCCACCCTCTGGTTCACCACTGTCACCCTCTGGTTCACCACTACCACCCTCTTGTTCACCACTGCCACCCTCTGGTTCATCACTGCCACCCTCTGGTTCATTACTGCCACCCTCTGGTTTGCCACTGCCACCCTCAGGATCATCACTGCCGCCCAATGGTTCATCACTGCCACCCTCTGGTTCACCACTGCCACCCTCTGTTTTATCACTGCCACCCTCTGGTTCATTACTGCCACCCTCTGGTTTGCAACTGCCACCCTCAGGATCATCACTGCCACCCTCTGGTTCATCACTGCCACCCTCTGGTTCACCACTGCCACCCTCTGGTTCATCACTGCCACCCTCTGGTTCATCACTGCCACCCTCTGGTTCACCACTGCCACCCTTTGGTTCACCCCTGCCACCCTCAGTCAGCTTCAGCACTCACTACTGCCACACTCTGGTTCATCACAGCACCCTCTGGTTCACCACTGTCACACTCTGGTTCACCACTACCACCATCTTGTTCACCACTGCCACCCTCTGGTTCGTCACTGCCACCCTCTGGTTCGCCACTACCACCCTCTTGTTCACCACTGCCACCCTCTGGTTCATCACTGCCACCCTCTGGTTTGCCACTACCACCCTCTTGTTCACCACTGCCAACCTCTGGTTCATCACTGCCACCCACTGGTTCGCCACTACCACCTCCTTGTTCACCACTGCCACCCTCTGGTTCATCACTGCCACCCTCTGGTTCATCACTGCCACCCTCTAGTTCACCACTGCCACCCTCTGGTTCACTACTGCCACCCTCTGGTTCATCACAGCACCCTCTGGTTCACCACTGACACCCTCTTGTTCAATACTGCCACCCTCTGGTTCATCATTGCCACCCTCTGGTTCGCCACTACCACCCTCTTGTTCACCACTGCCACCCTCCGGTTCATCACTGCCACCCTTTGGTTCACCACTACCACCCTCTTTTTCACGACTGCCACCCTCTGGTTCATCACTGCCACCCTCTGGTTCATTACTGCCACCCTCTGGTTCGCCACTGCCACCCTCAGGATCATCACTGCCACCCTCTGGTTCATCACTGCCACCCTCTGGTTCACCACTGCCACCCGATGGTTCACCACTGACACCCTCTGGTTCACCATTGCCACCCTCTGGTTCATCACTGACACCCTCTGGTTCACCCCTGCCACTCTCAGGTTCAGCACTCACCACTGCCGCCGTCTGGTTCATCACAGCACCCTCTGGTTCACCCCTGCTGCCACCCTCTGGTTCACCACTGTCACCCTCTGGTTCACCACTACCACCCTCTTGTTCACCACTGCCACCCTCTGGTTCATCACTGCCACCCTCTGGTTCATTACTGCCACCCTCTGGTTTGCCACTGCCACCCTCAGGATCATCACTGCCGCCCAATGGTTCATCACTGCCACCCTCTGGTTCACCACTGCCACCCTCTGTTTTATCACTGCCACCCTCTGGTTCATTACTGCCACCCTCTGGTTTGCAACTGCCACCCTCAGGATCATCACTGCCACCCTCTGGTTCATCACTGCCACCCTCTGGTTCACCACTGCCACCCTCTGGTTCATCACTGCCACCCTCTGGTTCATCACTGCCACCCTCTGGTTCACCACTGCCACCCTTTGGTTCACCCCTGCCACCCTCAGCTTCAGCACTCACTACTGCCACACTCTGGTTCATCACAGCACCCTCTGGTTCACCACTGTCACACTCTGGTTCACCACTACCACCATCTTGTTCACCACTGCCACCCTCTGGTTCGTCACTGCCACCCTCTGGTTCGCCACTACCACCCTCTTGTTCACCACTGCCACCCTCTGGTTCATCACTGCCACCCTCTGGTTTGCCACTACCACCCTCTTGTTCACCACTGCCACCCTCTGGTTCATCACTGCCACCCTCTGGTTCATTACTGCCACCCTCTGGTTCGCCACTGCCACCCTCAGGATCATCACTGCCACCCTCTGGTTCACCACTGACACCCTCTGGTTCACCACTGCCACCCTCTGGTTCATCACTGACACCCTCTGGTTCACCCCTGCCACCCTCAGGTTCAGCACTCACTACTGCCACCCTCTGGTTTATCACAGCACCCTCTGGTTCACCCCTGCTGCCACCCTCTGGTTCAGCACTACCACCTTCTTGTTCACCACTGCCACCCTCTGGTTCTTCACTGCCACCCTGTGGTTCATTACTGCCACCCTCTGGTTAGTCACTGCCACCCTGTAGTTCACCACTGCCACCCTCTGGTTCGCCACTACCACCTTCTTGTTCACCACTGCCACCCTCTAGTCCATCACTGCCACCCTCTGGTTCATCAATGCCACCCTCTAGTTCACCACTGCCACGTCTGGTTCATCACAGCACCCTCTGGTTCACCCCTGCTGCCACCCTCTGGTTCAGCACTCACCACTGCCACCCTCTGGTTCATCACACCACCCTCTTGTTCACCACTGTCACCCTCTGGTTCATCACTACCACCCTCTTGTTCACCCCTGCCACCCTCTGGTTCATCACTGCCACCCTCTGGTTCATTACTGCCACCCTCTGGTTCGCCAGTGCCACCCTCGGGATCATCACTGCCACCCTCTGGTTCATTACTGCCACCCTCTGGTTCACCACTGCCACCCTCTGGTTCACCACTGACACCCTCTGGTTCACCACTGACACCCTCTGGTTCACCACTGCCACCCTCTGGTTCAGCACTCACAACTGCCACCCTCTGGTTCATCACATCACCCTCTGATTCACCCCTGCTGCCACCCTCTGGTTCAGCACTCACCACTGCCACCCTCTGGTTCATCACAGCACCCTCTGGTTCACCACTGTCACCCTCTGGTTCATCACTGCCACCCTCTGGTTTATCACTGCCACCCTCTGGTTCATTACTGTCACCCTCTGGTTTGCAACTGCCACCCTCAGGATCATCACTGCCACCCTCTGGTTCATCACTGCCACCCTCTGGTTTACCACTGCCACCCTCTGGTTCACCACTGCCACCCTCTGGTTCATCACAGCACCCTCTGGTTCACCACTGACACCCTCTGGTTCACCCCTGCCAACCTCTGGTTCATTACTGCCACCCTCTGTTTCACCACTGCCACCCTCAGGATCATCATTGCCACCCTCTGGCTCACCACTGCCACCCTCTGGTTCATCACAGCACCCTCTGGTTCACCACTGACACCCTCTGGTTCACCCCTGCCACCCTCAGGTTCAGCACTCACTACTGCCACCCTCTGGTTCATCACTGCCACCCTGTGGTTCATTACTGCCACCCTCTGGTTCGTCACTGCCACCCTGTAGTTCACCACTGCCACCCTTTAGTTCGCCACTACCACCCTCTTGTTCACCACTGCCACCCTCTGGTTCATCACTGCTACCCTCTGGTTCATTACTGCCACCCTCTGGTTCGCCACTGCCACCCTCGGGATCATCACTGCCACCCTCTGGTTCATCACTGCCACCCTCTGGTTCACCACTGCCACCCTCTGGTTCACCACTGACACCCTCTGGTTCACCACTGCCACCCTCTGGTTCACCACTGCGACCCTCTGGTTCAGCACTCACTACTGCCACCCTCTGGTTCACCACATCACCCTCTGATTCACCCCTGCTGCCACCCTCTGGTTCGCCACTGCCACCCTCGGGATCATCACAGCACCCTCTGGTTCACCACTGTCACCCTCTGGTTCACCACTACCACCCTGTTGTTCACCACTTCCACCCTCTGGTTTATCACTGCCACCCTCTGGTTCATTACTGCCACCCTCTGGTTTGCAACTGCCACCCTCAGGATCATCACTGCTACCCTCTGGTTCGCCACTGCCACCCTCAGGATCATCACTGCCACCCTCTGGTTCACCACTGCAACCCTCTGGTTCATCACAGCACCCTCTGGTTCACCACTGACGCCCTCTGGTTCACCCCTGCCACCCTCAGGTTCAGCACTCACTACTGCCACCCTCTGGTTCATCATAGCACCCTCTGGTTCACAACTGCCACCCTCTGGTTTACCACTACCACCCTCTTGTTCACCACTGCCACCCTCTGGTTCATCACTGCCACCCTCTGGTTCGCCTCTACCACCCTCTTGTTCACCACTGCCACCCTCTGGTTCATCACTGCCACCTTGTGGTTCGCCACTACCACCCTCTTGTTCACCACTGCCACCCTCTGGTTCATCACTGCCACCCGCTGGTTCGCCACTACCACCTTCTTGTTCACCACTGCCACCCTCTGGTTCATCACTGCCACCCACTGGTTCATCACTGCCACCCTCTAGTTCACCACTGAAATCCTCTGGTTCACCCCTGCCACTCTCAGGTTCAGCACTCACCACTGCCACCGTCTGGTTCATCACAGCACCCTCTGGTTCACCCCTGATGCCACTCTCTGGTTCAGCACTCACCACTGCCACCCTCTGGTTCATCACACCATCCTCTTGTTCACCACTGTCACCCTCTAGTTCATCACTACCACCCTCTTGTTCACCACTGCCACCCTCTGGTTCGCCACTGCCACCCTCGGGATCATCACTGCCACCCTCTGGTTCATCACTGCCACCCTCTGGTTCACCACTGCCACCCTCTGGTTCACCACTGACACCCTCTGGTTCACCACTGCCACCCTCTGGTTCATCACTGCCACCCTCTAGTTCACCACTGAAATCCTCTGGTTCACCCCTGCCACTCTCCGGTTCAGCACTCACCACTGCCACCGTCTGGTTCATCACAGCACCCTCTGGTTCACCCCTGATGCCACTCTCTGGTTCAGCACTCACCACTGCCACCCTCTGGTTCATCACACCATCCTCTTGTTCACCACTGTCACCCTCTAGTTCATCACTACCACCCTCTTGTTCACCAGTGCCACCCTCTGGTTCGCCACTGCCACCCTCGGGATCATCACTGCCACCCTCTGGTTCATCACTGCCACCCTCTGGTTCACCACTGCCACCCTCTGGTTCACCACTGACACCCTCTGGTTCACCACTGCCACCCTCTGGTTCATCACTGCCACCCTCTGGTTCACCCCTGCCACCCTCAGGTTCAGCACTCACTACTGCCACCCTCCGGTTCATCTCATCACCCTCTGATTCACCCCTGCTGCCACCCTCTGGTTCAGCACTCACCACTGCCACCCTCTGGTTCATCACAGCACCCTCTGGTTCACCACTGTCACCCTCTGGTTCACCACTACCACCCTCTTGTTCACCACTGCCACCCTCTGGTTTGCAACTGCCACCCTCAGGATCATCACTGCCACCCTCTTGTTTACCACTGCCACCCTCTGGTTCACCACTGCCACCCTCTGGTTCATCACAGCACCCTCTGGTTCACCACTGACACCCTCTGGTTCACCCCTGCCACCCTCTGGTTCATTACTGCCACCCTCTGGTTCACCACTGCCACCCTCTGGATCATCACTGCCACCCTCTGGTTCGCCACTGCCACCCTCAGGATCATCACTGCCACCCTCTGGTTCATCACTGCCACCCTCTGGTTCATTACTGCCACCCTCTGGTTCGTGACTGCCACCCTCAGGATCATCACTGCCACCCTCTGGTTCATCACTGCCACCCTCTGGTTCACCACTGCTACCCTCTGGTTCACCACTGACACCCTCTGGTTCACCACTGCCACCCTCTGGTTTATCATTGCCACCCTCTGGTTCACCCCTGCCACCCTCTGGTTCAGCACTCACTACTGCCACCCTCAGGTTCAGCACTCACTACTGCCCCCCTCTGGTTCTTCACGGCACCCTATGCTTCACCCATGCTGCCACCCTCTGGTTCAGCACTCATCACTGCCACCCTCTGGTTTATCACAGCACCCTGTGGTTCACCACTGCCACCCTCTGGTTCACCACTACCACCCTCTTGTTCACCACTGCCACCCTCTGGTTCATCACTGCCACCCTCTGGTTCGCCTCTACCACCCTCTTGTTCACCACTGCCACCCTCTGGTTCATCACTGCCACCCTCTGGTTCGCCTCTACCACCCTCTTGTTCACCACTGCCACCCTCTGGTTCATCACTGCCACCCGCTGGTTCGCCACTACCACCTTCTTGTTCACCACTGCCACCCTCTGGTTCATCACTGCCACCCACTGGTTCATCACTGCCACCCTCTAGTTCACCTCTGAAACCCTCTGGTTCACCCCTGCCACTCTCAGGTTCAGCACTCAACACTGCCACCGTCTGGTTCATCACAGCACCCTCTGGTTCACCCCTGCTGCCAACCTCTGGTTCACCACTGTCACCCTCTGGTTCACCACTACCACCCTCTTGTTCACCACTGCCACCCGCTGGTTCATCACTGCCACCCTCTGGTTCATTACTGCCACCCTCTGGTTCGCCACTGCCACCCTCAGGATCATCACTGCCACCCTCTGGTTCATCACTGCCACCCTCTGGTTCACCACTGCCACCCACTGGTTTATCACTGCCACCCTCTGGTTCATTACTGCCACCCTCTGGTTTGCAACTGCCACCCTCAGGATCATCACTGCCACCCTCTGGTTCATCACTGCCACCCTCTGGTTCACCACTGCCACCCTCTGGTTCACCACTGCCACCCTCCAGTTCATAACTGCCAACCTCTGGTTCACCACTGCCACCCTCTGGTTCATCATAGCACCCTCTGGTTCACCACTGTCACCCTCTGGTTACCCCTGCCACCCTCTGGTTCATTACTGTTACTGCCACCCTCTGGTTCGCCACTGCTAGCCTCAGGATCATCACTGCCACCCTCTGCTTCACCACTGCCACCCTCTGGTTCACCACAGCACCCTCTGGTTCACCACTGACACCCTCTGGTTCACCCCTGCCACCCTCAGGTTCAGCACTCACTACTGCCACCCTCTGGTTCATCATAGCACCCTCTGGTTCATCAGTGCCACCCTCTGGTTCATTACTGCCACCCTCTGGTTTGCCACTGCCACCCTCTGGTTCATCACTGCCACCCTCTGGTTCATTACTGCCACCCTCTGGTTCGCCACTGCCACCCTCAGGATCATCACTGCCACCCTCTGGTTCATCACTGCCACCCTCTGGTTCACCACTGCCACCCTTTGGTTCACCCCTGCCACCCTCAGCTTCAGCACTCACTACTGCCACACTCTTGTTCATCACAGCACCCTCTGGTTCACCACTGTCACACTCTGGTTCACCACTACCACCATTTTGTCACCACTGCCACCCTCTGGTTCGTCACTGCCACCCTCTGGTTCGCCACTACCACCCTCTTGTTCACCACTGCCACCCTCTGGTTCATCACTGCCACCCTCTGGTTTGCCACTACCACCCTCTTGTTCACCACTGCCAACCTCTGGTTCATCACTTCCACCCACTGGTTCGCCACTACCACCTTCTTGTTCACCACTGCCACCCTCTGGTTCATCACTGCCACCCTCTGGTTCATCACTGCCACCCTCTAGTTCACCACTGCCACCCTCTGGTTCACTACTGCCACCCTCTGGTTCATCACAGCACCCTCTGGTTCACCACTGACACCTTCTTGTTCACCACTGCCACCCTCTGGTTCATCATTGCCACCCTCTGGTTCGCCACTACCACCCTCTTGTTCACCACTGCCACCCTCCGGTTCATCACTGCCACCCCCTGGTTCATTACTGCCACCCTCTGGTTCGCCACTGCCACCCTCAGGATCATCACTGCCACCCTCTGGTTCATCACAGCACCCTCTGGTTCACCACTGTCACCCTCTGGTTTATCACTGCCACCCTCTGGTTTATCACTGCCACCCACTGGTTCATTACTGCCACCCTCTGGTTTGCAACTGCCACCCTCTGGTTCATCACAGCACCCTCTGGTTCACCACTGTTACCCTCTGGTTCAGCACTCACCACTGCCACCCTCTGGTTCATCACACCACCCTCTTGTTCACCACTGTCACCCTCTGGTTCATCACTACCACCCTCTTGTTCACCACTGCCACCCTCTGGTTCATCACTGCCACTCTCTGGTTCATTACTGCCACCCTCTGGTTCGCCACTGCCACCCTCGGGATCATCACTGCCACCCTCTGGTTCATCACTGCCACCCTCTGGTTCACCACTGCCACCCTCTGGTTCACCACTGACACCATCTGGTTCACCACTGACACCCTCTGGTTCACCACTGACACCCTCTGGTTCACCACTGACACCCTCTGGTTCAGCACTCACTACTGCCACCCTCTGGTTCATCACATCACCCTCTGATTCACCCCTGCTGCCACCCTCTGGTTCAGCACTCACCACTGCCACCCTCTGGTTCATCACAGCACCCTCTGGTTCACCACTGTCACCCTCTGGTTCACCACTACCACCCTCTTGTTTACCACTGCCACCCTCTGGTTTATCACTGCCACCCTCTGGTTCATTATTGCCACCCTCCCGGTTTGCAACTGCCACCCTCAGGATCATCACTGCCACCCTCTGGTTCATCACTGCCACCCTCCGGTTTACCACTGCCACCCTCTGGTTAACCACTGCCACCCTCTGGTTCATCACAGCACCCTCTGGTTCACCACTGACACCCTCTGGTTCACCCCTGCCAACCTCTGGTTCATTACTGCCACCCTCTGGTTCACCACTGCCACCCTCAGGATTATCATTGCCACCCTCTGGTTAACCACTGCCACCCTCTGGTTCATCACAGCAACCTCTGGTTCACCACTGACACCCTCTGGTTCACCCCTGCCACCCTCAGGTTCAGCACTCACTACTGCCACCCTCTGGTTCATCATAGCACCCTCTGGTTCATCACTGCCACCCTGTGGTTCATCACTGCCACCCTCTGGTTCGTCACTGCCACCCTGTAGTTCACCACTGCCACCCTTTGGTTCACCACTACCACCCTCTTGTTCACCACTGCCACCCTCTGGTTTATCACTGCCACCCTCTGGTTCTTTACTGCCACCCTCTGGTTCGCCACTGCCACCCTCGGGATCATCACTGCCACCCTCTGGTTCATCACTGCTACCTTCTGGTTCACCACTGCCACCCTCTGGTTCACCACTGACACCCTCTGGTTCACCACTGCCACCCTCTGGTTCACCACTGCCACCCTCTGGTTCAGCACTCACTACTGCCACCCTCTGGTTCACCACATCACCCTCTGATTCACCCCTGCTGCCACCCTCTGGTTCAGCACTCACCAATGCAACCCTCTGGTTCATCACAGCACCCTCTGGTTCACCACTGTCACCCTCTGGTTCACCACTACCACCCTCTTGTTCACCACTGCCACCCTCTGGTTTATCACTGCCACCCTCTGGTTCATTACTACCACCCTCTGGTTTGCAACTGCCACCCTCAGGATCATCACTGCTACCCTCTGGTTCGCCACTGCCACCCTCAGGATCATCACTGCCACCCTCTGGTTCACCACTGCCACCCTCTGGTTCATCACATCACCCTCTGGTTCACCACTGACACCCTCTGGTTCACCCCTGCCACCCTCAGGTTCAGCACTCACTACTGCCACCCTCTGGTTCATCATAGCACCCTCTGGTTCATCACTGCCACCCTCTGGTTCATTACTGCTACCCTCTGGTTCGCCACTGCCACCCTCAGGATCATCACTGCTACCCTCTGGTTCATCACTGCCACCCTCTGGTTCATTACTGCCACCCTCTGGTTCACCACTGCCACCCTCAGGATCATCACTGCCACCCTCTGGTTCATCACTGCCACCCTCTGGTTCATCACTGCCACCCGCTGGTTCGCCACTACCACCTTCTTGTTCACCACTGCCACCCTCTGGTTCATCACTGCCCCCTCTGGTTCTTCACAGCACCCTATGCTTCACCCATGCTGCCACCCTCTGGTTCAGCACTCATCACTGCCACCCTCTGGTTCATCACAGCACGCTCTGGTTCACAACTGCCACCCTCTGGTTCACCACTACCACCCTCTTGTTCACCACTGCCACCCTCTAGTTCATCACTGCCACCCTCTGGTTCGCCTCTACCACCCTCTTGTTCACCACTGCCACCCTCTGGTTCATCACTGCCACCTTGTGGTTCGCCACTACCACCCTCTTGTTCACCACTGCCACCCTCTGGTTCATCACTGCCACCTGCTGTTTCGCCACTACCACCTTCTTGTTCACCACTGCCACCCTCTGGTTCATCACTGCCACCCACTGGTTCATCACTGCCACCCTCTAGTTCACCACTGAAATCCTCTGGTTCACCCCTGCCACTCTCAGGTTCAGCACTCACCACTGCCACCGTCTGGTTCATCACAGCACCCTCTGGTTCACCCCTGCTGCCACCCCTGGTTCACCACTGTCACCCTCTTGTTCACCACTGCCACCCTCTGGTTCATTACTGCCACCCTCTGGTTAGCCACTGCCACCCTCAGGATCATCACTGCCACCCTCTGGTTCATCACTGCCACCCTCTGGTTCACCACTGCAACCCTCTGGTTTATCACTGCCACCCTCAGGTTCATTACTGCCACCCTCTGGTTTGCAACTGCCACCCTCAGGATTATCACTGCCACCCTCTGGTTCTCCACTGCCACCCTCTGGTTCAGCACTTCCACCCTCTGGTTCATCACAGCACCCTCTGGTTCACCACTGTCACCCTCTGGTTCACCCCTGCCACCCTCTGGTTCATTACTGCCACCCTCTGGTTCGCCACTGCCACCCTCAGGATCATCACTGACACCCTCTGGTTCATCACTGCCACCCCTGGTTCACCCCTCCCATCCTCAGGTTCAGCACTCACTACTGCCCCCCTCTGGTTCTTCACAGCACCCTATGCTTCACCCATGCTGCCACCCTCTGGTTCAGCACTCATCACAGCCACCCTCTGGTTCATCACAGCACCCTCTGGTTCACCACTGCACCCTCTGGATCACCACTAGCACCCTCTTGTTCACCCCTGCCACCCTCTGGTTCATCACTGCCACCCTCTGGTTCAACTCTACCACCCTCTTGTTCAGACTGCCAACCATTGGTTCATCACTGCCACCTTGTGGTTCGCCACTACCACCCTCTTGTTCACCACTGCCACCCTCTGGTTCATCACTGCCACCCGCTGGTTCGCCACTACCACCTTCTTGTTCACCACTGCCACCCTCTGGTTCATCACTGCCATCCACTGGTTCATCACTGCCACCCTCTAGTTCACCACTGAAACCCTCTGGTTCACCCCTGACACTCTCAGGTTCAGCACTCACCACTGCCACCGTCTGGTTCATCACAGCACCCTCTGGTTCACCCCTGCTGCCACCCTCTGGTTCACCACTGTCACCCTCTGGTTTACCACTACCACCCTCTTGTTCACCACTGCCACCCTTGGTTCATCATTGCCACCCTCTGGTTCATTACGGCCACCCTCTGGTTTGCCACTGCCACCCTCAGGATCATCACTGCCACCCTCTGGTTCATCACTGCCACCCTCTAGTTCACCACTGCCACCCTCTGTTTTATCACTGCCACCCTCTGGTTCATTACTGCCACCCTCTGGTTTGCAACTGCCACCCTCAGGATCATCACTGCCACCCTCTGGTTCATCACTGCCACCCTCTGGTTCACCACTGCCACCCTCTGGTTCACCACTGCCACCCTCTGGTTCATCACAGCACCCTCTGGTTCACCACTGTCACCCTCTGGTTCACCCCTGCCACCCCCTGGTTCATTACTGCCACCCACTGGTTCGCCACTGCCACCCTCAGGATCATCACTGCCACCCTCTGGTTCACCACTGCCACCCTCTGGTTCACCCCTGCCACCCTCAGGTTCAGCACTCACCACTGCCACCGTCTGGTTCATCACAGCACCCTCTGGTTCACCCCTGCTGCCACCCCTGGTTCACCACTGTCACCCTCTTGTTCACCACTGCCACCCTCTGGTTCATTACTGCCACCCTCTGGTTAGCCACTGCCACCCTCAGGATCATCACTGCCACCCTCTGGTTCATCACTGCCACCCTCTGGTTCACCACTGCAACCCTCTGGTTTATCACTGCCACCCTCAGGTTCATTACTGCCACCCTCTGGTTTGCAACTGCCACCCTCAGGATTATCACTGCCACCCTCTGGTTCTCCACTGCCACCCTCTGGTTCAGCACTTCCACCCTCTGGTTCATCACAGCACCCTCTGGTTCACCACTGTCACCCTCTGGTTCACCCCTGCCACCCTCTGGTTCATTACTGCCACCCTCTGGTTCGCCACTGCCACCCTCAGGATCATCACTGACACCCTCTGGTTCACCACTGCCACCCCCTGGTTCATCACTGCCACCCCTGGTTCACCCCTCCCATCCTCAGGTTCAGCACTCACTACTGCCCCCCTCTGGTTCTTCACAGCACCCTATGCTTCACCCATGCTGCCACCCTCTGGTTCAGCACTCATCACAGCCACCCTCTGGTTCATCACAGCACCCTCTGGTTCACCACTGCACCCTCTGGATCACCACTACCACCCTCTTGTTCACCCCTGCCACCCTCTGGTTCATCACTGCCACCCTCTGGTTCAACTCTACCACCCTCTTGTTCAGACTGCCAACCATTGGTTCATCACTGCCACCTTGTGGTTCGCCACTACCACCCTCTTGTTCACCACTGCCACCCTCTGGTTCATCACTGCCACCCGCTGGTTCGCCACTACCACCTTCTTGTTCACCACTGCCACCCTCTGGTTCATCACTGCCATCCACTGGTTCATCACTGCCACCCTCTAGTTCACCACTGAAACCCTCTGGTTCACCCCTGACACTCTCAGGTTCAGCACTCACCACTGCCACCGTCTGGTTCATCACAGCACCCTCTGGTTCACCCCTGCTGCCACCCTCTGGTTCACCACTGTCACCCTCTGGTTCACCACTACCACCCTCTTGTTCACCACTGCCACCCTCTGGTTCATCATTGCCACCCTCTGGTTCATTACGGCCACCCTCTGGTTTGCCACTGCCACCCTCAGGATCATCACTGCCACCCTCTGGTTCATCACTGCCACCCTCTAGTTCACCACTGCCACCCTCTGTTTTATCACTGCCACCCTCTGGTTCATTACTGCCACCCTCTGGTTCACCACTGCCACCCTCAGGATCATCACTGCCACCCTCTGGTTCATCACTGCCACCCTCTGGTTCAACACTGCCACCCTCTGGTTCACCACTGCCACCCTCTGGTTCATCACAGCACCCTCTGGTTCACCACTGTCACCCTCTGGTTCACCCCTGCCACCCCCTGGTTCATTACTGCCACCCACTGGTTCGCCACTGCCACCCTCAGGATCATCACTGCCACCCTCTGGTTCACCACTGCCACCCTCTGGTTCACCCCTGCCACCCTCAGGTTCAGCACTCACTACTGCAACCCTCTGGTTCATCATAGCACCCTCTGATTCATCACTGCCACCCTCTGGTTCATTACTGACACCCTCTGGTTCACCACTGACACCCTCTGGTTCACCCCTGCCACCCTCAGGTTCAGCCCTCACTACTGCCACCCTCTGGTTCATCATAGCACCCTCTGGTTCATCACTGCCACCCTCTGGTTCATTACTGCTACCCTCTGGTTCGCCACTGCCACCCTCAGGATCATTACTGCTACCCTCTGGTTCATCACTGCCACCCTCTGGTTCATTACTGCCACCCTCTGGTTCGCCACTGCCACCCTCAGGATCATCACTGCCACCCTCTGGTTCATCACTGCCACCCTCTGGTTCATCACTGCCACCCGCTGGTTCGCCACTACCACCTTCTTGTTCACCACTGCCACCCTCTGGTTCATCACTGCCCCCTCTGGTTCTTCACAGCACCCTATGCTTCACCCATGCTGCCACCCTCTGGTTCAGCACTCATCACTGCCACCCTCTGGTTCATCACAGCACGCTCTGGTTCACAACTGCCACCCTCTGGTTCACCACTACCACCCTCTTGTTCACCACTGCCACCCTCTGGTTCATCACTGCCACCCTCTGGTTCGCCTCTACCACCCTCTTGTTCACCACTGCCACCCTCTGGTTCATCACTGCCACCTTGTGGTTCGCCACTACCACCCTCTTGTTCACCACTGCCACCCTCTGGTTCATCACTGCCACCTGCTGTTTCGCCACTACCACCTTCTTGTTCACCACTGCCACCCTCTGGTTCATCACTGCCACCCACTGGTTCATCACTGCCACCCTCTAGTTCACCACTGAAATCCTCTTGTTCACCCCTGCCACTCTCAGGTTCAGCACTCACCACTGCCACCGTCTGGTTCATCCCAGCACCCTCTGGTTCACCCCTGCTGCCACCCCTGGTTCACCACTGTCACCCTCTTGTTCACCACTGCCACCCTCTGGTTCATTACTGCCACCCTCTGGTTAGCCACTGCCACCCTCAGGATCATCACTGCCACCCTCTGGTTCATCACTGCCACCCTCTGGTTCACCACTGCAACCCTCTGGTTTATCACTGCCACCCTCGGGTTCATTACTGCCACCCTCTGGTTTGCAACTGCCACCCTCAGGATTATCACTGCCACCCTCTGGTTCTCCACTGCCACCCTCTGGTTCAGCACTTCCACCCTCTGGTTCATCACAGCACCCTCTGGTTCACCACTGTCACCCTCTGGTTCACCCCTGCCACCCTCTGGTTCATTACTGCCACCCTCTGGTTCGCCACTGCCACCCTCAGGATCATCACTGACACCCTCTGGTTCACCACTGCCACCCCCTGGTTCATCACTGCCACCCCTGGTTCACCCCTCCCATCCTCAGGTTCACCACTCACTACTGCCCCCCTCTGGTTCTTCACAGCACCCTATGCTTCACCCATGCTGCCACCCTCTGGTTCAGCACTCATCACAGCCACCCTCTGGTTCATCACAGCACCCTCTGGTTCACCACTGCACCCTCTGGATCACCACTACCACCCTCTTGTTCACCCCTGCCACCCTCTGGTTCATCACTGCCACCCTCTGGTTCAACTCTACCACCCTCTTGTTCACCACTGCCAACCATTGGTTCATCACTGCCACCTTGTGGTTCGCCACTACCACCCTCTTGTTCACCACTGCCACCCTCTGGTTCATCACTGCCACCCGCTGGTTCGCCACTACCACCTTCTTGTTCACCACTGCCACCCTCTGGTTCATCACTGCCATCCACTGGTTCATCACTGCCACCCTCTAGTTCACCACTGAAACCCTCTGGTTCACCCCTGCCACTCTCAGGTTCAGCACTCACCACTGCCACCGTCTGGTTCATCACAGCACCCTCTGGTTCACCCCTGCTGCCACCCTCTGGTTCACCACTGTCACCCTCTGGTTCACCACTACCACCCTCTTGTTCACCACTGCCACCCTCTGTTTTATCACTGCCACCCTCTGGTTCATTACTGCCACCCTCTGGTTTGCAACTGCCACCCTCAGGATCATCACTGCCACCCTCTGGTTCATCACTGCCACCCTCTGGTTCACCACTGCCACCCTCTGGTTCACCACTGCCACCCTCTGGTTCATCACAGCACCCTCTGGTTCACCACTGTCACCCTCTGGTTCACCCCTGCCACCCCCTGGTTCATTACTGCCACCCACTGGTTCACCACTGCCACCCTCAGGATCATCACTGCCACCCTCTGGTTCACCACTGCCACCCTCTGGTTCACCCCTGCCACCCTCAGGTTCAGCACTCACTACTGCAACCCTCTGGTTCATCATAGCACCCTCTGATTCATCACTGCCACCCTCTGGTTCATTACTGACACCCTCTGGTTTGCCACTGCCACCCTCAGGATCATCACTGCCACCCTCTGGTTCATCACTGCCACCCTCTGGTTCATTACTGCCGCCCTCTGGGTCGCCACTGCCACCCTCAGGATAATCACTGCCACCCTCTGGTTCATCACTGCCACCCTCTGGTTCATTACTGCCACCCTCTGGTTTGCCACTGCCACCCTCAGGATCACCACTGTCACCCTCTGGTTCACCACTACCACCCTCTTGTTCACCACTGCCACCCACTGGTTCATCACTGCCACCCTCTGGTTAATTACTGCCACCCTCTGGTTCGCCACTGCCACCCTCAGGATCATCACTGCCACCCTCTGGTTCATCACTGCCACCCTCTGGTTCACCACTGCCACCCTCTGGTTTATCACTGCCACCCTCTGGTTTATCACTGCCACCCACTGGTTCATTACTGCCACCCTCTGGTTTGCAACTGCCACCCTCTGGTTCATCACAGCACCCTCTGGTTCACCACTGTTACCCTCTGGTTCACCCCTGCCACCCTCTGGTTCATTACTGCCACCCTCTGGTTCGCCACTGCCACCCTCAGGATCATCACTGCCACCCTCTGGTTCATCACTGCCACCTTCTGGTTCACCACTCCTACCCTCTGGTTCACCACTGACACCCTCTGGTTCACCACTGCCACCCTCTGGTTCATAACTGCCACCCTCTGGTTCACCCCTGCCCCCCTCAGGTTCAGCACTCAGTACTGTCCCCCTCTGGTTCTTCACAGCACCCTATGCTACACCCATGCTGCCACCCTCTGGTTCAGCACTCATCACTGCCACCCTCTGGTTCATCACAGCACCCTCTGGTTCACCACTGCCACCCTCTGGTTCACCACTACCACCCTCTTGTTCACCACTGCCACCCTCTGGTTCATCACTGCCACCCTCTGGCTCGCCACTACCACCCTCTTGTTCACCACTGCCACCCTCTGGTTTATCACTGCCACCCTCTGGTTCATTACTGCCACCCTCTGGTTTGCAACTGCCACCCTCAGGTTCATTACGGCCACCCTCTGGTTCATCACTGCCACCCTCTGGTTCACCACTGCCACCCTCTGGGTCACCACTTCCACCCTCTGGTTCATCACAGCACCCTCTGGTTCACCACTGACACCCTCTGGTTCACCCCTGCCCCCCTCAGGTTCAGCACTCACTACTGCCACCCTCTGGTTCATCATAGCACCCTCTGGTTCATCACTGCCACCCTATGGTTCATTACTGCCACCCTCTGGTTTGCCACTGCCACCCTCAGGATCATCACTGCCACCCTCTGGTACATCACTGCCACCCTCTGGTTCATTACTGCCACACTCTGGTTCGCCACTGCCACCCTCAGGATCATCACTGCCACCCTCTGGTTCATCACTGCCACCTTCTGGTTCACCACTGCTACCCTCTGGTTCACCACTGACACCCTCTGGTTCACCACTGCCACCCTCTGGTCCATCACTGCCACCCTCTGGTTCACCCCTGCCACCCTCTGGTTCATTACTGCCACCCTCTGGTTCGCCACTGCCACCCTCAGGATCATCACTGACACCCTCTGGTTCACCACTGCCACCCCCTGGTACATCACTGCCACCCTCTGGTTCACCTCTCCCACCCTCAGGTTCAGCACTCACTACTGCCCCCCTCTGGTTCTTCACAGCACCCTATGCTTCACCCATGCTGCCACCCTCTGGTTCAGCACTCATCACTGCCACCCTCTGGTTCATCACAGCACCCTCTGGTTCACCACTACCACCCTCTGGTTCACCACTACCACCCTCTTGTTCACCACTGCCACCCTCTGGTTCATCACTGCCACCCTCTGGTTCACCTCTACCACCCTCTTGTTCACCACTGCCAACCATTGGTTCATCACTGCCACCTTGTGGTTCGCCACTACCACCCTCTTGTTCACCACTGCCACCCTCTGGTTCAGCACTGCCACCCGCTGGTTTGCCACTACCACCTTCTTGTTCACCACTGCCACCCTCTGGTTCATCACTGCCACCCACTGGTTCATCACTGCCACCCTCTAGTTCACCACTGAAACCCTCTGGTTCACCCCTGCCACTCTCAGGTTCAGCACTCACCACTGCCGCCGTCTGGTTCATCACAGCACCCTCTGGTTCACCCCTGCTGCCACCCTCTGGTTCACCACTGTCACCCTCTGGTTCACCACTACCACCCTCTTGTTCACCACTGCCACCCTCTGGTTCATCACTGCCACCCTCTGGTTCATTACTGCCACCCTCTGGTTTGCCACTGCCACCCTCAGGATCATCACTGCCGCCCAATGGTTCATCACTGCCACCCTCTGGTTCACCACTGCCACCCTCTGTTTTATCACTGCCACCCTCTGGTTCATTACTGCCACCCTCTGGTTTGCAACTGCCACCCTCAGGATCATCACTGCCACCCTCTGGTTCATCACTGCCACCCTCTGGTTCACCACTGCCACCCTCTGGTTCATCACTGCCACCCTCTGGTTCATCACTGCCACCCTCTGGTTCACCACTGCCACCCTTTGGTTCACCCCTGCCACCCTCAGTCAGCTTCAGCACTCACTACTGCCACACTCTGGTTCATCACAGCACCCTCTGGTTCACCACTGTCACACTCTGGTTCACCACTACCACCATCTTGTTCACCACTGCCACCCTCTGGTTCGTCACTGCCACCCTCTGGTTCGCCACTACCACCCTCTTGTTCACCACTGCCACCCTCTGGTTCATCACTGCCACCCTCTGGTTTGCCACTACCACCCTCTTGTTCACCACTGCCAACCTCTGGTTCATCACTGCCACCCACTGGTTCGCCACTACCACCTCCTTGTTCACCACTGCCACCCTCTGGTTCATCACTGCCACCCTCTGGTTCATCACTGCCACCCTCTAGTTCACCACTGCCACCCTCTGGTTCACTACTGCCACCCTCTGGTTCATCACTGCCACCCTCTGGTTTGCCACTACCACCCTCTTGTTCACCACTGCCAACCTCTGGTTCATCACTGCCACCCACTGGTTCGCCACTACCACCTCCTTGTTCACCACTGCCACCCTCTGGTTCATCACTGCCACCCTCTGGTTCATCACTGCCACCCTCTAGTTCACCACTGTCACCCTCTGGTTCACCACTACCACCCTCTTGTTCACCACTGCCACCCTCTGGTTCATCACTGCCACCCTCTGGTTCATTACTGCCACCCTCTGGTTTGCCACTGCCACCCTCAGGATCATCACTGCCGCCCAATGGTTCATCACTGCCACCCTCTGGTTCACCACTGCCACCCTCTGTTTTATCACTGCCACCCTCTGGTTCATTACTGCCACCCTCTGGTTTGCAACTGCCACCCTCAGGATCATCACTGCCACCCTCTGGTTCATCACTGCCACCCTCTGGTTCACCACTGCCACCCTCTGGTTCATCACTGCCACCCTCTGGTTCATCACTGCCACCCTCTGGTTCACCACTGCCACCCTTTGGTTCACCCCTGCCACCCTCAGTCAGCTTCAGCACTCACTACTGCCACACTCTGGTTCATCACAGCACCCTCTGGTTCACCACTGTCACACTCTGGTTCACCACTACCACCATCTTGTTCACCACTGCCACCCTCTGGTTCGTCACTGCCACCCTCTGGTTCGCCACTACCACCCTCTTGTTCACCACTGCCACCCTCTGGTTCATCACTGCCACCCTCTGGTTTGCCACTACCACCCTCTTGTTCACCACTGCCAACCTCTGGTTCATCACTGCCACCCACTGGTTCGCCACTACCACCTCCTTGTTCACCACTGCCACCCTCTGGTTCATCACTGCCACCCTCTGGTTCATCACTGCCACCCTCTAGTTCACCACTGCCACCCTCTGGTTCACTACTGCCACCCTCTGGTTCATCACAGCACCCTCTGGTTCACCACTGACACCCTCTTGTTCAATACTGCCACCCTCTGGTTCATCATTGCCACCCTCTGGTTCGCCACTACCACCCTCTTGTTCACCACTGCCACCCTCCGGTTCATCACTGCCACCCTTTGGTTCACCACTACCACCCTCTTTTTCACGACTGCCACCCTCTGGTTCATCACTGCCACCCTCTGGTTCATTACTGCCACCCTCTGGTTCGCCACTGCCACCCTCAGGATCATCACTGCCACCCTCTGGTTCATTACTGCCACCCTCTGGTTCGCCACTGCCACCCTCAGGATCATCACTGACACCCTCTGGTTCACCACTGCCACCCCCTGGTTCATCACTGCCACCCCTGGTTCACCCCTCCCATCCTCAGGTTCAGCACTCACTACTGCCCCCCTCTGGTTCTTCACAGCACCCTATGCTTCACCCATGCTGCCACCCTCTGGTTCAGCACTCATCACAGCCACCCTCTGGTTCATCACAGCACCCTCTGGTTCACCACTGCACCCTCTGGATCACCACTAGCACCCTCTTGTTCACCCCTGCCACCCTCTGGTTCATCACTGCCACCCTCTGGTTCAACTCTACCACCCTCTTGTTCAGACTGCCAACCATTGGTTCATCACTGCCACCTTGTGGTTCGCCACTACCACCCTCTTGTTCACCACTGCCACCCTCTGGTTCATCACTGCCACCCGCTGGTTCGCCACTACCACCTTCTTGTTCACCACTGCCACCCTCTGGTTCATCACTGCCATCCACTGGTTCATCACTGCCACCCTCTAGTTCACCACTGAAACCCTCTGGTTCACCCCTGACACTCTCAGGTTCAGCACTCACCACTGCCACCGTCTGGTTCATCACAGCACCCTCTGGTTCACCCCTGCTGCCACCCTCTGGTTCACCACTGTCACCCTCTGGTTTACCACTACCACCCTCTTGTTCACCACTGCCACCCTTGGTTCATCATTGCCACCCTCTGGTTCATTACGGCCACCCTCTGGTTTGCCACTGCCACCCTCAGGATCATCACTGCCACCCTCTGGTTCATCACTGCCACCCTCTAGTTCACCACTGCCACCCTCTGTTTTATCACTGCCACCCTCTGGTTCATTACTGCCACCCTCTGGTTTGCAACTGCCACCCTCAGGATCATCACTGCCACCCTCTGGTTCATCACTGCCACCCTCTGGTTCACCACTGCCACCCTCTGGTTCACCACTGCCACCCTCTGGTTCATCACAGCACCCTCTGGTTCACCACTGTCACCCTCTGGTTCACCCCTGCCACCCCCTGGTTCATTACTGCCACCCACTGGTTCGCCACTGCCACCCTCAGGATCATCACTGCCACCCTCTGGTTCACCACTGCCACCCTCTGGTTCACCCCTGCCACCCTCAGGTTCAGCACTCACCACTGCCACCGTCTGGTTCATCACAGCACCCTCTGGTTCACCCCTGCTGCCACCCCTGGTTCACCACTGTCACCCTCTTGTTCACCACTGCCACCCTCTGGTTCATTACTGCCACCCTCTGGTTAGCCACTGCCACCCTCAGGATCATCACTGCCACCCTCTGGTTCATCACTGCCACCCTCTGGTTCACCACTGCAACCCTCTGGTTTATCACTGCCACCCTCAGGTTCATTACTGCCACCCTCTGGTTTGCAACTGCCACCCTCAGGATTATCACTGCCACCCTCTGGTTCTCCACTGCCACCCTCTGGTTCAGCACTTCCACCCTCTGGTTCATCACAGCACCCTCTGGTTCACCACTGTCACCCTCTGGTTCACCCCTGCCACCCTCTGGTTCATTACTGCCACCCTCTGGTTCGCCACTGCCACCCTCAGGATCATCACTGACACCCTCTGGTTCACCACTGCCACCCCCTGGTTCATCACTGCCACCCCTGGTTCACCCCTCCCATCCTCAGGTTCAGCACTCACTACTGCCCCCCTCTGGTTCTTCACAGCACCCTATGCTTCACCCATGCTGCCACCCTCTGGTTCAGCACTCATCACAGCCACCCTCTGGTTCATCACAGCACTCTCTGGTTCACCACTGCACCCTCTGGATCACCACTACCACCCTCTTGTTCACCCCTGCCACCCTCTGGTTCATCACTGCCACCCTCTGGTTCAACTCTACCACCCTCTTGTTCAGACTGCCAACCATTGGTTCATCACTGCCACCTTGTGGTTCGCCACTACCACCCTCTTGTTCACCACTGCCACCCTCTGGTTCATCACTGCCACCCGCTGGTTCGCCACTACCACCTTCTTGTTCACCACTGCCACCCTCTGGTTCATCACTGCCATCCACTGGTTCATCACTGCCACCCTCTAGTTCACCACTGAAACCCTCTGGTTCACCCCTGACACTCTCAGGTTCAGCACTCACCACTGCCACCGTCTGGTTCATCACAGCACCCTCTGGTTCACCCCTGCTGCCACCCTCTGGTTCACCACTGTCACCCTCTGGTTCACCACTACCACCCTCTTGTTCACCACTGCCACCCTCTGGTTCATCATTGCCACCCTCTGGTTCATTACGGCCACCCTCTGGTTTGCCACTGCCACCCTCAGGATCATCACTGCCACCCTCTGGTTCATCACTGCCACCCTCTAGTTCACCACTGCCACCCTCTGTTTTATCACTGCCACCCTCTGGTTCATTACTGCCACCCTCTGGTTCACCACTGCCACCCTCAGGATCATCACTGCCACCCTCTGGTTCATCACTGCCACCCTCTGGTTCAACACTGCCACCCTCTGGTTCACCACTGCCACCCTCTGGTTCATCACAGCACCCTCTGGTTCACCACTGTCACCCTCTGGTTCACCCCTGCCACCCCCTGGTTCATTACTGCCACCCACTGGTTCGCCACTGCCACCCTCAGGATCATCACTGCCACCCTCTGGTTCACCACTGCCACCCTCTGGTTCACCCCTGCCACCCTCAGGTTCAGCACTCACTACTGCAACCCTCTGGTTCATCATAGCACCCTCTGATTCATCACTGCCACCCTCTGGTTCATTACTGACACCCTCTGGTTCACCACTGACACCCTCTGGTTCACCCCTGCCACCCTCAGGTTCAGCCCTCACTACTGCCACCCTCTGGTTCATCATAGCACCCTCTGGTTCATCACTGCCACCCTCTGGTTCATTACTGCTACCCTCTGGTTCGCCACTGCCACCCTCAGGATCATTACTGCTACCCTCTGGTTCATCACTGCCACCCTCTGGTTCATTACTGCCACCCTCTGGTTCGCCACTGCCACCCTCAGGATCATCACTGCCACCCTCTGGTTCATCACTGCCACCCTCTGGTTCATCACTGCCACCCGCTGGTTCGCCACTACCACCTTCTTGTTCACCACTGCCACCCTCTGGTTCATCACTGCCCCCTCTGGTTCTTCACAGCACCCTATGCTTCACCCATGCTGCCACCCTCTGGTTCAGCACTCATCACTGCCACCCTCTGGTTCATCACAGCACGCTCTGGTTCACAACTGCCACCCTCTGGTTCACCACTACCACCCTCTTGTTCACCACTGCCACCCTCTGGTTCATCACTGCCACCCTCTGGTTCGCCTCTACCACCCTCTTGTTCACCACTGCCACCCTCTGGTTCATCACTGCCACCTTGTGGTTCGCCACTACCACCCTCTTGTTCACCACTGCCACCCTCTGGTTCATCACTGCCACCTGCTGTTTCGCCACTACCACCTTCTTGTTCACCACTGCCACCCTCTGGTTCATCACTGCCACCCACTGGTTCATCACTGCCACCCTCTAGTTCACCACTGAAATCCTCTTGTTCACCCCTGCCACTCTCAGGTTCAGCACTCACCACTGCCACCGTCTGGTTCATCCCAGCACCCTCTGGTTCACCCCTGCTGCCACCCCTGGTTCACCACTGTCACCCTCTTGTTCACCACTGCCACCCTCTGGTTCATTACTGCCACCCTCTGGTTAGCCACTGCCACCCTCAGGATCATCACTGCCACCCTCTGGTTCATCACTGCCACCCTCTGGTTCACCACTGCAACCCTCTGGTTTATCACTGCCACCCTCAGGTTCATTACTGCCACCCTCTGGTTTGCAACTGCCACCCTCAGGATTATCACTGCCACCCTCTGGTTCTCCACTGCCACCCTCTGGTTCAGCACTTCCACCCTCTGGTTCATCACAGCACCCTCTGGTTCACCACTGTCACCCTCTGGTTCACCCCTGCCACCCTCTGGTTCATTACTGCCACCCTCTGGTTCGCCACTGCCACCCTCAGGATCATCACTGACACCCTCTGGTTCACCACTGCCACCCCCTGGTTCATCACTGCCACCCCTGGTTCACCCCTCCCATCCTCAGGTTCACCACTCACTACTGCCCCCCTCTGGTTCTTCACAGCACCCTATGCTTCACCCATGCTGCCACCCTCTGGTTCAGCACTCATCACAGCCACCCTCTGGTTCATCACAGCACCCTCTGGTTCACCACTGCACCCTCTGGATCACCACTACCACCCTCTTGTTCACCCCTGCCACCCTCTGGTTCATCACTGCCACCCTCTGGTTCAACTCTACCACCCTCTTGTTCACCACTGCCAACCATTGGTTCATCACTGCCACCTTGTGGTTCGCCACTACCACCCTCTTGTTCACCACTGCCACCCTCTGGTTCATCACTGCCACCCGCTGGTTCGCCACTACCACCTTCTTGTTCACCACTGCCACCCTCTGGTTCATCACTGCCATCCACTGGTTCATCACTGCCACCCTCTAGTTCACCACTGAAACCCTCTGGTTCACCCCTGCCACTCTCAGGTTCAGCACTCACCACTGCCACCGTCTGGTTCATCACAGCACCCTCTGGTTCACCCCTGCTGCCACCCTCTGGTTCACCACTGTCACCCTCTGGTTCACCACTACCACCCTCTTGTTCACCTCTGCCACCCTCTGTTTTATCACTGCCACCCTCTGGTTCATTACTGCCACCCTCTGGTTTGCAACTGCCACCCTCAGGATCATCACTGCCACCCTCTGGTTCATCACTGCCACCCTCTGGTTCACCACTGCCACCCTCTGGTTCACCACTGCCACCCTCTGGTTCATCACAGCACCCTCTGGTTCACCACTGTCACCCTCTGGTTCACCCCTGCCACCCCCTGGTTCATTACTGCCACCCACTAGTTCACCACTGCCACCCTCAGGATCATCACTGCCACCCTCTGGTTCACCACTGCCACCCTCTGGTTCACCCCTGCCACCCTCAGGTTCAGCACTCACTACTGCAACCCTCTGGTTCATCATAGCACCCTCTGATTCATCACTGCCACCCTGTGGTTTATTACTGACACCCTCTGGTTTGCCACTGCCACCCTCAGGATCATCACTGCCACCCTCTGGTTCATCACTGCCACCCTCTGGTTCATTACTGCCGCCCTCTGGGTCGCCACTGCCACCCTCAGGATAATCACTGCCACCCTCTGGTTCATCACTGCCACCCTCTGGTTCATTACTGCCACCCTCTGGTTTGCCACTGCCACCCTCAGGATCACCACTGTCACCCTCTGGTTCACCACTACCACCCTCTTGTTCACCACTGCCACCCACTGGTTCATCACTGCCACCCTCTGGTTAATTACTGCCACCCTCTGGTTCGCCACTGCCACCCTCAGGATCATCACTGCCACCCTCTGGTTCATCACTGCCACCCTCTGGTTCACCACTGCCACCCTCTGGTTTATCACTGCCACCCTCTGGTTTATCACTGCCACCCACTGGTTCATTACTGCCACCCTCTGGTTTGCAACTGCCACCCTCTGGTTCATCACAGCACCCTCTGGTTCACCACTGTTACCCTCTGGTTCACCCCTGCCACCCTCTGGTTCATTACTGCCACCCTCTGGTTCGCCACTGCCACCCTCAGGATCATCACTGCCACCCTCTGGTTCATCACTGCCACCTTCTGGTTCACCACTCCTACCCTCTGGTTCACCACTGACACCCTCTGGTTCACCACTGCCACCCTCTGGTTCATAACTGCCACCCTCTGGTTCACCCCTGCCCCCCTCAGGTTCAGCACTCAGTACTGTCCCCCTCTGGTTCTTCACAGCACCCTATGCTACACCCATGCTGCCACCCTCTGGTTCAGCACTCATCACTGCCACCCTCTGGTTCATCACAGCACCCTCTGGTTCACCACTGCCACCCTCTGGTTCACCACTACCACCCTCTTGTTCACCACTGCCACCCTCTGGTTCATCACTGCCACCCTCTGGCTCGCCACTACCACCCTCTTGTTCACCACTGCCACCCTCTGGTTTATCACTGCCACCCTCTGGTTCATTACTGCCACCCTCTGGTTTGCAACTGCCACCCTCAGGTTCATTACGGCCACCCTCTGGTTCATCACTGCCACCCTCTGGTTCACCACTGTCACCCTCTGGGTCACCACTTCCACCCTCTGGTTCATCACAGCACCCTCTGGTTCACCACTGACACCCTCTGGTTCACCCCTGCCCCCCTCAGGTTCAGCACTCACTACTGCCACCCTCTGGTTCATCATAGCACCCTCTGGTTCATCACTGCCACCCTATGGTTCATTACTGCCACCCTCTGGTTTGCCACTGCCACCCTCAGGATCATCACTGCCACCCTCTGGTACATCACTGCCACCCTCTGGTTCATTACTGCCACACTCTGGTTCGCCACTGCCACCCTCAGGATCATCACTGCCACCCTCTGGTTCATCACTGCCACCTTCTGGTTCACCACTGCTACCCTCTGGTTCACCACTGACACCCTCTGGTTCACCACTGCCACCCTCTGGTCCATCACTGCCACCCTCTGGTTCACCCCTGCCACCCTCTGGTTCATTACTGCCACCCTCTGGTTCGCCACTGCCACCCTCAGGATCATCACTGACACCCTCTGGTTCACCACTGCCACCCCCTGGTACATCACTGCCACCCTCTGGTTCACCTCTCCCACCCTCAGGTTCAGCACTCACTACTGCCCCCCTCTGGTTCTTCACAGCACCCTATGCTTCACCCATGCTGCCACCCTCTGGTTCAGCACTCATCACTGCCACCCTCTGGTTCATCACAGCACCCTCTGGTTCACCACTACCACCCTCTGGTTCACCACTACCACCCTCTTGTTCACCACTGCCACCCTCTGGTTCATCACTGCCACCCTCTGGTTCACCTCTACCACCCTCTTGTTCACCACTGCCAACCATTGGTTCATCACTGCCACCTTGTGGTTCGCCACTACCACCCTCTTGTTCACCACTGCCACCCTCTGGTTCAGCACTGCCACCCGCTGGTTTGCCACTACCACCTTCTTGTTCACCACTGCCACCCTCTGGTTCATCACTGCCACCCACTGGTTCATCACTGCCACCCTCTAGTTCACCACTGAAACCCTCTGGTTCACCCCTGCCACTCTCAGGTTCAGCACTCACCACTGCCGCCGTCTGGTTCATCACAGCACCCTCTGGTTCACCCCTGCTGCCACCCTCTGGTTCACCACTGTCACCCTCTGGTTCACCACTACCACCCTCTTGTTCACCACTGCCACCCTCTGGTTCATCACTGCCACCCTCTGGTTCATTACTGCCACCCTCTGGTTTGCCACTGCCACCCTCAGGATCATCACTGCCGCCCAATGGTTCATCACTGCCACCCTCTGGTTCACCACTGCCACCCTCTGTTTTATCACTGCCACCCTCTGGTTCATTACTGCCACCCTCTGGTTTGCAACTGCCACCCTCAGGATCATCACTGCCACCCCCTGGTTCATCACTGCCACCCTCTGGTTCACCACTGCCACCCTCTGGTTCATCACTGCCACCCTCTGGTTCATCACTGCCACCCTCTGGTTCACCACTGCCACCCTTTGGTTCACCCCTGCCACCCTCAGTCAGCTTCAGCACTTACTACTGCCACACTCTGGTTCATCACAGCACCCTCTGGTTCACCACTGTCACACTCTGGTTCACCACTACCACCATCTTGTTCACCACTGCCACCCTCTGGTTCGTCACTGCCACCCTCTGGTTCGCCACTACCACCCTCTTGTTCACCACTGCCACCCTCTGGTTCATCACTGCCACCCTCTGGTTTGCCACTACCACCCTCTTGTTCACCACTGCCAACCTCTGGTTCATCACTGCCACCCACTGGTTCGCCACTACCACCTCCTTGTTCACCACTGCCACCCTCTGGTTCATCACTGCCACCCTCTGGTTCATCACTGCCACCCTCTAGTTCACCACTGCCACCCTCTGGTTCACTACTGCCACCCTCTGGTTCATCACAGCACCCTCTGGTTCACCACTGACACCCTCTTGTTCAATACTGCCACCCTCTGGTTCATCATTGCCACCCTCTGGTTCGCCACTACCACCCTCTTGTTCACCACTGCCACCCTCCGGTTCATCACTGCCACCCTTTGGTTCACCACTACCACCCTCTTTTTCACGACTGCCACCCTCTGGTTCATCACTGCCACCCTCTGGTTCATTACTGCCACCCTCTGGTTCGCCACTGCCACCCTCAGGATCATCACTGCCACCCTCTGGTTCATCACTGCCACCCTCTGGTTCACCACTGCCACCCGATGGTTCACCACTGACACCCTCTGGTTCACCATTGCCACCCTCTGGTTCATCACTGACACCCTCTGGTTCACCCCTGCCACTCTCAGGTTCAGCACTCACCACTGCCGCCGTCTGGTTCATCACAGCACCCTCTGGTTCACCCCTGCTGCCACCCTCTGGTTCACCACTGTCACCCTCTGGTTCACCACTACCACCCTCTTGTTCACCACTGCCACCCTCTGGTTCATCACTGCCACCCTCTGGTTCATTACTGCCACCCTCTGGTTTGCCACTGCCACCCTCAGGATCATCACTGCCGCCCAATGGTTCATCACTGCCACCCTCTGGTTCACCACTGCCACCCTCTGTTTTATCACTGCCACCCTCTGGTTCATTACTGCCACCCTCTGGTTTGCAACTGCCACCCTCAGGATCATCACTGCCACCCTCTGGTTCATCACTGCCACCCTCTGGTTCACCACTGCCACCCTCTGGTTCATCACTGCCACCCTCTGGTTCATCACTGCCACCCTCTGGTTCACCACTGCCACCCTTTGGTTCACCCCTGCCACCCTCAGCTTCAGCACTCACTACTGCCACACTCTGGTTCATCACAGCACCCTCTGGTTCACCACTGTCACACTCTGGTTCACCACTACCACCATCTTGTTCACCACTGCCACCCTCTGGTTCGTCACTGCCACCCTCTGGTTCGCCACTACCACCCTCTTGTTCACCACTGCCACCCTCTGGTTCATCACTGCCACCCTCTGGTTTGCCACTACCACCCTCTTGTTCACCACTGCCAACCTCTGGTTCATCACTGCCACCCACTGGTTCGCCACTACCACCTCCTTGTTCACCACTGCCACCCTCTGGTTCATCACTGCCACCCTCTGGTTCATCACTGCCACCCTCTAGTTCACCACTGCCACCCTCTGGTTCACTACTGCCACCCTCTGGTTCATCACAGCACCCTCTGGTTCACCACTGACACCCTCTTGTTCACCACTGCCACCCTCTGGTTCATCATTGCCACCCTCTGGTTCGCCACTACCACCCTCTTGTTCACCACTGCCACCCTCCGGTTCATCACTGCCACCCTTTGGTTCACCACTACCACCCTCTTTTTCACCACTGCCACCCTCTGGTTCATCACTGCCACCCTCTGGTTCATTACTGCCACCCTCTGGTTCGCCACTGCCACCCTCAGGATCATCACTGCCACCCTCTGGTTCATCACTGCCACCCTCTGGTTCACCACTGCCACCCGATGGTTCACCACTGACACACTCTGGTTCACCATTGCCACCCTCTGGTTCATCACTGACACCCTCTGGTTCACCCCTGCCACCCTCAGGTTCAGCACTCACTACTGCCACCCTCTGGTTCATCACAGCACCCTCTGGTTCACCCCTGCTGCCACCCTCTGGTTCAGCACTACCACCTTCTTGTTCACCACTGCCACCCTCTGGTTCTTCACTGCCACCCTGTGGTTCATTACTGCCACCCTCTGGTTAGTCACTGCCACCCTGTAGTTCAACACTGCCACCCTCTGGTTCGCCACTACCACCTTCTTGTTCACCACTGCCACCCTCTGGTCCATCACTGCCACCCTCTGGTTCATCAATGCCACCCTCTAGTTCACCACTGCCACGTCTGGTTCATCACAGCACCCTCTGGTTCACCCCTGCTGCCACCCTCTGGTTCAGCACTCACCACTGCCACCCTCTGGTTCATCACACCACCCTCTTGTTCACCACTGTCACCCTCTGGTTCATCACTACCACCCTCTTGTTCACCACTGCCATCATCTGGTTAATCACTGCCACCCTCTGGTTCATTACTGCCACCCTCTGGTTCGCCACTGCCACCCTCGGGATCATCACTGCCACCCTCTGGTTCATCACTGCCACCCTCTGGTTGACCACTGCCACCCTCTGGTTCACCACTGACACCCTCTGGTTCACCACTGCCACCCTCTGGTTCACCACTGCCACCCTCTGGTTCAGCACTCACTACTGCCACCCTCTGGTTCATCACATCACCCTCTGATTCACCCCTGCTGCCACCCTCTGGTTCAGCACTCACCACTGCCACCCTCTGGTTCATCACAGCACCCTCTGGTTCACCACTGTCACCCTCTGGTTCACCACTACCACCCTCTTGTTCACCACTGCCACCCTCTGGTTTATCACTGCACCCTCTGGTTCATTACTGCCACCCTCTGGTTTGCAACTGCCACCCTCAGGATCATCACTGCCACCCTCTGGTTCATCACTGCCACCCTCCGGTTTACCACTGCCACCCTCTGGTTAACCACTGCCACCCTCTGGTTCTTCACAGCACCCTCTGGTTCACCACTGACACCCTCTGGTTCATCCCTGCCAACCTCTGGTTCATTACTGCCACCCTCTGGTTCACCACTGCCACCCTCAGGATCATCATTGCCACCCTCTGGTTCACCACTGCCACCCTCTGGTTCATCACAGCAACCTCTGGTTCACCACTGACACCCTCTGGTTCACCCCTGCCACCCTCAGGTTCAGCACTCACTACTGCTACCCTCTGGTTCATCATAGCACCCTCTGGTTCATCACTGCCACCCTGTGGTTCATTACTGCCACCCTCTGGTTCGTCACTGCCACCCTCTTGTTCACCACTGTCACCCTCTGGTTCATCACTACCACCCTCTTGTTCACCACTGCCATCATCTGGTTAATCACTGCCACCCTCTGGTTCATTACTGCCACCCTCTGGTTCGCCACTGCCACCCTCGGGATCATCACTGCCACCCTCTGGTTCATCACTGCCACCCTCTGGTTGACCACTGCCACCCTCTGGTTCACCACTGACACCCTCTGGTTCACCACTGCCACCCTCTGGTTCACCACTGCCACCCTCTGGTTCAGCACTCACTACTGCCACCCTCTGGTTCATCACATCACCCTCTGATTCACCCCTGCTGCCACCCTCTGGTTCAGCACTCACCACTGCCACCCTCTGGTTCATCACAGCACCCTCTGGTTCACCACTGTCACCCTCTGGTTCACCACTACCACCCTCTTGTTCACCACTGCCACCCTCTGGTTTATCACTGCACCCTCTGGTTCATTACTGCCACCCTCTGGTTTGCAACTGCCACCCTCAGGATCATCACTGCCACCCTCTGGTTCATCACTGCCACCCTCCGGTTTACCACTGCCACCCTCTGGTTAACCACTGCCACCCTCTGGTTCTTCACAGCACCCTCTGGTTCACCACTGACACCCTCTGGTTCATCCCTGCCAACCTCTGGTTCATTACTGCCACCCTCTGGTTCACCACTGCCACCCTCAGGATCATCATTGCCACCCTCTGGTTCACCACTGCCACCCTCTGGTTCATCACAGCAACCTCTGGTTCACCACTGACACCCTCTGGTTCACCCCTGCCACCCTCAGGTTCAGCACTCACTACTGCTACCCTCTGGTTCATCATAGCACCCTCTGGTTCATCACTGCCACCCTGTGGTTCATTACTGCCACCCTCTGGTTCGTCACTGCCACCCTGTAGTTCACCACTGCCACCCTTTGATTCGCCACTACCACCCTCTTGTTCACCACTGCCACCCTCTGGTTCATCACTGCCACCCTCTGGTACATCACTGCCACCCTCTGGTTCATTACTGCCACACTCTGGTTCGCCACTGCCACCCTCAGGATCATCACTGCCACCCTCTGGTTCATCACTGCCACCTTCTGGTTCACCACTGCTACCCTCTGGTTCACCACTGACACCCTCTGGTTCACCACTGCCACCCTCTGGTCCATCACTGCCACCCTCTGGTTCACCCCTGCCACCCTCTGGTTCATTACTGCCACCCTCTGGTTCGCCACTGCCACCCTCAGGATCATCACTGACACCCTCTGGTTCACCACTGCCACCCCCTGGTACATCACTGCCACCCTCTGGTTCACCTCTCCCACCCTCAGGTTCAGCACTCACTACTGCCCCCCTCTGGTTCTTCACAGCACCCTATGCTTCACCCATGCTGCCACCCTCTGGTTCAGCACTCATCACTGCCACCCTCTGGTTCATCACAGCACCCTCTGGTTCACCACTACCACCCTCTGGTTCACCACTACCACCCTCTTGTTCACCACTGCCACCCTCTGGTTCATCACTGCCACCCTCTGGTTCACCTCTACCACCCTCTTGTTCACCACTGCCAACCATTGGTTCATCACTGCCACCTTGTGGTTCGCCACTACCACCCTCTTGTTCACCACTGCCACCCTCTGGTTCAGCACTGCCACCCGCTGGTTTGCCACTACCACCTTCTTGTTCACCACTGCCACCCTCTGGTTCATCACTGCCACCCACTGGTTCATCACTGCCACCCTCTAGTTCACCACTGAAACCCTCTGGTTCACCCCTGCCACTCTCAGGTTCAGCACTCACCACTGCCGCCGTCTGGTTCATCACAGCACCCTCTGGTTCACCCCTGCTGCCACCCTCTGGTTCACCACTGTCACCCTCTGGTTCACCACTACCACCCTCTTGTTCACCACTGCCACCCTCTGGTTCATCACTGCCACCCTCTGGTTCATTACTGCCACCCTCTGGTTTGCCACTGCCACCCTCAGGATCATCACTGCCGCCCAATGGTTCATCACTGCCACCCTCTGGTTCACCACTGCCACCCTCTGTTTTATCACTGCCACCCTCTGGTTCATTACTGCCACCCTCTGGTTTGCAACTGCCACCCTCAGGATCATCACTGCCACCCCCTGGTTCATCACTGCCACCCTCTGGTTCACCACTGCCACCCTCTGGTTCATCACTGCCACCCTCTGGTTCATCACTGCCACCCTCTGGTTCACCACTGCCACCCTTTGGTTCACCCCTGCCACCCTCAGTCAGCTTCAGCACTTACTACTGCCACACTCTGGTTCATCACAGCACCCTCTGGTTCACCACTGTCACACTCTGGTTCACCACTACCACCATCTTGTTCACCACTGCCACCCTCTGGTTCGTCACTGCCACCCTCTGGTTCGCCACTACCACCCTCTTGTTCACCACTGCCACCCTCTGGTTCATCACTGCCACCCTCTGGTTTGCCACTACCACCCTCTTGTTCACCACTGCCAACCTCTGGTTCATCACTGCCACCCACTGGTTCGCCACTACCACCTCCTTGTTCACCACTGCCACCCTCTGGTTCATCACTGCCACCCTCTGGTTCATCACTGCCACCCTCTAGTTCACCACTGCCACCCTCTGGTTCACTACTGCCACCCTCTGGTTCATCACAGCACCCTCTGGTTCACCACTGACACCCTCTTGTTCAATACTGCCACCCTCTGGTTCATCATTGCCACCCTCTGGTTCGCCACTACCACCCTCTTGTTCACCACTGCCACCCTCCGGTTCATCACTGCCACCCTTTGGTTCACCACTACCACCCTCTTTTTCACGACTGCCACCCTCTGGTTCATCACTGCCACCCTCTGGTTCATTACTGCCACCCTCTGGTTCGCCACTGCCACCCTCAGGATCATCACTGCCACCCTCTGGTTCATCACTGCCACCCTCTGGTTCACCACTGCCACCCGATGGTTCACCACTGACACCCTCTGGTTCACCATTGCCACCCTCTGGTTCATCACTGACACCCTCTGGTTCACCCCTGCCACTCTCAGGTTCAGCACTCACCACTGCCGCCGTCTGGTTCATCACAGCACCCTCTGGTTCACCCCTGCTGCCACCCTCTGGTTCACCACTGTCACCCTCTGGTTCACCACTACCACCCTCTTGTTCACCACTGCCACCCTCTGGTTCATCACTGCCACCCTCTGGTTCATTACTGCCACCCTCTGGTTTGCCACTGCCACCCTCAGGATCATCACTGCCGCCCAATGGTTCATCACTGCCACCCTCTGGTTCACCACTGCCACCCTCTGTTTTATCACTGCCACCCTCTGGTTCATTACTGCCACCCTCTGGTTTGCAACTGCCACCCTCAGGATCATCACTGCCACCCTCTGGTTCATCACTGCCACCCTCTGGTTCACCACTGCCACCCTCTGGTTCATCACTGCCACCCTCTGGTTCATCACTGCCACCCTCTGGTTCACCACTGCCACCCTTTGGTTCACCCCTGCCACCCTCAGCTTCAGCACTCACTACTGCCACACTCTGGTTCATCACAGCACCCTCTGGTTCACCACTGTCACACTCTGGTTCACCACTACCACCATCTTGTTCACCACTGCCACCCTCTGGTTCGTCACTGCCACCCTCTGGTTCGCCACTACCACCCTCTTGTTCACCACTGCCACCCTCTGGTTCATCACTGCCACCCTCTGGTTTGCCACTACCACCCTCTTGTTCACCACTGCCAACCTCTGGTTCATCACTGCCACCCACTGGTTCGCCACTACCACCTCCTTGTTCACCACTGCCACCCTCTGGTTCATCACTGCCACCCTCTGGTTCATCACTGCCACCCTCTAGTTCACCACTGCCACCCTCTGGTTCACTACTGCCACCCTCTGGTTCATCACAGCACCCTCTGGTTCACCACTGACACCCTCTTGTTCACCACTGCCACCCTCTGGTTCATCATTGCCACCCTCTGGTTCGCCACTACCACCCTCTTGTTCACCACTGCCACCCTCCGGTTCATCACTGCCACCCTTTGGTTCACCACTACCACCCTCTTTTTCACCACTGCCACCCTCTGGTTCATCACTGCCACCCTCTGGTTCATTACTGCCACCCTCTGGTTCGCCACTGCCACCCTCAGGATCATCACTGCCACCCTCTGGTTCATCACTGCCACCCTCTGGTTCACCACTGCCACCCGATGGTTCACCACTGACACACTCTGGTTCACCATTGCCACCCTCTGGTTCATCACTGACACCCTCTGGTTCACCCCTGCCACCCTCAGGTTCAGCACTCACTACTGCCACCCTCTGGTTCATCACAGCACCCTCTGGTTCACCCCTGCTGCCACCCTCTGGTTCAGCACTACCACCTTCTTGTTCACCACTGCCACCCTCTGGTTCTTCACTGCCACCCTGTGGTTCATTACTGCCACCCTCTGGTTAGTCACTGCCACCCTGTAGTTCAACACTGCCACCCTCTGGTTCGCCACTACCACCTTCTTGTTCACCACTGCCACCCTCTGGTCCATCACTGCCACCCTCTGGTTCATCAATGCCACCCTCTAGTTCACCACTGCCACGTCTGGTTCATCACAGCACCCTCTGGTTCACCCCTGCTGCCACCCTCTGGTTCAGCACTCACCACTGCCACCCTCTGGTTCATCACACCACCCTCTTGTTCACCACTGTCACCCTCTGGTTCATCACTACCACCCTCTTGTTCACCACTGCCATCATCTGGTTAATCACTGCCACCCTCTGGTTCATTACTGCCACCCTCTGGTTCGCCACTGCCACCCTCGGGATCATCACTGCCACCCTCTGGTTCATCACTGCCACCCTCTGGTTGACCACTGCCACCCTCTGGTTCACCACTGACACCCTCTGGTTCACCACTGCCACCCTCTGGTTCACCACTGCCACCCTCTGGTTCAGCACTCACTACTGCCACCCTCTGGTTCATCACATCACCCTCTGATTCACCCCTGCTGCCACCCTCTGGTTCAGCACTCACCACTGCCACCCTCTGGTTCATCACAGCACCCTCTGGTTCACCACTGTCACCCTCTGGTTCACCACTACCACCCTCTTGTTCACCACTGCCACCCTCTGGTTTATCACTGCACCCTCTGGTTCATTACTGCCACCCTCTGGTTTGCAACTGCCACCCTCAGGATCATCACTGCCACCCTCTGGTTCATCACTGCCACCCTCCGGTTTACCACTGCCACCCTCTGGTTAACCACTGCCACCCTCTGGTTCTTCACAGCACCCTCTGGTTCACCACTGACACCCTCTGGTTCATCCCTGCCAACCTCTGGTTCATTACTGCCACCCTCTGGTTCACCACTGCCACCCTCAGGATCATCATTGCCACCCTCTGGTTCACCACTGCCACCCTCTGGTTCATCACAGCAAACTCTGGTTCACCACTGACACCCTCTGGTTCACCCCTGCCACCCTCAGGTTCAGCACTCACTACTGCTACCCTCTGGTTCATCATAGCACCCTCTGGTTCATCACTGCCACCCTGTGGTTCATTACTGCCACCCTCTGGTTCGTCACTGCCACCCTGTAGTTCACCACTGCCACCCTTTGATTCGCCACTACCACCCTCTTGTTCACCACTGCCACCCTCTGGTTCATCACTGCCACCCTCTGGTTCATTACTGCCACCCTCTGGTTCGCCACTGCCACCCTCGGGATCATCACTGCCACCCTCTGGTTCATCACTGCTACCTTCTGGTTCACCACTGCCACCCTCTGGTTCACCACTGCCACCCTCTGGTTCATCACAGCACGCTCTGGTTCACAACTGCCACCCTCTGGTTCACCACTACCACCCTCTTGTTCACCACTGCCACCCTCTGGTTCATCACTGCCACCCTCTGGTTTGCCTCTACCACCCTCTTGTTCACCACTGCCACCCTCTGGTTCATCACTGCCACCTTGTGGTTCGCCACTACCACCCTCTTGTTCACCACTGCCACCCTCTGGTTCATCACTGCCACCTGCTGTTTCGCCACTACCACCTTCTTGTTCACCACTGCCACCCTCTGGTTCATCACTGCCACCCACTGGTTCATCACTGCCACCCTCTAGTTCACCACTGAAATCCTCTGGTTCACCCCTGCCACTCTCAGGTTCAGCACTCACCACTGCCACCGTCTGGTTCATCACAGCACCCTCTGGTTCACCCCTGCTGCCACCCCTGGTTCACCACTGTCACCCTCTTGTTCACCATTGCCACCCTCTGGTTCATTACTGCCACCCTCTGGTTAGCCACTGCCACCCTCAGGATCATCACTGCCACCCTCTGGTTCATCACTGCCACCCTCTGGTTCACCACTGCAACCCTCCGGTTTATCACTGCCACCCTCAGGTTCATTACTGCCACCCTCTGGTTTGCAACTGCCACACTCAGGATCATCACTGCCACCCTCTGGTTCACCACTGCCACCCTCTGGTTCACCACTTCCACCCTCTGGTTCATCACAGCACCCTCTGGTTCACCACTGTCACCCTCTGGTTCACCCCTGCCACCCTCTGGTTCATTACTGCCACCCTCTGGTTCGCCACTGCCACCCTCAGGGTCATCACTGACACCCTCTGGTTCACCACTGCCACCCCCTGGTTCATCACTGCCACCCCTGGTTCACCCCTCCCATCCTCGGGTTCAGCACTCACTACAGCCCCCCTCTGGTTCTTCACAGCACCCTATGCTTCACCCATGCTGCCACCCTCTGGTTCAGCACTCATCACAGCCACCCTCTGGTTCATCACAGCACCCTCTGGTTCACCACTGCACCCTCTGGTTCACCACCACCACCCTCTTGTTCACCACTGCCACCCTCTGGTTCATCACTGCCACCCTCTGGTTCACCTCTACCACCCTCTTGTTCACCACTGCCAACCATTGGTTCATCACTGCCACCTTGTGGTTCGCCACTACCACCCTCTTGTTCATCACTGCCAACCATTGGTTCATCACTGCCACCTTGTGGTTCGCCACTACCACCCTCTTGTTCACCACTGCCACCCTCTGGTTCATCACTGCCACCCGCTGGTTCGCCACTACCACCTTCTTGTTCACCACTGCCACCCTCTGGTTCATCACTGCCATCTACTGGTTCATCACTGCCACCCTCTAGTTCACCACTGAAACCCTCTTGTTCACCCCTGCCACTCTCAGGTTCAGCACTCACCACTGCCACCGTCTGGTTCATCACAGCACCCTCTGGTTCACCCCTGCTGCCACCCTCTGGTTCACCACTGTCACCCTCTGGTTCACCACTACCACCCTCTTGTTCACCACTGCCACCCTCTGGTTCATCACTGCCACCCTCTGGTTCATTACGGCCACCCTCTGGTTAGTCACTGCCACCCTGTAGTTCACCACTGCCACCCTCTGGTTCGCTACTACCACCTTCTTGTTCACCACTGCCACCCTCTGGTCCATCACTGCCACCCTCTGGTTCATCAATGCCACCCTCTAGTTCACCACTGCCATGTCTGGTTCATCACAGCACCCTCTGGTTCACCCCTGCTGCCACCCTCTGGTTCATCACACCACCCTCTTGTTCACCACTGTCACCCTCTGGTTCATCACTACCACCCTCTTGTTCACCACTGCCACCCTCTGGTTCATCACTGCCACCCTCTGGTTCATTACTGCCACCCTCTGGTTCGCCACTGCCACCCTCGGGATCATCACTGCCACCCTCTGGTTCATCACTGCCACCCTCTGGTTGACCACTGCCACCCTCTGGTTCACCACTGACACCCTCTGGTTCACCACTGACACCCTCTGGTTCACCACTGCCACCCTCTGGTTCACCACTGCCACCCTCTGGTTCACCACTCACTACTGCCACCCTCTGGTTCATCACATCACCCTCTGATTCACCCCTGCTGCCACCCTCTGGTTCAGCACTCACCACTGCCACCCTCTGGTTCATCACAGCACCCTCTGGTTCACCACTGTCACCCTCTGGTTCACCACTACCACCCTCTTGTTCACCACTGCCACCCTCTGGTTTATCACTGCACCCTCTGGTTCATTACTGCCACCCTCTGGTTTGCAACTGCCACCCTCAGGATCATCACTGCCACCCTCTGGTTCATCACTGCCACCCTCCGGTTTACCACTGCCACCCTCTGGTTAACCACTGCCACCCTCTGGTTCATCACAGCACCCTCTGGTTCACCACTGACACCCTCTGGTTCACCACTGCCACCCTCTGGTTCACCACTGCCACCCTCTGGTTCAGCACTCACTACTGCCACCCTCTGGTTCATCACATCACCCTCTGATTCACCCCTGCTGCCACCCTCTGGTTCAGCACTCACCACTGCCACCCTCTGGGTCATCACAGCACCCTCTGGTTCACCACTGACACCCTCTGGTTCATCCCTGCCAACCTCTGGTTCATTACTGCCACCCTCTGGTTCACCACTGCCACCCTCAGGATCATCATTGCCACCCTCTGGTTCACCACTGCCACCCTCTGGTTCATCACAGCAACCTCTGGTTCACCACTGACACCCTCTGGTTCACCCCTGCCACCCTCAGGTTCAGCACTCACTACTGCCACCCTCTGGTTCATCATAGCACCCTCTGGTTCATCACTGCCACCCTGTGGTTCATTACTGCCACCCTCTGGTTCGTCACTGCCACCCTGTAGTTCACCACTGCCACCCTTTGGTTTGCCACTACCACCCTCTTGTTCACCACTGCCACCCTCTGGTTCATCACTGCCATCCTCTGGTTCATTACTGCCACCCTCTGGTTCGCCACTGCCACCCTCGGGATCATCACTGCCACCCTCTGGTTCATCACTGCTACCTTCTGGTTCACCACTGCCACCCTCTGGTTCACCACTGACACCCTCTGGTTCACCACTGCCACCCTCTGGTTCACCACTGCCACCCTCTGGTTCAGCACTCACTACTGCCACCCTCTGGTTCACCACATCACCCTCTGATTCACCCCTGCTGACACCCTCTGGTTCAGCACCCACCAATGCAACCCTCTGGTTCATCACAGCACCCTCTGGTTCACCACTGTCACCCTCTGGTTCACCACTACCACCCTCTTGTTCACCACTGCCAACCTCTGGTTTATCACTGCCACCCTCTGGTTCATTACTGCCACCCTCTGGTTTGCAACTGCCACCCTCAGGATCATCACTGCTACCCTCTGGTTCGCCACTGCCACCCTCAGGATCATCACTGCCACCCTCTGGTTCACCACTGCCACCCTCTGGTTCATCACATCACCCTCTGGTTCACCACTGACACCCTCTGGTTCACCCCTGACACCCTCAGGTTCAGCACTCACTACTGCCACCCTCTGGTTCACCATAGCACCCTCTGGTTCATCACTGCCACCCTCTGGTTCATTACTGCCACCCTCTGGTTCGCCACTGCCACACTCAGGATCATCACTGCTACCCTCTGGTTCATCACTGCCACCCTTTGGTTCATTACTGCCACCCTCTGGTTCGCCACTGCCACCCTCAGGATCATCACTGCCACCCTCTGGTTAATCACTGCCACCCTCTGGTTCATCACTGCCACCCGCTGGGTCGCCACTACCACCTTCTTGTTCACCACTGCCACCCTCTGGTTCATCACTGCCCCCTCTGGTTCTTCACAGCACCCTATGCTTCACCCATGCTGCCACCCTCTGGTTCAGCACTCATCACTGCCACCCTCTGGTTCATCACAGCACGCTCTGGTTCACAACTGCCACCCTCTGGTTCACCACTACCACCCTCTTGTTCACCACTGCCACCCTCTGGTTCATCACTGCCACCCTCTGGTTTGCCTCTACCACCCTCTTGTTCACCACTGCCACCCTCTGGTTCATCACTGCCACCTTGTGGTTCGCCACTACCACCCTCTTGTTCACCACTGCCACCCTCTGGTTCATCACTGCCACCTGCTGTTTCGCCACTACCACCTTCTTGTTCACCACTGCCACCCTCTGGTTCATCACTGCCACCCACTGGTTCATCACTGCCACCCTCTAGTTCACCACTGAAATCCTCTGGTTCACCCCTGCCACTCTCAGGTTCAGCACTCACCACTGCCACCGTCTGGTTCATCACAGCACCCTCTGGTTCACCCCTGCTGCCACCCCTGGTTCACCACTGTCACCCTCTTGTTCACCACTGCCACCCTCTGCTTCATTACTGCCACCCTCTGGTTAGCCACTGCCACCCTCAGGATCATCACTGCCACCCTCTGGTTCATCACTGCCACCCTCTGGTTCACCACTGCAACCCTCTGGTTTATCACTGCCACCCTCAGGTTCATTACTGCCACCCTCTGGTTTGCAACTGCCACCTTCAGGATCATCACTGCCACCCTCTGGTTCACCACTGCCACCCTCTGGTTCATCACTTCCACCCTCTGGTTCATCACAGCACCCTCTGGTTCACCACTGTCACCCTCTGGTTTACCCCTGCCACCCTCTGGTTCATTACTGCCACCCTCTGGTTCGCCACTGCCACCCTCAGGATCATCACTGACACCCTCTGGTTCACCACTGCCACCCCCTGGTTCATCACTGCCACCCCTGGTTCACCCCTCCCATCCTCGGGTTCAGCACTCACTACTGCCCCCCTCTGGTTCTTCACAGCACCCTATGCTACACCCATGCTGCCACCCTCTGGTTCAGCACTCATCACAGCCACCCCCTGGTTCATCACAGCACCCTCTGGTTCACCACTGCACCCTCTGGTTCACCACCACCACCCTCTTGTTCACCACTGCCACCCTCTGGTTCATCACTGCCACCCTCTGGTTCACCTCTACCACCCTCTTGTTCACCACTGCCAACCATTGGTTCATCACTGCCACCTTGTGGTTCGCCACTACCACCCTCTTGTTCACCACTGCCAACCATTGGTTCATCACTGCCACCTTGTGGTTCGCCACTACCACCCTCTTGTTCACCACTGCCACCCTCTGGTTCATCACTGCCACCCGCTGGTTCGCCACTACCACCTTCTTGTTCACCACTGCCACCCTCTGGTTCATCACTGCCATCCACTGGTTCATCACTGCCACCCTCTAGTTCACCACTGAAACCCTCTGGTTCACCCCTGCCACTCTCAGGTTCAGCACTCACCACTGCCACCGTCTGGTTCATCACAGCACCCTCTGGTTCACCCCTGCTGCCACCCTCTGGTTCACCACTGTCACCCTCTGGTTCACCACTACCACCCTCTTGTTCACCACTGCCACCCTCTGGTTCATCACTGCCACCCTCTGGTTCATTACGGCCACCCTCTGGTTTGCCACTGCTACCCTCAGGATCATCACTGCCACCCTCTGGTTCATCACTGCCACCCTCTGGTTCAACACTGCCACCCTCTGTTTTATCACTGCCACCCTCTGGTTCATTACTGCCACCCTCTGGTTTGCAACTGCCACCCTCAGGATCATCACTGCCACCCTCTGGTTCATCAATGCCACCCTCTGGTTCACCACTGCCACCCTCTGGTTCACCACTGCCACCCTCTGGTTCATCACAGCACCCTCTGGTTCACCACTGTCACCATCTGGTTCACCCCTGCCACCCCCTGGTTCATTACTGCCACCCACTGGTTTGCCACTGCCACCCTCAGGATCATCACTGCCACCCTCTGGTTCACCACTGCCACCCTCTGGTTCACCCCTGCCACCCTCAGGTTCAGCACTCACTACTGCCACCCTCTGGTTCATCATAGCACCCTCTGGTTCATCACTGCCACCCTCTGGTTCATTACTGCCACCCTCTGGTTTGCCACTGCCACCCTCAGGATCATCACTGCCACCCTCTGGTTCATCACTGCCACCCTCTGGTTCATTACTGCCACCCTCTGGTTCGCCACTGCCACCCTCAGGATCATCACTGCCACCCTCTGGTTCATCACTGCCACCTTCTGGTTCACCACTGCTACCCTTTGGTTCACCACTGACACCCTCTGGTTCACCACTGCCACCCTCTGGTTCATAACTGCCACCCTCTGGTTCACCCCTGCCACCCTCAGGTTCAGCACTCACCACTGCCACCCTCTGGTTCATCACTGCCACCTGCTGTTTCGCCACTACCACCTTCTTGTTCACCACTGCCACCCTCTGGTTCATCACTGCCACCCACTGGTTCATCACTGCCACCCTCTAGTTCACCACTGAAATCCTCTGGTTCACCCCTGCCACTCTCAGGTTGAGCACTCACCACTGCCACCGTCTGGTTCATCACAGCACCCTCTGGTTCACCCCTGCTGCCACCCCTGGTTCACCACTGTCACCCTCTTGTTCACCACTGCCACCCTCTGGTTCATTACTGCCACCCTCTGGTTAGCCACTGCCACCCTCAGGATCATCACTGCCACCCTCTGGTTCATCACTGCCACCCTCTGGTTCACCACTGCAACCCTCTGGTTTATCACTGCCACCCTCAGGTTCATTACTGCCACCCTCTGGTTTGCAACTGCCACCCTCAGGATCATCACTGCCACCCTCTGGTTCACCACTGCCACCCTCTGGTTCACCACTTCCACCCTCTGGTTCATCACAGCACCCTCTGGTTCACCACTGTCACCCTCTGGTTCACCCCTGCCACCCTCTGGTTCATTACTGCCACCCTCTGGTTCGCCACTGCCACCCTCAGGATCATCACTGACACCCTCTGGTTCACCACTGCCACCCCCTGGTTCATCACTGCCACCCCTGGTTCACCCCTCCCATCCTCGGGTTCAGCACTCACTACTGCCCCCCTCTGGTTCTTCACAGCACCCTATGCTTCACCCATGCTGCCACCCTCTGGTTCAGCACTCATCACAGCCACCCTCTGCTTCATCACAGCACCCTCTGGTTCACCACTGCACCCTCTGGTTCACCACTACCACACTCTTGTTCACCACTGCCACCCTCTGGTTCATCACTGCCACCCTCTGGTTCACCTCTACCACCCTCTTGTTCACCACTGCCAACCATTGGTTCATCACTGCCACCTTGTGGTTCGCCACTACCACCCTCTTGTTCACCACTGCCAACCATTGGTTCATCACTGCCACCTTGTAGTTCGCCACTACCACCCTCTTGTTCACCACTGCCACCCTCTGGTTCATCACTGCCACCCGCTGGTTCGCCACTACCACCTTCTTGTTCACCACTGCCACCCTCTGGTTCATCACTGCCATCCACTGGTTCATCACTGCCACCCTCTAGTTCACCACTGAAACCCTCTGGTTCACCCCTGCCACTCTCAGGTTCAGCACTCACCACTGCCACCGTCTGGTTCATCACAGCACCCTCTGGTTCACCCCTGCTGCCACCCTCTGGTTCACCACTGTCACCCTCTGGTTCACCACTACCACCCTCTTGTTCACCACTGCCACCCTCCGGTTCATCACTGCCACCCTCTGGTTCATTACGGCCACCCTCTGGTTTGCCACTGCCACCCTCAGGATCATCACTGCCACCCTCTGGTTCACCACTGCCACCCTCTGTTTTATCACTGCCACCCTCTGGTTCATTACTGCCACACTCTGGTTTGCAACTGCCACCCTCAGGATCATCACTGCCACCCTCTGGTTCATTACTGCCACCCTCTGGTTCACCACTGCCACCCTCTGGTTCACCACTGCCACCCTCTGGTTCATCACAGCACCCTCTGGTTCACCACTGTCACCCTCTGGTTCACCCCTGCCACCCCCTGGTTCATTACTGCCACCCACTGGTTCGCCACTGCCACCCTCAGGATCATCACTGCCACCCTCTGGTTCACCACTGCCACCCTCTGGTTCACCCCTGCCACCCTCAGGTTCAGCACTCACTACTGCCACCCTCTGGTTCATCATAGCACCCTCTGATTCATCACTGCCACCCTCTGGTTCATTACTGCCACCCTCTGGTTTGCCACTGCCACCCTCAGGATCATCACTGCCACCCTCTGGTTCAATACTGCCACCCTCTGGTTCATTACTGCCACCCTCTGGGTCGCCACTGCCACCCTCAGGATAATCACTGCCACCCTCTGGTACATCACTGCCACCCTCTGGTTCATTACTGCCACCCTCTGGTTTGCCACTGCCACCCTCAGGATCACCACTGTCACCCTCTGGTTCACCACTACCACCCTCTTGTTCACCACTGCCACCCACTGGTTCATCACTGCCACCCTCTGGTTAATTACTGCCACCCTCTGGTTCGCCACTGCCACCCTCAGGATCATCACTGCCACCCTCTGGTTCATCACTGCCACCCTCTGGTTCACCACTGCCACCCTCTGGTTTATCACTGCCACCCACTGGTTCATTACTGCCACCCTCTGGTTTGCAACTGCCACCCTCTGGTTCATCACAGCACCCTCTGGTTCACCACTGTTACCCTCTGGTTCACCCCTGCCACCCTCTGGTTCATTACTGCCACCCTCTGTTTCGCCACTGCCACCCTCAGGATCATCACTGCCACCCTCTGGTTCACCACTGCCACCCTCTGGTTCATCACAGCACCCTCTGGTTCACCACTGACACCCTCTGGTTCACCCATGCCACCCTCAGGTTCAGCACTCACTACTGCCACCCTCTGGTTCATCATAGCACCCTCTGGTTCATCACTGCCACCCTCTGGTTCATTACTGCCACCCTCTGGTTTGCCACTGCCACCCTCAGGATCATCACTGCCACCCTCTGGTTCATCACTGCCCCCCTCTGGTTCATTACTGCCACCCTCTGGTTCGCCACTGCCACCCTCAGGATCATCACTGCCACCCTCTGGTTCATCACTGCCACCTTCTGGTTCACCACTGCTACCCTCTGGTTCACCACTGACACCCTCTGGTTCATAACTGCCACCCTCTGGTTCACCCCTGCCACCCTCAGGTTCAGCACTCACTACTGTCCCCCTCTGGTTCTTCACAGCACCCTATGCTACACCCATGCTGCCACCCTCTGGTTCAGCACTCATCACTGCCACCCTCTGGTTCATCACAGCACCCTCTGGTTCACCACTGCCACCCTCTGGTTCACTACTACCACCCTCTTGTTCACCACTGCCACCCTCTGGTTCATCACTGCCACCCTCTGGCTCGCCACTACCACCCTCTTGTTCACCACTGCCACCCTCTGGTTTATCACTGCCACCCTCTGGTTCATTACTGCCACCCTCTGGTTTGCAACTGCCACCGTCAGGTTCATTACGGCCACCCTCTGGTTCATCACTGCCACCCTCTGGTTCACCACTGCCACCCTCTGGGTCACCACTTCCACCCTCTGGTTCATCACAGCACCCTCTGGTTCACCACTGATACCCTCTGGTTCACCCCTGCCCCCCCTCAGGTTCAGCACTCACTACTGCCACCCTCTGGTTCATCATAGCACACTCTGGTTCATCACTGCCACCCTATGGATCATCACTGCCACCCTCTGGTTCATCACTGCCACCCTCTGGTTCATTACTGCCACGCTCTGGTTCACCACTGCCACCCCCTGGTTCATCACTGCCACCCCTGGTTCACCCCTCCCATCCTCAGGTTCAGCACTCACTACTGCCCCCCTCTGGTTCTTCACAGCACCCTATGCTTCACCCATGCTGCCACCCTCTGGTTCAGCACTCATCACAGCCACCCTCTGGTTCATCACAGCACCCTCTGGTTCACCACTGCACCCTCTGGTTCACCACTACCACCCTCTTGTTTACCACTGCCACCCTCTGGTTCATCACTGCCACCCTTTGGTTCACCTCTACCACCCTCTTGTTCACCACTGCCAACCATTGGTTCATCACTGCCACCTTGTGGTTCGCCACTACCACCCTCTTGTTCACCACTGCCACCCTCTGGTTCATCACTGCCACCCGCTGGTTCGCCACTACCACCTTCTTGTTCACCACTGCCACCCTCTGGTTCATCACTGCCATCCACTGGTTCATCACTGCCACCCTCTAGTTCACCACTGAAACCCTCTGGTTCACCCCTGCCACTCTCAGGTTCAGCACTCACCACTGCCACCGTCTGGTTCATCACAGCACCCTCTGGTTCACCCCTGCTGCCACCCTCTGGTTCACCACTGTCAACCTCTGGTTCACCACTACCACCCTCTTGTTCACCACTGCCACCCTCTGGTTCATCACTGCCACCCTCTGGTTCATTACGGCCACCCTCTGGTTTGCCACTGCCACCCTCAGGATCATCACTGCCACCCTCTGGTTCATCACTGCCACCCTCTGGTTCACCACTGCCACCCTATGTTTTATCACTGCCACCCTCTGGTTCATTACTGCCACCCTCTGCTTTGCAACTGCCACCCTCAGGATCATCACTGCCACCCTCTGGTTCATCACTGCCACCCTCTGGTTCACCACTGCCACCCTCTGGTTCACCACTGCCACCCTCTGGTTCATCACAGCACCCTCTGGTTCACCACTGTCACCCTCTGGTTCACCCCTGCCACCCCCTGGTTCATTACTGCCACCCACTGGTTCGCCACTGCCACCCTCAGGATCATCACTGCCACCCTCTGGTTCACCACTGCCACCCTCTGGTTCACCCCTGCCACCCTCAGGTTCAGCACTCACTACTGCCACCCTCTGGTTCATCATAGCACCCTCTGATTCATCACTGCCACCCTCTGGTTCATTACTGCCACCCTCTGGTTTGCCACTGTCACCCTCAGGATCATCACTGCCACCCTCTGGTTCATCACTGCCACCCTCTGGTTCATTACTGCCACCCTCTGGGTCGCCACTGCCACCCTCAGGATAATCACTGCCACCCTCTGGTTCATCACTGCCACCCTCTGGTTCATTACTGCCACCCTCTGGTTTGCCACTGCCACCCTCAGGATCACCACTGTCACCCTCTGGTTCACCACTACCACCCTCTTGTTCACCACTGCCACCCACTGGTTCATCACTGCCACCCTCTGGTTAATTACTGCCACCCTCTGGTTTGCCACGGCCACCCTCAGGATCATCACTGCCACCCTCTGGTTCATCACTGCCACCCTCTGGTTCACCACTGCCACCCTCTGGTTTATCACTGCCACCCACTGGTTCATTACTGCCACCCTCTGGTTTGCAACTGCCACCCTCTGGTTCATCACAGCACCCTCTGGTTCACCACTGTTACCCTCTGGTTCACCCCTGCCACCCTCTGGTTCATTACTGCCACCCTCTGTTTCGCCACTGCCACCCTCAGGATCATCACTGCCACCCTCTGGTTCACCCCTGCCACCCTCAGGTTCAGCACTCACTACTGTCCCCCTCTGGTTCTTCACAGCACCCTATGCTACACCCATGCTGCCACCCTCTGGTTCAGCACTCATCACTGCCACCCTCTGGTTCATCACAGCACCCTCTGGTTCACCACTGCCACCCTCTGGTTCACCACTACCACCCTCTTGTTCACCACTGCCACCCTCTGGTTCATCACTGCCACCCTCTGGCTCGCCACTACCACCCTCTTGTTCACCACTGCCACCTTCTGGTTTATCACTGCCACCCTCTGGTTCATTACTGCCACTCTCTGGTTTGCAACTGCCACCCTCAGGTTCATTACGGCCACCCTCTGGTTCATCACTGCCACCCTCTGGTTCACCACTGCCACCCTCTGGGTCACCACTTCCACCCTCTGGTTCATCACAGCACCCTCTGGTTCACCACTGACACCCTCTGGTTCACCCCTGCCCCCCTCAGGTTCAGCACTCACTACTGCCACCCTCTGGTTCATCATAGCACCCTCTGGTTCATCACTGCCACCCTATGGTTCATTACTGCCACCCTCTGGTTTGCCACTGCCACCCTCAGGATCATCACTGCCACCCTCTGGTTCATCACTGCCACCCTCTGGTTCATTACTGCCACGCTCTGGTTCGCCACTGCCACCCTCAGGATCATCACTGCCACCCTCTGGTTCATCACTGCCACCTTCTGGTTCACCACTGCTACCCTCTGGTTCACCACTGACACCCTCTGGTTCACCACTGCCACCCTCTGGTTCATCACTGCCACCCTCTGATTCACCCCTGCCACCCTCTGGTTCATTACTGCCACCCTCTGGTTCGCCACTGCCACCCTCAGGATCATCACTGACACCCTCTGGTTCACCACTGCCACCCCCTGGTACATCACTGCCACCCTCTGGTTCACCTCTCCCACCCTCAGGTTCAGCACTCACTACTGCCCCCCTCTGGTTCTTCACAGCACCCTATGCTTAACCCATGCTGCCACCCTCTGGTTCAGCACTCATCACTGCCACCCTCTGGTTCATCACAGCACCCTCTGGTTCACCACTACCACCCTCTGGTTCGCCACTACCACCCTCTTGTTCACCACTGCCACCCTCTGGTTCATCACTGCCACCCTCTGGTTCACCTCTACCACCCTCTTGTTCACCACTGCCAACCATTGGTTCATCACTGCCACCTTGTGGTTCGCCACTACCACCCTCTTGTTCACCACTGCCACCCTCTGGTTCATCACTGCCACCCTCTGGCTCGCCACTACCACCCTCTTGTTCACCACTGCCACCCTCTGGTTTATCACTGCCACCCTCTGGTTCATTACTGCCACTCTCTGGTTTGCAACTGCCACCCTCAGGTTCATTACGGCCACCCTCTGGTTCATCACTGCCACCCTCTGGTTCACCACTGCCACCCTCTGGGTCACCACTTCCACCCTCTGGTTCATCACAGCACCCTCTAGTTCACCACTGAAACCCTCTGGTTCACCCCTGCCACTCTCAGGTTCAGCACTCACCACTGCCACCGTCTGGTTCATCACAGCACCCTCTGGTTCACCCCTGCTGCCACCCTCTGGTTCACCACTGTCACCCTCTGGTTAAACACTACCACCCTCTTGTTCACCACTGCCACCGTCTGGTTCATCACTGCCACCCTCTGGTTCATTACTGCCACTCTCTGGTTTGCCACTGCCACCCTCAGGATCATCACTGCCGCCCTATGGTTCATCACTGCCACCCTCTGGTTCACCACTGCCACCCTTTGTTTTATCACTGCCACCCTCTGGTTCATTACTGCCACCCTCTGGTTTGCAACTGCCACCCTCAGGATCATCACTGCCACCCTCTGGTTCATCACTGCCACCCTCTGGTTCACCACTGCCACCCTCTGGTTCTTCACTGCCACCCTCTGGTTTATCACAGCACCCTCTGGTTCACCACTGTCACCCTCTGGTTCACCCCTGCCACCGTCTGGTATATTACTGCCACCCACTGGTTCGCCACTGCCACACTCAGGATCATCACTGCCACACTCTGGTTCACCACTGCCACCCTCTGGTTCACCCCTGCCACCCTCAGGTTCAGCACTCACTACTGCCACCCTCTGGTTCATCGTAGCACCCTCTGGTTCATCACTGCCACCCTCTGGTTCATCACTGCCACCCTCAGGTTCCCCACTGCTACCCTCTGGTTCACCACTGACACCCACTGGTTCATCACTGCCACCCTCTAGTTTACCACTGTAACTCTCTGGTTCACCCCTGCCATCCTCAGGTTCAGCACTCACCACTGCCACCATCTGGATCATCACAGCACCCTCTGGTTCTCCCCTGATGCCACCCTCTGGTTCACCACTGTCACCCTCTGGTTCACCACTACCACCCTCTTGTTCACCACTGCCACCCTCTGGTTCATCACTGCCACCCTCTGGTTCATTACTGCCACCCTCTGGTTCGCCACTGCCACCCTCAGGTTCATTACGGCCACCCTCTGGTTCATCACTGCCACCCTCTGGTTTGCCACTGCCACCCTCAGGATCATCACTGCCACCCTCTGGTTCAATACTGCCACCCTCTGGTTCATTACTGCCACCCTCTGGGTCGCCACTGCCACCCTCAGGATAATCACTGCCACCCTCTGGTACATCACTGCCACCCTCTGGTTCATTACTGCCACCCTCTGGTTTGCCACTGCCACCCTCAGGATCACCACTGTCACCCTCTGGTTCACCACTACCACCCTCTTGTTCACCACTGCCACCCACTGGTTCATCACTGCCACCCTCTGGTTAATTACTGCCACCCTCTGGTTCGCCACTGCCACCCTCAGGATCATCACTGCCACCCTCTGGTTCATCACTGCCACCCTCTGGTTCACCACTGCCACCCTCTGGTTTATCACTGCCACCCACTGGTTCATTACTGCCACCCTCTGGTTTGCAACTGCCACCCTCTGGTTCATCACATCACCCTCTGGTTCACCACTGTCACCCTCTGGTTCACCCCTGCCACCCTCTGGTTCATTATGGCCACCCTCTGGTTCGCCACTGCCACCCTCAGGATAATCACTGCCACCCTCTGGTTCACCACTGCCACCCTCTGGTTCATCACAGCACCCTCTGGTTCACCACTGACACCCTCTGGTTCACCCCTGCCACCCTCAGGTTCAGCACTCACTACTGCCACCCTCGGGTTCATCATAGCACCCTCTGGATCATCACTGCCACCCTCTGGTTCATCACTGCCACCCTCTGGTTCATTACTGCCACCCTCTGGTTCGCCACTGCCACCCTCAGGATCATCACTGCCACCCTCTGGTTCATCACTGCCATCTTCTGGTTCACCACTGCTACCCTCTGGTTCACCACTGACACCCTCTGGTTCACCACTGCCACCCTCTGGTTCATCACTGCCACCCTCTGGTTCACCCCTGCCACCCTCAGGTTCAGCATTCACTACTGCCCCCCTCTGGTTCTTCACAGCACTCTATGCTACACCCATGCTGCCACCCTCTGGTTCAGCACTCATCACTGCCACCCTCTAGTTCATCACAGCAACCTCTGGTTCACCACTGCCACCCTCTGGTACACCACTGCCATCCTTTTGTTCACCACTGCCACCCTCTGGTTCATCACTGCCACCCTCTGGTTCGCCACTACCACCCTCTTGTTCACCACTGCCACCCTCTGGTTCATCACTGCCACCTTGTGGTTCACCACTGCCACCCTCTGGTTCATCACTGCCACCCACTGGTTCGCCACTACCACCTTCTTGTTCACCACTGCCACCCTCTGGTTCATCACTGCCACCCTCTGGTTCATCACTGCCACCCTCTAGTTCACCACTGAAACCCTCTGGTTCACCCCTGCCACTCTCAGGTTCAGCACTCACCACTGCCACCGTCTGGTTCATCACAGCACCCTCTGGTTCACCCCTGCTGCCACCGTCTGGTACACCACTGTCACCCTCTGGTTCACCACTACCACCCTCGTGTTCACCACTGCCACCCTCTGGTTCATCACTGCCACCCTCTGGTTCATTACTGCCACCCTCTGGTTCGCAACTGCCACCCTCAGGATCATCACTGCCACCCTCTGGTTCATCACTGCCACCCTCTGGTTCACCACTGCCACCCTATGGTTCACCACTGACACCCTCTGGTTCACCACTGCCACCTTCTGGTTCATCACTGACACCCTCTGGTTCACCCCTGCCACCCTCAGGTTCAGCACTCACTACTGCCACCCTCTGGTTCATCACAGCACCCTCTGGTTCACCCCTGCTGCCACCCTCTGGTTCAGCACTACCACCCTCTTGTTCACCACTGCCACCTCTGGTTCATCACTGCCACCCTGTGGTTCATTACTGCCACTCTCTGGTTCGTCACTGCCACCCTGTAGTTCACCACTGCCACCCTTTGGTTCGCCACTACCACCCTCTTGTTCACCACTGCCACCCTCTGGTTCATCACTGCCACCCTCTGGTTCGCCACTACCACCTTCTTGTTCACCGCTGCCACCCTCTGGTTCATCACTGCCACCCTCTTGTTCACCCTTGCCACCCTCTGGTTCACCCCTGCAACTCTCAGGTTCAGCACTCACCACTGCCACTGTCTGGTTCATCACAGCACCCTCTGGTTTACCCCTGCTGCCACCCTCTGGTTCAGCACTCACCACTGCCACCCTCTGGTTCATCACAGCACCCTCTGGTTCATTACTGCCACCCTCTGGTTCACCACTGCCACCCTCTGGTTCATCACAGCACCCTCTGGTTCACCACTGACACCCTCTGGTTCACCCCTGCCACCCTCAGGTTCAACACTCACTACTGCCACCCTCTGGTTTATCATAGCACCTTCTGGTTCATCACTTCCACCCTCTGGTTCCTTACTGCCACCCTCTGGTTCGCCACTGCCACCCTCAGGATCATCACTGCTACCCTCTGGTTCATCACTGCCACCCTCTGGTTCATTACTGCCACCCTCTGGATCGCCACTGCCACCCTCAGGATAATCACTGCCACCCTCTGGTTCATCACTGCCACCCTCTGGTTCACCACTGCTACCCTCTGGTTCACCACTGACACCCCATGTGGCACATCTGCCACCCTCTGGTTCATCACTGCCACCCTCTGGTTCACCCCTGCCACCCTCAGGTTCAGCACTCACTTCTTCCCCCCTCTGGTTCTTCACAGCACCCTATGCTTCACCCATGCTGCCACCCTCTGGTTCAGCACTCATCACTGCCACCCTCTGGTTCATCACAGAACCCTCTGGTTCACCACTGCCACCCTCTGGTTCACCACTACCACCCTCTTGTTCTCCTCTGCCACCCTCTGGTTCATCACTGCCACCCTCTGGTTCACCACTTCCACCCTCTGGTTCATCACAGCACCCTCTGGTTCACCACTGTCACCCTCTGGTTCACCCCTGCCACCCTCTGGTTCATTACTGCGACCCTCTGGTTCGCCACTGCCACCCTCAGGATCATCACTGACACCCTCTGGTTCACCACTGCCACCCCCTGGTTCATCACTGCCACCCTCTGGTTCACGCCTCCCACCCTCAGGTTCAGCACTCACTACTGCCCCCCTCTGGTTCTTTACAGCACCCTATGCTTCACCCATGCTGCCACCCTCTGGTTCAGCACTCATCACTGCCACTCTCTGGTTTGCCACTGCCACCCTCAGGATCATCACTGCCGCCCTATGGTTCATCACTGCCACCCTCTGGTTCACCACTTCCACCCTTTGTTTTATCACTGCCACCCTCTGGTTCATTACTGCCACCCTCTGGTTTGCAACTGCCACCCTCAGGATCATCACTGCCACCCTCTGGTTCATCACTGCCACCCTCTGGTTCACCACTGCCACCCTCTGGTTCACCACTGCCACCCTCTGGTTTATCACAGCACCCTCTGGTTCACCACTGTCACCCTCTGGTTCCCCCCTCTGCCACCGTCTGGTTTATTACTGCCACCCGCTGACAAGGTAGCTGCTGCCTGTAAGAGCGCTTCGTGCGTTTTTGCAGGAAAAACGCTGTTTTAACTTTTTTCTTTGTATTTGCTGGCTCTGGGCATTTTGCCCTGCATTTTAATTTCCCTCTCACTTGCACCATAATCCGTGCCCCTCACAGCCGTTTGGGCGGGTCTGGTCCTGGGGTGGGTGCCTTGCTCGTTTTGGCAGACATCTTTGAGTGGGGTGAGTGGAGTAAGGTGATTCCACCTACCAGCGCTTCAGTGCGCAGGCGCCGCCTGGGAACATCTATTTAGGCGAGTCCCTCCCACTCTCAGCCCCTGACAAGGTAGCTGCTGCCTGTAAGAGCGCTTCGTGCGTTTTTGCAGGAAAAACGCTGTTTTAACTTTTTTCTTTGTATTTGCTGGCTCTGGGCATTTTGCCCTGCATTTTAATTTCCCTCTCACTTGCACCATAATCCGTGCCCCTCACCGCCGTTTGGGCGGGTCTGGTCCTGGGGTGGGTGCCTTGCTCGTTTTGGCAGACATCTTTGAGTGGGGTGAGTGGAGTAAGGTGATTCCACCTACCAGCGCTTCAGTGCGCAGGCGCCGCCTGGGAACATCTATTTAACGCTCATCCCCTAGCGCAGCGGGATCGCGCAGCGGGCGTGTCCTCGCGTGGCCGGAGTCGTGCCAGAGTCCTGCCCGTCTGCGCCCGTCCGCGCTAAGGACGCGCAGGACGTCGCGGGATTCTGGTTGACGGCTAGTGTGCCATTCTTATGCTGCCATGCTGACTTACTCGCGTGAGTGCCTGTATACTATCGGTCAGGTGAGTCCTTGCTGCATCCATCCACCAGTGCATCCGCTACGAGGCCCTTATCAGTGCCCCTGTAGAGGGTGGGATCTTGACTGTCCGAGGCTTTTACCTCGGAACAATCTTTTGGCTGCTCGCCGTACTAGAGACTCCCCTTCTTCTTTGCGGATCCTGAACCTTAATGTTAGGTCAGCTTTAAAACATCATCAGAACATCTATGACCTCATTGAGGAGGAAGCCCCGGACATATTTGCCTTAACTGAAACCTGGCTCCAGGATGTGGACAATGCTATCCCCAATCTAGCTTGCCCCCCTGGCTATTCTATGTACACCTTGAATAGATCCTCCAGAGGTGGGGGTATAGCCCTAATAGTAAGATCTAGCTTTCCCTGTGTGTGGAGCGCCCTTAATATCTCTGGATGTGAAAGTGCCTTGTTTAAGGTCTCTGTCTGCCCTGAGTTCACGCTCTCCGGGATGGTCGTGTATCGTCCGCCCGGCAGCGATGTGGGGTTTAGAAATGCTTTCCCCGACATTGTTGGCCCTTTGGTCGCAGACTGTGCCAACTTTTCCATCATGGGGATTTAAATCTGCATTTTGACACCCTCTCAGGTCTGACAGTGCGTACCGTTATTTCTGACCTAGAGGCCTTTCAACTTGCCCAGATGGTTTCCCAGCCAACCCATATCGGGGGACATATTTTAGATCCCTTTTTCACTAATTTACCGGAGATTAAAACCATCTCTATTCTACCGGTAGAATGGTCAGACCATTTTTTGGTGTCCATTCGTTGTCCTGTCTCAGCCACCGTTTCTAGCTTTTCGGCTAGGCGGGTACCGAGGAGAGCTTGGCATAAACTGAGGTTAGAAGACTTCCATCTTCTTCTACAAGAGGAGCCGCTGGGTTCTTTGACGGATGTAGAAAAGGGGTATGACCTCTTCTGTTCCTGGATTACCAGGGCTCTTGACTCGTTGATACCTATTGTATCGTCTAAAGTCAACTCTAGAGAGTCAAGCCCCTGGTACGATGGCGCCCTTCGTGCCCTGAAGGGAGCCTGTAGACGGGCGGAGAGGGCCTGGCGTAAGACCTATGGGGCTGATTTAAAAGCTCAATATGCCAGGTCCGTAAAGCTCTACCATCGGGCTATTTGCCGAGCTCGAGCGGCTTTTTATGCTGCAGAATTCAGGAACAGTGCTAATCCGTCGAAGGCCATTTTTAAGGCCGTAAAAGATCTTATGGCAAAGCGGACGACCTCCGTGACTATAACCTCTCTCTCCCACTGTGAATCCCTTGCTGCATATTTCTTGGGGAAGGTCCAAGCTATATACCGGACATTCTCTAGCATAGGGCCCGGTTGGGAGAGTACCAGTGGGCCACCTCATCAGTCTACTCTGCTTGCCTTCCCCCTTCTTACCACGGATGGGTTTGACAAACTTGCGTTGCAGATCAAATCTGGATCTCCCTCTGATCCAGTAAGGCCTGCTCTCTTCCGAGATCAGGCTTTTATAGGACGCTTGGCTGTGCAGTCCCTTGTCAACCTTTCCTTGGAATCTGGCGTGGTGCCAGTTAGGTGGAAGCAAGCTGTGGTGTCCCCAATTATTAAAAAGCCCTCACTGGACCCGTCTAAGCCTGAAAGTTACCGTCCCATCTCGCTGCTACCCTGGCCGGCAAAGATCGCAGAGGCCCATGTCAACTTAGCCCTGTCTGAACATCTTGTCCGGACCAATGCCCTTGACCCCACACAAAACGGCTTCCGTGCTGGTCACAGCACGGAGACCGCGTTACTTGTGATGGTGGAACATCTCCGTGCAAGGCTGGATGCTGGTCAAACGGCGGCGCTTATATTGTTAGACCTTAGTGCCGCCTTTGACACGGTATCTCACAGCATCCTCCTGCATCGGCTTGAGGAGTATGGCATTGGTGGCCAGGCGTTGCAATGGTTCCGCTCCTTCCTCGACGACCGCTCCTTCTGTGTTGCCATTCCTCCCTTCAAGTCCAAGATCCAACCACTGGCCATGGGGGTCCCGCAGGGGTCCTCGCTGAGTCCCACGTTGTTCAATCTTTACGTGAGACCGCTGGCTGATGTCGCTAGGCAGTGGGGCCTAACTTTGGTCTCATATGCCGACGACACACAGCTGGCGGTTACTCTCAGCGGGGACGCGGAGACTGAGGCCCCTAGGTTTCAGTCTGGACTGAAGGCGGTGGCTAGCTGGTTGACAGGTAACTGTCTCCAGCTAAATGCCACAAAAACAGAGGTGATGGTTGTCGGCAAGGGAGTGGAGCTGTGGGGCGATCAATGGTGGCCTACAGAGCTGGGACCCACTCCAACCCCGGTGTTCGAGGTGAAAAATTTGGGGGTCTGGCTGGATGCGGGCCTCACTTTTGTAGGGCACACCAAAAAAACTGCTGCCTGCTGCTTCGGTCTGTTAAGAGGTTTGAGACCTGTTCTCAAGTTCTTCGATGCCCCGACCAGGCAGCTGATGATCCAGGCAACCATCATCTCTCGCCTGGATTATGCTAGCTCTCTTCTGGCCGGGGCCAACCAGGCCGAGCTAACTCGTCTGCAGCGGGTTCAGAATGCTGCGGCGAGGGCGATTGTCGGCCTGCCCAGATTCTGTTCGGTGACAAATGTTTTGCGCTCCCTACATTGGCTTCCGGTAAGGAAGCGTATCCTCTTTAAGGTGCTGTGTCTTGCTTTCAAGATCTTGAGAGGTACAGGCCCGGAAATTTTATCCAGCTGTCTTTCCTTCTATGTTCCCACCCGCACCCTCCGCTCCCAGGGTCTGGCCCTTGCTGTGGTCCCCAGATTCAGGCTTAGTCGTATGGGTGGCCGCTCTTTCAGTGTAAAAGCTGCAGTAGCGTGGAACTCCCTCCCTGTGGAAATTCGCTTATTGGAGGATCTTTTGACCTTTCGGAGGGCTATAAAAACATTCCTGTTTTAAATTGTTTCTTTATGTAATATTATTCTCTCGTTGTGTTATGTACTACCTTGTCTCTGCGCCGGGACGCTCCTTGGCTGGAGTATCTGTGCGCATAAGAAATTAATATAACATAACATAACATAACACTGCTTCGCCACTTCCACCCTCAGGATCATCACTGCCACCCTCTGGTTCACCACTGCCACCCTCTGGTTCACCCCTGCCACCCTCAGGTTCAGCACTCACTACTGCCACCCTCTGGTTCATCGTAGCACCCTCTGGTTCATCACTGCCACCCTCTGGTTCATCACTGCCACCCTCTGGTTCACCACTGCTACCCTCTGGTTCACCACTGACACCCACTGGTTCATCACTGCCGCCCTCTAGCTCACCACTGAAACTCTCTGATTCACCCCTGCCACCCTCAGGTTCAGCACTCACCACTGCCACCATCTGGATCATCACAGCACCCTCTGGTTCTCCCCTGATGCCACCCTCTGGTTCACCACTGTCACCCTCTGGTTCACCACTACCACCCTCTTGTTCACCACTGCCACCCTCTGGTTCATCACTGCCACCCTCTGGTTCATTACTGCCACCCTCTGGTTCGCCACTGCCACCCTCAGGATCATCACTGCCACCCTCTGGTTCATCACTGCCACCCTCTGGTTCACCACTGCCACCCTTTGGTTTATCACTGCGACCCACTGGTTCATTACTGCCACCCTCTGGTTTGCAACTGCCACCCTCTGGTTCATCACATCACCCTCTGGTTCACCACTGTCACCCTCTGGTTCACCCCTGCCACCCTCTGGTTCATTATGGCCACCCTCTGGTTCGCCACTGCCACCCTCAGGATCATCACTGCCACCCTCTGGTTCACCACTGCCACCCTCTGGTTCATCACAGCACCCTCTGGTTCACCATTGACATCCTCTGGTTCACCCCTGCCACCCTCAGGTTCAGCACTCACTACTGCCACCCTCGGGTTCATCATAGCACCCTCTGGTTCATCATTGCCACCCTCTGGTTCATTACTGCCACCCTCTGGTTTGCCACTGCCACCCACAGGATCATCACTGCCAACCTCTGGTTCATCACTGCCACCCTCTGGTCCATTACTGCCACCCTCTGGTTCACCACTGCCACCCTCTGGTTCACCACTGCTACCCTCTGGTTCACCACTGACACCCTATGGTTCACCACTGCCACCCTCTGGTTCATCACTGCCACCCTCTGGTTCACCCCTGCCACCCTCAGGTTCAGCACTCACTTCTTCCCCCCTCTGGTTCTTCACAGCACCCTATGCTACACCCATGCTGCCACCCTCTGGTTCAGCACTCATCACTGCCACCCTCTGGTTCATCACAGCAACCTCTGGTTCACCACTGCCACCCTCTGGTACACCACTACCACCCTTTTGTTCACCACTGCCACCCTCTGGTTCATCACTGCCACCCTCTGGTTCGCCACTACCACCCTCTTGTTCACCACTGCCACCCTCTGGTTCATCACTGCCACCTTGTGGTTCGCCACTACCACCCTCTTGTTCACCACTGCCACCCTCTGGTTCATCACTGCCACCCACTGGTTCGCCACTACCACCTTCTTGTTCACCACTGCCACCCTCTAGTTCATCACTGCCACCCTCTGGTTCATCACTGCCACCCTCTAGTTCAGCACTGAAACCCTCTGGTTCACCCCTGCCACTCTCAGGTTCAGCACTCACCACTGCCACCGTCTGGTTCATCACAGCACCCTCTGGTTCACCCCTGCTGCCACCGTCTGGTACACCACTGTCACCCTCTGGTTTACCACTACCACCCTCGTGTTCACCACTGCCACCCTCTGGTTCATCACTGCCACCCTTTGGTTCATTACTGCCACCCTCTGGTTCGCAACTGCCACCCTCAGGATCATCACTGCCACCCTCTGGTTCATCACTGCCACCCTCTGGTTCACCACTGCCACCCTATGGTTCACCACTGACACCCTCTGGTTCACCACTGCCACCTTCTGGTTCATCACTGACACCCTCTGGTTCACCCCTGCCACCCTCAGGTTCAGCACTCACTACTGCCACCCTCTGGTTCATCACAGCACCCTCTGGTTCACCCCTGCTGCCACCCTCTGGTTCAGCACTACCACCCTCTTGTTCACCACTGCCACCTCTGGTTCATCACTGCCACCCTGTGGTTCATTACTGCCACTCTCTGGTTCGTCACTGCCACCCTGTAGTTCACCACTGCCACCCTTTGGTTCGCCACTACCACCCTCTTGTTCACCACTGCCACCCTCTGGTTCATCACTGCCACCCTCTTGTTCACCCCTGCCACCCTCTGGTTCACCCCTGCAACTCTCAGGTTCAGCACTCACCACTGCCACCGTCTGGTTCATCACAGCACCCTCTGGTTCACCCCTGCTGCCACCCTCTGGTTCAGCACTCACCACTGCCACCCTCTGGTTCATCACAGCACCCTCTGGTTCATTACTGCCACCCTCTGGTTCACCACTGCCACCCTCTGGTTCATCACAGCACCCTCTGGTTCACCACTGACACCCTCTGGTTCACCCCTGCCACCCTCAGGTTCAACACTCACTACTGCCACCCTCTGGTTCATCATAGCACCTTCTGGTTCATCACTGCCACCCTCTGGTTCCTTACTGCCACCCACTGGTTTGCCACTGCCACCCTCAGGATCATCACTGCTACCCTCTGGTTCATCACTGCCACCCTCTGGTTCATTACTGCCACCCTCTGGATCGCCACTGCCACCCTCAGGATCGTCACTGCCACCCTCTGGTTCATCACTGCCACCCTCTGGTTCACCACTGCTACCCTCTGGTTCACCACTGCCACCCTCTGGTTCATCACTGCCACCCTCTGGTTCACCCCTGCCACCCTCAGGTTCAGCACTCACTTCTTCCCCCCTCTGGTTCTTCACAGCACCCTATGCTTCACCCATGCTGCCACCCTCTGGTTCAGCACTCATCACTGCCACCCTCTGGTTCATCACAGCACCCTCTGGTTCACCACTGCCACCCTCTGGTTCACCACTACCACCCTCTTGTTCACCTCTGCCACCCTCTGGTTCATCACTGCCACCCTCTGGATAATCACTGCCACCCTCTGGTTCATCACTGCCACCCGCTGGTTCACCACTGCTACCCTCTGGTTCACCACTGACACCCACTGGTTCATCACTGCCACCCTCTAGTTCACCACTGAAACTCTCTGGTTCACCCCTGCCACCCTCAGGTTAAGCACTCACCACTGCCACCGTCTGGATCATCACAGCACCCTCTGGTTCACCCCTGATGCCACCCTCTGGTTCACCGCTGTCACCCTCTGGTTCACCACTACCACCCTCTTGTTCACCACTGCCTCCCTCTGGTTCATCACTGCCACCCTCTGGTTCATTACTGCCACTCTCTGGCTCACCACTGCCACCCTTAGGATCATCACTGCCACCCTCTGGTTCATCACTGCCACCCTCTGGTTCACCACTGCCACCCTCTGGTTTATCACTGCCACCCACTGGTTCATTACTGCCACCCTCTGGTTTGCAACTGCCACCCTCTGGTTCATCACAGCACCCTCAGGTTCGCCACTGTCACCCTCTGGTTCACCCCTGCCACCCTCTGGTTCATAACTGCCACCCTCTGGTTCGCCACTGCCACCCTCAGGATCATCACTGCCACCCTCTGGTTCACCACTGACACCCTCTGGTTCACCCCTGCCACCCTCAGGTTCAGCACTCACTACTGCCACCCTCTGGTTCATAATAGCACCCTCTGGTTCATCACTGCCACCCTCTGGTTCATTACTGCCACCCTCTGGTTTGCCACTGCCACCCTCAGGATCATCACTGCCACCCTCTGGTTCATCACTGCCACCCTCTGGTTTATTACTGCCACCCTCTGGATCGCCACTGCCACCCTCAGGATCATGACTGCCACCCTCCGGTTCATCACTGCCACCCTCTGGTTCACCACTGCTACCCTCTGGTTCACCACTGACACCCTCTGGTTCACCACTGTAGGAAGGTGGCTACCTGACTATGGTTACCCCAGATTTTTTGCCTTGTGTTTAGCTGGTTTTTGACTTAGTTGGCCTGGTTCCCTGCTAATCAGGGCCCCAGGCTATCTGCTCTCTCTGTAAAATGGATTCCATGTACCCTAGGTACATACCACAATTGGAAATGGACTCCTTGTCAGCCCCTGTACCATGCACTATAGGTGCCCAGGGCATAGGTGCCACCAAGGCCCACCAGGGGCTGCAGCATATCTTTTGCCACCCCTGGCTGGTTCTTAAATTGACACAACTGGCTGATCACTAAGCTGGGGTAAGGTGGTGTAATCACCCCTTATTTAGATATAGTATACCTATATCTAAACCTATATCTGGACACATATTAACCTGTGAGCCACTCCTATGGAAGGCCTCATCAATCCTGGAGGCAGAGTGCGTGGTTTAATGTGAGATGGAGCTCTAGCATGAGCTGAGCCTGTCTGCAGCTGTCGGGATCAACTCCCTAAGCTGTTTCAGGATAATGCCATACCATATACTCTTAAGTGCATTATAATCCTCGCGGTTATATAGCAACTTTGGTTTGGCTTTATCAAAACATGTCGTGTAAGGTGTCATACGATTTGGAATACTATCCCCTCGCCAGTTCTGGCGACGGGGATAGCATTCCACCCCTCTAGAGGGGTAAGACATGTTACTTTACTTAAATGCGGTTAATTTCTAAAAGGACCTTGGATCCACAAAATGGATGCCTCTGCCACAGACACGAGTCTGACCCCCTGAAGCTGACCGAAACTCAGCCAAATGGGGCCTGGACAAAGGGTTTCCTGTCGCAGGGAGGTGTTACACCCCCCCAGACAGGAGATAGTGGATTGTAGCAGGGAGGTTTGAAAGAAACCAGACACTGCATGGGGAGCACAAGGCTGCCCCTTGCATAATCCGGCCAAACCGGTTCTGGGGCACTCCAGCCCTCGTGCCAGAGTGGCCTGGATCAAAGGAAAGGGGTGTATCCACCCCCTTCCTGGGTCCCACCCATAGGAGGGGACCTAGCAGGTAATCCAGCCCCCCAGATTCGAATAAGAGTGGGAGCAGTGCCAATGCACTACAGATTATCCTGATGAAACATAAGAAACAAAACTCTGGACCCTTCGACATCCTACTCAACGTAGAAGCCCGAAGAATCTCCCTTGTGGTCAAGGAGTGACCACCCTGTACAAACAGGCACCATCCAGCCATCGATGTCTGCTTTGTTGCAGTTCCGGCCGAAACTCGAGCGACAGAGGTCAACGAGATCAAGCTTGCCTGCCTTCTAACAGCCCGATCCACAGTCCCTGCAGAGCTGAGACCCGTGGAGGCGACCGGAAGCGTGGGGCACGCAATCTTGGAAAGACCACGAGACGCTGACCGTGCAGCCCACGAGTAACCCTCGAAGCTGTACACCGGGGTTTAAGAAGCCCCAACCCTGAGCCACACTTGCACCGAAGTTCAGCCCTCCACACTCGACGAGTGCTGCGTGGGGCCCTTCTGCTTCTTTTGGCTCAATGCATTGGCCCGGTCACTTGCCAGCCGGCTTGTGGCCCCTGTGCCGACGAAACTTGAAATTCGACCTGCGAATCTGGTTGCTCCAGATCTGCACCAGCTCCCCTGAAAAGGAGCCCCCACTCTGACCCTCCTGGTTCGAGTGAGAAGCAATCTCCTGGTTCCGCGTGGATTGCTTTTGCCAAGTGTTGTTTGCTACAATCTTGAAGCTGACAGCGCCAACGGCGAGAGCCTGCGTGGGACAGATTGTGACCTGCTCCTGGACGTCGTAGATGCCCCAGAGCCCACGTGACAGCGGAGAGAAGCTCCTCAACGACGACCTGATTGCGCCCGACATTGCCTGGTTCCGTCCTGGTTCCAACCTGGTCACTGCTGAGTGACCCAGACTCTGTCCCCTCTGCTTTCAGGTACTTTTCGACTTGAGTCCACCCTTGGACTCCACCGGACACTTCTCTTTCACCCCGCCTGCAGCCCTTTCAGCTTCAAGCACCAAGAGCCTGCGTGACGAAACCCGACTCAACTTCGACCCTGTGCACCCGCTTCCTGTGGGTGAGGTAACTTTGCTCCGCCGGTGTTCCCACACTGGTACACATCTCTAGGGTCTGTGTCTTAAGTTTTGTTCCTCTAGGTACAGCGGAAGTGTCCTTAAACTTTAACTTTACAACTTTTACGCACCATTGGTTAACATTGGTGCATGCGTGCCCTTTCCGCACTGCACCCGAATCCCGTGGGCCTTTCCAGACTTCAGCATTGCTTGTCCCGACTGCTCCCAGCGATTCCCTAGGCCCTAGGCCTAACCACTGTTCGATTGGTATCTCTTATACCACTTGTTTAGTATATGGTCTGAGTGGCCCCTCGCACTCATCCATATTTGTGCAACTTTGTATGTTATACTGTGCTTTTGATTTAACGCTTGTGCCCCTTTATTCATAAAGAATACTGGGGATTGTTTTTAGTAATAAATACATATATTTTTATAATATATACTTGTGTGGTGTCCTTTCATTTGATATTACAGGATTGTATGTGGTAAAACAGCTCGCTTAACACGACCTCTTAAGTTAAGCCTTTAGGCTGCTTAGTCCATGCTACCCCTAGGATAGCTTGTCTAATAAGGTTGACTTACAACCAGACACCATAAGGGATTGTTTGGTCTGATAACAGGTGGTTCCAGAATTGGAAACATCACCTATCAGGCCAACTTCTCACAACCACTGCCACCCTCTGGTTCATCACTGCCACCCTCTGGTTCACCCCTGCCACCCTCAGGTTCAGCACTCACTACTGCCCCCCTCTGGTTCGTCACAGCACCCTATGCTACACCCATGCTGCCACCCTCTGGTTCAGCACTCATCACTGCCACCCTCTGGTTCATCACAGCACCCTCTGGTTCACCACTGCCACCCTCTAGTTCACCACTACCACCCTCTTGTTCACCACTGCCACCCTCTGGTTCATCACTGCCACCCTCTGGTTCGCCACTACCACCCTCTTGTTCACCACTGCCACCCTCTGGTTCATCACTGCCACCTTGTGGTTCGCCACTACCACCCTCTTGTTCACCACTTCCACCCTCTAGTTCATCACTGCCACCCGCTGGTTCGCCACTACCACCTTCTTGTTCACCACTGCCACCCTCTGGTTCATCACTGCCACCCTCTGGTTCATCACTGCCACCCTCTAGTTCACGACTGAAACCCTCTGGTTCACCCCTGCCACTCTCAGGTTCAGCACTCACCACTGCCACCGTCTGGTTCATCACAGCACCCTCTGGTTCACCCCTGCTGCCACCGTCTGGTTCACCACTGTCACCCTCTGGTTCACCACTACCACCCTCTTGTTCACCACTGCCACCCTCTGGTTCATCACTGCCACCCTCTGGTTCATTACTGCCACCCTCTGGTTTGCCACTGTCACCCTCAGGATCATCACTGCCACCCTCTGGTTCATCACTGCCACCCTCTGGTTCACCACTGCCACCCTATGGTTCACAACTGACACCCTCTGGTTCACCACTGCCACCTTCTGGTTCATCACTGACACCCTCTGGTTCACCCCTGCCACCCTCAGGTTCAGCACTCACTACTGCCACCCTCTGGTTCATCACAGCACCCTCTGGTTCACCCCTGCTGCCACCCTCTGATTCAGCACTACCACCCTCTTGTTCACCACTGCCACCCTCTGGTTCATCACTGCCACCCTGTGGTTCATTACTGCCACCCTCTGGTTCGTCACTGCCACCCTGTAGTTCACCACTGCCACCCTTTGGTTCGCCACTACCACCGTCTTGTTCACCACTGCCACCCTCAGGATCATCACTGCCACCCTCTGGTTCGCCACTACCACCTTATTGTTCACCACTGCCACCCTCTGGTTCATCACTGCCACCCTCTGGTTCATCACTGCCACCCTCTTGTTCACCCCTGCCACCCTCTGGTTCACCCCTGTAACTCTCAGGTTCAGCACTCACCACTGCCACCGTCTCGTTCATCACAGCACCCTCTGGTTCACCCCTGCTGCCACCCTCTGGTTCCACACTCACCACTGCCACCCTCTGGTTCATCACAGCAGCCTCTGGTTCACCACTGTCACCCTCTGGTTCACCACTACCACCCTCTTGTTCACCACTGCCACCCTCTGGTTCATCACTGCCACCCTCTGGTTCATTACTGCCACCCTCTGGTTCGCCACTGCCACCCTCCGGATCATCACTGCCACCCTCTGGTTCATCACTGCCACCCTCTGGTTCATCACTGCCACCCTCTGGTTCACCACTGCTACGCTCTGGTTCACCCCTGCCACCCTCTGGTTCACCCCTGCAACTCTCAGGTTCAGCACTCACTACTGCCCCCCTCTGGTTCTTCACAGCACCCTATGCTTCACCCATGCTGCCACCCTCTGGTTCAGCACTCACCACTGACACCCTCTGGTTCATCACAGCACCCTCTGGTTCACCACTGTCACCCTCTGGTTCTCCACTACCACCCGCTTGTTCACCACTGCCACCCTCTGGTTCATCACTGCAACCCTCTGGTTCACCACTGCCACCCTCTGGTTCACCCCTGCCACCCTCAGGTTCAGCACTCACTACTGCCACCCTCCGGTTCATCACAGCACCCTCTGGTTTACCACTGTCACCCTCTGGTTCACCTCTACCACCCTCTTGTTCACCACTGCCACCCTCTGGTTCATCACTGCCACCCTCTGGTTCTCCACTACCACCCTCTTGTTCACCATTGCCACCCTCTGGTTCATCACTGCCACCCTCTGGTTCACCACTGCCACCCTCTCGTTCATTACTGCCACACTCTGGTTCACCACTGCCACCCTCAGGATCATCACTGCCACCCTCTGGTTCATCACTGCCACCCTCTGGTTCACACTGCTACCCTCTGGTTCACCCCTGCCACCCTCAGGTTCAGCACTCACTTCTGCCCCCCTCTGGTTCTTCACAGCACCCTATGCTTCACCCATGCTGCCACCCTCTGGTTCGGCACTCATCACTGCCACCCTCTGGTTCATCACAGCACCCTCTGGTTCACCACTGCCACCCTCTGGTTCACCACTAACACCCTCTAGTTCACCACTGCCACCCTCTGGTTCATCAGTGCCACCATCTGGTTCGCCTCTATCACCCTCTTGTTCACCACTGCCACCCTCTGGTTCATCACTGCCACCTTTTGGTGCGCCACTACCACCCTCTTGTTCACCACTGCCACCCTCTGGTTCATCACTGCCACCCGCTGGTTTGCCATTATCACCTTCTTGTTCACCACTGCCACCCTCTGGTTCATCACTGCCACCCACTTGTTCATCACTGCTACCCTCTAGTTCACCACCGCCACCCTCTGGTTCATCACTGCCACCCGCTGGTTCATTACTGCCACCCTCTGGTTCGCCACTGCCACCCTCAGGATCATCACTGCCACCCTCTGGTTCATCACTGCCACCCTCTGGTTCACCACTGCCACCCTATGGTTCACCACTGCCACCCTCTGGTTCACCACTGGCACCTTCTGGTTCCTCACTGACACCCTCTGGTTCACCCCTGCCACCCTCAGGTTCAGCACTCACTACTGCCACCCTCTGGTTCATCACAGCACCCTCTGGTTCACCCCTGCTGCCACCCTCTGGTTCAGCACTACCACCCTCTTGTTCACCACTGCCACCCTCTGGTTCATCACTGCCACCCTGTGGTTCATTACTGCCACCCTCTGGTTTGTCACTGCCACCCTGTAGTTCACCAGTGCCACCCTTTGGTTCGCCACTACCACCGTCTTGTTTACCACTGCCACCCTCAGGATCATCACTGCCACCCTCTGGTTCGCCACTACCCCCTTATTGTTCACCACTGCCACCCTCTGGTTCATCACTGCCACCCTCTGGTTCATCACTGCCACCCTCTTGTTCACCCTTGCCACCCTCTGGTTCACCCCTGCAACTCTCAGGTTCAGCACTCACCACTGCCACCGTCTGGTTCATCACAGCACCCTCTGGTTCACCCCTGCTGCCACCCTCTGGTTCAGCACTCACCACTGCCACCCTCTGGTTCATCACAGCAGCCTCTGGTTCACCACTGTCACCCTCTGGTTCACCAATACCACCCTCTTGTTCACCACTGCCACCCTCTGGTTCATCACTGCCACCCTCTGGTTCATTACTGCCACCCTCTGGTTCGCCACTGCCACCCTCGGGATCATCACTGCCACCCTCTGGTTCATCACTGCCACCCTCTGGTTCGCCACTGCCACCCTCAGGATCACCACTGCCACCCTCTGGTTCACCCCTGCCACCCTCAGGTTCAGCACTCACTACTGCCACCCTCCGGTTCATCACAGCACCCTCTGGTTCACCACTGTCACCCTCTGGTTCACCTCTACCACCCTCTTGTTCACCACTGCCACCCTCTGGTTCATCACTGCCACCCTCTGGTTCTCCACTACCAAACTCTTGTTCACCAGTGCCACCCTCTGGTTCATCACTGCCACCCTCTGGTACACCACTACCACCCTCTTGTTCACCACTGCCACCCTCTGGTTCATCACTGCCACCCTCTGGTTCACACTGCTACCCTCAGGTTCAGCACTCACTTCTGCCCCCCTCTGGTTCTTCACAGCACCCTATGCTTCACCCATGCTGCCACCCTCTGGTTCAGCACTCATCACTGCCACCCTCTGGTTCATCACAGCACCCTCTGGTTCACCACTGCCACCCTCTGGTTCACCACTAACACCCTCTAGTTCACCACTGCCACCCTCTGGTTCATCACTGCCACCATCTGGTTCGCCTCTACCACCCTCTTGTTCACCACTGCCACCCTCTGGTTCATCACTGCCACCTTTTGGTTCGCCACTACCACTCTCTTGTTCACCACTGCCACCCTCTGGTACATCACTGCCACCCGCTGGTTCGCCACTATCACCTTCTTGTTCACCACTGCCACACTCTGGTTCATCACTGCCACACACTGGTTCATCACTGCCACCCTCTAGTTCACAACTGAAATCCTCTGGTTCACCCCTGCCACTCTCAGGTTCAGCACTCACCACTGCCACCGTCCTGTTCATCACAGCACCCTCTGGTTCACCCCTGCTGCCACCCTCTGGTTCCACACTCACCACTGCCACCCTCTGGTTCATCACAGCAGCCTCTGGTTCACCACTGTCACCCTCTGGTTCACCACTACCACCCTCTTGTTCACCACTGCCACCCTCTGGTTCATCACTGCCACCCTCTGGTTCATTACTGCCACCCTCTGGTTCGCCACTGCCACCCTCCGGATCATCACTGCCACCCTCTGGTTCATCACTGCCACCCTCTGGTTCGCCACTGCCACCCTCAGGATCATCACTGCCACCCTCTGGTTCATCACTGCCACCCTCTGGTTCACCACTGCTACCCTCTGGTTCATCACTGCCACGCTCTGGTTCACCCCTGCCACCCTCTGGTTCACCCCTGCAACTCTCAGGTTCAGCACTCACTACTGCCCCCCTCTGGTTCTTCACAGCACCCTATGCTTCACCCATGCTGCCACCCTCTGGTTCAGCACTCACCACTGACACCCTCTGGTTCATCACAGCACCCTCTGGTTCACCACTGTCACCCTCTGGTTCTCCACTACCACCCGCTTGTTCACCACTGCCACCCTCTGGTTCATCACTGCCACCCTCTGGTTCACCACTGCCACCCTCTGGTTCACCCCTGCCACCCTCAGGTTCAGCACTCACTACTGCCACCCTCCGGTTCATCACAGCACCCTCTGGTTTACCACTGTCACCCTCTGGTTCACCTCTACCACCCTCTTGTTCACCACTGCCACCCTCTGGTTCATCACTGCCACCCTCTGGTTCTCCACTACCACCCTCTTGTTCACCATTGCCACCCTCTGGTTCATCACTGCCACCCTCTGGTTCACCACTGCCACCCTCTCGTTCATTACTGCCACCCTCTGGTTCACCACTGCCACCCTCAGGATCATCACTGCCACCCTCTGGTTCATCACTGCCACCCTCTGGTTCACACTGCTACCCTCTGGTTCACCCCTGCCACCCTCAGGTTCAGCGCTCACTTCTGCCACCCTCTGGTTCGGCACTCATCACTGTCACCCTCTGGTTCATCACAGCACCCTCTGGTTCACCACTGCCACCCTCTGGTTCACCACTAACACCCTCTAGTTCACCACTGCCACCCTCTGGTTCATCAGTGCCACCATCTGGTTCGCCTCTATCACCCTCTTGTTCACCACTGCCACCCTCTGGTTCATCACTGCCACCTTTTGGTTCGCCACTACCACCCTCTTGTTCACCACTGCCACCCTCTGGTTCATCACTGCCACCCGCTGGTTTGCCATTATCACCTTCTTGTTCACCACTGCCACCCTCTGGTTCATCACTGCCACCCACTGGTTCATCACTGCTACCCTCTAGTTCACCACCGCCACCCTCTGGTTCATCACTGCCACCCTCTGGTTCATTACTGCCACCCTCTGGTTCGCCACTGCCACCCTCAGGATCATCACTGCCACCCTCTGGTTCATCACTGCCACCCTCTGGTTCACCACTGCCACCCTATGGTTCACCACTGACACCCTCTGGTTCACCACTGGCACCTTCTGGTTCCTCACTGACACCCTCTGGTTCACCCCTGCCACCCTCAGGTTCAGCAATCACTACTGCCACCCTCTGGTTCATCACAGCACCCTCTGGTTCACCCCTGCTGCCACCCTCTGGTTCAGCACTACCACCCTCTTGTTCACCACTGCCACCCTCTGGTTCATCACTGCCACCCTGTGGTTCATTACTGCCACCCTCTGGTTTGTCACTGCCACCCTGTAGTTCACCAGTGCCACCCTTTGGTTCGCCACTACCACCGTCTTGTTTACCACTGCCACCCTCAGGATCATCACTGCCACCCTCTGGTTCGCCACTACCCCCTTATTGTTCACCACTGCCACCCTCTGGTTCATCACTGCCACCCTCTGGTTCATCACTGCCACCCTCTTGTTCACCCCTGCCACCCTCTGGTTCACCCCTGCAACTCTCAGGTTCAGCACTCACCACTGCCACCGTCTGGTTCATCACAGCACCCTCTGGTTCACCCCTGCTGCCACCCTCTGGTTCAGCACTCACCACTGCCACCCTCTGGTTCATCACAGCAGCCTCTGGTTCACCACTGTCACCCTCTGGTTCACCAATACCACCCTCTTGTTCACCACTGCCACCCTCTGGTTCATCACTGCCACCCTCTGGTTCATTACTGCCACCCTCTGGTTCGCCACTGCCACCCTCGGGATCATCACTGCCACCCTCTGGTTCATCACTGCCACCCTCTGGTTCGCCACTGCCACCCTCAGGATCACCACTGCCACCCTCTGGTTCACCCCTGCCACCCTCAGGTTCAGCACTCACTACTGCCACCCTCCGGTTCATCACAGCACCCTCTGGTTCACCACTGTCACCCTCTGGTTCACCTCTACCACCCTCTTGTTCACCACTGCCACCCTCTGGTTCATCACTGCCACCCTCTGGTTTTCCACTACCAAACTCTTGTTCACCAGTGCCACCCTCTGGTTCATCACTGCCACCCTCTGGTACACCACTACCACCCTCTTGTTCACCACTGCCACCCTCTGGTTCATTACTGCCACCCTCTGGTTCGCCACTGCCACCCTCAGGATCATCACTGCCACCCTCTGGTTCATCACTGCCACCCTCTGGTTCACACTGCTACCCTCAGGTTCAGCACTCACTTCTGCCCCCCTCTGGTTCTTCACAGCACCCTATGCTTCACCCATGCTGCCACCCTCTGGTTCAGCACTCATCACTGCCACCCTCTGGTTTATCACAGCACCCTCTGGTTCACCACTGCCACCCTCTGGTTCACCACTAACACCCTCTAGTTCACCACTGCCACCCTCTGGTTCATCACTGCCACCATCTGGTTCGCCTCTACCACCCTCTTGTTCACCACTGCCACCCTCTGGTTCATCACTGCCAACTTTTGGTTCGCCACTATCACTCTCTTGTTCACCACTGCCACCCTCTGGTACATCACTGCCACCCGCTGGTTCGCCACTATCACCTTCTTGTTCACCACTGCCACACTCTGGTTCATCACTGCCACACACTGGTTCATCACTGCCACCCTCTAGTTCACAACTGAAATCCTCTGGTTCACCCCTGCCACTCTCAGGTTCAGCACTCACCACTGCCACCGTCTGGTTCATCACAGCACCCTCTGGTTTATACCTGCTGCAACCCTCTGGTTCACCACTGTCGCCCTCTGGTTCACCACTACCACCCTCTTGTTCACCACTGCCACCCTCTGGTTCATCACTGCCACCCTCTGGTTCATTACTGCCACCCTCTGGTTTGCAACTGCCACCCTCAGGATCATCACTGCCACCCTCTGGTTCATCACTGCCACCCTCTGGTTCACCACTGCCACCCTCTGGTTCACCACTTCCACCATCTGGTTCATCACAGCACCCTCTGGTTCACCACTGTCACCCTCTGGTTCACCCCTGCCACCCTCTGGTTCATTACTGCCACCCTCTGGTTAGCCACTGCCACCCTCAGGATCATCACTGACACCCTCTGGTTCACCACTGCCACCCCCTGGTTCATCACTGCCACCCTCTGGTTCACCCCTCCCACCCTCAGGTTCAGCACTCACTACTGCCCCCCTCTGGTTCTTCACAGCACCCTATACTTCACCCATGCTGCCACCCTCTGGTTCAGCACTCATCACTGCCACCCTCTGGTTCATCACAGCACCCTCTGGTTCACCACTGCCACCCTCTGGTTCACCACTACCACCCTCTTGTTCACCACTGCCACCCTCTGGTTCATCACTGCCACCCTCTGGTTCACCTCTACCACCCTCTTGTTCACCACTGCCAACCATTGGTTCATCACTGCCACCTTGTGGTTCGCCACTACCACCCTCTTGTTCACCACTGCCACCCTCTGGTTCATCACTGCCACCCTCTGGTTCTCCACCACCACACTCTTGTTCACCAGTGCCACCCTCTGGTTCATCACTGCCACCCTCTGGTTCACCACTACCACCCTCTTGTTCACCACTGCCACCCTCTGGTTCATTACTGCCACCCTCTGGTTCGCCACTGCCACCCTCAGGATCATCACTGCCACCCTCTGGTTCATCACTGCCACCCTCTGGTTCACACTGCTACCCTCTGGTTCACCACTGACACCCTCTGGTTCACCCCTGCCACCCTCAGGTTCAGCACTCACTTCTGCCCCCCTCTGGTTCTTCACAGCACCCTATGCTTCACCCATGCTGCCACCCTCTGGTTCAGCACTCATCACTGCCACCCTCTGGTTCATCACAGCACCCTCTGGTTCACCACTACCACCCTCTGGTTCACCACTAACACCCTCTGGTTCACCACTAACACCCTCTAGTTCACCACTGCCACCCTCTGGTTCATCACTGCCACCATCTGGTTCGCCTCTACCACCCTCTTGTTCACCACTGCCACCCTCTGGTTCATCACTGCCACCTTTTGGTTCGCCACTACCACCCTCTTGTTCACCACTGCCACCCTCTGGTTCATCACTGCCACCCGCTGGTTCGCCACTATCACCTTCTTGTTCACCACTGCCACCCTCTGGTTCATCACTGCCACCCACTGGTTCATCACTGCCACCCTCTAGTTCACCACTGAAATCCTCTGGTTCACCCCTGCCACTCTCAGGTTCAGCACTCACCACTGCCACCGTCTGGTTCATCACAGCACCCTCTGGTTTATCCCTGCTGCAACACTCTGGTTCACCACTGTCGCCCTCTGGTTCACCACTACCACCCTCTTGTTCACCACTGCCACCCTCTGGTTCATCACTGCCACCCTCTGGTTCATTACTGCCACCCTCTGGTTTGCAACTGCCACCCTCAGGATCATCACTGCCACCCTCTGGTTCATCACTGCCACCCTCTGGTTCACCACTTCCACCCTCTGGTTCATCACAGCACCCTCTGGTTCACCACTGTCACCCTCTGGTTCACCCCTGCCACCCTCTGGTTCATTACTGCCACCCTCTGGTTCGCCACTGCCACCCTCAGGATCATCACTGACACCCTCTGGTTCACCACTGCCACCCCCTGGTTCATCACTGCCACCCTCTGGTTCACCCCTCCCACCCTCAGGTTCAGCACTCACTACTGCCCCCTCTGGTTCTTCACAGCACCCTATACTTCACCCATGCTGCCACCCTCTGGTTCAGCACTCATCACTGCCACCCTCTGGTTCATCACAGCACCCTCTGGTTCACCACTGCCACCCTCTGGTTCACCACTACCACCCTCTTGTTCACCACTGCCACCCTCTGGTTCATCACTGCCACCCTCTGGTTCACCTCTACCACCCTCTTGTTCACCACTGCCAACCATTGGTTCATCACTGCCACCTTGTGGTTCGCCACTACCACCCTCTTGTTCACCACTGCCACCCTCTGGTTCATCACTGCCACCCGCTGGTTCGCCACTACCACCTTCTTTTTCACCACTGCCACCCTCTGGTTCATCACTGCCACCCACTGGTTCATCACTGCCACCCTCTAGTTCACCACTGAAATCCTCTGGTTCACCCCTGCCACTCTCAGGTTCAGCACTCACCACTGCCACCGTCTGGTTCATCACAGCACCCTCTGGTTTATCCCTGCTGCAACCCTCTGGTTCACCACTGTCGCCCTCTGGTTCACCACTACCACCCTCTTGTTCACCACTGCCACCCTCTGGTTCATCACTGCCACCCTCTGGTTCATTACTGCCACCCTCTGGTTTGCAACTGCCACCCTCAGGATCATCACTGCCACCCTCTGGTTCATCACTGCCACCCTCTGGTTCACCACTGCCACCCTCTGGTTCACCACTTCCACCCTCTGGTTCATCACAGCACCCTCTGGTTCACCACTGTCACCCTCTGGTTCATTACTGCCACCCTCTGGTTCGCCACTGCCACCCTCAGGATCATCACTGACACCCTCTGGTTCACCACTGCCACCCCCTGGTTCATCACTGTCACCCTCTGGTTCCCCCTCCCACTCTCAGGTTCAGCACTCACTACTGCCCCCCTCTGGTTCTTCACAGCACCCTATACTTCACCCATGCTGCCACCCTCTGGTTCAGCACTCATCACTGCCACCCTCTGGTTCATCACAGCACCCTCTGGTTCACCACTGCCACCCTCTGGTTCACCACTACCACCCTCTTGTTCACCACTGCCACCCTCTGGTACATCACTGCCACCCTCTGGTTCACCTCTACCACCCTCTTGTTCACCACTGCCAACCATTGGTTCATCACTGCCACCTTGTGGTTCGCCACTACCACCCTCTTGTTCACCACTGCCACCCTCTGGTTCATCACTGCCACCCGCTGGTTCGCCACTACCACCTTCTTGTTCACCACTGCCACCCTCTGGTTCATCACTGCCACCCACTGGTTCATCACTGCCACCCTCTAGTTCACCACTGAAACCCTCTGGTTCACCCCTGCCACTCTCAGGTTCAGCACTCACCACTGCCACCGTCTGGTTCATCACAGCACCCTCTGGTTCACCCCTGCTGCCACCCTCTGGTTCACCACTGTCACCCTCTGGTTTACCACTACCACCCTCTTGTTCACCACTGCCACCCTCTGGTTCATCACTGCCACCCTCTGGTTCATTACTGCCACTCTCTGGTTTGCCACTGCCACCGTCAGGATCATTACTGCCACCCTCTGGTTCATCACTGCCACCCTCTGGTTCACCACTGCCACCCTCTGTTTTATCACTGCCACCCTCTGGTTCATTACTGCCACCCTCTGGTTTGCAACTGCCACCCTCAGGATCATCACTGCCACCCTCTGGTTCATCACTGCCACCCTCTGGTTCACCACTGCCACCCTCTGGTTCACCACTGCCACCCTCTTGTTCATCACAGCACCCTCTGGTTCACCACTGTCACCCTCTGGTTCACCCCTGCCACCCTCTGGTTCATTACTGCCACCCACTGGTTCGCCATTGCCACCCTCAGGATCATCACTGCCACCCTCTGGTTCACCACTGCCACCCTCTGGTTCACCCCTGCCACCCTCAGGTTCAGCACTCACTACTGCCACCCTCTGGTTCATCAAAGCACCCTCTGGTTCATCACTGCCACCCTCTGGTTCTTTACTGCCACCCTCTGGTTTGCCACTGCCACCCTCAGTATCATCACTGCCACCCTCTGGTTCATCACTGCCACCCTCTGGTTCATTACTGCCACCCTCTGGTTCGCCACTGCCACCCTCAGGATAATCACTGCCACCCTCTGGTTCACCCCTGCCACCCTCAGGTTCAGCACTCACTACTTCCCCCCTCTGGTTCTTCACAGCACCCTATGTTACACCCATGCTGCCAACCTCTGGTTCAGCACTCATCACTGCCACCCTCTTGTCCATCACAGCAACCTCTGGTTCACCACTGCCACCCTCTGGTACACCACTACCACCCTCTTGTTCACCACTGCCACCCTCTGGTTCACCACTGCCACCCTCTGGTTCACCACTACCACCCTCTTGTTCACCACTGCCACCCTCTGGTTCATCACTGCCACCCTCTGGTACACCACTACCACCCTCTTGTTCACCACTGCCACCCTCTGGTTCACCACTGCCACCCTCTGGTTCACCACTACCACCCTCTTGTTCACCACTGCCACCCTCTGGTTCATCACTGCCACCCTCTGGTTCTCCACTACCACACTCTTGTTCACCAGTGCCACCCTCTGGTTCATCACTGCCACCCTCTGGTTCACCACTACCACCCTCTTGTTCACCACTGCCACCCTCTGGTTCATTACTGCCACCCTCTGGTTCGCCACTGCCACCCTCAGGATCATCACTGCCACCCTCTGGTTCATCACTGCCACCCTCTGGTTCACACTGCTACCCTCTGGTTCACCACTGACACCCTCTGGTTCACCCCTGCCACCCTCAGGTTCAGCACTCACTTCTGCCCCCCTCTGGTTCTTCACAGCACCCTATGCTTCACCCATGCTGCCACCCTCTGGTTCAGCACTCATCACTGCCACCCTCTGGTTCATCACAGCACCCTCTGGTTCACCACTGCCACCCTAGGTTCACCACTAACACCCTCTAGTTCACCACTGCCACCCTCTGGTTCATCACTGCCACCATCTGGTTCGCCTTTACCACCCTCTTGTTCACCACTGCCACCCTCTGGTTCATCACTGCCACCTTTTGGTTCGCCACTACCACCCTCTTGTTCACCACTGCCACCCTCTGGTTCATCACTGCCACCCGCTGGTTCGCCACTATCACCTTCTTGTTCACCACTGCCACCCACTGGTTCATCACTGCCACCCACTGGTTCATCACTGCCACCCTCTAGTTCACCACTGAAATCCTCTGGTTCACCCCTGCCACTCTCAGGTTCAGCACTCACCACTGCCACCGTCTGGTTCATCACAGCACCCTCTGGTTTATCCCTGCTGCAACCCTCTGGTTCACCACTGTCGCCCTCTGGTTCACCACTACCACCCTCTTGTTCACCACTGCCACCCTCTGGTTCATCACTGCCACCCTCTGGTTCATTACTGCCACCCTCTGGTTTGCAACTGCCACCCTCAGGATCATCACTGCCACCCTCTGGTTCATCACTGCCACCCTCTGGTTCACCACTGCCACCCTCTGGTTCACCACTTCCACCCTCTGGTTCATCACAGCACCCTCTGGTTTACCACTGTCACCCTCTGGTTCACCCCTGCCACCCTCTGGTTCATTACTGCCACCCTCTGGTTCGCCACTGCCACCCTCAGGATCATTACTGACACCCTCTGGTTCACCACTGCCACCCCCTGGTTCATCACTGCCACCCTCTGGTTCACCCCTCCCACCTTCAGGTTCAGCACTCACTACTGCCCCCCTCTGGTTCTTCACAGCACCCTATACGTCACCCATGCTGCCACCCTCTGGTTCAGCACTCATCACTGCCACCCTCTGGTTCATCACAGCACCCTCTGGTTCACCACTGCCACCCTCTGGTTCACCACTACCACCCTCTTGTTCACCACTGCCAACCTCTGGTTCATCACTGCCACCCTCTGGTTCACCTCTACCACCCTCTTGTTCACCACTGCCAACCATTGGTTCATCACTGCCACCTTGTGGTTCGCCACTACCACCCTCTTGTTCACCACTGCCACCCTCTGGTTCATCACTGCCACCCGCTGGTTCGCCACTACCACCTTCTTGTTCACCACTGCCACCCTCTGGTTCATCACTGCCACCCTCTGGTTCATCACTGCCACCCTCTGGTTCACCACTGCCACCCTCTGGTTCACCACTTCCACCCTCTGGTTCATCACAGCACCCTCTGGTTCACCACTGTCACCCTCTGGTTCACCCCTGCCACCCTCTGGTTCATTACTGCCACCCTCTGGTTCGCCACTGCCACCCTCAGGATCATCACTGACACCCTCTGGTTCACCACTGCCACCCCATGGTTCATCACTGCCACCCTCTGGTTCACCCCTCCCACCCTCAGGTTCAGCACTCACTACTGCCCCCCTCTGGTTCTTCACAGCACCCTATACTTCACCCATACTGCCACCCTCTGGTTCATCACAGCACCCTCTGGTTCACCACTGCCACCCTCTGGTTCACCACTACCACCCTCTTGTTCACCACTGCCACCCTCTGGTTCATCACTGCCACCCTCTGGTTCACCTCTACCACCCTCTTGTTCACCACTGCCAACCATTGGTTCATCACTGCCACCTTGTGGTTCGCCACTACCACCCTCTTGTTCACCACTGCCACCCTCTGGTTCATCACTGCCACCCGCTGGTTCGCCACTACCACCTTCTTGTTCACCACTGCAACCCTCTGGTTCATCACTGCCACCCACTGGTTCATCACTGCCACCCTCTAGTTCACCACTGAAACCCTCTGGTTCACCCCTGCCACTCTCAGGTTCAGCACTCACCACTGCTACCGTCTGGTTCATCACAGCACCCTCTGGTTCACCCCTGCTGCCACCCTCTGGTTCACCACTGTCACCCTCTGGTTTACCACTACCACCCTCTTGTTCACCACTGCCACCCTCTGGTTCATCACTGCCACCCTCTGGTTCATTACTGCCACTCTCTGGTTTGCCACTGCCACCATCAGGATCATCACTGCCACCCTCTGGTTCATCACTGCCACCCTCTGGTTCACCACTGCCACCCTCTGTTTTATCACTGCCACCCTCTGGTTCATTACTGCCACCCTCTGGTTTGCAACTGCCACCCTCAGGATCATCACTGCCACCCTCTGGTTCATCACTGCCACCCTCTGGTTCACCACTGCCACCCTCTGGTTCACCACTGCCACCCTCTTGTTCATCACAGCACCCTCTGGTTCACCACTGTCACCCTCTGGTTCACCCCTGCCACCCTCTGGTTCATTACTGCCACCCACTGGTTCGCCACTGCCACCCTCAGGATCATCACTGCCACCCTCTGGTTCACCACTGCCACCCTCTGGTTCACCCCTGCCACCCTCAGGTTCAGCACTCACTACTGCCACCCTCTGGTTCATCAAAGCACCCTCTGGTTCATCACTGCCACCCTCTGGTTCTTTACTGCCACCCTCTGGTTTGCCACTGCCACCCTCAGGATCATCACTGCCACCCTCTGGTTCATCACTGCCACCCTCTGGTTCATTACTGCCACCCTCTGGTTTGCCACTGCCACCCTCAGGATCATCACTGCCACCCTCTGGTTCATCACTGCCACCCTCTGGTTCACCACTGCCACCCTCTGTTTTATCACTGCCACCCTCTGGTTCATTACTGCCACCCTCTGGTTTGCAACTGCCACCCTCAGGATCATCACTGCCACCCTCTGGTTCATCACTGCCACCCTCTGGTTCACCACTGCAACCCTCTGGTTCACCACTGCTACCCTCTGGTTCATCACAGCACCCTCTGGTTCACCACTGTCACCCTCTGGTTCACCCCTGCCACCCTCTGGTTCATTACTGCCACCCACTGGTTCGCCACTGCCACCCTCAGGATCATCACTGCCACCCTCTGGTTCACCACTGCCACCCTCTGGTTCACCCCTGCCACCCTCAGGTTCAGCACTCACTACTGCCACCCTCTGGTTCATCATAGCACCCTCTGGTTCATCACTGCCACCCTCTGGTTCAGTACTGCCACCCTCTGGTTTGCCACTGCCACCCTCAGGATCCTCACTGCCACCCTCTGGTTCATCACTGCCACCCTCTGGTTCATTACTGCCACCCTCTGGTTCGCCACTGCCACCCTCAGGATAATCACTGCCACCCTCTGGTTCATCACTGCCACCCTCTGGTTCACCACTGCTACCCTCTGGTTCACCACTGACACCCACTGGTTCATCACTGCCACCCTCTAGTTCACCACTGAAACTCTCTGGTTCACCCCTGCCACCCTCAGGTTCAGCACTCACCACTGCCACCGCCTGGATCATCACAGCACCCTGTTTCACCCCTGATGCCACCCTCTGGTTCACCACTGTCACCCTCTGGTTCACCACTATCACCCTCTTGTTCACCACTGCCACCCTCTGGTTCATCACTGCCAACCTCTGGTTCATTACTGCCACCCTCTGGTTCGCCACTGCCACCCTCAGGATAATCACTGCCACCCTCTGGTTCATCACTGCCACCCTCTGGTTCACCACTGCTTCCCTCTGGTTCACCACTGACACCCACTGGTTCATCACTGCCACCCTCTAGTTCACCACTGAAACTCTCTGGTTCACCCCTGCCACCCTCAGGTTCAGCACTCACACTGCCACCGTCTGGATCATCACAGCACCCTCTGTTTCACCCCTGATGCCACCCTCTGGTTCACCACTGTCACCCTCTGGTACACCACTATCACCCTCTTGTTCACCACTGCCACCCTCTGGTTCATCACTGCCAACCTCTGGCTCATTACTGCCACCCTCTGGTTCACCACTGCCACCCTCAGGATCATCACTGCCACCCTCTGGTTCATCACTGCCACCCTCTGGTTCACCACTGTCACCCTATGGTTCACCACTTCAACCCTCTGGTTCATCACAGCACCCTCTGGTTCACCACTGTCACCCTCTGGTTCACCCCTGCCATCCTCTGGTTCATTACTGCCACCCTCTGGTTTACCACTGCCACCCTCAGGATCATCACTGACACCCTCTGGTTCACCAGTGCCACCCCTGGTTCATCACTGCCACCCTCTGGTTCACCCCTCCCACCCTCAGGTTCAGCACTCACTACTGCCCCCCTCTGGTTCTTCACAGCACCCTATGCTTTACCCATGCTGCCACCCTCTGGTTCAGCACTCATCACTGCCACCCTCTGGTTCATCACAGCACCTTCTGGTTCACCACTGCCACCCTCTGGTTCACAACTACCACCCTCTTGTTCACCACTGCCACCCTCTGGTTCACCTCTACCACCCTCTTGTTCAACACTGCCAACCATTGATTCATCACTGCCACCTTGTGGTTCGCCACTACCACCCTCTTGTTCACCACTGCCATCCTCTGGTTCATCACTGCCACCCGCTGGTTCGCCACTACCACCTTCTTGTTCACCACTGCCACCCTCTGGTTCATCACTGCCACCCACTGGTTCATCACTGCCACCCTCTAGTTCACCACTGAAACCCTCTGGTTCACCCCTGCCACTCTCACATTCAGCACTCACCACTGCCACCATCTGGTTCATCACAGCACCCTCTGGTTCACCCTTGCTGCCACCCTCTGGTTCACCACTGTCACCCTCTGGTTCACCACTACCACCCTCTTGTTCACCACTGCCACCCTCTGGTTCATCACTGCCACCCTCTGGTTCATTACTGCCACCCTCTGGTTTGCCACTGCCACCCTCAGGATCATCACTGCCACCCTCTGGTTCATCACTGCCACCCTCTGGTTCACCACTGCCACCCTCTGTTTTATCACTGCCACCCTCTGGTTCATTACTGCCACCCTCTGGTTTGCAACTGCCACCCTCAGGATCATCACTGCCACCCTCTGGTTCATCACTGCCACCCTCTGGTTCACCACTGCCACCCTCTGGTTCATCACAGCACCCTCTGGTTCACCACTGTCACCCTCTGGTTCACCCCTGCCACCCTCTGGTTCATTACTGCCACCCACTGGTTCGCCACTGCCACCCTCAGGATCATCACTGCCACCCTCTGGTTCACCACTGCCACCCTCTGGTTCACCCCTGCCACCCTCAGGTTCAGCACTCACTACTGCCACCCTCTGGTTCATCATAGCACCCTCTGGTTCATCACTGCCACCCTCTGGTTCATTACTGCCACCCTCTGGTTTGCCACTGCCACCCTCAGGATCCTCACTGCCACCCTCTGGTTCATCACTGCCACCCTCTGGTTCATTACTGCCACCCTCTGGTTCGCCACTGCCACCCTCTGGTTCACCACTGCTACCCTCTGGTTCACCACTGACACCCACTGGTTCATCACTGCCACCCTCTAGTTCACCACTGAAACTCTCTGGTTCACCCCTGCCACCCTCAGGTTCAGCACTCACCACTGCCACCGTCTGGATCATCACAGCACCCTCTGTTTCACCCCTGATGCCACCCTCTGGTTCACCACTGTCACCCTCTGGTTCACCACTATCACCCTCTTGTTCACCACTGCCACCCTCTGGTTCATCACTGCCAACCTCTGGTTCATTACTGCCACCCTCTGGTTCGCCACTGCCACCCTCAGGATAATCACTGCCACCCTCTGGTTCATCACTGCCACCCTCTGGTTCACCAATGCTACCCTCTGGTTCACCACTGACACCCACTGGTTCATCACTGCCACCCTCTAGTTCACCACTGAAATTCTCTGGTTCACCCCTGCCACCCTCAGGTTCAGCACTCACACTGCCACCGTCTGGATCATCACAGCACCCTCTGTTTCACCCCTGATGCCACCCTCTGGTTCACCACTGTCACCCTCTGGTTCACCACTATCACCCTCTTGTTCACCACTGCCACCCTCTGGTTCATCACTGCCAACCTCTGGTTCATTACTGCCACCCTCTGGTTCACCACTGCCACCCTCAGGATCATCACTGCCACCCTCTGGTTCATCACTGCCACCCTCTGGTTCACCACTGCCACCCTCTGGTTTATCACTGCCACCCACTGGTTCATTACTGCCACCCTCTGGTTTGCAACTGCCACCCTCTGGTTCATCACAGCACCCTCTGGTTCGCCACTGTCACCCTCTGGTGCACCCCTGCCACGCTCTGGTTCATTACTGCCACCCTCTTGTTCGCCACTGCCACCCTCAGGATCATCACTGCCACCCTCTGGTTCACCACTGACACCCTCTGGTTCACCCCTGCCACCCTCAGGTTCAGCACTCACTACTGCCACCCTCTGGTTCATAATAGCACCCTCTGGTTCATCACTGCCACCCTCTGGTTCATTACTGCCACCCTCTGGTTTGCCACTGCCACCCTCAGGATCATCACTGCCACCCTCTGGTTCATCACTGCCACCCTCTGGTTCATTACTGCCACCCTCTGGTTCGCCACTGCCACCCTCAGGATCACCACTGCCACCCGCTGGTTCACCACTACCACCCTCTTGTTCACCACTGCCACCCTCTGGTTCATCACTGCCACCCTCTGGTTCGCCACTACCACCCTCTTGTTCACCACTGCCACCCTCTGGTTCATCACTGCCACCTTGTGGTTCGCCACTACCACCCTCTTGTTCACCACTTCTACCCTCTGGTTCATCACTGCCACCCGCTGGTTCGCCACTACCACCTTCTTGTTCACCACTGCCACCCTCTGGTTCATCACTGCCACCCTCTGGTTCATCACTGCCACCCTCTAGTTCACGACTGAAACCCTCTGGTTCACCCCTGCCACTCTCAGGTTCAGCACTCACCACTGCCACCGTCTGGTTCATCACAGCACCCTCTGGTTCACCCCTGCTGCCACCGTCTGGTTCACCACTGTCACCCTCTGGTTCACCACTACCACCCTCTTGTTCACCACTGCCACCCTCTGGTTCATCACTGCCACCCTCTGGTTCATTACTACCACCATATGGTTCGTCACTGCCACCCTCAGGATCATCACTGCCACCCTCTGGTTCATCACTGCCTCCCTCTGGTTCACCACTGCCACCCTATGGTTCACCACTGACACCCTCAGGTTCACCACTGCCACCTTCTGGTTCATCACTGACACCCTCTGGTTCACCCCTGCCACCCTCAGGTTCAGCACTCACTACTGCCACCCTCTGGTTCATCACAGCACCCTCTGGTTCACCCCTGCTGCCACCCTCTGGTTCAGCACTACCACCCTCTTGTTCACCACTGCCACCCTCTGGTTCATCACTGCCACCCTGTGGTTCATTACTGCCACCCTCTGGTTCGTCACTGCCACCCTGTAGTTCACCACTGCCACCCTTTGGTTCGCCACTACCACCATCTTGTTCACCACTGCCACCCTCAGGATCATCACTGCCACCCTCTTGTTCACCCCTGCCACCCTCTGGTTCACCCCTGCAACTCTCAGGTTCAGCACTCACCACTGCCACCGTCTGGTTCATCACAGCACCCTCTGGTTCACCCCTGCTGCCACCCTCTGGTTCAGCACTCACCACTGCCACCCTCTGGTTCATCACAGCAGCCTCTGGTTCACCACTGTCACCCTCTGGTTCACCACTACCACCCTCTTGTTCACCACTGCCACCCTCTGGTTCATCACTGCCACCCTCTGGTTCATTACCTGGATGTCCACCAATTGCCTCAAACTTAACGGCAGCAAGACCGAGGTGCTCGTGGTAGGGAAGAATCCGTCTGCTTGGTCATCGGCGTGGTGGCCACCATGCCTAGGGGAAGCTCCAACGCCCCGACAGGAAGTCAAAAACCTAGGCATTTGGCTCGACGCGGACCTTTCCTTTGGACCCCAGATAGACCGGGTGGCGGGTGTCTGCTTAAGTGTTCTGAAAAGCCTGCGGAAGGTCCTTGTTCTCTTGCTGACGTCCGCCCGTAGAGCGCTGGTGCACGCACTCGTCACATCACGGTTGGACTACGGTAACCTACTGTATCTGGGAGCAACCTGTAAGGCAACTAACCGCCTTCAGGTGCTACAGAATGCGGCAGCCCGCCTTATACTCAATATCCCCAAAAGATCCAACTCCAAAGCTGCCCTTCAGACCCTCCACTGGCTGCCAGTAAAAAGCACAATTGCATTCAAGGCCCTATGCACCTGTCATCGCATTTTGGCTGGAAAGGCGCCAGCCCCACTCCATAGCCTTATCACCAGGTATACACCACCACGCGCCTTGCGCTCCTCTCACGGAGGCCTGTTAAAAGTCCCTAGGGTTAGCAGGACTCGCATGGGAGGGAGGTCCTTCCGCTACCTGTCGGCGAAAAGTTGGAATGACTTACCCCTCAACCTTCGCTTGGACCCCTCAGAAGCAAGTTTCCGAAAGAAACTTAAAACGCACCTCTTTCAAAGTTAATTAGGCCTCCCCCTCCTTCTGTTTCTAAGCCCCAGTTCCAGCGCGGGGACACGCTTTCTGCGTAACCAGGCGCTTTACAAATATCCCTAATAATAATAATTACTGCCACCCTCTGGTTCGCCACTGCCACCCTCCGGATCATCACTGCCACCCTCTGGTTCATCACTGCCACCCTCTGGTTCGCCACTGCCACCCTCAGGATCATCACTGCCACCCTCTGGTTCATCACTGCCACCCTCTGGTTCACCACTGCTACCCTCTGGTTCACCACTGACACCCTCTGGTTCACCACTGCTACCCTCTGGTTCATCACTGGCACGCTCTGGTTCACCCCTGCCACCCTCTGGTTCACCCCTGCAACTCTCAGGTTCAGCACTCACTACTGCCCCCCTCTGGTTCTTCACAGCACCCAATGCTTATCCCATGCTGCCACCCTCTGGTTCAGCACTCACCACTGACACCCTCTGGTTCATCACAGCACCCTCTGGTTCACCACTGTCACCCTCTGGTTCTCCACTACCACCCGCTTGTTCACCACTGCCACCCTCTGGTTCATCACTGCCACCCTCTGGTTCACCACTGCCACCCTCTGGTTCACCCCTGCCACCCTCAGGTTCAGCACTCACTACTGCCACCCTCCGGTTCATCACAGCACCCTCTGGTTCACCACTGTCACCCTCTGGTTCACCTCTACCACCCTCTTGTTCACCACTGCCACCCTCTGGTTCATCACTGCCACCCTCTGGTTCTCCACTACCACCCTCTTGTTCACCAGTGCCACCCTCTGGTTCATCACTGCCACCCTCTGGTTCACCACTACCACCCTCTTGTTCACCACTGCCACCCTCTGGTTCATTACTGCCACCCTCTGGTTCGCCACTGCCATCCTCAGGATCATCACTGCAACCCTCTGGTTCATCACTGCCACCCTCTGGTTCACACTGCTACCCTCTAGTTCACCACTGACACCCTCTGGTTCACCCCTGCCACCCTCAGGTACAGCACTCACTTCTGCCCCCCTCTGGTTCTTCACAGCACCCTATGCTTCACCCATGCTGCCACCCTCTGGTCCAGCACTCATCACTGCCACCCTCTGGTTCATCACAGCACCCTCTGGTTCACCACTGCCACCCTCTGGTTCACCACTAACACCCTCTAGTTCACCACTGCCACCCTCTGGTTCATCACTGCCACCATCTGGTTCGCCTCTACCACCCTCTTGTTCACCACTGCCACCCTCTGGTTCATCACTGCCACCTTTTGGTTCGCCACTACCACCCTCTTGTTCACCACTGCCACCCTCTGGTTCATCACTGCCACCCGCTGGTTCGCCACTATCACCTTCTTGTTCACCACTGCCACCCTCTGGTTCATCACTGCCACCCACTGGTTCATCACTGCCACCCTATGCTTCACCCCTGCCACCCTCTGGTTCACCCCTGCAACTCTCAGGTTCAGCACTCACTACTGCCCCCCTCTGGTTCCTCACAGCACCCTATGCTTCACCCATGCTGTCACCCTCTGGTTCAGCACTCACCACTTTCACCCTCTGGTTCATCACAGCACCTTCTGGTTCACCACTGTCACCCTCTGGTTCTCCACTACTACCCGCTAGTTCACTACTGCCCCCCTCCGGTTCATCACAGCACCCTCTGGTTCACCACTGTCACCCTGTGGTTCACCTCTACCACCCTCTTGTTCACCACTGCCACCCTCTGGTTCATCACTGCCACCCTCTGGTTCTCCACTACCACCCTCTTGTTCACCAGTGCCACCCTCTGGTTCATCACTGCCACCCTCTGGTTCACCACTACCACCCTCTTGTTCACCACTGCCACCCTCTGGTTCATTACTGCCACCCTCTGGTTCATCACTGCCACCCTCTGGTTCACCACTATCACCTTCTTGTTCACCACTGCCACCCTCTGGTTCATCACTGCCACCCACTGGTTCATCACTGCCACCCTCTAGTTCACCAATGCGACCCTCTGGTTCATCACTGCCACCCTCTGGTTCATCACTGCCACCCTCTGGTTCACACTGCTACCCTCTGATTCACCACTGACACCCTCTGGTTCACCCCTGCCACCCTCAGGTTCAGCACTCACTTCTGCCCCCCTCTGGTTCTTCACAGCACCCTATGCTTCACCCATGTTGCCACCCTCTGGTACAGCACTCATCACTGCCTCCCTCTGGTTCATCACAGCACCCTCTGGTTCACCACTGCCACCCTCTGGTTCACCACTAACACCCTTTAGTTCACCACTGCCACTCTCTGGTTCATCACCGCCACCATCTGGTTCGCCTCTACCACCCTCTTGTTCACCACTGCCACCCTCTGGTTCATCACTGCCACCTTTTGGTTCGCCACTACCACCCTCTTGTTCACCACTGCCACCCTCTCGTTCATCACTGCCACCCGCTGGTTCACCACTATCACCTTCTTGTTCACCACTGCCACCCTCTGGTTCATCACTGCCACCCACTGGTTCATCACTGCCACCCTCTAGTTCACCAATGCGACCCTCTGGTTCATCACTGCCACCCTCTGGTTCATTACTGCCACCCTCTGGTTCGCCACTGCCACCCTCACGATCATCACTGCCACCCTCTGGTTCATCACTGCCACCCTCTGGTTCACCAATGCCACCCTATGGTTCACCACTGACACCCTCTGGTTCACCCCTGCCACTCTCAGGTTCAGCACTCACCACTGCCACCGTCTGGTTCATCACAGCACCCTCTGGTTCACCCCTGCTGCCACCGTCTGGTTCACCACTGTCACCCTCTGGTTCACCACTACCACCCTCTTGTTCACCACTGCCACCCTCTGGTTCATCACTGCCACCCTCTGGTTCATTACTACCACCATATGGTTCGTCACTGCCACCCTCTGGTTCATCACTGCCACCCTCTGGTTCATCACTGCCACCCTCTGGTTCACCACTGCCACCCTATGGTTCACCACTGACACCCTCAGGTTCACCACTGCCACCTTCTGGTTCATCACTGACACCCTCTGGTTCACCCCTGCCACCCTCAGGTTCAGCACTCACTACTGCCACCCTCTGGTTCATCACAGCACCCTCTGGTTCACCCCTGCTGCCACCCTCTGGTTCAGCACTACCACCCTCTTGTTCACCACTGCCACCCTCTGGTTCATTACTGCCACCCTGTGGTTCATTACTGCCACCCTCTGGTTCGTCACTGCCACCCTGTAGTTCACCACTGCCACCCTTTGGTTCGCCACTACCACCATCTTGTTCACCACTGCCACCCTCAGGATATTCACTGCCACCCTCTTGTTCACCCCTGCCACCCTCTGGTTCACCCCTGCAACTCTCAGGTTCAGCACTCACCACTGCCACCGTCTGGTTCATCACAGCACCCTCTGGTTCACCCCTGCTGCCACCCTCTGGTTCAGCACTCACCACTGCCACCCTCTGGTTCATCACAGCAGCCTCTGGTTCACCACTGTCACCCTCTGGTTCACCACTACCACCCTCTTGTTTACCACTGCCACCCTCTGGTTCATCACTGCCACCCTCTGGTTCATTACCTGGATGTCCACCAATTGCCTCAAACTTAACGGCAGCAAGACCGAGGTGCTCGTGGTAGGGAAGAATCCGTCTGCTTGGTCATCGGCGTGGTGGCCACCATGCCTAGGGGAAGCTCCAACGCCCCGACAGGAAGTCAAAAACCTAGGCATTTGGCTCGACGCGGACCTTTCCTTTGGACCCCAGATAGACCGGGTGGCGGGTGTCTACTTAAGTGTTCTGAAAAGCCTGCGGAAGGTCCTTGTTCTCTTGCTGACGTCCGCCCGTAGAGCGCTGGTGCACGCACTCGTCACATCACGGTTGGACTACGGTAACCTACTGTATCTGGGAGCAACCTGTAAGGCAACTAACCGCCTTCAGGTGCTACAGAATGCGGCAGCCCGCCTTATACTCAATATCCCCAAAAGATCCAACTCCAAAGCTGCCCTTCAGACCCTCCACTGGCTGCCAGTAAAAAGCACAATTGCATTCAAGGCCCTATGCACCTGTCATCGCATTTTGGCTGGAAAGGCGCCAGCCCCACTCCATAGCCTTATCACCAGGTATACACCACCACGCGCCTTGCGCTCCTCTCACGGAGGCCTGTTAAAAGTCCCTAGGGTTAGCAGGACTCGCATGGGAGGGAGGTCCTTCCGCTACCTGTCGGCGAAAAGTTGGAATGACTTACCCCTCAACCTTCGCTTGGACCCCTCAGAAGCAAGTTTCCGAAAGAAACTTAAAACGCACCTCTTTCAAAGTTAATTAGGCCTCCCCCTCCTTCTGTTTCTAAGCCCCAGTTCCAGCGCGGGGACACGCTTTCTGCGTAACCAGGCGCTTTACAAATATCCCTAATAATAATAATTACTGCCACCCTCTGGTTCGCCACTGCCACCCTCCGGATCATCACTGCCACCCTCTGGTTCATCACTGCCACCCTCTGGTTCGCCACTGCCACCCTCAGGATCATCACTGCCACCCTCTGGTTCATCACTGCCACCCTCTGGTTCACCACTGCTACCCTCTGGTTCACCACTGACACCCTCTGGTTCACCACTGCTACCCTCTGGTTCATCACTGGCACGCTCTGGTTCACCCCTGCCACCCTCTGGTTCACCCCTGCAACTCTCAGGTTCAGCACTCACTACTGCCCCCCTCTGGTTCTTCACAGCACCCAATGCTTATCCCATGCTGCCACCCTCTGGTTCAGCACTCACCACTGACACCCTCTGGTTCATCACAGCACCCTCTGGTTCACCACTGTCACCCTCTGGTTCTCCACTACCACCCGCTTGTTCACCACTGCCACCCTCTGGTTCATCACTGCCACCCTCTGGTTCACCACTGCCACCCTCTGGTTCACCCCTGCCACCCTCAGGTTCAGCACTCACTACTGCCACCCTCCGGTTCATCACAGCACCCTCTGGTTCACCACTGTCACCCTCTGGTTCACCTCTACCACCCTCTTGTTCACCACTGCCACCCTCTGGTTCATCAGTGCCACCCTCTGGTTCTCCACTACCACCCTCTTGTTCACCAGTGCCACCCTCTGGTTCATCACTGCCACCCTCTGGTTCACCACTACCACCCTCTTGTTCACCTCTACCACCCTCTTGTTCACCACTGCCACCCGCTTGTTCACCACTGCCACCCTCTGGTTCTCCACTGCCACCCTCTGGTTCATCACTGCCACCCTCTGGTTCTCCACTACCACCCTCTCGTTCACCAGTGCCACCCTCTGGTTCATCACTGCCACCCTCTGGTTCACCACTACCACCCTCTTGTTCACCACTGCCACCCTCTGGTTCATTACTGCCACCCTCTGGTTCGCCACTGCCATCCTCAGGATCATCACTGCCACCCTCTGGTTCATCACTGCCACCCTCTGGTTCACACTGCTACCCTCTAGTTCACCACTGACACCCTCTGGTTCACCCCTGCCACCCTCAGGTACAGCACTCACTTCTGCCCCCCTCTGGTTCTTCACAGCACCCTATGCTTCACCCATGCTGCCACCCTCTGTTTCAGCACTCATCACTGCCACCCTCTGGTTCATCACATCACCCTCTGGTTCACCACTGCCACCCTCTGGTTCACCACTAACACCCTCTAGTTCACAACTGCCACCCTCTGGTTCATCACTGCCACCATCTGGTTCGCCTCTACCACCCTCTTGTTCACCACTGCCACCCTCTGGTTCATCACTGCCACCTTTTGGTTCGCCACTACCACCCTCTTGTTCACCACTGCCACCCTCTGGTTCATCACTGCCACCCGCTGGTTCGCCACTATCACCTTCTTGTTCACCACTGCCACCCTCTGGTTCATCACTGCCACCCACTGGTTCATCACTGCCACCCTATGCTTCACCCCGGCCACCCTCTGGTTCACCCCTGCAACTCTCAGGTTCAGCACTCACTACTGCCCCCCTCTGGTTCCTCACAGCACCCTATGCTTCACCCATGCTGCCACCCTCTGGTTCAGCACTCACCACTGACACCCTCTGGTTCATCACAGCACCTTCTGGTTCACCACTGTCACCCTCTGGTTCTCCACTACTACCCGCTTGTTCACCACTGCCACCCTCTGGTTCATCACTGCCACCCTCTGGTTCACCACTGCCACCCTCTGGTTCACCCCTGCCACCCTCAGGTTCAGCACTCACTACTGCCCCCCTCCGGTTCATCACAGCACCCTCTGGTTCACCACTGTCACCCTGTGGTTCACCTCTACCACCCTCTTGTTCACCACTGCCACCCTCTGGTTCATCACTGCCACCCTCTGGTTCTCAACTACCACCCTCTTGTTCACCAGTGCCACCCTCTGGTTCATCACTGCCACCCTCTGGTTCACCACTACCACCCTCTTGTTCACCACTGCCACCCTCTGGTTCATTACTGCCACCCTCTGGTTCACCACTGCCACCCTCAGGATCATCACTGCCACCCTCTGGTTCATCACTGCCACCCTCTGGTTCACACTGCTACCCTCTGATTCACCACTGACACCCTCTGGTTCACCCCTGCCACCCTCAGGTTCAGCACTCACTTCTGCCCCCCTCTGGTTCTTCACAGCACCCTATGCTTCACCCATGTTGCCACCCTCTGGTACAGCACTCATCACTGCCTCCCTCTGGTTCATCACACCACCCTCTGGTTCACCACTGCCACCCTCTGGTTCACCACTAACACCCTTTAGTTCACCACTGCCACCCTCTGGTTCATCACTGCCACCATCTGGTTCGCCTCTACCACCCTCTTGTTCACCACTGCCACCCTCTGGTTCATCACTGCCACCTTTTGGTTCGCCACTACCACCCTCTTGTTCACCACTGCCACCCTCTGGTTCATCACTGCCACCCGCTGGTTCACCACTATCACCTTCTTGTTCACCACTGCCACCCTCTGGTTCATCACTGCCACCCACTGGTTCATCACTGCCACCCTCTAGTTCACCACTGCCACCCTCTGGTTCATCACTGCCACCCTCTGGTTCATTACTGCCACCCTCTGGTTCGCCACTGCCACCCTCAGGATCATCACTGCCACCCTCTGGTTCATCACTGCCACCCTCTGGTTCACCACTGCCACCCTATGGTTCACCACTGACACCCTCTGGTTCGCCACTACCACCCTCTTGTTCACCACTGCCACCCTCTGGTTCATCACTGCCACCCGCTGGTTCACCACTATCACCTTCTTGTTCACCACTGCCACCCTCTGGTTCATCACTGCCACCCACTGGTTCATCACTGCCACCCTCTAGTTCACCACTGCCACCCTCTGGTTCATCACTGCCACCCTCTGGTTCATTACTGCCACCCTCTGGTTCGCCACTGCCACCCTCAGGATCATCACTGCCACCCTCTGGTTCATCACTGCCACCCTCTGGTTCACCACTGCCACCCTATGGTTCACCACTGACACCCTCTTGTTCACCACTGCCACCCTCTGGTTCATCACTGCCACCTTTTGGTTCGCCACTACCACCCTCTTGTTCACCACTGCCACCCTCTGGTTCATCACTGCCACCCGCTGGTTCGCCACTATCACCTTCTTGTTCACCACTGCCACCCTCTGGTTCATCACTGCCACCCACTGGTTCATCACTGCCACCCTATGCTTCACCCCGGCCACCCTCTGGTTCACCCCTGCAACTCTCAGGTTCAGCACTCACTACTGCCCCCCTCTGGTTCCTCACAGCACCCTATGCTTCACCCATGCTGCCACCCTCTGGTTCAGCACTCACCACTGACACCCTCTGGTTCATCACAGCACCTTCTGGTTCACCACTGTCACCCTCTGGTTCTCCACTACTACCCGCTTGTTCACCACTGCCACCCTCTGGTTCATCACTGCCACCCTCTGGTTCACCACTGCCACCCTCTGGTTCACCCCTGCCTCCCTCAGGTTCAGCACTCACTACTGCCCCCCTCCGGTTCATCACAGCACCCTCTGGTTCACCACTGTCACCCTGTGGTTCACCTCTACCACCCTCTGGTTCATCACTGCCACCCTCTGGTTCTCCACTACCACCCTCTTGTTCACCAGTGCCACCCTCTGGTTCATCACTGCCACCCTCTGGTTCACCACTACCACCCTCTTGTTCACCACTGCCACCCTCTGGTTCATTACTGCCACCCTCTGGTTCACCACTGCCACCCTCAGGATCATCACTGCCACCCTCTGGTTCATCACTGCCACCCTCTGGTTCACACTGCTACCCTCTGATTCACCACTGACACCCTCTGGTTCACCCCTGCCACCCTCAGGTTCAGCACTCACTTCTGCCCCCCTCTGGTTCTTCACAGCACCCTAGCTTCACCCATGTTGCCACCCTCTGGTACAGCACTCATCACTGCCTCCCTCTGGTTCATCACACCACCCTCTGGTTCACCACTGCCACCCTCTGGTTCACCACTAACACCCTTTAGTTCACCACTGCCACCCTCTGGTTCATCACTGCCACCATCTGGTTCGCCTCTACCACCCTCTTGTTCACCACTGCCACCCTCTGGTTCATCACTGCCACCTTTTGGTTCGCCACTACCACCCTCTTGTTCACCACTGCCACCCTCTGGTTCATCACTGCCACCCGCTGGTTCACCACTATCACCTTCTTGTTCACCACTGCCACCCTCTGGTTCATCACTGCCACCCACTGGTTCATCACTGCCACCCTCTAGTTCACCACTGCCACCCTCTGGTTCATCACTGCCACCCTCTGGTTCATTACTGCCACCCTCTGGTTCGCCACTGCCACCCTCAGGATCATCACTGCCACCCTCGGGTTCATCACTGCCACCCTCTGGTTCACCACTGCCACCCTATGGTTCACCACTGACACCCTCTGGTTCACCACTGCCACCTTCTGGTTCATCACTGACACCCTCTGGTTCACCCCTGCCACCCTCAGGTTCAGCACTCACTACTGCCACCCTCTGGTTCATCACAGCACCCTCTGGTTCACCCCTGCTGCCACCCTCTGGTTCAGCACTACCACCCTCTTTTTCACCACTGCCACCCTCTGGTTCATCACTGCCACCCTGTGGTTCATTACTGCCACCCTCTGGTTCGCCACTGCCACCCTGTAGTTCACCACTGCCACCCTTTGGTTCGCCACTACCACCGTCTTGTTCAGCACTGCCACCCTCAGGATCATCACTGCCACCCTCTGGTTCGCCCCTACCACCTTATTGTTCACCACTTCCACCCTCTGGTTCATCACTGCCACCCTCTGGTTCATCACTGCCACCCTCTTGTTCACCCCTGCCACCCTCTGGTTCACCCCTGCAACTCTCAGGTTCAGCACTCACCACTGCCACCGTCTGGTTCATCACAGCACCCTCTGGTTCACCCCTGCTGCCACCCTCTGGTTCAGCACTCACCACTGCCACCCTCTGGTTCATCACAGCAGCCTCTGGTTCACCACTGTCACCCTCTAGTTCACCACTACCACCCTCTTGTTCACCACTGCCACCCTCTGGTTCATCACTTCCACCCTCTGGTTCATTACTGCCACCCCCTGGTTCGCCACTGCCACCCTCCGGATCATCACTGCCACCCTCTGGTTCATCACTGCCACCCTCTGGTTCGCCACTGCCACCCTCAGGATCATCACTGCCACCCTCTGGTTCATCACTGCCACCCTCTGGTTCACCACTGCTACCCTCTGGTTCACCACTGACAGCCTCTGGTTCACCACTGCTACCCTCTGGTTCATCACTGCCACGCTCTGGTTCAGCACTCACCACTGACACCCTCTGGTTCATCACAGCACCCTCTGGTGCACCACTGTCACCCTCTGGTTCTCCACTACCACCCGCTTGTTCACCACTGCCACCCTCTGGTTCATCACTGTCACCCTCTGGTTCACCACTGCCACCCTCTGGTTCACCCCTGCCACCCTCAGGTTCAGCACTCACTACTGCCACCCTCCGGTTCATCACAGCACCCTCTGGTTCACCACTGTCAACCTCTGGTTCACCTCTACCACCCTCTTGTTCACCACTGCCACCCTCTGGTTCATCACTGCCACCCTCTGGTTCCCCACTACCACCCTCTTGTTCACCAGTGCCACCCTCTGGTTCATCACTGCCACCCTCTGGTTCATCACTGCCACCCTCTGGTTCACCACTGCCACCCTATGGTTCACCACTGACACCCTCTGGTTCACCACTGCCACCTTCTGGTTCATCACTGACACCCTCTGGTTCACCCCTGCCACTCTCAGGTTCAGCACTCACTACTGCCACCCTCTGGTTCATCACAGCACCCTCTGGTTCACCCCTGCTGCCACCCTCTGGTTCAGCACTACCACCCTCTTTTTCACCACTGCCACCCTCTGGTTCATCACTGCCACCCTGTGGTTCATTACTGCCACCCTCTGGTTCACCACTGCCACCCTGTAGTTCACCACTGCCACCCTTTGGTTCGCCACTACCACCGTCTTGTTCACCACTGCCACCCTCAGGATCATCACTGCCACCCTCTGGTTCGCCCCTACCACCTTATTGTTCACCACTGCCACCCTCTGGTTCATCACTGCCACCCTCTGGTTCATCACTGCCACCCTCTTGTTCACCCCTGCCACCCTCTGGTTCACCCCTGCAACTCTCAGGTTCAGCACTCACCACTGCCACCGTCTGGTTCATCACAGCACCCTCTGGTTCACCCCTGCTGCCACCCTCTGGTTCAGCACTCACCACTGCCACCCTCTGGTTCATCACAGCAGCCTCTGGTTCATCACTGCCACCCTCTGGTTCGCCACTGCCCCCCTCAGGATCATCACTGCCACCCTCTGGTTCATCACTGCCACCCTCCGGATCATCACTGCCACCCTCTGGTTCATCACTGCCACCCTCTGGTTCGCCACTGCCACCCTCAGGATCATCACTGCCACCCTCTGGTTCATCACTGCCACCCTCTGGTTCACCACTGCTACCCTCTGGTTCACCACTGACAGCCTCTGGTTCACCACTGCTACCCTCTGGTTCATCACTGCCACGCTCTGGTTCACCCCTGCCACCCTCTGGTTCACCCCTGCAACTCTCAGGTTCAGCACTCACTACTGCCCCCCTCTGGTTCTTCACAGCACCCTATGCTTTACCCATGCTGCCACCCTCTGGTTCAGCACTAACCACTGACACCCTCTGGTTCATCACAGCACCCTCTGGTTCACCACTGTCACCCTCTGGTTCTCCACTACCACCCGCTTGTTCACCACTGCCACCCTCTGGTTCATCACTGTCACCCTCTGGTTCACCACTGCCAACCTCTGGTTCACCCCTGCCACCCTCAGGTTCAGCACTCACTACTGCCACCCTCCGGTTCATCACAGCACCCTCTGGTTCACCACTGTCACCCTCTGGTTCACCTCTACCACCCTCTTGTTCACCACTGCCACCCTCTGGTTCATCACTGCCACCCTCTGGTTCCCCACTACCACCCTCTTGTTCACCAGTGCCACCCTCTGGTTCATTACTGCCACCCTCTGGTTCACCATTACCACCCTCTTGTTCACCACTGCCACCCTCTGGTTCATTACTGCCACCCTCTGGTTCGCCACTGCCACCCTCAGGATCATCACTGCCACCCTCTGGTTCATCACTGCCACCCTCTGGTTCACACTGCTACCCTCTGGTTCACCACTGACACCCTCTGGTTCACCCCTGCCACCCTCAGGTTCAGCACTCACTTCTGCCCCCCTCTGGTTCTTCACAGCACCCTCTGCTTCACCCATGCTGCCACCCTCTGGTTCAGCACTCATCACTGCCACCCTCTGGTTCATCACAGCACCCTCTGGTTCACCACTGCCACCCTCTGGTTCACCACTAACACCCTCTAGTTCACCACTGCCACCCTCTGGTTCATCACTGCCACCATCTGGTTTGCCTCTACCACCCTCTTGTTCACCACTGCCACCCTCTGGTTCATCACTGCCACCCGCTGGTTCGCCACTATCACCTTCTTGTTCACCACTGCCACCCTCTGGTTCATCACTGCCACCCACTGGTGACCGCCTACGGAGATTTTCCGAACTTTTTTCACCATCATGTCTACTAGTAAAAATGATTTGTCAATGTGCCTTTAAATCCAAAACGCCCTACCGCCTTTAAAAATGAAACTACAACGCGACTTCCGCACTCCGGGGGCAGAGTCAGCACAAGGCTAGAGTGTAGCCTCCACGCGGGTAATGGCGAAAGATATCCCCGACCTTGATCCTGGGTAAGACGTATGATTTCTTTTTTCCCCCCATACTCATTGAGGTCTCTGCTCTACTTCAGCTCTGCATTACAAGAAGTTGTCCCCCGTTGGAAGCAGAGTTTTCCTACACGACAGGTAAGATCTAACTGCGTGTTTTAAAAGCTAATACGGCTTCTTTAGTGACTGAAATGAGAGGGCATTTATTGGAACAAGTACACGACTAGAACCACCTTTGACCAATGTTTCTGAAATAAAACCAATGTTTTTTAAGCAAAATTAGACCGTCCCCAACTTTCCCAGCACTAACACAGTCAGGGTAGGCTTTTTAACAGCAATAAGAGTTAACGGTCACAATTTGTAAAATGGCGGTCTTACAAGATAAACAACAGGCACACCCTCCTGTGCCAAATGAACACAATACAGAAATGCACCCGTACGGTGCTGACAGTATGATCCCTGAGATCTCTTAGCCGGTACCCATAACTTTGAAATTAACTCAGATATCAGCTAATGAGATTACTTAGCGCCCACATTCAACTAAGATGTATCGATAGCCTCCTAATTTTTCCTTCCTTCATGAGTAATCCCAGTGTTAATAAAATTATTACCTGTGGCTCTGCACTAACCCACTTGAAAAATTCTAAAAGTCAATGTTACCAGCTAAAACGCCTTAATGTACATTCTTCCATAGATCGTGAAGAACACAACCCTCATATAATTGCTATGAGTATGGGATTACCGCACAAGTTGTGTGAGTAGTTTTATATGTGTATACAATTTCATGTTTTTTATTTTGTTATGTAAGTCCTGACGAAAGCTCTACAGACCTCCTGGCCCAATAGAGCTGAAACATGTCGACAACCTTATCCCTGCAATACTATACGGCCTAGTAACTCGGCCTAAACTAAGTATTTACTACTTTTTTAACTAATGGAAATTTGCCCTGCAATAAACCTTTTTTGGCGTACATTTTCATTTTTAACAATTTTTTGTGGGAAAGTCCTTTGGTCTCTGGACACTGCACTCGAGACTGGAGGTGCCTCTGGATGAGGCAAGCAGTACACACTAATAGGAATAACCCTATGATAACTGCGTGATTGTCAATGTGGGGCGGATGAAACAATATACCGCAATTTCCATTCAAACATTGACTTCTCTGAGGGTTTCCTTACTTACACTGAACCAAAGGTTGAGCAGTTTTACAAGTGTCCAATTTTGTTGATTAAAAATTCATTACTTTGGGGAAAGAAACGGACACACAAAATCCTCATCCCTCTTTGTTGATTAACTGTTTATATAAGCAGCGCACAGCTGCGGGATCTGAAAGTTATAAATAAGTTTTCTAAACAAAACTTTAATCATGGAAGGAATTGTGGGATTAAGCTATGATGCAAGTGATATTGATGAACTACTAGCGGCGCAACCACTCATCAACAATACAGACTTAACAGAAGCCCTATCCCAAACAGATGACTGGGATACTCTATCAGAGAAGAAGAAGAATCAAATAAGAACTGCGATTCACGGAATCATAATGACAGAGTATTTAAGGTCCAAAATAGCCCCTAGAGGCCTATGGGTAGGAAATGCACCTCGAATTTTTCTCCATGATTTGGCATTCCGCAAAGACTGGTCTTCCATCTCATGAAAATGCACCTTAGACTATTTAGTCCTGATTATCAAGACAGCAAGACGACTCTCAGAAGCACTACTCTTGGAAATAGAAGCCTGTGAAAATGAGTTGAAAAAGGGCATTAACCCACAAGTCTATAAAAAAAGACTGGATGAAATGACAAAGGAAATGGAAGAAACACAAGAGTTTCTGATGCAGAACAAGTTACAGAAACTTGCAAAGGATATCAAGAAATTCAGCCAAGAAAAAATGCACCCATACATCAAAGATGATTATGTTTTCTCAGAAGCAAATTTAGACAATGAATCCACTGGTAAAAATTCATCTAATAATTCTTTTAATAGTTCAGATGATTACAACCCCTCTAGAGGCCGAAATAACTTTCGACACCAACGCCCAAGAAGAGGAAACAGATGGCAACGCCCATACCACCCCACCTTCAACATACCATATTACCAACCATTTGTTCCACACTACGGAGGCTGGGCCGATCCATTCCAGCAAGGAATGCAAGGGATGCAACAGATGCCCCAAATGATGGACCAACAACTGCCGGGACAGCATAATCAGCACCAACAAGAACAACCTTCTTTTTTATCCCGAGGCCGCCCACAGCCCCGAGGAAAAAGAAAGTCACTGACCTGGCAAGACCAGCAGAGGAATGTCCAAACTCGGAGCATGGCAGCAGCACAACCCTCCACCAGCAAGAACAATCACTAATCGTCAACCTTTCAGATGTAGAGCTCAATAGCGACCAAATATCTGTCCTAAATAAAGGACTGGGCTTTGTCCCTACCCCAAAAATAGACACTTTCAAAATCAAAAGTGAACTGGCTGAATTCTGCAGAACTCTCAAACTCAAAGCTTTCTTCTCCAATACTACTACCAAACAGCAAGAGGGTGACACAACCCTTCGGAAGAAATCAACTTTCAACCCCCCATCATCCAGCATACCGCCGGAACTTCACACCTTCGAGCAAGCTCTCCTAAACGGAATAGATAATATGGACACGAGCAGGACCAAAGTTTTTCAAAACCTGACAAAGAAGGAACGTTTGGCAATGGAAGATCTGAGCAAAAACGAAGACCTGGTGATAAAACCTGCGGATAAGGGGGGAGGCACAGTAATCCTCAATAAGGCAGGCTATAACCAACAATGTCTAGCTCTCCTCTCAGACACCAGATTTTACCAGAGAATCATAGTGGATCCCACTGAGAGACTCCAAAATACCATATCCATCATGGTACATGAGGCTGAAACTAAAGGGTGGATATCCAAAAAAGAAGCAGATTTCTTAATGGTAAGGGAGCCAGTTACTCCATATTTCTACTCTGTGAGAAGTTGGCCTGATAGGTGATGTTTCCAATTCTGGAACCACCGATTATCAGACCAAACAATCCCTTATGGTGTCTGGTTGTAAGTCAACCTTATTAGACAAGCTATCCTAGGGGTAGCATGGACTAAGCAGCCTAAAGGCTTAACTTAAGAGGTCGTGTTAAGCGAGCTGTTTTACCACATACAATCCTGTAATATCAAATGAAAGGACACCACACAAGTATATATTATAAAAATATATGTATTTATTAATAAAAACAATCCCCAGTATTCTTTATGAATAAAGGGGCACAAGCGTTAAATCAAAAGCACTGTTTAAACATACAAGTTGCACAATTATGGATGAGGGCGGGTGGCCACTCAAACCATATACTAAACAAGTGGTATAAGAGATACCAATCGAACAGTGGTTAGGCCTAGGGCCTAGGGAATCGCTGGGAGCAGTCGGGACAAGCAATGCTGAAGTCGGGAATGGCCCACGGGATTCGGGTGCAGTGCGGAAAGCGCACGCGTGCACCAATGTTAACCAATGGTGCGTAAAAGTTGTAAAGTTAAAGTTTAAGGACACTTCCGCTGAACCTAGAGGAACAAAACTTCAGACACAGACCCTAGAGATGTGCACCAGTGTGGGAACACCGGCGGAGCAAAGTTACCTCACCCACAGGAAGCGGGTGCATAGGGTCGAAGTGGAGTCGGGTTTCGTCACGCAGGCTCTTGGTGCTTGAAGCTGAAAGGGCTGCAGGCGGTGTGAAGGAGAAGTGTCCGGTGGAGTCCAAGGGTGGACTCAAGTCGAGAAGTACCTGAAAGCAGAGGGGACAGAGTCTGGGTCACTCAGCAGTGACCAGTGTGGAACCAGGACGGAACCAGGCAATGTCGGGCGCAATCAGGTGGTCGTCGAGGCGCTTCTCTCCGCTGTCACGTGGGCTCTGGGGTATCTGCGACGTCCAGGAGCAGGTCACGATCTGTCCCACGCAGGCTCTCGCCGTCGTCGCTGTCGGCTTCAAGATTGGAGCAAACAACACTTGGCAAAAGCAATCCACGCGGAACCGGGAGATTGCTTCTCACTCAAACCAGGAAGGTCAGAGTGGGGGCTCCTTTTCAGGGGAGCTGGTGTAGATCTGGAGCAACCAGATTCACAAGTTGAAGTCGTAGTTTCGTCGGCACAGGGACCACTAGCCAGCTGGCAAGTGACCGGGCCAACACGTTGAGCCAAATGGAGCAGAAGGGCCCCACGCAGCACTCGTCGAGTGTGGAGGGCTGAACTTCGTTGCAAGCGTGGCTCAGGGTGGGGGCTTCTCAAACCCCGGTGCACAGCTTCGAGGGTCACTCGTGGGCTGCACGGTCAGCATCTCGTGGTCAATTCAAGATGGCATGCCCCACGCTTCCGGTCGCCTCCACGGGTCTCAGCTCTGCAGGGACTGTGGATCGGGCTGTTGGAAGGCAGGCAAGCTTGATCTCGTCGATCTCTGTCGCTCGAGTTCCGGCGGGAACTGCAGTAAAGTAGATGTCGAGGGCTGGATGGTGCCTGCTGGTGCAGGGTGGTCACTCCTTGACCACAAGGGAGATTCTTCGGGCTTCCACGTTGAGTAGGAGGTCCAAGGGTCCAGAGTTTCGTTTCTTACGTTTCTTTCAGGAAATCTAAAGTGCATTGGCACTACTCCCACTCTTATTCGAATCTGGGGGGCGTGATTACCTGCTAGGTCCCCTCCTATGGGTGGGACCCAGGAAGGGGGTGGATACACCCCTTTCCTTTGATCCAGGCCGCCCTGGCACGAGGGCTGGAGTGCCCCAGAACCGGTTTGGCCGGATCATGCAAGGGGCAGCCTTGTGCGCCCCAAGCAGTGTCTGGTTTCTTTCAGACCTCCCTGCTACAATCCACTATCTCCTGTCAGGAGGGTGGTAAAACCCCCCTGCGACAGGAAACCCTTTGTCCAGGCCCCATTTGGCGGTGTTTCGGTCCACTGCAGGGGTCCAGACCCGTGTCTGTGGCAGAGGCATCCATTTTGTGGATCTAAGGCCCTTTGTGAAATTAACCGCATTTAAGTAAAGTAACATGTCTTGCCCCTCTAGAGGGGTGGAATGCTATCCCTGTCGCCAGAACTGGCGAGGGGATAGTATTCCAAATCGTATGACACCTTACACGACATGTTTTGATAAAGCCAAACCAAAGATGCTATATAACCGCGAGGATTATAAGGCACTTAAGAGTATATGGTATGGCGTTATCCTGAAACAGCTTAGGGAGTTGTTCCCGACAGCTGCAGACAGGCTCAGCTCGTGCTAGAGCTCCATCTCACATGAAACCACGCACTCTGCCTCCAGGATTGATGAGGCCTTCCATAGGAGTGGCTCACAGGTTAATATGTGTCCAGATATAGGTTTAGATATAGGTATACTATATCTAAGCAAGGGGTGATTACACCACCTTACCCCAGCTGAGTGATCAGCCAGTTGTGTCAATTTAAGAACCAGCCAGGGGTGGCAAAAGATATGCTGCAGCCCCTGGTAGGCCTTGGTGGCCCCTATGCCCTGGGCACCTATAGTGCATTATACAGGGGCTGACAAGGAGTCCATTTCCAATTGGGTTATGTGCCTATAGCACATGTATCATTAATTTAGTGAGAGAACAGCAGGCTGGGGGTCTGATCAGCAGGCCCACAGCCTCAGTAGTCGAAAACCAGTGAAGCAAAGAGCAAAAATTTGGGGTGACCATAGGATAGCAGACCCTACTCTCCTACACAACCCCCCCCCCAAACGCAGGGACATTAAACTAACCTTGACCAGATAAGTCTTCATGTTCTAAGTGGAAGTACCTGGAGAGACCATCTGAATTACCATGGTCAGTCCCTGGGCGGTGCTCCACTGTAAAGTCCATCCCCTGTAGGGAAATGGACCACCTGAGCAGTTTGGGATTTTCACCCTTCATCTGATTGAGCCACAAGAGGGGCTTATGGTCGGTCTGAACTAGGAAGTGAGTTCCAAACAAGTAGGACCTCAACTTCTTCAGGGCCCAAACCACAGCAAAGGCCTCCCTCTCAATGGCTGACCAACGTTTCTCTCTAGGGGTCAGCCTCCTGCTAATGAAAGCAATGGGCTGGTCTTGACCATCTTGATTAAGTTGTGAGAGCACAGCTCCCACCCCCAACTCAGAAGCATCTGTCTGTACAATGAACTGTTTGGAGTAGTCAGGACTCTTTAGGATAGGTGCAGAGCACATGGCCTTCTTCAGGTCTTCAAATGCCTTTTGACAGCTCACTGTCCACTGAACCTTTTTTGGCATCTTCTTGGATGTCAAGTCATTTAATGGTGTCACTATAGACCCATAGTTTTTCACAAACTTCCTGTAATACCCAGTCAGGCCCAAGAAGGCTCTGACTTGTGTCTGGGTAACTGGAGGAGCCCAGTCCTGTATGGCCTGGATTTTGCTCTCCAGTGGCTGAACCTGGCCTCCACCTACTAGGTGGCCCAGGTATACAACCTTACTCTGCCCTATCTGGCACTTAGTAGCCTTGATAGTTAGGCCTGCCTTTTGCAGGGCCTCCAAAACTTTCTTCAGGTGGATCAGGTGATCCTCCCAGGTGGAGCTAAAGACAGCAATATCATCTAGATATGCTGCGCAAAAGTCATCCAACCCAGTAAGGACTTGGTTCACCAACCTTTGGAAAGTGGCAGGTGCATTCTTCAAACCAAAGGGCATTACCACAAACTGATAATGTCCACTAGGGGTAGAGAATGCTGTTTTGGCTTTTGACTCTTCAGCTAGTCTGATTTGCCAGTAGCCAGCTGTCAGATCAAATGTGCTCAGAAACTTGGCAGAAGCCAATCTGTCAATGAGCTCATCTGCTCTTGGAATGGGGTGAGCATCTGTCCTAGTGACAGCATTGAGACCCCTGTAGTCCACGCAAAACCTCATTTCTCTCTTTCCATCTTGGGTATGAGGTTTTGGCACCAGGACTACTGGGCTGGCCCATGGGCTCTCTGATTGCTCAATCACTCCAAGCTCCAACATCTTTTGCACCTCAGCCTTGATGCAATCCCTGACATGGTCAGGTTGCCTGTAGATCTTATTCTTCACAGGCAGACTGTCACCAGTGTCCACCACATGGGTACACCAGTCAGTCTGGCTGGGTGTGAGTGAAAACAAATGCCTGTGGGCCTGCAAAACTTGTCTGCAGTCCATCTGTTGCTGGTCAGTGAGGCTGCCCGCCAAGGCTACTCCATCAACTGAACCATCATCAGGGTTCTGAGAAAGCAGGTCTGGGAGAGGGTCACTCTCTTCCTCCTGATCCCCATCTGTGGCCATGAGCAAGCTCATGTCCTCCCTGTCCACAAATGCTTTCAAGCGATTCACATGGATCACCCTGTGAGGGCTCCTGGGTGTTCCAAAGTCAACCAAGTAGGTGACTTCTCCCTTCTTTTCAATGATAGGATAGGGTCCACTCCATTTGTCCTGGAGTGCTGCTGGGGCCACTGGCTCCAGTACCCACACCTTCTGTCCTGGTTGGAACTCTACCAGTACAGCCTTTTGGTCATGCCAAGCTTTTTGTAATTCTTGGCTGGCCTCCAGGTTTTTGGATGCTCTCTCCATGTATTCAGCCATCCTGGAGCGGAGACCAAGTACATAGTCCACTATGTCTAGTTTGGGCTTTTTGAGAGGTAACTCCCATCCTTCCTTCACCAAACACAATGGACCCCTCACAGGGTGGCCAAACAAAAGTTCAAAAGGGCTGTAGCCAACCCCCTTCTGTGGGACCTCTCTGTAAGCAAAGAGCAGGCAAGGTAAAAGAATGTCCCATTTCCGCCTGAGCTTCTCTGGTAATCCTTTTATCATGCCTTTAAGGGTCTTGTTAAATCTCTCCACAAGCCCATTGCATTGTGGATGGTAGGGGGTGGTAAACGTGTAGTTTACTCCACACTCCTTCCACATGGCTTTCAGATAGCTGGACATAAAGTTCGTGCCCCTATCTGATAGTACCTCCTTTGGGAAGCCCACTCTTGAGAAAACTGCAATGAGGGCTTTTGCCACCACAGGTGCTGTGGTGGTCCTCAGGGGAATAGCCTCTGGATACCTGGTGGCATGTGTGGTAAATAAATAATTAAATACCTGTTCTATTTTTGACTAGATATACAATAACAGATAGCTCAATAAATAAGAGTCAAGATTCGAGGTATCTTGAGTTTGCAGGTTTTAATACAGCATAAAGGACAGCAACAGGACAACCTGCACGGGAATAGGATGGCAGCTGCCGGGGGCAGGATCTGGGAGCATAAGGGGTAACTTTTAATAACAGTGCACAATATTTATAGTTAAACAATTGCATTACAGTTAATACAGTAGGCGTAGCAGTGGGCGGAGTTCGTAGCAGTCGCGAAAGATAAGGCAGAAAGTAGGTGTAACAAGAGGCGTGTACATAGACATGTGATGTAAACGTAACAGAATATGTCATAAATGGGGCGGAAACATGGAGGGGGCTACCTAAGGAGCCGGGACCTCTGACCTAGTGGTGCGCGCAAGCTGGCAATGACGTGTTACTAGGGAGAACTGGGGGCTATGACTTCTGCGCTAGAAGAGGAGACTAAAGTCTGGAGTGTCAGAGCGACATGTACCTAAACACTATCTAGTATCTGATGTTTAGAGAACATGTTGATAAAATCCAAAAGTTATCAGGGTAAAGGCTAACAGACTCTAAGACTGGTGCATGCATTATTCTACATGTAGTGCGTGCTGAGGAATATTAAATGACCATTAATACAGTATTTCTCTTACATGGAGACGTAAAGGCTAGACCATGACGGAAACTATTGATGCGATTCAGTAGCTTAGGAATGCAGAGAAGGAGGGCTGGACTGATAACTAGAATCATAACATACTCTTGGCAGACTGGCAGACAGAGCCAGGCCGAGCCGGGCACTGTGAGGCAGGAAGTAAGTGAAGGGTCAGGGATACAGGTGGGGGCTGTATCGCTCCTCAGCGAGGGTTCAGGAGACAGGAGCTGGATCTGAGTCCGGGCCCTTTTGAGGCCTAGAAACGGGGACTTTTAAATGAATTAACGTGCACACTATGAAACGTGGCCACATAACTTTACATAGGCGTAATACTCGTAGCTTTCACGAGAACTGGAAACTTGGCATACTAAAATTGGACACAACTAGAATTGCGTCTTTAATCGATCATAAGGGAATACATATGCATATTAATCATGCACATATAACATAAGATGGGGAACACGTAGGGACACAGAACATGGCAAAATTTACTTTTCCACATTCCCTCCTTGTCACTACGTTTCCATCAGGAAACATCAATATTCATGATACCATCTATCATTTCATACAGTATCATTTGCTCGTCTCGAATTGTCTTGGAACGGGACTTAGGACTAGGACTTGGAATACAGGATGTAGCACAAATGCCGCAAATCGCAGGGCCACATTGTAAACAGAGACAGCACCTGAAAATGATCATTACTGCTATACCTAGGAATGACAATACTTTCCATCCCCAGGCAGAAATTATACTCCAGAGCCAACCGGACCATGTCCAGGTGCCTGGATTCTGGTGTAACCGATGGGCAATTTTATGAAGTCTGGTTATAGCTGAATAAACAGACGGCGCGTTATTAGGAATGAAAATGCAGCAACTAGATCCGATGACTCTACATGCTCCTCCTCTATCGGCCAGTATGACGTCAAGAACAAGACGATTTTGGAGCACAACAAATCGCATAGCAGATTGCTCTTCGGTTAAGTTACCTAGAGCAGAAGTAGTCTCATTCACTACTGCTTCAAGGGTTCTGGTTAACCTACGGATTAGCTTTCTATTCTGGACAGGGCCTATAAAGAAGAAGAATCCTTTATTGAAATCTTGATACTGTTCTAGAGCAGTTTCAGTTTGATCGACAATCGGGGACTCGATCTCCCTTCTATGTCTAATGTGTACTAGATGTGTGTTTCTATGATAATCGGATGGGGCTAGGAAAACTGGTGGCAGTAGGAAGGCAATGTAACAGGTTCCATCCCAATCGAGGGGCAGACGAACATATGCGGTCTGACCACAAACAAAATATGAATGACGTGAGGCTTTGAGAATAGATTTCCCACTGTCACTATACTTGACAATAGTAGTACAATCACTATGTCCTACATGTGCGGAACCATTCTTTCGGACACATAATTCGCCTTTGACTGGTAGTACTGAAATAGCAGGTAAATCTGGAGTGGTATCAGACTGAACATTCAGGACCATAAAATTCGATGAATAATTACCTAAATTATAAACTTCATTTTCTAGATCTAACCCTGTTCTATGGGTGAGACCTTGCTTGTCTGGAAAACATGTACTATTCAGAAGGGACATATCTGTTGAGGATGACGTTAACGTGGACCATGCTCCACACGAACCATTATGTGAAAACGGATAAGGAAAGAGTGGCAGAACTCCCTTCGGTGTCTGGAAAGGGGGGAGTCGACCACACACCCAACAATTAGTGGCATTGCTGGTCTGGTGTGAATAGTGTAACATTCTTATAAATGTGTTATTACGCATAGCAAGACGATAGGATAGCTCGTGAGGAGGCAGATCACTAAATGTGTGCTCTACTGTAGCATTAGAAAACTTATTTACATGAGAAATTGGAAAACATAAATGCAATGCATAACTTGTGCAGGTAACCATCAAACTCAAAAACATAAGAAAACATAAAATAATGATACATCTGATAGAGTTTTGACTAACTCTCTCACTATGGGGGTCTATCTCATACATGTCAGAAACCTGTCTAACCGTTTCACCCGAGGGGGACTTAGACAATTAAACTGGCTGACTTATTTTACTAGACCGGAGCTTCTTTTTATACTCCTGCTGCGGAGTTTCCTCTAACAGGGGAGGCTTGGAATCAAAGTTTGTAGCGGGACAGTCCATAGAAATGGAACAGTCTTTAGAATTCTGGCAGTCCTTAAAAATGGAACAGTCCAATGTTTTTATGCGACATCCATGGAATTTCTTGACGTGAGACAGGTGCACCCAGCCCTTGCGGCCTTCTAGCTTCACGGCCGTGCGGGTGGTCAGAAGGACCAGTTGAGGTTGTTTCCAGCGGGGCTCCAGCGGACTTGAACGATCAAAGTTCCTCACAAGTACAAAACATCCTGGAACGATTTCATGCGGTTTCACCTCGGTATTGTCTGGAAATGCGGCGGCAACCTGTGAACGACAAGAGTGGAGGGCAGACATCAAGGAAGCTAGGTAATCTGTCAGCATATTACTGGAAACATCTGTAATACTTCGGGGTCTAGGTGTACCCCACATGTTCGGGGGCGGCCGAATACGACCTCATAAGGGGACAGACCTGATCGGGAATGTGCGACCATGCGCATATAAAATAGGGCGACTGGCAGAGCTACTAGCCAGTCCACACCTTTCTCTTTACAAACTTTAGCAATGCGGATTTTTAGAGTCTGATTATGTCTCTCTACGAGACCTGCTGCTTCAGGATGGCATACACAATGAAACTTCCACTGGTACCCTAACAGAAGGGAAACATGCTTCATTAACTCAGATGAGAATGGCTGGCCGTTGTCTGAATACACGACTCTAGGGAGTCCATAACGAGGGAAAAATTCACGAACCAGCTGCTTGGCAGTGGTCGCGGCTGTGTAATCTGGAACTGGATATGCCTCTGTCCACCTGGACAAAGCGCATACAACTACAAGGACATACTTGAAACCTCGACATCGCTCCATCTGAATATAATCCATCTGGAGGACTTCAAAAAGGTGGTCAGGATGTTGGAATCCCCCTTGTTCCACCGGGACACTTTTACCTGGATTGAACTGACAACATATCATACAGGTACGGACTTTCTGCTTGGCTGCCGCTCGTAAATGCTTGTTGAACCAAATGTTCTGGATACTGTCTAACATGGCTTTTTCTCCTAAATGTGCAGGACTATGTGCGGTATTAATATTGACTTGAACCATTGAGTCGGGGAGAAACCATGTGGCTTTTCCCTTCGTCAACCATCCCTGATCTGTCTGGACCCCTCCTTGTTCGGACCATTTCTTGATTTCATCGGGAGTAGCATGTGACTGGATATCTATGACATCTTGAGTGGGGTCCTTAACTGTCATACATGTAGTCGGATCTGGAGTGTGTGTCAGTGTCGTGTTAACTGGAATATCTGGAGTCTGAGCTGTGAGCTTGGCTGTTCGATCTGCTAGATCATTACCTTGGGAAATAATGTCAGTGACTTTCGTATGTGCTTTGCACTTCATGATAGCGATAGCTGTCGGTAAATGTATTGCATCTAACAGAGCTTGAATGAGGAGACCATGCTGAATCTTGGTTCCATGAGAAGTCATAAAACCTCTTTCTTGCCAGAGCACTCCAAAGTCGTGTACGACTCCGAATGCATAACGTGAATCTGTGTAAATATTAACTTTCAGGTTCTTGGCACGTATGCAGGCTTGGGTCAGAGCAACTAGCTCTGCTGCTTGAGCGGACAGAGTGTCAATACGGTGTGTCTCTATAACTTCAGTGTCAGTAGTCACTGCATACGCGGCTACTAGTTCTCCTGTACTTGTTCTCATACATGAACCATCCACATAAAGTGTCAGGTCGGGATCAGGTAACGGAATATCTGTCAGGTCTTGTCTTGGCTTTGTCATGGTGTTAACTACTTCCACACAGTCATGTGTGGCAGGATTTGAAGTAACTGACGGTAACAGTGTAGCGGGATTTAGAACATTGCAGCGTCTGATTTCTATGTGTGGCTGGAACAGTGTCAATTCATAACCTGTTAAACGTGCAATGGTCAAGTGCTGAGTCTGTGTTCGGTTTAAAAGAACTTCCACGGAGTGTGGAACTTGTACTGTCAGGGAGTGTCCTAACACTATGGAATCACTTTGTCTGATAGCTAGTGCTGTGGCTGCAACTGACTTGAGGCACGCAGGCAGAGCCTGGGCTACTGGATCTAGTGTGCTCGAAAAATAAGCACAATGCTTGTATTGTCCTGCTTGATCTTGTGTGAGAACAGATAATGCTGTACCTTCACGTTCTGTGACAAAAAGTGTAAAAGGCTTACTGTAGTTCGGTGTAGCTAGAACAGGTGCTTGGCATAAAGCTTTCTTTAATTCATTAAAAGCAAGTGTATGTTCAGATGTCCAAGGGAGAACAGTCGATACGGCTGCCTCCTGTGTCGTTAACTGTATCAGTGGCTTGGCTAGAAATGCATACTGAGGAATCCATTGTCTGCAGTAAGAAGTAAGGCCGATAAAAGCTCGTACCTCCTTCTGGGTCTTGGGCTGAGGAAGACTCGCTATTAACTGGATACGGTCAGGTGTCAACTGCCTACCCCTCTTGGACAGTAAGTGGCCTAAATAGATCACTTGCTGGACACAGAATTGAAGCTTCGAAGGGGACACCTTGTGCCCCATCTCGGCTAGGAAATACAGAACTGTAAGTGACGCACGCTCGCAGTCACATTCAGAACGGGCTGTGATCAGTAGATCATCGACATACTGGAGCAGGGCAGTGTCAGTTGGCATGTGAATATTGTCTAGTTGTCTTTTAAGTGCTTGACTGTAAATACTAGGACTTTCTGTGAAACCTTGAGGAGCTCGTGTAAATTTATAGCTCCTTCCATTTAAACAGAATCCGAAAAGGAACTGGCTGTCTGGATGAATGGGGACACTGAAAAATGCATTTTTTAGGTCTATGACAGTGAAAAACGTAGCTTCAGAATCAATGGCTGTCAATAGGGAAGAGATATCTGGAACGACTGGGTACTGGGGAATGATACATTTATTAAGTTCTCGAAGGTCAATCACTAATCGATATACCGGGGGTGCATTTGGATCAGTACGTTTCATGACTGGAATGATAGGAGAATTACATACATTGGAGTCAGTTTCTACAACCACTCCTTGAGCAATGAGCTCGTCAATAATTTTGGATAAGGCTGCCACAGCCTCGGGTGGCAATCTGTACTGTCTGATTCGTGGTAACACTACACCTGGTTTGAGAGTCACACGATGTGGTGTGATTTGCATAAAACCAACATCAGTTGGACCTTGCGCCCATAGATGCTGCGGGACATTCATTAATCTTGGATCAAAATCACGTAATACATAGTGACCCTTAAAGTCACGTAAAAACAAACGTATTCCTTCTGGGGAGCAACAAATAACTGCACCTAATTCTTTTAATGTTTTAATGCCTAACAAATTTTCTGGACATGATTTCGTAAGTAATAAATCAGTAGTTCGGGACAATGGACCTACTTCTAGAGTAACTGGTTTGGAAATCTCGTTAACTATTGGCTTTCCTGAAAATCCAAGGGAAACATTTCTAGAGCCTGAGAGCGGAGCCCCTGGAACCTCGTCATGACTGATAGTAGTCCTACTTGCCCCTGTATCAATCAGAAACTTTCTGTCTTTCCCTAATACTTGACTGTGAACATAGGGACCCTCTTGATCTACAGGTATCTCGATGAGAGGCAAGCCTACCTCCCTCTCTAGGCTGTTTCATGAATACTGCTGGTACTCTGGATACTCGGACTGTGCATACTGGTACATCTGCTGTGTAACATGCTGTGTTGCAGCTATAGGCTGCGGTACTGTAACTGTCTGTGGTGCATTCTGTGGTAACTGGGAAGTCTGTGAAACTTGTTCTTGTCTAGGCGGACGTGGTCTTTCTTTAGTCTTACCGGTAGCTATGTTGTGTTTCAGAACTGCACACTCGTTTATAAAATGACCTGGCTGTTTACAATAATTGCAGGTCCCTTTAACGGGAGCTGCAGGATGACTGGCTTGATTCGTACCCCTCTTCTGACTGTCCTGAGGAACAGATTGTGCAACTAATACTTTCATTTTTGTGTCCTTCATACGTTTCCTTTCGTGATCTTGCTCTTCTCTGATTCTATTCTGGTGATACTGAAGCATCTGAAGCATTTGTGACGGAGTATTAGCTTGCCAGGTACTTTCGACTTTCAAAACTCGGTTTTTAACTTGTGGGCTTGAATTCTCGACTAGTTTAGTAACAAAAAGATGAGGGTATGACTCGCTACTCGTCTTCAAACCACTGTTAATACTAAAACATTTCTCAAATCTAGAATAAAAATCACTAGTATCTTCGTCTGGTTTCTGTTTACAGGCTGAGATTGCATCCCAGTCTTCCTTTTTCGTGGCTAGTAATCTTGGCAAAACTTGTATTAACAGTTCAGGTAATTCTTTACATTTCTCTCCTAGACCGGTACCTGGTACACGTGTATTTTCTTCAGCTTCTAGAGCTGCCCAATCTATCTTTTTCTCTCCCACCTCCCATTCTTTTTCTTTGAGTTTTTCATATATGCCCGCAGGCAACAGGACTTTTAACATTTTAATTATATCTGGATACGTGTATTCTCCCATACGGAGCATGTCTTTTAATTCACGGTGGAACCCTGCTGGATCTTTATCGTGACAGGGAATTAACTTTTTCATCTCTAAGAGTTCCATCTTTGTAATCGGGGTGTAAACAAATACTCGTTGCATTTCACCACCCTGTGTCCTAACTGGGTGTACTTCTCGTAACAGATGCTGTCTGTCTATGTAAAACGGTTTACTTTCTGGAGGTGAGACGTGAACAAAATGCGGATTTAGAAACGTTCTATATTTGTGGCGCTGTTCTAGAATGATACTAATTAAATCGGTACCTAGACCTTTCCATCTGTACTGGAGTAACTCGTTCAGAACATCATGTAACGGACCTGGATCGGAATGCTGACCCTCATACAGTGTAATGAGGTGCTGGATCATATACATACCCACCAGTCGCTGCTCGGCTGGGGGCAGTTTCAGAAACATTTGTGCCACTATTTCGTCTGGAAAAGTGGTAGAATCAGTAGCCCATCGGACTGCTGATCGGGCCAGTTCTTGTTCATGCATGGTACTAAGTTCACTATAACCGATTCGTGATTTCAGAATGTGATCGGTAGCTTGAAATACTTGCTCTAGAGAACCTTGTTCTGGTGCTAGAGAAGGAACAGTTTTCTTGTAGTCTAGACGTGAATGTCGGTCGGAAAGTCTAGTTCTACCTACATACGCTATTCTGGAAGGATTCTCGTCGTCTACCTCTTCGGTAGGAGAGTCGTCTTCTTTCTCGCTTACTTGTGCTGTTTTGCGTTTCTCGTGGAACCTTATTATTTCCTTACGAATTTTCTTGTACATACTCTCTATACTACTGAGTGTCTTGTGTCTTCCCTCGGCTATATGATCACTCCATTTGGTCAGAACTCTCATTTCGGTCGGATCTTTAGTCGGATAATCTTGTTCCCTTATTAAACAATTTATTAGAAACTTTAATAGCATGAGCTGAATCTCAGCTTTCCTTAAAGACATAATTTCGCCAATACTTTCTGGGTCTGTTCCTGTACGAATGAAATGATATATTCTGTCTAGATCTTCTTTCATATTTGGTAGGGTGTCCAAATACTCGGTCACCCGTCTTACACGCAATGAATATATAACCATACTATCATCACCTGGGACTGGATCATAACGGCATTCGGTGAGAGCTCGTCTGATATCTGCAACGGACTGATGTTTGGGCGTACGCTGTAACGCACGTTCATGTAACTCGACTGACGTTACACGTTTGTGTGGCGGCGGGGTTCCCGGAGGACCTCCCCCCGCGGCCCCTAAACTGGAATCGTCGACTGATACTCTTCGTGCTGGCAGAGTGATCAGTGTAGCGGGTACTTGTAATGTAGGCTGGACCGGGGGTACCGTAACAGGTGCTGTAACAGGTGCCCCGGTGACTGGAGGAGCAGGATTTACATTATTTACAGGAGCTGGCGGAACAGGATTTGCATATTCTGGGACTGTGTCGTCCAAATAGGACGAGAGAAAAATATCGGCTGCGGTCGGTTTGTGACGTAGCTTGGTCGGAACTAAGGGTGGCGGAAAATTACTGGATGCCTCCGGGGTTGCTTTTGGCAAGCCCTCGGCAAGAAGAGGGTACATACCCTTAATAAGGGCATTCCTCTGCCTGTCTGACTGTTCGGCTTTAACTCGTTCACCTATTTCGATCAATTCCCTTTCTTGGGCTCTTTCTGAGGATTCTCTACTTAATTCTGACTTTCTGATTTCTTTTTCGGTTCTTTTATGAGATTCTTTGCGCCATAACTCGATGGCATCTTTCTGTGACTGTCTGGCTTTCTTTTTCCATAATGCTTCTTCTACTCGCATGATGCACTCGGCATCCCATGTGCCTGATACAGGCCATCTATATTTCTCTTCTAGATCTTTAGTATACTCGACCCATAAGTCTAGATATAATATGGCACTTATGCCATGCTTATGATACATAAAATGACCTGGACTGTCCCTAGGCGGGACAGGAACTGCTTCCTCGAGCAGACCTTTCCTAGTTCTTAACTGACGTAACTTGGAGAACAGAGGCATGACGTAAACTGGGATCTGGACACAATACAATACACAATGAACACAATAATGACTGAGGAAACAACTCATTCATACCACGATATTGAAAACACATTGGAATGACATTTAAAATAACAGTTCGGACAGAAACATTACCTGGAATACTTGAAAACAGAAACACATGAATTTCTCGAGACTAGAACTTACTAGAATTACTAGATGCACTGCTGAAACAGTACGAAACATACCGGTCTCATAAAGAGACACGTCAGGACCCGCATCCACCTAGGTGGACACTTCGTGTTGGATTTGCGTACCCAAACCCACGGACCAGAGACAAATTAATTGACCCTGTCTAGATACTACCCCAGCAACGGTACTCACCGGGCAGCAAGAACGGAAGGCCTCGGACTGGACTGGACTGCTACGACGACGGACTACGAACTTCGGACTTCAGTTACGGGTGGGCCTCCGGATACCTCGGACCTTGGACTCTCGGCTTGGGCTCTGGTCGGGACTCGCCGCGTTCCTCCACCGCCTCGTCTGGATGCTGGACCGCAACCTCCGTCTCCTCCGTGGGCCTGAGGGATACTTGAAGCAGAAATATCTGCCACTGCGCAGGATGGTTCCGTCACGACTGCAGAGGATCAGGGGGCTTGCGTGGCTTCTCCGGCGCGTGGGGAAAGGGCAAGTCCCTGTTCGGGCGCCATTATGTGGTAAATAAATAATTAAATACCTGTTCTATTTTTGACTAGATATACAATAACAGATAGCTCAATAAATAAGAGTCAAGATTCGAGGTATCTTGAGTTTGCAGGTTTTAATACAGCATAAAGGACAGCAACAGGACAACCTGCACGGGAATAGGATGGCAGCTGCCGGGGGCAGGATCTGGGAGCATAAGGGGTAACTTTTAATAACAGTGCACAAAATTTATAGTTAAACAATTGCATTACAGTTAATACAGTAGGCGTAGCAGTGGGCGGAGTTCGTAGCAGTCGCGAAAGATAAGGCAGAAAGTAGGTGTAACAAGAGGCGTGTACATAGACATGTGATGTAAACGTAACAGAATATGTCATAAATGGGGCGGAAACATGGAGGGGGCTACCTAAGGAGCCGGGACCTCTGACCTAGTGGTGCGCGCAAGCTGGCAATGACGTGTTACTAGGGAGAACTGGGGGCTATGACTTCTGCGCTAGAAGAGGAGACTAAAGTCTGGAGTGTCAGAGCGACATGTACCTAAACACTATCTAGTATCTGATGTTTAGAGAACATGTTGATAGAATCCAAAAGTTATCAGGGTAAAGGCTAACAGACTCTAAGACTGGTGCATGCATTATTCTACATGTAGTGCGTGCTGAGGAATATTAAATGACCATTAATACAGTATTTCTCTTACATGGAGACGTAAAGGCTAGACCATGACGGAAACTATTGATGCGATTCAGTAGCTTAGGAATGCAGAGAAGGAGGGCTGGACTGATAACTAGAATCATAACATACTCTTGGCAGACTGGCAGGCAGAGCCAGGCCGAGCCGGGCACTGTGAGGCAGGAAGTAAGTGAAGGGTCAGGGATACAGGTGGGGGCTGTATCGCTCCTCAGCGAGGGTTCAGGAGACAGGAGCTGGATCTGAGTCCGGGCCCTTTTGAGGCCTAGAAACGGGGACTATTAAATGAATTAACGTGCACACTATGAAACGTGGCCACATAACTTTACATAGGCTTAATACTCGTAGCTTTCACGAGAACTGGAAACTTGGCATACTAAAATTGGACACAACTAGAATTGCGTCTTTAATCGATCATAAGGGAATACATATGCATATTAATCATGCACATATAACATAAGATGGGGAACACGTAGGGACACAGAACATGGCAAAATTTACTTTTCCACACATGATCCACTACCACCAGTATAAATCTGTTCCCAGATGCTGTTTGGGGGTCCATTGGACCCACAATATCAATTCCAACTCTTTCAAAGGGAACCCCACCACAGGTAGTGGTATTAGGGGGGCCTTTGTTGTGCCACCTGACTTACGACTGGCTTGGCAAGTGACACAGGAGCGACAAAACTCCTTGACATTTTCTGACATATGAGGCCAGTGAAAGTGTGAAACAAGCCTGTCCCACGTCTTGTTCTGGCCTAAGTGTCCTGCAAGGGGAATATCATGGGCCAAGGTAAGAAGGAACCCCCTAAACTGCAGAGGTATGACCAACCTCCTGGTCATGCCAGGCTTGGGGTCTCTAGCCTCTGAGTAAAGGAGTCCATCATCCCAATACACAGTATGTGTACCTTGGGCATCCCCAGCAGCCTCAGCAGCAGCCTGCTGTCTGAGGGGTTCAAGGGAAGGGCAATCTAATTGAGCCTGCCTCAGGTCTGCCCTTGAGAGTCCCCCTGTCCCCAGAAACTCAACCTGGTCAGGTTCAAGCTCCTCAGAGACAGTCTCCTCTTGGACTGCAGAATCAGTTTCCTCTGAAACTTGATCCTCAACCTGGGGAAAGGTGGAAGGCTCAGCCTTTCCTCTCTTGCTCCTTCTCTTGGGTTGTGGTTGGTCTATTGTTCCAAGATCCACCACTGGTTCAGGAAGGCACTTCTTAGCCTGAGACCTTGTCACTGCAAGGACATGCTCTGAAATCCCTAGCATTTCTGCATGAGTCCTGTACTCCACTTCTGACCAAGCTGAGCTTTCAAGATCATTGCCTAACAGACAGTCTACTGGAAGGTCTGCGCTCACAACAACTTTCTTTAGGCCATTTACCCCTCCCCAGGAAAAGTTCACAACTGCTACACTATGGGAAGTAGTGCAGTTGCTTGCATTGGTCACTAGGTAACTTTCACCTAGTACAATCTGTCCAGGGTCCACAAAGTCAGGTGTCACCATTGTGACACTGGCACATGTGTCCCTGTAGGCCTGAGCCAGTTTCTCATTAATTAAGGGAGTCTGCCTATATTTGCCCAGGTTACTGGGACTTACTGCAGTGGGCAAGTCTATGTCCACATCATACAGGAGAACTGCCTGTGTAGGGGTTCTGACTAGGCCAGATCCTACTTCAATACCCAGGGTCAACCCAGCTACACCCTTGGACTGTGTTCCACCACTGCTTACTGTACTAGGGGTTGCAGTTGCTTTAGGAGCTGGAGTGGTGGGGACTGGTTTCGCCTTAGTGCATTCACTGCCCCAGTGTGAAACTGATTTGCAGGTATTACACCAAGGTGTCTTTGGACCTTTGTTCTTCTTCTTCTTGTTTCCATTTTGGGAACCACCCTCCTTACTATTAGTTTGGGGGCCTGAAGACTTCTGGTCTTTTTCTTTATCTTTCTGATTACCACCCTTCTGGTCTGTTTTCTTCTGGTCACCACCTTGGTTCTGGGGTTTCTGCTTAATCCTTGTTCTGACCCATTTGTCCGCCTTCTTTCCCAATTCTTGGGGAGAGGTCAGATCAGAGTCAATAAGGTATTGATGCAACAGCTGGTTTGTACAGTTATTAAGGATCTGCTCTCTCATTATAAGATTGTACAATCCTGTATAGTCTGAAACTTTACTTCCCTGCAACCAACCCTCCAAAGCCTTAGTGGCACACTCAACGAAATCAGTCCAGTCTTGAGTCTGTGCTTTTTGGGTGTCTCTGAACAACAACCTGTATTGCTCAGTGGTTAGGCCAAACCCTTCAATAAGAGCACTCTTCAAAACAGAGTAGTTTTTGGCATCCTCAGGTCTAACTGTGAGGAGCCTGTCCCTCCCTTTCTCAGAAAAGGAGTACCATAAAATTGCAGCCCACTGATCCTGAGGAACCTGCTGTACCATGCAGGCTCTCTCCAGAGCAGTCATCCATTTGTGGATGTCATCCCCTTCTTTGAAGGGGGGCACAATTTTTGTCAGGTTTCTATTGTCATAGGCCCTGTCTTTTTCTCTTGGAAAATTGATGCCACCAGTGGCATCTAAGCCACTTAATTTCTGCTCTCTTGCCAAGGCAAGTCTAGCTTGAGCCAAGGCTACCTCCTCCCTCTCTATCTGGAGTTTGACAGCCCTCATTCTGGCCCTATGCTCTAGCTTTTGAGAAGCAGTCATGCCTCTCTGTGATTCCCTTGAGGCACTAGAAATATGAGAGTCCCCTGAGGGAGATCTCACTCTTCTGTTGCCTGGGAGAATGACATGGTGGGATCTGGGGAGGTGCTGGCCCTCTCCATTTCCCAGTAGGTCTAAGTTGGCCTGGTTAAGCCTGACAACTTGGACCTGGCTACCCCTCTGATCCTGATCTTCTGGGTCCTCTACTTCTGAGTCCTCCTCCTCCTCTTCTTCTTCCTCTTCCTCCTGAGGGGGATCAGTTACAGGGGGGTTTACTCCATTTCCTGACTCTAGGGAAGCTTCCTTCGCCTTCTCTAAGTCATCCTGTTCTAGAATGTCTATCAGGATCTGGCAGGTGGGACTTCTGCCCCTTTTTAACCCTCTTGAAATGCACAAGGCAATCAAGTCCTTTCGGGTTAACTTGTCATAGCTGGAAGTTGCCTTGGTAAGGTCAACTGCCACAGGAGTAGACCCTGAGGCTATTCCTGTGTCAGACATGACTCTAGTGTGGTGTAAGTGATGCACCTACCTACACTAAGTGTTTTCCTACTGTACCTTGCTAGTGAGTTGTAGTCAGGGTGTGCTAATCCCTTTAATCTACAACTACTAAGTTCAGTAGAACTTAATATGCTAAGCTTTTGATTTATATGTACCTAGAGGTACTTGATGTGATCTTTCAATTTGATACAAAGATTGCAATGGTAAAACAACAGCAAGCTCAAATCCGCACCGCTGCTCACCAATGTGAGAAGTTGGCCTGATAGGTGATGTTTCCAATTCTGGAACCACCGATTATCAGACCAAACAATCCCTTATGGTGTCTGGTTGTAAGTCAACCTTATTAGACAAGCTATCCTAGGGGTAGCATGGACTAAGCAGCCTAAAGGCTTAACTTAAGAGGTCGTGGTAAGCGAGCTGTTTTACCACATACAATCCTGTAATATCAAATGAAAGGACACCACACAAGTATATATTAAAAAAAATATATGGGCGGATTTTGCGGATCCACGATTCACGAATTTGCGGATTCACGGATCGTGGATCCGCAAAATCCGCGGATTTAGCGGATCGGCGGATTTGGGGGCGGGGCTTCCTCGAGTGTGTGGGCGGGGCCAAACGGACGGGGCTTCCATGCGAGCGCACATGCCGCTTGTGTGTATAAAAGGTCAGAGACCGATCAGAGCAGCAGATTAAGAGACAGAAGCTCGGGCGGGGCCAAACGGACGGGGCTTCCATGCGAGCGCACATGCCGCTTGTGTGTATAAAAGGTCAGAGACCGATCAGAGCAGCAGATTAAGAGACAGAAGCCCCTGGTCACAGGAACAGCACGGGGATTGCGCTCGTGAAAGTCAAAGATGCAAATGCCTCTGGCCAGCATCACAGCGGATTTTCGATGGTATATTTGGGAAGAAGGCACACCTGCCCAGCCTCCACAACGCTCACGATTATTTTTGGGCTGATGAATGAGTCACTGAATTTAAGCTTCAACTAGGGCACATGCGTTATTGATATCTGCAAGTGTTTCCTGTTGAGGTTTATTTTTTGTGCCAGGACCGTCGTGCCAGAATGAACCCTGCCCTTCATATTTATTCAAGAAGACACCACCGTTTTTCCCCATGTAAATAATTTACGATGGCGCCGGCAAGCTGCCAGCGCCATCCTGCAAAAGTTACTTAATTAGCTTCAACAGGAAGCTCCAACTGATAAAATAAAGCAGGCGCTCGAGCCCCTGCTTTATCTTATCTGTTAGAGCTTCCTGTTGAAGCTAATTAAGTAACCATTTGAGGATGGCGCTGGCAGCTTGCCGGCGCCATCGTAAATTAGGCATTAGGCTTGAACTTTTGACCGCAAAATCCGCTCCGATCGCGGATTGCGGATTTACCGAAAATCCGCAAAATCCGCGATCGGAGCGGATTTTGCGCTCATGCTTAGTATTTATTACTAAAAACAATCCCCAGTATTCTTTATGAATAAAGGGGCACAAGCGTTAAATCAAAAGCACTGTTTAAACATACAAGTTGCACAATTATGGATGAGGGCGGGTGGCCACTCAAACCATATACTAAACAAGTGGTATAAGAGATACCAATCGAACAGTGGTTAGGCCTAGGGCCTAGGGAATCGCTGGGAGCAGTCGGGACAAGCAATGCTGAAGTCGGGAATGGCCCACGGGATTCGGGTGCAGTGCGGAAAGCGCACGCGTGCACCAATGTTAACCAATGGTGCGTAAAAGTTGTAAAGTTAAAGTTTAAGGACACTTCCGCTGAACCTAGAGGAACAAAACTTCAGACACAGACCCTAGAGATGTGCACCAGTGTGGGAACACCGGCGGAACAAAGTTACCTCACCCACAGGAAGCGGGTGCATAGGGTAGAAGTCGAGTCGGGTTTCGTCACGCAGGCTCTTGGTGCTTGAAGCTGAAAGGGCTGCAGGCGGTGTGAAGGAGAAGTGTCCGGTGGAGTCCAAGGGTGGACTCAAGTCGAGAAGTACCTGAAAGCAGAGGGGACAGAGTCTGGGTCACTCAGCAGTGACCAGTGTGGAACCAGGACAGAACCAGGCAATGTCGGGCACAATCAGGTGGTCGTCAAGGCGCTTCTCTCCGCTGTCACGTGGGCTCTGGGGCATCTGCGATGTCCAGGAGCAGGTCACGATCTGTCCCACGCAGGCTCTCGCCGTCGGCGCTGTCGGCTTCAAGATTGGAGCAAACAACACTTGGCAAAAGCAATCCACGCGGAACCGGGAGATTGCTTCTCACTCGAACCAGGAAGGTCAGAGTGGGGGCTCCTTTTCAGGGGAGCTGGTGTAGATCTGGAGCAACCAGATTCACAAGTTGAAGTCATAGTTTCGTCGGCACAGGGACCACTAGCCAGCTGGCAAGTGACCGGGCCAATGCGTTGAGCCAAATGGAGCAGAAGGGCCCCACGCAGCACTCGTCGAGTGTGGAGGGCTGAACTTCGTTGCAAGCGTGGCTCAGGGTGGGGGCTTCTCAAACCCCGGTGCACAGCTTCGAGGGTCACTCGTGGGCTGCACGGTCAGTGTCTCGTGGTCAATTCAAGATGGCGTGCCCCACGCTTCCGGTCGCCTCCACGGGTCTCAGCTCTGCAGGGACTGTGGATCGGGCTGTTGGAAGGCAGGCAAGCTTGATCTCGTTGATCTCTGTCGCTCGAGTTCCGGCGGGAACTGCAACAAAGTAGACGTCGAGGGCTGGATGGTGCCTGCTGGTGCAGGGTGGTCACTCCTTGACCACAAGGGAGATTCTTCGGGCTTCCACGTTGAGTAGGAGGTCCAAGGGTCCAGAGTTTCGTTTCTTACGTTTCTTTCAGGAAATCTAAAGTGCATTGGCACTGCTCCCACTCTTATTCGAATCTGGGGGGCGTGATTACCTGCTAGGTCCCCTCCTATGGGTGGGACCCAGGAAGGGGGTGGATACACCCCTTTCCTTTGATCCAGGCCGCCCTGGCACGAGGGCTGGAGTGCCCCAGAACCGGTTTGGACGGATCATGCAAGGGGCAGCCTTGTGCGCCCCAAGCAGTGTCTGGTTTCTTTCAGACCTCCCTGCTACAATCCACTATCTCCTGTCTGGAGGGTGGTAAAACCCCCCTGCGACAGGAAACCCTTTGTCCAGGCCCCATTTGGCGGAGTTTCGGTCCACTGCAGGGGTCCAGACCCGTGTCTGTGGCAGAGGCATCCATTTTGTGGATCTAAGGCCCTTTGTGAAATTAACCGCATTTAAGTAAAGTAACATGTCTTGCCCCTCTAGAGGGGTGGAATGCTATCCCCGTCGCCAGAACTGGCGAGGGGATAGTATTCCAAATCGTATGACACCTTACACGACATGTTTTGATAAAGCCAAACCAAAGATGCTATATAACCGCGAGGATTATAAGGCACTTAAGAGTATATGGTATGGCGTTATCCTGAAACAGCTTAGGGAGTTGTTCCCGACAGCTGCAGACAGGCTCAGCTCATGCTAGAGCTCCATCTCACATGAAACCACGCACTCTGCCTCCAGGATTGATGAGGCCTTCCATAGGAGTGGCTCACAGGTTAATATGTGTCCAGATATAGGTTTAGATATAGGTATACTATATCTAAGCAAGGGGTGATTACACCACCTTACCCCAGCTGAGTGATCAGCCAGTTGTGTCAATTTAAGAACCAGCCAGGGGTGGCAAAAGATATGCTGCAGCCCCTGGTAGGCCTTGGTGGCCCCTATGCCCTGGGCACCTATAGTGCATTATACAGGGGCTGACAAGGAGTCCATTTCCAATTGGGTTATGTGCCTATAGCACATGTATCATTAATTTAGTGAGAGAACAGCAGGCTGGAGGTCTGATCAGCAGGCCCACAGCCTCAGTAGTCGAAAACCAGTGAAGCAAAAAGCAAAAATTTGGGGTGACCATAGGATAGCAGACCCTACTCTCCTACATACTCCCTCCCAAAAACCCATAAAAATAGGACACCACCACCAGGGCGCCCGATAGTGTCCTGAATTGGATCCGTGCTCGAGCCCCTTTCAAAATTCGCAGACGAATTTTTGAAACCTCTTGTTCAAAAAACACAAACGTACCTAAAGGATACAAGAGATCTTTTACTACAGATTTCAAACATGCCTTTTGATCCCGAAATGATGCTTCTAGTAGGCCTAGATGTGGAATCCATATTCACAAGCCTCCCTCAAGATACAACACTACAGATGCTAGAGGATGTCCTTTACTCAGAGACCTGGCAGTATAACACACCAAGACACTTTATCCTGGAATGTTGTAAGCTGGCACTCAAAGACATTTTTTTCAAATATAATGACAAGCTGTACCTTCAAACCCATGGTACCTCCATGGGCAGCGCCTTCGGTGGCAGGACTCTATGTGAGCCAATTTGAAACACAATTTGTCCTTAACGAAACCAACATGTTCTCTTCCAGCATCATATACTGGAAGACATACATCGATGACATTTTCCTTATTTGGAACATTGATCAAGACCTGACAGAGTTTACGTTATGGCTCAACACCCTGGATCCATGGTTAAAATTCACACACACCTCCAGTAATAACCAACTTGATTTTCTGGACCTGACAATTTTCAATGAAAGGAGTATCCTACATACGAAAACATATACAAAACTGACGGCGAAAAACAGCTTGTCACACAAAAGCCATCACCCCAAGCCTCTCAGAGACAATTTGCCCTTTAGTCAATTCTTGCGCCTCAAAAGAAATTGTAGCAAGAATAGTGATTATCAAGAACAAGCAATGGGCCTATGCGAAAAATTAAGAAAGAGGGACTACACTGAAAGAGTCATCAAGAAATGTAAAAAAAGAGCTGACAACCAACCTCATGAGTGCCTCCTACAAATATACCAAAAAGAACCAGTAAAAGACTTAACTACGTGTGTGACCACCTTTAATCCAGCTACCTATGCCATCCAGAAGTTGATAAAAAAGAACTGGCATATAGTGAACACTGGACAGTTCGATTGGCCAAGACCAAGGTTCGCGAATAGAAGGACCAAAAACCTTAAGGACACTTTGGTGCATACCCGCCCTAGGCCCAATACTCGACTGCCAATAACTAACAGTGTCAATATGACCCCCCTGTCAGGACACTTTCCTTGCGGAACCTGTGTTGCTTGCAAAACAACAACAGCCACAAAAACTTTACAACTGAAGAATGACTTTGTATGGACACAGAAGCAGTTCACAAACTGTAATTCATCTCATGTTATCTACATGATTCAGTGCCCATGTCAGAAGCAATATATTGGAATGACCTGCCGTAAAGTTAAGCTCAGGATAGGAGAGCACAAGAGTAACATCAGGTTAAAAAAGAATACTACCAAGTTGTGCTCCCATTATTTGGAAATGAACCACACCCATGAAGAAATGCAGTGGACAGTCATTGAGATGCTGACCAACAAATCTGGTAATGTGGAAAAGGTACTATACGAAAAGGAGCAAAGATGGGTGGACTGCTTGCGCACTTTTGAATTCGGTTTAAATGACAATATCGCCTGGCATCACTTTGCAAAGTAAACATGAGTACCTTCACTTGATAAGCTGCGAAATTCTGCCCGTTGCATTCTCCTTGTGCCTTCTCAAAGTTCCAACTAAAAGATGTAATCAATCCTTGACTATAACATTTTGCATATGAATAACCATCGTTTCGAATTAATATCCTCCGAGGGATTACGGGCCCGATGTAGGTAAAACGCATTTACCGATTTTAAAATACCGATCCGTACCGAATCGGTATTTCAAAATCGGAAAATGATATGTAGGAAAAAATAGTCGGAAAAATACCGAATCGGTAGCATTCGGTAACGAGAGTCGATACGTACCGAATCGCCAACTACCGATTCGGTATAGGCCGGGTCGGACAAGTCCGAATCTGAAAATAAAAAATGCGGAACCAACCGATTCGGTAAACGCCGAATCGGAATAATAAATACGCCCCATGGGCCGAAAGGCCAATAGGAAGGCATTATACATTCCGAATCGGTATTTACCGAATACATTCGGAAAATACCGAATCGGAAAATACCGATTCGGAGAATGCCGTTTTGCCGAGCAGGTTGAGTGACACTGAAGACATCAGCCAATGAGCTGTAAGCACCCTCCCCCACAGGGTGTGGCAACCCAGGCAGGTGCAACTCATCAGAACTTTCTGGAAAGCTGCCTGAGCTGAGCAAACACAGAGAGAGCAGCATTGTGAGCAGGATCCCTGAGAGACATGGACACCAGCACAGAGAGCCAGAAGGCAGGGCGTAAGCGCAATCCTAAATTCAGCACCATGGCGCTACAAACTTTGGTGGAGGAGGTGGTGAGGGTGCACACCCAGCTATATGGCAGGCAGTCCCTGACTGTCCCGGAGAGCACCAAGAGGAGGCTGTGGATCGACATCGGGGAGAAAGTGAATGCAGTTGGTGTCACCCACAGGAGCCTAGACGACCTCAAGAAGAGGTTTTATGACATCCGTGGCGTGACCAAGCGCAAACTGGCCGACCTGCACAAGCAGGCTGGACTCACTGGAGGAGGAACAAACCGTGCGCCACCCCTCACTCAGCTGGAGGAACTAGTGGCGACGACCATCGAGAGGGCCAGTGTCGTGGGCATTGGGGACCTGGATAGCTCATCCCGAGCTACAGCTACAGGTAAGAAGCATGCGCAACTTGACACACCATACCAGACACCTCCCCTACAGACCCAATGCACAGCCAAACCCCAGGCCAGTACAGCTAGCAACAGACATGAGCAATGCATCGTGCTAAATGTACTCAGCAAAAGTTACCAAAAATGCCACAGCAGAAGCATGAGATAAATAACTGTAATACAGCATCAACGTGTTTGTAATGAGATGTGCAATGCTTTAATAGTTGTGACTGGAACACATTAGCACCCACTTGACAAATGCTTCTTTGTACCTAGGGGCACCATCAGGCGGGGGAGCAGCATCAGCTCCAGCACCAGCTCCAGCACCAACAGCCTGTGCGGCAGTGGCAAGCACCAGTGCAGCAGCACAGGAGGAGGAGGACAACAGCTGTGCCCTGGCAAATGAGGAGGACACAGGACATTCCCTCACAACTCCACACTCCCCCCGACTGTCTCAGTCTCAGTCGCCCTCATTGGTATTCTCCCCGGAAAACACACCACCACAGAGCCACCCTGCACCTGCCACTTCCCCGGCCCGGAGGAGAATAGTAGCTCCATTAGTCATCATGGAGGGGGCAGCGGGTCAGGCTCCTGCACAAGACCCCGTGACACCAGCGACACGAGAGCACACACAGCAGGGCAGCAGAATACCACGTAGGCCACGTGCTACCAGCAGCCCAATACCAGCACCGGGAGGCAGCGTCTTCGCAGGGCTGGAGACCAGCATGGTCACAATACAGAGGATGCAGGCGAAATCCATCCTGGCCTGCCATCGCCAGTTGCGCCTGCACAACCTGCAGATGGGTGAGATGACACAGGGCTTCAAGACCTTCGTTGACAGCAACAAAGAAATAGCGACATCAATTGGCCGAATGACCACTGCCATCACCCAGCTCTGCAACAGGTTGGATGACCATGAGCTGAGTCGTCGCAGGGATGCACGAGTCACCAACAGGTCACTCAACCGCCTTGCGGCTGCGACTGCCCAGCTATGCCAACGTGGGGCAAACATGGAGGCCAGCCTCACACAGAACATGTCCGAGGTCACTAGGGGCATGGGCCGTATAACAACAGCCATGGAGACACTACTCATCTCCAACACCGTAGTGAATCCCGTCCTGGGCGAGGCTGGGGAAAGCAGCAGCCGCAGCAGCCCGGCCAGCGCTGCGTCAGAGCCGCGCCGGAGCAGCAGGCGCTCAGCTGAGGCTGCAGGGCATTCTGAAGGGGGTGAGGTTCATCCCAGTGGGCCTGCTAAGCGCAGCAAAAAATAGGACAGCCACTGCGGGTGAGGCAACCCGGACATTGGACATTCCTACCCCTTGTTGTTTAACTTTTCTTTTGTTGCACATCAGTGCAGTAACGTTGATGCAACATTATTAAATTTAATTTCTGAACACATACATTGACCTGTTTGTGCATCTGTACTCACTCAGAAATAGTTGTCTGTGATCTCCTGACGCCTGTATCTGCCGTCAGATGGTGCAGAGACTCCAGCAGGTAGTGGTAGTGGGACAGCATTGTCATCGTCAGGGTCCTCGTAGTCGGATAACTCTACCTCAGTGCCTTTCCTGACTGCAAGGTTGTGCAACATTGCACAGACAGCAATAATCTTGCAGCAGGTGATGGGGGTATATTGCCTTGCACCTCCGCTCTTGTGCAGACATCTGAACCTGCTCTTCCAGATGCCAAAGGTCCTTTCGACTACGTTCCTCGTGCTTTTGTGGGCACGGTTGTACCTCCTTTGGCTGGGTGTTGAGGGGTTGAGGTAAGGTGTGAGAATGAACGAGCGTAGGGCATAAGCACTGTCGCCTAGAAGGAGAAGGGGTAACATTACTCACATGCATACATGTATTTCACACTGCAATTTTGGTTATGGGGGTCTGACACTGTGTCTTACCTAGGAGGTATCCTTCGCCAAATTCCCCTGCCATCAGCCGTGCATAAATTCCGCTACTCTGGAAGATATAGGAGTCATGGGTACTCCCCGGAAACTTTGCAACCAGGTCAGTGATCACACACTTGGCATTGCATATCACTTGCACATTTATGGTGTGCCGTGACTTCCGATTGCGGTATACGTATTCGGTGTCAGCAGGGGGGCAAATCGGTATGTGTGTGCCATCTATGCAGCCAATGATGTGGGGGAATCTTGCCATCTGATAGAATTCAGCTTTTGTCTGTGCCAGTTCTGCATGGGTGGAAGGGAAGGAAATGTAGTGGGCCATCCTCTGGATCATGGCATCAAGGAACTTGTGGAAGAACCTTGACAGGCTGCTCTGGGTCACCCCTCCTGCCACAGCAACTACACTTTGATAGCTGCCAGACGCCAGCAGGTGTAGGCAGCATAGCACCTGCACCTGCACAGGGATTGGATGTGCCCTTGGGGTGGGGTGCTGCAAGAGGGGTTGGAGGTCCCTGATGAGGTCTCTGATGGTGTCTGCCTCCAGCCTGTACCTCTGTAGGATCTCTGGATCTGTCAGCATGCACAGGGTCACCCTCTGCCTGTACACCTGCTCCTCTCTCTGCCATTCCCTCTCTCCTTCCTGCTGTAGCCGTAGCCGTCTTGCTATGACATAGAAAGCTGCCATGTTGCAAGTAGAACTGCATTTTGGGTTCTTTTTTTATAGGTTGCACCTGGTTACCACCTGATTCCAATCCATGGTAATTTCCGACTCTGAAATACCGAATTTGGAGCAAAATCGGTATTTCTGTGCTTACCTACATCTCAATCTTAGGGTTTTCGCATGGAATCGGATTTTCATCGATTCGGAATATATACCAAATCGGCGATTTTACCGAATCGGAAAGTCACCGAGTCGGTCGGATTCCGATTCGGAAAAAAGTAGGAATCGGAAAAATCTCCGATTAGGTAATCTACCGAATCGGAGAATTTCTCCGATTACTACTTTTTTCCGATTCGGAATCCGACCGACTCGGTGACTTTCCGATTTGGTAAAATCGCTGATTTCGCAGGATTTCGGCCTCCTACATCCCGTTCTCTCTATTCCGATCGGTAACGGCCGAAAATACCGATTTTCGGCCGTTACCGACCGACCTACATCGGGCCCATCATATTGTAATTTAATTTGTGACCGCCTACGGAGATTTTCCGAACTTTTTTCACCATCATGTCTACTAGTAAAAATGATTTGTCAATGTGCCTTTAAATCCAAAACGCCCTACCGCCTTTAAAAATGAAACTACAACGCGACTTCCGCACTCCGGGGGCAGAGTCAGCACAAGGCTAGAGTGTAGCCTCCACGCGGGTAATGGCGAAAGATATCCCCGACCTTGATCCTGGGTAAGACGTATGATTTCTTTTTTCCCCCCATACTCATTGAGGTCTCTGCTCTACTTCAGCTCTGCATTACAAGAAGTTGTCCCCCGTTGGAAGCAGAGTTTTCCTACACGACAGGTAAGATCTACCTGCGTGTTTTAAAAGCTAATACGGCTTCTTTAGTGACTGAAATGAGAGGGCATTTATTGGAACGAGTACACAACTAGAACCACCTTTGACCAATGTTTCTGAAATAAAACCAATGTTTTTTAAGCAAAATTTGACCGTCCCCAACTTCCCCAGCACTAACACAGTCAGGGTAGGCTTTTTAACAGCAATAAGAGCTAACGGTCACAATTTGTAAAATGGCGGTCTTACAAGATAAACAACAGGCACACCCTCCTGTGCCAAATGAACACAATACAGCAATGCACCCGTACGGTGCCGACAGTATGTAACCTGAGATCTCTTAGCCGGTACCCATAACTTTGAAATTAACTCAGATATCAGCTAATGAGATTACTTAGCGCCCACATTCAACTAAGATGTATCGATAGCCTCCTAATTTTTCCTTCCTTCATGAGTAATCCCAGTGTTAATAAAATTATTACCTGTGGCTCTGCACTAACCCACTTGAAAAATTCTAAAAGTCAATGTTACCAGCTAAAACGCCTTAATGTACATTTTTCCATAGATCATGAAGAACACAACCCTCATATAATTGCTATGAGTATGGGATTACCGCACAAGTTGTGTGAGTAGTTTTATATGTGTATACAATTTCATGTTTGTTTATTTTGTTATGTAAGTCCTGACGAAAGCTCTACAGACCTCCTGGCCCAATAGAGCTGAAACATGTCGACAACCTTATCCCTGCAATACTATACGGCCTAGTAACTCGGCCTAAACTAAGTATTTACTACTTTTTTAACTAATGGAAATTTGCCCTGCAATAAACCTTTTTTGGCGTACATTTCCATTTTTAACAATTTTTTGTGGGAAAGTCCTTTTGTCTCTGGACACTGCACTCGAGACTGGAGGTGCCTCTGGATGAGGCAAGCAGTACACACTAATAGGAATAACCCTATGATAACTGCGTGATTGTCAATGTGGGGCGGATGAAACAATATACCGCAATTTCCATTCAAACATTGACTTCTCTGAGGGTTTCCTTACTTACACTGAACCAAAGGTTGAGCAGTGTTACAAGTGTCCAACTTTGTTGATTAAAAATTCATCACTGCCACCCTCTGGTTCATTACTGCCACCCTCTGGTTTGCAACTGCCACCCTCAGGATCATCACTGCCACCCTCTGGTTCATCACTGCCACCCTCTGGTTCACCACTGCCACCCTCTGGTTCACCACTGCCAACCCCCGGGTTCATCACAGCACCCTCTGGTTCACCACTGTCACCCTCTGGTTCACCCCTGCCACCCTCTGGTTCATTACTGCCACCCACTCGTTCGCCACTGCCACCCTCAGGATCATCACTGCCACCCTCTGGTTCACCACTGCCACCCTCTGGTTCACCCCTGCCACCCTCAGGTTCAGCACTCACTACTGCCACCCTCCGGTTCATCAAAGCACCCTCTGGTTCATCACTGCCACTCTCTGGTTCATTACTGCCACCCTCTGGTTTGCCACTGCCACCCTCAGGATCATCACTGCCACCCTCTGGTTCATCACTGCCACCCTCTGGTTCATTACTGCCACCCTCTGGTTCGCCACTGCCACCCTCAGGATAATCACTGCCACCCTCTGGTTCACCCCTGCCACCCTCAGGTTCAGCACTCACTACTGCCCCCCTCTGGTTCTTCACAGCATCCTATGCTACACCCATGCTGCCACCCTCTGGTTCAGCACTCATCACTGCCACCCTCTGGTTCATCACAGCAACCTCTGGTTCACCACTGCCACCCTCTGGTACACCACTACCACCCTCTTGTTCACCACTGCCACCCTCTGGTACATCACTGCCACCCTCTGGTTCGCCACTACCACCCTCTTGTTCACCACTGCCACCCTCTGGTTCATCACTGCCACCTTGTGGTTCGCCACTACCACCCTCTTGTTCACCACTGCCACCCTCTGGTTCATCACTGCCACCCCCTGGTTCGCCACTACCACCTTCTTGTTCACCACTGCCACTCTCTGGTTCATCACTGCCACCCTCTGGTTCATCACTGCCACCCTCTAGTTCACCACTGAAACTCTCTGGTTCACCCCTGCCACTCTCAGGTTCAGCACTCACCACTGCCACCGTCTGGTTCATCACAGCACCCTCTGGTTCACCCCTGCTGCCACCGTCTGGTTCACCACTGTCACCCTCTGGTTCACCACTACCACCCTCTTGTTCACCACTGCCACCCTCTGGTTCATCACTGCCACCCTCTGGTTCATTACTGTAACCCTCTGGTTCGCAACTGCCACCCTCAGGATCATCACTGCCACCCTCTGGTTCATCACTGCCACCCTCTGGTTCACCACTGCCACCCTATGGTTCACCACTGACACCCTCTGTTTCACCACTGCTACCCTCTGGTTCATCATTGCCACCCTCTGGTTCACCCCTGCCACCCTCAGGTTCAGCACTCACTTCTGCCCCCTCTGGTTCTTCACAGCACCCTATGCTTCACCCATGCTGCCACCCTCTGGTTCAGCACTCATCACTGCCACCCTCTGGTTCATCACAGCACCCTCAGGGTCACCACTGCCACCCTCTGGTTCACCACTACCACCCTCTTGTTCACCACTGCCACCCTCTGGTTCATCACTGCCACCCTCTGGTTCGCCTCTACCACCCTCCTGTTCACCACTGCCACCCTCTGGTTCATCACTGCCACCTTGTGGTTCGCCACTACCACCCTCTTGTTCACCACTGCCACCCTCTGGTTCATCACTGCCACCCGCTGGTTAGCCACTACCACCTTCTTGTTCACCACTGCCACCCTCTGGTTCATCACTGCCACCCACTGGTTCATCACTGCCACCCTCTAGTTCACCACTGAAATCCTCTGGTTCACCCCTGCCACTCTCAGGTTCAGCACTCACCACTGCCACCGTCTGGTTCATCACATCACCCTCTGGTTCACCCCTGCTGCCACCCTCTGGTTCACCACTGTCACCCTCTGGTTCATCACTCCCACCCTCTGGTTCACCACTGCAACCCTCTGGTTTATCACTGCCACCCTCTGGTTCATTACTGCCACCCTCTGGTTTGCAACTGCCACCCTCAGGATCATCACTGCCACCCTCTGGTTCATCACTTCCACCCTCTGGTTCACCACTGCCACCCTCTGGTTCACCACTTCCACCCTCTGGGTCATCACAGCACCCTCTGGTTCACCACTGTCACCCTCTGGTTCACCCCTGCCACCCTCTGGTTCATTACTGCCACCCTCTGGTTCGCCACTGCCACCCTCAGGATCATCACTGACACCCTCTGGTTCACCACTGCCACCCCCTGGTTCATCACTGCCACCCTCTGGTTCACCCCTCCCACCCTCAGGTTCAGCACTCACTACTGCCCCCCTCTGGTTCTTCACAGCACCCTATGCTTCACCCATGCTGCCACCCTCTGGTTCAGCACTCATCACTGCCACCCTCTGGTTCATCACAGCACCCTCTGGTTCACCACTGCCACCCTCTGGTTCACCACTACCACCCTCTTGTTCACCACTGCCACCCTCTGGTTCATCACTGCCACCTTGTGGTTCGCCACTACCACCCTCTTGTTCACCACTGCCATCCTCTGGTTCATCACTGCCACCCGCTGGTTCGCCACTACCACCTTCTTGTTCACCACTGCCACCCTCTGGTTCATCACTGCCACCCACTGGTTCATCACTGTCACCCTCTAGTTCACCACTGAAACCCTCTGGTTCACCCCTGCCACTCTCACGTTCAGCACTCACCACTGCCACCGTCTGGTTCATCACAGCACCCTCTGGTTCACCCTTGCTGCCACCCTCTGGTTCACCACTGTCACCCTCTGGTTCACCACTACCACCCTCTTGTTCACCACTGATACCCTCTGGTTCATCACTGCCACCCTCTGGTTCATTACTGCCACCCTCTGGTTTGCCACTGCCACCCTCAGGATCATCACTGCCACCCTCTGGTTCATCACTGCCACCCTCTGGTTCACCACTGCCACCCTCTGTTTTATCACTGCCACCCTCTAGTTCATTACTGCCACCCTCTGGTTTGCAACTGCCACCCTCAGGATCATCACTGCCACCATCTGGTTCATCACTGCCACCCTCTGGTTCACCACTGCCACCCTCTTGTTCACCACTGCAACCCTCTGGTTCATCACAGCACCCTCTGGTTCACCACTGTCACCCTCTGGTTCACCCCTGCCACCCTCTGGTTCATTACTGCCACTCACTGGTTCGCCACTGCCACCCTCTGGTTCATTACTGCCACCCTCTGGTCTTCCACTGCCACCCTCAGGATCCTCACTGCCACCCTCTGGTTCATCACTGCCACCCTCTGGTTCATTACTGCCACCCTCTGGTCTGCCACTGCCACCCTCAGGATCCTCACTGCCACCCTCTGGTTCATCACTGCCACCCTCTGGTTCATTACTGCCACCCTCTGGTTCGCCACTGCCACCCTCAGGATAATCACTGCCACCCTCTGGTTCATCACTGCCACCCGCTGGTTCACCACTGCTACCCTCTGGTTCACCACTGACACCCACTGGTTCATCACTGCCACCCTCTAGTTCACCACTGAAACTCTCTGGTTCACCCCTGCCACCCTCAGGTTCAGCACTCGCCACTGCCACCGTCTGGATCATCACAGCACCCTCTGGTTCACCCCTGATGCCACCCTCTGGTTCACCACTGTCACCCTCTGGTTCACCACTACCACCCTCTTGTTCACCACTGCCACCCTCTGGTTCATCACTGCCACCCTCTGGTTCATTACTGCCACCCTCTGGTTCACCACTGCCACCCTCAGGATCATCACTGCCACCCTCTGGTTCATCACTGCCACCGTCTGGTTCACCACTGCCACCCTCTGGTTTATCACTGTCACCCACTGGTTCATTACTGCCACCCTCTGGTTTGCCACTGCCACCCTCAGGATCATCACTGCCACCCTCTGGTTCACCACTGACACCCTCTGGTTCACCCCTGCCACCCTCAGGTTCAGCACTCACTACTGCCACCCTCTGGTTCATAATAGCACCCTCATGTTCATCACTGCCACCCTCTGGTCATTACTGCCAGCCTCTGGTTTGCCACTGCCACCCTCAGGATTATCACTGCCACCCTCTGGTTCATCACTGCCACCCTCTGGTTCATTACTGCCACCCTCTGGTTCGCCACTGCCACCCTCAGGATCATCACTGTCACCCTCTGGTTCATCACTGCCACCCTCTGGTTCACCACTGCTACCCTCTGGTTCACCACTGACACCCTCTGGTTCACCACTGCCACCCTCTAGTTTATCACTGCCACCCTCTGGTTCACCCCTGCCACCCTCAGGTTCAGCAATCACTACTGCCCCCTCTGGTTCGTCACAGCACCCTATGCTACACCCATGCTGCCACCCTCTGGTTCAGCACTCATCACTGCCACCCTCTGGTTCATCACAGCACCCTCTGGTTCACCACTGCCATCCTCTGGTTCACCACTACCACCCTCTTGTTCACCACTGCCACCCTCTGGTTCATCACTGCCACCCTCTGGTTCGCCACTACCACCCTCTTGTTCACCACTGCCACCCTCTGGTTCATCACTGCCACCTTGTGGTTCACCACTACCACCCTCTTGTTCACCACTTCCACCCTCTGGTTCATCACTGCCACCCGCTGGTTCGCCACTACCACCTTCTTGTTCACCACTGCCACCCTCTGGTTCATCACTGCCACCCTCTGGTTCATCACTGCCACCCTCTAGTTCATCACTGAAACCCTCTGGTTCACCCCTGCCACTCTCATGTTCAGCACTCACCACTGCCACCGTCTGGTTCATCACAGCACCCTCTGGTTCACCCCTGCTGCCACCGTCTGGTTCACCACTGTCACCCTCTGGTTCACCACTACCACCCTCTTGTTCACCACTGCCTCCCTCTGGTTCATCACTGCCACCGTCTGGTTCATTACTGCCACCCTCTGGTTCGCCACTGCCACCCTCAGGATCATCACTGCCACCCTCTGGTTCATCACTGCCACCCTCTGGTTCACCACTGCCACCCTATGGTTCACCACTGACACCCTCTGGTTCACCACTGCCACCTTCTGGTTCATCACTGACACCCTCTGGTTCACCCCTGCCACCCTCAGGTTCAGCACTCACTACTGCCACCCTCTGGTTCATCACAGCACCCTCTGGTTCACCCCTGCTGCCACCCTCTGGTTCAGCACTACCACCCTTTTGTTCACCACTGCCACCCTCTGGTTCATCACTGCCACCCTGTGGTTCATTACTGCCACCCTCTGGTTCGTCACTGCCACCCTGTAGTTCACCACTGCCACCCTTTGGTTCGCCACTACCACCGTCTTGTTCACCACTGCCACCCTCAGGATCATCACTGCCACCCTCTGGTTCGCCACTACCACCTTATTGTTCACAACTGCCACCCTCTGGTTCATCACTGCCACCCTCTGGTTCACCCCTGCCACCCTCTGGTTCACCCCTGCAACTCTCAGGTTCAGCACTCACCACTGCCACCGTCTGGTTCATCACAGCACCCTCTGGTTCACCCCTGCTGCCACCCTCTGGTTCAGCACTCACCACTGCCACCCTCTGGCTCATCACAGCAGCCTCTGGTTCACCACTGTCACCCTCTGGTTCACCACTACCACCCACGTGTTCACCACTGCCACCCTCTGGTTCATCACTGACACCCTCTGGTTCATTACTGCCACCCTCTGGTTCGCCACTGCCACCCTCCGGATCATCACTGCCACCCTCTGGTTCATCACTGCCACCCTCTGGTTCGCCACTGTCACCCTCAGGATCATCACTGCCACCCTCTGGTTCATCACTGCCACCCTCTGGTTCACCACTGCTACCCTCTGGTTCACCACTGACACCCTCTGGTTTACCACTGCTACCCTCTGGTTCATCACTGCCATGCTCTGGTTCACCCCTGCCACCCTCTGGTTCACCCCTGCAACTCTCAGGTTCAGCACTCACTACTGCCCCCCTCTGGTTCTTCACAGCACCCTATGCTTCACCCATGCTGTCATCCTCTGGTTCAGCACTCACCACTGCCACCCTCTGGTTCATCACTGCCACCCTCTGGTTCACCACTGCCACCCACTGGTTCACCCCTGCCACCCTCAGGTTCAGCACTCACTACTGCCACCCTCCGGTTCATCACAGCACCCTCTGGTTCACCACTGTCACCATCTGGTTCACCTCCACCACCCTCTTGTTCACCACTGCCACCCACTGGTTTATCACGGCCACCCTCTGGTTCTCCACTACCACCCCCTTGTTCACCACTGCCACCCTCTGGTTCATTACTGCCACCCTCTGGTTCGCCACTGCCACCCTCAGGATCATCACTGCCACCCTCTGGTTCATCACTTCCACCCTCTGGTTCACACTGCTACCCTCTGGTTCACCACTGACACCCTCTGGTTCACCCCTGCCACCCTCAGGTTCAGCAGCTCACTCCTGCCCCCCTGTGGTTCTTCACAGCTCCCTATGCTTCTCCCATGCTCCCACCCTCTGGTTCAGCACTCATCACTGCCACCCTCGGGTTCATCACAGCACCCTCTGGTTCACCACTGCCACCCTCTGGTTCACCACTAACACCCTCTAGTTCACCACTGTCACCCTCTGGTTCATCACTGCCACCATCTGGTTCGCCTCTACCACCCTCTTGTTCACCACTGCCACCCTCTGGTTCATCACTGCCACCTTTTGGTTCGCCACTACCACCCTCTTGTTCACCACTGCCACCCTCTGGTTCATCACTGCCACCCGCTGGTTCCCCACTATCACCTTCTTGTTCACCACTGCCACCCTCTGGTTCATCACTGCCACCCACTGGTTCATCACTGCCACCCTCTAGTTCACCACTGAAATCCTCTGGTTCACCCCTGCCACTCTCAGGTTCAGCACTCACCACTGCCACCGTCTGGTTCATCACAGCACCCTCTGGTTCACCCCTGCTGCCACCCTCTGGTTCACCACTGTCGCCCTCTGGTTCACCACTACCACCCTCTCGTTCACCACTGCCACCCTCTGGTTCATCACTGCCACCCTCTGGTTCATTACTGCCACCCTCTGGTTCACCACTGCCACCCTCAGGATCATCACTGCCACCCTCTGGTTCATCACTGCCACCCTCTGGTTCACCACTGCAACCCTCTGGTTTATCACTGCCACCCTCTAGTTCATTACTGCCACCCTCTGGTTTGCAACTGCCACCCTCAGGATCATCACTGCCACCATCTGGTTCATCACTGCCACCCTCTGGTTCACCACTGCCACCCTCTGGTTCACCACTTCCACCCTCTGGTTCATCACATCACCCTCTGGTTCACCACTGTCACCCTCTGGTTCACCCCTGCCACCCTCTGGTTCATTACTGCCACCCTCTGGTTTGCCACTGCCACCCTCAGGATCATCACTGCCACCCTCTGGTTCACCACTGCCACCCCCTGGTTCATCATTGCCACCCTCTGGTTCACCACTGCCACCCTATGGTTCACCACTGACACCCTCTGTTTCACCACTGCCACCCTCTGGTTCATCACTGCCACCCTCTGGTTCATCACTGCCACCCTCTGGTTCACCCCTGCCACCCTCAGGTTCAGCACTCACTTCTGCCCCCCTCTGGTTCTTCACAGCACCCTATGCTTCACCCATGCTGCCACCCTCTGGTTCAGCACTCATCACTGCCACCCTCTGGTTCATCACAGCACCCTCTGGGTCACCACTGCCACCCTCTGGTTCACCACTACCACCCTCTTGTTCACCACTGCCACCCTCTGGTTCATCACTGCTACCCTCTGGTTCGCCTCTACCACCCTCCTGTTCACCACTGCCACCCTCTGGTTCATCACTGCCACCTTGTGGTTCGCCACTACCACCCTCTTGTTCACCACTGCCACCCTCTGGTTCATCACTGCCACCCGCTGGTTAGCCACTACCACCTTCTTGTTCACCACTGCCACCCTCTGGTTCATCACTGCCACCCACTGGTTCATCACTGCCACCCTCTAGTTCACCACTGAAATCCTATGGTTCACCCCTGCCACTCTCAGGTTCAGCACTCACCACTGCCACCGTCTGGTTCATCACATCACCCTCTGGTTCACCCCTGCTGCCACCCTCTGGTTCACCACTGTCACCCTCTGGTTCATCACTCCCACCCTCTGGTTCACCACTGCAACCCTCTGGTTTATCACTGCCACCCTCTGGTTCATTACTGCCACCCTCTGGTTTGCAACTGCCACCCTCAGGATCATCACTGCCACCCTCTGTTTCATCACTGCCACCTTCTGGTTCACCACTGCCACCCTCTGGTTCACCACTTCCACCCTCTGGTTCATCACAGCACCCTCTGGTTCACCACTGTCACCCTCTGGTTCACCCCTGCCACCCTTTGGTTCATTACTGCCACCCTCTGGTTCGCCACTGCCACCCTCAGGATCATCACTGACACCCTCTGGTTCACCACTGCCACCCCCTGGTTCATCACTGCCACCCTCTGGATCACCCCTCCCACCCTCAGGTTCAGCACTCACTACTGCCCCCCTCTGGTTCTTCACAGCACCCTATGCTTCACCCATGCTGCCACCCTCTGGTTCACCTCTACCACCCTCTTGTTCACCACTGCCAACCATTGGTTCATCACTGCCACCTTGTGGTTCGCCACTACCACCCTCTTGTTCACCACTGCCATCCTCTGGTTCATCACTGCCACCCGCTGGTTCGCCACTACCACCTTCTTGTTCACCACTGCCACCCTCTGGTTCATCACTGCCACCCACTGGTTCATCACTGCCACCCTCTAGTTCACCACTGAAACCCTCTGGTTCACCCCTGCCACTCTCATGTTCAGCACTCACCACTGCCACCGTCTGGTTCATCACAGCACCCTCTGGTTCACCCTTGCTGCCACCCTCTGGTTCATCACTTCCACCCTCTGGTTCACACTGCTACCCTCTGGTTCACCACTGACACCCTCTGGTTCACCCCTGCCACCCTCAGGTTCAGCAGCTCACTCCTGCCCCCCTGTGGTTCTTCACAGCACCCTATGCTTCTCCCATGCTCCCACCCTCTGGTTCAGCACTCATCACTGCCACCCTCGGGTTCATCACAGCACCCTCTGGTTCACCACTGCCACCCTCTGGTTCACCACTAACACCCTCTAGTTCACCACTGTCACCCTCTGGTTCATCACTGCCACCATCTGGTTCGCCTCTACCACCCTCTTGTTCACCACTGCCACCCTCTGGTTCATCACTGCCACCTTTTGGTTCGCCACTACCACCCTCTTGTTCACCACTGCCACCCTCTGGTTCATCACTGCCACCCGCTGGTTCCCCACTATCACCTTCTTGTTCACCACTGCCACCCTCTGTTTCATCACTGCCACCCACTGGTTCATCACTGCCACCCTCTAGTTCACCACTGAAATCCTCTGGTTCACCCCTGCCACTCTCAGGTTCAGCACTCACCACTGCCACCGTCTGGTTCATCACAGCACCCTCTGGTTCACCCCTGCTGCCACCCTCTGGTTCACCACTGTCGCCCTCTGGTTCACCACTACCACCCTCTCGTTCACCACTGCCACCCTCTGGTTCATCACTGCCACCCTCTGGTTCATTACTGCCACCCTCTGGTTCACCACTGCCACCCTCAGGATCATCACTGCCACCCTCTGGTTCATCACCGCCACCCTCTGGTTCACCACTGCAACCCTCTGGTTTATCACTGCCACCCTCTAGTTCATTACTGCCACCCTCTGGTTTGCAACTGCCACCCTCAGGATCATCACTGCCACCATCTGGTTCATCACTGCCACCCTCTGGTTCACCACTGCCACCCTCTGGTTCACCACTTCCACCCTCTGGTTCATCACATCACCCTCTGGTTCACCACTGTCACCCTCTGGTTCACCCCTGCCACCCTCTGGTTCATTACTGCCACCCTCTGGTTTGCCACTGCCACCCTCAGGATCATCACTGCCACCCTCTGGTTCACCACTGCCACCCCCTGGTTCATCATTGCCACCCTCTGGTTCACCACTGCCACCCTATGGTTCACCACTGACACCCTCTGTTTCACCACTGCCACCCTCTGGTTCATCACTGCCACCCTCTGGTTCATCACTGCCACCCTCTGGTTCACCCCTGCCACCCTCAGGTTCAGCACTCACTTCTGCCCCCCTCTGGTTCTTCACAGCACCCTATGCTTCACCCATGCTGCCACCCTCTGGTTCAGCACTCATCACTGCCACCCTCTGGTTCATCACAGCACCCTCTGGGTCACCACTGCCACCCTCTGGTTCACCACTACCACCCTCTTGTTCACCACTGCCACCCTCTGGTTCATCACTGCTACCCTCTGGTTCGCCTCTACCACCCTCCTGTTCACCACTGCCACCCTCTGGTTCATCACTGCCACCTTGTGGTTCGCCACTACCACCCTCTTGTTCACCACTGCCACCCTCTGGTTCATCACTGCCACCCGCTGGTTAGCCACTACCACCTTCTTGTTCACCACTGCCACCCTCTGGTTCATCACTGCCACCCACTGGTTCATCACTGCCACCCTCTAGTTCACCACTGAAATCCTATGGTTCACCCCTGCCACTCTCAGGTTCAGCACTCACCACTGCCACCGTCTGGTTCATCACATCACCCTCTGGTTCACCCCTGCTGCCACCCTCTGGTTCACCACTGTCACCCTCTGGTTCATCACTCCCACCCTCTGGTTCACCACTGCAACCCTCTGGTTTATCACTGCCACCCTCTGGTTCATTACTGCCACCCTCTGGTTTGCAACTGCCACCCTCAGGATCATCACTGCCACCCTCTGTTTCATCACTGCCACCTTCTGGTTCACCACTGCCACCCTCTGGTTCACCACTTCCACCCTCTGGTTCATCACAGCACCCTCTGGTTCACCACTGTCACCCTCTGGTTCACCCCTGCCACCCTTTGGTTCATTACTGCCACCCTCTGGTTCGCCACTGCCACCCTCAGGATCATCACTGACACCCTCTGGTTCACCACTGCCACCCCCTGGTTCATCACTGCCACCCTCTGGATCACCCCTCCCACCCTCAGGTTCAGCACTCACTACTGCCCCCCTCTGGTTCTTCACAGCACCCTATGCTTCACCCATGCTGCCACCCTCTGGTTCACCTCTACCACCCTCTTGTTCACCACTGCCAACCATTGGTTCATCACTGCCACCTTGTGGTTCGCCACTACCACCCTCTTGTTCACCACTGCCATCCTCTGGTTCATCACTGCCACCCGCTGGTTCGCCACTACCACCTTCTTGTTCACCACTGCCACCCTCTGGTTCATCACTGCCACCCACTGGTTCATCACTGCCACCCTCTAGTTCACCACTGAAACCCTCTGGTTCACCCCTGCCACTCTCATGTTCAGCACTCACCACTGCCACCGTCTGGTTCATCACAGCACCCTCTGGTTCACCCTTGCTGCCACCCTCTGGTTCACCACTGTCACCCTCTGGTTCACCACTACCACCCTCTTGTTCACCACTGATACCCTCTGGTTCATCACTGCCACCCTCTGGTTCATTACTGCCACCCTCTGGTTTCCAACTGCCACCCTCAGGATCATCACTGCCACCATCTGGTTCATCACTGCCATCCTCAGGTTCACCACTGCCACCCTCTGGTTCACCACTGCAACCCTCTGGTTCATCACAGCACCCTCTGGTTCACCACTGTCACCCTCTGGTTCACCCCTGCCACCCTCTGGTTCATTACTGCCACCCACTGGTTCGCCACTGCCACCCTCTGGTTCACCACTGTCACCCTCTGGTTCACCCCTGCCACCCTCTGGTTCATTACTGCCACCCTCTGGTCTGCCACTGCCACCCTCAGGATCCTCACTGCCACCCTCTGGTTCATCACTGCCACCCTCTGGTTCATTACTGCCACCCTCTGGTTCGCCACTGCCACCCTCAGGATAATCACTGCCACCCTCTGGTTCATCACTGCCACCCGCTGGTTCACCACTGCTACCCTCTGGTTCACCACTGACACCCACTGGTTCATCACTGCCACCCTCTAGTTCACCACTGAAACTCTCTGGTTCACCCCTGCCACCCTCAGGTTCAGCACTCGCCACTGCCACCGTCTGGATCATCACAGCACCCTCTGGTTCACCCCTGATGCCACCCTCTGGTTCACCACTGTCACCCTCTGGTTCACCACTACCACCCTCTTGTTCACCACTGCCACCCTCTGGTTCATCACTGCCACCCTCTGGTTCATTACTGCCACCCTCTGGTTCACAACTGCCACCCTCAGGATCATCACTGCCACCCTCTGGTTCATCACTGCCACCGTCTGGTTCACCACTGCCACCCTCTGGTTTATCACTGTCACCCACTGGTTCATTACTGCCACCCTCTGGTTCACCACTGCCACCCTCAGGATCATCACTGCCACCCTCTGGTTCATTACTGCCACCCTCTGGTTCACCACTGCCACCCTCAGGATCATCACTGCCACCCACTGGTTCATCACTGCCACCCTCTGGTTCACCCCTCCCACCCTCAGGTTCAGCACTCACTACTGCCCCCCTCTGGTTCTTCACAGCACCCTATGCTTCACCCATGCTGCCACCCTCTGGTTCACCTCTACCACCCTCTTGTTCACCACTGACAACCATTGGTTCATCACTGCCACCTTGTGGTTCGCCACTACCACCCTCTTGTTCACCACTGCCATCCTCTGGTTCATTACTGCCACCCGCTGGTTCGCCACTACCACCTTCTTGTTCACCACTGCCACCCTCTGGTTCATCACTGCCACCCACTGGTTCATCACTGCCACCCTCTAATTCACCACTGAAACCCTCTGGTTCACCCCTGCCACTCTCACGTTCAGCACTCACCACTGCCACCGTCTGGTTCATCACAGCACCCTCTGGTTCACCCTTGCTGCCACCCTCTGGTTCACCACTGTCACCCTCTGGTTCACCACTACCACCCTCTTGTTCACCACTGATACCCTCTGGTTCATCACTGCCACCCTCTGGTTCATTACTGCCACCCTCTGGTTTGCAACTGCCACCCTCAGGATCATCACTGCCACCATCTGGTTCATCACTGCCACCCTCTGGTTCACCACTGCCACCCTCTGGTTCACCACTGCAACCATCTGGTTCATCACAGCACCCTCTGGTTCACCACTGTCACCCTCTGGTTCACCCCTGCCACCCTCTGGTTCATTACTGCCACCCACTGGTTTGCCACTGCCACCCTCTGGTTCACCACTGTCACCCTCTGGTTCACCCCTGCCACCCTCTGGTTCATTACTGCCCCCCTCTGGTCTGCCACTGCCACCCTCAGGATCCTCACTGCCACACTCTGGTTCATCACTGCCACCCTCTGGTTCATTACTGCCACCCTCTGGTTCGCCACTGCCACCCTCAGGATAATCACTGCCACCCTCTGGTTCATCACTGCCACCCGCTGGTTCACCACTGCTACCCTCTGGTTCACCACTGACACCCACTGGTTCATCACTGCCACCCTCTAGTTCACCACTGAAACTCTCTGGTTCACCCCTGCCACCCTCAGGTTCAGCACTCGCCACTGCCACCGTCTGGATCATCACAGCACCCTCTGGTTCACCCCTGATGCCACCCTCTGGTTCACCACTGTCACCCTCTGGTTCACCACTACCACCCTCTTGTTCACCACTGCCACCCTCTGGTTCATCACTGCCACCCTCTGGTTCATTACTGCCACCCTCTGGTTCACCACTGCCACCCTCAGGATCATCACTGCCACCCTCTGGTTCATCACTGCCACCGTCTGGTTCACCACTGCCACCCTCTGGTTTATCACTGTCACCCACTGGTTCATTACTGCCACCCTCTGGTTTGCAACTGCCACCCTCTGGTTCATCACAGCACCCTCTGGTTCGCCACTGTCACCCTCTGGTTCACCCCTGCCACCCTCTGGTTCATTACTGCCACCCTCTGGTTTGCCACTGCCACCCTCAGGATCATCACTGCCACCCTGTGGTTCACCACTGACACCCTCTGGTTCACCCCTGCCACCCTCAGGTTCAGCACTCACTACTGCCACCCTCTGGTTCATAATAGCACCCTCACGTTCATCACTGCCACCCTCTGGTCATTACTGCCACCCTCTGGTTTGCCACTGCCACCCTCAGGATTATCACTGCCACCCTCTGGTTCATCACTGCCACCCTCTGGTTCATTACTGCCACCCTCTGGTTCGCCACTGCCACCCTCAGGATCATCACTGTCACCCTCTGGTTCATCACTGCCATCCTCTGGTTCACCTCTGCTACCCTCTGGTTCACCACTGACACCCTCTGGTTCACCACTGCCACCCTCTAGTTCATCACTGCCACCCTCTGGTTCACCCCTGCCACCCTCAGGTTCAGCACTCACTACTGCCCCCTCTGGTTCGTCACAGCACCCTATGCTACACCCATGCTGCCACCCTCTGGTTCAGCACTCATCACTGCCACCCTCTGGTTCATCACAGCACCCTCTGGTTCACCACTGCCATCCTCTGGTTCACCACTACCACCCTCTTGTTCACCACTGCCACCCTCTGGTTCATCACTGCCACCCTCTGGTTCGCCACTACCACCCTCTTGTTCACCACTGCCACCCTCTGGTTCATCACTGCCACCTTGTGGTTCACCACTACCACCCTCTTGTTCACCACTTCTACCCTCTGGTTCATCACTGCCACCCGCTGGTTCGCCACTACCACCTTCTTGTTCACCACTGCCACCCTCTGGTTCATCATTGCCACCCTCTGGTTCATCACTGCCACCCTCTAGTTCACCACTGAAACCCTCTGGTTCACCCCTGCCACTCTCAGGTTCAGCACTTACCACTGCCACCGTCTGGTTCATCACAGCACCCTCTGGTTCACCCCTGCTGCCACTGTCTGGTTCACCACTGTCACCCTGTGGTTCACCACTACCACCCTCTTGTTCACCACTGCCTCCCTCTGGTTCATCACTGCCACCCTCTGGTTCATTACTGCCACCCTCTGGTTCGCCACTGCCACCCTCAGGATAATCACTGCCACCCTCTGGTTCATCACTGCCACCCGCTGGTTCACCACTGCTACCCTCTGGTTCACCACTGACACCCACTGGTTCATCACTGCCACCCTCTAGTTCACCACTGAAACTCTCTGGTTCACCCCTGCCACCCTCAGGTTCAGCACTCGCCACTGCCACCGTCTGGATCATCACAGCACCCTCTGGTTCACCCCTGATGCCACCCTCTGGTTCACCACTGTCACCCTCTGGTTCACCACTACCACCCTCTTGTTCACCACTGCCACCCTCTGGTTCATCACTGCCACCCTCTGGTTCATTACTGCCACCCTCTGGTTCACCACTGCCACTCTCAGGATCATCACTGCCCCCCTCTGGTTCATCACTGCCACCGTCTGGTTCACCACTGCCACCCTCTGGTTTATCACTGTCACCCACTGGTTCATTACTGCCACCCTCTGGTTTGCAACTGCCACCCTCTGGTTCATCACAGCACCCTCTGGTTCGCCACTGTCACCCTCTGGTTCACCCCTGCCACCCTCTGGTTCATTACTGCCACCCTCTGGTTTGCCACTGCCACCCTCAGGATCATCACTGCCACCCTCTGGTTCACCACTGACACCCTCTGGTTCACCCCTGCCACCCTCAGGTTCAGCACTCACTACTGCCACCCTCTGGTTCATAATAGCACCCTCACGTTCATCACTGCCACCATCTGGTCATTACTGCCACCCTCTGGTTTGCCACTGCCACCCTCAGGATTATCACTGCCACCCTCTGGTTCATCACTGCCACCCTCTGGTTCATTACTGCCACCCTCTGGTTCGCCACTGCCACCCTCAGGATCATCACTGTCACCCTCTGGTTCATCACTGCCACCCTCTGGTTCACCTCTGCTACCCTCTGGTTCACCACTGACACCCTCTGGTTCACCACTGCCACCCTCTAGTTCATCACTGCCACCCTCTGGTTCACCCCTGCCACCCTCAGGTTCAGCACTCACTACAGCCCCCTCTGGTTCGTCACAGCACCCTATGCTACACCCATGCTGCCACCCTCTGGTTCAGCACTCATCACTGCCACCCTCTGGTTCATCACAGCACCCTCTGGTTCACCACTGCCATCCTCTGGTTCACCACTGCTACCCTCTGGTTCACCACTGACACCCACTGGTTCATCACTGCCACCCTCTAGTTCACCACTGAAACTCTCTGGTTCACCCCTGCCACCCTCAGGTTCAGAACTCGCCACTGCCACCGTCTGGATCATCACAGCACCCTCTGGTTCACCCCTGATGCCACCCTCTGGTTCACCACTGTCACCCTCAGGATTATCACTGCCACCCTCTGGTTCATCACTGCCACCCTCTGGTTCATTACTGCCACCCTCTGGTTCGCCACTGCCACCCTCAGGATCATCACTGTCACCCTCTGGTTCATCACTGCCATCCTCTGGTTCACCTCTGCTACACTCTGGTTCACCACTGACACCCTCTGGTTCACCACTGCCACCCTCTAGTTCATCACTGCCACCCTCTGGTTCACCCCTGCCACCCTCAGGTTCAGCACTCACTACTGCCCCCTCTGGTTCGTCACAGCACCCTATGCTACACCCATGCTGCCACCCTCTGGTTCAGCACTCATCACTGCCACCCTCAGGATAATCACTGCCACCCTCTGGTTCATCACTGCCACCCGCTGGTTCACCACTGCTACCCTCTGGTTCACCACTGACACCCACTGGTTCATCACTGCCACCCTCTAGTTCACCACTGAAACTCTCTGGTTCACCCCTGCCACCCTCAGGTTCAGCACTCGCCACTGCCACCGTCTGGATCATCACAGCACCCTCTGGTTCACCCCTGATGCCACCCTCTGGTTCACCACTGTCACCCTCTGGTTCACCACTACCACCCTCTTGTTCACCACTGCCACCCTCTGGTTCATCACTGCCACCCTCTGGTTCATTACTGCCACCCTCTGGTTCACCACTGCCACCCTCAGGATCATCACTGCCACCCTCTGGTTCATCACTGCCACCGTCTGGTTCACCACTGCCACCCTCTGGTTTATCACTGTCACCCACTGGTTCATTACTGCCACCCTCTGGTTTGCAACTGCCACCCTCTGGTTCATCACAGCACCCTCTGGTTCGCCACTGTCACCCTCTGGTTCACCCCTGCCACCCTCTGGTTCATTACTGCCACCCTCTGGTTTGCCACTGCCACCCTCAGGATCATCACTGCCACCCTGTGGTTCACCACTGACACCCTCTGGTTCACCCCTGCCACCCTCAGGTTCAGCACTCACTACTGCCACCCTCTGGTTCATAATAGCACCCTCACGTTCATCACTGCCACCCTCTGGTCTTTACTGCCACCCTCTGGTTTGCCACTGCCACCCTCAGGATTATCACTGCCACCCTCTGGTTCATCACTGCCACCCTCTGGTTCATTACTGCCACCCTCTGGTTCGCCACTGCCACCCTCAGGATCATCACTGTCACCCTCTGGTTCATCACTGCCATCCTCTGGTTCACCTCTGCTACCCTCTGGTTCACCACTGACACCCTCTGGTTCACAACTGCCACCCTCTAGTTCATCACTGCCACCCTCTGGTTCACCCCTGCCACCCTCAGGTTCAGCACTCACTACTGCCCCCTCTGGTTCGTCACAGCACCCTATGCTACACCCATGCTCCCACTCTCTGGTTCAGCACTCACCACTGCCATCCTCTGGTTCACCACTACCACCCTCTTGTTCACCACTGCCACCCTCTGGTTCATCACTGCCACCCTCTGGTTCGCCACTACCACCCTCTTGTTCACCACTGCCACCCTCTGGTTCATCACTGCCACCTTGTGGTTCACCACTACCACCCTCTTGTTCACCACTTCCACCCACTGGTTCATCACTGCCACCCGCTGGTTTGCCACTACCACCTTCTTGTTCACCACTGCCACCCTCTGGTTCATCACTGCCACCCTCTGGTTCATCACTGCCACCCTCTAGTTCACCACTGAAACCCTCTGGTTCACCCCTGCCACTCTCAGGTTCAGCACTCACCACTGCCACCGTCTGGTTCATCACAGCACCCTCTGGTTCACCCCTGCTGCCACCGTCTGGTTCACCACTGTCACCCTCTGGTTCACCACTACCACCCTCTTGTTCACCACTGCCTCCCTCTGGTTCATCACTGCCACCCTCTGGTTCATTACTGCCACACTCTGGTTCGCCACTGCCACCCTCAGGATAATCACTGCCACCCTCTGGTTCATCACTGCCACCCGCTGGTTCACCACTGCTACCCTCTGGTTCACCACTGACACCCACTGGTTCATCACTGCCACCCTCTAGTTCACCACTGAAACTCTCTGGTTCACCCCTGCCACCCTCAGGTTCAGCACTCGCCACTGCCACCGTCTGGATCATCACAGCACCCTCTGGTTCACCCCTGATGCCACCCTCTGGTTCACCCCTGCCACCCTCAGGTTCAGCACTCACTACTGCCCCCTCTGGTTCGTCACAGTACCCTATGCTACACCCATGCTGCCACCCTCTGGTTCAGCACTCATCACTGCCACCCTCTGGTTCATCACAGCACCCTCTGGTTCACCACTGCCATCCTCTGGTTCACCACTACCACCCTCTTGTTCACCACTGCCACCCTCTGGTTCATCACTGCCACCCTCTGGTTCGCCACTACCACCCTCTTGTTCACCACTGCCACCCTCTGGTTTATCACTGCCACCTTGTGGTTCACCACTACCACCCTCTTGTTCACCACTTCCACCCTCTGGTTCATCACTGCCACCCGCTGGTTCGCCACTACCACCTTCTTGTTCACCACTGCCACCCTCTGGTTCATCACTGCCACCCTCTGGTTCATCACTGCCACCCTCTAGTTCACCACTGAAACCCTCTGGTTCACCCCTGCCACTCTCAGGTTCAGCACTCACCACTGCCACCGTCTGGTTCATCACAGCACCCTCTGGTTCACCCCTGCTGCCACCGTCTGGTTCACCACTGTCACCCTCTGGTTCACCACTACCACCCTCTTGTTCACCACTTCCTCCCTCTGGTTCATCACTGCCACCCTCTGGTTCATTACTGCCACCCTCTGGTTCGCCACTGCCACCCTCAGGATCATCACTGCCACCCTCTGGTTCATCACTGCCACCCTCTGGTTCACCACTGCCACCCTATGCTTCACCACTGACACCCTCTGGTTCACCACTATCACCTTCTGGTTCATCACTGACACCCTCTGGTTCACCCCAGCCACCCTCAGGTTCAGCACTCACTACTGCCACCCTCTGGTTCATCACAGCACCCTCTGGTTCACCCCTGCTGCCACCCTCTGGTTCAGCACTACCACCCTTTTGTTCACCACTGCCACCCTCTGGTTCATCACTGCCACCCTGTGGTTCATTACTGCCACCCTCTGGTTCGTCACTGCCACCCTGTAGTTCACCACTGCCACCCTTTGGTTCGCCACTACCACCGTCTTGTTCACCACTGCCACCCTCAGGATCATCACTGCCACCCTCTGGTTCGCCACTACCACCTTATTGTTCACCACTGCCACCCTCTGGTTCATCACTGCCACCCTCTGGTTCATCACTGCCACCCTCTTGTTCACCCCTGCCACCCTCTGGTTCACCCCTGCAACTCTCAGGTACAGCACTCACCACTGCCACCGTCTGGTTCATCACAGCACCCTCTGGTTCACCCCTGCTGCCACCCTCTGGTTCAGCACTCACCACTGCCACCCTCTGGTTCATCACAGCAGCCTCTGGTTCACCACTGTCACCCTCTGGTTCACCACTACCACCCACTTGTTCACCACTGCCACCCTCTGGTTCATCACTGACACCCTCTGGTTCATTACTGCCACCCTCTGGTTCATTACTGCCACCCTCCGGATCATCACTGCCACACTCTGGTTCATCACTGCCACCCTCTGGTTCGCCACTGTCACCCTCAGGATCATCACTGCCACCCTCTGGTTCATCACTGCCACCCTCTGGTTCACCACTGCTACCCTCTGGTTCACCACTGCCACCCTCTGGTTTACCACTGCTACCCTCTGGTTCATCACTGCCACGCTCTGGTTCACCCCTGCCACCCTCTGGTTCACCCCTGCAACTCTCAGGTTCAGCACTCACTACTGCCCCCCTCTGGTTCTTCACAGCACCCTATGCTTCACCCATGCTGTCATCCTCTGGTTCAGCACTCACCACTGACACCCTCTGGTTCATCACAGCACCCTCTGGCTCACCACTGTCACCCTCTGGTTCTCCACTACCACCCGCTTGTTCACCACTGCCACCCTCTGGTTCATCACTGCCACCCTCTGGTTCACCACTGCCACCCTCTGGTTCACCCCTGCCACCCTCAGGTTCAGCACTCACTACTGCCACCCTCCGGTTCATCACAGCACCCTCTGGTTCACCACTGTCACCCTCTGGTTCACCTCCAGCACCCTCTTGTTCACCACTGCCACCCACTGGTTTATCACTGCCACCCTCTGGTTCTCCGCTACCACCCTCTTGTTCACCAGTGCCACCCTCTGGTTCATCACTGCCACCCTCTGGTTCACCACTACCACCCTCTTGTTCACCACTGCCACCCTCTGGTTCATTACTGCCACCCTCTGGTTCGTCACTGCCACCCTGTAGTTCACCACTGCCACCCTTTGGTTCGCCACTACCACCGTCTTGTTCACCACTGCCACCCTCAGGATCATCACTGCCACCCTCTGGTTCGCCACTACCACCTTATTGTTCACCACTGCCACCCTCTGGTTCATCACTGCCACCCTCTGGTTCATCACTGCCACCCTCTTGTTCACCCCTGCCACCCTCTGGTTCACCCCTGCAACTCTCAGGTTCAGCACTCACCACTGCCACCGTCTGGTTCATCACAGCACCCTCTGGTTCACCCCTGCTGCCACCCTCTGGTTCAGCACTCACCACTGCCATCCTCTGGTTCATCACAGCAGCCTCTGGTTCACCACTGTCACCCTCTGGTTCACCACTACCACCCACTTGTTCACCACTGCCACCCTCTGGTTCATCACTGACACCCTCTGGTTCATTACTGCCACCCTCTGGTTCGCCACTGCCACCCTCCGGATCATCACTGCCACCCTCTGGTTCATCACTGCCACCCTCTGGTTCGCCACTGTCACCCTCAGGATCATCACTGCCACCCTCTGGTTCATCACTGCCACCCTCTGGTTCACCACTGCTACCCTCTGGTTCACCACTGACACCCTCTGGTTTACCACTGCTACCCTCTGGTTCATCACTGCCACGCTCTGGTTCACCCCTGCCACCCTCTGGTTCACCCCTGCAACTCTCAGGTTCAGCACTCACTACTGCCCCCCTCTGGTTCTTCACAGCACCCTATGCTTCACCCATGCTGTCATCCTCTGGTTCAGCACTCACCACTGACACACTCTGGTTCATCACAGCACCCTCTGGCTCACCACTGTCACCCTCTGGTTCTCCACTACCACCCGCTTGTTCACCACTGCCACCCTCTGGTTCATCACTGCCACCCTCTGGTTCACCACTGCCACCCTCTGGTTCACCCCTGCCACCCTCAGGTTCAGCACTCACTACTGCCACCCTCCGGTTCATCACAGCACCCTCTGGTTCACCACTGTCACCCTCTGGTTCACCTCCACCACCCTCTTGTTCACCACTGCCACCCACTGGTTTATCACTGCCACCCTCTGGTTCTCCACTACCACCCTCTTGTTCACCAGTGCCACCCTCTGGTTCATCACTGCCACCCTCTGGTTCACCACTACCACCCTCTTGTTCACCACTGCCACCCTCTGGTTCATTACTGCCACCCTCTGGTTCGCCACTGCCACCCTCAGGATCATCACTGCCACCCTCTGGTTCATCACTGCCACCCTCTGGTTCACACTGCTACCCTCTGGTTCACCACTGACACCCTCTGGTTCACCCCTGCCACCCTCAGGTTCAGCAGCTCACTCCTGCCCCCCTCTGGTTCTTCACAGCACCCTATGCTTCTCCCATGCTCCCACCCATTGGTTCAGCACTCATCACTGCCACCCTCTGGTTCATCACAGCACCCTCTGGTTCACCACTGCCACCCTCTGGTTCACCACTAACACCCTCTAGTTCACCACTGCCACCCTCTGGTTCATCACTGCCACCATCTGGTTCGCCTCTACCACCCTCCTGTTCACCACTGCCACCCTCTGGTTCATCACTGCCACCTTTTGGTTCGCCACTACCACCCTCTTGTTCACCACTGCCACCCTCTGGTTCATCACTGCCACCCGCTGGTTCCCCACTATCACCTTCTTGTTCACCACTGCCACCCTCTGGTTCATCACTGCCACCCACTGGTTCATCACTGCCACCCTCTAGTTCACCACTGAAATCCTCTGGTTCACCCCTGCCACTCCCAGGTTCAGCACTCACCACTGCCACCGTCTGGTTCATCACAGCACCCTCTGGTTCACCCCTGCTGCCACCCTCTGGTTCACCACTGTCGCCCTCTGGTTCACCACTACCACCCTCTCTTTCACCACTGCCACCCTCTGGTTCATCACTGCCACCCTCTGGTTCATTACTGCCACCCTCTGGTTCACCACTGCCACCCTCAGGATCATCACTGCCACCCTCTGGTTCACCACTGACACCCTCTGGTTCACCCCTGCCACCCTCAGGTTCAGCACTCACTACTGCCACCCTCTGGTTCATAATAGCACCCTCACGTTCATCACTGCCACCCTCTGGTCATTACTGCCACCCTCTGGTTTGCCACTGCCACCCTCAGGATTATCACTGCCACCCTCTGGTTCATCACTGCCACCCTCTGGTTCATTACTGCCACCCTCTGGTTCGCCACTGCCACCCTCAGGATCATCACTGTCACCCTCTGGTTCATCACTGCCACCCTCTGGTTCACCTCTGCTACCCTCTTGTTCACCACTGTTACCCTCTGGTTCACCACTGCCACCCTCTAGTTCATCACTGCCACCCTCTGGTTCACCCCTGCCACCCTCAGGTTCAGCACTCACTACTGCCCCCTCTGGTTCGTCACAGCACTCTATGCTACACACATGCTGCCACCCTCTGGTTCAGCACTCATCACTGCCACCCTCTGGTTCATCACAGCACCCTCTGGTTCACCACTGCCATCCTCTGGTTCACCGCTACCACCCTCTTGTTCACCACTGCCACCCTCTGGTTCATCACTGCCACCCTCTGGTTTGCCACTACCACCCTCTTGTTCACCACTGCCACCCTCTGGTTCATCACTGCCACCTTGTGGTTCACCACTACCACCCTCTTGTTCACCACTTCCACCCTCTGGTTCATCACTGCCACCCGCTGGTTCGCCACTTCCACCTTCTTGTTCACCACTGCCACCCTCTGGTTCATCACTGCCACCCTCTGGTTCATCACTGCCACCCTCTAGTTCCCCAATGAAACCCTCTGGTTCACCCCTGCCACTCTCAGGTTCAGCATTCACCACTGCCACCGTCTGGTTCATCACAGCACCCTCTGGTTCACCCCTGCTGCCACCGTCTGGTTCACCACTGTCACCCTCTGGTTCACCACTACCACCCTCTTGTTCACCACTGCCTCCCTCTGGTTCATCACTGCCACCCTCTGGTTCATTACTGCCACCCTCTGGTTCGCCACTGCCACCCTCAGGATCATCACTGCCACCCTCTGGTTCATCACTGCCACCCTCTGGTTCACCACTGCCACCCTATGGTTCACCACTGACACCCTCTGGTTCACCACTGCCACCTTCTGGTTCATCACTAACACCCTCTGGTTCACCCCTGCCACCCTCAGGTTCAGCACTCACTACTGCCACCCTCTGGTTCATCACAGCACCCTCTGGTTCACCCCTGCTGCCACCCTCTGGTTCAGCACTACCACCCTTTTGTTCACCACTGCCACCCTCTGGTTCATCACTGCCACCCTGTGGTTCATTACTGCCACCCTCTGGTTCGTCACTGCCACCCTGTAGTTCACCACTGCCACCCTTTGGTTCGCCACTACCACCGTCTTGTTCACCACTGCCACCCTCAGGATCATCACTGCCACCCTCTGGTTCGCCACTACCACCTTATTGTTCACCACTGCCACCCTCTGGTTCATCACTGCCACCCTCTGGTTCATCACTGCCACCCTCTTGTTCACCCCTGCCACCCTCTGGTTCACCCCTGCAACTCTCAGGTTCAGCACTCACCACTGCCACCGTCTGGTTCATCACAGCACCCTCTGGTTCACCCCTGCTGCCACCCTCTGGTTCAGCACTCACCACTGCCACCCTCTGGTTCATCACAGCAGCCTCTGGTTCACCACTGTCACCCTCTGGTTCACCACTACCACCCACGTGTTCACCACTGCCACCCTCTGGTTCATCACTGACACCCTCTTTTTCATTACTGCCACCCTCTGGTTCGCCACTGCCACCCTCCGGATCATTACTGCCACCCTCTGGTTCATCACTGCCACCCTCTGGTTCGCCACTGTCACCCTCAGGATCATCACTGCAACCCTCTGGTTCATCACTGCCACCCTCTGGTTCACCACTGCTACCCTCTGGTTCACCACTGACACCCTCTGGTTTACCACTGCTACCCTCTGGTTCATCACTGCCACGCTCTGGTTCACCCCTGCCACCCTCTGGTTCACCCCTGCAACTCTCAGGTTCAGCACTCACTACTGCCCCCCTCTGGTTCTTCACAGCACCCTATGCTTCACCCATGCTGTCATCCTCTGGTTCAGCACTCACCACTGACACCCTCTGGTTCATCACAGCACCCTCTGGCTCACCACTGTCACCCTCTGGTTCTCCACTACCACCCGCTTGTTCACCACTGCCACCCTCTGGTTCATCACTGCCACCCTCTGGTTCACCACTGCCACCCTCTGGTTCACCCCTGCCACCCTCAAGTTCAGCACTCACTACTGCCACCCTCCGGTTCATCACAGCACCCTCTGGTTCACCACTGTCACCCTCTGGTTCACCTCCACCACCCTCTTGTTCACCACTGCCACCCACTGGTTTATCACTGCCACCCTCTGGTTCTCCACTACCACCCTCTTGTTCACCAATGCCACCCTCTGGTTCATCACTGCCACCCTCTGGTTCACCACTACCACCCTCTTGTTCATCACTGCCACCCTCTGGTTCATTACTGCCACCCTCTGGTTCGCCACTGCCACCCTCAGGATCATCACTGCCACCCTCTGGTTCATCACTGCCACCCTCTGGTTCACACTGCTACCCTCTGGTTCACCACTGACACCCTCTGGTTCACCCCTGCCACCCTCAGGTTCAGCAGCTCACTCCTGCCCCCCTCTGGTTCTTTACAGCACCCTATGCTTCTCCCATGCTCCCACCCTCTGGTTCAGCACTCATCACTGCCACCCTCTGGTTCATCATAGCACCCTCTGGTTCACCACTGCCACCCTCTGGTTCACCACTAACACCCTCTAGTTCACCACTGCCACCCTCTGGTTCATCACTGCCACCATCTGGTTCGCCTCTACCACCCTCCTGTTCACCACTGCCACCCTCTGGTTCATCACTGCCACCTTTTGGTTCGCCACTACCACCCTCTTGTTCACCACTGCCACCCTCTGGTTCATCACTGCCACCCGCTGGTTCCCCACTATCAGCTTCTTGTTCACCACTGCCACCCTCTGGTTCATCACTGCCACCCACTGGTTCATCACTGCCACCCTCTAGTTCACCACTGAAATCCTCTGGTTCACCCCTGCCACTCCCAGGTTCAGCACTCACCACTGCCACCGTCTGGTTCATCACAGCACCCTCTGGTTCACCCCTGCTGCCACCCTCTGGTTCACCACTGTCGCCCTCTGGTTCACCACTACCACCCTCTCGTTCACCACTGCCACCCTCTGGTTCATCACTGCCACCCTCTGGTTCATTACTGCCACCCTCTGGTTCACCACTGCCACCCTCAGGATCATCACTGCCACCCTCTGGTTCACCACTGACACCCTCTGGTTCACCCCTGCCACCCTCAGGTTCAGCACTCACTACTGCCACCCTCTGGTTCATAATAGCACCCTCACGTTCATCACTGCCACCCTCTGGTCATTACTGCCACCCTCTGGTTTGCCACTGCCACCCTCAGGATTATCACTACCACCCTCTCGTTCACCACTGCCACCCTCTGGTTCATCACTGCCACCCTCTGGTTCATTACTGCCACCCTCTGGTTCACCACTGCCACCCTCAGGATCATCACTGCCACCCTCTGGTTCACCACTGACACCCTCTGGTTCACCCCTGCCACCCTCAGGTTCAGCACTCACTACTGCCACCCTCTGGTTCATAATAGCACCCTCACGTTCATCACTGCCACCCTCTGGTCATTACTGCCACCCTCTGGTTTGCCACTGCCACCCTCAGGATTATCACTGCCACCCTCTGGTTCATCACTGCCACCCTCTGGTTCACCTCTGCTACCCTCTGGTTCACCACTGTTACCCTCTGGCTCACCACTGCCACCCTCTAGTTCATCACTGCCACCCTCTGGTTCACCCCTGCCACCCTCAGGTTCAGCACTCACTACTGCCCCCTCTGGTTCGTCACAGCACCCTATGCTACACACATGCTGCCACCCTCTGGTTCAGCACTCATCACTGCCACCCTCTGGTTCATCACAGCACCCTCTGGTTCACCACTGCCATCCTCTGGTTCACCACTACCACCCTCTTGTTCACCACTGCCACCCTCTGGTTCATCACTGCCACCCTCTGGTTCGCCACTACCACCCTCTTGTTCACCACTGCCACCCTCTGGTTCATCACTGCCACCTTGTGGTTCACCACTACCACCCTCTTGTTCACCACTTCCACCCTCTGGTTCATCACTGCCACCCGCTGGTTCGCCACTACCACCTTCTTGTTCACCACTGCCACCCTCTGGTTCATCACTGCCACCCTCTGGTTCATCACTGCCACCCTCTAGTTCCCCACTGAAACCCTCTGGTTCACCCCTGCCACTCTCAGGTTCAGCATTCACCACTGCCACCGTCTGGTTCATCACAGCACCCTCTGGTTCACCCCTGCTGCCACCGTCTGGTTCACCACTGTCACCCTCTGGTTCACCACTACCACCCTCTTGTTCACCACTGCCTCCCTCTGGTTCATCACTGCCACCCTCTGGTTCATTACTGCCACCCTCTGGTTCGCCACTGCCACCCTCAGGATCATCACTGCCACCCTCTGGTTCATCACTGCCACCCTCTGGTTCACCACTGCCACCCTATGGTTCACCACTGACACCCTCTGGTTCACCACTGCCACCTTCTGGTTCATCACTAACACCCTCTGGTTCACCCCTGCCACCCTCAGGTTCAGCACTCACTACTGCCACCCTCTGGTTCATCACAGCACCCTCTGGTTCACCCCTGCTGCCACCCTCTGGTTCAGCACTACCACCCTTTTGTTCACCACTGCCACCCTCTGGTTAATCACTGCCACCCTGTGGTTCATTACTGCCACCCTCTGGTTCGTCACTGCCACCCTGTAGTTCACCACTGCCACCCTTTGGTTCGCCACTACCACCGTCTTGTTCACCACTGCCACCCTCAGGATCATCACTGCCACCCTCTGGTTCGCCACTACCACCTTATTGTTCACCACTGCCACCCTCTGGTTCATCACTGCCACCCTCTGGTTAATCACTGCCACCCTCTTGTTCACCCCTGCCACCCTCTGGTTCACCCCTGCAACTCTCAGGTTCAGCACTCACCACTGCCACCGTCTGGTTCATCACAGCACCCTCTGGTTCACCCCTGCTGCCACCCTCTGGTTCAGCACTCACCACTGCCACCCTCTGGTTCATCACAGCAGCCTCTGGTTCACCACTGTCACCCTCTGGTTCACCACTACCACCCACTTGTTCACCACTGCCACCCTCTGGTTCATCACTGACACCCTCTGGTTCATTACTGCCACCCTCTGGTTCGCCACTGCCACCCTCCGGATCATCACTGCCACCCTCTGGTTCATCACTGCCACCCTCTGGTTCGCCACTGTCACCCTCAGGATCATCACTGCAACCCTCTGGTTCATCACTGCCACCCTCTGGTTCACCACTGCTACCCTCTGGTTCACCACTGACACCCTCTGGTTTACCACTGCTACCCTCTGGTTCATCACTGCCACGCTCTGGTTCACCCCTGCCACCCTCTGGTTCACCCCTGCAACTCTCAGGTTCAGCACTCACTACTGCCCCCCTCTGGTTCTTCACAGCACCCTATGCTTCACCCATGCTGTCATCCTCTGGTTCAGCACTCACCACTGACACCCTCTGGTTCATCACAGCACCCTCTGGCTCACCACTGTCACCCTCTGGTTCTCCACTACCACCCGCTTGTTCACCACTGCCACCCTCTGGTTCATCATTGCCACCCTCTGGTTCACCACTGCCACCCTCTGGTTCACCCCTGCCACCCTCAGGTTCAGCACTCACTACTGCCACCCTCCGGTTCATCACAGCACCCTCTGGTTCACCACTGTCACCCTCTGGTTCACCTCCAGCACCCTCTTGTTCACCACTGCCACCCACTGGTTTATCACTGCCACCCTCTGGTTCTCCGCTACCACCCTCTTGTTCACCAGTGCCACCCTCTGGTTCATCACTGCCACCCTCTGGTTCACCACTACCACCCTCTTGTTCACCACTGCCACCCTCTGGTTCATTACTGCCACCCTCTGGTTCGTCACTGCCACCCAGTAGTTCACCACTGCCACCCTTTGGTTCGCCACTACCACCGTCTTGTTCACCACTGCCACCCTCAGGATCATCACTGCCACCCTCTGGTTCGCCACTACCACCTTATTGTTCACCACTGCCACCCTCTGGTTCATCACTGCCACCCTCTGGTTCATCACTGCCACCCTCTTGTTTACCCCTGCCACCCTCTGGTTCACCCCTGCAACTCTCAGGTTCAGCACTCACCACTGCCACCGTCTGGTTCATCACAGCACCCTCTGGTTCACCCCTGCTGCCACCCTCTGGTTCAGCACTCACCACTGCCACCCTCTGGTTCATCACAGCAGCCTCTGGTTCACCACTGTCACCCTCTGGTTCACCACTACCACCCACTTGTTCACCACTGCCACCCTCTGGTTCATCACTGACACCCTCTGGTTCATTACTGCCACCCTCTGGTTTGCCACTGCCACCCTCCGGATCATCACTGCCACCCTCTGGTTCATCACTGCCACCCTCTGGTTCGCCACTGTCACCCTCAGGATCATCACTGCCACCCTCTGGTTCATCACTGCCACCCTCTGGTTCACCACTGCTACCCTCTGGTTCACCACTGACACCCTCTGGTTTACCACTGCTACCCTCTGGTTCATCACTGCCACGCTGTGGTTCACCCCTGCCACCCTCTGGTTCACCCCTGCAACTCTCAGGTTCAGCACTCACTACTGCCCCCCTCTGGTTCTTCACAGCACCCTATGCTTCACCCATGCTGTCATCCTCTGGTTCAGCACTCACCACTGACACCCTTTGGTTCATCACAGCACCCTCTGGCTCACCACTGTCACCCTCTGGTTCTCCACTACCACCCGCTTGTTCACCACTGCCACCCTCTGGTTCATCACTGCCACCCTCTGGTTCACCACTGCCACCCTCTGGTTCACCCCTGCCACCCTCAGGTTCAGCACTCACTACTGCCACCCTCCGGTTCATCACAGCACCCTCTGGTTCACCACTGTCACCCTCTGGTTCACCTCCACCACCCTCTTGTTCACCACTGCCACCCACTGGTTTATCACTGCCACCCTCTGGTTCTCCACTACCACCCTCTTGTTCACCAGGGCCACCCTCTGGTTCATCACTGCCACCCTCTGGTTCACCACTACCACCCTCTTGTTCACCACTGCCACCCTCTGGTTCATTACTGCCACCCTCTGGTTCGCCACTGCCACCCTCAGGATCATCACTGCCACCCTCTGGTTCATCACTGCCACCCTCTGGTTCACACTGCTACCCTCTGGTTCACCACTGACACCCTCTGGTTCACCCCTGCCACCCTCAGGTTCAGCAGCTCACTCCTGCCCCCCTCTGGTTCTTCACAGCACCCTATGCTTCTCCCATGCTCCCACCCTCTGGTTCAGCACTCATCACTGCCACCCTCTGGTTCATCACAGCACCCTCTGGTTCACCACTGCCACCCTCTGGTTCACCACTAACACCCTCTAGTTCACCACTGCCACCCTCTGGTTCATCACTGCCACCATCTGGTTCGCCTCTACCACCCTCTTGTTCACCACTGCCACCCTCTGGTTCATCACTGCCACCTTTTGGTTCGCCACTACCACCCTCTTGTTCACCACTGCCACCCTCTGGTTCATCACTGCCACCCGCTGGTTCCCCACTATCACCTTCTTGTTCACCACTGCCACCCTCTGGTTCATCACTGCCACCCACTGGTCGTTCACTGCCACCCTCTAGTTCACCACTGAAATCCTCTGGTTCACCCCTGCCACTCTCAGGTTCAGCACTCACCACTGCCACCGTCTGGTTCATCACAGCACCCTCTGGTTCACCCCTGCTGCCACCCTCTGGTTCACCACTGTCGCCCTCTGGTTCACCACTACCACCCTCTCGTTCACCACTGCCACCCTCTCGTTCATCACTGCCACCCTCTGGTTCATTACTGCCACCCTCTGGTTCACCACTGCCACCCTCAGGAGCATCACTGCCACCCTCTGGTTCATCACTGCCACCCTCTGGTTCACCACTGCAACCCTCTGGTTTATCACTGCCACCCTCTGGTTCATTACTGCCACCCTCTGGTTTGCAACTGCCACCCCCAGGATCATCACTGCCACCATCTGGTTCATCACTGCCACCCTCTGGTTCACCACTGCCACCCTCTGGTTCACCACTTCCACCCTCTGGTTCATCACAGCACCCTCTGGTTCACCACTGTCACCCTCTGGTTCACCCCTGCCACCCTCTGGTTCATTACTGCCACCGACTGGTTTGCCACTGCCACCCTCAGGATCATCACTGACACCCTCTGGTTCACCACTGCCACCCCCTGGTTCATCACTGCCACCCTCTGGTTCACCCCTCCCACCCTCAGGTTCAGCACTCACTACTGCCCCCCTCTGGTTCTTCACAGCACCCTATACTTCACCCATGCTGCCACCCTCTGGTTCAGCACTCATCACTGCCACCCTCTGGTTCATCACAGCACCCTCTGGTTCACCACTGCCACCCTCTGGTTCACCACTACCACCCTCTTGTTCACCACTGCCACCCTCTGGTTCATCACTGCCACCCTCTGGTTCACCTCTACCACCCTCTTGTTCACCACTGCCAACCATTGGTTCATCACTGCCACCTTGTGGTTCGCCACTACCACCCTCTTGTTCACCACTGCCACCCTCTGGTTCATCACTGCCACCCGCTGGTTCGCCACTACCACCTTCTTGTTCACTACTGCCAACCTCTGGTTCATCACTGCCACCCACTGGTTCATCACTGCCACCTTCTTGTTCACCACTGCCACCCTCTGGTTCATCACTGCCACCCTCTGGTTCATCACTGCCACACTCTTGTTCACCACTGCCACCCTCTGGTTCACCCCTGCCACTATCAGGTTCAGCACGCACCACTGCCACCATCTGGTTCATCACAGCACCCTCTGGTTCACCCCTGCTGCCACCCTCTGGTTCAGCACGCACCACTGCCACCCTCTGGTTCATCACAGCACCCTCTGGTTCGCCACTGTCACCCTCTGGTTCACCACTGCCACCCTCTTGTTCACCACTGCCACCCTCTGGTTCATCACTGCCACCCTCTGGTTCATTACTGCCACCCTCTGGTTCACCACTGCCACCCTCCGGATCATCACTGCCACCCTCTGGTTCATCACTGCCACCCTCTGGTTCACCACTTCCACCCTCTGGTTCACCACTGACACCCTCTGGTTCACCACTGCCACCCTCTGGTTCATCACTGCCACCCTCTGGTTCACCCCTGCCACCCTCAGGTTCAGCACTCACTACTGCCACCATCTGGTTCATCACAGCACCCTCTGGTTCACCCCTGCTGCCACCCTCTCGTTCAGCACTCACCACTGCCACCCTCTGGTTCATTAAAGCACCCTCTGGTTCACCACTCTCACCCTCTGGTTTACACTACCACCCTCTTGTTCACCACTGCTACCCTCTGGTTCACCACTGCCACCCTGTGGTTCATTACTGCCACCCTCTGGTTTGCCACTGCCACCCTCAGGATCATCACTGCCACCCTATGGTTCACCACTGCCACCCTCTGGTTCATCACAGCACCCTCTGGTTCACCACTGACACCCTCTGGTTAACCCCTGCCACCCTCAGGTTCAGCACTCACTACTGCCACCCTCTGGTTCATCACAGCACCCTCTGGTTCATCACTGCCACCCTCTGCTTCATTACTGCCACCCTCTGGTTCGCCACTGCCACCCTCAGGATCATCACTGCCACCCTCTGGTTCATCACTGCCACCCTCTGGTTCATTACTGCCACCCTCTGGTTCGCCACTGCCACCCTCAGGATCATCACTGCCACCCTCTGGTTCATCACTGCCACCCTCTGGTTCACCACTGCTACCCTTTGGTTCACCACTGACACCCTCTGGTTCATCACTGCCACCCTATGGTTCACCCCTGCCACCCTCTGGTTCGCCACTACCACGCTCTTGTTCACCACTGCCACCCTCTGGTTCATCACTGCCACCCTCTGGTTTGCCACAACCACCCTCTTGTTCACCACTGCCACCCTCTGGTTCAAAGGTTCAAAGGTTCAAAATAAGCTTTATTCGATATTCCAAAAGAAGTATCATATAAGCATACATTACAATAATTATAAAAACCAAGAAATGTCAGTAATTTTTTTAAAAATAATAAAAGAAATTTTTCACACAATCACAAACAAAGAAAGAAAAACAGATAAAACTTCGGTGTCGCCTAGATCATTAAAACAATTTTCTAAGTTTAAGCAGCAGTTTTAAAAAATGTTCCATGATGATTATCACATCTCTGTCTTCTAGCTCTAGTAAACGTTCAAAAGCGTCTTTACAGACCCTTACACCCCATCTCTTAAGTAAGGGTCTCAATAGAGATTTCCTAGGAGACTCATAGTATCTACAGAATAAAATAATATGTATATTAGATTGTGCTGAAATTTCATTACATGGACAAGGAGACAAGTTCCGGGACCAGTCATTACAATTGGGAAATGTAACTAAACGAAAGAAGGAGCCCAATCTAAGTTTGGTGAGCATCATTCTAGTATAGCAGGAGAAGTCTGTTGAAAGATATAGTTGAAGACCTTTGTGGGGTGTCACCCTTTGATATGCCTGGATTGTTTTATTTGATTTTTGTTTATTCCATCTTTTAAGTTCCAGGTGATCCATTAGGAGCTTTCTCAGATTTTTCCTCGAGATGTGTTCCAGTAGCGATGGATCTGTGAACAGCTCCGGACGACCGATGTCGTCTAAGAAGTTTTTGAAATAGGTCATCCATTTTGAATTTTTCAGAGGTTTTGACCCCTCCTTATTTAAAATATCTGATAATACTTCCCTGTTTAAACCAGTCTCGGGGGTGGTCAAGATTTTATGCCAGAGAAGCGGAGGCTCCACTTTGATCAGATCTGATATGAACGGTAGATCTAATTCAATATGCATCATATATACAGAGGTTGCTTTGGATGTAGCCAGTAGGTACCTTAGGAAGCTGTTTTCCACTTTTTGTATCAAAGAGATATTATTATCGATACCCCACAGCCCGGCTCCATAGATAGCTGTTGAGGTGCATTTAGCTTTATATATTGTGATAAGCTGTTTTACCGGCCTCCCCCCTATTTTTCCAGCAAAGTCCAGAAGGCCACCAGTTGCTCTGACAAAGGCGAGTTTCCTCTTTTCAACTGCCGACTGCCAGGACATTTTCCGATGCAGACATATACCTAGATAGGTAAAGTTCTCCACTGTCTCCAGTCTTTTGTCCTCAATAAATATAGGGCAGGGTGTTCTTTTGTTCTTTTTACTACATACCATTGAGTACGTTTTCCCTATGTTCACTTTAAGGCCCCTTTCGTTCATGAAGGCAGTGAATGCCGTAACAGCTTTTTGAAGCCCCATTCTTGTTTGGGAGAGGATAGCCGCATAATCTGCATATAGCAGGATCGGGATGGATTTACCTCCTACCTTTGGATAATCGCATTCAGTGTTTTTCAGGTGCTCGCCTATAGCATTTATATAGAGCGAAAAAAGCAGAGGGGCTAAGATACACCCCTGCCTGACTCCTTTGTTGATGGTAAATCTAGGGGAGCATTCACCCTTTGGGCCAAATCTAACTCTGGCTCCAGCATCTTTGTACAGAGACTTGATGAAAAGGAGGATTGATGGATCTATCCCCAGATGTTCAAGAATGTCCCAAAGCTGATCATGGAGGACACAGTCAAATGCTGAGGTTAAGTCTATGTACGTGACGTACAGGCTGCCCTTCTTCATGTCCACATATTTGGTCATAATAAGATACAGGTTCAGGGTTTGTTCTACTGTACCTCTCCCGGATCGGAAACCATATTGGAGGTTTGAGAGAATGTCCTCTTCTTCGATCCACTGAGTTAATCGTTTCAAAATGATGCGGCCGGCGATCTTCATTAAAGTGTCAAGCAGGGAGATAGGCCTATAGCATGATGGAGATTGCCTATCTCCCTTTTTGTAGATGGGTATTACTATTGCCTCGGCCCAAGATGGAATATGGCCAGAGATATTTACAGAGTTTAGAGCGGAAGTCAATAAAGGGGCCCATAAGGCTATCTCTGCTTTGTAAACATCCGCTGGGATGGCATCCGGGCCCGGTGCCTTTCCAGTAGGACTCTCCCTAATGGCCAACTCGACTTCCTCGTAGGAGAAAACGATGTTAAAATGACTATCGTCGAGAGTTCTTATACTTGGTGGAGGGATTCGCTCTGATAAAAGGTTTTTTGAAGATGTTGGTTTGCTATAAAGCTGTTGAAAGTGAGCAGCCCAGGTCTCACCATCAATCGCAAGGTCCAATCTCCTCTCAGGGATTTTTACCCAAGGAAGCGGGGTGTTAATAAATTTCCAAAACGCTGAGAGGTCCCGTTTTTCGGACGTTATCACCAAATTCTGCCAAGCTTCCACTTTTAGTGCTTTTTTCCTGTTTTTGGTAGCTAAACGATAACGGAGTCTAGCCTGGCGTATCTCCGTGAGAGGTTTTGGTGTCATGTGCAACAGGTTCTTTAGAGACTTTAAAGCCCTGGAACAGTTTTTATCAAACCACCCTTTGGCGGCCATAGGTCTTGTCTTAAACTGACGTGTTAAAAGTTCTTTCAAACTGGCCTGTATTTTCAAAAAAGCTTCACGAATGGCATGGGGCTGTTCGGTCATGGACAAACAGATGTTTACCTCCTTTCCCCTCAGCTTCAGTAGATTTTTGAGGAGAGTGGTTGGATTGATTTTGTCCCATTTGATGGTATAACCGTTTGTAGCCCCCACTTTGATGGGTTGTTCGTACTTGACTTTAAGGTTGTTGAGGGCGGAAACATTAAAGATAAAGACAAGGGATAATGGTCTCCGTATAGATGATCAAGAGTGTCCCACGAGGATATTAGCGTGGCATGGTTCTTTGTGAAGAGTATAAAGTCTATGATGGAATTTATTTCTCTACCATGAAAAGTTGGTTTAAAAGTTTTTAAGGTGGGGAGTAAATCATTTGCATAGTGTAAGTTGAAAGAAGCCATGAAATTATTTAGTAACTCCCCTGTTTTTGAGTGTTGAAAGTGGTTGGGTATAGCTTCATCACAATCAAACTCCTGTGTGTGGAAAATATCACACTTATCCTTCGGTGAGTTTGGGCAGATATGACAGTTGAAATCGCCCATGAATGCTAAAGCGCACTCACTCCCAGATGTTTCTTTGATAGTTATCAGAGCATGGTGTAGGTCGTCCATGATCTTTTCCAACTGCTCTAGGGGCATATTGTTGTAAAAATTTATGATTAATAATAGCAGGGAAGGGCCAATCTTCATAACAATTATTTGATATGAAACCCTAAGTACCGTTTTTATAATCCTATGCCCAACAGAAACACTGATATAAGTACAAAGCCCCCCCTTGTGTCTGCCCTGCTTGCTCACTATCGCCGGTGAGTGAAAGGTCTGGTAACCAAGCAGGTGAATAGGAGAAGTCACCCACGTTTCCTGGAAGCACAGGACTGAGTAGTGGTTTATCACGTCTAACCAGTCCTGTTGTGTCACTTTCGAGGAAAGGCCTGCTAAGTTCCAGGTAAGAATCTGCAAGTTGGCTGAGGTGTTCATGTTTTCCACTTGGGTGGAAATTGTATTTAAGGTGGAATGTGACTTCAAGGGGAGTGTTGTATTCCTAATATTTATGCTATCAGTTTTTTCTGCCCCGTTTTCTAAGCCCTTTTTAATAGTCTTTTTGTCAGGATTGCCCTGTATTGGGGGTAACTTAGTGTTTATACTAGATGATTTCTCGCCACCCCGATAATCTACTTTCTTTGGAGTGAGTCATTCTACGTCGTCTAGTCCGTAGAGTGGATCATAGTAATTGTAACAGGGATAGTTCCATTGTGGGGTTGAAGGTGGAAAAAGATGGCCATAACCCACAGGGTCATATCTATAGGTCATAGGATATCTACTTTCCTGAATATGTTTACCATTTTGATAACTGTTATGAGAAGAAAAGGAAGGGAATGTATAGGGCTTTGCTATGTCCCCTAAGGGGTAATTATTATTTTGGGCTGGTCTTCTAGGCTGTTGGTAATGGAGCTTATCAGCATAGGGTTTTGGTTGGTGTGACTTCAAGGGCATTAAAGCTTCAGGGTAAAAGTATGAGACTAGTTTAGGTATTATGGATCCCCTGTTTGGGTCTGAGAACGAATCAGTTATATGCGTGATAACTCTAGGGTCTTTAAATGTGACAATTATTACATCGCCCTCTATATCTTTGGGGCGAATGCCCACCCAATTTGTTCTTCTCACCGTAATTATTTCACCATTTATATGGGAAGGTAAAGGCCTGTTATTTTTAAACCAGAAAATCGCCTTATTTTAAGACTGGAGTGGTTTTCATAGCCCCCTGTAGCCGGTAATGATGGTACCCCCGTTAGAACAATAACGTTCTGAGATGCCGCTGGGGGTAAGTCTACATTTCTTTCAAGTGGGCGTTTTCCAGATGTAGAAACAGTTTTGATCATGTCTGTTTTGGTTTTTGTAGTGCCCATTCTTGCGGAGGCCATGAGGGAGTTTATTTGTGGGGAGTATACCCGTGTTATAGGCGGTGCTTTGGGTGGGGGTACTAGAGCTTTATTTGATGGCCTTAACGTAGTAGTACTAGTTTGCTGAATTGAACTACTCGGGTTCTTCCTAGTGTTTGGATCCATGATTATTTCTCCTGAGTCTGACTTTTTCTCTCCCTCTTTAGAGCTGGGTGACTTTGCTGGGACCTTGTTGCTAGAAAGATGGGTTTGGGTCGAGCTTCCTATAAGGGTATCCAACTGACTTCCTATACTCCTCAATCTCTCAACTATTGGTGTTAGTAGAGCTTTCATTAAATGTTCCATAGCATCTATCAAGTCTTTAATAGAGGGTGGGACACTGGAGGTCAGTATATCTCTAGGTAAAGAGAGTGACCCTTCTGATGTTTGTGGCAAGTCTTTGGTAAATAAATCCTTAGCAGGTTTTTGTGCTAAGGAGTTTACCTTGGCCGGGCCTCTTTTTCTGCGCTTTTTTGGAGGTGATCGGATAATGACCTGTTTCTTTTTTGGTTGGTTTTTGTTAGACACGGGTTTGTCTACTGGTTTGTCTGGTGTTTGTATAGGGGGCACTGGAAGAACCAGTGTTTGCTGGTTGGCCCCCACAGATGGTGACACTTCTGCAATTTCTGGCGTAAGATCCTCAGCAACCTTCGGTGAATTGGGAGTACGCAAATCTATTAGGTCAATACTTGAGATATTAGTATTGATAGGGAAATCCAATTGAGGTGAGCCAGTTTTATCATTTTTTGGAGAAGAATAAGATTGAAAGAGTAAGGGAATATTGTCCGTGTTTAATGTATCATTGTCTATGTTATCCTGGGTAGGGTTTAAAGAATAGTCCTCAGGCGTTACTATAAGGCAAGGGTCACAGATGGTGTTCTTAAGGTGCTCAATGGATAATCGGCGAGCAATGCGACAGTAGCTTTAAAAAAGAATTTGTCCAGAGGGCCCAGAATGGAACCCCCATCTGTTGGAGTATGACCATCTGTGGCACGCTTAGCCATGAGTAAATGAAAATATACTGGTGTTCAGATGATCGTGGCTGAGAAAAAAAATATGCTGCTACTCACGTTGGGGGGGGGGGGTTGGCCAAGCCAAGCCTTGTCTGGCCTTGGAGGGCCGTAGAGGGCCCGCCCTTTGCCCGGGCTTCGCCCCGTGCTCCGCCCCGCGTGCGTCCCGCGTCGCGGAAGGGTTGATGGTGTTTATATACGTATCGCCGGTGGGCGGGGGAAGAGGAACCAGCTGGTCGGTGCAGGGGCCGCTGGTCCTCGCAGTCCCCCGGGCTGCGCGTGTGGTCTTTCCCTGGCCTCTCACCCTGAGGACTCCAGCTGGGAGCGCTGGACTGAGCCTGCCGACTGCAGGTCTCGCTCACACCAGCGAGTCCTCGGGGAGGCAGCACCTAGGAACACGGAGAGGGAGTTGGTCCGTCCTCCCGCGGCACCAGCAACAACTGGCAAACAGGAAACAGCCAAAGCAAAGTGAGTGGCCAATGTCTCCTCTCTCCGCTGCAGCTCCTTAGTTCCCCCAATACTTCTACCATGCACAGGATAATATAGCCACTATATTTATGCAGAATAATGCAGCTTACCGGGTTTTCCGCCGTGTTTTCCACACGCTGCGTGTTTGTGGCTGGAGTTTAGCGGGAGTATGGCAATACGCCGTTATCACCGTTTTTCCCAGCTTTCCGCTGAGCCCCGCTCTCTGTTAGTGGTTCGCAGTCTCCAATCTACAGTCTCCAATCTCCAGAAACTCCTGTGCTTGCCACCGATCAACTGAACTGCCCAGGCTTTCCCTAGCTCAGGCTCACCATTGCTCTGCGGGAGCGGGAGCGGCAGCCCTCCTGCAGCCCCCAGCAGGCTTTCCGCTTAAACCCGCTTACGTCCTCCTGGGCCAGAGACCTTCAATGCCAGCTGCCGGTAAGCGGTAGACAGGGCAGGGCTGTGCAGGACTGGACAGGACAGAGGACACAGGGTGCAAAGTGCAGGGTGCAGGACGCTGGTTATGAGGGACTGGGCACCCCTACAGCTTTCCGCTTACCCCCCGCCGGACCTTCTTTACCAGCTGCCGGATAGCAGAGGCGAGTAGCAGAGGCGAGTGCTGACTCAAAGGGGCTGGGACAGGCGTTCAGTTGTAATTCGCCTACTCGCCTCCCTCTGCCCGCAACATGGGGAATGGTGACTGGAGCCGCACGCAGCTCTCTGCGCACTTTTCCCTGCAGCTGCCCGCAGCTTCCAGCTACCAGCTACCGGCTGACAGCAACCTACTGCGTCTCTTTCTGCGGCTTTTCAGCAACTTCCCCGACTTCCTCACTGGAATGCTGCTGCGGGGCCGGTTACAGCCGTGCTCCTCTCCTCCCAACGCTTGAATGCCTCAACCGGCTCGAGGGCCTCTGGTTCATCACTGCCCCCCTCTGGTTCATCACTGCCACCCTCTGGTTCATCACTGCCACCCTCTGGTTTGCCACTACCACCCTCTTGTTTACCACTGACACCCTCTGGTTCATCACTGCCACCCTTTGATTCGCCACTACCACCCTCTTGTTCACCAATGCCACCTTCTGGTTCATCACTACCATCCTCTTGTTCACCACTGCCACCTTCTGGTTCATCACTGCCACCCTTTGGTTCATTACTGCCACCCTCTGGTTCGCCACTGCCACCCTCATGATCATCACTGCCACCCTCTGGTTCATCACTGCCACCCTCTGGTTCACCACTGCCACCCTCTGGTTCACCACTGCCACCCTCCGGTTCATCACTGCCACCCTCTGGTTCACCCCTGCCACCCTCAGGTTCTGCACCCACTACTGCCACCCTCTGGTTCATCACAGCACCCTCTGGTTCACCCCTGCTGCCACCCTCTGGTTAAAAAACTCACCACTGCCACCCTCTGGTTCATCACAGCACCCTCTGGTTCACCACTGTCACCCTCTGGTTCACCACTACCACCCTCTTGTTCACCACTGCCACCCTCTGGTTCATCACTGCCACCCTCTGGTTCATTACTGCCACCCTCTGGTTCGCCACTGCCACCCTCAGGATCATCTCTGCCACCCTCTGGTTCATCACTGCCACCCTCTGGCTCATCACAGCACCCTGTGGTTCACCACTGACACCCTCTGGTTCACCCCTGCCACCCTCAGGTTCAGCACTCACTACTGCCACCCTGTGGTTCATCACAGCACCCTCTGGTTCATCACTGCCACCCTCTGGTTCATTACTGCCACCCTCTGGTTCGCCACTGCCACCCTCAGGATCATCACTGCCACCCTCTGGTTCATCACTGCCACCCTCTGGTTCATTACTGCCACCCTATGGTTCGCCACTGCCACCCTCGGGATCATCACTGCCACACTCTGGTTCATCACTGCCACCCTCTGGTTCACCACTGCTACCCTTTGGTTCACCACTGACACCCTCTGGTTCACCACTGCCACCCTCTGGTTCATCACTGCCACCCTATCGTTCACCCCTGCCACCCTCTGGTTCGCCACTACCACCCTCTTGTTCACCAGTGCCACCCTCTGGTTCATCACTGCCACCCTCTGGTTTGCCACAACCACCCTCTTGTTCACCACTGCCACCCTCTGGTTCATCACTGCCACCCTCTGGTTCATCACTGCCACCCTCTGGTCCGCCACTACCACCCTCTTGTTTACCACTGCCACCCTCTGGTTCATCACTGCCACCCTCACGTTCATCACTGCCACCCTATGGTTCACCCCTGGCACCCTCTGGTTCGCCACTACCACCCTCTTGTTCACCAGTGCCACCCTCTGGTTCATCACTGCCACCCTCTGGTTTGCCACAACCACCCTCTTGTTAACCACTGCCACCCTCTGGTTCATCACTGCCACCCTTTGGTTCACCACTGCCACCCTCTGGTTCACCACTGCCACCCTCTGGTTCATCACTGCCACCCTATGGTTCACCCCTGCCACCCTCTGGTTCGCCACTACAACCCTCTTGTTCACCACTGCCACCCTCTGGTTCATCACTCCACCCTCTGGTTTGCCACAACCACCCTCTTGTTCACCACTGCCACCCTCTGGTTCATCACTGCCACCCTCTGGTTCATCACTGCCACCCTCTGGTTCGCCACTACCACTCTCTTGTTTACCACTGCCACCCTCTGGTTCATCACTGCCACCCTTTGATTCGCCACTACCACCCTCTTGTTGTTCACCACTGCCACCTTCTGGTTCATAACTGCCTCCCTCTGGTTCGCCACTACCACCATCTTGTTCACCACTGCCACCCTCTGGTTCATCACTGCCACCCACTGGTTTATCAATGCCACCCTCTGGTTCACCCCTGCCACCCTCAGGTTCAGCACTCACTACTGCCACCCTCTGGTTCATCACAGGACCCTCTGGTTCAACACTGCCACCCTCTGGTTCATTACTGCCACCCTCTGGTTCGCCACTGCCACCCTCAGGATCATCACTGCCACCCTCTGGTTCATCACTGCCACCCTCTGGTTCATTACTGCCACCCTCTGGTTCGCCACTGCCACCCTCAGGATCATCACTGCCACCCTCTGGTTCATCACTGCCACCCTCTGGTTCACCACTGCTACCGTTTGGTTCACCACTGACACCCTCTGGTTCACCACTGCCACCCTCTGGTTCATCACTGCCAGCCTATGGTTCACCCCTGCCCCCCTCAGGTTTGCCACTACCACCCTCTTGTTCAATACTGCCACCCTCTGGTTCATCACTGCCATCCTCTGGTTTGCCACAACCACCCTCTTGTTCACCACTGCCACCCTCTGGTTCATCACTGCCACCCTCTGGTTCATCACTGCCACCCTCTGGTTCATCACTGCCTCCCTCTGGTTCACCACTACCACCCTCTTGTTTACCACTGCCACCCTCTGGTTCATCACTGCCACCCTTTGATTCGCCACTACCACCCTCTTGTTCACCACTGCCACCTTCTGGTTCATCACTGCCTCCCTCTGGTTCGCCACTACCACCATCTTGTTCACCACTGCCACCCTCTGGTTCATCACTGCCACCCTCTGGTTTATCACTGCCACCCTCTAGTTCACCACTACCACCTTCTGGTTCACCCCTGCCACTCTCAGTTTCAACACTCACCACTGCCACCGTCTCGTTCATCACAGTACCCTCTGGTTCACCCCTGCCACCCTTAGGTTCTGCACTCACTACTGCCACCCTCTGGTTCATCACAGCACCCTCTGGTTCACCCCTGCTGCCACCCTCTGGTTAAAAAACTCACCACTGCCACCCTCTGGTTCATCACAGCACCCTCTGGTTCACCACTGTCACCCTCTGGTTCACCACTATCACCCTCTTGTTCACCACTGCCACCCTCTGGTTCATCACTGCCACCCTCTGGTTCATTACTGCAACCCTCTGGTTCGCCACTGCCACCCTCAGGATCATCCCTGCCACCCTCTGGTTCATCACTGCCACCCTCTGGTTTACCACTTCCACCCTCTGGTTCACCACTGCCACCCTCTGGCTCATCACAGCACCCTGTGGTTCACCACTGACACCCTCTGGTTCACCCCTGCCACCCTCAGGTTCAGCACTCACTACTGCCACCCTGTGGTTCATCACAGCACCCTCTGGTTCATCACTGCCACCCTCTGGTTCATTACTGCCACCCTCTGGTTCGCCACTGCCACCCTCAGGATCATCACTGCCACCCTCTGGTTCATCACTGCCACCCTCTGGTTCATTACTGCCACCCTATGGTTCGCCACTGCCACCCTCAGGATCATCACTGCCACACTCTGGTTCATCACTGCCACCCTCTGGTTCACCACTGCTACCCTTTGGTTCACCACTGACACCCTCTGGTTCACCACTGCCACCCTCTGGTTCATCACTGCCACCCTATCGTTCACCCCTGCCACCCTCTGGTTCGCCACTACCACCCTCTTGTTCACCAGTGCCACCCTCTGGTTCATCACTGCCACCCTCTGGTTTGCCACAACCACCCTCTTGTTCACCACTGCCACCCTCTGGTTCATCACTGCCACCCTCTGGTTCATCACTGCCACCCTCTGGTCCGCCACTACCACCCTCTTGTTTACCACTGCCACCCTCTGGTTCATCACTGCCACCCTCACGTTCATCACTGCCACCCTATGGTTCACCCCTGGCTCCCTCTGGTTCGCCACTACCACCCTCTTGTTCACCAGTGCCACCCTCTGGTTCATCACTGCCACCCTCTGGTTTGCCACAACCACCCTCTTGTTAACCACTGCCACCCTCTGGTTCATCACTGCCACCCTTTGGTTCACCACTGCCACCCTCTGGTTCACCACTGCCACCCTCTGGTTCATCACTGCCACCCTCTGGTTCACCCCTGCCACCCTCAGGTTCAGCACTCACTACTGCCACCCTCTGGTTCATCACAGGACCCTCTGGTTCAACACTGCCACCCTCTGGTTCATTACTGCCACCCTCTGGTTCGCCACTGCCACCCTCAGGATCATCACTGCCACACTCTGGTTCATCACTGCCACCCTCTGGTTCATTACTGCCACCCTCTGGTTCGCCACTGCCACCCTCAGGATCATCACTGCCACCCTCTGGTTCATCACTGCCACCCTCTGGTTCACCACTGCTACCATTTGGTTCACCACTGACACCCTCTGGTTCACCACTGCCACCCTCTGGTTCATCACTGCCAGCCTATGGTTCACCCCTGCCCCCCTCAGGTTTGCCACTACCACCCTCTTGTTCAATACTGCCACCCTCTGGTTCATCACTGCCATCCTCTGGTTTGCCACAACCACCCTCTTGTTCACCACTGCCACCCTCTGGTTCATCACTGCCACCCTCTGGTTCATCACTGCCACCCTCTGGTTCATCACTGCCTCCCTCTGGTTCACCACTACCACCCTCTTGTTTACCACTGCCACCCTCTGGTTCATCACTGCCACCCTTTGATTCGCCACTACCACCCTCTTGTTCACCACTGCCACCTTCTGGTTCATCACTGCCTCCCTCTGGTTCGCCACTACCACCATCTTGTTTACCACTGCCACCCTCTGGTTCATCACTGCCACCCTCTGGTTTATCACTGCCACCCTCTAGTTCACCACTACCACCTTCTGGTTCACCCCTGCCACTCTCAGTTTCAACACTCACCACTGCCACCGTCTCGTTCATCACAGCACCCTCTGGTTCACCCCTGCCACCCTCAGGTTCTGCACTCACTACTGCCACCCTCTGGTTCATCACAGCACCCTCTGGTTCACCCCTGCTGCCACCCTCTGGTTCAGCACTCACCACTGCCACCCTCTGGTTCATCACAGCACCCTCTGGTTCACCACTGTCACCCTCTGGTTCACCACTACCACCCTCTTGTTCACCACTGCCACCCTCTGGCTCATCACTGCCACCCTCTGGTTCGCCACTGCAACCCTCAGGATCATCACGTCCACCCTCTGGTTCTCCACTGCCACCCTCTGGTTTATCACAGCACCCTGTGGTTCACCACTGACACCCTCTGGTTCACTCCTGCCACCATCAGGTTCACCACTCACTACTGCCACCCTCTGGTTCATCACAGCACCCTCTGGTTCACCCCTGCTGCCACCCTCTGGTTCACCACTGCCACCCTCTGGTTCATCACAGCACCCGCTGGTTCACCACTGACACCATCTGGTTCACCCCTGCCACCCTCAGGTTCAGCACTCACTACTGCCACCCTCTGGTTCGTCACAGCACCCTCTGGTTCATCACTGCCACCCTCTGGTTCATTACTGCCACCCTCTGGGTCACCACTGCCACCCTCAGGATCATCACTGCCACCCTCTGGTTCACCACTACCACCCTCTTGTTCACCACTGCCACCTTCTGGTTCATCACTGCCATCCTTTGGTTCATTACTGCCACCCTCTGGTTCACCACTGCCACCCTCAGGATCATCACTGCCACCCTCTGGTTCATCACTGCCACCCTCTGGTTCACCACTGCCACCCTCTGGTTCACCACTGACACCCTCTGGTTCACCACTGCCACCCTCCGGTTCATCACTGCCACCCTCTGGGTCACCCCTGCCACCCTCAGGTTCTGCACTCACTACTGCCACCCTCTGGTTCATCACAGCACCCTCTGGTTCACCCCTGCTGCCACCCTCTGGTTCAGCACTCACCACTGCCACCCTCTGGTTCATCAGAGCACCCTCTGGTTCACCACTGTCACCCTCTGGTTCACCACTACCACCCTCTTGTTCACCACTGCCACCTTCTGGTTCATCACTGCCAGCCTTTGGTTCATTACTGCTACCCTCTGGTTCGCCACTGCCACCCTCAGGATCATCACTGCCACCCTCTGGTTCATCACTGCCACCCTCTGGTTCACCACTGCCACCCTCTGGTTCACCACTGACACTCTCTGGTTCACCACTGCCACCCTCTGGTTCATCACTGCCACCCTCTGGTTCACCCCTGCCACCTTCAGGTTCTGCACTCACTACTGCCACCCTCTGGTTCATCACAGCACCCTCTGGTTCATCCCTGCTGCCACCCTCTGGTTCAGCACTCACCACTGCCACCCTCTGGTTCATCACAGCACCCTCTGGTTCACCACTGTCACCCTCTGGTTCACCACTACCACCCTCTTGTTCACCACTGCCACCCTCTGGTTCATCACTGCCACCCTCTGGTTCATCACTGCCACCCTCTAGTTCACCACTGCCACCCTCTGGTTCACCACTGCCACCCTCTGGTTCACCCCTGCCACCCTCAGGTTCAGCACTCACTACTGCCACCTTCTGGTTCATCACAGCACCCTCTGGTTCATCACTGCCACCCTCTGGTTCATTACTGCCACCCTCCGGTTCGCCACTGCCACCCTCAGGATCATCACTGCCACCCTCTGGTTCATCACTGCCACCCTCTGGTTCATTACTGCCACCCTCTGGTTCGCCACTGCCACCCTCTGGTTCATCACTGCCACCCTCTGGTTCACCACTGCTACCCTTTGGTTCACCACTGACACCCTCTGGTTCACCACTGCCACCCTCTGGTTCATCACTGCCACCCTATGGTTCACCCCTGCCACCCTCTGGTTCGCCACTACCACCCTCTTGTTCACCACTGCCGCCCTCTGGTTCATCACTGCCACCCTCTGGTTTGCCACAACCACCCTCTTGTTCACCACTGCCACCCTCTGGTTCATCACTGCCACCCTCTGGTTCATCACTGCCACCCTCTGGTTCGCCACTACCACTCTCTTGTTTACCACTGCCACCCTCTGGTTCATCACTGCCACCCTTTGATTCACCACTACCACCCTCTTGTTGACCACTGCCAGCTTCTGGTTCATCACTGCCTCCCTATGGTTCTGTGGAAAAGTAAATTTTGCCATGTTCTGTGTCCCTACGCCTCATCCATCATATGTTATGTGTGCATGACTAATATGCATATGTTATTCCCCATGTCCGATTAATGACGCAATTCCAGTTGTGTCCACCTCTAGTATGCTAGTTTCCAGTCCTCGTGAATACTACGAATATCAGGCCTATGTAAAGTAATGTTGCCACGTTTCCCAGTGTGCACGTTATTCCATTATAAAGTCCCCGTTTCTAGGCCTCAAAAGGGCCCGGACATCAGATTCAGCTCCTGTCTCCTGAAAGCCTCGCTGAGGAGCGATACAGCCCCCACCTGTATCCTCGACCCTTCACTTACTTCCTGCCTCGCAGTGCCCGGTGCAGCTTGGCTCTGCCTCTGAGTCTGCCAAGAGTATGTTATGATTCCAGCTATCAGTTCAGTCCTTCTTCTCTGCATACCTAAGCTACTGAACTGCATCAATAGTTTCCGTCATTGTCTAGCCTTCTCGGCTCCACGTTAGAGAAATCCTGTATTTAAATGGTCATTTAGTATTCTTCATCACGCACTACATGTAGAATAATGCATGGTCCAGTCTTAGAATCAAGTTAGCCTTTTCCCCTCATGACTTCTAGTTTATATCAACATGTTCCCTAAACATCAGATACCAGATAGGGTTTAGGTACATGTCGCTCCGACCCTCCAGACTCTAGTCTCTGCTCCTAGCACAGAGTTCGTAGCCCCCAGCTTCTCCTAGTAATACGTCATTGCCAGTTTTCGCGCACCATTAGGTTAGAGGTCCCGGCTCCTTAGGTAGCCCCCTCCTATGTTTCCGCCCATCCATGACATATTCTGTTACGTTTGCATCACATGTCTATGTATACTCCCAGTTACACCTACTTTTACTGTTATCTCTCGCGACTGCTACGCGTCACGCCTTCTGCTCCACCCACTGCTACGCCTACTGCAATGTAATGCTATGTGTTTGCGCTATGTATATAAGTCAATGTATTGTTATTAAAAGTTAGCGCGCTCATCCCAGATCAAGCCCCGGCAGCTGCTGGGCCCCAGTTGTCCTGCTGGGCCCTGTTACCCCCGTTCTATGCAGGTTGTCCTGATCCTGTCCTTATGCTGTAATAAACCTGCAGAAACTCCTACTACCTCGAATCTTGACTCTTATTTTATTGAGCTATCTGTTATTCATTCATTCATTCAAAAATAGATCCGGTATTATTTATTTATATACCACATAATGGCGCCCGAACAGGGACTTGCCCTTTCCCCACGCGTCGGTGAAGCCACGCCGACCCCCTGACCCTCTGCAGTCGTGACGGAACCATACCGTGCACTGGCAGATATTTCTGCTCCAAGTATCCCTCAGGCCCACGGAGGAGACGGAGGAGGCGGTCCAGCATCCAAACGAGACGGTGGAGGAACGCGGCGAGTCCCGACCAGAGCCCAAGCCGAGAGTCCAAGGTCCGAGGTATCCGAAGGCCCACCCGTAACTGAAGTCCGAAGTTCGTCGTCCGTCGTCCAGTCCAGTCCGAGGCCTTCCGTTCCGTGCTGCCCGGTGAGTACCATTGCTGGGGTAGTATCTAGACAGGACCAATCTAAATTGACTCCTGGTCCGTGGGTTGGTGGTGCCCAGACTCACAAACGAAGTGTTCACCTAGGTGGATACGGGTCTTGATGCGTTCCTTTATGGGACCGGTATGTTCCGTACTGTTTCAGCAGTGCATCCAGTAATTCTAGTCTGTTCCGTTCTCGAGAAATACTGTTCTGTTTCTGTTTTCAGTATTTCAGGTAATATTCTGTTCGAACTGTTATTTATAATGTTCTTTATGTATTTTAATGTTGTGGTATGAGTGTGATGTGATTTCGTGATTTTTATTGTATATTGTATTGTGTCCAGATTATAGTCCAGTCATGCCGCTCTTTTCCAAGTTACGTCAGTTAAAAACTAGAAAGGGTCTGCTGGAAGCAGCAGTTCCTGTTCCGCCTAGGGACAGTCCAGGTCATTTTATGTATCAGAAACATGGCATAAGCGCCATATTGTATCTAGATTTATGGGTAGAGTATACCAAACAGTTAGAAGAAAAGTATAGATGGCCCGTATCGGGTACATGGGATGCCGAATGTATCATGCGAGTAGAAGAAGCATTATGGAAAAAGAAAGCCAGACAGTCACAGAAAGATGCCATCGAGTTATGGCGTAAGGAAGCCCATAGAAGGACCGAGAAAGAAGTCAGAAAGTCAGAGTTAAGTAGAGAATCCCAGGAACGAGCCCAAGAAAGAGAATTAATCGAGATAGGTGAACAAGTCAAAGCCGAACAGTCAGACAGACAGAGGCATGCCCTCATTAAGGGTATGTATCCTCTTCTTGCCGAAGGTTTTCCAAAAGCGACCCCAGAGGCATCCAGTAATTTCCCGCCACCATTAGTTCCGACCAAGCTACGTCACAAACCGACCGCAGCTGATATTTTTATTTCGTCCTATTTGGACGACACAGTCCCCGAATATGCAAATCCTGTTCGCGCTCCGCCAGTCCCTGTAAATCAGGCACTTCCCGCTCCTCCAGACACCGGAGTACCTGTTACGGTACCCCCGGTCCAGCCTACAGTTCCATTTCCCACTCTGCCAGGACGTAGAGCCTCAGTCGACGATTCTAGTCTAGGGGCCGCAGGAGGAGGTCTTCCTCAAACCCCGCCGCCACACAAGCGTTTATCAGCACTCGAATTACATGCTCAAGCATCACAGCGTACTCCTAAAAGTAATAAGTCTGTCACAGAAATCAGACAAGCCCTTGGCGAATGTGTCTATGACGCAGTCCCAGGCGAGTATAATATGGTTTTATATTCCGTACGCGTAAGGAGGGTGACCGAGTATCTAGTCACCTTACCGAATATGAAAGAAGATCTAGACAGAATATATCGTTTCATCCGTACAGGGGATGATCCAGAAAGTATTGGCGAGATTATGTCTCAAAGGAAAGCCGAGATTCAGCTCATGATATTAAAGTTCCTGATCAATTGTCTAATAAGAGAACAAGATTACCCGTCTAAAGATTCCGCCGAAATGAGAATCCTGACAAGGTGGAGTGATAATATAGCCGAGGGTAAGCACAAGACCGTCAGTGCTATGGAGAGTATGTACAAGAAAATTCGTAAAGAAATAATAAGGTTACACGACCAGCGTAAAGCAGCACAAGTAAGCGAGAAAGAAAGTATCTCTGATCCTGAAGAGGAAGACGAGAATTCCGCCAGAATAGCGTATGTAGGAAAATCTAGATTTCCAGATCGCCATTTACGCCTAGAACACAAGTCTATTTTTCATCATCCAGCACCAGAACAAGGTTCTCTAGAACAAGCATTTCAAGCTACCGATCACATTCTGAAACCACGAATCGGTTACAGTGAGTTAAGTACCATGCATGAACAAGAACTAGCCCGATCAGCAGTCCGATGGATTACTGATTCTACCACTTTTCCAGACGAAATAGTGGCACAAATGTTCCTGAAATTGCCCCCAGCCGAGCAACGACTGGTGGGCATGTATATGATCCAGCACCTCATTACTCTGTATGAGGGTCAACATTCTGATCCAGGCCCGTTACACGATGTCCTGAACGAGTTACTCCAGTATAAATGGAGAGGTCTAGGTACCGATTTAATTAGTGTCATTCTAGAACAGCGCCACAAATATAGAACGTTCCTGAACCCGCATTTTGTTCATGTCTCACCTCCAGAAAGTAAATCATTTTACATAGACAGACAGAACCCGTTACGAGAAGTCCACCCAGTCCAAGGGGCGGGTGGCGTAATGCAACGAGTGTTTGTATACACTCCGATTTCAAAGATGGAACTTCTTGAAATGAAGAAATTAATTCCCTGTCATGACAAAGATCCAGCAGGGTTCCATAGAGAATTAAAAGACATGCTCCGTATGGGATAATATACTTACCCAGATATCATTAAAATGTTAAAAGTCCTGCTGCCCGCAGGGGTATATGAAAAGTTAAAGGAAAAAGAATGGGAGGTGGGAGAGAAAAAGATCGATTGGGCAGTTCTAGAAGCTGAAGACAAGGCACGAGTACCAGGTACCGGTCTTGGAGATAAATGTAAAGAATTACCAGAATTACTGATTCAAGTTTTACCCCGATTATTGACAACGAGAAAAGAAGACTGGGATGCAATCTCAGCCTGTAAACAGAAACAAGATGAAGATATTAGTGATTTTTATTCTAGATTTGAAAAATGTTTCAGTATCAATAGTGGTCTCAAGACAAGTAGTGAGTCATACCCTCATCTTTTTGTTACTAAATTAGTCGAGAATTCAAATCCACAAATTAAAAACCGAGTTTTGAAAGTTGAAAGCACCTGGCAAGCAAATACTCCGTCCCAGATGCTCCAGATGCTCCAGTATCACCAGAATAGAATCAGGGAAGAGCAAGAACACGAAAGAAAACGTATGAAAGACACAAAAATGAAAGTGCTAGTTGCACAATCTGTTCCTCAAGACAGTCAGAAGAGGGGTCCGAATCAAGCCAGTCATCCTGCAGCTCCCGTTAAAGGAAACTGCAATTATTGTAAACAGCCAGGTCATTTTATAAATGAGTGTGCAGTTCTGAAACACAACATAGCTACTGGTAAGACTAAAGAAAGACCACGTCTGCCTAGACAAGAACAAGTTTCACAGACTCCTCAGCCACAGAATGCACAACAGACAGTTACAGTACCGCAGCCTATTGCTGCAACACAGCATGTTACATCGCAGATGTACCAGTATGCACAGTCTGAGTATCCAGAGTACCAGCCATATTCATGAAACAGCCTAGAGAGGGAGGTAGGCTTGCCTCTCATCGAGATACCTGTAGACCAAGAAGGTCCCTATGTTCACAGTCAAGTATTAGGGAAAGACAGAAAGTTTTTGATCGATACAGGGGCAAGTAGGACCACAATTAGTCATGCCGAAGTTCCAGGGGCTCCGCTCTCAGGCTCAAGAAATGTTTCCCTTGGATTTTCAGGAAAGCCAATAGTTAATGAGATATCCAAGCCAGTCACTCTAGAAGTAGGTCCATTGTCCCGTACTACTGATCTGTTACTTACTAAGTCATGTCCAGAAAACCTATTAGGTATTAAGACACTGAAAGAATTAGGTGCAGTTATTTGCTGTTCCCCAGAGGGAATACGATTGTTCCTACGTGACTTTAAGGGTCACTATGTATTACGAGATTTTGATTCAAGATTGTCTAATGTTCCACAGCACTTATGGGCGCAAGGTCCAACAGATGTAGGTTATATGCAAATCACACCCTATCGTGTGACTCTCAAGCCAGGTGTAGTGTTACCACGAATCAGACAGTACAGATTGCCACCTGAGGCTGTAGCAGCCTTATCCAAAATTATTGACGAGCTCATGGCTCAAGGAGTAGTTGTAGAAACTGACTCCAATGTATGTAATTCTCCGATCATTCCAGTCATGAAACGTACTGATCCAAATGCACCCCCAGTATATCGATTAGTGATTGATTTACGAGAGCTTAATAAATGTATTATTCCTCAGTACCCAGTTGTTCCAGACATTTCTTCCCTGTTAACAGCCATTGATTCCGAAGCCACGTTCTTCACTGTTATTGACCTCAAGAATGCATTTTTTAGTGTTCCAATTCATCCAGACAGCCAGTTTCTTTTCGGATTTTGTTTAAATGGAAGGAGCTATATGTTTACACGCGCTCCTCAAGGTTTCACAGAAAGTCCTAGTATTTACAGTCAGGCACTTAAGAGACAACTAGACAACATTCACATGCCAACTGACACTGCCCTGCTCCAGTATGTCGATGATCTACTGATCACAGCCCGTTCTGAACGTGCATGCGAGCGAGCATCCCTTACAGTTTTGTATTTCCTTGCCGAGATGGGGCACAAGGTGTCACCTTCGAAGCTTCAATTCTGTGTCCAGCAAGTGGTATACTTAGGACACTTGCTGTCCAAGAGGGGTAGGCAGTTGACACCAGACCGTATCCAGTTAATAGCGAGTCTTCCCCAGCCCAGAACCCAGAAGGAGGTACGTGCCTTTATTGGCCTTACTTCTTATTGTAGACAATGGATTCCTCAGTATGCATTTCTAGCTAAGCCACTGATACAGTTAACGACACAGGAGGCAGCCGTATCGACTGTCCTCCCTTGGACACCTGACCATACACTTAGTTTCAATGAGTTAAAGAAAGCTTTATGCCAAGCTCCAGTTCTAGCTACACCGAACTACCGTAAGCCTTTTACACTTTTCGTTACTGAACGCGAAGGTACAGCATTATCTGTTCTCACACAAGATCAAGCAGGACAATACAAGCCCTGTGCTTATTTTTCGAGCACATTAGATCCAGTCGCCCAGGCGTTGCCTGCGTGCCTCAAGTCAGTTGCAGCCACAGCACTAGCTATCAGACAAAGTGATTCCATAGTTTTAGGGCATTCCCTGACCGTACAAGTCCCACATTCAGTAGAAGTTCTTTTAAACCGAACACAAACACAGCACTTGACAATTGCACGTTTAACAGGTTATGAATTGACCCTGTTCCAGCCACACATAGAAATTAGACGCTGCAACGTCCTGAATCCTGCTACACTGTTACCGTCAGTTAATTCAAATCCAGACCCACATGACTGTGTGGAAGTTGTTAACATTACGACAAAACCAAGACAAGACCTGACAGACATTCCGTTACCAGACCCCGACCTGACACTTTATGTGGATGGTTCATGTATGAGAACTAGTACAGGAGAACTAGTCGCCGCGTATGCAGTGACTACTGACACTGAAGTTATTGAAACACACCGTATTGATACCCTGTCCGCTCAAGCAGCAGAGCTAGTTGCTCTGACACAAGCCTGTATACATGCCAAGAACCTGAAAGTTAATGTTTACACAGATTCACGTTACGCATTCGGAGTTGTACACGACTTCGGAGTGCTCTGGCAGGAGAGAGGTTTCATGACTTCTCATGGAACCAAGATTCAGCATGGTCTCCTTATTCAAGCCCTGTTAGATGCCATACATTTACCGACATTTATTGCTATCATGAAGTGCAAAGCACATACGAAAGTTACTGACATTATTTCCCAAGGTAACGATCTAGCAGACCGCACAGCCAAGCTTACAGCACAGACTCCAGACATTCCAGTTAACCTGACACATACTCCAGATCCGATTACATGCATGACAGTTAAGGACCCTACACAAGACGTCATAGATATACAGTTACATGCTACTCCCGATGAAATCAAGAAATGGTCTGAACAAGGAGGGGTCCAGACAGATCAAGGATGGTTAACGAAGGGTAGAGCCACATGGTTTCTCCCCGATTCTATGGTTCAAGTCATTATTAATACCGCACATAGTCCAGCACATTTAGGAGAAAAAGCTATGTTAGACAGTATCCAGAACATTTGGTTCAACAAGCATTTACGAGCTGCAGCCAAGCAGAAAGTCCGTACCTGTATGATATGTTGTCAGTTTAATCCAGGTAAAAGTGTCCCGGTGGAACAAGGTGGTTTCCAGCCCCCTGACCACCCTTTTGAGGTCCTCCAGATGGATTATATTCAGATGGAGCGATGTCGAGGTTTCAAGTATGTCCTTGTAGTTGTATGCGCTTTGTCCAGGTGGACAGAAGCATATCCAGTCCCAGATTACACAGCCGCGACCACTGCCAAGCAGTTGGTTCGTGAATTCTTCCCTAGATACGGACTCCCTAGAGTCGTATATTCTGATAACGGTCAGCCATTCTCATCTGAACTCATGAAGCACGTTTCCCTGTTGTTAGGGTACCAGTGGAAGTTTCATTGTGTACGCCATCCTGAAGCAGCCGGTCTCGTAGAGAGACATAATCAGACCCTGAAAATCCGTATTGCCAAAGTCTGTAAAGAAAAAGGTGTGGACTGGCTAGTAGCTCTGCCAGTCGCTTTATTTTATATGCGCATGGTCGCACATTCTAGATCAGGTCTGTCCCCGTATGAGGTCGTATTCGGCCGCCCCCTAACATGTGGGGTACTCCTAGACCCCGAAGTATTACCGATGTTTCATGTAATATGCTGACAGATTACCTAGCTTCCTTGATGTCTGCCCTCAACTCATGTCGTTCACAGGTTGCTGCCGCCTTTCCAGACAATACCGAGGTGGCACCGCATGAAATCGTTCCAGGTTCCCTTGTGATGGTCCGGAATTTCGACAGATCAAGTCCGCTGGAACCTCGTTGGAAGGAGCCACGTCAGGTCCTCTTGACCACCCGTACCGCCGTCAAGTTGGAAGGCAGAAAAGGATGGATCCATCTTTCTCATATTAAACTTTTTAAAGGATTGAAACCGGTTTCTAAAAACATTTCCAAGGATTCCCAAGATTTTAAAAACTGTCAAGACATTGTTTTAAAGGACTGTCCCGCAAAGGACATTATTACAACCCATCCCTTGTTAGAGAAAACTCCGCAGCAGGAGTATAAGTTAAAGCTCAGGTCTAGTAAAATAAGTCAGTCAGTTTGATTGTATAAGTCCTCCCCTAGGTGAAACGGTTAGACTGTTTCTGACATGTATAAAATAGACCCCCATAGTGAGAGAGTCAGTCGAAGTTCAATTCAATGTATCGTTTTTCTGAGTTTCATATTATTCATCAGCATTTTGATTTCCTGCACCAGCTATGCATTCTATCTGTATTTTCCAGTTCCTCATGCTAATATGTCTGCTAATGCTACAGTAGAGCACACGTTTAGTGATCTGCCTCCTCACGAATATTCTTACCGCCTTGCTATGCGCAACAACTCATTTATCCGTATGTTACATTATTCACACCAGACCAGCAATGCCACTAATTGTTGGGTGTGTGGTCGACTCCCCCCTTTCCAGACACCGAAGGGAGTTCTGCCACTCTTTCCTTATCCATTCTCACATAATGGTTCATGTGGAGCATGGTCCACGCTAACGTCATCCTCAACAGATATGTCTTTTCTTAACAGTACATGTTTTCCAGACAAGCAAGGTCTTCCCCACAGAACAGGGTTAGATCTAGAAAATGAAGTATATAATTTAGGTAATTATTCGTCGAATTTTATGGTCCTGAATGTTCAGTCTGATACTACTCCAGACTTACCTGCTATTTCAGTACTACCTGTCAAAGGCGAATTATGTGTCCGTAGTTATGGTTCCATACATGTAGGTCATAGTGAATGTACTACTGTTATCCAGTATAGTGACAGTGGGAAATCTGTTTTCAAAGCTTCACGTCATTCTTATTTTATTTGTGGTCAGACCGCATATGTCCGTCTGCCCCTCGATTGGGAGGGAACCTGTTACATTGCCTTCCTACTGCCACCTGTTTTCCTAGCCCCATCTGATTATCACAGAAACACACATCTAGTACACATTAGACATAGAAGGGAGTCCCCAATTGTCGATTATACTGAAACTACTCTAGAACAGTATACAGATTTCAATAAAGGTTTCTTCTTCTTTGTAGGACCTGTCCAGAATAGTAAACTGATCCGTAGGTTAACAAGAACCCTTGAAGCTGTAGTAAATGAGACTGCCTCTGCTCTAAGTAACCTAACCGAAGAACAATCTGCTATGAGATTTGTCGTTTTGCAAAATCGTCTCGTCCTTGACGTCATACTGGCCGATAGGGGCGGGGCCTGTAGAGTCATCGGATCTAGTTGCTGTATTTTCATTCCAAATAACGCGCCGTCTGTGTATTCAGCTATAACCAGACTCCATAAAATTGCCCATCTGTTACACCAAGATCCAGGCACCTGGACATGGTCCGGTTGGTTCTGGAATATAATTTCCGCCTGGGGATGGAAAGTCCTGTCCTTTCTAGGTATTGCAGTAGCGATCATATTTAGCTGCTGCCTCTGTATACAATGTGGCCCTGCGATTTGCAGCATGTGTGCTACCTCTTGTATTCCTAGTCCCAAGCCCCGTTCTAAATCCCGTTCCAAGACAATTCGAGACGAACAAATGATACTGTATGAAATGATAGATGGTATCATGAATATTGATGTTTCCTGATGGAAACGTAGTGACAAGGAGGGAATGTGGAAAAGTAAATTTTGCCATGTTCTGTGTCCCTACGCCTCATCCATCATATGTTATGTGTGCATGACTAATATGCATATGTTATTCCCCATGTCCGATTAATGACGCAATTCCAGTTGTGTCCACCTCTAGTATGCTAGTTTCCAGTCCTCGTGAATACTACGAATATCAGGCCTATGTAAAGTAATGTTGCCACGTTTCCCAGTGTGCACGTTATTCCATTATAAAGTCCCCGTTTCTAGGCCTCAAAAGGGCCCGGACATCAGATTCAGCTCCTGTCTCCTGAAAGCCTCGCTGAGGAGCGATACAGCCCCCACCTGTATCCTCGACCCTTCACTTACTTCCTGCCTCGCAGTGCCCGGTGCAGCTTGGCTCTGCCTCTGAGTCTGCCAAGAGTATGTTATGATTCCAGCTATCAGTTCAGTCCTTCTTCTCTGCATACCTAAGCTACTGAACTGCATCAATAGTTTCCGTCATTGTCTAGCCTTCTCGGCTCCACGTTAGAGAAATCCTGTATTTAAATGGTCATTTAGTATTCTTCATCACGCACTACATGTAGAATAATGCATGGTCCAGTCTTAGAATCAAGTTAGCCTTTTCCCCTCATGACTTCTAGTTTATATCAACATGTTCCCTAAACATCAGATACCAGATAGGGTTTAGGTACATGTCGCTCCGACCCTCCAGACTCTAGTCTCTGCTCCTAGCACAGAGTTCGTAGCCCCCAGCTTCTCCTAGTAATACGTCATTGCCAGTTTTCGCGCACCATTAGGTTAGAGGTCCCGGCTCCTTAGGTAGCCCCCTCCTATGTTTCCGCCCATCCATGACATATTCTGTTACGTTTGCATCACATGTCTATGTATACTCCCAGTTACACCTACTTTTACTGTTATCTCTCGCGACTGCTACGCGTCACGCCTTCTGCTCCACCCACTGCTACGCCTACTGCAATGTAATGCTATGTGTTTGCGCTATGTATATAAGTCAATGTATTGTTATTAAAAGTTAGCGCGCTCATCCCAGATCAAGCCCCGGCAGCTGCTGGGCCCCAGTTGTCCTGCTGGGCCCTGTTACCCCCGTTCTATGCAGGTTGTCCTGATCCTGTCCTTATGCTGTAATAAACCTGCAGAAACTCCTACTACCTCGAATCTTGACTCTTATTTTATTGAGCTATCTGTTATTCATTCATTCATTCAAAAATAGATCCGGTATTATTTATTTATATACCACAGTTCGCCACTACCACCTTCTTGTTCACCACTGCCACCCTCTGGTTCATCACTACCACCCTCTGGTTTATCACTGCCACCCTCTAGTTCACCACTGCCACCCTGTGGTTCACCCCTGCCACTCTCAGGTTCAGCACTCACCACTGCCACTGTCTGGTTCATCACAGCACCCTCTGGTTCACCCCTGCTGCCACCCTCTGGTTCAGCACTCACCACTGCCACCCTTTGGTTCTTCACAGCACCCCCTGGTTCACCACAGTCACCCTCTGGTTCACCACTACCACCCTCTTGTTCACCACTGCCACTTTCTGGTTCATCACTGCCACCCTTTGGTTCATTACTGCCACCCTCTGGTTTGCCACTGCCACCCTCAGGATCATCACTGCCACCCTCTGGTTCATCACTGCCACCCTCTAGTTCACCACTGCCACCCTCTAGTTCACCACTGCCACCCTCTAGTTCACCACTGACACCCTCTGGTTCACCACTGCCACCCTCTGGTTCATCACTGCCACCCTCTGGTTCACCCCTGCCACCCTCAGGTTCTGCACTCACTACTGCCACCCTCTGGTTCATCACAGCACCCTCTGGTTCACCCCTGCTGCCACCCTCTGGTTCAGCACTCACCACTGCCACTCTCTGGTTCATCACAGCACCCTCTGGTTCACCACTGTCACCCTCTGGTTCACCACTACCACCCTCTTGTTCACCACTGCCACCCTCTGGTTCATCACTGCCACCCTCTGGTTCGCCACTGCCACCCTCAGGATCATCACGTCCACCCTCTGGTTCTCCACTGCCACCCTCTGGTTTATCACAGCACCCTGTGGTTCACCACTGACACCCTCTGGTTCACTCCTGCCACCCTCAGGTTCACCACTCACTACTGCCACCCTCTGGTTCATCACAGCACCCTCTGGTTCACCCCTGCTGCCACCCTCTGGTTCACCACTGCCACCCTCTGGTTCATCACAGCACCCGCTGGTTCACCACTGACACCATCTGGTTCACCCCTGCCACCCTCAGGTTCAGCACTCACTACTGCCACCCTCTGGTTCGTCACAGCACCCTCTGGTTCATCACTGCCACCCTCTGGTTCATTACTGCCACCCTCTGGGTCACCACTGCCACCCTCAGGATCATCACTGCCACCCTCTGGTTCATCACTGCCACCCTCTAGTTCACCACTGCCACCCTCTGGTTCACTACTGCCACCCTCTGGTTCACCCCAGCCACCCTCAGGTTCAGCACTCATTACTGTCACTGTCTGGTTCATCACAGCACCCTCTGGTTCACCCCTGCTGCCACCCTCTGGTTCAGCACTCACCACTGTCACCCTCTGGTTCATCAAAGCACCCTCTGGTTCACCACTGTCACCCTCTGGTTCACCACTACCACCCTCTTGTTCACCACTGCCACCTTCTGGTTCATCACTGCCACCCTCCGGTCATCAATGTCCCCCTCTGGTTCATCACTTCCACCCTCTGGTTCATCACATCACCCCCTGGTTCACCAGTGCCACCCTCTGGTTCACCACTACCACCCTCTTCTTCACCACTGTAGATTATGGGGGGAAAGCACACCTGCCCAGCCTCAACTGAGATGAATTAATTTGGGGCTGGTTAATATGTCACTGAATTTGTGCTTCAAGTCTGGCACCTGCTTCCTTAGCTGTAAGTGCTTCCTGTTGCAGTTATTTTTTTTTACAGGAGCATTGTGCCATACTTGTAACTATTCTCTGACCCTGCTTTGAGGGTCAGAGCAGGGTCAGAGAATAGTTGCAAGAAGGCAACTGAACTGTGGAGGGGCCCCTCAGGAAGCACTACAGGGAATGGTTACAAATTAGCTTGAACTTTTGCACCTGCTAAGTGCTTTCAGTTTTCCAAAATTAGTTTTTCTGCCATTTCGTGAGATTCGCGGGGCGCCAATTTGTGCGAAATCGAACTTGCAATTCGCAAATTTGTGCGAATTTGCTGATTTCAGTTTTTTTGCGTGTTCGTGCGTTTCTTTTGCTTATTCGCGGACCGCTTGCAGCGCACCGACTCCGAGGTTGCCTATGCGTCCGTATATGTGCGCGGCCATCTTGTTTGCGTGACGTGTTTCCGTTTCCGGGCACTCGTTGCATGCTTGCGTCGCATGTGGCGCGCGATTACGTGTTCGTGGGCGTTTTTGCGTGCTTGCGGGGAAAATATCGCGCAAACTTACCCACGCGGTCCTCTATGGGCGCGGCCATCTTGTTTTTCATTCACTGCTATGGTTTTGGGCATGCTACCTTTCTATCCATCTAACATCTTTGTAATCATATGTTTTTCTGAACTTTTTTTGTTTTTTTTTGCTTATTATCTCTCCCTTCATTTTCCTACATCTATATTTTGTGTTTTTTAAAACTTTTTGTTACTTTATTACCTACTTTATTTCTTTTGCTCTCTCTCCTATCTTTTTTCACACCTATTCTTCTTTCCTTCTTCTTGTGCCCAGGACCATGGTTAAGGGAGGCGACAAGGGCAAGGGGAAGGGCCCAGCACCCCATACCCGGCTTCCTTGCGGGCGTTTGAAGGGGGAGGAAGTCCAGGCCAGGGAGATCTTCTCCGCGGTAGATGTGGCCGCCTTGATGGTTTTTGTCCAAGTCCACCTCCCTAAGACCGTGGCAGCAGGTGGGCGGACTGCTTCCGGTTACGGCCTCCGGGGCGTAGCCAGCTGTGGGAGAAGGTGTGCCGGCGAATCTATAAGGAGTCTGGGGTCCGGCGCACCTACCAGCAAGTGACGCACCGGTGGAGTGACATCTTGGACCGGGAGCATGACATGCTCAACCTGCTCGGTGTGGAGATCCCTGGCCTTGGTAGGTAGCTATTTAATAACGACTTTTTTTCCTTCTGCTCTGTTATATTGCTAATCTATTTTTTTCCTGAAGAGTACGAATGCTGCTGATTCGATTACATTGCAGGTAAATTAATGTTTAAATAGCTTCTGTCATTGCAGGTGCTCGCCTGCTTATTGGCGTTGCTACTATGCTTACTTGTTTGCAACTTTTTAGTCATTTGAGAGCATTACTGTGTAATGCTTGAGACAGTAGACTCAAGTCTAGTCCTTCTTTGTACTCCTGCTGGTGCCACTTTGAAGAGATAGTGGTGGATTGATACGTTGAGTATATTATTTATTACTTGTTATAGGACATTTGTTAGTGGTTTGCAATCATGATGACGGACTGTGTCTGTCACGCGACGTCTCGTGCTGCTGAGTGATGGCAGTCGTAGTAGAACCTTTTTGTTGTTGATGTAGTAAGTGAATTAGATAACTTTCCTATTAGATGGTCTGCGAATCCTGAAATACTGTACTACTATCCTCCTAGTTTACCACATCAGATGCAATTGATGTTAATTTGTTTCCCCAACATAATTTTAGATTGAGTACAAAGAAATCAAATATTTCCCAAAAACTATCATCCATGTTGTGTTTCTTTATTTCATGATCACCAGGACCTCCCAGGGGCAAGGCGCCGGCGGCGACAGAGACTCCGGTGGCAGAAGGTGGACAGGAGCAGTCCCTTGCAGGCTCTTCTGCTGGCCCCATTAAGTTGTTCTATTGTTATATTAATACTTATACTTCCCTAACTTTTACAGCTCCTATTCATTACAAACTGGTTCCTAATAATTCTATGTTTTACAAACTAGTCTTTGATCTTCTTCTAATGTAGACTACTTTCTACATTCTTATCCTGCCTCTACCATCACTGTCTGTGCTACTACTATTTACAATTATGAGTCGGTCTGTGTAGGTAGCTAAGCTTGCCCATTCGGCAAAAGGTGTGAAACATAACTCTGATACAGCAATAGCTCTAGGCACTGAGTGCAGTCCTCTGGGTTGCCCTTGCTGTCTATTCCAGTCGTCTTAATGTAAGTGCTTTGACAATTTCCAACAACAAAATGCCATTGTTTACACCAAGTAAAAGGTAGCAGTTGGCTTTTTGATTTGAGAGGAGCACATCCCATACCGCTAGTGTTTCAGGGACTATTCTGCACACAAAGAAGTATGGACAAGATAAATATTAGGACATTGTTGATGATAGGTGCAGTTCGACTTTCGACATACCTCAGTCCGAACAGAAGTTGAACCCCCAATCCCCTGACCGACTATCTACAATGTCTGACCAATGATTTTACGACCCAGAAGAACAGAAGAAGACTACCTCCGAGTCCCGGCCTATCTGAGTCAATGAAACATGACTGCCAAGTACAGTAGTTCAAACCTTTCCGCTCACTCATTCGTAAACAAAAACCACACAGTGTTTGTTAGTTTAAAATTTGTATTTTCAATTAAGAAATGAAAACATTATTTCTTTATTTTTAATAGCGTAGTATTTTGATGGATGAAGATGACGTTAAAGTTTAAACAACATTCCCATGAATGAAATTAGTATGACTCAAACTTAATAATAGTTAACAGACACATGAAATTATTAGAATAACTGTGGGGGGCCCCCACCTTCTTTAAAGTACTTAAAGTACTGCTGGTGATGACTTAGTAGTAGTTGGTGATACGTCTGGCAGAAGGGCAATGGAATCTTCTTTCTTTAATGAGAAAAATGATGCAAGTTAGGCAAGCACTCATCAGTTTTCCTAAGAAGAAGTGTAGCATTTAATGGAATAACCATATAAAAGGTTAACACCCTCCCCAAAACCGTTACTTTTTTTCAATCCCTGTAATAAAAAATGTGTTATGTAACATTTTCTTCCATTACGAGACAAAATAGTGGGTTGTGTATGGCATCTGAAAATATGACATGTTTTCTCTAGACGTCACAACATCTGATGCGGCACAGATGACCTCCAGTGCCGGGGCCAGCAGTGCGGAGGGGTCCACTCTGGATGCGGCGGCGCCAACAGGAGGAGCTGGGGAGAAGACTCAGCGGCGGCGGACGGTGGTAAGTTATTATACTCCTTACTTATTGAAATTTTTTGGAGTAGGCCCACAAAGGAGTGTATGATGTACTGTACAGTAGTACACAGTACACTAGTATAAGTACACTGTACTGTCAAGAACATTTACTAATTTAGAACTACTTTTTGGGCTATCACGGAGAAGACAGTCAACCTTGACTTTTAATAGCATTAGCAGCGGTACTTCTCTGGTAACCATTTCCCCCCTCTATTTCACTTCAACTCAGCTGGCAAATTTTTTTTGTGAAGCCAAGTCATATCAGATGTAGTTTAGGGATGTGAAGAACGAAAAGTTAAAGAAGGGTGAAACGAAGGACGAGCGAGTCCTAATATTTATGACTGTAAAGAATGGTTTTGTTGAATGCAATTCAACATAAGAAAGAAGACGGCGGTTTCCAAAATATAATGAAAAGGGTGTTAGTTGGTTGTTGACAAAAAGAAATTTTGGTACATTTGAGACATTAAGAAGAATCATAGACGTACTTTGGAAGCCTGGATGTTATCTTCTTTGTCCTCCTCGTCGATAGCAGAGGTGCATGATGTAGTAGAGCAGACGCTGAGTGGATGAAGTATGGCCAGTGGCAGTGCCACCCCTATAGAAAAGTAAGACATTCCTATCCCCACCTGCATGTATTGCTTAAAGTACGAGTCTGCATCATCATGGCCTGTGTCTATATTTCTTGGGTGAAAGCTGAGTGAGCTGCCATTATGGCGGCTACCACAAGTTCACGTACCAGTAATTTCTTTTGCAAAACAAGAGAAAAAAAGTAAAAAAGGCCTTTTTTTAGAACTCTCTGACTATGTATGTAGTAGTGAGTCCACCTATAGTGATGCTAGTGGAATTCCTGAAACTCACAGTGTCACAGGCTTACAAAGACGGCGGAAAGATACATGCCAAAATGTTATACTGTATTTGCTACTTGCTGGTGTTACTGAGTGTCAACCTTCCGTTTAATTATTTTGACTTTATGTGAAAGACTATTGCTACAGTATTTTTCTTTCTTTCTTCATAGATGCTACTCCCAAAAAGCTCACCCGTAAGGAGATGGCTGTCCGGGCAAGGGCCCGTAAGCTGGAGGCTATTTGTGCTGAGTATCGGCGGTTGTGGGCTCGGGAGCATGAGGAGACATCAACATCTACATCCTCCTCCACTGCCCCCGGGTCCACCAGCCAGAAGCCTCCAGCCAAACGGAGCCGTGGCCCGACAGCCTCCCGCCGCCGCCGCACAGCAGCAACAACATCAGCGCCCCCCCCAGATCCTGGATGGTTCGTGTGCGCCGGCTACGCAGAAGAGTGGACTACCTGGAGCGGTTGGCTGAAAAACATCAGCGCCAGCTCCGGGACCTCCGCAAAGAGCAGCGGGACATGCAGCAACAGCTTGCCAAACTACGCCACCGGAGGAAATGAGTGTCCCTTGCCCCTTTTTTAAAGACTTTTGGGGGGGGTGGGAATTGGGTGTTTGGGAAAGGGGACTTTTGGACTTTTTGACATTGGTTGGGTTCGGGAGGGGGGTGAGTTCGGGTAATTTATTTTATTATTGTTGTGCTGAAAACAACACGAATATATATTTTTTAATTATTATTTTTCTTACAAAAACACAGTATACACGTTCATATATTATTTTGTGTGGGGGTTGGCGGTGGTTACTGGATGTTTGTTTTCTTCAAACTTACCAGCATGAATGAAACATCTAGTCCTGAAATGTACCAAAATGCAAGTAACCGAGTTAGTATATTTGGTAGCCCTACTACTGTACTTTACTAGTAGTACGGTCTGCTCTCCTCCCAACTTAGTCCTCCTAGCCCATTATTCTACTACCTCTCCAATATGCTTATCTTACCGACTATGCTTATCAGACTCGGGGTAGCCCCAGGGCTGGCTGCATTGCAAATGGTGATTAAGGTTGGTTGTTGACTTGAATCCTCAACGGATGCAATATCATTGTTGTGCTGGTAGCAGTAGTGGTACACACTGGCAGTATCACCATATTAAAAAAAGAGGAAATTAAACAATGAGTTGCCTGAGCGTAGCATTAGAAACAGTACAATAGATAGTACGGTACAGAACAGTGCCCTAAATTGTAGCCTAAGCAGTGCCAACGTATGGTAAGCATTAAGCATTTGATTGTTCACGTCGTGTAGGAGGAGGATGTTCTTATCAATCCATGATGGCGCACATGAACTTCTGGTTGCTTTGACTTATCCTCCCCAGCAAGTGTGTGTAATTTATTGTTGTTGTCAGTCACACCTCAATGAAATACCACATAGCCCGGGGGAAGAGGGTTAGGGTTTGAAAATTGGATGGGAATGGGTGTTTTTGGGAAAGTTTGGTAGAGAGGAAAAAAAACACAGCATGGACAGTCAAACAACAAATGAAGAGAAACAAATCTTTGGATTTGAAGATATTGATAAATCTTCAAAGGGACATAATGGAAGTGCACTACTGCATGCCAGAAGTTGTTTACTAAATGGATGGTTATTAGCTTACTGAAAAGTAGTACTACTACTTACTGCAACCTACTAGTAACTACGAAGAAACAAGTTGACAGTACAGGGCTGCAGTCATTACACAATTTCACTTGCCTCTCTGCCCTCAGAGAGAATAAACACTTAGAACATTAATTTAGTGTTAAACATAGCAAAGACGTATCGAATAGCTGGAGGGATGAATTTGAAGCAGAGATCAAACAAACGCACAGAGTCACACTCGTAGAAGTAAGTTCAAGTTCACAAGAATATCATTTAACCGCATGCGTGCGGGCGGAATTCCGCTCGTACGCGGAGATATGCGAAACCGCACTTTACGTGACGAGCTGGGCTCGTCATCAGCGTACCAGGAGGCTACCTCATGACGAGCCCAGCTTGTCATCAGCGTGGAAGGGGTTAAAAGATAAGGAGAATTTTGGATACTGTTACTGTTTTTTGTAGTTGTCCCGTTGAATTTGTGAAGTTGATGCATCCAGCCATTCCTCTTATTCGCGGTACTCCTTCATTCCATCGGATGCTCCGTCAATCAATCTTGGTGACCAGACACACTGTACACTGCCTGCCTGATGTGGATTTGCAGATCGCTAATTGTAAGCCTGAGTAGTACATCGATGGCAGAGGGTAAAAGCCTGCCTGTAATTGATGATGGAAAAACACAACAGTAAGTGTTAAAGACACCTCGGAGAAAACAATATATAGGGCACGCTGTGTTGTGCAAAAATTATACTGTCACTTTCAGAGATGACAATCCCCAAAATCTAGAAAACCCCACATTACCCTCCCAAAAACGTGCAGAATAAAATGAGACATTCCAACAAGTGTTCCAAGACCCCACCCAGTCGTAAAAATCTAGAACCCCCGTCCAAACACATGCAATACAATACTGCTAACCCTAGTGAGCCCTAAGTTAAGAATAGTGGCAAACGCTTTTTTTAACTAGGCCAAATCCCCCCTTTCCCACCATGGATTTTCTTCAAACCACTTGCATCCAAAATTACACATTCCCACAAGTGCTCTAAGACCCCAGGCCAGAACCCAGTTGCAAAAATCTAGAACACCCCCAAACACATGCAATACTGCTGCTAACCACAAGTTAAAAAAAGTGGCAAAACGCTTTTCAGCATTGATTGTCTCCAAACCACTTTTATCTGGTATTAGACCTTCCCAGCAATGCCCCAAGACCCGCCAACCCACCCGCAAAAAAGCAGAACACCCCCAAACAGGCAAAAATCAAAAATGGAAAATCTCATACTTAGAATATTTTCGGCCTTCTTTCAATTCTGTCCAAACGCGCTGTGCAACTTGGTCATAACTCCACTTTTCCACCATGGATTTCCTGAAAAGCAAATGCAATCAACATTAGACTGTGCCAGCAGTGCTCCCAGAGCCCAAAACCAGCCAAACACCAGGAACCCCCCAAACAGCACCCCAAAGACAAGCAATTGAGCAAAAACGCAAAAACTTTTTCACCTCTGATTTTCTCCAAAACCCTTTTATCCAGTATTAGACCTTCCCAGCAATGCCCCCGGACCCGTCAACCCAGGCGAAAACAAGTAGAAGACCCCCAAACAGCCAAAAAGCAAAAATACAAAAATGGGGACTTAGAAATTTTTAGGCACATTTCCATAATCACTCCGTGCGCGCTCTGCAGCTAGGCCCTAACTCCCCTTTCCCACCATGGATTTGCTTCAAACCACTTGCAATCAAAACTATCCATACCCAGCATTGCTCCAAGCCCCCCCCCCCCAACCCCCCAAACACCAGGAACCCCCTAAGCAGGCCCCCGAAAACACGAAAGTGAGCAAAAACTCTAAAAAATTAAAAACTTTTTCACCACGTATTTTATCCAAAACACTTTTATCCGGTATTAGACCTTCCTAGCAATGCCCCCAGACCCGTCAACCCAGGCGGAAAGAAGTAGAAGACCCCCAAATAGCCAAAAAGCAAAAATACAAAAATGGGGACTTAGAAATTTTTAGGCAAATTTCCAAACTCACTCCACGCGCGCTTTGCAACTAGGCCCTAACTCCCCTTTGCCACCATGGATTTGCTTCATACCTCTTGCAATCGAAAGTATCCATACCCAGCGTTGCTCCAATACCCCAAAACCCACCCACAAACACTAGGAACCCCCCCAAACAGCACCCCAAAGACAAGCAAGTGAGCAAAAACGCAAAAACGTTTTCACCTCTGATTTTCTCCAAAACACTTTTATCTGGTATTAGACCTTCCCAGCAATGCCCCCAGACCCGTCAACCCAGGGGGAAAGAAGTAGAAAACCCCCAAACAGCCAAAAAGCAAAAATACAAAAATGGGGACGTAGACATTTTTAGGCCAAAATCACTCCGTGCGCGCTCTGCAGATAGGCCCTAACTCCCCCTTGCCACCATGGATTTGCTTCAAACCTCTTACAATCAAAAGTATCTATACCCAGTGTTGCTCCAAGACCCCCCAACCCACCCCCAAACACCAGGAACCCCCCAAACAGCACCCCAAAAACAGGCAAGTGAGCGAAAACGGAAAAACTTTTTCACCATGGATTTAGTCCAAACCAATTTTATCCGGTATTAGACCTTCCCAGCAATGCCCCCAGACCCGCCAACCTGGGCGAAAACCAGATTTACACCCCCAAACAGCCAAAGAGCAAAACCTTAAAAAGTGAGACTTAGCAAATTTCGGGCCAACCTGGAATTCAGTCCAAATGCGCTGTGCAGCTAGGCCCTAACTCCCCTTTTCCACCATGGATTTCCTGAAAAACAAATGCAATCAACATTAAACTGTGCCAGCAGTGCTCCCAGACCCCCCCGACCCAGCACCGCAAATCTAGAACAACCCCAAAGAAACCCCAAAAACCTGCAATACTGGTATATTCAAAACATGGCAAATTGCGCTGTTCACAAAAAACAAACAGCAATTGGTTTCAACAGAGACAAACAGCCATTGCTGTCCACTGCATGCCATTTTCTCATTATTAATTACATGTTATTCTTTTTGTCCGCATCTTCTTCGGAAAGTGAGGGCCCACAGGGCAGCCTCTCCTGTAAATTTCAGAAGTAGGTCTGTCAACAATCAGCAAGCATGTAGTCAGTCAGTTATTTCAGTACCACTTGAGGGGACTCTTCTACGAAGACAAAGTTTGTTTTTTCTCCATAATCCATCCATCTGCCTTGAGGGAAATGGATAGGGGGAGTCTGGAGGAGGAGGATAGAGGAGCATGATTGAGTTGTGAACTTGTGAACATCTGAATGCAGACTGCGGCACCTTCAAATCAATAAGGAAAATAAGATGAAGACAGTGCTGATGATTGACTTATTGTGATTAGGTGGTTAGAGTTCTGTTGTGGTAAAAGTAGCAAAACAAAGAAAGACACACAGGAATAAAAGTGAATAAGTACGGAAAAAAGGAAGTAATTTTCAGGCCTCGAAGTCAGGGAAGCAGAGGTCGTCCTCCAAGTCTATGAATTGAGACGGGAGTAGGTCTGGTGACCGAGAAGAACTTCCGTCGGCGTCGCCTAAGTCGGTGTCCTCTCCTCCTGCGTGCATTCACGTATTTTGTAATCGGGTGGTATGAAGTGCTGATTCATCTTGATTATTGTTAACCTCTCCACATTTTTGGGCAAAAGGCGGGTCCTTTTTGAAGTAACAATGGCACCAGCAGCACTGAAAACTCGTTCAGAAGACACGCTTGCGAGTGGGCAAGACAAATAATTTAGAGCCAGGTTGGTGATCAGTCGCCATAGAGAGCTTTTCGTATACCAATATCCCAATGGGTTCTCATTATGACCGACCTCTGTTGGGTCATCCAGATAGGCCTGCACCACCGACTCAAGGTTCTCCATGGTTGATCCACTTTGCGTACCATCTGCAACCTTTTCATCAGTGGACCTAGCAAGCCCTTGCTGAGTTAGCCAATCCCCTTCCGACAATATTTGTTTGCGGCCTGGTGTAGGTGAGGATGATGATATGGTTGCTGGTGTCGTTAACGGCTGTGAGGTAAAGTGACTCCCTTCAGCCACGGATTGAGAAGCGGAACTTGACGCCGGATGGCCTGCTGATTCAGTTGTACTTGTGCTGCCTCCTTGAAGGTTCTGCCGCTCTTTTTCGAACCGAGTGGCTGACACAGCTAGCCAATGTTTGTACTTTGAAACATCTGCTTCATCAAAAGGAATGAATGCTTTGCTAGCCACTGCCTTTTTGTACCAAGAATAGTGGCACAAATGTAATGTTGTTCTGTATGTATCTTTTTAAGCCTTTCATTGTCAAGTAGGCGCCTTAATAACTTCTCCGCCAAATCATATGCTTCTCGCTTTTCACCATCATCTCGGAACGTTGAAGACACCTCCTTCAGTTGGTGCTCTAGCATGCGCAACAATGGGATAGCTTTGCTCAAAGAACAGTCCTCCCTGCTGACTTCACGTGTGAAGAGCTCAAAAGGACGAAGCATGTCTGTCAGGCTTGCAATTAGCTTCCATTCCTCCAACTCTAGCATCATCTCTTTGTGATTAGAACCCAGTTTAAAGACATACTCATGTATTACCTCCCACTGCTCAGACAGTCGCTGAAGCATGTAAAAGGTTGAGTTCCAACGTGTTGCCACCTCCTGGATTAGTCCTTTGACTGGCAGTTTACGTTCATATTGAAGGCTCCTCAGCTGCTTCCGGGCCTTGAAAGAATGGCTGAAATGTGTGCAGATTCTTCGGCAGATGGTCAGTAATTTGACGACTGCCGCTTCTGTTTTCAAGAAGGCTTGCACCACGATGTTAATACTGTGCACCAAACACAGCACTCTGAAATAGCCACCATGCTCCATGGCCTTAACTATATTACTGCCATTATCCATGGAAACATAACCAACTGTGCGACTTCTTGGATGCAGCCATTCATTGACCTTCCCGTTAAACTACTCCAAAAGGTTAGGTGCAGTGTGCGATTTCTCCATGGTAAACATGCCTACTGTTGCATGTTTGTGAGTAGCTTGAAAAACTTCCTCCGTGTCAACATCTTTGTGTTTTAACTGTTTTTCGACCCCTGCAAAAGAGACCCAGTGTGCAGTGATGCACATGTAATCAAGGGCTTGGCAACTGGTCCACATGTCTGTTGTCATGTGGATAGTGTGAACAGCACTCTTCAGAATAGCTGTGCCAATCACCTCCAGCACATCTTGATGTAGTGCTGGAACAGCAACCCTTGCAAAATAGGACCGGCTAGGAACCTTTCATTTAGGGAAAACTGTTGCCACCAATTCACGAAAACCCACCCCTTCCACGAAAGAGAAAGGGAGAAGGTCCAGCACTAGCATTTTAGCTAGCTTTGCGTTGTACAGACGCACCATTGGGTGGTTGCGTTCAAATGGCGCATCCGACCAAAACATGCTGCTAATGGTTGGCTGGACCATTTTACGTGATGATGATGATGATGATGCAGACTTCAAACCAGTTAGGCTCATTGATTTAGTTTTTTGCATTGGTGTCTGTCCCAGACTCTTAGTGTGCCTCATACATGTTGCAGGGGTAGAGGGTGTGGGCGCTACCACTGCAGTGCTGCTGCCAGGGGTACTGGGTGTACCAGAAAAATGTCTGTCGCTTCTTCACTTCCCCCCTGCACGATCATCAGCCTCTCGTCATCATCAGATGCAATATCAAGGGATACATTTGGATTTGTTTTTGTTTTGGCTTCCTTGATGTCACTTAGGTGCTTATACCACTGGATAGGGTGGTGTTGTTTGAGATGACCTCTCTGGCCTCCGGTACCATAGTTGGTACCAAGCTTACCCCGACTAACTGATACTTTACAAATCAAACAAACGACCATGTTTTCCGTCTTTTTGCTAACAGTAAAGAAGTCCCAAACTGGGGACTGGAGATGTCTGCTGGTGGTGGAGGTGCTACTTTGACTTTCAATGCCAGATGAAGTGGAGGATGGGCGTGGCTGAATTAGTTTCAGTTGTTCACTTACAGCACCACTACTTGAGGTAATGGAGGTCGAGCTGGATGGAGGTCCCTGCCGGCCCTTCTGACGAGAAAATATGGAAGCTGTAGGTCGTGTTGGTGTTGTAGTTAACTGCGTTGGTGGTGGTACCATTGCCACGCCGCCCACATCACGCTCAGCAGCCATTCGGGCTAGGGTTAAAATGTTTGTCTGCTGCATGCCCGCTGTGTCTGGAGTGACGTCTGTGATGACTGGGTCGTCATCGGACTGTTCATCAGCAGAAGACACCACTTCTTGTTCGTCGTCATCACCCATAACTCGAAGCCTTGCGGGAACCTTGCTTTTAGGCTTAGCTACCTTTGTTGGCTCATGGCGTGCCTCACTGTCAGACTGCATTGCTGGGTTCCAATCACGATCAAGGTCATCAGAATGAAGGGGGCTTGAAGAAGAACTTGTAGTAGTAGTAGGAGCAGCCCTCCTTGACCTTTTTCTTGCTGGGGATCTGGAAGACAATGGTTCATTCTCAGGAGGAGTGGCTTCCTCGGATGATACCGCCACTTGAATATCAATTTCCTGATGTGCCCCTACTTCTGGAGGAAAAAGCGTTGTAGGCAGTTGTGCCCGTCCATGAACCTCTAGTTGCAACTCTCCATGCACCTCTACTTGCGCCTCTCCTTGTGCATGTACTTGCGCCTCTCCTTGCCCATATACTTGCGCCTCTCCTTGCGCATGTACTTGCGCCTCTCCTTGCCCATGTACTTGCGCCTCTCCTTGCCTATGTACTTGCGCCTCTCCTTGCCCATGTACTTGCGCCTCTCCTTGCCCATGTACTTGCGATTGTACTAGTTGCACTTGTGGTTGTCCTTGCGGTTGTGATTGTTGAACACTCGCCAGCTGAGTTACACCCGGCGTTGATTGGATGGTAATTTCTTGTGATGAGCCAACATCACTGGTCGATGGTGATTGAACAACCAAAGTGGCTGCCTCAGCAGCACTCATGGTCTTCGACCTAACTTGGGGTGGTGGCACAGACCCCACTGAGGTGAAGGTGCTGCTTCCAGCTTGGTCCCCGGCGGACACCGCTGCTGCTGCAGGCGTAGTTTTTTTCCCCAAAAAAGGTGTCGGTGGGCACACCAGTCTCCTTGGTAGGTGGTGCCACTTGCTTCTTCTGCTCCTTCTTACTGGCAGTGGCACTGGCAGCTTTCTTCGCTGAGGCGCTACGGCCACCTTTCTTTGGTCCCATCTTCTTCAGATGTCAGAACAGCAGGCCGCAGTTGCACGAGTTGCAGAGTTGTCTTGTCTGTGGCCACACGTGACGTCGCGTGACATTGTGCTGTACACACCGCTGCAGGACTACATCCTGGCACTGGTGGTTCTCTTGTGCACCTAAAAGCAATGGAAGACAGAAGAACATCAGTTATACACCCCAAAAAGTCGAAAAAACACATATGAATCACCACAATCCCATGCCATCCATGCCCTCAATGATGTTTAAATTCATGTCTTATTGAGGCGCTAGAATCATGTGGACTCACGCAACGTGTTAGCGGAGCTACCCATCGTGCGGGCCACACATTGGACGGCATCTTTTCCAATGACCCTCGTTTGACCATCAAGGATCCGGTGTACCTATCTTGGTCTGATCATCTTGCGGTTCCTTTTCTTTTGGAATACCATAGGGTGGACTCCTGCAAAAAAGGGAATCACGTTATGGAAACTGCCAGAAACCTTAGGAGTATTAGCAGTGATTCCTTCGTGCCTTGGGCTGCTAGCCTCTCTACCACTGGCTTGGACAGCGTACAGACCGCAGTAGGTCATTTTAAACAGGTTACTACTGAGGCCTTGAATAAACTGGCCCCAGTACAGTCCCGCCACCGAGCCAGAAAGAGACCATCTGCCCCGTGGTTCTCGGACTCCCTCAGACTTCTCAGGCAAGAAGTGAGAAGAAAGGAGAGGCTCTGGCATGCTAGCTGGGACTTTAAGAACAAGGAAGCCCATAAACTCCTTGTTAGGAAATATAAAGCTGAGATTGTGCTGGCCAAACAAGACTACTTTGTAACTCTGACAACCTCGCTTTCCTCGCCGAAGGAGCTCTTTAAAACCGTAGACTCTTTAATCAACCTGCAAGCCCCTGATCCCGTTATTCCCTCGCAGGACCTATGCGACAGGATTGCCTCCTTTTTCCACTCCAAAATACAGGATATCCACCTAGCTCTCGAGGAACAAAGAGTTTGTATCAGTGTGCCCACCGCTCGGGTTGAGATGAACATGATCACTACTGACATCTCCCCACTGTGCACCCTGGACTCTTTTCCCCCGCTGGCCTTGCAAGATCTGGAGATCCTGCTTAATAAGATCAAGTCTGGCTCTCCCTTGGATACCTGCCCACTGAAAATCATCAAGCAGTGTAGGGAGACCCTCTTACCACCGTTGCTAGAAATTATGAATCTAGCTATTAGAGATGGTATTTTCCCTTTGGAGTGGAAGAAGGCGGTAGTAAAACCCCTGTTAAAGAAGGCCTCCCTTGATCCGGAGGTTCTAAAAAACTTCCGTCCTATCTCGCTGCTTCCTGCCCCAGCGAAGATGCTTGAGGCACATCTTAACAAGCATCTCGCTGTTTTTGTAGAAAGCTCGGGATGTCTGGACTCCTCCCAGCATGGATTCAGGAGGGAACACAGTACCGAGTCAGCCCTCACCATCGTGCTCGATAAGATCCGCACGTCAGTGGATGGGGGCCAGACCTCCCTCCTGGTCCTGTTAGATCTAACTGCGGCTTTCGATACCCTCTCCCCCTCAGTACTTACATCTCGCCTGAGGGAGGTGGGAGTGAGGGACGCAGCTTTAGATCTTTTGACTTCCTTCCTTACTGGGAGAGAACAAAGAGTCAAGCTGGGGGAGTTCCTATCTCCATCCCGACCAGTGCTGTGTGGGGTCCCCCAAGGGTCGGCACTCAGCCCGACCCTTTTTAACATCTATGTGACCCCACTAGCCAGACTAATAAGATCTTTCGGGATGGAGGTAGTCTCTTATGCAGATGACACCCAAATACTCGTCTCTCTCCCCCATTCAGATGTGCTAATCGCCTCCAAGTTTAGATCTTGTATGGAGGCGGTTGGTCATTGGATGATTCAGAACTCTCTTAAACTGAATGGGGAGAAGACTGAGGTGATGGTGTTTGGGGGAAAAGAAAACATCTGGTCAGCCAACTGGTGGCCTGACTCCCTAGGCATATGCCCTTCCCCTACAACATCTGCTAAGAATCTCGGGGTGATGATAGACCCTGCCCTTGACATGGCTAGTCAGGTGAGTAGAACCGTTTCCACCTGCTAGGGGTTGATTCACACCCTGCGTAGGATCAGGAAATATCTCTCCTTACAGGCCAGAAAGCAAATAGCCGTCGCGCTTATAGGTTCTCGCTTGGACTACTGTAATGCGCTGTATGCTGGGCTAAACCGGAGCCACCTGCAGCGCTTACAGGTAGTCCAAAACGCCATAGCTATATTTGTCCTGGATATTCCTAGACGCTCCTCGGCCACTGCGGCCAGGAAAACGTTGCATTGGCTACCAGTAGAACATCGAATCCGATTTAAAGTCTTATGTATGACCTACAGAGCCATCGCTAAAAATAGCGACACGGGAATTGGGTCTATCATCTCCCACTACACCCCCGGAAGGAACTTGCGTTCCTCCGGGAAATCGCTTCTGACAGTCCCCCGCGTACGAAGAGCTAAATGGGGTGGCAGGGCTTTTTCCACTCTAGCCCCTAAATGGTGGAATGATCTTCCTTTGGACCTGAGATCCCTTCCGTCTTTACAGAAGTTTCGTACTGCCCTAAAAACTCGCTTCTTCCGGCAAGCCTATATGTAAGGACGTCTGTTTCAATTTTTGATCTCATTGTTAGGCGCCTTGATACCTGCGGGTTATTGTCCATGCGCGTTATAAATTTTTATCATATCATATCATATCATCAAGACACCCCCACAGAAAGACTAGGCCCATGCACCACTGAGTACCCCTCGGCATAATGGATGAAAGCTAGGCAAAATGGGTGCAGACCTGAGCACACTGCCTGCCTTCAAAATGGCCCCTTGACCCCCAGCACATGGCCAGGCCCTGCCTGTACCAGCCCTCAAAATGGCCCCCACCCACATGGCCAGTCCCCAAAAACACCCCAAAAAATCGAAAAACACATAACAATCACAACAATCCCATGCCATCCATGCCCTCAATGATGTTTTAATTCAAGACACCCCACATAAAGACTAGGCCCATGCACAACTGAGTACCCCTGGGCATAATGGTTAAAAGCAAGGCAAACTGGGTGCAGGCCTGAGCACACTGCCTGCATTCAAAATGCCCCCTTGACCCCCAGCACATGGCCAGGCCCTGCCTGTACCAGCCCTGAAAATGCCCCCCACCCACATGGCCACTCCCCAACAACACACCAAAAAAACAAAAAACACATAAAAATCACCACAATCCCATGCCATCCATGCCCTCAATGATGTTTAAATTCAAGACACACCACAAAAAGACTAGGCCCATGCACCACTGAGTACCCCTGGGCATAATGGATTAACGCTAGGCAAAATGGGTGCAGGCCTGAGCACACTGCCTGCCTTCAAAATGGCCCCTTGACCCCCAGCACATGGCCAGGCCCTGCCTGTACCAGCCCTCAAAATGGCCCCCACCCACATGGCCAGTCCCCAACAAAACCCCAAAAAATCGAAAAACACATATAAATCACCACAATCCCATGCCATCCATGCCCTGAATGATGTTTAAATTCAAGACACCCCACAGAAAGACTCGGCCCATGCACCACTGAGTACCCCTGGGCATAATGGTTGAAAGCAAGGCAAACTGGGTGCAGGCCTGAGCACACTGCCTGCTTTCAAAATGCCCCCTTGACCCCCAGCACATGGCCAGGCCCTGCCTGTACCAGCCCTCAAAATGGCCCCCACCCACATGGCCAGTCCCCAACAAAACCCCCAAAAATCGAAAAACACATAAAAATCACCACAATCCCATGCCATCCATGCCCTCAAGGATGTTTAAATTCAAGACACCCCACAGAAAGACTAGGGCCATGCACAACTGAGTACCCCTGGGCATAATGGTTAAAAGCAAGGCAAACTGGGTGCAGGCCTGAGCACACTGCCTGCATTCAAAATGTCCCCTTGACCCCCAGCACATGGCCAGGCCCTGCCTGTACCAGCCCTCAAAATGCCCCCCACCCACATGGCCACTCCCCAACAACACACCAAAAAAACGAAAAACACATAAAAATCACCACAATCCCATGCCATCCATGCCCTCAATGATGTTTAAATTCAAGACACACCACAAAAAGACTAGGCCCATGCACCACTGAGTACCCCTGGGCATAATGGATGAACGCTAGGCAAAATGGGTGCAGGCCTGAGCACACTGCCTGCCTTCAAAATGGCCCCTTGACCCCCAGCACATGGCCAGGCCCTGCCTGTACCAGCCCTCAAAATGGCCCCCACCCACATGGCCAGTCCCCAACAACACCCCAAAAAATCGAAAAACACATATAAATCACCACAATCCCATGCCATCCATGCCCTGAATGATGTTTAAATTCAAGACACCCCAGAGAAAGACTAGGCCCATGCACCACTGAGTACCCCTGGGCATAATGGTTGAAAGCAAGGCAAACTGGGTGCAGGCCTGAGCACACTGCCTGCATTCAAAATGGCACCTTGATCCCCAGCACATGGCCAGGCCCTGCCTGTACCAGCCCTCAAAATGGCCCCCACCCACATGGCCAGTCCCCAACAACACCCCAAAAAAATCGAAAAACACATAAAAATCACCACGAACCCATGCCATCCATGCCCTCAAGGATGTTTAAATTCAAGACACCCCACAGAAATACTAGGCCCATGCACCTCTGAGTACCCCTGGGCATATTGTTTGAAAGCAAGGCAAACTGGGTGCAGGCCTGAGCACACTGCCTGCTTTCAAAATGGCACCTTGATCCCCAGCACATGGCCAGGCCCTGCCTGTACCAGCCCTCAAAATGGCCCCCACCCACATGGCCAGTCCCCAACAACACACCAAAAAAACGAAAAACATATAAAAATCACCACAATCCCATGCCATCCATGCCCTCAATGATGTTTAAATTCAAGACACCCCATAGAAAGACTAGGTCTATGCACCACTGAGTACCCCTGGGCATAATGGTTGAAAGCAAGCAAACTGGGTGCAGGCCTGAGCACACTGCCTGCATTCAAAATGGCCCCTTGACCTCCAGCACATGGCCCGGCCCTGCCTGTACCAGCCCTCAAAATGGCCCCCACCCACATGGCCAGTCCCCAACAACACCCCAAAAATCGAAAAACACATAAAAATCACCACAATCCCATGCCATCCATGCCCTCAATGATGTTTAAATTCAAGACACACCACAAAAAGACTAGGCCCATGCACCACTGAGTACCCCTGGGCATAATGGATGAACGCTAGGCAAAATGGGTGCAGGCCTGAGCACACTGCCTGCCTTCAAAATGGCCCCTTGACCCCCAGCACATGGCCAGGCCCTGCCTGTACCAGCCCTCAAAATGGCCCCCACCCACATGGCCAGTCCCCAACAACACCCCAAAAAATCGAAAAACACATATAAATCACCACAATCCCATGCCATCCATGCCCTGAATGATGTTTAAATTCAAGACACCCCAGAGAAAGACTAGGCCCATGCACCACTGAGTACCCCTGGGCATAATGGTTGAAAGCAAGGCAAACTGGGTGCAGGCCTGAGCACACTGCCTGCATTCAAAATGGCACCTTGATCCCCAGCACATGGCCAGGCCCTGCCTGTACCAGCCCTCAAAATGGCCCCCACCCACATGGCCAGTCCCCAACAACACCCCAAAAAATCGAAAAACACATAAAAATCACCACGAACCCATGCCATCCATGCCCTCAAGGATGTTTAAATTCAAGACACCCCACAGAAATACTAGGCCCATGCACCTCTGAGTACCCCTGGGCATATTGTTTGAAAGCAAGGCAAACTGGGTGCAGGCCTGAGCACACTGCCTGCATTCAAAATGGCACCTTGATCCCCAGCACATGGCCAGGCCCTGCCTGTACCAGCCCTCAAAATGGCCCCCACCCACATGGCCAGTCCCCAACAACACACCAAAAAAACGAAAAACATATAAAAATCACCACAATCCCATGCCATCCATGCCCTCAATGATGTTTAAATTCAAGACACCCCATAGAAAGACTAAGTCTATGCACCACTGAGTACCCCTGGGCATAATGGTTGAAAGCAAGGCAAACTGGGTGCAGGCCTGAGCACACTGCCTGCATTCAAAATGGCCCCTTGACCTCCAGCACATGGCCCGGCCCTGCCTGTACCAGCCCTCAAAATGGCCCCCACCCACATGGCCAGTCCCCAACAACACCCCAAAAATCGAAAAACACATAAAAATCACCACAATCCCATGCCATCCATGCCCTCAATGATGTTTAAATTCAAGTCACCCAACAGAAAGACTAGGCCCATGCACCACTGAGTACCCCTCGGCATAATGGTTGAAAGCAAGGCAAACTGGGAGCAGGCCTGAGCACACTGCCTGCATTCAAAATGGCCCCTTGACCCCAGCACATGGCCAGGCCCTGCCTGTACCAGCCCTCATAATGGCCCCCACCCACATGGCCAGTCCCCAACAACACCCCAAAAAATTGAAAAACACATAAAAATCACCACAATCCCATGCCACCCACACCCACAGAAAGACTTGTCCATGCACCACTCACTACCCCTGGGCCTACTGGCTAGTGAGGCTTTACAGGCACCCCAAAATTTAAAAAAACAACAACATATAACAGTGAGCTAAAATTCCATGACATAAATGAGAATTAAGTTAAAAAAAAATCAGAGAAACAGTTGAATCATGCACCCATGACTAACCCTGGGCCTACTGGATGCTGTGGCTAGCTACCCACCACAATATATATTTTGTTAAAGTTGTGAAAAAAGTTTTAGAACTGTAGTTGCCTCAACTGCAATGCCCCAAACTTACTTGTAAAATCTCAAGTCCAAAAGTGATCCAAACTCCAAAGTCCAAAAAGTCCTCAAATACAAATATCCAGCAGCAGTCACAGAAAGTAATCCTTCCAGCTCCACAGCCAAATGAAAAGTGACCAGTACATGGACAAAGCACTGGGAGGAGCCTGCTAAACACGAACAGGAAGTTGGAGATTCTGGGGCACTTCCTTCCTCCCACCACACCCCAAAAAATGGACTCCTGCACCAAAAAGTGCAGCCAAATGTCAATCTGAGGATTTATTCTGATCAAAATCATCATTTTCACAAGGTTTATGCTTCCTGCGGTGGAATTCTTGTGAAGAATTGCAATTTTTGCAATTTCGGGAACTCGAACTGTAAAAACCTTCACTTGATAAGTCGTACCCTAAAAATAGGACATTGAGGAGGGCAATTCGTGATTTCTTAAAATTAAATTTATACCCTTCAGAAGCAAACCCAAGTACTATGGTGTTCACTCTTTTCAAGTGTACATCCAAATCGTCATCTGTAAGATAGATGTCATCAACATAAGATAATGCCTCATCGTTGTACATCTGTAGTAAGTCTGTTACTTTGGCTGAAAATAACCCTGGACTATTCTTGAATCCCTGGGGGAGACGGCAAAATTGTCGCTGTGTCCCCAAGATTGAGAAAGCGGTCAGGTGTCTGCTTCCTGGTGCAATGTTTAGACAGAAAAAACCATTTGAAATGTCCAATGTGGTTTTATATTTTTTGTGCATGATGTTATTCATCAGTGCCGCACTATGTGCATTTTGTACTGCAAATGTTTTACAACAGGAGTTTGGGTGTCGGTAATCCAAAACTAGACGATATGAATTGTCTGGTTTGGAGAGAGGAAACAAAGGATTGTTCATAGATGAGGTGCATGTTTCAATCACCCCATGATATTCAAGTTGATTTAAAATCTCCCTGACTTGTTTTTTAGCTTCCTGTTTAATAGGGTACTGTCTCTGAGCAGTAGGTTGGTTTTTTAACTGTATTTTGTAGTGAGGAGAGTCCTCATCCCATCCTACGTAATTTTTATATAATGCTGGAGCTTGAGCTACAGCCCATTTCCCTGCATATGTATATTTTTTATGAATTGGAATGTGATTTGAGAAGGCTGGCATAATCATTTCTTCGCCGTGTGGGCACTCCCTAACAACAACAGGTGGCCAGTATTTTTCAGCGAGAAGTATGTCATAACCTTTGGAAAGCTTGTCCCAAAAGAGAGCTTTTATTTTTCTAGTTATGTCCCCCTCCATCCGGAGTGTCATTTCATATAACTTGTGGGGTGTACTAATCCTGGTGTCGGCAGTTTCAACTTGAATGTATTCATTCAAGTCCACTGTCTCCAGATGATCCATCAGGATCTTGCGAGCTATGGTCTCTTCTGCTGCACTGTCTAGCATTGTCTGAGCCCATTCCCCGTTCTTGAGTTGTGTCCTCAGAATCCTCGGCATGTTTAACTTTTATGCTTGCTACCTTCTTCTTTGAAAATTGAGCTTTTTTACTTTGGTGAACGGGTTCTTTGTCTTTGGACTTGACACGTTCTTCTTTGTTTCTGACCGTCCTCTTCTTTCTGATTTCTGTGAAGAAGTCTGAAAAGATCGAGAGGGACGTGTGTCATTATCTTGACATCTATCAGGTTTTCTTAAAGTATCCCTATTTCTAAGGTTATATCTTTTTTCAGAGGGCTCCCGTGGGGGAGATCTTCCTCCCAGTTCAGGAGATCTAACTCTCCGTTGGGGCGACCTTCCTCTGGGCTTAGAACGCTTCTCTCTAGGAAGTGTCTGTTTATTATTTTCCCACTTCTTTCTAGGAGTAGTGAGATTGTTTTTAATAAAAACTTTTTCAGGATTTTCCATTAATTGTGGTTTTAGTGGTTTCCAACCCAAACTATCACTACCAAATTCTTCATTGGATTTTTCAATGATTCTGGCAAGCTCATATGGTTGTTCAGTAATGTCTGTTTCTTTTAATTTCTGGTGGTTTGCCACTGATGCTGCTTCACCTCTAATGTTGGCTAGTAGTATAGCCGACACCTGTTTGAAATGTTTCAGTAATTTCATACCTAGATTTAAAGCTGGTTCTGGACCGTATTCATTTTGAATCTGCCTTAAAACATCTGGGATTACCGCTATGGACGGAACACCATGTGTTTTTGTGTAGATTGAAGCAAAGACTGGGTCCCAAGTGTCACAATCCTCTATGTGTGGTGCAATCCCCATAGGTAAACAGATTGTCAGAAACCTGTGTTTCTCATGAGGTGTACTATTAGGAAATACTACCTCGATTTGAGTAATTTTTTGTGCTCATCAAAACAGAATTTGTTCCCTTTTGGCAGGCAACTTTTCAATGAACGATTGTATAGTCTGTGGTGTTATTTTATTTGTGTTCCCCTGGTGAGGGGTGTGCTGTGGAATTTTTACAGCTGGTTGGACTGTTAATGTCCGCATGACATATTGGACCAATTTTCTATGTATTTTAATTAACTGTTTTAGCTGTGCTAACATTTCTACATCTGACATCCTTTCAATGTCTGGATGTGGTGTATAGCTGGCTAGTACCGGCCATGTAGCTCTAGGTCTACCTAGTGGACCGAGCCTGGTAATGTGATTTTCATGTTTTAGGGCGCCTTTAAACCAGAGCTGATGCTCTTGGTAAGTTAATAGAATTTCAATGTCCTTGAAGGGAACGTATTCCGTTGGAGGTTCCTTTGCTCTGTAGTAGTGGAACTCTCGTGTTCCTGCATTTGCTGCTCGAAACTGAATCCATGAATAGAATACCTCTGTCTGCCGATATTCATGTGCCTCTATGACAAAGATTACTCTGCCTCCTCTTGCTGATACTCCATTATTTATCAGTTTGTAAGTTATACTTTTCCTTACATTTACCGAGAGCAGTATAGCATCCCTGTCATTTTCTAGTATTTCAGCGTCATCTAAGATCGCTTGAGGTGCTGCTGCAGCTAATTCTTCATCAGTAACCATTATTTTTTACTTATTGAAGAGTATGCAGAATAAGTTTCAAGGAAACAAAGATTAGGTGCACAATATTTTGGAACACTGTATCCTGTAACGTTGAACATACCAAAAACTAATACATAGGATTTTTCGTCCTACTCAGTTTTGGCGGATATTATCCTTTCACCCACTCCAGACGTCTTTTGGAGTTTTCACGGGAGAAAGGGGGTCTGTGTGAATAGCACGAATGGGTTACTTTAGTATCTAGCAATAAATTATCGCCATACCAAACGTTGAGCGCCATGTAGTGTAGTTCCTATATTCCCAATAGGCTCTGCGCATTGGAATAATATATACTGCAGCTTAGACGTAGGGCTAAGGTCAACTAGGTCTCTGCCGAATATAATTGACTTAATTATGTGTGAGGTCACTAGAAACTTTCTCGAAAGTACAAAAAGGGATTAGTTTCTGACAACCATATAACATGACAACTATGTTTCCCAAGAATAAGAAATCAATCTTCAGAGTCGTGGAAACAATAGATAACTATTTTACTCAGTCAATCGTGTATACTTAGTTTCACCAGAGTTGCTGAGAAATTAGAGAGACGGGCGTTTTCAATAAAAGGTATTTATTGAACAGTCTTCTATCTCAAGCATTAGAAATGTACTGCTACAATAGTAATGCTGGTTATAAAGTACAAGGCATATAATACGAACAGTATTATACAGTAGCACTGTAAAAGCATGATATGGTTTCTAAGCCATAAGTTGCTTTAAATAGATAAAATGCATAAAATACATACAATGATAAAAGAGATTTCTAAAAGTACTCAACTGGTGCTTCTAAAATACGCCTACCCCGATGTACCTGACCTAAGCCTAGCACAAGGGAAGAAATAAGTTTAGGAGTAGTTTTTAAGTTTAGTATTCTTTGCCTAGAATTTGCCAAGAGTCTAATCAAGAATTCTCTAAGGGTCTAATCAGCTCCGTACCTTGGTTTAGAATGAAGGAGGTCTTGCATCTCTCTCTCAGGACTCGACCTCCCAGATACCCGCAAGGGTAAGCTGGAAACACTGGAGCTGGATTTCTCGGCAAGAGAAGAAACAGCGTCTCTCAGTGTGTCTGCTGAAGGGTCGGCTTCCTTTGGCACTTCTGCTGCAGGGCGTCGGGCAAGTAGGTAGTCGATCTGCTACAAGAACCACCGTGTGTTAGTTTGGGCAAATGTAGGCATATTTATACCATGAAGGTGCCGAGTTTGACGCATGATTGGACTTAATAACATCACTCAAAGGTTCAATTCCCAGAAAACTCCAGGATTTCTTGGATAACTTAATATTCAAGCAGGGGGAAGATCCTAGCTGCTGAAGGCGGGTTTTTCCAAGAAATCGTTGTGAATTCTCGGAACTTAGTGGAAGTAGCCTTGCCGTATTTGGGCTGTAAGGATCAGGCCAAATATGGTAATGATTTCTATGCCTATATAAGGATAGGGTAAAGTATACCTATATAAGGGCATGAATCGGGAAAAGTTACAGTAGGGTCCTAGATTCATTTACAACACCCACTCCACGATCTTAAGTTCAATAAGACTAGACCTATAAGCACTGATCAATCTAAAGTAAGTGTTCACAATCCCACCCAAAATACAAATTTGCATTTGAAAAGGCTTGTTTACATGAAAAAACAAAAGTGAAAGTACACTGTATGAGCTAATAAGAAAGCATACCTTAAAATATTTACAAAGCAAAATAAACATATACATTCATGAAATGTCTCTTAAGTCTGTACAGAAAAGAAAAATTAAATCGAGACCATTCCATAGCATAATATTTGAAACCATTGTGTTATGAGGGCTAGGCCAAAATATTGTCAGCAGGAAGTTCTATAAAGAAATCTTGTTCTCTATGAATAGTTCTACTTTAAGCAGAATACTCTGTGCCAAAAAAATTACTAATTTTGGAAAAAGTCCAAAGGTTGCATTTGTAGAAAAGTTCGTAAGCCGGAGGGTTTGTTTTTGAAAAATGAAGGACGAATTTCAGAGTTCAGGGAACGTCGTGTCAATATTATCAAAAGTTATTTTCAGAGTCAGGAGAAAACATCAGATCATCGAGGCTGGCAAAGAAGCCGCCTACCGTAGTAGGCGAAAGTGGAACTACTTGATTAAGCAGATGACATGAGAGACCGTCTGGCATTACAGGCATAGCCCTGGAGTGGATAAAGAACTTCCTAAGTGACAGGAGACAAGTGGTGACCTTGGGGGAATTCCGTTCCAGTTAGAAACCACTGTCAACGGGAGTGCCTCAAGGTTCCAGCTTGAGTCCGACATTGTTTAATGTCTATACCGCACCTCTGATAAAGTTGATATCGTCATTCGGCATGGATATAATAGCATATGCCGACGATACACAACTTGTCCTGGTAATGGATAAAGATAACCAGGTTTGGGAGGAAAAACTCAAATGTTGCCTAACGGCCACCTTTGACTGGATGCGGAGAAACCACCTAAAATGCAACACAGGCAAAACTGAGATCATGCCAATAGGCCCAAAAAATGATTTAATTCCCAGACTATGGTGGCCCGAGAAGGCAGAAATACCGCCTCACACCACCATCTCGGCCCGCAACCTTGGGGTACACTTTGACGCCGACCTGTCCTTCAAACAACAGGCAGCAAAAGTGGCAGGCACCTGTTTTGAGGTGATAAAGGGGCTCAGGAAGTTCTTTGACTTGCTGCCCTTTGAAGCAAGGAAAACAGTTACGGTTGCATTAGTGACATCACATATTGATTATTGCAACAGTCTGTATGCTGGCACCAATAAAGCGGTCACCCATAAACTCCAGATGGTACAGCATGCGGCAGCAAGGCTGGTTTTAAAGTGGCCGAGAAAATCCTCAGCAACCAAAGCTCTTAACGCATTACATTGGCTGCCTATAACAAAAAGGGTCTTGTACAAAGTACTTGTAATTACCTTTCGAGCTGTCCACGATTTAGGCCCTCTATACCTAAGAAAAAAATTCGTAAGATACTGTCCAACTCGAGCATTACAATCCTTAAATGCCAACCTACTTACCGTTCCAGGGTTCAGACTCAAAACCCGAGGGGGCAAATCCCTGGCGGTACTAGGGGCACAAGCGTGGAATGTCCTCCCCCCCACACCTAAGAGCACTGGACAAGGAACTAGATTTCCGTAAACAATTAAAAACCTGGATTTACAACCTTCCAGACACAACTGCCAGAGCTCTAGTGTGATTCCGGTCCTGGTTAAACCAAGCAGGAAGGTAATATCTGACATCAGGTTGACTATGCAGGGGCGCCGACATGCTCCTTGGAGCGATTGTAGCGCGGTATAAATGGGCAATTACATTACATTACATTACAGATCAAATGCGCATAGGTGTGGATCATTGCCGTCAGCATAGGAAGCATTAGCAACGTCAGCAGTCGATGTTACCTGTATGCCTGTAGTTTCTGGTACCTCACCCGCAGTTAAACTTGTCGGTGAGACCTCAATGAATGCCGTCATCAGAATTGGCAGCTGTTGGGGGCAACACAATGCATGAGTCGTTACAGGACCTAGCAAAGCATTAAAATCCGATGGCAGTACTGATGGAAGTGTAAGACAGGTGTCCAACACGCATTCTTCTCCGCAAAGCAGGCATCGAAGAACAGGTAAGATGCAATCTTGCCAGATTGGTCTGAAAAAAAGATACCATGTGGTGTTAAGGTCTCTTAAACGAGCCAAGCCGAGAATCTGTGTTATCCGCTCACGATACCTCATTGCACGGAGGGCTTCTTCCATGGATATCTGGGTATTGTTGTTTGTCGGACTTGCCATATCGAAGCAGGAGAAATAAAAATAGTATCCCAGCTACGAGTCCCAAGACGAGAGGTAGTCCGCTGAACACAGAGTGTACGAAATTTGGAAAAATGCCGAGGACCGCTTCAAAAGGTGCTAACAGTCCCGAAAAAATTGTCTTAAATACATGTGCGATTCCGCTGGTATCAGACATGTTTAAGATTTGGCTCAACGTTTCTACAAAATGCATAGGACAATTTGTTGATAATAGGGCATGTATCTCTGCCGAAGTCCTTGCGACTTGCAGATCATACATTTCTCTAGACGAGGTCAGTGGCACAGTTTTTTGCAAAATAATGGCTTTCATTCTGCTTAAAGTGTCAATCCGTATAGAAGAGATATTCAGTGAAGGCCATAACGCCGTCCCACTGTCTGACTTGTTCCTTGGATACAATACTTGCATACAACAAGTAACCCTGGAGGACACACTAACGAGATAACGTTTTCCTGGCAACATGCCACAACAGCTGTGATCATTCAGTAAAACGTAGCTGCCATTGGATAGCTGTCTGAAAATTGGTTCAATTACTGTGGAGGGAGTTCCGTGCAGGTGGCATGAAAGTTTATTTGCAGAACCATCGCAGGCTCCATGTAAATTAATACATTGGCACAAAAGTGTACCACTTAGTGAATTTTTACAATATTTACCACTAAGGAATACCTCTGTTCCCCTATTCCAACATTTGTGTGTGTAAGGTAAAGTCCAGGTTGACTTAATGTATTCTTTACCCAACCTTTCATACAGGCCCGCTGGTATATGCTGCAGGCAATACTGAAATTGGAAAATCGTCACCGGTATTGTTATGGTGCCATGAATTATCCATTCAGTGACAGATTTCTCAGAAACTGTCAATGGCAACCTTTCCAGTTTTCAATGTTCAGCACCGTATAGTCTGCTCCTTTTTGTGCCAAAGAGATTTTGTAGTGTAGTTCCTATTATCCCAATAGGCTCTGCGCATTGGAATAATACCTTCAATAGTATAGGCCTAGACCAGACGTTAACTAGGTCTTCTATTGTCAATATTAGACTTAAAGTTTTGGGTTTGCCAGCTAGCTCAGAGTTCACTAGAAACTTTCTCGAATAGGCAAGGAGGAGTTGAACCTCCCTGGATAGACAAGAAGGGATTTAGTTTCTGACAACCATAGAACATGACAACTTTGCTCTCCCCTAACCAAGAGTGTATCTCTAGAGTCGTGTGAAAACAAAAGACAACTTATTTTACTCAGTCAGTACGTGCATTCTTAGTCTCACCAGATTGTAGAGAAAAGGAAGAGACGGGCGTGTTCAATAAAAGATGGTATTTATTGATCAGTCTCTTTTCTCATACAAGAGAAATGGATCGATATTATTGCAATACTTATGGTTAAGTAAAGTGCATACATTAAAAGCAGAAGTATAAAATAATACTGTAAAAACATTTATATGGTTTCTAAGCCATATGATGGTTTAAAATGAATAAAATGGATACATACATATATACATTTGACTAATCGTACTCAACTGGTGTTTCTAACTACGCCTACCCCAGTGTACCTGACCTAAGCCTAATACGTGGGCGGGAATAGAAAGTAACAGTTTAAGTTAAGTTTGTTTTGCCAAGTGACTAACTCAAGAATTCTCTGCGAGGGGTTATTCAGTTCTGTACCTGGAAGTTAGGATGAATGAGGGATGGTATCTCTCGTCTCTGGTCTCGATATTCCAGGCTGCCTGCGAGGGCTGCCCAGAAGCGCTGGAGCTGGATTTCTCGGCAGGAGAAAGGCAGCGCCTCGTTTTCAGCGCGTCAGGAAGGCGGGGCTGCGCCAGCGGGGTCTGCTCTGCTCTGGGCTTCGGAATGTCTGGCTGCTCCGATCTCGTCACCACCGCGTGTGTTTGCTTAAGGCAATACCGGTAATATTTATACCTTTAAGGTGCCGAGATTGACGTAAGGATGGACATAGATACGTCAATAAGGATGTCATACGAACTGGTCGTTAGCACATTCTTTTGCTGAAGTTCTCGGTGAAATCAAAACAATGGCCGCAGGGTTTTTCCCAGGTTGTCATAGGTTTGATTTGTTTTGAGAACTCCGTATGCCTTATCAGGGGCTGGAGGAATATCGCTTGTCTAATTAGATGGCAAGCGTTATGACCTAATCAGATAACACGTTCCTGTGCCGTGGTATGGCTTGATCAGATAACGGTTTCTGCATCATGGGATGGCTGCTAGTTAACTTGCTAACCAGAACAGGGTCAGGAATAGGGGGATCGATACAGAACCTATAGGAATACATCACACTCACTCCACGCTAACTATGGCCATATTTACTAATCTAGGCATAGTAAAACATACTGTAGAGTATCGTGTATACCTCACCACCCCAAAATACATTTAATGCATTTCGAAAATATGCAATATACGGAAAAAGCAGTCCTATCTACTATATGCACTCAAGCTGTAGAATAATGCTAAAGTAATCACGCATATGTATACATTATCACTATTTGAATAAGTGAATTACACATGAAATGGCTCTTAATACAGAAAAAAGGTTCGAGACCATTTCATCACAGAATAATATAATTATGAACATACCAGCGGGCAGCTAATGTCTATAAAGTGTCTAAAAATAGAAATTTTAGTTCTCTAAGAATAGTCCCTACTTTAAGCAGAAGATAAGTGTCCCGAAAAAATCGTAAAAATATTTTTGGGGCTGCTGAAAAAATTGCTGTCCGTGAACTGGAGGGAAAATTGTTCATGTTATTTTGCTATTCTAGTTGAAGGCCAAATTCAGGGAACGCCGTGTGCGAGCTTGCTCAAAAGTCTCTATTTCTGCTCTGGTGAGAACATCATATCATTTAGACTGTCGAAAAAGCTATCAACAGCTTCCTGGGAGAGTTCCACTAACTCGGAAAAAGGTGTAACCATGCATTTGTGTGCATGATTGTCTCCATTGACGTTTTGATTAGGATTGCTGACAGAAGGTCGTACCTGATCGATGCTGCTTTCATCTTGAACTTCACTACCCCTTAATCGTAGTGGTGAAGTTTCCACGAATGCCGTCATCAGGATTGGTAGCCGTTGAGGGCAGCACAAAGCATGGGCCGTTATCGGACCCAACAATGTTTCTGCATCCATAGGCGCATCCGATTGTAGCGTCAGACAGGTGTCCAACACGCATTCTTCTCCGCATAGCAAGCACCTTAATACAGGTAAAACACATCGATGCCACATTGGTCGAAATGAAAGAAACCAAGTCATGTTCAGGTCTCTAAGCCGGGATAGTCCTAGGATTTTTGATATCCGGTCCCGGTATCCAATGGCTCGGATTGTTTCTTCCCTTGTCGCAGGTGTTTTGTCTGTGACACGGTTTGCCATAACGAAATATAAGGACTAAGAATAGGATTCCTGCAATTAGTCCCAAAATGAGGGGAAGTCCGCCAAAAATCGAATGGACGAAATCTGGAAAAATACCCAGTATGGCTTTGAATGGTGTTAATGCCATCGAAAATACTGTCTTAAATACTTTTGAGACTCCACTGGTATCAGAAATATTTAAGATTTCATTCAGGATTTCTGCGAAATGTATGGGGGAATTAGTTGATAACAATGAGTGAATCTCTGCAGTCGTCCTTGCGACTAGGAGATCATACGTTTCTTTTGATGACGTGAGCCTGGTCGGCGTCTGAAGAAGCACTGTTTTCATTCTGCTTAAAGTATCTACTCGAATAGAAGTAATTTTCAAGCTGGGCCATGCCCTTGCCTCCCTGTCTGGAAAGGAGCTGGGGAACAATGAGCGTCCACAGCACTTGACCTTCGCAGTCGTAGTTACGAGATAAGGAGTCCCGGGCATTAGACTACAACATCTGCGATCCACAATTAGAATGTAACTCCCATTATAGAGTCTTTGAAAGAATGGTTCTATCTCTGTTGCAGGTGCGCCTAGCTGGTGACATGAAAGGTTATTTGAGTTCCCTTCACAGGCTCCATGCAAACTAATTCCATTACACAGAAGTGTGCCGCTTAGTGACATCGCACAATTATTGCCACTAAGAAACACTTTCTGTCCTTTATTACTGACACATGCATGTGAATAGGGCAAGTTCCATGTTGTTTTAATGTACCCTTTTCCCAATTTTTCGTACATGCCAGCCTGTATATATTTTTGGCAGTATTGAAACCTGAAGGTTGATATTGGAATATTAATTATCCCATGTATTATCCATTCACTGACAGGTCGTTCTGACATTGTCACTGGTAATCTCTCGAGTTTCTCAATGCTCAGGATTGCATAATCAGCACCCTTCTGTGCCAATACTGATTTGTTTATCAGTAAGGTTAAAGATATTGAATAGTGACGTTGTGTTGATTAAACGCCAAGGCACATAGCCTGAACGCAGATTTTGTAACGTCCAGCCAAGCTGTACAATAGAACGCAATTGAGACTGACCGTGTTGTAACAACAGTAAGTCTTGCGATAATATGTCGATTGCTGAAGACACAATGCTGTCCAAAGAAAAAATTCTGGAGGACAGAGTCATTAACCCATTGTCCACTACAGAAAGTGATTTTTCCAAATTAATACGGTCAATTTCCCGTATACTTTCTGCTGTCTCAATTTGAGTCATCTTCCAGGCCTCGTTGTTAAGCTGCATATACAGAGGCTGCTATGAAACGTTTTTGACGCTGTTTGCGCGGTCCCATAATGAAATCACGCAAGTCAGCACCATCAGTAAGTAAAGTTAGGTGTTGCTTAATTTCTGCCAGTGTGGAAGTTTGTAGCCATTGAAGGCATAATTTGCCCACACTGTAGGTTGTTATTATCCCTGGGTGTTGACACTGGTCAATTTGAACCCCTGTGTTTTGTTCAGGAATCTGTCTTGACAGTTATTAGTATCTGTGGGCCAGATCAACCACTGTTTCCAATCAGGATGTGTTCTGTTTTGGTTTACTACATAGTTTACATCTATCTCTTCATCTGTAGAGCTATTGCTGTTCATTGTTGGCTTTGGAATAGACGGTTTATTTAAGTCTTTGATTTTGGCTAGGCCAAGACAGGTGGTTTGTTGAACAGTGTCATTTAAAAATATAATTTGTTCTGGGATCATGCAGGCTCTAAAATATGATTCTATACCTTGTACTTGCCATTCTTTTGTACCCCAAACACTTTTAACTTCAACATTTTTGTCCCAATAATCAAAACCAAAAGTATTCATTTGTTCAAAAAATTAGTCTGAATATATTAATCTCGTATTTGTTATCATGGTCTTTGTCCCTGTCTTATTTGACAATTTGAAATAAAATGTTTCAGGATTACTTGTGTTGAACCCTGAAAAGTATGAATATTTGTCATAAAAGGTTCTAGAGCTTCCTTTTGGAGGGGTTGCACAATGTTCCCATTGGTTATAGTTTAAAACATTTCTAGGTTGTGCAGATTTATGTAGAAAATGGTTACCATAGTGGTTGTAACAGTACATACTATCATAATTTGTCGAACCCTGCTAATAATCATGTTTGGTAAATTTAGCAGACATCACTAAGTCAGACATCATATTATTAATGCTTTCAAAGTCCCAATCATCAGCAAATGAGCTTGGTTTTACAAAGTCACTCAATGAGATCTTGATTTGGTGTGGGTATTTCAGGATTTCGACCGGACCATAAATTTCGTAGTCAGTGTTGTCCCATGCTACCCCACCCGGTATAGGATTGGCTGTGAAGTTGACTGAAGAAAGTTCTCTTTTCTCGACGTGTGAAGATGTGTGTGGTTTGAGGATCAAGTTGATTTTCTGACTTGCTGTGTCCATTTTAGCATATTTTCCCTCAATGAAGCGTCCCAAAGTTCGTACCATGATGAGCCAAAGTATGAGGATAAATGCACCAAAACCCACCCAGAATTCAACCCATGGAGAAATCAGATATGTTTCTTTCAGATGTTGCAATAGTTCTTTAGCTTTGTCTTTGAAAGTTTTTGTTGATGGCTGTGTTTTTGATTCACTGAGGTCTTCAGAGGAATCATCGAAGTTTATGAAGTAGCCGGATGCAGTTCTGTCAATTGTTCCAATTGCTTCAGGATTACTGTTTCTTGCATAATCGTTTGTTACTTCATTGTAGATTGGTGTGTCTCTACTAAATGTTTTTATTTGGGTTTTCAGAGGTTTAAGTTCCATTGCATTGTTGCATAGTCCTTGTTGTTCTTCTGTAGGCGTTTCGAATGTGATTAGCCTCTTAGTTAGGACCTCTGTATTGGTAGCAAACCTTGGTGTTCTACTACTTATCGGGAGTCCACTTGGCCTACTGTTTGTTATCGGCCACATGATTGTGGTTTTACCAGGTCGATGGATACAACTCGGTTCTCCTTTTTACCAGCAAGCGGCGGTAGTACAACTGATCTTGTCCCGTTGATAGACAAGACAGGAACTGCTTTTCTGTAAGAAGGCCCAAATTCCTTCTTTACCGCAATCTTTTCCCTGACTAGATCCCCGACTTTTGGAATCCAGACAGGTCTTGCTGGGACAGGTGGTGGTTCTTCAGTGGTTGTTGGCTGCTGTTTCAACTTTATGTTGCTAAGGTCTTTTCTTGTTTCGTTTAAGTCCTGCAAAATAGCCAAACGATCTTTGATATCAAAGCTTTTTTCCTTCACCACTGAAGTCTGACTGTCGAGATCTAAGACTAACATCCTAGTTCCAAACAATAATTCGTACGGACTGAATCCCTTCAGAGAATTTCTTGGCAGGTTATTTAGACTACGTTGGACACTTATTAGATGTTTGACCCACCCAGCTCCCGAACCTAATACCTTTGCTGTTATAGATTGCTTTATGTCACAATTTTTTCTTTCAACAATTCCGTTCCCCTCAGGGTGAAATGGACAAGAATACCGCAATGCAATGCCCATGCTGGTCATGGCCTCCTTATAAGCTCGAGAGCTAAAAGCAGGACCCTGGTCAGAATGCAGCATGCCAATTGCGTATGTGCCGATAAAGACTCGCAAATCTTTTATAACAGTTCTGGCGTCAGCCGATCGCTGGGGCCACATCCATATGAATCTCGTGCATGAATCCACTGCGACCAAGATATATTTATAGTTACCATCCCTTTGTAAGGGACCACAGTGGTCCAGATAAACACAGGCTAATGGTTTATCTGAGATTAGAAGGGGCGTCTGTGCTGGTCGTCTCACCGTTGATACTTTCATTCTTTGACATATTTCACATTCTAAAACATAGTTCCGTGTTTGTCTTCTCATTTGTGGCCACCAGTATCTCTGTTTTAATAATGATACTGTGGCTGAGACGGCAGCATGTATAGAAGCAAGCCCTTCGTGTGCCGCTATTATCAGTCCTAACCTATGTTCCATGTTTGGAATTGCCCTATCCCCCACTCCAGGGATTCGAGCAAAAGGAACATTGTTTGCATCAGTTATGTATGAGTATTTTACTGGAAAGCCTTTCGGGAGTGTTTCTATCGAATCCTTTTCTGTAGCGCTGACAGCCTGTAATATTTCGCTGTCTATTTTTGTTTTTGACCGTGTGATGGCAGCTACGGAAGCCGTTTGCACAGCTGCCTTCGCGGCCTCATCAGCCAATGAATTCCCTGCAACGTGAACGCCATCACGTTGATGACTCAGTGTATGTATCACGTGAGTCTTTGGTAGTTCTTTTTGTAATAGAACTACTTGTTCCCAAAGCATTTTATGCTTGATCGTGCCACCTTTTGCATCCTTAAAACCATTCTGAAGCCAGATCCGCAAGTATTCATTGTAAGACTGAACGCAATAATACGAATCGCACACAATGAGTGTGGGGAATTCTCGATCTGTATTTTCAAGCGCCATCTTGAACGCCAGTAGTTCAGCTCGCTGAGCTGTACAATCTCCTAGAGATTGTGTTTTAGTGATAGCTGGTTTAAATTTCCCTTCGTGCCAGCGACCTTTAACAATCGTGCACGCCGCACTGTAAGCTTGTTTACCCCCCACTGCGGGTTGGGCTGATCCGTCTGTATATATTATACAGCCGTAATGTTCCAGAGGCAGAATTTCGGTCGGCGGAGGACATTCGAATTCATATTGGAGAAATTCTTGTGTTTTTAAGTTAGGATCAAATTCGTATGCCACATCTGTTGCAGCAAGAGAATTAGCCCATTATATCCATCTCAGATGGAGCGCTTTAGCATTTGGAATGCTTACTTTTGTTACAGCCTCTAGGGCTGGTATCGGTGTCACGATTATTATTCGTTTACCTTGTGCCAGGGCTCGTTCTTTTGCTATAGCTGTCTGTGTTGCGGTAAGAATTTTTTCCGTTGGGCTGAATTTCATTTCAGCTTTAGTGTACAAGTGTGATTTGAATGCAATTGGTACCTTTTCTCCCTCATTAGAGGTCAGGTATGTGAATCCGCATCTTCCTGGATGACTCGAATCACAAGATTGCGTGTGTTATCACGTGTTTCTAATTTTGTTTTAATTAACATGTCTGTTTGTAAGGATCTCAGAATTTCTGTGTGTATTTGAGTCCAATTGGTTCTTTTAAAATCTGGTTTTATTAGATCATAAAGGGGCTTGACCCTTTCTGCGTAATTTGCAATGTATGTTCTTCCGAAATTTAGGAAGCCTAGAATTGACTGTAAGTTTTTTAGTGTTCTAGGTGCTTGGAGTACGGCACATTTCTCTAGGAAATTGTCAGCCAGGCTTTTGCCTTCACTTGATAATTCATATCCTAAGAACAGGACTGTTAGATGGGCAATTCTAGATTTTTTAAAGTTGAATTTGTAACCCTCTGCTGCGAACCCAAGTATTATGGTGATCACTCTCTTCAAGTGAGTATCCAAGTCATCATCTGTTAAGTAGATGTCGTCGACATAAGATAATGCTTCGTCATCATATGTTTGTAGTAACTCTGTTACTCTCGCTGAGAATAATCCTGGGCTGTTCTTAAACCCCTGGGGTAACCGACAGAATTGTTTTTGAGCGCCATTTATTGAGAATGCGGATAAATATCTGCTCTCTGGTGCTATGTTTTGACAAAAGAATCCATTAGAGATGTCTAATGTTGTTTTGTATTTTTTGCGCACTATGTTATTCATTAGTGCAGCACTATGCGAGTTTTGTACTGCAAAAGTTTTGCAACATGAGTTAAGGTGTCTGTAATCCAAAACTAGACGATATGAATTGTCTGGTTTGGAAACCCGAAACAAAGGGTTGTTCATTTGTGAGGTGCAAGTTTCAATCACCCCCTGGTATTCTAGTTGACTAGGATTTCTTTTACCTGTTTTTTAGCTTCTTGCTTAATTGGGTACTGTCTTTGTGCAGTAGGTTGTGATTTTAACTGGATTTTGTGAGGAGGAGAGTCCTCATCCCATCCTACATGATTTTTATATAAAGCAGGAGCTTGAGCTACTGCCCACTTTCTAGCAAGTGTGTATTTTTTATGAATTGGGATATGATTTGAGAAGGCAGGCATAATTATTTCTTCGCCATGAGGGCAGTCCCTGACAAACTCTGGTGGCCAGTCTTTTTCAGCTAGAAGGATGTCATAGCCCTTGGAGAGATTATCCCAAAATAGTCCCCTTATTTTTCTAGTCTTATCCCCTTCTATACGTAAAGTTATTTCATATATTTTGTGAGGTTTGCTAACTCTGGTGTCTGCAGTTTCCACTTGAAGGTATTCATTCGTGTCCACTGTCTCCAGATGATTCATAAGGACTTTGCGAGCTATGCTCACTTCTGCTGCGCTGTCTAGCATTGTCTGAGCCCATTCTCCGTTTTTCAGTTGTGTCCTCAGTATTCTCGGCATTATTAACTACTTTAATACTGGCTACCTTCTTTTTTGGAAATTGTAATTTCTTTTTTAGATGAGCAGGTTCCTTGTCTTTGGACTTGGCGTGCTCTTCTCTTTGTTCTGATCGTCCTCTTCTTTCCGATTTCTGCGAGGAAGTCTGTAAAGATTGAGAGGGGCGTGTATCAAAATCTTGATATCTATCCGGCTTCTTTATATTATCCCTATTTCTAAGGTTATTTCTTTTCCCAGAGGGATCACTTTGGGGTGACCTGTGTCTTTGGTTCGGAGATTTTTCTCTCCGCCGAGGAGACCTTCCTCTGGACTGGAATTTCTTTTCTTTAGGATTGGATTGTTTGTTTCCATCCCAGCTCTTTTTTTGTGATGTTAAATTATTATTAAAAAATATTTTTTCAGGACTTTCAATCAGTTGTGGTTTTACTGGTATTCCACCTAAACTATCTCTACCTAGTTCCTCATAGGATTTTTCTATGATTCTGGCAATTTCAGCTGGTTGTTCTGCTATATCCATTTCTTTTAACCTCTGGCGGATCGCCACGTTTGCTGCTTCTCCCTTTATGTTTGCTAATAATATAGCCGAGACCTGCTTGAAGTCTTTCAGTAATTTCATACCAAGAGTTAAAGTGGGTTCTGGACCGTATTCGTCTTGAATTTGTTTTAGCACATCTAGTATTACCGAGATGGATGGAACGCCATGCGTTTTTGTGTAAATGGAAGCAAAGACTGTACCCCAAGTGTCACAGTCCTCCACGTGTGGTGCGATTCCCATTGGAAGACAGATAGTCAGAATCCTGTGTTTATCCACAGGAGTGGTGTCTGGAAACACCGCCTCTATTTGGGTGATTTTTTGTGCTAACCAGAATGGTATTTGTTCCCGTTTAGCTGGTACTTTACCTAGGCAGGACTGTATGTTCTGTGGTGTAATTTTATTTGTGTTCCCCTGATGAGGGGTCAGCTGTGGAATTTTAACTGCTGGTTGGATTGTTGAAGTCCGCATTACATATTGGACTAATTGTCTATGTACTTTTATTAATTGTTTTAGTTGTACTAAAAGATCTACTGCAGAGATCCCATCGATGTCTGGATGTGGTGTGTATCCGGCTAGGACCGGCCACGTTGCTCCTGGTCTACCTAAAGGACCGAGCCTGGTGATGTGATTATTGTGTTGTAGGGCACCATTAAACAAGAGCAGGTGCTCTTGAAATTTAAGTGGTACTTCCACCTCCTCGAAAGGAGTGTATACATTCGGAGGTTCCTCTGTTTTGTAATAGTGGAAGTGCTTTGTTACAGCGTTCGCTGCTGGAAAGTGTATCCATGAATAGAATACCTCTGTCTGCCGATATTCGTGTGCCTCTATTACGAATATGACTGTGCCACCTCTAGGTGTCAGTCCATTTTCTATAAGTTTTAAAGTTATAGATTTTCTTATGTTGACTGGGATAATTATTATACCCGGGTCTGCTTCTTGCAGTGCATTATCAGCTGCTACGAGTTCACCTGCTAATCTAACTGCCTCTCTTTCATCATCACTGTCTACCATTTTTCCGACAGGAAGGTTATTCTGTTTGTTTGCAGATCAGGTTTCTTATGGAAACAAAGATTAGATGCACAATATTTTGGAACCGTGTATCCTTCAACGTTGACTAAACCAAGAACCATACATAGGAGTTTCCTCCTGCGAGGTTTGGCGGATATGACCTTTCACCCACTCCAGACGTCTTTGGAGTATTATGGGAAAAAAAGGGGTCTGAGTGAAAAAGCACGACTGAGTTACTCTAATGTCTTACGTTAGTTTTATCGCCTATCCAAACGCGTTGGGCGCCATGTAGTGTAGTTCCTATTATCCCAATAGGCTCTGCGCATTGGAATAATACCTTTAATAGTATAGGCCTAGACCAGACGTTAACTAGGTCTTCTATTGTCGATATTAGACTTAAAGTTTTGGGTTTGCCAGCTAGCTCAGAGTTCACTAGAAACTTTCTCAAATAGGCAAGGAGGAGTTGAACCTCCCTGGATAGACAAGAAGGGATTTAGTTTCTGACAACCATAGAACATGACAACTTTGCTCTCCCCTAACCAAGAGTGTATCTCTAGAGTCGTGTGAAAACAAAAGACAACTTATTTTACTCAGTCAGTACGTGCATTCTTAGTCTCACCAGATTGTAGAGAAAAGGAAGAGACGGGCGTGTTCAATAAAAGATGGTATTTATTGATCAGTCTCTTTTCTCATACAAGAGAAATGGATCGATATTATTGCAATACTTATGGTTAAGTAAAGTGCATACATTAAAAGCAGAAGTATAAAATAATACTGTAAAACATTTATATGGTTTCTAAGCCATATGATGGTTTAAAATGAATAAAATGGATACATACATATATACATTTGACTAATCGTACTCAACTTGTGTTTCTAACTACGCCTACCCCAGTGTACCTGACCTAAGCCTAATACGTGGGCGGGAATAGAAAGTAACAGTTTAAGTTAAGTTTGTTTTGCCAAGTGACTAACTCAAGAATTCTCTGCGAGGGGTTATTCAGTTCTGTACCTGGAAGTTAGGATGAATAAGGGATGGTATCTCTCGTCTCTGGTCTCGATATTCCAGGCTGCCTGCGAGGGCTGCCCAGAAGCGCTGGAGCTGGATTTCTCGGCAGGAGAAAGGCAGTGTCTCGTTTTCAGCGCGTCAGGAAGGCGGGGCTGCGCCAGCGGGGTCTGCTCTGCTCTGGGCTTCGGCAAGTCTGGCTGCTCCGATCTCGTCACCACCGCGTGTGTTTGCTTAAGGCAATACCGATAATATTTATACCTTTAAGGTGCCGAGATTGACGTAAGGATGGACATAGATACGTCAATAAGGATGTCATACGAACTGGTCGTTAGCACATTCTTTTGCTGAAGTTCTCGGTGAAATCAAAACAATGGCCGCAGGGTTTTTCCCAGGTTGTCATAGGTTTGATTTGTTTTGAGAACTCCGTATGCCTTATCAGGGGCTGGAGGAATATCGCTTGTCTAATTAGATGGCAAGCGTTATGACCTAATCAGATAACACGTTCCTGTGCAGTGGTATGGCTTGATCAGATAACGGTTTCTGCATCATGGGATGGCTGCTAGTTAACTTGTTAACCAGAACAGGGTCAGGAATAGGGGGATCGATACAGAACCTATAGGAATACATCACAATTTGTTTATCTGTAAAGTTAAATATAGAAAACAATGACGTTGTGTTGATTAGACGCCAAGGCACGTAGCCGGAACGCAGATTTTGCAACGTCCAGCCTAACTGCATCATAGAACGTAATTGGGACTGGTCATGTTGTAGCATTAGCAAGTCCTGCTCTATTATGTCAATGCCAGAAGATACAATGCTATCCAAAGAATACATTCTGGAGGACAGAGTCGTTAACCCATTGTCCACTACAGAGAGACTTATCTCTAAATTAATATGATCAATTTCTCGTATCTTTTCTGCAGTTTCCATTTGCGTTACTTTCCAAGCTTCGTTGTACCCAGCGTATATACTGGCGTATATGAAACGTTTTTGACGTGGTTTGCGAGGTCCCAGTAAGAAATCTCGCAAATCATTGCCTTCTTTAAGTAAAGATAAGTGTTGTTTAATCTCCGAGAGTGTAGATGTCTGTAGCCATTCAAGGCATAGCTTCCCTACACTATAAGTAGTTACTATCCCTGAATGTTGTCTCTGGGAGTATCTTGGATCTGGCCTGTTCATTTTGAAACCTTGTGTTTTGTTCAGGAATTTATCTCGACAGTTATTAGTGTCTGTGGGCCAGATTAACCATTGTTTCCAGTCAGGATCAGTCAGGATCAGTTCTGTTTTGTTTTAAAATGTGGGATACGTCTAAGTCCTTTTCAGTATTGTTATTACTGTCAGGTATGGTATTAGGTATAGACGGTTTGTTTAAATGTTTTATCTTAGCAATGCCAAGACAAGATGTTTGTTTAACAGTGTCATTTAAGAACATTATTTGTTCTGGTATTATGCAGGCACTGAATAATGCTTCTAAACCTTGCACCTGCCAATCTTTTGTACCCCAGACGGTCTTTGCCTCAATGTTGTTGTTCCAAAAATCAAAACCCAATGTAGACATTTGAGCATAAAAGTTTGCAGAATAAATTTGTTTAGTGTTGGTCAACATTGTTTTCATTTCTTATTTTCATTTTTAAAATAAAACGTTTCTGGTTTGGTAATATTATACCCTGAGAGTATTGAAATTTCACATAAAATGTTTTCGAGCTGCCTTTTGCTGGCGTTGGACAATGTTCCCATTGATTGTAAGTAAAAATATTTCTAGGGTTAGCAGATTTATGCAAATAATGGTGACCATAGTGATTAAAACAATACATTTGTTCATAATCTGATGAACCTTGTAAGTACAAAGAATGAGGGATGGACAAGCACAACCAGTGCATCAAAGTCTCAAAAAGTTATAGTGTTGTTGCGTGCAACCGGGGTTTAGCTGTCTGATCCTAACAGCTTTGGGACAAATGATAAAGGTGCAGCCCCTGAATAGGGGTTGTCCCCCAGTGCACAGCGTGTTCCTGGCCAATAGAGCTTATATCAAAATTATTCGAGTTGCACAATCAAAGAACATTAAACCGATCCGTTTTCAAAAATTCTTTAGTGGTCACTTTTCCAGTAATCCTTAGTTTTTCAAAACATAATTCATGTTGATTGTCACATGATCATATGCAGTTATTCTGTGATCCCATTGCATTTCGGGCACTGCCTGTGCCCTTCTCCAGGGGACATTCTATAAACAAAAGACGCAGGAAATGGTCTCAGTGAGAAAAGATTTTTGCGTGTCTGCATGCATGTGTTCGTCAAAACGAAAGAAACGTGTCAAACGAAAAACATGTGCTCTTAAACATATTGTGCCTCTATGTGTGAAGTGTGACATGCCAGTTGCTGAGTAGAATAATCACAACGGTGGTCAGCTGACAATCATTAAGTGAGTATGAGATAGCAAAAAAACGTGTGACCAAGAGTCATGTGATGTGTCCCGCTGAAATGAATCAAAATGTGCAATGAACCAAAGTTAAAACATAAACGAGTTCAATGTGTGATTAACGGAGCATAAAAGTGAGGTTTGAATACGTAAAAGTCTCACGTGTTCAACAGGATCAAACAAATGTTGCTGTATTCTGAAAAAAGACGAACAAAATATTTAAATCTAGCAACATTTTGCCAAAAAATAACCTACTACATACATCCATAAAAATGGTACTTACTGAGTGAAGTGAGCAAAAAGATTATGCCGACAGGTTAGGAAACGCCGAGTGTGTTCGTATGGATGATAGACGCGTGAGCGAATGCATTGAAATAACAGGAGTAAGTCGACATAGAAAGAGGACCGCGCGGTGCAGTGTAAACGAGAGCCATATTAAAGTGGGGTGGAAAGATACGAGAATGGTGCAAAAAAAAAAAAGAAGTGACGTGCGCAAAAGAGACGCATCAAAAGTGTGAAAAAATAAGAGAAACGGAGGGTAAAACACAGCAATGGCTTGATACATGAAACAAACAATATGTGGGGAGAGATTGCACCATCCTAATTTGAGAACCAAACGATCCGTAGTGCTTGACCTGGTCTGCTGCCTTCGGTCCTTTTTGTTTCAAACAATATTTAAACACATGAACATAGAAGGATATCATGGTTGAGTAAACAAAATATTATCACAAGTAACATAAAAATTCCATGCGGATCCTTGTAAGTATTCATGTTCTGTGAATTTTGCTGACTTTTCTAAATCAGACATCATGTTATTAACAGCTTCAAAGTCCCAATCATCACTGACTGCGCTGGGTGATGCAAAGTCACTTAAATAAACCTTAAATTGGTGTGGAATCTTCAGCAGTTCCACCGGGCCATAAATGTCATAGTCAGTAGTGTCCCATGGTATACCACAAGGTATAGGTACGGCTGTGATTTTCACTGATGACAGGTCTCTTTTTTCACGATGAGATGATTTGTGAGGTGTCAGGACCAAGTTGATTTTCTGACCTGCTGTGTCCATGGAACTATATTTTCCATCTATCATCCTTCCCAAGCTTAACACAAGTATGAGCCAGAGCAGGAGAAAAAATGCACCTAACCCAATCCAAAATTCAACCCGTGGTGAAACCAGATATGTTTTTCCAAGTTGATGAAAGAGATCTGTTAACTTTTCTTGGTATGTTTTTATTTTTCCTGGCGTTTCTTCAATTTCACTGGGATCTTCCGAAAAGGTATCAAAGTTTATGAAATAGCCAGACACCATGGCGGAAATTCCCGCATTTGTGGATGCTAGCCCTTCATGTGCTGCTACAATTAGTCCTAGCCTATGTTCCATGTTTGGGATTGCCCTATCCACCACTCCAGGGATTCGAGCAAAAGGAACATTGTTCGCATCAGTCATATATGAGTACTTTATTGGAAAGCCTTTCGGGAGTGTCCTACCACTGTCTTTAACTGAATCAGTGACAGCTTGTTTATATCACTGTCTATTTTTGTTTTTGACCAAGTAATCGCAGCTACGGAAGTTGTTTGCACAGCTGCCTTCGCGGCTTCATCAGCCAATGAATTCCCTGCAACATGAACGCCATCACGTTGATGACTCAGTGTATGAATCACGTGAGTCTTTTGTAAGCATGGGCGAAATCAGTGAAATCGCAGTCCACGAAATCGTGCGAAAGCGAATTCGCGATCCGTATAATTCACGAATTTGTGCGAAATTCAGAATTTTGGGGTTTTTGCGTGTTCGCAGGGATTTTTGCGTGTTCGCGGGGCTTTTGGCGTGTTCCCGGGCCGCTTGCATGGCGAAGTTACCCATGCAGTCGTGTATGGGCACAGCACCCTCTGGTTCATCACTGCCACCCTCTGGTTTATCACTGCCACCCTCTGGTTCATCACAGCACTCTCTGGTTCACCACTGCCACCCTCTGGTTCACCACTAACACCCTCAGGTTCACCACTACCACCCTCTGGTTCATCACTGCCACCCTCTGGTTCACCCCTGCCACCCTCAGGTTTAGCACTCACTACTGCCACCCTCTGGTTCATCACAGCACCCTCTGGTTCCCCCTGCTGCCACCCTCTGGTTCAGCACTCACCACTGACACCCTCAGGTTCATCACAGCACCCTCTGGTTCACCACTGTCACCCTCTGGTTCACCACTGTCATATAGTTACTGCTTATCTATATATTGTGTTAAGTTAGCATGGGCTTATTAAATGTTTAAACACCATTTTTCCTTTTGTTGCTTCTGCACCCGGCACATAATTGTTGATTTAGCTTTAAACCCAGAGGAGCGTTGTTATTTACATGAGAATAATATGTTATTGCTCTGATATCAGCTTTGCTTAATAAACTATGTCTGTACAGAGAGTGCTGAAGCTTCAAGGATAACACGATACAGAATTGTTATGAGGTCTGATCTCCGCACCTTCAAGTGCAGCTCCTGCCAAATTCTGGCTTTAGACGCGTTTTATATTGCTTTGCTTAGAGCACACATACACACTTGATGTGGTTCGCATGCAGAGAGCTGGTGGAAGTTGATATGATCTCTTCATACTAGGATCTTGAGGAATGGGCCCGCCCTGCTAAAACCCAAAGAGACCTTCTTAAATATTAATATAATATGCTAGTTAGGGAGGGTGAGAATTAGTTGTTGTTAACATCGACACAACATCACCAGACGTCGCCTTCATCACGGAAACCTGGATGAAAGCCTCCTCAGCACCCGACATCGCCATCGCCAACCCAGACGGTTACAAGATCATCTGGAGGGACCGCGGCAACTAGACCGGAGGAGGCATCGCCATCATCCACCAGAACACCATCCGCATCACGAGCAACTCCGACGACACCCTCACAGCCGCCGAACACCTGCACTTCCAGATCCACACCGACCCCAAGACCACCCTCAGAGGCACCCTCATCTACAGACCCCCGGGACCACGCACACAATTCAGCAAAGACATCGCCGACTTCATCAGCCCCCACGCTCTCCCCTCCGCTGACTACATTCTCCTCGGGGACCTCAACTTCCACCTGGAGAACAACAACGACCGCAACACCACCACCCTGCTGGACAACCTCGCCACCATCGGGCTCAAGCAGCTGGTTACCACCCCCACCCACTACGCTGGACACACCCTCGACCCCGTCTTCTCCTCCAGCAAAGCCATCTCCTTCAGCCACGCCACCGGACTCCACTGGACGGACCACAGCTGCGTCCACTTCAGCTACAAAAAGAACACGATACACCACCACCAGCAACAGGTTGCACGCAGAAGATGGAACAAGATCACAGCCGACCAGCTCGCCGCCTCCCTGAGCCAGGACCCCCCCGCAAGCTCAGCGAACCCCAGCCAGGCCGCCAACAACCTCACAAAGTGGATCAGCAACTGCGCAGACGTCCTCGCCCCACTGAGGACCCCGCCCTGCAGACCCGGCAGCAAGAAAGCACCATGGTTCACCGATGAACTCAAGAGCTCCAAGAGAAACTGCTGTGCCCTCGAGAGAGCCTGGCGCAGAGAGCCAACACCAGACAACATGACCACCCTCAAGCTCGCCACTCGAAAACACCACCAACTGATCCACACCACCAAGAAAACCGCATTCAAGGAACGACTGGACAACAACGCCCACAACAGCAAGGAATTTTTCAGCATCGTCAAAGAGCTCTCCAACCCCAGCGCCGGAAACAAAGACATCACCCCATCACAAGACCTCTGCAACTCCCTCGCCTCCTACTTCCACAACAAGATCACGGACATACACAACAGCTTCAGCACAGAGCCGACGCATCCCACGACAGCACCTGCACCCCCCACCACCACCCTCCGCGCCTGGACCCCGATCAACACCGAGGAAACCCTACGCACGATGAACTCCATCCACTCTGGATCTCCAACCGACCCCTGCCCTCACCACGTCTTCAACAAGGCCGACTCCGTCATCGCACCCCACCTACGGGACGTCATCAACACCTCCTTCGACACAGCGACCTTCCCGGAGAGCTGGAAGCATGCCGAACTCAGCGCTCTACTGAAAAAACCATCAGCGGACCCCACCAAACTCAAAAATACCGCCCCATCTAGCTCCTCCCATTTCCGGCCAAAGTCATCGAGAAGACCGTCAACAAGCAGCTGGCCGCCTTCCTCGAGACGAATGGATCCCTCGACCACTCGCAGTCCGGCTTCTGGGCCAACCACAGCACCGAGAGCGCCCTCATCGCAGCCACCGACGACATCCGAGCCCTCCTCGACAACGGGGAAACAGCGGCCCTCATCCTCCTGGACCTTTTCGCGGCTTTCGACACTGTCTGCCACCGCACCCTAGAGCAGCGCCTCAGCAACGTCGGAATCGAAGAGAAGGCACTAGACTGGATCATCTCCTTCCTCGCCGGAAGGACTCAGAGAGTCCACCTCCCCCCTTCAGATCAGAAGCCACCGAAGTCATCTGCGGCGTTCCTCAAGGTTCCTCGCTCAGCCCCACCCTCTTCAATGTCTACATGAGCCCCCTCGCGGCCATCGCACGCCAGCACAACCTCAACATCATCTCCTACGCCGATGACACCAAGCTGATCCTCTCCCTCACCAACGACCCCGCCACCGCCAGAGCCAGCCTACACAAAGGGATGAAAGACGTAGCCGAGTGGATGAAGAACAGCCGCCTGAAACTGAACTCAGAGAAGACGGAAGTCCTCATCCTGGGACCTTCGCCCTCCGCCTGGGACAACTCCTGGTGGCCCCCCGCCCTGGGCAGCGCACCCAAACCAACAGACCACGCACGCAACCTGGGCTTCATCCTGGACTCCTCCCTCTCCATCACCAGACAAGTCAACGCCGTCTCCTCGTCATGCTTCAACATCCTGCGCATGCTATGTAAGATCTTCCGGTGGATCCCCACCGAGACCAGGAAGACGGTCACCCAGGCCCTCGTCACCAGCCGACTGGACTACGGCAACTCCCTCTACGCCGGAACCACTGCCAGACTCCAGAAGAGACTCCAGCGAATCCAGAACGCCTCTGCAAGACTCATCCTGGACATCCCCCGACACAACCACATCTCCGGACACCTGAGAGACCTGCACTAGCTCCCGGTCAACAAGAGAATCACGTTCCGACTCCTCACCCACGCACACAAAGCCCTACACAACCAAGGACCAAGATACCTCAACAGCCGCCTCAACTTCTACACTCCCACACGCCAGCTTCGATCAACCAACCACGCCCTCCCCGCCGACCCCCGCATCCGAAGAGCCACCACAGGAGGACGATCCTTCTCCTACCTCGCCGCCAAGACGTGGAACTCCCTCCCGACCCACCTCCGCCTGACCCAAGACCACCTCGCCTTCAGGAAGCAGCTCAAGACCTGGCTGTTCGAGCAGTAGCGGACGGTATACAACCTTTACAACGCAACTTTTACAACGCACTACCATTACAACAAAACTTTTACAACGCAAAATCTATTACAACGCATGCATTTACAATGCAGTCATTACAACGCATGACACTACAACGCACACTACTACAACGCATACCATTACAACGCAGTCATTACAACGCATACCATTACAATGCATAAATTACCATCCAACACTTACCCTACTGTTGCACCTCCTGGAGTTAGAATAGTAATTTTAACCCCTACACTATCCAACACTTACCTTATATGCAATGTAATGTAATGCGTTGTAATGGTATGCGTTGTAAATGTAGTATGCGTTGTAGTGGAATGCGTTGTAAAGGTAGTTTCTAAGAATTCGTTGTAATGGTATGCGTTGTAATGGATTTTGTGGTGTAAAAAATGCGTTGTAAAGGTGTGCGTTGTAAAAGTGTGCGTTGTAACGTCATACATCCGTAGCGGACCACCCCCTCCCCAAGCGCCTTGAGACCCTCCGGGTGAGTAGCGTGCTATATAAATGCTATGATTGATTGATTGATTGTTAACGCTTATTCATTACAGCATATTAATATGCTGTCACCTTTTGCTTTCTATGGACTAGTAACTATGCTGATAACTTTGCTTCTGATAATATGTTTCCTTGTATTATCTAAGATACTGCGTTTGAGAAAACGGCATTAGTGAATAAATATTTCAAATGTGCACGTGTCCTCATTTACTCCACGTTCTGGTTTGAAATGATTATATAACGAAAGAGTGTTCATGTGTTCCACGTGACCTGAGGTATCGTAAGTTCATGTTCTGGTTTGTCTAATCATTGGAGGTTTGTTATGACCAATGAGACACTGTAGCTAGCCTGGTAATGGGATTTTGGGTACTGAGGTGAGTTTTGGGTCACCCTAATTCGCCGAGGTTCCAAATCTCTATGCACAGTTCTGTGGGAGAACGGAAACCCTGCTACATGGCACCCAACGTTGGAGGTCTTATATCATGACACTCGAGTAGTATATCCTTCAAACTTTAACCCCTTCACTTTCGTTTCCGGAAAACGGTGGTGTCGGACAAACCTACCTATTTTTGAAATAGGTCTTTTCAAGCTTGAATCTTTCTGAGGGACAACTTACCTGACACGCCGACACCGCCAGGAGTCACGAGAGGGGCCAGGTCCAAACGCCGCCACCGCCAGGAGTCACAACACGCAAAGCATCGCGCCGCCGCCCCGGGGACTACATTACCCGGCAGGCTAAGCGGCGGCGCGCAATTTACACGGGACCAGAGCGCCTGAAGGCGCACTTAAACAGCGCAGATCCCGGCAGGAGCGGGGGACAACTTACCTGACACGCCGACACCGCCAGGAGTCACGAGAGGGGCCAGGTCCAAACGCCGCCACCGCCAAGAGTCACAACACGCAAAGCATCGCGCCCCCGCCCCGGGGACTACATTACCCGGCCGGCTTAGCTGCGGCGCGCAATTTACACGGGACCAGAGCGCCTGAAGGCGCACTTAAACCACGCAGATCCCAGCAGGAGCGGGGGACAACTTACCTGACACGCCGACACCGCCAGGAGTCACGAGAGGGGCCAGGTCCAAACACCGCCACCGCCAGGAGTCACAACACACAAAGCATCGCGCCGCCGCCCCGGGGACTACATTACCCGGCAGGCTAAGCGGCGGCGCGCAATTTACACGGGACAAGAGCGCCTGAAGGCGCACTTAAACAGTGCAGATCCCGGCAGGAGCGGGGGACAACTTACCTGACACGCCGACACCGCCAGGAGTCACAAGAGGGGCCAGGTCCAAACGCCGCCACCGCCAGGAGTCACAACACGCAAAGCATCGCGCCGCCGCCCCGGGGACTACCTTACCCGCCAGGCAAAGCGGCGGCGCGCAATTTACACGGGACCAGAGCGCCTGATGGCGCACTTAAACAGCGCAGATCCCGGCAGGAGCGGGGGACAACTTACCTGACACGCCGACACCGCCAGGAGTCACGAGAGGGGCCAGGCCCATACGCCGCTACCGCCAGAAGTCACAACACGCAAAGCATCGCGCCGCCGCCCCGGGGACTACATTACCCGGCAGGCTAAGTGGCGGCGCGCAATTTACACGGGACCAGAGATCCTGAAGGCGCACTTAACCACATCGATGCTATGCATTTTCCCGCTGTGTGCTGGAAGCAACAAAAACACATGTTACATGACGAGCTGGGCTCGTCATGAGCGTAGCAGGAGGCTACCTCATGACGAGCCCAGCTCGTCATGAGTGTGGAAGGGGTTAAACAGCGCAGATCCCCGCATCGCGGGACGCGAGCGGTACGCCGGGCCAAGCCCGGGCCAAGGGCGGGCCCGTTTAAGCCCGTTCAAGACCGGACTAGGCCGGGTCGGGCCACCCCCCTGTTATTTACCACACGGACCACCCCTGTGAGTACTCTGTTTTATGCTTATCCTCGTGTTATAATAGAGTTTAATAGAGTTTAATGCAATGCCCCCTAAGGAGGCTAAGGGAAGAGCGGAGACAGCTATTTTCACAGGAGCAATGGACCAATTTATTACAAGGATGAACTGTGTGGTTGACGAGGGGATCTCCAAAATGGAGCGACGTGTCTCCCAGGAACTGGCAATTGCAAGAAGGTCCTCTATGGGTCGCATTGCGAATGTACATACTCCAGTCAATTTAGACATAAATGTAGGTAGAGACGCCTCACCAATCTTAGAACTCCCCATTCCACAGCTCCCATTATGTGATTTATCACAGGCCTCACTTGGTAGTCAATCTACGGCCTCTGAATCTTTGCTGCTATCCCCCCAAAAGTTGCCCATTGTGCCTAATACAGTAAAGGTGCATAACACTAGACAACAGCGTGGGAAAGACCCGGGGGCAATCCCAAAAAATAAGCAAGGACAAGTAAAAAACACTGGTGGGAGAAAAAAGAATGCTTCTAAAATTATGAAAGAAAATCCTATTACCCTTGAGCAGCCGATTGTAAACCCTGGCCAGGGCCCAGCAGGTCAGTCAGTGCCTAGCGTGGTGCACCTGGTAACAAGTGCTGCTCCAATTCTAGGTGACGGGGAAGGGGTGATGGTGAATGAGCTGAATGTTATTTATGAGACCCTTAGAGCTCTTTTAGCTCCTTTAGAGGCTAGGTTGACTAATATTGAGGTTCATTTAAAAAGGATTGAACGTGACCTCAAGGGAATAGTAGAACCCCCTTTAAAGGATAGCACAACCAGAACTACTAAGTTACCAGCTAAAACACGTGGGGATAAGGTTCCAGTTGTAGTTGTTCAGAAGGACGCAGTAGCACCGAACATAGCCCATAAGGCTTTGCCACCACTCCCAGTCGTACCCCCCCTAACGACATAGAACCAGTTAAGACAAATAGATCACAAGGACAAAGCACATCGCAAGATAGCACAGGTGGTGAGATTGTAACCGTCCATTCTAATATAGGGAAAAACATCTTTAACTTACCACCACAGGTCTGCCCACTTGTGGTAATCCTAGCCGGGGTTCCGGAGTTGCATAAACGTGAGGTGGAAACTCCTACTAAATTATACAACAGGGTTGTACACTGGTTAAATTCGAACAGACCATTACCTCCACACCTTGCTGGTCAAATACTTATGACCCGGAGGGTTCCATGGGTTGGCCACCTGGCAAAGAACATAAAGGGAGATTGCATTGTGATTAATTTTAATAACCCAAGTATTGTCGAGCATATTTGTAATTGGAGTTATCCTAGTGCAGGTGCATCTATATATTCCCTTCCATTGACTTATTTTTATCCTCCTGGACATTTTGCCTCACAACCAGATGGTTGGTCCCTGGTACAGCGGAAAAGGAGGGGACCACCACAGGGGGGATGGCCCATGCCTACATTTCATTTGGACACTTTTCCCAGTAACAACCGGTTTGACTGTCTGGAGGCGGTTGATTGACTTGATGCTGAAGTACAAGTACTGGATAGTCCCTCTTCTGCTTTGGGTGGTTGCTCTGTCCACTCATCTGTGCTTTCACTAAGTAATGAGCCCTTAATCTCAGACCCGGAAGATCCAGGGGTTACTAACATTGCAACTAGTCAAAATTTAAATGTTATTACATATGTCTCGAATCCCGACATTGCCCACATCAACAACCTCAAGCTTGTTTCATGGAATGTGGCAGGTCTGCGAAACAAGCTTTTATTGCCAGATTGGAATAATTTTATTGAAGGTTATGACATATGTATGTTCCAAGAAACATGGTGCCTTGAACCCTTACACAAACAGGGATTCTCGTGTTTTCATATACCTGCTACTACGGTTGGACGTGGACGTCCCCCTGGAGGGCTTATGGTATGGGTAAGGGTTGAACTCAACCTTAAGATTATCCATCATATATGCACATCCTTGGACATTAAGAGACTCTCCATCAGGGACCCGAATGGTGCTACTACATGGGAATTCTTTAATGTATATGCGAGAGGCACCCATGGGGGGGCCAAATCGTCCACCATTGCTACTCTATCGGATTTGCTTAAATTGTGTTCTCCTGACTCCTTAGTTCTGGTTGCTGGAGACTTTAATTGTTCATTTGAGCCTCTGGCAGCAGATGACATCCTTGGAGTGTATGAGGATGATGCTCGGTGGGGTATCCCGCCACTCCAGCTTACTCCCATAAGGAGATGGTCCCCAGTTGTCATCCAGTTGAATGCCCTTATGTTAGAAGCAGGACTAAGGGCTCTAAATGGTCGTACCACCTCCGATGCTCAGGGGGCAAACACATATAACAGAGTATCGCACGAAAGCAGAATTGATTAAATAATGGTGGATGGGAGAGCATGGATGGTAATGGTTGACATGGTTATTTTACAGTCAGAGGAGAGTGACCACAACCCTCTATCCCTTACCCTATCAGATGTATGGCAGAGAAATAAGAGTATTGTGCCAGATAATGCGAGGTTAATACCCAAGAGAGTGGTACCATCTAACTGCAAGAGATTCCTTAAATGGCCCAAGTTCAGCATGGATGAAACTAGATTAAGTGCACTAGATGGAATCCTCTGTGAGCAGTCCTCAAGGCTTGCAGCAGCCTGTAATGGTGCAGCTGGGCCTGCGGAGGTAGAAATTACTTACACTGATACCATGGATCAGATTGGCAAACTCTTCATAGTTCCAGGTAATAAGTGCTCGACAACCGTCAATCCACTACAAAAATGGTTTGACAGTAACTGTAGAATGAGGAAGAACAACTTGATCCTTGCTATCAAATCGAGCAATCCAGTTGCTGTTCGGGAGGCTAGATCGAACTATAGACAAGCAATAATAACAGCTAAAAGGGAGTGAGCAATTTTGGGCCCTAGTTAGAGGATCTAATGGGTGTGACCCGGACCTAATCCCCAACCATATCACTGACACTGAATGGTTTGAGCACTTCAGCAAACTCTATGGGGGTGGCGAACCGTCCGTAGCTCCAGGGCATTTGAGCGGTGCCCTGGCTGTTATTTCGGGAGGGATCCCCCTGACTGGAGTTGATAAGAAAGAGGTGCTGGTGGCAATATCTAAGATCGTATCTTCTAAAGCCCCAGGGCAGGATGGTGTACCGGGCGATCTTTTTAAAGCTAATCCTGAAGGCTGGGCCCCTTACTTTGTAAATTTAACGAATGCTCTGTTGGAAGGCGCACCTGTTCCCAGTTCATGGAAGGGGGCTGAAGTGATCCCTATTTATAAGAAGGGCCTCAGGGAGGACCCCGCCAACTATCGTCCAATCAGTCTTATAGATGCATGACAGAAGCTGGTTGGCAGGGTACTCCTGGAAAGGATCATTTCCTGGGCTGATGAGAATAATATGATTTCACCCTTTCAGTAGAGTTTTAGGGCCTGCACGGGCACAATAGATCAGGCTTTTAGGCTGGTGCTCCTACACGGGAAGGTGGTTACCATTGGCAAAGGCGGTCTTTATTTGGCATTTATTGACTTAAAGACCGCCTTTGACTTGGTTCCCCGAGACCGCCTTTGGATGATACTGGAGGAGATGGGGATTCCCATACCCATAGTGAATCTCCTGGCACGCATGCATGACGACACTTACGCCCGTATTAGATGGGGTACACAGGAGCAAAAAACTAACAGAATCCCTGCGAATCATGGAGTACGTCAAAGCTGCGTGTTAGCCCCAACACTCTTCACGTTATTCGTGAATGGTGTAGTTTCTTTTCTGCTTGATATCAACGCTGACGCTCCGGCATTGGCAGGTGATAAAGTCCCCGCACTTCTCTTTGCGGATGATACGCTGTTGGTATCAAAAACCCCCGCAGGTCTGCAGAAGTTGCTGGACCGTTTCTGTATGTTCTGTAAGCTTAGGGGCCTTGTAATTAACACCTCAAAAACTAAGCTCCTTTACTTCAACCCGAGTAGATCGTTAAGATCCACCCTCTCCCTCGAACGTGTACAGGAATTTGATTACCTGGGAATCAGAATCTCTGATAAAATGAAATGACTTTATGCCACAAAAGGGTAGTTGGAGTGTTAGGGAGGGAACACCGAGCATCTACGTCCAAGCCCATTGCTCCTGCTCTTGATATTTATGCAGCGAAAGCTGTAGGCTGCGCTCTTTATGGCACAGAGCTCTGGGGCTTCGATTGTATGGATGCCCTTGTTACATCACAGAACAAGTTTTTCAAGGAACTAGTTTTGCTCCCGAAGGGTACACCCACTAAACCACTACTGAGCGATCTGGGTCGCCGCTCTATTAAGCATCTAGCCACTCTACGTCCTCTTTTATATTGGGCTCGGCTATGGAGGACCCCGGAGCTCTCAAGATATGTAGATGGTTGAAGAGAGGTTATGAGTCTTTGTGGTGCACACAAGATTAGTTGGATTAGAAACATAAAAAAGCTCTTACTTGCAACGGGCCTACCAACAGAGTGGGAGCCTGGGACATCGCTACCAAAGGCCGAAATCAAGCGAGCTTACTGGTCATGGGTTGACGATCAAGAACAGAGGGACCCAAATCTAGGTAGGCTGACTGAGGCATTTTATCAGCACAAACTAAAGCCTCGTCTGGAGCCCTACCTAGATTTCATTAAGAAACCAAGGGATAGATCCCTCTTTATCCAGTTTAGGCTGGGAACACTGCCCCTCCGTGACCATACTAGTAAGTGGAAACCCCCGCACCAAACCTCTTCTGACTGCCCCTTTTGTGAAGGCACCCGCATGTCTTCTTTGTATGCCCAGCCTATGCTAAACCTAGATTAAAGTGGCTTAAACCTGTGTGCCTATTGCTTGGAACCAGGGGCCACTCCACTGCACTAAGAATTCTTATGGCAGATGTTAGCACCACCATAGTGTGTGGGGTGGCCAAATTTCTGAGCTGGGCCTGGTTGATTAGGCTTAAGGCTACTTGATGATCCAACTTCTGGTTGATTCTTTTTATATTTATAAATCTTTACAAAGCTGCTAAAGTTTAATACGTTTTTAAATTATTTATTATAACATAACTGAATTTCATTGTAACTTCTGTCAAAACTGTATTTTTATGAATTGTGATTTTATATTTTTATGTGCTTTTATGATATCTTGTATATCAAAATAAAGCTTTGATGATGATGATCATATAACGAAAGAGTGTACATGTGTTCCACGTGACCTGAGGTATCGTAAGTTCATGTTCTGGTTTGTCTACTCATTGGAGGTTTGTTATGACCAATGAGACACTGTAGCTAGCCTGGTAAGGGGATTTTGGGTACTGAGGTGAGATTTGGGTCACCCTAATTCGCCGAGGTTCCAAATCTCTATGCACAGTTCTGTGGGAGAACGGAAACCCTGCTACACCACTACCACCCGCATGTTCACCACTGCCACCCTCTGGTTCATCACTGCCACCCCCAGGTTCATTACTGCCACCCTCTGGTTCGCCACTGCCACCCTCAGGATCATCACTGGCACCCTCTGGTTCATCACTACCACCCTCTGGTTCACCACTGACACCCTCTGGTTCACCCCTGCCACCCTCAGGTTCAGCACTCACTACTGCCACCCTCTGGTTCATCACAGCACCCTCTTGTTCATCACTGCCACCCTCTGGTTCATTACTGCCACCCTCAGGATCATCGCTGCCACCCACTCGTTCATCACTGCCACCCTCTGGTTCACCACTGCCACCCTCTGGTTCGCATAAACAAAGGGAATCCTACCAGGGGAGAAGTGCTACCCATAGAGGGTATGGGAGCACTCAGTGTTTTGTAAAATACCCCTCACACACCAAAAGGCCCCTTGGTGTCATGCTTCATCATCGGGGTCTTCGCACCCCTCTATCGGGATGCGGCGTGCTGCGACCTACGACTACGCGGGAGCACTTGATATACGACTATGTGTGGTGCGTGTGGTGCAAGTGATAAGAGTGGTAATGTGAGTGGTGGTGGGTAGTGGAGGGTTAAAAAGTGCCTGGCTCGTAGGTGAACATTTTTTTTTTTATTCAAGACCTCGGGCTGGCACTATTAAAAGAAGTGAAGTGCGAGGTAAAATCTGTTGTGATAATGGACAGTACCTCATGTGTGCGTCACCCTCTGGTTCACCACTGCCACCCTCTGGTTCATCACAGCACCCTCTGGTTCACCACTGACACCCTCTGGTTCGCCCCTGCCACCCTCAGGTTCAGCACTCACTACTGCCACCCTCTGGATCATCCAAGCACCCTCTAGTTCACCACTGCCACCCTCTGGTTCACCCCTGCCACTCTCAGGTTCAGCACTCACCACTGCAACGGTCTGGTTCATCACAGCACCCTCTCATTCACCCCTGCTGCCACCCTCTGGTTCAGCACTCACCACTGACACCCTCTGATTCATCACAGCACCTCCTGGTTCACCACTGTCACCCTCTGGTTCACCACTACCACCCTCTTGTTCACCACTGCCACCCTCTGGTTCACCACTGCCACCTTCTGGTTCACCACTGCCACCCTCTGGTTCGTCACTGCCACCCTCTGGTTCACCCCTGCCACCCTCAGGTTCGGCACTCACTACTGCCACCCTCTGGTTCATCACAGCACCCTCTGGGTCACCCCTGCTGCCACCCTCTGGTTCAGCACTCACCACTGCAACCCTCTGGTTCATCACAGCACCCTCTGGTTCACCACTGTCACCCTCTGGTTCACCACTACCACCCTCTTGTTCACCACTGCCACCCTCTGGTTAATCACTGCCACCCTCTGGTTCATTACTGCCACCCTCTGGTTCGCCACTGTCAACCTCAGGATCATCACTGCCACCCTCTGGTTCATCACTGCCACCCTCTGGTTCACCGCTTACACCCTCTGGTTCACCACTGCCACCCTCTGGTTCATCACAGCACCCACTGGTTCACCACTGACACCCTCTGGTTCACCACTGCCACCCTCTGGTTCATCACAGCACCCTCTGGTTCACCACTGACACCCTCTGGTTCACCACTACCACCCTCTTGTTCACCACTGCCACCCTCTGGATTATAACTGCCACCCTCTGGTTCATCACTGCCACCCTCTGGTTCATTACTGCTACCCTCTGGTTTGCAACTGCCACCCTCAGGATCATCACTGCCACCCTCTGGTTCATCACTGCCACCCTCTGGTTCACCACTGCCACCCTCTGGTTCATCACAGCACCCTCTGGTTCACCACTGACACCCTCTTGTTCACCACTGCCACCCTCTGGTTCATCACTGCCACCCTCTGGTTCGCCACTACCACCCTCGTGTTCACCACTGCCACCCTCTGGTTCATCACTGCCACCCTTTGGTTCACCACTACCACCCTCTTGTTCACCACTACCACCCTCTGGTTCATCACTGCCACCCTCTGGTTCACCACTACCACCTTCTTGTTCACCACTGCCACCCTCTGGTTCATCACTGCCACCCTCTGGTTCATCACTGCCACCCTCTAGTTCACCACTGCCACCCTCTGGTTCACCCTTGCCACTCTCAGGTTCAGCACTCACCACTGCCACCGTCTGGTTAATCACAGCACCCTCTGGTTCACCCCTGCTGCCACCCTCTGGTTCAGCACTCACCACTGCCACCCTCTGGTTCATCACACCACCCTCTGGTTCACCACTGTCACCCTCTAGTTCACCACTACCACCCTCTTGTTCACCACTGCAACCCTCTGGTTCATCACTGCCACCCTCTGGTTCATTACTGCCACCCTCTGGTTCGCCAATGCCACCCTCGGGATCATCACTGCCACCCTTTGGTTCATCACTGCCACCCTCTGGTTCACCACTGCCACCCTCTGGTTCACCACTGACACCCTCTGGATCACCACTGCCACCCTCTGGTTCATCACTGCCACCCTCTGGTCACCCCTGCCACCCTCAGGTTCAGCACTCACTACTGCCACCCTCTGGTTCATCACTGCCACCCTCTAGTTCACCACTGCCACCCTCTGGTTCACCCCTGCCACTCTCAGGTTCAGCACTCACCACTGCCACCGTCTGGTTAATAACAGCACCTTCTGGTTCACCCCTGCTGCCACCCTCTGGTTCAGCACTCACCACTGCCACCCTCTGGTTCATCACACCACCCTCTGGTTCACCACTGTCACCCTCTAGTTCACCACTACCACCCTCTTGTTCACCACTGCAACCCTCTGGTTCATCACTGCCACCCTCTAGTTCATTACTGCCACCCTCTGGTTCGCCAATGCCACCCTCGGAATCATCACTGCCACCCTTTGGTTCATCACTGCCACCCTCTGGTTCATCACTGCCACCCTCTGGTCACCCCTGCCACCCTCTGGTTCAACACTCACCACTGCCACCCTCTGGTTCATCACAGCACCCTCTGGTTCACCACTGTCACCCTCTGGTTCACCACTACCACCCTCTTGTTCACCACTGCCACCCTCTGGTTCATCACTGCCACCCTCTGGTTCATTACTGCTACCCTCTGGTTTGCAACTACCACCCTCAGGATCATCACTGCCACCCTCTGGTTCATCACTGCCACCCTCTGGTTCACCACTGCCACCCTCTGGTTCACCACTGCCACCCTCTGGTTCATCACAGCACCCTCTGGTTCACCACTGACACCCTCTGGTTCACCCCTGCCACCCTCAGGTTTAGCACTCACTACTGCCACCCTCTGGTTCATCACAGCACCCTCTGGTTCATTACTGCCACCCTCTGGTTCGGCACTGCCACCCTCAGGATCATCACTGCCACCCTCTGGTTCATCACTGCCACCCTCTGGTTCATTACTGCCACCCTCTGGTTCGCCACTGCCACCCTCAGGATCATCACTGCCACCCTCTGGTTCATCACTGCCACCCTCTGGTTCATTACTGCTACCCTCTGGTTTGCAACTACCACCCTCAGGATCATCATTGCCACCCTCTGGTTCATCACTGCCACCCTCTGGTTCACCACTGCCACCCTCTGGTTCACCACTGCCACCCTCTGGTTCATCACAGCACCCTCTGGTTCACCACTGACACCCTCTGGTTCACCCCTGCCACCTTCAGGTTCAGCACTCACTACTGCCACCCTCTGGTTCATCACAGCACCCTCTGGTTCATCACTGCCACCCTCTGGTTCATTACTGCCACCCTCTGGTTCGCCACTGCCACCCTCAGGATCATCACTGCCACCCTCTGGTTCATCACTGCCACCCTCTGGTTCACCACTGCCACCCTCTGGTTCATCACAGCACCCTCTGGTTCACCACTGACACCCTATGGTTCACCCCTGCCACCCTCAGGTTCAGCACTCACTACTGCCACCCTCTGGTTCATCACAGCACCCTCTGGTTCATCACTGCCACCCTCTGGTTCATTACTGCCACCCTCAGGATCATCACTGCCACCCACTGGTTCATCACTGCCACCCTCTGGTTCACCACTGCCACCCTCTGGTTCATCACAACACCCTCTGGTTCACCACTGACACCCTCTCGTTCGCCCTTGCCACCCTCAGGTTCAGCACTCACTACTGCCACCCTCTGGATCATCACAGCACCCTCTAGTTTACCACTGCCACCCTCTGGTTCACCCCTGCCACTCTCACGTTCAGCACTCACCACTGCAACGGTCTGGTTCATCACAGCGCCCTCTGGTTCACCCCTGCTGCCACCCTCTGGTCCAGCACTCACCACTGACACCCTCTGATTCAGCAAAGCACCTCCTGGTTCACCACTGCCACCCTCTGGTTCACCACTGCCACCTTCTGGTTCACCACTGCCACCTTCTGGTTCACCACTGCCACCCTCTGGTTCATCACTGCCACCCTCTGGTTCACCCCTGCCACCCTCAGGTTCGGCACTCACTACTGCCACCCTCTGGTTCATCACAGCACTCTCTGGGTCACCCCTGCTGCCACCCTCTGGTTCAGCACTCACCACTGCAACCCTCTGGTTCATCACAGCACCCTCTGGTTCACCACTGTTACCCTCTGGTTCACCACTACCTCCCTCTTGTTCACCACTGCCACCCTCTGGTTCATCACTGCCACCCTCTGGTTCATCACTGCCACACTCTGGTTCACCACTGCCACCCTCTGGTTCACCACTGCCACCTTCTGGTTCACTACTGCCACCCTCTGGTTCATCACTGCCACCCTCTGGTTCACCCCTGCCACCCTCAGGTTCGGCACTCACTACTGCCACCCTCTGGTTCATTACAGCACCCTCTGGGTCACCCCTGCTGCCACCCTTTGGTTCAGCACTCACCACTGCAACCCTCTGGTTCATCACAGCACCCTCTGGTTCACCACTGTCACCCTCTGTTTCACCACTACCACCCTCTTGTTCACCACTGCCACCCTCTGGTTCATCACTGCCACCCTCTGGTTCATTACTGCCACCCTCTGGTTCGCCACTGCCAACCTCAGGATCATCACTGCCACCCTCTGGTTCATCACTGCCACCCTCTGGTTCACCACTTACACCTTCTGGTTCACCACTGCCACCCTCTGGTTCATCACAGCACCCTCTGGTTCACCACTGACACCCTCTGGTTCACCACTACCACCCTCTTGTTCACCACTGCCACCCTCTGGTTCATCACTGCCACCCTCTGGTTCATTACTGCTACCCTCTGGTTTGCAACTGCCACCCTCAGGATGATCACTGCCACCCTCTGGTTCATCACTGCCACCCTCTGGTTCACCACTGCCACCCTCTGGTTCATCACTGCCACCCTCTGGTTCACGCCTGCCACCCTCAGGTTCGGCACTCACTACTGCCACCCTCTGGTTCATCACAGCACCCTCTGGGTCACCCCTGCTGCAACCCTCTGGTTCAGCACTCACCACTGCCACCCTCTAGTTCATCACAGCACCCTCTGGTTCACCATTGTCACCCTCTGGTTCACCACTACCACCCTCTTATTCACCACTGCCACCCTCTGGTTCATTACTGCCACTCTCTGGTTCGCCACTGCCAACCTCAGGATCATCACTGCCACCCTCTGGTTCTTCACTGCCACCCTCTGGTTCACCACTGCCACCCTCTGGTTCATCGCTGCCACCCTCTGGTTCATTACTGCCACCCTCTGGTTCGCCACTGCCAACCTCAGGATCATCACTGCCACCCTCTGGTTCATCACTGCCACCCTCTGGTTCACCACTTACACCTTCTGGTTCACCACTGCCACCCTCTGGTTCATCACAGCACCCTCTGGTTCACCACTGACACCCTCTGGTTCACCACTACCACCCTCTTGTTCACCACTGCCACCCTCTGGTTCATCACTGCCACCCTCTGGTTCATTACTGCTACCCTCTGGTTTGCAACTGCCACCCTCAGGATCCTCACTGCCACCCTCTGGTTCATCACTGCCACCATCTGGTTCACCACTGCCACCCTCTGGTTCACCACTGCCACCCTCTGGTTCACCACTGCCACCCTCTGGTTCATCACTGCCACCCTCTGGTTCACGCCTGCCACCCTCAGGTTCGGCACTCACTACTGCCACCCTCTGGTTCATCACAGCACCCTCTGGGTCACCCCTGCTGCCACCCTCTGGTTCAGCACTCACCACTGCCACCCTCTGGTTCATCACAGCACCCTCTGGTTCACCACTGTCACCCTCTGGTTCACCACTACCACCCTCTTATTCATCACTGCCACCCTCTGGTTCATTTCTGCCACCCTCTGGTTCGCCACTGCCAACCTCAGGATCATCACTGCCACCCTCTGGTTCTTCACTGCCACCCTCTGGTTCACCACTTACACCCTCTGGTTCACCACTGCCACCCTCTGGTTCATCACAGCACTCTCTGGTTCACCACTGCCACCCTCTGGTTCATCACTGCCACCCTCTGGTTCACCCCTGCCACCCTCAGGTTCAGCACTCACTACTGCCACCCTCTGTTCATCACATCACCCTCTGGTTCACCCCTGCTGCCACCCTCTAGTTCAGCACTCACCACTGCCTCCCTCTGGTTCATCACAGCACCCTCTGGTTCACCACTGTCACCCTCTGGTTCACCACTACCACCCTCTTGCTCACCACTGCCACCCTCTGGTTCATCACTGCCACCCTCTGGTTCATTACTGCTACCCTCTGGTTTGCAACTGCCACCCTCAGGATCATCACTGTGAGGTTCCGTGAGAATCGTTACGACGTTTTGGGCATCGCCGAATATGGGCAAGTAAGGTATCTACGAACCGTAAATGACGAGTTCAGTAAGTGTACGCGTTTTCGCTACGCTACCTGGCATGGTTCGCCTTATTTACGTGTTTCTAAATCTGAACCCTTGGGTTCCATTTTAGATGCGGCATCCATTTTGTTTCTTGCCCTCACGTAGCCAGCGAACAGGCAACTGTCCGCATCGTGACCCTTTAGTTCCCAAGCCTTACGGAAGATGCATATTCCTTTCATGCGTCTTTTATGACCGGGGGAATGACACTGCAAAGGCAGATGGCTCCGCTCGAGGGTAATCTTCCCTCATAGGTCTATTGTTTCAGCCGTGCATACGCTAGGATCGAATCCTTTTGATCCTGTGATCATGCTTCCGATATTACCCTCACACTCTTTTCTCTACTGCTGTCTGACTTCCTTGCAGCTGTTCTTGTCTCTTTCTCTTGCTTATTTACAACTCAAGTGGAATGTACCTAACGATGGGAAGATGTGCTTTTACAGTTGGGAACTGGGGATGTTACTGTAATTATGTTCCGGGGTTCTGAAAACATGAAAGCGACCTTTCAAAGTTTACTGTGGGAACCGGGTTGTAACCTTTTGTCCACATGTTGTGCAATGACAAAATTTGGTATAAAAGAGAGCGACTCACATATGTAATTTGAAGCAGACTCAGAGAACCTACACGCTGTTGTACTTCTTGTGACTTCTGTATCCCTGCAGTAATAAAACGCTGATCTTTGACGCCGAGGGAAGTGTCCCGTGTCTCTGTCACTTGTGCGCCGAAACTGGTATCCCATGAAGGTTATAGGTGTTGTTCCCTGGCACCGCTGGTTCTGTTAAAAGTTCAGTCCTTCAGTTGGCGCCCAACGTGGGGCGACATCAGCGGTACCGGTCCAAAGCCTGAAGATTGTGAGGAACTTCGTGTGAAATCTCCGAGGGAAGGTGCACCCCGCTTCATCGATCCTGTTGTCGAAATAAGTGGTCCGAAGATTTTTCCCGCGAAGATTCCCGCCTCCTGACGGCTGCGACGGACTGATGCCCTGACTGTCGACCTGTTTTCGACGCCTGGCGCAGACCTTTCGTATAAGCGAGACGATAGACGGGCCTTCCTGGTGACGCCATTGTGCTCTCAGTTAAGTATTTGTGGGTCGCTCCCAGTCCTTAGTTGTTGTTGCAGCTTGTTGAAGCTTTGTTGTATGCATGGTTCCGTTGCATTTGTGGTTCTAAGTTGTTGGTTCTTAGTTGTTATTTGACAGTTGCAATTGCCAAAAACCGAGGGTTTTGTCTTTCACGAAGATTTAGTACTTCGGTAACCCTTGAAGTTTGATACTAGGTTAGTGTGCACGATGCCTAGCCATAGTGGTTTTCTTGGTTTCTTAAAATGTTGCAACAAGGATTCCCGGTTGGAGGACTCCAGTTGGAACACCGATATATGAGCTCTATAGTCGACATGGTGTGGGCCCTATTATATATAATGAATATTGGATCCGTTACACGAAAAAAGATGGTGTCCTTAGTTGGCCACCGCATGGAAGTTTCGACCAGACGATTTTAGATAATCTAGAAGCTAGTTGTTTAAAAGGAAAGCTAGGCCAGCTATGTTTGATTCCTTTCGGTTGTGGCGTAAAGAGGCCAAGCAGAAAGAAATCAAACAGCTTAAAAAGGATCGAAGAGAAGGTATCGTCCCGATAATGCAAGTTGTACAACAATGTCAGCGAGATAAAGAAGAAAAAGAAATAGAAGTTTCTGCTAGACTACATCACATGAGGATGGACAAATGTTATCCAGTGTTACCAACTAGTCTAGATAAGAAAGAAGAGGATTCGATGGAGGATCCCCTGTTAGCTTATTTGATGAAATCGCCACCTCCTTATGCACAGGGTGCTACGGCTCCTGTAGTTCCTCCTGTAGTTCCGCCTGTAGTTCCTCCTGTTGTCCCTCCTGTTGCTCCGGCGGCTGCTGGTCAGCCTGTTGTTGGTCCTACGTTTGTCCCACCACCTGTCTCTATTCCTACTGCTCCTTTGCTTGTACCTTCTCAGCCTCTTGTCCCTGCTACCTCGACTGTCTTGCCTGCTTCTGCTGTGCCTATTTTCACTTCTAATGTCGTGGCTCCTGTTCTCCTTTCCTCGTCTCCTTCTGTTCGTAATCGTATCCCTAACACTGTCGCTACCCTTTTTCACCGCTTTCTGGTCAGTTATTTCCATCTGATACTTCTGAAACTCCCCAAAGACGGAGTCAGATCCCTAGTGGAAGGGAGAAAGAGACGTTAGTGACGATGGCACATAGGTGGATAACACACCCTGCTAATTACACTCCACGTATGGTTTTCGAGACATTTTCTCAGTTTAATGAGCCTACACAGAGATTCGTGTTCGAAGAAATGTGCAACTTTTTGAGGGAACAATGGTATAATGACCATTTAGATAACGTACCGCCCGATATGATTGAACTTCAGAATGAATTTTCGAACGGTATGATTGTAGGTGGAGATGTACGACGTGCCGTGGAGCGATTGTTAGCCCATAGATCCACAGTGCCTTCTCGAGTGTCGTTTGATGTTGACACTGAGAACTGGAAAGCGGCTCCCGGTCAGTATCCCATGAGAGAGGTACCGCCAGTTTGGATGCCAGGTGCTCCTGCTGCTAATCCTCCGGTCCCTCCACATTTCCAAAGAGTTTGGATACACCTCCCATGGAAGCGGTCAGAAGTCCTGCAGGTCAAACAGTCCTTGCCTGATCCATGCAAGAATCCGGCGGGTTACTATAAGGAGTTGTCTCAATTGGTAGACGCTACTATTATGAACCTTGCCGACATTGACATGCTGTTCGGTAATGTTGTACCACAGCCGGTTTGGGCGAAAATTCGTCAGGAAAATCATGCGAATGAGTTAGGTGGTGATTGGGCTGCACTAATAGCGGCTAATGGACTACAAGTTGGTGGGGCTAAGCCTGAGCAGTTAATTTTGGATCTGCCTCAGAGAATTATTATGCTCATGAAAACGCTTATGCCAGCGATGAGGGTAAACTGGGATAAATTAGCAGCTTGTAAGCAAAAGAAGGATGAGAGTGTCTCCGATTTCTTTAATAGATTCGAAGAGGCCTTTGTCGATCATAGTGGTCAGGATATGGGCACTGAGGGAGGTCAACGATTGTTTGTTGATAAATTCGTGTTGAATTTGTTGCCTGAACTATGCAACAAATTGAAAAATTCAGAAAGTGCATGGGCTGTTTCAACCACTGCACAGATATTAGCGACGGCTCAATATTATGAGAATAGGGAAAAGGAAGAAAGTGATCGTGTAGATAAGAAAACGAAGGAGCTCAAAACGAAGGTTTTGTTGCAGCAGGCGTATCCTCCGCGTTCGAATCACACTGATTCGCAACAGCAATATAGACCATAATCGCAATCCTCCAGAATACAGTCACGTTCTGATTACTCTGATTTCAGATCTATGATTGGGTATAATCAGTGTGCATATTGTAGAAGAGAAGGACATATAAAATATGATTGTCCCGCTTTGCGTGACCGCCTCAATGGTGTATCGACACGAGGGGATCGTGGTGGTCCTCAACAAGCATCTCGAGGTAGAGGTCGCGGTACCTTCCAAAATCAGACTGAGCGCCCTAATACGTCCTCGGACGCGAATAATTGTTTTGACCAGCGAAATGTACGGTCCGATAAATCAGCACAGTATTATGCAGACGACTATTACGTTGAACATGAGACTGTTGTAAACGACCGTTACTAGGACAGCCACCGACAGAGAGATGGAGTAGTGTCAGTTCCGGTTGATCAGAGTGGGCCTTACGTCGCAGTCGCTACATCTGGCGTAGTTGAGCCTTTTCTGTTAGACACTGGTGCGACGAAAAGTTCCATCATGCATTCGAAACTCCCTGGCGCACCTTTGTCTGGCTTAACAAATGTTTCCGTTGAATTCTCTGGCGCCCCTGTTAGCAATCCTGTCTCTAGCCCTTTGCCCCTTACAATTGGTCCTCGTGAGCTGGAGGCTCCATTGATTCTATCTACTGGTTGTGGTGAGAATCTTCTGGGCTTGGATTTGTTAAAACGGTTATATGCGACTTTGTATTGCTCTCCTGAAGGAGTGGAGCTTACATTAGGTCGGAGAGTAATCTCTCCCATGTACTTGTTGATCGATAAATTCCCGCCGGAATTGAGCTCCCTTCCTGCGTCTTTATGGGCTACAGGTCCCAATGATGTGGGTCTCTTGGACATCCCACCTTATGTGATCAAGCTGAAACCAAATGTGCGATTGCCGCGTATACCACAGTATCGTATCTCCATTGAGGGTGAACGGGCACTATTAGCGATCGTGCACGACCTGATCAAAAAGGATGTTGTTGAAGAAACTCGAGGAAATGTGTGTAATAGTCCTATACTACCAATTTTAAAACGAACTGATCCATCTAAACCTCCTGTGTACCGTTTCATAATCGATTTGAGAGAAGTGAATAAAATCGTGATCCCACAGTTTCCCATGGTCCCTGATATCACGACTTTGTTGACCCTGATTCCAGTGTCTGCCTCCTGGTTCACGGTGATCGATCTAAAGAATGCTTTCTTTAGTATCCCGATCGCTGAGGAGAGCAGAGACCTATTCGGATTCTCATTAAGTGGTCGCAGTTTTAGACTAAAACGCGCACCACAGGGCTATTGTGAGAGTCCGTCGATCTACAGTCAAGCCCTTAAAAGTCAACTTGATTCATTTGTATTACCGGCAGGCGCAGCCTTGATTCAGTACGTTGACGACCTGTTGGTAGCTGCTGATACCGAAGATATTTGTAGAACTGCTACAGTATCGTTGTGGCATTTATGTGACTTGCATCACAAGGTGTCACCTTCCAAGCTGCAATATTGTTGCCAAGAAGTAACCTACTTGGGTCACTTATTGTCAAAAGAAGGGAGAAGGTTGACCCCAGAGAGAATTGCAGCGATTACCCGAATGACTGTGCCAAAAACTCAGAGAGATGTACGTGCCTTTCTAGGTATTACGTCATACTGCAGACAATGGATCCCAAATTTTTCACTATTGGCGAAACCATTGTTAGCTCTCACGTGCAAGGATGTTCCGACTCCTTTGCCTTGGACTGAAGAGTGTCAGAAAGGTTTTTCTGAATTACGTGATGCGTTGTGTTCGGCTCCTGTGTTAGGTACTCCTGATTACAGTAAGCCATTTACACTGTACGTTCACGAGAGGGATGGTTGTGCGTTGAGTGTCCTGACGCAACAATTTGGTGACAAACAGCGTCCATGCGCATATTTTTCTTCGACCTTAGACCCAGTAGCTAGAGCTTTGCCGAGTTGTTTAAGGGCAACTGCGGCAGCTGCGGCGTCCATTCGACAGTCCGCAGGTCTGGTCATGGATAATATGCTCACGGTGATGGTTCCGCATGCAGTTGACACTCTCTTGAACCGAACGAAAACTCAACATCTGACGAGCGCAAGGTTGTCTGGGTATGAGTTGACATTACCGGCAAGTCACATACGGATAAAACGGTGTAATGTGTTGAATCCAGCAACATTGTTGCCGATCAACACGGAATCAAGTGATGTAGCACCACATGACTGTTATCTGAAAACCGAAGAAGAAACGAAGGGTCGTATTGACCTAAAAGATACTCCATTGGTGGATCCCGATGGTACTTTGTATGTTGATGGTTCCTGTTTTAAGTTACCGAATGGTGATGTGACGACTGCGTATGCTGTAGTGACGTTGAGAACGGTTGTGGAATCTACGAGATTACATCAGAATTCGGCTCAGGCAGCTGAGTTGATCGCCTTGACGAGAGCGTGTGTGTTGTCCAGAGGAAAGCGGGTGAATGTGTTTACAGACAGTCAGTATGCTTTTGGTGTGGCACATAGTTTTGGGCGATTGTGGAGAGAAAGAGGATTCTTGACATCGCATGGCACGAAGATTCAGCATGGACAGCTTGTGAATGATCTTTTAGATGCACTCACATTGCCTAAGCAGGTGGCCATAATTAAATGTAGTGCGCATCGAAAAGTGACAGATGATGTTGGTCGTGGTAATGCGTTTGCAGATGAGACTGCTAAGGAGACAGCTAAAGATCTGACAAATCGAATGTATGTTACGAGTTCAGTGAGATGGCCTGCAGAGACTAGTATGTGTGAGGACACAGTTGAGAGTGTGAAGGAAATACAGAATGAGGCCACTGAGATGGAGAAGACTAAGTGGAAAGAAAGCACGGGAAAATTAGACGAGGATGGATGTTGGGTTGATTTGTCAGAAAAACAGAGATGGATGTTACCGGATGCATATGTGCTTGCTGTTGTTACAATGGCCCATGGCACAGCACATATTAGCTCGAAAGGCATATGCAAGTTGTTGTCTCCTGTATGGAAGAATGATGGGATTACTAAATATGCAGAGAGAGTGGTTAAGAATTGTATGGTGTGTTTGATGTACAATCCTGGTAAGGGCACCCCCACTCCACCTGGTCATTTTGCCCCTCCTACATGTCCTTTCGAAGTTATCCAATTGGACTTCATCCACATGGAGAGATGCAACAATTTGAAGTATGTTCTAGTTGTAGTATGTGCATTCTCCAGATGGATTGAGGCTTACCCTCTTAAGGATAATACTGCCCTATCCACAGCCAAAATTCTGCTCAAAGAGTATTTCCCCAGGTACGACATGCCTCGGATTGTATGGTCAGACAACGGAAGTGAGTTTGTGGGAAGTGTGATGAAGAGTGTGTGTCGTGGTTTAGGAATATCCCAGAAATTTCATAGTGCTAATCATCCTCAGTCAGCAGGTTTGGTGGAAGGATATAATGGCACTCTGAAATTGAAGCTTGCTAAAATCCAGGCAACGACTGGTTTATCATGGCCCGACGCTTTGCCTCTAGCTCTCTTATCGACCAGGGCAACTGTGCACTCTCGAGTAGGGCTTAGCCCATATGAGATTGTGTTCGGCCGCCCTGCGAACATTTGGGGGGTTCCGAGGCCTAAAGAATTGAACAGACTTGAATATCCAATGTTAATTGATTATCTTTATGATCTGACTGCTAAATTGAGTTTGATTCATCAACAGGTCTTTGAGGCACTGCCGTCACAAACAGAGGGTCCTGGTCATCGGCTCAACCCAGGGGACTGGGTCCTCACCAGAAATTTCGGACGAAAACGCCATCTTGAGCCGAGATTTGTGGGACCCTTCCAGGTGCTACTAGCGACTAGGACGGCGGTTCGGCTAGAGGGACGGAAACACTGGGTGCATGCCACCCACACCAAGAAGGTTCCGCTTCCTCTGCCGGCAGACACATGGATACGTAAAGGTTTTTCCTCGTCTGAGACTGACGTTCCTCAGCGCCTTGTCCCGTTTAGCGAAGCTCAGCCCATAGGGAACACTTCAGTTTTATCTGACACCCCTGTTGATTCCTCTCAAACAAATTCCTTTACATCAACATTGGAGAATTCAAGTGCTGAACAATTGCCTGAACAATCGAACACTCTTTTGCCATCCAATCCACTGTTTGAAGATCAGACTCGACCCGGAAGAAACCGATACTTTCTTCGTTCACACAATAAGGACAAATAAATCTTTTATTATTTTGATTTCACAATACCCCCTCACATTTTGCCTTGACTATTGTGGACATTATTATTATGTATGTATTTCTTTCCCAGTACAGCTAGGAGACGTATATGAAATTGGTTATTTAACTGATTAAAACCTGCCATCTGGGTTGGCCGTAGGGCCGCGCGGGTACTTCCTTCTGTTTAGCAGTTATTGACATTAGGTCGATTTTTTTTGTCGATTTCTGGGAACTCCTGGGAATTGATAATCGCTACTCAGAACAAAGTGCGTCAAGAACGTTGCGGACGGTTGTTAGAGGATGGAGTTCTCCAAGCTGTCGAAAATAGAGGAAGAAACGGTGCAAAGATCTAAATTGTACAGCACATTTCGAACAAAATGTTTTTTATTACAGGTTTTCATGTTGTTCCTAACTGTTTCTATGTTGCTGGTGGGTGGAGTATATTTTGGTTTTCAATCATTGCTGCCTTCTGCTCTACCTACCTCTCCTTCTCATGATCTAAATTTCGTCTCTACTGTTTCTCCACATTCTTTTCACCTGTTGCCCCAACATGAACAAGTCAGACGTGCGGAATTTAGAAACAATTCCTTTGTTCAACTTCTGCATCAGCACCAGTTGGTGGTTAACACTACAAATTGTTGGGTGTGTGGGTTAATGCCACATACCATGGACAGGGGTATTCCATATTTGGTTCTTCCGTACAGCCCCCAAGGGTCAGCTCGGGCATTCCAAACCATGTTCCGTAGTGCACTAGATTCCTACCCCCATCGAGAGCCAAGCTCAGCAAACTTTGGTCCTGGCCCGTACCACAAGTCTCTGGTGATAGCTATTGCCGATTTAGATAGAGATATATTCAATACATCACTTATCCCAGAGGAGGAGGTACAAGCCTATAAGTACCTTAGTGAGGCTGAGTACAGTATATCAGTGGGTGATAGGCAGCTTAAAAGCTCATCTCCAATCTGGATCGTACCTCACCTAGGCCACTTTTGTCTGCAAGGTCGTGGCCGAAATCCAAGAGCTCAGCTTGGGAAGAGTGCTTGTGTGGATACGTACGTTCTACCGATGCTCTCTTCCCCTGTCTTTCTGACTGCCAAGGGTACCTATTTTGTATGTTATGACCGAGCATATACGTGGTTACCTCATGACTTCTCGGGTACCTGCTATATTGCTAATCTCTTGCCCCCGACTTTCACTGTTGCTGCCGACTATCACAAAACCAGAGTTGTGAGAGGTGTCATTAGTAAAGAAGATACCTCCGGACAAGAAGCAGGAGACTTCTTTAAGGGTTTTCTACCGTTTTGGGGCCCTATGGTCAATAGCAGAAATCTGAGACAGTTAACTCGTGTAGTAGAGTCAACTGCTAACATAACTGCAAGCGTCCTTGGTAATCTGACAGCAGAGCTTCAAGCGGATAGGCTTATGACGTTACAGAACCGTATGGTTCTAGACGTAGTTCTAGCAGATAGAGGTGGTGTGTGCAAGGTCATCCATTCGAGCTGCTGCATATTCATACCTGATAACGCTCCAACGGTTTATCAAGCCATCTCCAAGTTGCACAAAATCTCGGAGTCCATACACGTTGACGAGGGAGATTGGACGCTTCTAGGATGGTTTTGGGGTCTAATGTCGACTTGGGGTTGGAAGATTCTGATGATTATAGGGGTTGTTGTGACGTTTCTGTTCACGTGTTGTCTTTGTGTACAGTGTGGTCCTGCCTTATGTGGCCTTTGTGCTACAACGTGTATAAGAAGACCATCTGTTACCAAAGAGACATTGAAGGATAGAATTATGTTCCAACAACATCTGAATGATCTGATGAATATCGAGATCGACTCTGACTTCGACTAGTTCTTGCCTACATGAGGGCAAAAGGAGCGTCTGAGGTTCCGTGAGAATCGTTACGACGTTTTGGGCATCGCCGAATATGGGCAAGTAAGGTATCTACGAACCGTAAATGACGAGTTCAGTATGTGTACGCGTTTTCGCTACGCTACCTGGCATGGTTCGCCTTATTTACGTGTTTCTAAATCTGAACCCTTGGGTTCCATTTTAGATGCGGCATCCATTTTGTTTCTTGCCCTCACGTAGCCAGCGAACAGGCAACTGTCCGCATCGTGACCCTTTAGTTCCCAAGCCTTACGGAAGATGCATATTCCTTTCATGCGTCTTTTATGACCGGGGGAATGACACTGCAAAGGCAGATGGCTCCGCTCGAGGGTAATCTTCCCACATAGGTCTATTGTTTCAGCCGTGCATACGCTAGGATCGAATCCTTTTGATCCTGTGATCATGCTTCCGATATTACCCTCACACTCTTTTCTCTACTGCTGTCTGACTTCCTTGCAGCTGTTCTTGTCTCTTTCTCTTGCTTATTTACAACTCAAGTGGAATGTACCTAACGATGGGAAGATGTGCTTTTACAGTTGGGAACTGGGGATGTTACTGTAATTATGTTCCGGGGTTCTGAAAACATGAAAGCGACCTTTCAAAGTTTACTGTGGGAACCGGGTTGTAACCTTTTGTCCACATGTTGTGCAATGACAAAATTTGGTATAAAAGAGAGCGACTCACATGTGTAATTTGAAGCAGACTCAGAGAACCTACACGCTGTTGTACTTCTTGTGACTTCTGTATCCCTGCAGTAATAAAACGCTGATCTTTGACGCCGAGGGAAGTGTCCCGTGTCTCTGTCACTTGTGCGCCGAAACAGGTATCCCATGAAGGTTATAGGTGTTGTTCCCTGGCACCGCTGGTTCTGTTAAAAGTCCAGTCCTTCAACTGCCACCCTCTGGTTCATCACTGCCACCCTCTGGTTCACCACTGCCACCCTCTGGTTCACCACTGCCACCCTCTGGTTCACCCCTGCCACCCTCAGGTTCAGCACTCACTACTGCCACCCTCTGGTTCATCAAAGCACCCTCTGGTTCATCACTGCCAACCTCTGGTTCATTACTGCCACCCTCTGGTTCGCCACTGCCACCCTCAGGATCATCACTGCCACCCTCTGGTTCATCACTGCCACCCTCTGGTTCACCACTGCCACCCTCTGGTTCATCACAGCACCCTCTGGTTCACCACTGACACCCTCTGGTTCATCCCTGCCACCCTCAGGTTCAGCACTCACTACTGCCACCCTCTGGTTCATCACAGCACCCTCTGGTTCATCACTGCCACCCTCTGGTTCATTACTGCCACCCTCAGGATCATCACTGCCACCCACTGGTTCATCACTGCCACCCTCTGGTTCACCACTGCCACCCTCTGGTTCATCACAGCACCCTCTGGTTCACCACTGACACCCTCTGGTTCGCCCCTGCCACCCTCAGGTTCAGCACTCACTACTGCCACCCTCTGGATCATCACAGCACCCTCTGGTTCACCACTGCCACCCTCTGGTTCGCCCCTGCCACTCCCAGGTTCAGCACTCACCACTGCAACGGTCTGGTTCATCACAGCACCCTCTGGTTCACCCCTGCTGCCACCCTCTGGTTCAGCACTCACCACTGCCACCCTCTGATTCATCACAGCACCTCCTGGTTCACCACTGTCACCCTCTGGTTCACCACTACCACCCTCTTGTTCACCACTGCCACCCTCTGGTTCATCACTGCCACCCTCTGGTTCATTACTGCTACCCTCTGGTTTGCAACTGCCACCCTCAGGATCATCACTGCCACCCTCTGGTTCATCACTGCCACCCTCTGGTTCACCACTGCCACCCTCTGGTTCATCACAGCACCCTCCGGTTCATCACTGCAACCCTCTGGCTCCTTACTGCCACCCTCTGGTTCATCACAGCACCCTCTGGTTCACCACTGACACCCTCTGGTTCACCCCTGCCACCCTCAGGCTCAGCACTCACTACTGCCACCCTCTGGTTCATCACAGCACCATCTGGTTCATCACTGCCACCCTCTGGTTCATTACTGACACCCTCAGGATCATCACTGCCACCCACTGGTTCATCACTGCCACCCTCTGGTTCACCACTGCCACCCTCTGGTTCATCACAGCACCCTCTGGTTCACCACTGACACCCTCTGGTTCACCCCTGCCACCCTCAGGTTCAGCATTCACTACTGCCACCCTCTGAATCATCACAGCACCCTCTGGTTCACCACTGCCACCCTCTGGGTCACCCCTGCCTCTCTCAGGTTCAGCACTCACCACTGCAACGGTCTGGTTCATCACAGCACCCTCTGGTTCACCCCTGCTGCCACCCTCTGGTTCACCCCTGCCACCCTCAGGTTCAGCATTCACTACTGCCACCCTCTGATTCATCACAGCACCTCCTAGTTCACCACTGTCACCCTCTGGTTCACCACTACCACCCTCTTGTTCACCACTGACACCCTCTGGTTCATCACTGCCACCCTTTGGTTCATTACTGCCACCCTCTGGTTCGCCACTGCCACCCTCAGGATCATCAGTGCCACCCTCAGGATCATCACTGCCACCCTCTGGTTCACCACTGCCACTCTCAGGATCATCACTGCCACCCTCTGGTTATTCACTGCCACCCTCTGGTTCACCACTAACACCCTCTGGTTCACCACTGCCACCCTCTGGTTCATCACAGCACCCTCTGGTTCACCACTGCCACCCTCTAGTTCATCACTGCCACCCTCTGGTTCACCCCTGCCACCCTCAGGTTCAGCACTCACTACTGCCACCCTCTGTTCATCACATCACCCTCTGGTTCACCCCTGCTGCCACCCTCTGGTTCAGCACTCACCAGTGCCTCCCTCTGGTTCATCACAGCACCCTCTGGTTCACCACTGTCACCCTCTGGTTCACCACTACCACCCTCTTGCTCACCACTGCCACCCTCTGGTTCATCACTGCCACCCTCTGGTTCATTACTGCTACCCTCTGGTTTGCAACTGCCACCCTCAGGATCATCACTGCCACCCTCTGGTTCATTACTGCCACCCTCTGGTTAACCACTGCCACCCTCTGGTTCACCACTGACACCCTCTGGTTCACCCCTGCCACCCTCAGGTTCAGCACTCACTACTGCCACCCTCTGGTTCATCACAGCACCCTCTTGTTCATCACTGCCAACCTCTGGTTCGCCACTGCCACCCTCAGGATCATCACTGCCACCCTCTGGTTCATCACTGCCACCCTCTGGTTCACCACTGCCACCCTCTGGTTCATCACAGCACCCTCTGGTTCACCACTGACACCCTCTGGTTCATCCCTGCCACCCTCAGGTTCAGCACTCACTACTGCCACCCTCTGGTTCATCACAGCACCCTCTGGTTCATCACTGCCACCCTCTGGTTCATTATTGCCACCCTCAGGATCATCACTGCCACCCACTGGTTCATCACTGCCACCCTCTGGTTCACCACTGCCACCCTCTGGTTCATCACAGCACCCTCTGGTTCACCACCGACACCCTCTAGTTCGCCCCTGCCATCCTCAGGTTCAGCACTCACTACTGCCACCCTCTGGATCATCACAGCACCCTCTGGTCCACCACTGCTGCCCTCTGGTTCACCCCTGCCACTCTCAGGTTCAGCACTCGGTCTGGTTCATCACAGCGCCCTCTGGTTCACCCCTGCTGCCACCCTCTGGTCCAGCACTCACCACTGACACCCTCTGATTCATCAAAGCACCTCCTGGTTCACCACTGCCACCCTCAGGTTCGGCACTCACTACTGCCACCCTCTGGTTCATCACAGCACTCTCTGGGTCACCCCTGCTGCCACCCTCTGGTTCAGCACTCACCACTGCAACCCTCTGGTTCATCACAGCACCTTCTTGTTCACCACTGTCACCCTCTGGTTCACCACTACCTCCCTCTTGTTCACCACTGCCACCCTCTGGTTCATCACTGCCACCCTCTGGTTCATCACTGCCACCCTCTGGTTCACCACTGCCACCCTCTGGTTCACCACTGACACCCTCTGGTTCACCCCTGCCACCCTCAGGTTCAGCACTCACTACTGCCACCCTCTGGTTCATCACAGCACCCTCTGGTTCATCACTGCCAACCTCTGGTTCATTATTACCACTCTCTGGTTCGCCACTGCCACCCTCAGGATCATCACTGCCACCCTCTGGTTCATCACTGCCACCCTCTGGTTCACCACTGCCACCCTCTGGTTCATCACAGCACCCTCTGGTTCACCACTGACACCCTCTGGTTCATCCCTGCCACCCTCAGGTTCAGCACTCACTACTGCCACCCTGTGGTTCATCACAGCACCCTCTGGTTCATCACTGCCACCCTCTGGTTCATTACTGCCACCCTCAGGATCATCACTGCCACCCACTGGTTCATCACTGCCACCCTCTGGTTCACCACTGCCACCCTCTGGTTCATCACAGCACCCTCTGGTTCACCACTGACACCCTCTGGTTCGCCCCTGCCACCCTCAGGTTCAGCACTCACTACTGCCACCCTCTGGATCATCACAGCACCCTCTGGTTCACCACTGCCACCCTCTGGTTCACCCCTGCCACTCTCAGGTTCAGCACTCACCACTGCAACGGTCTGGTTCATCACAGCACCCTCTGGTTCACCCCTGCTGCCACCCTCTGGTTCAGCACTCACCACTGCCACCCTCTGATTCATCACAGCACCTCCTGGTTCAGCACTGTCACCCTCTGGTTCACCACTACCACCCTCTTGTTCACCACTGTGTGGAAAAGTAAATTTTGCCATGTTCTGTGTCCCTACGTGTTCCACATCCTAAGTTATATGTGCATGATTAATATGCATATGTATTCCCTATGATCAATTAAAGACGCAATTACAGTTGTGTCCAACTCTAGTATGCCAGTTTCCAGGTCCCGTGAAAGCAACGAATATTAGGCCTATGTAAACCTATGTTGCCACATTTTACAGTATGCACGTTAATGCATTGAATTGTCCCCGTTTCTAGGCCTCAAAAGGGCCCGGACACCAGTTTCAGCTCCAGTCTCCTGAACCCTCTCCGAGGAGCGATACAGCCCCCACCTGCATCCCTGACCCTTCACTTACTTCATGCCTCGCAGTGCCCGGCCCGGCCTGGCTCTGCCTCCCAGTCTGCCAAGAGTATGTTATGCTTCTAGTTATCAGTCCAGCCCTCCTTCTCTGCATTCCTAAGCTACTGCATCGCATCAATAGTTTCCGTCATGGTCTAGCCTTTTTGTCTCCATGTAAGAGAATTACTGTATTAATATTCATAGAATATTCCTCGCACACACAATACATATAGAATAATGCATGCACCAGCCTTAGTGTCAAGTAGCCTTTGCCCTGATAACTTTTGGATTCTATCAACATGTACTTCCAAACACTAGATACTAGATATGCCTTAGGTACATGTCGCTCTGACACTCCAGACTTTAGTCTCCTCTTCTAGCGCAGAAGTCATAGCCCCCAGTTCTCCCTGGTAACGCGTCATAGCCCGTTTGCGCGCACCACTAGGTTAGAGGTCCCAGCTGCTCAGGTAGCCCCCTCCATGTTTCCGCCCCATTCATGACACTTCTGTGACGTCCACACCACATGTCTATGTATACGCCCTGTATACGCCTCTTGTTACACCCACTTCACTCTTATCTTTCGCGACTGCTACGAGTCACGCCTACTGCTACGCCTACTGTATTGAATGTAATGTAATTGTTTTAATATATATACTGTGCACCCATGTTGAAAGTTAGCCTTTTGTCCAGATCCTGCCCCCGGCAGCTGCCATCCTATTCCCATGCAGGCTGTCCTGTTCCTGTCCTTTATGCCTGATTAAAGCCTGTAGACTCCAGCTACCTCGAATCCTGACTCTTATTTATTGAGCTATCTGTTTATATAGTATCCTGAAAAATAGAACCGGTAATTAATTATTTATTTACCACATAATGGCGCCCGAACAGGGACTTGCCCTTTCCCCACGCGCCGGAGAAGCCACGCAAGCCCCCTGATCCTCTGCAGCCGTGACGGAACCATACCGTGCACGTGCAGATATTTCTGCTTCAAGTATCCCTCAGGCCCACGGAGGAGACGGAGGTTGCGGTCCAGCATCCAGACGAGGCGGTGGAGGAACGCGGCGAGTCCCGACCAGAGCCCAAGCCGAGAGTCCAAGGTCCGAGGTATCCGGAGGCCCACCTGTAACTGAAGTCCGAAGTCCGTAGTCCGTCGTCGTAGCAGTCCAGTCCAGTCCGAGGCCTTCCGTTCTTGCTGCCCGGTGAGTACCGTTGCTGGGGTAGTATCTAGACAGGGTCAATTAATTTGTCTCTGGTCCGTGGGTTTGGGTACACAGATCCAACACGAAGTGTCCACCTAGGTGGATGCGGGTCCTGACGTGTCTCTTTATGGGACCGGTATGTTTCGTACTGTTTTAGCAGTGCATCTAGTAATTCTAGTAAGTTCTGTTCTCGAGAAATTCATGTGTTCTGTTCTCAGTATACCAGGTAATATTTCTGTCCGAACTGTTATTCTAAATGTTATTTAATGTGTTTTCAATGTCGTGGTATGAGTGATTTGTTTTTCCAGTCATTATTGTGTTTATCGTATATTGTATTGTGTTCAGTATTCCAGCCTAAAGAATGCCTCTATTCCCTAAGTTACGTCAGTTAAAAACCAGAAAAGGGCTGCTTGAGGAAGCAGTCCCTGTCCCGCCTAGGGACAGTCCAGGTCATTTTATGTATCATAAGCATGGCTTAAGTGCCATATTGTATCTAGACTTATGGGTCCAGTATACTAAAGATCTAGAAGAGAAATATAGATGGCCCGTATCGGGTACATGGGATGCCGAGTGCATCATGCGAGTAGAAGAAGCATTATGGAAAAAGAAAGCCAGACAGTCCCAGAAAGATGCCATCGAGTTATGGCGCAAAGAATCTCATAAAAGAACCGAAAAAGATTTCAGAAAAACAGAATTAAGTAGAGAATCCTCAGAAAGAGCCCAAGAAAGGGAATTAATCGAAATAGGTGAACGAGTTAAAACCGAACAGTCAGACAGACAGAGAAATGCCCTTATTAAGGGTATGTATCCTCTTCTTGCCGAGGGCTTGCCAAAAGCAACCCCGGAAGCATCCAGTAATTTTCCGCCATCATTAGTTCCAACTAAGCTACGTCATAAACCGACTGCAGCTGATATTTTTCTCTCGTCCTATTTGGACGACACAGTCCCAGAATATGCAAATCCTGTTCCACCAGCTCCCGTAAATAATGTAATTCCTGTACCACCAGCCACCGGGGCACCCGTGGCAGCACCTGTTACGGTACCCCCGGTCCAGCCTACAGTACACGTACCAGTTTTACCAGTCACTCTCCCAGCCCGTACAATACCCGTCGACGATTCTAGTCTAGGGGCCACGGGGGAAGTCCTCCTGGAACCCCGCCTCAACACAGACGTCTAACGTTACTCGAGCTACATGAACGAGCGTTACAGCGTTCTCCCAAACTTCAGTCAGTTGCAGATATCAAGCGAGCACTTACCGAATGCCGTTATGATCCAGTCCCAGGTGATGATGATATGGTCCTGTATTCATTGCGTGTAAGACGGGTGACCGAATACTTGGACACCCTGCCAAATATGAAAGGTTATCTAGACAGAATATATCGTTTTATCCGTACAGGAGTAGATCCAGAAAGTATTGGCGAAGCCATGGCTCAAAGAAAAGCCGAGACTCAGCTCATGCTTTTAAAGTTTCTAATTAATTGTTTAATAAGGGAACAAGATTATCCAGATAAAGATCCGAGAGAAATGAAAGTCCTGACCAAGTGGAGTGACCATATAGCCGAGGGAAGACACAAGACACTAGGTTGTATAGAGAGTATGTATAAGAAAATTCGTAAGGAAATAATAAAGTTACACGAAAAACGAAAAACAGCACAAGTGTCCGAGAAAGAAGACGTCTCTGATACTGAAGAGGTAGACGACGAGAATCCCTACAGAATAGCGTATGTCGGTAGAACTAGACTTCCCGACCGACATTCACGCCTAGAACACAAGAAAGTTTTCCCTCCTCCAGCACTAGAACAAGAGAATCTTGAACAAGTATTTCAAGCTACCGATCACATTCTGAAATCACGAATCGGTTATAGTGAACTTAGTACCATGCATGAACAAGAACTAGCCCGATCAGCAGTCCGATGGATTACTGATTCTACCACTTTTCCAGACGAAATAGTGGCACAAATGTTTCTGAAATTGCCCCCAGCCGAGCAGCGACTGGTGGGTATGTATATGATCCAGCACCTCATTACACTGTATGAGGGTCAGCATTCAGATCCAGGTCCTTTACATGATGTATTAAACGAATTACTCCAGTTCAGATGGAAAGGTCTAGGTACCGATTTAATTAGTGTCATTCTAGAACAGCGCCACAAATACCGAACGTTCCTGAATCCGCATTTTGTTCACGTCTCACCGACAGAAAGGAAATCATTTTACATAGATAGACAGAATCCGTTACGAGAAGTACACCCAGTTAGAGGAACGGGTGGTGATCTAGAACGAGTATTTGTTTACACCCCTATTACAAAGATGGAACTCTTAGAGATGAAAAAGTTAATTCCCTGTCACGATAAAGATCCAGCAGGGTTCCATCGAGAATTAAAAGACATGCTCCGTATGGGAGAATACACGTATCCTGATATCATTAAAATGTTAAAGGTCCTGTTGCCTGCGGGCATATATGAGAAACTCAAGGAAAAAGAATGGGAGGTGGGAGAGAAAAAGATAGATTGGACAGCTCTAGAAGCTGAAGATAATTCATGAGTACCAGGTACCGGTCTTGGGGAGAAATGTAAAGATTTGCCCGAGTTATTGATACAAGTTTTGCCAAGATTACTAGCCACGAAAAAGGAAGACTGGGATGCCATCTCAGCCTGCAAACAGAAACAAGACGAAGATACTAGTGATTTCTATTCTAGATTTGAAAAATGTTTTATTATCAACAGTGGTCTGAAAACGAGTAGTGAATCGTATCCTCATCTTTTTGTTACCAAACTAGTCGAGAATTCAAGTCCACAAGTTAAGAATCGTGTATTGAAAGTCGAAAGTACCTGGCAAGCTAATACTCCGTCACAGATGTTACAAATGCTCCAGTATCACCAGAATAGAATCAGGGAAGAGCAAGAACACGAAAGGAGACGTATGAAAGACACGAAAATGAAAGTATTAGTTGCACAATCTGTTCCACAAGACAGTCAGAAAAGGGGTACGAATCAAGCCAGTCATCCTGCAGCTCCCGTTAAAGGGACTTGCAATTACTGTAAACAGCCAGGTCATTTTATAAACGAGTGTGCAGTTCTGAAACATAACATAGCTACAGGTAAAACTAAAGAAAGACCACGTCCGCCTAGACAAGAACAAGTTTCACAGACTTCCCAGCCACCGCAGAATGCACAACAGACAGTTACAGTACCGCAGCCTATAGCTGCAACACAGCACGTTACACAGCAGATGTATCAGTACGCACAGTCAGAATATCCAGATTATCAGCCATATTCATGAAACAGCCTAGAGAGGGAGGTAGGCTTGCCTCTCATTGAGATACCTGTAGATCAAGAGGGTCCCTATGTACACAGTCAAGTATTAGGGAAAGACAGAAAGTTTCTTATTGATACAGGGGCAAGTAGGACTACCATCAGTCATGACGAGGTTCCAGGGGCTCCGCTCTCAGGCTCTAGAAATGTTTCCCTTGGATTTTCAGGAAAACCGATTGTTAATGAAATTTCGAAACCAGTTACTCTAGAGGTTGGTCCATTGTCCCGAACTACTGATTTGTTACTTACGAAGTCGTGTCCAGAAAATGTATTAGGCATCAAGACATTAAAAGAATTAGGTGCAGTAATTTGCTGTTCCCCAGAAGGGGTCCGATTGTTTTTACGCGACTTTAAAGGTCATTATGTATTACGTGATTTTGATCCAAGATTATTGAATGTACCACAGCATTTATGGGCGCAAGGTCCTACTGATGTTGGTTGTATGCACATCACACCCCATCGTGTGACTCTGAAGCAAGGTATAGTTTTGCCACGAATCCGACAGTACAAATTGCCACCTGAGGCTGTAGCAGCCTTATCCAAAATTATTGACGAACTCATTGCTCAAGGAGTAGTTGTAGAAACTGACTCCAATGTATGTAATTCTCCTATCATTCCAGTTATGAAACGTACTGATCCAAATGCACCTCCAGTATATCGATTAGTGATTGACCTTCGAGAACTTAATAAATGTATCATACCCCAGTACCCAGTAGTTCCAGATATTTCATCCCTATTGACAGCCATTGATTCTGAAGCTACGTTCTTCACAGTTATCGACCTCAAGAACGCATTTTTCAGTGTCCCCATTCATCCAGACAGCCAGTTCCTTTTCGGTTTCTGTTTAAATGGAAGGAGCTATAAATTCACACGAGCTCCTCAAGGTTTCACAGAAAGTCCTAGCATTTACAGTCAAGCACTTAAGAGACAACTAGACAATATTCATATGCCAACTGACACTGCCCTGCTCCAGTATGTCGATGATCTATTGATCACAGCCCGTTCTGAACGTGACTGCGAGCGTGCGTCACTTACAGTCCTGTATTTCCTAGCCGAGATGGGGCACAAGGTGTCCCCTTCAAAGCTTCAATTCTGTGTCCAGCAAGTGGTCTACTTAGGACACTTACTGTCCAAGAGGGGTAGGCAGTTGACACCTGACCGTATCCAGTTAATAGCGCTTCTTCCACAGCCCAAGACTCAGAAGGAGGTACGAGCTTTTATTGGCCTCACTTCTTACTGCAGACAATGGATTCCTCAGTATGCATTTCTAGCCAAGCCACTGATACAGTTAACGACACAGGAGGCAGCCACATCGACTGTCCTCCCTTGGACATCTGAACATACACTCGCTTTTAATGAGTTAAAGAAAGCTTTATGCCAAGCTCCTGTTTTAGCAACACCGAACTACAGTAAGCCTTTTACACTTTTTGTCACAGAACGTGATGGTACCGCATTATCTGTTCTCACACAAGATCAAGCAGGACAATACAAGCCCTGTGCTTATTTCTCTAGCACATTAGATCCAGTAGCCCAGGCTCTGCCTGCGTGCCTCAAGTCAGTTGCAGCCACAGCTCTAGCTATCAGACAAAGTGATTCCATAGTGTTAGGACATCCCCTGACAGTACAAGTTCCACACTCCGTGGAAGTTCTTTTAAACCGAACACAGACTCAGCACTTGACAATTGCACGTTTAACAGGTTATGAACTGACACTGTTCCAACCACACATAGAAATCAGACGCTGCAACGTTTTAAATCCAGCTACACTGTTACCGTCAGTTACTTCAAATCCTGCCACACATGACTGTGTGGAAGTAGTTAACACTATGACAAAGCCAAGACAAGACCTGACAGATATTGCATTACCTGACCCCGACCTGACACTTTATGTGGATGGTTCATGTATGAGAACAAGTACAGGAGAACTAGTAGCCGCGTATGCAGTGACTACTGAGACCGAAGTTATAGAGACACACCGTATTGATACCCTGTCCGCACAAGCAGCAGAGCTAGTCGCTCTGACCCAAGCCTGCATACGTGCCAAGAAACTGAAAGTAAACATATACACAGATTCACGTTATGCATTCGGAGTCGTACACGACTTTGGAGTCCTCTGGCAGGAGAGAGGTTTCATGACTTCTCATGGAACCAAGATTCAGCATGGTCTCCTCATTCAAGCTCTGTTAGATGCAATACATTTACCGACAGCTATTGCCATCATGAAGTGCAAGGCACATACGAAAGTCACTGACATTATTTCCCAAGGTAACGATCTAGCAGATCGAACAGCCAAGCTCACAGCTCAGATTCCAGACATTCCAGTTAACAAGACACTGACATGCATTCCAGAACAGACTACTTGTATGACAGTTAAGGACCCTACATAAGATGTCATAGATATACAGTTACATGCTACTCCCGAAGAAATCAAGAAATGGTCCGAACAAGGAGGGGTCCAGACAGATCAAGGATGGTTGACGAAGGGAAAAGCCACATGGTTTCTCCCCGACTCAATGGTTCAAGTCATTATCAATACCGCACATAGTCCAGCACATCTAGGAGAAAAAGCTATGCTAGACAGCATCCAGAACATTTGGTTTAACAAGCATTTACGAGCTGCAGCCAAGCAGAAAGTCCGTACCTGTATGATATGTTGTCAGTTCAATCCAGGTAAAAGTGTCCCGGTGGAACAAGGTGGATTCCAACCTCCTGACCACCCTTTTGAAGTCCTCCAGATGGATTATATTTAGATGGAGCGATGTCGAGGTTTCAAGTATGTCCTCGTAGTTGTATGCGCTTTGTCCAGATGGACAGAAGCATATCCAGTCCCAGATTACACTGCCGCGACCACTGCCAGGCAGTTGGTTCGTGAATGCTTTCCCCGCTATGGACTCCCTAGGGTCGTGTATTCAGATAACGGCCAGCCATTCTCATCCGAGCTTATGAAACATGTTTCCCTTCTGTTAGGGTACCAGTGGAAGTTCCATTGTGTGCGCCATCCTGAAGCAGCCGGTCTCGTAGAGAGACATAATCAGACTCTGAAAATCCGAATTGCTAAAGTGTGTAAAGAAAAAGGTGTAGACTGGCTAGTTGCCCTGCCAGTCGCTTTATTTTATATGAGGATGGTCGCACATTCCAGATCAGGTCTGTCCCCGTATGAGGTCGTATTCGGCCGCCCCCCAAACATGTGGGGTACACCTAGACCCCGCAGTATTACAGATGTTTCCAGTAATATGCTGACAGATTACCTAGCTTCCTTGATGTCTGCCCTACACTCTTGTCGTTCACAGGTTGCTGCCGCATTTCCAGACAACACCGAGGTGAAACCGCATGAAGTCGTTCCAGGCAGCCTGGTGTTGGTCCGGAATTTTGATCGTTCAAGTCCGCTGGAGCCCCGTTGGAAGGAGCCCCGTCTTGTGCTACTCACAACAAGGACCGCGGCCAAACTCGAGGGGAGAAAAGGCTGGGTCCACCTGAGCCATATCAAGAAATTTCATGGACTACGAGAGAACATTTTTACTAAAGACTGCCTTATTCCTAAAGACTGCCTAAAAACAGACTCTGAACTCAAGCCTCCCCTGTTAGAGGAAACTCCGCAGCAGGAGTATAAAAAGAAACTCCGGTCTAGTAAAATAAGTCAGCCAGTTTAATTGTCTAAGTCCCTCTCGGGTGAAACGGTTAGACAGGTTCCTGACATGTATGAGATAGACCCCCACAGTGAGAGAGTTAGTCAAAACTCTAAAAGATGTATCATTATTTTATGTTTTTTGTTATATTTGAGTCTTATGGTTACCTGCACCAGTTATGCTTTATATGTATGTTTTCCAATTTTACATGTACATATGTTTTCTAATACTACAGTAGAGCACACATTTAGTGATCTGCCTCCTCACGAGCTATCCTATCGTCTTGCTATGCGAAATAATACATTTATTAGAATGTTACATTACTCACACCAGACCAGCAATGCCACTAATTGTTGGGTGTGTGGTCGACTCCCCCCTTTCCAGACACCGAAGGGAGTTCTGCCACTGTTTCCTTATCCGTTTTCACATAATGGTTCATGTGGAGCCTGGTCCATGTTAACGTCATCCACAACAGATATGTCCTTTCTGAACAGTACGTGTTTTCCAGACAAGCAAGGTCTTCCCCACAGAACAGGGTTAGATCTAGAAAATGAAGTTTATAATTTGGGTAATTATTCTTCGAATTTTATGGTCCTGAATGTTCAGTCTGATACTACTCCAGACTTACCTGCTATTTCAGTACTACCAGTCAAAGGCGAATTATGTGTCAGAAATAATGGTTCCGCACATGTAGGACATAGTGATTGTACTACTATTGTCGAGTATAGTGACAGTGGGAAATCTATTTTCAAAGCCTCACGTCATTCTTATTTTGTTTGCGGTCAGACCGCATATATACGCCTGCCCCTCGATTGGGATGGAACATGTTATATTGCCTTCCTACTGCCACCAGTTTTTCTAGCCCCATCTGATTATCACAGGAACACACATCTAGTACACGTCAGACATAGAAGGGAGACTGAGTCCCCAATTGTCGATCAAACTGAAACTGCTCTAGAACAATATCAAGATTTCAATAAAGGTTTCTTCTTCTTTATAGGACCTGTCCAGAATAGTAAGCTAATACGTAGATTAACCAGAACCCTTGAAGCAGTAGTGAATGAGACTACTTCCGCTCTAGGTAACTTAACAGAAGAGCAATCTGCTATGAGATTTGTCGTGCTCCAAAATCGTCTCGTTCTTGACGTCATACTGGCCGATAGAGGAGGAGCTTGTAGAGTCATCGGATCTAGTTGCTGCATTTTCATTCCTAATAACGCGCCGTCTGTTTATTCAGCTATAACCAGACTTCATAAAATTGCCCATCAGTTACACCAAGATCCAGGCACCTGGACATGTTCCGGTTGGCTCTGGAGTATTATATCTGCCTGGGGATGGAAAGTATTGTCATTCCTAGGTATAGCAGTAATGATCATATTCAGTTGCTGCCTCTGTATACAATGTGGCCCTGCGATTTGCGGCATTTGTGCTACATCCTGTATTCCCAGTCCTAAGTCCCGTTCCAAGACAATTCGAGACGAGCAGATGATACTGTATGAAATGATAGATGGTATCATGAATATTGATGTTTCCTGATGGAAACGTAGTGACAAGGAGGGAATGTGGAAAAGTAAATTTTGCCATGTTCTGTGTCCCTACGTGTTCCACATCCTAAGTTATATGTGCATGATTAATATGCATATGTATTCCCTATGATCAATTAAAGACGCAATTACAGTTGTGTCCAACTCTAGTATGCCAGTTTCCAGGTCCCGTGAAAGCAACGAATATTAGGCCTATGTAAACCTATGTTGCCACATTTTACAGTATGCACGTTAATGCATTGAATTGTCCCCGTTTCTAGGCCTCAAAAGGGCCCGGACACCAGTTTCAGCTCCAGTCTCCTGAACCCTCTCCGAGGAGCGATACAGCCCCCACCTGCATCCCTGACCCTTCACTTACTTCATGCCTCGCAGTGCCCGGCCCGGCCTGGCTCTGCCTCCCAGTCTGCCAAGAGTATGTTATGCTTCTAGTTATCAGTCCAGCCCTCCTTCTCTGCATTCCTAAGCTACTGCATCGCATCAATAGTTTCCGTCATGGTCTAGCCTTTTTGTCTCCATGTAAGAGAATTACTGTATTAATATTCATAGAATATTCCTCGCACACACAATACATGTAGAATAATGCATGCACCAGCCTTAGTGTCAAGTAGCCTTTGCCCTGATAACTTTTGGATTCTATCAACATGTACTTCCAAACACTAGATACTAGATATGCCTTAGGTACATGTCGCTCTGACACTCCAGACTTTAGTCTCCTCTTCTAGCGCAGAAGTCATAGCCCCCAGTTCTCCCTGGTAACGCGTCATAGCCCGTTTGCGCGCACCACTAGGTTAGAGGTCCCAGCTGCTCAGGTAGCCCTCTCCATGTTTCCGCCCCATTCATGACACTTCTGTGACGTCCACACCACATGTCTATGTATACGCCCTGTATACGCCTCTTGTTACACCCACTTCACTCTTATCTTTCGCGACTGCTACGAGTCACGCCTACTGCTACGCCTACTGTATTGAATGTAATGTAATTGTTTTAATATATATACTGTGCACCCATGTTGAAAGTTAGCCTTTTGTCCAGATCCTGCCCCCGGCAGCTGCCATCCTATTCCCATGCAGGCTGTCCTGTTCCTGTCCTTTATGCCTGATTAAAGCCTGTAGACTCCAGCTACCTCGAATCCTGACTCTTATTTATTGAGCTATCTGTTTATATAGTATCCTGAAAAATAGAACCGGTAATTAATTATTTATTTACCACAACTGCCACCCTCTGGTTCATCACTGCCACCCTCTGGTTCATTACTGCTACCCTCTGGTTTGCAACTGCCATCCTCAGGATCATCACTGCCACCCTCTGGTTCATCACTTCCACCCTCTGGTTCACCACTGCCACCCTCTGGTTCATCACAGCACCCTCCGGTTCATCACTGCCACCCTCTGGTTCATTACTGCCACCCTCTGGTTCATCACAGCACCCTCTGGTTCACCACTGACATCCTCTGGTTCACCCCTGTCACCCTCAGGCTCAGCACTCACTACTGCCACCCTCTGGTTCATCACAGCACCCTCTGGTTCATCACTGCCACCCTCTGGTTCATTACTGACACCCTCAGGATCATCACTGCCACCCACTGGTTCATCACTGCCACCCTCTGGTTCACCACTGCCACCCTCTGGTTCATCACAGCACCCTCTGGTTCACCACTGACACCCTCTGGTTCACCCCTGCCAGCCTCAGGTTCAGCATTCACTACTGCCACCCTCTGAATCATCACAGCACCCTCTGGGTCACCACTGCCACCCTCTGGTTCACCCCTGCCACTCTCAGGTTCAGCACTCACCACTGCAACGGTCTCGTTCATCACAGCACCCTCTGTTTCACCCCTGCTGCCACCCTCTGGTTCACCCCTGCCACCCTCAGGTTCAGCATTCACTACTGCCACCCTCTGATTCATCACAGCACCTCCTGGTTCACCACTGTCACCCTCTGGTTCACCACTACCACCCTCTTGTTCACCACTGCCACCCTCTGGTTCATCACTGCCACCCTTTGGTTCATTACTGCAACCCTCTGGTTCGCCACTGCCACCCTCTGGTTCACCCCTGCCACCCTCAGGTTCGGCACTCACTACTGCCACCCTCTGGTTCATCACAGCACCCTCTGGTTCACCCCTGCTGCCACCCTCTGGTTCAGCACTCACCACTGCCACCCTCTGGTTCATCACAGCACCCTCTGGTTCACCACTGTCACCCTCTGGTTCACCACTACCACCCTCTTGTTCACCACTGCCACCCTCTGGTTCATCACTGCCACCCTCCGATTCATTACTGCCACCCTCTGGTTCGCCACTGCCACCCTCAGGATCATCACTGCCACCCTCTGGTTCATCACTGCCACCCTCTGGTTCACCACTTACACCCTCTGGTTCACCACTGCCACCCACTGGTTCATCACAGCACCCTCTGGTTCACCACTGACACCCTCTGGTTCACCCCTGCCACCCTCAGGTTCAGCACTCACTACTGCCACCCTCTGGTTCATCACAGCACCCTCTGGTTCATCACTTCCACCCTCTGGTTCATTACTGCCACCCTCTGGTTCGCCACTGCCACCCTCAGGATCATCACTGTTACCCTCTGGTTCATTACTGCCACCCTCTGGTTCACCTCTGCCACTCTCAGGATCATCACTGCAACCCTCTGGTTATTCACTGCCACCCTCTGGTTCACCACTTACACCCTCTGGTTCACCACTGCCACCCTCTGGTTCATCACAGCACCCTCTGGTTCACCACTGCCACCCTCTAGTTCATCACTGCCACCCTCTGGTTCACCCCTGCCACCCTCAGGTTCAGCACTCACTACTGCCACCCTCTGTTCATCACATCACCCTCTGGTTCACCCCTGCTGCCACCCTCTGGTTCAGCACTCACCACTGCCTCCCTCTGGTTCATCACAGCACCCTCTGGTTCACCACTGTCACCCTCTGGTTCACCACTACCACCATCTTGCTCACCACTGCCACCCTCTGGTTCATCACTGCCACCCTCTGGTTTATCACTGCCACCCTCTGGTTCACCACTGCCACCCTCTGGTTCACCACTGACAGCCTCTGGTTCCCCCCTGCCACCCTCAGGTTCAGCACTCACTACTGCCACCCTCTGGTTCATCACAGCACCCTCTGGTTCATCACTGCCAACCTCTGGTTCATTACTGCCACCCTCTGGTTCGCCTCTGCCACCCTCAGGATCATCACTGCCACCCTCTGGTTCATCACTGCCACCCTCTGGTTCACCACTGCCACCCTCTGGTTCATCACAGCACCCTCTGGTTCACCACTGACACCCTCTGGTTCATCCCTGCCACCCTCAGGTTCAGCACTCACTACTGCCACCCTCTGGTTCATCACAGCACCCTCTGGTTCATCACTGCCACCCTCTGGTTCATTACTGCCACCCTCAGGATCATCACTGCCACCCACTGGTTCATCACTGCCACCCTCTGGTTCACCACTGCCACCCTCTGGTTCATCAAAGCACCCTCTGGTTCACCACTGACACCCTCTGGTTCGCCCCTGCCACCCTCAGGTTCAGCACTCACTACTGCCACCCTCTGGATCATCACACCACCCTCTGGTTCACCACTGCCACCCTCTGGTTCATCCCTGCCACCCTCAGGTTCAGCACTCACTACTGCCACCCTCTGGTTCATCACAGCACCCTCTGGTTCATCACTGCCACCCTCTGGTTCATTACTGCCACCCTCAGGATCATCACTGCCACCCACTGGTTCATCACTGCCACCCTCTGGTTCACCACTGCCACCCTCTGGTTCATCACAGCACCCTCTGGTTCACCACTGACACCCTCTGGTTCGCCCCTGCCACCCTCAGGTTCAGCACTCACTACTGCCACCCTCTGATTCATCACAGCACCTCCTGGTTCACCACTGTCACCCTCTGGTTCACCACTACCACCCTCTTGTTCACCACTGCCACCCTCTGGTTCATCACTGCCACCCACTGGTTCATTACTGCTACCCTCTGGTTTGCAACTGCCACCCTCAGGATCATCACTGCCACCCTCTGGTTCATCACTGCCACCCTCTGGTTCACCACTGCCACCCTCTGGTTCACCACTGCCACCCTCTGGTTCATCACAGCACCCTCTGGTTCACCACTGACACCCTCTGGTTCACCCCTGCCACCCTCAGGTTCAGCACTCACTACTGCCACCCTCTGGTTCATCACAGCACCCTCTGGTTCATCACTGTCACCCTCTGGTTCATTACTGCCACCCTCTGGTTCGCCACTGCCACCCTCTGGTTCGCAACTGCCACTCTCAGGATCATCACTGCCACCCTCTGGTTCATTACTGCCACCCTCTGGTTCACCTCTGCCACCCTCAGGATCATCACTGCCACCCTCTGGTTCATCACTGCCACCCTCTGCTGCATTACTGCCACCCTCTGGTTCACCACTGCCACCCTCAGGATCATCACTGCCACCCTCTGGTTCATCACTGCCACTCTCTGGTTCACCCCTGCCACCCTTAGGTCCAGCACTCACTACTGCCACCCTCTGGTTCTTCACAGCACCCTCTGGTTCACCACTGCCACCCGCTGGTTCACCACTACCACCCTCTTGTTCACCACTGCCACCCTCTGGTTCATCACTGCCACCCTCTGGTTTGCCACTACCACCCTCTTTTTCACCACTGCCACCCTCGGGTTCATCACTGCCACGCTCTGGTTCGCCACTATCACCCTTTTGTTCACCACTGCCACCCTGTGGTTCATCACTGCCACCCTCTGGTTCGCCACTACCACCTTCTTGTTCACCACTGCCACCCTCTGGTTCATCACTGCCACCCTCTGGTTCACCACTACCACCATCTTGTTCACCACTGCCACCCTCTGGTTCATCACTGCCACCCTCTGGTTCATTACTGCTACCCTCTGGTTTGCAACTGCCACCCTCAGGATCATCACTGCCACCCTCTGGTTCATCACTGCCACCCTCTGGTTCACCACTGCCACCCTCTGGTTCATCACAGCACCCTCCGGTTCATCACTGCCACCCTCTGGTTCATCACAGCACCCTCTGGTTCACCACTGACACCCTGTGGTTCACCCCTGCCACCCTCAGGTTCAGCACTCACTACTGCCACCCTCTGGTTCTTCACAGCACCCTCTGGTTCATCACTGCCACCCTCTGGTTCATTACTGACACCCTCAGGATCATCACTGCCACCCACTGGTTCATCACTGCCACCCTCTGGTTCACCACTGCCACCCTCTGGTTCATCACAGCACCCTCTGGTTCACCACTGACACCCTCTGGTTCACCCCTGCCACCCTCAGGTTCAGCATTCACTACTGCCACCCTCTGGATCATCACAGCACCCTCTGGGTCACCACTGCCACCCTCTGGTTCACCCCTGCCACTCTCAGTTTCAGCACTCACCACTGCAACGGTCTGGTTCATCACAGCACCCTCTGGTTCACCCCTGCTGCCACCCTCTAGTTCAGCACTCACCACCGCCACCCTCTGATTCATCACAGCACCTCCTGGTTCACCACTGATACCCTCTGGTTCACCACTACCACCCTCTTGTTCACCACTGCCACCCTCTGGTTCATCACTGCCACCCTTTGGTTCATTACTGCCACCCTCTGGTTCGCCACTGCCACCCTCAGGATCATCAGTGCCACCCTCAGGATCATCACTGCCACCCTCTGGTTCACCACTGCCACCCTCTGGTTCACCACTGCCACCCTCTGGTTCATCACTGCCACCCTCTGGTTCCTCACTGCCACCCTCTGGTTCACCCCTGCCACCCTCAGGTTCGGCACTCACTACTGCCACCCTCTGGTTCATCACAGGACCCTCTGGGTAACCCCTGCTGCCACCCTCTGGTTCAGCACTCACCACTGCCACCCTTTGGTTCATCACAGCACCCTCTGGTTCACCACTGCCACCCTCTGGTTCACCACTACCACCCTCTTGTTCACCACTGCCACCCTCTGGTACATCACTGCCACCCTCTGATTCATTACTGCCACCCTCTGGTTTGCCACTGCCAACCTCAGGATCATCACTGCCACCCTCTGGTTCATCGCTGCCACCCTCTGGTTCATCACTGCCACTCTCTAGTTCACCACTGAAACCCTCTGGTTCACCCCTGCCACTCTCAGGTTCAGCACTCACCACTGCCACCATCTGGTTCATCACAGCACCCTCTGGTTCACCCCTGCTGCCACCCTCTGGTTCACCACTGTCACCCTCTGGTTCACCACTACCACCCTCTTGTTCACCACTGCCACCCTCTGGTTCATCACTGCCACCCTCTGGTTCATTACTGCCACCCTCTGGTTTGCCACTGCCACCCTCACGATCATCACTGCCACCCTCTGGTTCATCACTGCCACCCTCTGGTTGTCCACTGCCACCCTCTGTTTCACCACTGACACCCTCTGGTTCACCACTGCCACCCTCTGGTTCATCACTGCCACCCTCTGGTTCACCCCTGCCACCCTCAGGTTCAGCACTCACTACTGCCACCCTCTGGTTCATCACAGCACCCTCTGGTTTACCCCTGCTGCCACCCTCTGGTTTAGCACTACCACCCTCTGGTTCACCACTGCCACCCTCTGGTTCACCACTGACACCCTCTGGTTCACCCCTGCCACCCTCAGGTTCAGCAATCACTACTGCCACCCTCTGGTTCATCACAGCACCCTCTGGTTCATCACTGCCAACCTCTGGTTCATTACTGCCACCCTCTGGTTCGCCACTGCCACCCTCAGGATCATCACTGCCACCCTCTGGTTCATCACTGCCACCCTCTGGTTCACCACTGCCACCCTCTGGTTCATCACAGCACCCTCTGGTTCACCACTGACACCCTCTGGTTCATCCCTGCCACCCTCAGGTTCAGCACTCACTACTACCACCCTCTGGTTCATCACAGCACCCTCTGGTTCATCACTGCCACCCTCTGGTTCATTACTGCCACCCTCAGGATCATCACTGCCACCCACTGGTTCATCACTGCCACCCTCTGGTTCACCACTGCCACCCTCTGGTTCATCACAGCACCCTCTGGTTCACCACTGACACCCTCTGGTTCGCCCCTGCCCCCCTCAGGTTCAGCACTCACTACTGCCACCCTCTGGATCATCACAGCACCCTCTGGTTCACCACTGCCACCCTCTGGTTCACCCCTGCCACTCTCAGGTTCAGCACTCACCACTGCAACGGTCTGGTTCATCACAGCACCCTCTGGTTCACCCCTGCTGCCACCCTCTGGTTCAGCACTCACCACTGCCACCCTCTGATTCATCACAGCACCTCCTGGTTCACCACTGTCACCCTCTGGTTCACCACTACCACCCTCTTGTTCACCACTGCCACCCTCTGGTTCATCACTGCCACCCTCTGGTTCATTACTGCTACCCTCTGGTTTGCAACTGCCACCCTCAGGATCATCACTGCCACCCTCTGGTTCATCACTGCCACCCTCTGGTTCACCACTGCCACCCTCTGGTTCATCACAGCACCCTCCGGTTCATCACTGCCACCCTCTGGTTCATTACTGCCACCCTCTGGTTCATCAAAGCACCCTCTGGTTCACGACTGACACCCTCTGGTTCACCCCTGCCACCCTCAGGTTCAGCACTCACTACTGCCACCCTCTGGTTCATCACAGCATCCTCTGGTTCATCACTGCCACCCTCTGGTTCATTACTGACACCCTCAGGATCATCACTGCCACCCACTGGTTCATCACTGCCACCCTCTGGTTCACCACTGCCACCCTCTGGTTCATCACAGCACCCTCTGGTTCACCACTGACACCCTCTGGTTCACCCCTGCCACCCTCAGGTTCAGCATTCACTACTGCCACCCTCTGAATCATCACAGCACCCTCTGGGTCACCACTGCCACCCTCTGGTTCACCCCTGCCACTCTCAGGTTCAGCACTCACCACTGCAACGGTCTGGTTCATCACAGCCCCCTTTGGTTCACCCCTGCTGCCACCCTCTGGTTCACCCCTGCCACCCTCAGGTTCAGCATTCACTACTGCCACCCTCTGATTCATCACAGCACCTCCTGGTTCACCACTGTCACCCTCTGGTTCACCACTACCACCCTCTTGTTCACCACTGCCACCCTCTGGTTCATCACTGCCACCCTTTGGTTCATCACTGCCACCCTCTGGTTGTCCACTGCCACCCTCTGTTTCACCACTGACACCCTCTGGTTCACCACTGCCACCCTCTGGTTCATCACTGCCACCCTCTGGTTCACCCCTGCCACCCTCAGGTTCAGCACTCACTACTGCCACCCTCTGGTTCATCACAGCACCCTCTGGTTTACCCCTGCTGCCACCCTCTGGTTTAGCACGACCACCCTCTGGTTCACCACTGCCACCCTCTGGTTCACCACTGACACCCTCTGGTTCACCCCTGCCACCCTCAGGTTCAGCAATCACTACTGCCACCCTCTGGTTCATCACAGCACCCTCTGGTTCATCACTGCCAACCTCTGGTTCATTACTGCCACCCTCTGGTTCGCCACTGCCACCCTCAGGATCATCACTGCCACCCTCTGGTTCATCACCGCCACCCTCTGGTTCACCACTGCCACCCTCTGGTTCATCACAGCACCCTCTGGTTCACCACTGACACCCTCTGGTTCATCCCTGCCACCCTCAGGTTCAGCACTCACTACTACCACCCTCTGGTTCATCACAGCACCCTCTGGTTCATCACTGCCACCCTCTGGTTCATTACTGCCACCCTCAGGATCATCACTGCCACCCACTGGTTCATCACTGCCACCCTCTGGTTCACCATTGCCACCCTCTGGTTCATCACAGCACCCTCTGGTTCACCACTGACACCCTCTGGTTCGCCCCTGCCACCCTCAGGTTCAGCACTCACTACTGCCACCCTCTGGATCATCACAGCACCCTCTGGTTCACCACTGCCACCCTCTGGTTCACCCCTGCCACTCTCAGGTTCAGCACTCACCACTGCAACGGTCTGGTTCATCACAGCACCCTCTGGTTCACCCCTGCTGCCACCCTCTGGTTCAGCACTCACCACTGCCACCCTCTGATTCATCACAGCACCTCCTGGTTCACCACTGTCACCCTCTGGTTCACCACTACCACCCTCTTGTACACCACTGCCACCCTCTGGTTCATCACTGCCACCCTCTGGTTCATTACTGCTACCCTCTGGTTTGCAACTGACACCCTCAGGATCATCACTGCCACCCTCTGGTTCATCACTGCCACCCTCTGGTTCACCACTGCCATCCTCTGGTTCATCACAGCACCCTCCGGTTCATCACTGCCACCCTCTGGTTCATTACTGCCACCCTCTGGTTCATCAAAGCACCCTCTGGTTCACGACTGACACCCTCTGGTTCACCCCTGCCACCCTCAGGTTCAGCACTCACTACTGCCACCCTCTGGTTCATCACAGCATCCTCTGGTTCATCACTGCCACCCTCTGGTTCATTACTGACACCCTCAGGATCATCACTGCCACCCACTGGTTCATCACTGCCACCCTCTGGTTCACCACTGCCACCCTCTGGTTCATCACAGCACCCTCTGGTTCACCACTGACACCCTCTGGTTCACCCCTGCCACCCTCAGGTTCAGCATTCACTACTGCCACCCTCTGAATCATCACAGCACCCTCTGGGTCACCACTGCCACCATCTGGTTCACCCCTGCCACTCTCAGGTTCAGCACTCACCACTGCAACGGTCTGGTTCATCACAGCACCCTCTGGTTCAACCCTGCTGCCACCCTCTGGTTCACCCCTGCCACCCTCAGGTTCAGCATTCACTACTGCCACCCTCTGATTCATCACAGCACCTCCTGGTTCACCACTGTCACCCTCTGGTTCACCACTACCACCCTCTTGTTCACCACTGCCACCCTCTGGTTCATCACTGCCACCCTTTGGTTCATTACTGCCACCCTCTGGTTCACCACTGCCACCCTCAGTATCATCAGTGCCACCCTCAGGATCATCACTGCCACCCTCTGGTTCACCACTGCCACCCTCTGGTTCACCACTGCCACCCTCTGGTTCATCACTGCCACCCTCTGGTTCCTCACTGCCACCCTCTGGTTCACCCCTGCCACCCTCAGGTTCGGCACTCACTACTGCCACCCTCTGGTTCATCACAGCACCCTCTGGTTCACCCCTGCTGCCACCCTCTGGTTCAGCACTCACCACTGCCACCCTCTGGTTCATCACAGCACCCTCTGGTTCACCACTGTCACCCTCTGGTTCACCACTACCACCCTCTTGTTCACCACTGCCACCCTCTGGTTCATCACTGCCACCCTCTGATTCATTACTGCCACCCTCTGGTTCGCCACTGCCAACCTCAGGATCATCACTGCCACCCTCTGGTTCATCACAGCACCCTCTGGTTCACCCCTGCTGCCACCCTCTGGTTCAGCACTCACCACCGCCACCCTCTGGTTCATCACAGCACCCTCTGGTTCACCACTGTCACCCTCTGGTTTACCACTACCACCCTCTTATTCACCACTGCCACCCTCTGGTTCATTACTGCCACCCTCTGGTTCGCCACTGCCACCCTCAGGATCATCAGTGCCACCCTCAGGATCATCACTGCCACCCTCTGGTTCACCACTGCCACCCTCTGGTTCACCACTGCCACCCTCTGGTTCATCACTGCCACCCTCTGGTTCCTCACTGCCACCCTCAGGTTCGGCACTCACTACTGCCACCCTCTGGTTCATCACAGCACCCTCTGGTTCACCCCTGCTGCCACCCTCTGGTTCAGCACTCACCACCGCCACCCTCTGATTCATCACAGCACCTCCTGGTTCACCACTGACACCCTCTGGTTCACCAATACCACCCTCTTGTTCACCACTGCCACCCTCTGGTTCATCACTGCCACCCTTTGGTTCATTACTGCCACCCTCTGGTTCGCCACTGCCACCCTCAGGATCATCAGTGCCACCCTCAGGATCATCACTGCCACCCTCTGGTTCACCACTGCCACCCTCTGGTTCACCACTGCCACCCTCTGGTTCATCACTGCCACCCTCTGGTTCCTCACTGCCACCCTCTGGTTCACCCCTGCCACCCTCAGGTTCGGCACTCACTACTGCCACCCTCTGGTTCATCACAGCACCCTCTGGGTCACCCCTGCTGCCACCCTCTGGTTCAGCACTCACCGCTGCCACCCTTTGGTTCATCACAGCACCCTCTGGTTCACCACTGCCACCCTCTGGCTCACCACTACCACCCTCTTGTTCACCACTGCCACCCTCTGGTTCATCACTGCCACCCTCTGATTCATTACTGCCACCCTCTGGTTCGCCACTGCCAACCTCAGGATCATCACTGCCACCCTCTGGTTCATCACTGCCACCCTCTGGTTCACCACTTACAACTTCTGGTTCACCACTGCCACCCTCTGGTTCATCACAGCACCCTCTGGTTCACCACTGACACCCTCTGGTTCATTACTGCCACCCTCTGGTTCGCCACTGCCACCCTCTGGTTCGCCACTGCCACCCTCAGGATCATCAATGCCACCCTCTGGTTCATTACTGCCACCCTCTGGTTCACCTCTGCCACCCTCAGGATCATCACTGCCACCCTCTGGTTCATCACTGCCACCCTCTGCTGCATTACTGCCACCCTCTGGTTCGCCACTGCCACCCTCAGGATCATCACTGCCACCCTCTGGTTCATCACTGCCACTCTCTGGTTCACCCCTGCCACCCTCAGGTCCAGCACTCACTACTGCCACCCTCTGGTTCTTCACAGCACCCTCTGGTTCACCACTGCCACCCGCTGGTTCACCACTACCACCCTCTTTTTCACCACTGCCACCCTCTGGTTCATCACTGCCACCCTCTGGTTTGCCACTACCACCCTCTTGTTCACCACTGCCACCCTCGGGTTCATCACTGCCACCCTCTGGTTCGCCACTATCACCCTTTTGTTCACCACTGCCACCCTCTGGTTTATCACTGCCACCCTCTGATTCGCCACTACCACCTTCTTGTTCACCACTGCCACCCTCTGGTTCATCACTGCCACCCTCTGGTTCACCACTACCACCCTCTTGTTCACCACTGCCACCCTCTGGTTCATCACTGCCACCCTCTGGTTTATTACTGGTACCCTCTGGTTTGCAACTGCCACCCTCAGGATCATACTGCCACCCTCTGGTTCATCACTGCCACCCTCTGGTTCACCACTGCCACCCTCTGGTTCATCACAGCACCCTCCGGTTCATCACTGCCACCCTCTGGTTCATCACAGCACCCTCTGGTTCACCACTGACACCCTGTGGTTCACCCCTGCCACCCTCAGGTTCAGCACTCACTACTGCCACCCTCTGGTTCTTCACAGCACCCTCTGGTTCATCACTGCCACCCTCTGGTTCATTACTGACACCCTCAGGATCATCACTGCCACCCACTGGTTCATCACTGCCACCCTCTGGTTCACCACTGCCACCCTCTGGTTCATCACAGCACCCTCTGGTTCACCACTGACACCCTCTGGTTCACCCCTGCCACCCTCAGGTTCAGCATTCACTACTGCCACCCTCTGGATCATCACAGCACCCTCTGGGTCAACACTGCCACCCTCTGGTTCACCCCTGCTGCCACCCTCTGGTTCAGCACTCACCACCGCCACCCTCTGATTCATCACAGCACCTCCTGGTTCACCACTGACACCCTCTGGTTCACCACTACCACCCTCTTGTTCACCACTGCCACCCTCTGGTTCATCACTGCCACCCTTTGGTTCATTACTGCCACCCTCTGGTTCGCCACTGCCACCCTCAGGATCATCAGTGCCGCCCTCAGGATCATCACTGCCACCCTCTGGTTCACCACTGCCACCCTCTGGTTCACCACTGCCACCCTCTGGTTCATCACTGCCACCCTCTGGTTCCTCACTGCCACCCTCTGGTTCACCCCTGCCACCCTCAGGTTCAGCATTCACTACTGCCACCCTCTGGATCATCACAGCACCCTCTGGGTCAACACTGCCACCCTCTGGTTCACCCCTGCCACTCTCAGGTTCAGCACTCACCACTGCAACGGTCTGTTTCATCACAGCACCCTCTGGTTCACCCCTGCTGCCACCCTCTGGTTCAGCACTCACCACCGCCACCCTCTGATTCATCACAGCACCTCCTGGTTCACCACTGACACCCTCTGGTTCACCACTACCACCCTCTTGTTCACCACGGCCACCCTCTGGTTCATCACTGCCACCCTTTGGTTCATTACTGCCACCCTCTGGTTCGCCACTGCCACCCTCAGGATCATCAGTGCCGCCCTCAGGATCATCACTGCCACCCTCTGGTTCACCACTGCCACCCTCTGGTTCACCACTGCCACCCTCTTGTTCACCACTGCCACCCTCGGGTTCATCACTGCCACCCTCTGGTTCGCCACTATCACCCTTTTGTTCACCACTGCCACCCTCTGGTTCATCACTGCCACCCTCTGGTTCGCCACTACCACCTTCTTGTTCACCACTGCCACCCTCTGGTTCATCACTGCCACCCTCTGGTTCACCACTACCACCCTCTTGTTCACCACTGCCACCCTCTGGTTCATCACTGCCACCCTCTGGTTCATTACTGGTACCCTCTGGTTTGCAACTGCCACCCTCAGGATCATTCTGCCACCCTCTGGTTCATCACTGCCACCCTCTGGTTCACCACTGCCACCCTCTGGTTCATCACAGCACCCTCCGGTTCATCACTGCCACCCTCTGGTTCATCACAGCACCCTCTGGTTCGCGACTGACACCCTGTGGTTCACCCCTGCCACCCTCAGGTTCAGCACTCACTACTGCCACCCTCTGGTTCTTCACAGCACCCTCTGGTTCATCACTGCCACCCTCTGGTTCATTACTGACACCCTCAGGATCATCACTGCCACCCACTGGTTCATCACTGCCACCCTCTGGTTCACCACTGCCACCCTCTGGTTCATCACAGCACCCTCTGGTTCACCATTGACACCCTCTGGTTCACCCCTGCCACCCTCAGGTTCAGCATTCACTACTGCCACCCTCTGGATCATCACAGCACCCTCTGGGTCAACACTGCCACTCTCTGGTTCACCCCTGCCACTCTCAGGTTCAGCACTCACCACTGCAACGGTCTGGTTCATCACAGCACCCTCTGGTTCACCCCTGCTGCCACCCTCTGGTTCAGCACTCACCACCGCCACCCTCTGATTCATCACAGCACCTCCTGGTTCACCACTGACACCCTCTGGTTCACCACTACCACCCTCTTGTTCACCACTGCCACCCTCTGGTTCATCACTGCCACCCTTTGGTTCATTACTGCCACCCTCTGGTTCGCCACTGCCACCCTCACGATCATCAGTGCCGCCCTCAGGATCATCACTGCCACCCTCTGGTTCACCACTGCCACCCTCTGGTTCACCACTGCCACCCTCTGGTTCATCACTGCCACCCTCTGGTTCCTCACTACCACCCTCTGGTTCACCCCTGCCACCCTCAGGTTCGGCACTCACTACTGCCACCCTCTGGTTCATCACAGCACCCTCTGCGTAACCCCTGCTGCCACCCTCTGGTTCAGCACTCACCACTGCCACCCTTTGGTTCATCACAGCACCCTCTGGTTCACCACTGCCACCCTCTGGTTCACCACTACCACCCTCTTGTTCACCACTGCCACCCTCTGGTTTATCACTGCCACCCTCTGATTCATTACTGCCACCCTCTGGTTTGCCACTGCCAACCTCAGGATCATCACTGCCACCCTCTGGTTCATCACTGCCACCCTCTGGTTCATCACTGCCACCCTCTAGTTCACCACTGAAACCCTCTGGTTCACCCCTGCCACTCGCAGGTTCAGCACTCACCACTGCCACCATCTGGTTCATCACAGCACCCTCTGGTTCACCCCTGCTGCCACCCTCTGGTTCACCACTGTCACCCTCTGGTTCACCACTACCACCCTCTTGTTCACCACTGCCACCCTCTGGTTCATCACTGCCACCCTCTGGTTCATTACTGCCACCCTCTGGTTTGCCACTGCCACCCTCAGGATCAGCACTCACTACTGCCACCCTCTGGTTCATCACAGCACCCTCTGGTTTACCCCTGCTGCCACCCTCTGGTTTAGCACTACCACCCTCTGGTTCACCACTGCCACCCTCTGGTTCACCACTGACACCCTCTGGTTCACCCCTGCCACCCTCAGGTTCAGCAATCACTACTGCCACCCTCTGGTTCATCACAGCACCCTCTGGTTCATCACTGCCAACCTCTGGTTCATTACTGCCACCCTGTGGTTCGCCACTGCCACCCTCAGGATCATCACTGCCACCCTCTGGTTCATCACTGCCACCCTCTGGTTCACCACTGCCACCCTCTGGTTCATCACAGCACCCTCTGGTTCACCACTGACACCCTCTGGTTCATCCCTGCCACCCTCAGGTTCAGCACTCACTACTACCACCCTCTGGTTCATCACAGCACCCTCTGGTTCATCACTGCCACCCTCTGGTTCATTACTGCCACCCTCAGGATCATCACTGCCACCCACTGGTTCATCACTGCCACCCTCTGGTTCACCACTGCCACCCTCTGGTTCATCACAGCACCCTCTGGTTCACCACTGACACCCTCTGGTTCGCCCCTGCCACCCTCAGGTTCAGCACTCACTACTGCCACCCTCTGGATCATCACAGCACCCTCTGGTTCACCACTGCCACCCTCTGGTTCACCCCTGCCACTCTCAGGTTCAGCACTCACCACTGCAACGGTCTGGTTCATCACAGCACCCTCTGGTTCACCCCTGCTGCCACCCTCTGGTTCAGCACTCACCAATGCCACCCTCTGATTCATCACAGCACCTCCTGGTTCACCACTGTCACCCTCTGGTTCACCACTACCACCCTCTTGTTCACCACTGCCACCCTCTGGTTCATCACTGCCACCCTCTGGTTCATTACTGCTACCCTCTGGTTTGCAACTGCCACCCTCAGGATCATCACTGCCACCCTCTGGTTCATCACTGCCACCCTCTGGTTCACCACTGCCACCCTCTGGTTCATGACAGCACCCTCCGGTTCATCACTGCCACCCTCTGGTTCATTACTGCCACCCTCTGGTTCATCAAAGCACCCTCTGGTTCACGACTGACACCCTCTGGTTCACCCCTGCCACCCTCAGGTTCAGCACTCACTACTGCCACCCTCTGGTTCATCACAGCCACCCTCTGGTTCATTACTGCCACCCTCAGGATCATCACTGCCACCCTCTGGTTCACCACTGCCACCCTCTGGTTCATCACAGCACCCTCTGGTTCACCACTGCCACCCTCTGGTTCATCACAGCACCCTCTGGTTAATCACAGCACCCTCTGGTTCACCACTGTCACCCTCTGGTTCACCACTACCACCCGCTTGTTCACCACTGCCACCCTCTGGTTCATCACTGCCACCCTCTGGTTCATTACTGCTACCCTCTGGTTCACCACTGCCACACTCAGGATCATCACTGCCACCCTCTGGTTCATCACTGCCACCCTCTGGTTCACCACTGCCACCCTCTGGTTCACCCCTGCCACCCTCAGGTTCAGCACTCACTACTGCCACCCTCTGGTTCATCACAGCATCCTCTGGTTCATCACTGCCACCCTCTGGTTCATTACTGCCACCCTCTGGTTCACCACTGCCACCCTCTGGTTCATCACAGCACCCTCTGGTTCACCACTGACACCCTCTGGTTCACCCCTGCCACCCTCAGGTTCAGCATTCACTACTGCCACCCTCTGAATCATCACAGCACCCTCTGGGTCACCACTGCCACCCTCTGGTTCACCCCTGCCACTCTCAGGTTCAGCACTCACCACTGCAACGGTCTGGTTCATCACAGCACCCTCTGGTTCACCCCTGCTGCCACCCTCTGGTTCACCCCTGCCACCCTCAGGTTCAGCATTCACTACTGCCACCCTCTGATTCATCACAGCACCTCCTGGTTCACCACTGTCACCCTCTGGTTCACCACTACCACCCTCTTGTTCACCACTGCCACCCTCTGGTTCATCACTGCCACCCTTTGGTTCATTACTGCCACCCTCTGGTTCGCCACTGCCACCCTCAGGATCATCAGTGCCACCCTCAGGATCATCACTGCCACCCTCTGGTTCACCACTGCCACCCTCTGGTTCACCACTGCCACCCTCTGGTTCATCACTGCCACCCTCTGGTTCCTCACTGCCACCCTCTGGTTCACCCCTGCCACCCTCAGGTTCGGCACGCACTACTGCCACCCTCTGGTTCATCACAGCACCCTCTGGTTCACCCCTGCTGCCACCCTCTGGTTCAGCACTCACCACTGCCACCCTCTGGTTCATCACAGCACCCTCTGGTTCACCACTGTCACCCTCTGGTTCACCACTACCACCCTCTTGTTCACCACTGCCACCCTCTGGTTCATCACTGCCACCCTCTGATTCATTACTGCCACCCTCTGGTACGCCACTGCCAACCTCAGGATCATCACTGCCACCCTCTGGTTCATCACAGCACCCTCTGGTTCACCCCTGCTGCCACCCTCTGGTTCAGCACTCACCACCGCCACCCTCTGATTCATCACAGCACCTCCTGGTTCACCACTGACACCCTCTGGTTCACCAATACCACCCTCTTGTTCACCACTGCCACCCTCTGGTTCATCACTGCCACCATTTGGTTCATTACTGCCACCCTCTGGTTCACCCCTGCCACTCTCAGGTTCAGCACTCACCACTGCAACGGTCTGGTTCATCACAGCACCCTCTGGTTCACCCCTGCTGCCACCCTCTGGTTCACCCCTGCCACCCTCAGGTTCAGCATTCACTACTGCCACCCTCTGATTCATCACAGCACCTCCTGGTTCACCACTGTCACCCTCTGGTTCACCACTACCACCCTCTTGTTCACCACTGCCACCCTCTGGTTCATCACTGCCACCCTTTGGTTCATTACTGCCACCCTCTGGTTCGCCACTGCCACCCTCAGGATCATCAGTGCCACCCTCAGGATCATCACTGCCACCCTCTGGTTCACCACTGCCACCCTCTGGTTCACCACTGCCACCCTCTGGTTCATCACTGCCACCCTCTGGTTCCTCACTGCCACCCTCTGGTTCACCCCTGCCACCCTCAGGTTCGGCACGCACTACTGCCACCCTCTGGTTCATCACAGCACCCTCTGGTTCACCCCTGCTGCCACCCTCTGGTTCAGCACTCACCACTGCCACCCTCTGGTTCATCACAGCACCCTCTGGTTCACCACTGTCACCCTCTGGTTCACCACTACCACCCTCTTGTTCACCACTGCCACCCTCTGGTTCATCACTGCCACCCTCTGATTCATTACTGCCACCCTCTGGTACGCCACTGCCAACCTCAGGATCATCACTGCCACCCTCTGGTTCATCACAGCACCCTCTGGTTCAACCCTGCTGCCACCCTCTGGTTCAGCACTCACCACCGCCACCCTCTGATTCATCACAGCACCTCCTGGTTCACCACTGACACCCTCTGGTTCACCAATACCACCCTTTTGTTCACCACTGCCACCCTCTGGTTCATCACTGCCACCATTTGGTTCATTACTGCCACCCTCTGGTTCGCCACTGCCACCCTCAGGATCATTAGTGCCACCCTCAGGATCATCACTGCCACCCTCTGGTTCACCACTGCCACCCTCTGGTTCATCACTGCCACCCTCTGGTTCCTCACTGCCACCCTCTGGTTGACCCCTGCCACCCTCAGGTTCAGCACTCACTACTGCCACCCTCTGGTTCATCACAGCACCCTCTGGGTCACCCCTGCTGCCACCCTCTGGTTCAGCACTCACCACTGCCACCCTTTGGTTCATCACAGCACCCTCTGGTTCACCACTGCCACCCTCTGGTTCACCACTACCACCCTCTTGTTCACCACTGCCACCCTCTGGTTCATCACTGCCACCCTCTGATTCATTACTGCCACCCTCTGGTTCGCCACTGCCAACCTCAGGATCATCACTGCCACCCTCTGGTTCATCACTGCCACCCTCTGGTTCACCACTTACAACCTCTGGTTCACCACTGCCACCCTCTGGTTCACCACTGCCACCCTCTGGTTCATCACAGCACCCTCCGGTTCATCACTGCCACCCTCTGGTTCACCACTGCCACCCTCTGGTTCAGCACAGCACCCTCTGGTTCACCACTGACACCCTCTGGTTCATCCCTGCCACCCTCAGGTTCAGCACTCACTACTACCACCCTCTGGTTCATCACAGTGTGGAAAAGTAAATTTTGCCATGTTCTGTGTCCCTACGTGTTCCCCATCTTATGTTATATGTGCATGATTAATATGCAATATGTATTCCCCATGATCGATTAAAAGACGCAATTACAGTTGTGTCCATCTCTAGTATGCCAGTTCCTAGTTTTCGTGAATACAACGAATATCAGGCCTATGTAAAGCTACGTTGCCACGTTTCACAGTGTGCACGTTATTTCATTGTAAAGTCCCCGTTTCTAGGCCTCAAAAGGGCCCGGACTCAGATTCAGCTCCTGTCTCCTGAACCCTCTCCGAGGAGCGATACAGCCCCCACCTGTATCCCTGACCCTTCACTTACTTCCTGCCTCACAGTGCCCGGCTCGGCCTGGCTCTGCCTCCAGTCTGCCAAGAGTATGTTATGAGTCTAGTTATCAGTCCAGCTCTCCTTCTCTGCATTCCTAAGCTACTGAATCGCATCAATAGTTTCAGTCATCGTCTAGCCTTTACGTCTCCATGTAAGAGAAATACTGTTTTAATGGTCATTTAATATTCCTCAACACGCACTACATGTAGAATAATGCATGCACCAGTCTTAGAGTCTGTTAGCCTTTACCCTGATAACTTTTGGATTCTATCAACATGTTCTCTAAACATCAGATACTAGATAGTGTTTAGGTACATGTCGCTCTGACTCTCCAGACTTTAGACTCTCCTTCTAGCGCAGAAGTCATAGCCCCCAGCTTCTCCCTAGTAACACGTCATTGCCAGCTTGCGCGCACCTCTAGGTCAGAGGTCCCGGCTCCTTAGGTAGCCCCCTCCATGTTTCCGCCCCATTTATGACATATTCTGTTACGTTTGCATCACATGCCTATGTATACGCCCTGTTCACGCCTCTTGTTACACCTACTTTCTGCCTTATCTTTCGCGACTGCTACAGGCCCTGCCCACTGCTACGCCTATTGTATTGAATACCATGTATTTTGTTTAAGTATATATGCTTGTGCACTATTATTAAAAGGCGCTAGCCATCCCAGATCTTGCCCGTGCAGGTTGTCCTGTTCCTGTCCTTTATGCTGTATTAAAACCTGCAAACTCCAGCTACCTCGAATCTTGACTCTTATTTATTGAGCTATCTGTTATTGTATATCTAGTCAAAAATAGAGGTATTATTTATTTATTTACCACATAATGGCGCCCGAATAGGGACTTGCCCTTTCCCCACGCGCCGGTGAAGCCACGCAAGCCCCCTGATCCTCTGTAGCCGTGACGGAACCATACCGTGCACGTGCAGATATTTCTGCTTCAAGTATCCCTCAGGCCCACGGAGGAGACGGAGGTTGCGGTCCAGCATCCAGACGAGGCGGTGGAGGAACGCGGCGAGTCCCGACCAGAGCCCAAGCCGAGAGTCCATGGTCCGAGGTATCCGGAGGCCCACCCGTAACAGAAGTCCGAGGTTCGTCCGTCCGTCGTCGTAGCAGTCCAGTCCAGTCCGAGGCCTTCCGTTCTTGCTGCCCGGTGAGTACCGTTGCTGGGGTAGTATCTAGACAGGGTCAATTAATTTGTCTCTGGTCCGTGGGTTTGGGTACACAGATCCAACACGAAGTGTCCACTTAGGTGGATGCGGGTCCTGACGTGTCTCTTTATGAGACCGGTAAGTTTCGTACTGTTTTAGCAGTGCATCTAGTTTCTGTTCTAGTCTGTTCTGTTCTCGAGAAATTCATGTATTCTGTTTTTGGTATTCCAGGTAGTATTTTGTCCGAACTGTTATCTTAAATGTCATTCATGTATTTCAATGTCGTGGTATGAATGTGTTGTTCTTCAGTAATTATCGTGTTCATTGTGTATTGTATTGTGCCTAGACTCCAGCCCAGTCATGCCTTTGTTTTCCAAATTATGTCAGTTAAGAACTAGAAAAGGTCTGTTAGAAGAAGCAGTTCCTGTCCCGCCTAGGGACAGTCCAGGTCATTTCATGTATCACAAGCATGGCCTAAGTGCCATATTATATCTAGATTTATGGGTGGAGTACACCAAACAGTTAGAGGAAAAGTATAGATGGCCCGTATCGGGTACATGGGATGCCGAGTGCATCATGCGAGTAGAAGAAGTATTATGGAAAAAGAAAGCCAGACAGTCACAGAAAGATGCCATCGAGTTATGGCGCAAAGAATCTCATAAAAGAGCCGAAAAAGAAATCAGAAAGTCAGAATTAAGTAGAGAATCCTCAGAAAGAGCCCAAGAAAGGGAATTAATCGAAATAGGTGAACGAGTTAAAACCGAACAGTCAGACAGACAGAGAAATGCCCTCATTAAGGGTATGTATCCTCTTCTTGCCGAGGGCTTGCCAAAAGCAACCCCGGAGGCATCCAGTAATTTTCCGCCGCCATTAGTTCCGATTAAGCTACGTCACAAACCGACCGCAGCTGATATTTTTCTCTCGTCCTATTTGGACGACACAGTCCCAGAATATGCAAATCCTGTTCCACCAGCTCCTGTAAATAATGTAATTCATGGTCCTCCAGCCACCGGGGCACCCGTTACAGTACCTATTACGGTACCCCCGGTCCAGCCCGTAGTACAAATTCCCGCCACATCAGTCACCTTGCCAGCACGAAGAGTATCAGTCGACGATTCCAGTTCAGTGGCCGCGGGAGGAGGTCCTCCTGGTACCCCACCGCCAAATAGACGTCTAGGGTTAGTCGAGTTACATGAACGTGCGTTACAGCGTACGCCCAAATATCAGTCCATTGCAGAAATCAGGCGAGCTCTTACTGAATGCTGTTATGATCCAGTTCCAGGCGAGGATAGTATGGTTATATATTCCGTGCGTATAAGACAGGTGTCCGAGTATTTGGTCACCCTACCGAATATGAAAGAAGATCTAGACAGAATGTATCGTTTCATTCGTACAGGACAAGATCCAGAAAGTATTGGTGAAGTCATGTCTCTCAGGAAAGCTGAGATTCAGTTCATGCTATTAAAGTTTCTAATCAATTGTTTAATAAGGGAACAAGATTATCCGACTAAAGATTTGAACGAAATGAAAATTCTGACAAGGTGGAGTGATAATATAGCCGAGGGTAAGCACAAGACACTCAATAGTATAGAGAGTATGTACAAGAAAATACGTAAGGAAATAATAAGGTTACACGAACAACGCAAAGAAGCTCTAGGAAGCGAGAAAGAAAATGACTCTCCTACTGAAGAGGTAGACGACGAGAATCCCTCCAGAATAGCGTATGTAGGTAAATCTAGATTTCCGGACCGACATTTACGCCTAGAACACAAGAAAACTGTTCATCTTCCAGCACCAGAACAAGGTTCTCTAGAGCAAGTATTTCAAGCTACCGATCACATTCTGAAATCACGTATCGGTTATAGTGAACTTAGTACCATGCATGAACAAGAACTAGCCCGATCAGCAGTCCGATGGATTACTGATTCCACCACTTTTCCAGACGAAATAGTGGCACAAATGTTTCTGAAACTGCCCCCAGCCGAGCAGCGACTGGTGGGTATGTATATGATCCAGCACCTCATTACACTGTATGAGGGTCAACATTCTGATCCAGGTCCGTTACATGATATCCTGAACGAATTACTCCAGTATAGATGGAAAGGTTTAGGTACCGATTTAATTAGTGTCATTCTAGAACAGCGCCATAAATATAGAACGTTTCTGAACCCGCATTTTGTTCATGTCTCACCCCCGGAAAGTAAACCGTTTTACATAGACAGACAGCATCCGCTACGAGAAGTACACCCAGTTAGGACAGCGGGTGGTGAAATGCAACGAGTATTTGTTTACACCCCTGTCACAAAGATGGAACTCTTAGAAATGAAGAAGTTAATTCCCTGTCACGACAAAGATCCAGCAGGGTTCCACCGAGAATTAAAAGACATGCTCCGTATGGGAGAATACACGTATCCAGATATTATTAAAATGCTAAAAGTCCTGTTGCCCGCAGGGGTATACGAAAAACTCAAGGAAAAAGATTGGGAGGTGGGAGAGAAAAAGATCGATTGGACAGCTCTAGAAGCTGAAGATAAGATACGAGTACCAGGTACCGGTCTCGGAGACAAATGTAAAGAATTACCCGAACTGTTAATACAAGTTTTGCCTAGGTTATTAGCCACTAAAAAGGAAGACTGGGATGCAATCTCAGCCTGTAAACAGAAACAAGACGAAGATACTAGTGATTTTTATTCTAGATTTGAGAAATGTTTTATAATAAACAGTGGTTTAAAGACGAGTAGCGAGTCATACCCTCATCTTTTTGTTACTAAACTAGTCGAGAATTCAAGTCCACAAGTTAAGAATCGAGTTTTGAAAGTCGAAAGTACATGGCAAGCTAGTACTCCGTCCCAGATGTTACAGATGCTCCAATATCACCAGAATAGAATCAGGGAAGAGCAAGAACACGAGAGAAGACGTATGAAAGACACGAAAATGAAAGTACTAGTTGCACAATCTGTTCCTCAGGACAGTCAGAAGAGGGGTCCGAATCAAGCCAGTCATCCTGCAGCTCCCGTTAAAGGGACATGCAATTATTGTAAACAGCCAGGTCATTTCATAAACGAGTGTGCAGTTCTGAAACACAACATAGCCACTGGTAAAACTAAAGAAAGACCACGTCCGCCTAGACAAGAACACGTTTCACAGACTTCTCAGCCACAGAATGCACAACAGACAGTTACAGCACCGCAGCCTATTGCTGCAACACAGCATGTTACACAGCAGATGTACCAGTATGCACAGTCCGAGTATCCAGAGTATCAAGCGTATTCATGAAACAGCCTAGAGAGGGAGGTAGGCTTGCCTCTCATCGAGATTCCTGTAGATCAAGAGGGTCCCTATGTTCATAGTCAAGTATTAGGGAAAGATAGAAAGTTTCTGATTGATACAGGGGCAAGTAGGACTACTATTAGTCATGACGAGGTTCCAGGGGCTCCGCTCTCAGGCTCTAGAAATGTTTCCCTTGGATTTTCAGGAAAGCCTATTGTAAACGAGATATCAAAACCAGTTACTCTAGAAGTAGGTCCATTGTCCCGAACTACTGATCTATTACTTATGAAGTCATGTCCAGAAAATTTGTTAGGTATTAAGACACTGAAAGAATTAGGTGCAGTCATATGTTGTTCCCCAGAGGGAATACGTTTGTTTTTGCGTGACTTCAAGGGTCACTATGTTTTACGAGATTTTGATCCGAGATTGTCTAATGTTCCGCAGCATCTATGGGCGCGAGGTCCAACTGATGTTGGTTTTATGCAAATCACACCCCATCGTGTGACTCTGAAACCAGGTGTAGTGTTACCACGAATCAGACAGTACAGATTGCCACCTGAGGCTGTAGCAGCCTTATCCAAAATTATTGACGAGCTCATTGCTCAAGGAGTAGTTGTAGAAACTGACTCCAATGTATGTAATTCTCCTATCATTCCAGTCATGAAACGTACTGATCCAAATGCACCCCCAGTATATCGATTAGTGATTGACCTTCGAGAACTTAATAAATGTATCATTCCCCAGTACCCAGTTGTTCCAGATATCTCATCCCTATTGACAGCCATTGATTCTGAAGCCACATTATTTACAGTCATAGACCTCAAGAACGCATTTTTCAGTGTTCCAATTCATCCAGATAGCCAGTACCTTTTCGGTTTTTGTTTAAATGGAAGGAGCTATAAATTTACACGAGCTCCTCAAGGTTTCACAGAAAGTCCTAGCATTTACAGTCAAGCACTTAAGAGACAACTAGACAACATTCACATGCCAGCTGACACTGCCCTGCTCCAGTATGTCGATGATCTACTGATCACAGCCCGTTCTGAACGTGCTTGCGAGCGAGCATCACTTACAGTTCTGTATTTCCTAGCCGAGATGGGGCACAAGGTGTCCCCTTCGAAGCTTCAATTCTGTGTCCAGCAAGTGATCTACTTAGGCCACTTACTGTCCAAGTGGGGTAGGCAGTTGACACCCGACCGTATCCAGTTAATAGCGAGTCTTCCTCAGCCCAAGACCCAGAAGGAGGTAAGTGCTTTTATTGGCCTCACTTCTTATTGCAGACAATGGATTCCTCAGTATGCATTTCTAGCCAAGCCACTGATACAGTTAACGACACAGGAGGCAGCCGTATCGACTGTCCTCCCTTGGACATCTGAACATACACTTGCTTTTAATGAGTTAAAGAAAGCCTTATGCCAAGCTCCTGTTCTAGCTACACCAAACTACAGTAAGCCTTTTACGCTTTTTGTTACAGAACGTGATGGTACAGCATTATCTGTTCTCACACAAGATCAAGCCGGACAATACAAGCCCTGTGCTTATTTTTCGAGTACACTAGATCCAGTAGCTCAGGCTTTGCCTGCGTGCCTCAAGTCAGTTGCAGCCACAACACTAGCTATCAGACAAAGTGATTCCATAGTATTAGGACACTCCCTGACAGTACAAGTTCCACACTCCGTGGAAGTTCTTTTAAACCGAACACAGACTCAGCACTTGACAATTGCACGTTTAACGGGTTATGAACTGACACTGTTCCAGCCACACATAGAAATCAGACGCTGCAATGTTCTAAATCCTGCTACCCTGTTACCGTCAGTTACTTCAAATCCTGCCACACATGATTGTGTGGAAGTTGTTAACACCATGACAAAGCCAAGACAAGACCTGACAGATATTCCGTTACCAGATCCCGACCTGACACTTTATGTGGATGGTTCATGTATGAGAACAAGTACAGGAGAACTAGTAGCCGCGTATGCAGTGACTACTGACACTGAAGGTATTGAAACACACCGTATTGACACCCTGTCTGCTCAAGCAGCAGAGCTAGTTGCTCTGACACAAGCCTGCATACACGCCAAGAACCTGAAAGTTAACATTTACACAGATTCACGTTACGCATTCGGAGTTGTACACGACTTCGGAGTGCTCTGGCAGGAGAGAGGTTTCATGACTTCTCATGGAACCAAGATTCAGCATGGTTTCCTTATTCAAGCTCTGTTAGATGCAATACACTTACCGACATCTATCGCTATCATGAAGTGCAAAGCACATACGAAAGTCACTGACATTATTTCCCAAGGAAATGATCTAGCAGATCGAACAGCCAAGCTCACAGCTCAGACTCCAGACACTCCAGTTAGCAAGACACCGACATCCACTCTAGAACAGACTACTTGTATGACAGTTAAGGACCCCACTCAAGATGTCATAGATATCCAGTCACATGCTACTCCCGAGGAAATCAAGAAATGGTCCGAACAAGGAGGGGTCCAGACAGATCAGGGATGGTTGACGAAGGGAAAAGCCACATGGTTTCTCCCCGACTCTATGGTTCAAGTCATTATTAATACCGCACATAGTCCTGCACATTTAGGAGAAAAAGCCATGTTAGACAGTATCCAGAACATTTGGTTCAACAAGCATTTACGAGCTGCAGCCAAGCAGAAAGTCCGTACCTGTATGATATGTTGCCAGTTCAATCCAGGAAAAAGTGTCCCGGTGGAACAAGGTGGGTTCCAGCCTCCTGACCACCCTTTTGAGGTCCTCCAGATGGATTACATTCAGATGGAGCGATGTCGAGGTTTCAAGTATGTCCTTGTAGTTGTATGCGCTTTGTCCAGGTGGACAGAAGCATATCCAGTCCCAGATTATACAGCCGCGACCACTGCCAAGCAGTTGGTTCGTGAATTTTTCCCCCGTTATGGACTCCCTAGGGTCGTGTATTCTGATAACGGCCAGCCATTCTCATCTGAACTCATGAAGCACGTTTCCCTTTTGTTAGGGTACCAGTGGAAGTTCCATTGTGTACGCCATCCAGAAGCAGCCGGTCTCGTAGAGAGACATAATCAAACCTTGAAAATACGTATTGCCAAGATCTGTCAAGAAAAAGGTGTAGACTGGTTAGTTGCCCTGCCAGTTGCATTGTTTTATATGCGCATGGTCGCACATTCCAGATCAGGTCTGTCCCCTTATGAGGTCGTATTCGGCCGCCCCCCGAACATGTGGGGTACACCTAGACCCCGAAGTATTACAGATGTTTCCAGTAATATGCTGACAGATTACCTAGCTTCCTTGATGTCTGCCCTACACTCTTGTCGTTCACAGGTTGCCGCTGCATTTCCCGACAATACTGAAGTCAAGCCACACGAGGTCCTTCCTGGCACCCTGGTCCTAATCAGGAACTTTGATCGTTCAAGTCCGCTGGAGCCTCGCTGGAAGGAGCCGAAGTTAGTCCTTCTGACCACCCGCACGGCCGTGAAGTTGGAAGGGAGAAAAGGCTGGGTGCATCTGTTTCACGTCAAGAAATTTCACGGACTAAGAACTAAAACGTTCAATGACACTTCTACAGACACTTCCGAGTCTAAACATTGCCCTATTCTCAAGGACTGTCCCGCAATTGACTTTGATTCAAAGCCTCCCCTGTTAGAGAAAACTCCGCAGCAGGAGTATAAAAAGAAGCTCCGGTCTAGTAAAATAAGTCAGCCAGTTTAATTGTCTAAGTCCCCCTCGGGTGAAACGGTTAGACAGGTATCTGACATGTATGAGATAGACCCCCATAGTGAGAGAGTTAGTCAAAACTCAATCCGATGTATCGTTTTTCTAAGTTTTATATTATTTCTGAGTTTGATGGTTACCTGCACAAGTTATGCATTTCATTTATGTTTTCCAATTTCTCATGTAAATAAGTTTTCTAATGCTACAGCAGAGCACACGTTTAGTGATCTGCCTCCTCACGAACTATCCTATCGTCTTGCTATGCGCAACAATTCATTTATCCGTATGTTACATTATTCACACCAGACCAGCAATGCCACTAATTGTTGGGTGTGTGGTCGACTCCCCCCTTTCCAGACACCGAAGGGAGTTCTGCCACTGTTTCCTTATCCGTTTTCACATAATGGTTCATGTGGAGCCTGGTCCATGTTAACGTCATCCACAACAGATATGTCCTTTCTGAACAGTACGTGTTTTCCAGACAAGCAAGGTCTTCCCCACAGAACAGGGTTAGATCTAGAAAATGAAGTTTATAATTTGGGTAATTATTCTTCGAATTTTATGGTCCTGAATGTTCAGTCTGATACTACTCCAGACTTACCTGCTATTTCAGTACTACCAGTCAAAGGCGAATTATGTGTCAGAAATAATGGTTCCGTACATGTAGGACACAGTGATTGTACTACTATTATCAAGTATAGTGACAGTAGGAAATCTATTTTCAAAGCTTCACGTCATTCTTATTTTGTTTGTGGTCAGACCGCATATGTTCGTCTGCCCTCCGATTGGGATGGAACATGTTACATTGCCTTCCTACTGCCACCAGTTTTCCTAGCCCCATCTGATTATCATAGAAACACACATCTAGTACACATTAGACATAGAAGGGAGATCGAGTCCCCAATTGTCGATCAAACTGAAACTGCTCTAGAACAGTATACAGACTTCAATAAAGGATTCTTCTTCTTTATAGGACCTATCCAGAATAGTAAGCTAATCCGTAGATTGACCAGAACCCTTGAAGCAGTAGTGAATGAGACTACTTCTGCTCTAGGTAACTTAACCGAAGAGCAATCTGCTATGAGATTTGTCGTGCTCCAAAATCGTCTCGTTCTTGACGTCATACTGGCCGATAGAGGAGGAGCATGTAGAGTCATCGGATCTAGTTGCTGCATTTTCATTCCTAATAACGCGCCGTCTGTTTATTCAGCTATAACCAGACTTCATAAAATTGCCCATCAGTTACACCAGAATCCAGGCACCTGGACATGGTCCGGTTGGTTCTGGAGTATAATTTCTGCCTGGGGATGGAAAGTATTGTCATTTCTAGGTATTGCAGTAGCGATCATATTCAGTTGCTGCCTCTGTATACAATGTGGCCCTGCGATTTGCGGCATTTGTGCTACCTCTTGTATTCCTAGTCCCAAGTCCCGTCCTAGATCCCGTTCCAAGACAATTCGAGACGAGCAAATGATACTGTATGAAATGATAGATGGTATCATGAATATAGATGTTTCCTGATGGAAACGTAGTGACAAGGAGGGAATGTGGAAAAGTAAATTTTGCCATGTTCTGTGTCCCTACGTGTTCCCCATCTTATGTTATATGTGCATGATTAATATGCAATATGTATTCCCCATGATCGATTAAAAGACGCAATTACAGTTGTGTCCATCTCTAGTATGCCAGTTCCTAGTTTTCGTGAATACAACGAATATCAGGCCTATGTAAAGCTACGTTGCCACGTTTCACAGTGTGCACGTTATTTCATTGTAAAGTCCCCGTTTCTAGGCCTCAAAAGGGCCCGGACTCAGATTCAGCTCCTGTCTCCTGAACCCTCTCCGAGGAGCGATACAGCCCCCACCTGTATCCCTGACCCTTCACTTACTTCCTGCCTCACAGTGCCCGGCTCGGCCTGGCTCTGCCTCCAGTCTGCCAAGAGTATGTTATGATTCTAGTTATCAGTCCAGCTCTCCTTCTCTGCATTCCTAAGCTACTGAATCGCATCAATAGTTTCAGTCATCGTCTAGCCTTTACGTCTCCATGTAAGAGAAATACTGTTTTAATGGTCATTTAATATTCCTCAACACGCACTACATGTAGAATAATGCATGCACCAGTCTTAGAGTCTGTTAGCCTTTACCCTGATAACTTTTGGATTCTATCAACATGTTCTCTAAACATCAGATACTAGATAGTGTTTAGGTACATGTCGCTCTGACTCTCCAGACTTTAGTCTCTCCTTCTAGCGCAGAAGTCATAGCCCCCAGCTTCTCCCTAGTAACACGTCATTGCCAGCTTGCGCGCACCTCTAGGTCAGAGGTCCCGGCTCCTTAGGTAGCCACCTCCATGTTTCCGCCCCATTTATGACATATTCTGTTACGTTTGCATCACATGCCTATGTATACGCCCTGTTCACGCCTCTTGTTACACCTACTTTCTGCCTTATCTTTCGCGACTGCTACAGTCCCTGCCCACTGCTACGCCTATTGTATTGAATACCATGTATTTTGTTTAAGTATATATGCTTGTGCACTATTATTAAAAGGCGCTAGCCATCCCAGATCTTGCCCGTGCAGGTTGTCCTGTTCCTGTCCTTTATGCTGTATTAAAACCTGCAAACTCCAGCTACCTCGAATCTTGACTCTTATTTATTGAGCTATCTGTTATTGTATATCTAGTCAAAAATAGAGGTATTATTTATTTATTTACCACAACAGCACCCTCTGGTTCATCACTGCCACCCTCTGGTTCATTACTGCCACCCTCAGGATCATCACTGCCACCCACTGGTTCATCACTGCCACCCTCTGGTTCACCACTGCCACCCTCTGGTTCATCACAGCACCCTCTGGTTCACCACTGACACCCTCTGGTTCGCCCCTGCCACCCTCAGGTTCAGCACTCACTACTGCCACCCTCTGGATCATCACAGCACCCTCTGGTTCACCACTGCCACCCTCTGGTTCACCCCTGCCACTCTCAGGTTCAGCACTCACCACTGCAACGGTTTGGTTCATCACAGCACCCTCTGGTTCACCCCTGCTGCCAGCCTCTGGTTCAGCACTCACCACTGCCACCCTCTGATTCATCACAGCACCTCCTGGTTCACCACTGTCACCCTCTGGTTCACCACTACCACCCTCTTATTCACCACTGCCACCCTCTGGTTCATCACTGCCACCCTCTGGTTCATTACTGCTACCCTCTGGTTTGCAACTGCCACCCTCAGGATCATCACTGCCACCCTCTGGTTCATCACTGCCACCCTCTGGTTCACCACTGCCACCCTCTGGTTCATCACAGCACCCTCCGGTTCATCACTGCCACCCTCTGGTTCATTACTGCCACCCTCTGGTTCATCAAAGCACCCTCTGGTTCACGACTGACACCCTCTGGTTCACCCCTGCCACCCTCAGGTTCAGCACTCACTACTGCCACCCTCTGGTTCATCACAGCATCCTCTGGTTCATCACTGCCACCCTCTGGTTCATTACTGACACCCTCAGGATCATCACTGCCACCCACTGGTTCATCACTGCCACCCTCTGGTTCACCACTGCCACCCTCTGGTTCATCACAGCACCCTCTGGTTCACCACTGACACCCTCTGGTTCACCCCTGCCACCCTCAGGTTCAGCATTCACTACTGCCACCCTCTGAATCATCACAGCACCCTCTGGGTCACCACTGCCACCCTCTGGTTCACCCCTGCCACTCTCAGGTTCAGCACTCACCACTGCAACGGTCTGGTTCATCACAGCACCCTCTGGTTCACCCCTGCTGCCACCCTCTGGTTCACCCCTGCCACCCTCATGTTCAGCATTCACTACTGCCACCCTCTGATTCATCAAAGCACCTCCTGGTTCACCACTGTCACCCTCTGGTTCACCACTACCACCCTCTTGTTCACCACTGCCACCCTCTGGTTCATCACTGCCACCCTTTGGTTCATTACTGCCACCCTCTGGTTCGCCACTGCCACCCTCAGGATCATCAGTGCCACCCTCAGGATCATCACTGCCACCCTCTGGTTTACCACTGCCACCCTCTGGTTCACCACTGCCACCCTCTGGTTCATCACTGCCACCCTCTGGTTCCTCACTGCCACCCTCTGGTTCACCCCTGCCACCCTCAGGTTCGGCACTCACTACTGCCACCCTCTGGTTCATCACAGCACCCTCTGGTTCACCCCTGCTGCCACCCTCTGGTTCAGCACTCACCACTGCCACCCTCTGGTTCATCACAGCACCCTCTGGTTCACCACTGTCACCCTCTGGTTCACCACTACCACCCTCTTGTTCACCACTGCCACCCTCTGGTTCATCACTGCCACCCTCTGATTCATTACTGCCACCCTCTGGTTCGCCACTGCCAACCTCAGGATCATCACTGCCACCCTCTGGTTCATCACAGCACCCTCTGGTTCAGCCCTGCTGCCACCCTCTGGTTCAGCACTCACCACCGCCACCCTCTGATTCATCACAGCACCTCCTGGTTCACCACTGACACCCTCTGGTTCACCAATACCACCCTCTTGTTCACCACTGCCACCCTCTGGTTCATCACTGCCACCCTTTGGTTCATTACTGCCACCCTCTGGTTCGCCACTGCCACCCTCAGGATCATCAGTGCCACCCTCAGGATCATCACTGCCACCCTCTGGTTCACCACTGCCACCCTCTGGTTCATCACTGCCACCCTCTGGTTCCTCACTGCCACCCTCTGGTTCACCCCTGCCACCCTCAGGTTCGGCACTCACTACTGCCACCCTCTGGTTCATCACAGCACCCTCTGGGTCACCCCTGCTGCCACCCTCTGGTTCAGCACTCACCACTGCCACCCTTTGGTTCATCACAGCACCCTCTGGTTCACCACTGCCACCCTCTGGTTCACCACTACCACCCTCTTGTTCACCACTGCCACCCTCTGGTTCATCACTGCCACCCTCTGATTCATTACTGCCACCCTCTGGTTCGCCACTGCCAACCTCAGGATCATCACTGCCACCCTCTGGTTCATCACTGCCACCCTCTGGTTCACCACTTACAACCTCTGGTTCACCACTGCCACCCTCTGGTTCATCACAGCACCCTCTGGTTCACCACTGACTCCCTCTAGTTCACCCCTGCCACCCTCAGGTTCAGCACTCACTACTGCCACCCTCTGGTTCATCACAGCACCCTCTGGTTCATCACTGCCACCCTCTGGTTCATTACTGCCACCCTCTGGTTCGCCACTGCCACCCTCTGGTTCGCCACTGCCACCCTCAGGATCATCAATGGCACCCTCTGGTTCATTAGTGCCACCCTCTGTTTCACCTCTGCCACCCTCAGGATCATCACTGCCACCCTCTGGTTCATCACTGCCACCCTCTGCTGCATTACTGCCACCCTCTGGTTCGCCACTGCCACCCTCAGGATCATCACTGCCACCCTCTGGTTCATCTCTGCCACTCTCTGGTTCACCCCTGCCACCCTCAGGTCCAGCACTCACTACTGCCACCCTCTGGTTCTTCACAGCACCCTCTGGTTCACCACTGCCACCCGCTGGTTCACCACTACCACCCTCTTTTTCACCACTGCCACCCTCTGGTTCATCACTGCCACCCTCTGGTTTGCCACTACCACCCTCTTGTTCACCACTGCCACCCTCGGGTTCATCACTGCCACCCTCTGGTTCGCCACTATCACCCTTTTGTTCACCACTGCCACCCTCTGGTTCATCACTGCCACCCTCTGGTTCGCCATTACCACCTTCTTGTTCACCACTGCCACCCTCTGGTTCATCACTGCCACCCTCTGGTTCACCACTACCACCCTCTTGTTCACCACTGCCACCCTCTGGTTCATCACTGCCACCCTCTGGTTCACTACTGGTACCCTCTGGTTTGCAACTGCCACCCTCAGGATCATCACTGCCACCCTCTGGTTCATCACTGCCACCCTCTGGTTCACCACTGCCACCCTCTGGTTCATCACAGCACCCTCCGGTTCATCACTGCCACCCTCTGGTTCATCACAGCACCCTCTGGTTCACCACTGACACCCTGTGGTTCACCCCTGCCACCCTCAGGTTCAGCACTCACTACTGCCACCCTCTGGTTCTTCACAGCACCCTCTGGTTCATCACTGCCACCCTCTGGTTCATTACTGACACCCTCAGGATCATCACTGCCACCCACTGGTTCATCACTGCCACCCTCTGGTTCACCACTGCCACCCTCTGGTTCATCACAGCACCCTCTGGTTCACCACTGACACCCTCTGGTTCACCCCTGCCACCCTCAGGTTCAGCATTCACTACTGCCACCCTCTGGATCATCACAGCACCCTCTGGGTCAACACTGCCACCCTCTGGTTCACCCCTGCCACTCTCAGGTTCAGCACTCACCACTGCAACGGTCTGGTTCATCACAGCACCCTCTGGTTCACCCCTGCTGCCACCCTCTGGTTCAGCACTCACCACCGCCACCCTCTGATTCATCACAGCACCTCCTGGTTCACCACTGACACCCTCTGGTTCACCACTACCACCCTCTTGTTCACCACTGCCACCCTTTGGTTCATCACTGCCACCCTTTGGTTCATTACTGCCACCCTCTGGTTCGCCACTGCCACCCTCAGGATCATCAGTGCCGCCCTCAGGATCATCACTGCCACCCTCTGGTTCACCACTGCCACCCTCTGGTTCACCACTGCCACCCTCTGGTTCATCACTGCCACCCTCTGGTTCCTCACTGCCACCCTCTGGTTCACCCCTGCCACCCTCAGGTTCGGCACTCACTACTGCCACCCTCTGGTTCATCACAGCACCCTCTGGGTAACCCCTGCTGCCACCCTCTGGTTCAGCACTCACCACTGCCACCCTTTGGTTCATCACAGCACCCTCTGGTTCACCACTGCCACCCTCTGGTTCACCACTACCACCCTCTTGTTCACCACTGCCACCCTCTGGTTCATCACTGCCACCCTCTGATTCATTACTGCCACCCTCTGGTTTGCCACTGCCAACCTCAGGATCATCACTGCCACCCTCTGGTTCATCACTGCCACCCTCTGGTTCATCACTGCCACCCTCCAGTTCACCACTGAAACCCTCTGGTTCACCCCTGCCACTCTCAGGTTCAGCACTCACCACTGCCACCATCTGGTTCATCACAGCACCCTCTGGTTCACCCCTGCTGCCACCCTCTGGTTCACCACTGTCACCCTCTGGTTCACCACTACCACCCTCTTGTTCACCACTGCCACCCTCTGGTTCATCACTGCCACCCTCTGGTTCATTACTGCCACCCTCTGGTTTGCCACTGCCACCCTCAGGATCATCACTGCCACCCTCTGGTTCATCACTGCCACCCTCTGGTTGTCCAATGCCAACCTCTGTTTCACCACTGACACCCTCTGGTTCACCACTGCCACCCTCTGGTTCATCACTGCCACCCTCTGGTTCACCCCTGCCACCCTCAGGTTCAGCACTCACTACTGCCACCCTCTGGTTCATCACAGCACCCTCTGGTTTACCCCTGCTGCCACCATCTGGTTTAGCACTACCACCCTCTGGTTCACCACTGCCACCCTCTGGTTCACCACTGACACCCTCTGGTTCACCCCTGCCACCCTCAGGTTCAGCAATCACTACTGCCACCCTCTGGTTCATCACAGCACCCTCTGGTTCATCACTGCCAACCTCTGGTTCATTACTGCCACCCTCTGGTTCGCCACTGCGACCCTCAGGATCATCACTGCCACCCTCTGGTTCATCACTGCCACCCTCTGGTTCACCACTGCCACCCTCTGGTTCATCACAGCACCCTCTGGTTCACCACTGACACCCTCTGGTTCATCCCTGCCACCCTCAGGTTCAGCACTCACTACTACCACCCTCTGGTTCATCACAGCACCCTCTGGTTCATCACTGCCAACCTCTGGTTCATTACTGCCACCCTCAGGATCATCACTGCCACCCTCTGGTTCATCACTGCCACCCTCTGGTTCACCACTGCCACCCTCTTGTTCACCACTGCCACCCTCTGGTTCATCACTGCCACCCTCTGGTTCATTACTGCCACCCTCTGGTTTGCCACTGCCACCCTCAGGATCATCACTGCCGCCCTCTGGTTCATCACTGCCACCCTCTGGTTGTCCAATGCCAACCTCTGTTTCACCACTGACACCCTCTGGTTCACCACTGCCACCCTCTGGTTCATCACTGCCACCCTCTGGTTCACCCCTGCCACCCTCAGGTTCAGCACTCACTACTGCCACCCTCTGGTTCATCACAGCACCCTCTGGTTTACCCCTGCTGCCACCATCTGGTTTAGCACTACCACCCTCTGGTTCACCACTGCCACCCTCTGGTTCACCACTGACACCCTCTGGTTCACCACTGACACCCTCTGGTTCATCCCTGCCACCCTCAGGTTCAGCACTCACTACTACCACCCTCTGGTTCATCACAGCACCCTCTGGTTCATCACTGCCAACCTCTGGTTCATTACTGCCACCCTCAGGATCATCACTGCCACCCTCTGGTTCATCACTGCCACCCTCTGGTTCACCACTGCCACCCTCTGGTTCATCACAGCACCCTCCGGTTCATCACTGCCACCCTCTGGTTCATTACTGCCACCCTCTGGTTCATCAAAGCACCCTCTTGTTCACGACGGACACCCTCTGGTTCACCCCTGCCACCCTCAGGTTCAGCACTCACTACTGCCACCCTCTGGTTCATCACAGCCACCCTCTGGTTCATTACTGCCACCCTCAGGATCATCACTGCCACCCACTGGTTCATCACTGCCACCCTCTGGTTCACCACTGCCACCCTCTGGTTCATCACAGCACCCTCTGGTTCACCACTGCCACCCTCTGGTTCATCACAGCACCCTCTGGTTCATCACAGCACCCTCTGGTTCACCCCTGCTGCCACCCTCTGGTTCAGCACTCACCACTGCCACCCTCTGATTCATCACAGCACCTCCTGGTTCACCACTGTCACCCTCTGGTTCACCACTACCACCCTCTTGTTCACCACTGCCACCCTCTGGTTCATCACTGCCACCCTCTGGTTCATTACTGCTACCCTCTGGTTTGCAACTGCCACCCTCAGGATCATCACTGCCACCCTCTGTTCATCACTGTCACCCTCTGGTTCACCACTGCCACCCTCTGGTTCATCACAGCACCCTCCGGTTCATCACTGCCACCCTCTGGTTCATTTCTGCCACCCTCTGGTTCATCAAAGCACCCTCTTGTTCACGACTGACACCCTCTGGTTCACCCCTGCCACCCTCAGGTTCAGCACTCACTACTGCCACCCTCTGGTTCATCACAGCACCCTCTGGTTCATCACTGCCACCCTCTGGTTCATTACTGACACCCTCAGAATCATCACTGCCACCCACTGGTTCACCACTGCCACCCTCTGGTTCATCACAGCACCCTCTGGTTCACCACTGACACCCTCTGGTTCACCCCTGACACCCTCAGGTTCAGCATTCACTACTGCCACCCTCTGAATCATCACAGCACCCTCTGGGTAACCACTGCCACCCTCTGGTTCACCTCTGCCCCTCTCAGGTTCAGCACTCACCACTGCAACGGTCTGGTTCATCACAGCACCCTCTGGTTCACCCCTGCTGCCACCCTCTGGTTCACCCCTGCCACCCTCAGGTTCAGCATTCACTACTGCCACCCTCTGATTCATCACAGCACCTCCTGGTTCACCACTGTCACCCTCTGGTTCACCACTACCACCCTCTTGTTCACCACTGCCACCCTCTGGTTCATCACTGCCACCCTTTGGTTCATTACTGCCACCCTCTGGTCCGCCACTGCCACCCTCAGGATCATCAGTGCCACCCACAGGATCATCACTGCCACCCTCTGGTTCACCACTGCCACCCTCTGGTTCACCACTGCCACCCTCTGGTTCATCACTGCCACCCTCTGGTTCCTCACTGCCACCCTCTGGTTCACCCCTGCCACCCTCAGGTTCGGCACTCACTACTGCCACCCTCTGGTTCATCACAGCACCCTCTGGTTCACCCCTGCTGCCACCCTTTGGTTCAGCACTCACCACTACCACCCTCTGGTTCATCACAGCACCCTCTGGTTCACCACTGTCACCCTCTGGTTCACCACTACCACCCTCTTGTTCACCACTGCCACCCTCTGGTTCATCACTGCCACCCTCTGATTCATTACTTCCACCCTCTGGTTCGCCACTGCCAACCTCAGGATCATCACTGCCACCCTCTGGTTCATCACTGCCACCCTCTGGTTCACCACTTACACCCTCTGGTTCACCACTGCCACCCTCTGGTTCATCACAGCACCCTCTGGTTCACCACTGACACCCTCTGGTTCACCCCTGCCACCCTCAGGTTCAGCACTCACTACTGCCACCCTCTGGTTCATCACAGCACCCTCTGGTTCATCACTGCCACCCTCTGGTTCATTACTGCCACCCTCTGGTTCGCCACTGCCACCCTCAGGATCATCACTGCCACCCTCTGGTTCATTACCGCCACCCTCTGGTTCACCTCTGCCACCCTCGGGATAATCACTGCCACCCTCTGGTTCATTACTGCCACCCTCTGGTGCATTACTGCCACCCTCTGGTTTGCCACTGCCACCCTCAGGATCATCACAGCCACCCTCTGGTTCATCACTGCCACTCTCTGGTTCACCCCTGCCACCCTCAGGTCCAGCACTCACTACTACCACCCTCTGGATCTTCACAGCACCCTTTGCTTCACACCTGCTGCCACCCTCTGGTTCAGCACTTACCACTGCCACCCTCTGGTTCATTACTGCCACCCTCTGGTTCGCCACTGCAACCCTCAGGATCATCACTGCCACCCTCTTGTTCATTACTGCCACCCTCTGGTTCACCTATGCCACCCTCAGGATCATCACTGCCACCCTCTGGTTCATCACTTACACTCTCTGGTGCATTACTGCCACCCTCTGGTTCGCCACTGCCACCCTCAGGATCATCACAGCACCCTCTGGTTCACCACTGACACCCTCTGGTTCGCCCCTGCCACCCTCAGGTTCAGCACTCACTACTGCCACCCTCTGGATCATCACAGCACCCTCTGGTTCACCACTGCCACCCTCTGGTTCATTACTGCCACCCTCAGGATCATCACTGCCACCCACTGGTTCATCACTGCCACCCTCTGGTTCACCACTGCCACCCTCTGGTTCATCACAGCACCCTCTGGTTCACCACTGACACCCTCTGGTTCACCCCTGACACCCTCAGGTTCAGCACTCACTACTGCCACCCTCTGGTTCATCACAGCACCCTCTGGTTCATCTCTGCCACCCTCTGGTTCATTACTGACACCCTCAGGATCATCACTGCCACCCACTGGTTCATCACTGCCACCCTCTGGTTCACCACTGCCACCCTCTGGTTCATCACAGCACCCTCTGGTTCACCACTGACACCCTCTGGTTCACCCCTGACACCCTCAGGTTCAGCATTCACTACTGCCACCCTCTGAATCATCACAGCACCCTCTCGGTCACCACTGCCACCCTCTGGTTCACCCCTGCCCCTCTCAGGTTCAGCACTCACCACTGCAACGGTCTGGTTCATCACAGCACCCTCTGGTTCACCCCTGCTGCCACCCTCTGGTTCACCCCTGCCACCCTCAGGTTCAGCATTCACTACTGCCACCCTCTGATTCATCACAGCACCTCCTGGTTCACCACTGTCACCCTCTGGTTCACCACTACCACCCTCTTGTTCACCACTGTCACCCTCTGGTTCACCACTACCACCCTCTTGTTCACCACTGCCACCCTCTGGTTCGCCCCTGCCACCCTCAGGATCATCAGTGCCACCCTCAGGATCATCACTGCCACCCTCTGGTTCACCACTGCCACCCTCTGGTTCACCACTGCCACCCTCTGGTTCATCACTGCCACCCTCTGGTTCCTCACTGCCACCCTCTGGTTCACCCCTGCGACCCTCAGGTTCGGCACTCACTACTGCCACCCTCTGGTTCATCACAGCACCCTCTGGTTCACCCCTGCTGCCACCCTCTGGTTCAGCACTCACCACTGCCACCCTCTGGTTCATCACAGCACCCTCTGGTTCACCACTGTCACCCTCTGGTTCACCACTACCACCCTCTTGTTCACCACTGCCACCCTCTGGTTAATCACTGCCACCCTCTGATTCATTACTGCCACCCTCTGGTTCGCCACTGCCAACCTCAGGATCATCACTGCCACCCTCTGGTTCATCACTGCCACCCTCCGGTTCACCACTTACACCCTCTGGTTCACCACTGCCACCCTCTGGTTCATCACAGCACCCTCTGGTTCACCACTGACACCCTCTGGTTCACCCCTGCCACCCTCAGGTTCAGCACTCACTACTGCCACCCTCTGGTTCATCACAGCACCCTCTGGTTCATCACTGGCACCCTCAGGATCATCACTGCCACCCTCAGGATCATCACTGCCACCCTCTTGTTCATTACTGCCACCCTCTGGTTCACCTCTGCCACCCTCAGGATCATCACTGCCACCTTCTGGTTCATCACTTCCACTCTCTGGTGCATTACTGCCACCCTCTGGTTCGCCACTGCCACCCTCAGGATCATCACAGCACCCTCTGGTTCACCACTGCCACCCTCTGGTTCACCCCTGCCACTCTCAGGTTCAGCACTCACCACTGCAACGGTCTGGTTCATCACAGCACCCTCTGGTTCACCCCTGCTGCCACCCTCTGGTTCAGCACTCACCACTGCCACCCTCTGATTCATCACAGCACCTCCTGGTTCACCACTGTTACCCTCTGGTTCACCACTACCACCCTCTTGTTCACCACTGCCACCCTCTGGTTCATCACTGCCACCCTCTGGTTCATTACTGCCACCCTCTGGTTTGCAACTGCCACCCTCAGGATCATCACTGCCACCCTCTGGTTCATCACTGCCACCCTCTGGTTCACCACTGCCACCCTCTGGTTCATCACAGCACCCTCCGGTTCATCACTGCCACCCTCTGGTTCATTACTGACACCCTCTGGTTCATCACAGCACCCTCTGGTTCACCACTGACACCCTCTGGTTCACCCCTGCTACCCTCGGGTTCAGCACTCACTACTGCCACCCTCTGGTTCTTCACAGCACCCTCTGGTTCATCACTGCCACCCTCTGGTTCATTACTGACACCCTCAGGATCATCACTGCCACCCACTGGTTCATCACTGCCACCCTCTAGTTCACCACTGCCACCCTCTGGTTCATCACAGCACCCTCTGGTTCACCACTGACACCCTCTGGTTCACCCCTGCCACCCTCAGGTTCAGCATTCACTACTGCCACCCTCTGGATCAACACAGCACCCTCTGGGTCACCACTGCCACCCTCTGGTTCTCCCCTGCCACTCTCAGGTTCAGCACTCACCACTGCAACGGTCTGGTTCATCACAGCACCCTCTGGTTCACCCCTGCTGCCGCCCTCTGGTTCAGCACTCACCACCGCCACCCTCTGATTCATCACAGTACCTCCTGGTTCACCACTGACACCCTCTGGTTCACCACTACCACCCTCTTGTTCACCACTGCCACCCTCTGGTTCATCACTGCCACCCTTTGGTTCATTACTGCCACCCTCTGGTTCGCCACTGCCACCCTCAGGATCATCAGTGCCACCCTCAGGATCATCACTACCACCCTCAGGATCATCACTGCCACCCTCTGTTTCACCACTGCCACCCTCTGGTTCACCACTGCCACCCTCTGGTTCATCACTGCCACCCTCTGGTTCCTCACTGCCACCCTCTGGTTCACCCCTGCCACCCTCAGGTTCGGCACTCACTACTGCCACCCTCTGGTTCATCACAGCACCCTCTGGGTCACCCCTGCTGCCACCCTCTGGTTCAGCACTCACCACTGCCACCCTCTGGTTCATCACAGCACCCTCTGGTTCACCACTGCCACCCTCTGGTTCACGACTACCACCCTCTTGTTCACCACTGCCAGCCTCTGGTTCATCACTGCCACCCTCTGATTCATTACTGCCACCCTCTGGTTCGCCACTGCCAACCTCAGGATAATCACTGCCACCCTCTGGTTCATCACTGCCACCCTCTGGTTCACCACTTACACCCTCTGGTTCACCACTGCCACCCTCTGGTTCATCACAGCACCCTCTGGTTCACCACTGACACCCTCTGGTTCTCCCCTGCCGCCCTCAGGTTCAGCACTCACTATTGCCACCCTCTTGTTCATCACAGCACCCTCTGGTTCATCACTGCCACCCTCTGGTTCATTACTGCCACCCTCTGGTTCGCCACTGCCACCCTCAGGATCATCACTGCCACCCTCTGGTTCATTACTGCCACCCTCCGGTTCACCTCTGCCACCCTCAGGATCATCACTGCCACCCTCTGGTTCATCACTGCCACCCTCTGGTGCGTTACTGCCACCCTCTGGTTTGCCACTGCCACCCTCAGGATCATCACTGCCACCCTCTGGTTCATCACTGCCACTCTCTGGTTCACCCCTGCCACCCTCAGGTCCAGCACTCACTACGGCCACCCTCTGGTTCTTCACAGCACCCTTTGCTTCACACCTGCTGCCACCCTCTGGTTCAGCACTTACCACTGCCACCCTCTGGTTCATCACAGTACCCTCTGGTTCACCACTGCCACCCGCTGGTTCACCACTACCACCCTCTTGTTCACCACTGCCACCCTCTGGTTCATCACTGCCACCCTCTGGTTTGCCACTACCACCCTCTTGTTCACCACTGCCACCCTCGGGTTCATCACTGCCACCCTCTGGTTCGCCAATATCACCCTTTTGTTCACCACTGCCACCCTCTGGTTCATCACTGCCACCCTATGGTTCGCCACTACCACCTTCTTGTTCACCACTGCCACCCTCTGGTTCATCACTGCCACCCTCTGGTTCATCACTGCCACCCTCTAGTTCACCACTGAAACCCTCTGGTTCACCCCTGCCACTCTCAGGTTCAGCATTCACTACTGCCACCCTCTGGATCAACACAGCACCCTCTGGGTCACCACTGCCACCCTCTGGTTCTCCCCTGCCACTCTCAGGTTCAGCACTCACCACTGCAACGGTCTGGTTCATCACAGCACCCTCTGGTTCACCCCTGCTGCCACCCTCTGGTTCAGCACTCACCACCGCCACCCTCTGATTCATCACAGTACCTCCTGGTTCACCACTGACACCCTCTGGTTCACCACTACCACCCTCTTGTTCACCACTGCCACCCTCTGGTTCATCACTGCCACCCTTTGGTTCATTACTGCCACCCTCTGGTTCGCCACTGCCACCCTCAGGATCATCAGTGCCACCCTCAGGATCATCACTGCCACCCTCAGGATCATCACTGCCACCCTCTGTTTCACCACTGCCACCCTCTGGTTCACCACTGCCACCCTCTGGTTCATCACTGCCACCCTCTGGTTCCTCACTGCCACCCTCTGGTTCACCCCTGCCACCCTCAGGTTCGGCACTCACTACTGCCACCCTCTGGTTCATCACAGCACCCTCTGGGTCACCCCTGCTGCCACCCTCTGGTTCAGCACTCACCACTGCCACCCTCTGGTTCATCACAGCACCCTCTGGTTCACCACTGCCACCCTCTGGTTCACGACTACCACCCTCTTGTTCACCACTGCCAGCCTCTGGTTCATCACTGCCACCCTCTGATTCATTACTGCCACCCTCTGGTTCGCCACTGCCAACCTCAGGATAATCACTGCCACCCTCTGGTTCATCACTGCCACCCTCTGGTTCACCACTTACACCCTCTGGTTCACCACTGCCACCCTCTGGTTCATCACAGCACCCTCTGGTTCACCACTGACACCCTCTGGTTCTCCCCTGCCGCCCTCAGGTTCAGCACTCACTACTGCCACCCTCTTGTTCATCACAGCACCCTCTGGTTCATCACTGCCACCCTCTGGTTCATTACTGCCACCCTCTGGTTCGCCACTGCCACCCTCAGGATCATCACTGCCACCCTCTGGTTCATTACTGCCACCCTCTGGTTCACCTCTGCCACCCTCAGGATCATCACTGCCACCCTCTGGTTCATCACTGCCACCCTCTGGTGCGTTACTGCCACCCTCTGGTTCACCACTGCCACCCTCAGGATCATCACTGCTACCCTCTGGTTCATCACTGCCACTCTCTGGTTCACCCCTGCCACCCTCAGGTCCAGCACTCACTACGGCCACCCTCTGGTTCTTCACAGCACCCTTTGCTTCACACCTGCTGCCACCCTCTGGTTCAGCACTTACCACTGCCACCCTCTGGTTCATCACAGTACCCTCTGGTTCACCACTGCCACCCGCTGGTTCACCACTACCACCCTCTTGTTCACCACTGCCACCCTCTGGTTCATCACTGCCACCCTCTGGTTTGCCACTACCACCCTCTTGTTCACCACTGCCACCCTCGGGTTCATCACTGCCACCCTCTGGTTCGCCAATATCACCCTTTTGTTCACCACTGCCACCCTCTGGTTCATCACTGCCACCCTCTGGTTCGCCACTACCACCTTCTTGTTCACCACTGCCACCCTCTGGTTCATCACTGCCACCCTCTGGTTCATCACTGCCACCCTCTAGTTCACCACTGAAACCCTCTGGTTCACCCCTGCCACTCTCAGGTTCAGCACTCACCACTGCCACCATCTGGTTCATCACAGCACCCTCTGGTTCACCCCTGCTGCCACCCTCTGGTTTACCACTGTCACCCTCTGGTTCACCACTACCACCCTCTTGTTCACCACTGCCACCCTCTGGTTCATCACTGCCACTCTCTGGTTCATTACTGCCACCCTCTGGTTCGCCACTGCCACCCTCAGGATCATCACTGCCACCCTCTGGTTCATCACTGCCACCCTCTGGTTGTCCACTGCCACCCTCTGTTTCACCACTGACACCCTCTGGTTCATCACTGCCACCCTCTGGTTCATCACTGCCACCCTCTGGTTCACCCCTGCCACCCTCAGGTTCAGCACTCACTACTGCCACCCTCTGGTTCATCACAGCACCCTCTGGTTTACCCCTGCTGCCACCCTCTGGTTTAGCACTACCACCCTCTTGTTCACCACTGCCACCCTCTGGTTCATCACTGCCACCCTGTGGTTCATTACTGCCACCCTCTGCTTCGCCACTACCACCCTGTAGTTCACCACTGCCACCCTTTGGTTCGCTACTACCACCCTCTTGTTCACCACTGCCACCCTCTGGTTCATCACTGCCACCCTCTGGTTAGCCACTACCACCTTCTTGTTCACCACTGCCACCCTCTGGTTCATCACTGCCACCCTCTGGTTCATCACTGCCACCCTCTAGTTCACCGCTGCCACCCTCTGGTTCACCCCTGCCAATCTCAGGTTCAGCACTCACCACTGCCACCATCTGGTTCATCACAGCACCCTCTGGTTCACCCCTGCTGCCACCCTCTGGTTCAGCACTCACCACTGCCACCCTCTGGTTCATCACAGCACCCTCTGGTTCACCACTGCCACCCTCTGGTTCACCACTATAACCCTCTTGTTCACCACTGCCACCCTCTGGTTCATCACGGCCACCCTTTGGTTCATTACTGCCACCCTCTGGTTCGCCACTGCCACCCTCCGGATCATCACTGCCACCCTCTGGTTCATCACTGCCACCCTCTGGTTCACCACTGCCACCCTCTGGTTCACCACTGACACCCTCGGGTACACCACTGCCACCCTCTGGTTCATCACTGCCACCCTCTGGTTCACCCCTGCCACCCTCGGTTCAGCACTCACTACTGCCACCTACTGGTTCATCACATCACCCTCTGGTTCACCCCTGCTGCCACCCTCTGGTTCAGCACTCACCACTGCCAGCCTCTGGTTCATCACAGCACCCTCTGGTTCACCACTTTCACCCTCTGGTTCACACTACCACCCTCTTGTTCACCACTGCTACCCTCTGGTTCATCACTGCCACCCTCTGGTTCATTACTGCTACCCTCTGGTTTGCCACTGCCACCCTCAGCATCATCACTGCCACCCTCTGGTTCATCACTGCCACCCTCTGGTTCACCACTTCCACCCTCGGTTCACCACTGCCACCCTCTGGTTCATCACAGCACCCTCTGCTTCACCACTGCCACCCTCTGGTTCACCACTGACACCCTATGGTTCACCACTGCCACCCTCTGGTTCATCACTGCCACCCTCTGGTTCACCCCTGCCACCCTCAGGTTCAGCACTCACTACTGCCACCCTCTGGTTCATTACAGCACCCTCTGGTTCACCACTGCTGCCACCCTCTGGTTCAGCACTGCTGCCACCCTCTGGTTCAGCACTCACCACTGACACCCTCTGGTTAATCACAGCACCCTCTGGTTCACCACTGTCACCCTCTGGTTCACCACTACCACCCGCTTGTTCTCCACTGCCACCCTCTGGTTCATCACTGCCACCCTCTGGTTCATTACTGCTACCCTCTGGTTCGCCACTGCCACACTCAGGAACATCACTGCCACCCTCTGGTTCATCACTGCCACCCTCTGGTTCACCACTGCCACCCTCTGGTTCAACCCTGCCACCCTCAGGTTCAGCACTCACTACTGCCACCCTCTGGTTCATCACAGCACCCTATGGTTCACCACTGTCACCCTCTGGTTCACCACTACCACCCTCTTGTTCACAACTGCCACCCTCTGGTTCATCACTGCCACCATCTGGTTTGCCACTACCACCCTCTTGTTCACCACTGCCACCCTCTAGTTCATCACTGCCACCCTCTGGTTCGCCACTACCACCCTCTTGTTCACCACTGCCACCCTCTGGTTCAACACTGCACCCTCTGGTTCGCCACTACCACCTTCTTGTTCACCACTGCCACCCTCTGGTTCATCACTGCCACCCTCTAGTTCACCACTGCCACCCTCTGGTTCACCACTGCCACCCTCTGGTTCATCACAGCAACCTCTGGTTCACCACTGACACCCTCTTGTTCACCACTGCCACCCTCTGGTTCATCACTGCCACCCTCTGGTTCGCCACTACCACCCTCTTGTTCACCATTGCCACCCTATGGTTCATCACTGCCACCCCTTGGTTCGCCACTACCACCCTCTTGTTCACCACTGCCACACTCTGGTTCATCACTGCCACCCTCTGGTTCACCACTACCACCTTCTTGTTCACCACTGCCACCCTCTGATTCATCACTGCCACCCTCTGGTTCATCACTGCCACCCTCTAGTTCACCACTGCCACCCTCTGGTTCACCCCTGCCACACTCAAGTTCAGCACTCCTCCACTGCCACCATCTGGTTCATCACAGCACCCTCTAATTCACCCCTGCTGCCACACTCTGGTTCAGCACTCACCACTGCCACCCTCTGGTTCATCACACCACCCTCTGGTTCACCACTGTCACCCTCAGGTTCACCACTACCACCCTCTTGTTCACCACTGCCACCCTCTGGTTCATCACTGCCACCCTCTGGTTCATTACTGCCAGCCTCTGGTTCGTCACTGCCACCCTTCGGATCATCACTGCCACCCTCTGGTTCATCACTGCCACCCTCTGGTTCACCACTGCCACCCTCTGGTTCACCACTGCCACCCTCTGGTTCACCACTGCCACCCTCTGGTTCATCACAGCACCCTATGGTTCACCACTGTCATCCTCTGGTTCACCACTACCACCCTCTTGTTCACAACTGCCACCCTCTGGTTCATCACTGCCACCCTCTGGTTTGCCACTACCACCCTCTTGTTCACCACTGCCACCCTCTGGTTCACCACTGCCACCCTCTGGTTCGCCACTACCACCCTTTTGTTCACCACTGCCACCCTCTGGTTCATCACTGCCACCCTCTGGTTCGCCACTACCACCTTCTTGTTCACCACTGCCACCCTCTGGTTCATCACTGCCACCCCTTGGTTCGCCACTACCACCCTCTTGTTCACCACTGTCACCCTCTGGTTCATCACTGCCACCCTCTGGTTCGCCACTACCACCTTCTTGTTCACCACTGCCACCCTCTGGTTCATCACTGCCACCCTCTGGTTCATCACTGCCACCCTCTAGTTCACCACTGCCACCCTCTGGTTCACCCCTGCCACACTCAGGTTCAGCACTCACCACTGCCACCATCTGGTTCATCACAGCACCCTCTAGTTCACCCCTGCTGCCACACTCTGGTTCAGCACTCACCACTGCCACCCTCTGGTTCATCACACCACCCTCTGGTTCACCACTGTCACCCTCAGGTTCACCACTACCACCCTCTTGTTCACCACTGCCATCCTCGGGTTCATCACTGCCACCCTCTGGTTCATTACTGCCAGCCTCTGGTTCATCACTGCCACCCTTCGGATCCTCACTGCCACCCTCTGGTTCATCACTGCCACCCTCTGGTTCACCACTGCCACCCTCTGGTTCACCACTGCCACCCTCTGGTTCACCACTGCCACCCTCTGGTTCATCACAGCACCCTATGGTTCACCACTGTCATCCTCCGGTTCACCACTACCACCCTCTTGTTCACAACTGCCACCCTCTGGTTCATCACTGCCACCCTCCGGTTTGCCACTACCACCCTCTTGTTCACCACTGCCACCCTCTGGTTCATCACCGCCACCCTCTGGTTCGCCACTACCACCCTTTTGTTCACCACTGCCACCCTCTGGTTCATCACTGCCACCCTCTGGTTCGCCACTACCACCTTCTTGTTCACCACTGTCACCCTCTGGTTCATCACTGCCACCCTCTGGTTCATCACTGCCACCCTCTAGTTCACCACTGCCACCCTCTTGTTCACCACTGCCACCTTCTGGTTCATCACAGCACCCTCTGGTTCATCACTGCCACCCTCTGGTTCATTACTGCCACCCTCTGGTTCGCCACTGCCACCCTCAGGATCATCACTGCCACCCTCTGGTTCATTACTGCCACCCTCTGGTTCACCTCTGCCACCCTCAGGATCATCACTGCCACCCTCTGGTTCATCACTGCCACCCTCTGGTGCGTTACTGCCACCCTCTGGTTCACCACTGCCACCCTCAGGATCATCACTGCTACCCTCTGGTTCATCACTGCCACTCTCTGGTTCACCCCTGCCACCCTCAGGTCCAGCACTCACTACGGCCACCCTCTGGTTCTTCACAGCACCCTTTGCTTCACACCTGCTGCCACCCTCTGGTTCAGCACTTACCACTGCCACCCTCTGGTTCATCACAGTACCCTCTGGTTCACCACTGCCACCCGCTGGTTCACCACTACCACCCTCTTGTTCACCACTGCCACCCTCTGGTTCATCACTGCCACCCTCTGGTTTGCCACTACCACCCTCTTGTTCACCACTGCCACCCTCGGGTTCATCACTGCCACCCTCTGGTTCGCCAATATCACCCTTTTGTTCACCACTGCCACCCTCTGGTTCATCACTGCCACCCTCTGGTTCGCCACTACCACCTTCTTGTTCACCACTGCCACCCTCTGGTTCATCACTGCCACCCTCTGGTTCATCACTGCCACCCTCTAGTTCACCACTGAAACCCTCTGGTTCACCCCTGCCACTCTCAGGTTCAGCACTCACCACTGCCACCATCTGGTTCATCACAGCACCCTCTGGTTCACCCCTGCTGCCACCCTCTGGTTTACCACTGTCACCCTCTGGTTCACCACTACCACCCTCTTGTTCACCACTGCCACCCTCTGGTTCATCACTGCCACTCTCTGGTTCATTACTGCCACCCTCTGGTTCGCCACTGCCACCCTCAGGATCATCACTGCCACCCTCTGGTTCATCACTGCCACCCTCTGGTTGTCCACTGCCACCCTCTGTTTCACCACTGACACCCTCTGGTTCATCACTGCCACCCTCTGGTTCATCACTGCCACCCTCTGGTTCACCCCTGCCACCCTCAGGTTCAGCACTCACTACTGCCACCCTCTGGTTCATCACAGCACCCTCTGGTTTACCCCTGCTGCCACCCTCTGGTTTAGCACTACCACCCTCTTGTTCACCACTGCCACCCTCTGGTTCATCACTGCCACCCTGTGGTTCATTACTGCCACCCTCTGCTTCGCCACTACCACCCTGTAGTTCACCACTGCCACCCTTTGGTTCGCTACTACCACCCTCTTGTTCACCACTGCCACCCTCTGGTTCATCACTGCCACCCTCTGGTTAGCCACTACCACCTTCTTGTTCACCACTGCCACCCTCTGGTTCATCACTGCCACCCTCTGGTTCATCACTGCCACCCTCTAGTTCACCGCTGCCACCCTCTGGTTCACCCCTGCCAATCTCAGGTTCAGCACTCACCACTGCCACCATCTGGTTCATCACAGCACCCTCTGGTTCACCCCTGCTGCCACCCTCTGGTTCAGCACTCACCACTGCCACCCTCTGGTTCATCACAGCACCCTCTGGTTCACCACTGCCACCCTCTGGTTCACCACTATAACCCTCTTGTTCACCACTGCCACCCTCTGGTTCATCACGGCCACCCTTTGGTTCATTACTGCCACCCTCTGGTTCGCCACTGCCACCCTCCGGATCATCACTGCCACCCTCTGGTTCATCACTGCCACCCTCTGGTTCACCACTGCCACCCTCTGGTTCACCACTGACACCCTCGGGTACACCACTGCCACCCTCTGGTTCATCACTGCCACCCTCTGGTTCACCCCTGCCACCCTCGGTTCAGCACTCACTACTGCCACCTACTGGTTCATCACATCACCCTCTGGTTCACCCCTGCTGCCACCCTCTGGTTCAGCACTCACCACTGCCAGCCTCTGGTTCATCACAGCACCCTCTGGTTCACCACTTTCACCCTCTGGTTCACACTACCACCCTCTTGTTCACCACTGCTACCCTCTGGTTCATCACTGCCACCCTCTGGTTCATTACTGCTACCCTCTGGTTTGCCACTGCCACCCTCAGCATCATCACTGCCACCCTCTGGTTCATCACTGCCACCCTCTGGTTCACCACTTCCACCCTCGGTTCACCACTGCCACCCTCTGGTTCATCACAGCACCCTCTGCTTCACCACTGCCACCCTCTGGTTCACCACTGACACCCTATGGTTCACCACTGCCACCCTCTGGTTCATCACTGCCACCCTCTGGTTCACCCCTGCCACCCTCAGGTTCAGCACTCACTACTGCCACCCTCTGGTTCATTACAGCACCCTCTGGTTCACCACTGCTGCCACCCTCTGGTTCAGCACTGCTGCCACCCTCTGGTTCAGCACTCACCACTGACACCCTCTGGTTAATCACAGCACCCTCTGGTTCACCACTGTCACCCTCTGGTTCACCACTACCACCCGCTTGTTCTCCACTGCCACCCTCTGGTTCATCACTGCCACCCTCTGGTTCATTACTGCTACCCTCTGGTTCGCCACTGCCACACTCAGGAACATCACTGCCACCCTCTGGTTCATCACTGCCACCCTCTGGTTCACCACTGCCACCCTCTGGTTCAACCCTGCCACCCTCAGGTTCAGCACTCACTACTGCCACCCTCTGGTTCATCACAGCACCCTATGGTTCACCACTGTCACCCTCTGGTTCACCACTACCACCCTCTTGTTCACAACTGCCACCCTCTGGTTCATCACTGCCACCATCTGGTTTGCCACTACCACCCTCTTGTTCACCACTGCCACCCTCTAGTTCATCACTGCCACCCTCTGGTTCGCCACTACCACCCTCTTGTTCACCACTGCCACCCTCTGGTTCAACACTGCACCCTCTGGTTCGCCACTACCACCTTCTTGTTCACCACTGCCACCCTCTGGTTCATCACTGCCACCCTCTAGTTCACCACTGCCACCCTCTGGTTCACCACTGCCACCCTCTGGTTCATCACAGCAACCTCTGGTTCACCACTGACACCCTCTTGTTCACCACTGCCACCCTCTGGTTCATCACTGCCACCCTCTGGTTCGCCACTACCACCCTCTTGTTCACCATTGCCACCCTATGGTTCATCACTGCCACCCCTTGGTTCGCCACTACCACCCTCTTGTTCACCACTGCCACACTCTGGTTCATCACTGCCACCCTCTGGTTCACCACTACCACCTTCTTGTTCACCACTGCCACCCTCTGATTCATCACTGCCACCCTCTGGTTCATCACTGCCACCCTCTAGTTCACCACTGCCACCCTCTGGTTCACCCCTGCCACACTCAAGTTCAGCACTCCTCCACTGCCACCATCTGGTTCATCACAGCACCCTCTAATTCACCCCTGCTGCCACACTCTGGTTCAGCACTCACCACTGCCACCCTCTGGTTCATCACACCACCCTCTGGTTCACCACTGTCACCCTCAGGTTCACCACTACCACCCTCTTGTTCACCACTGCCACCCTCTGGTTCATCACTGCCACCCTCTGGTTCATTACTGCCAGCCTCTGGTTCGTCACTGCCACCCTTCGGATCATCACTGCCACCCTCTGGTTCATCACTGCCACCCTCTGGTTCACCACTGCCACCCTCTGGTTCACCACTGCCACCCTCTGGTTCACCACTGCCACCCTCTGGTTCATCACAGCACCCTATGGTTCACCACTGTCATCCTCTGGTTCACCACTACCACCCTCTTGTTCACAACTGCCACCCTCTGGTTCATCACTGCCACCCTCTGGTTTGCCACTACCACCCTCTTGTTCACCACTGCCACCCTCTGGTTCACCACTGCCACCCTCTGGTTCGCCACTACCACCCTTTTGTTCACCACTGCCACCCTCTGGTTCATCACTGCCACCCTCTGGTTCGCCACTACCACCTTCTTGTTCACCACTGCCACCCTCTGGTTCATCACTGCCACCCCTTGGTTCGCCACTACCACCCTCTTGTTCACCACTGTCACCCTCTGGTTCATCACTGCCACCCTCTGGTTCGCCACTACCACCTTCTTGTTCACCACTGCCACCCTCTGGTTCATCACTGCCACCCTCTGGTTCATCACTGCCACCCTCTAGTTCACCACTGCCACCCTCTGGTTCACCCCTGCCACACTCAGGTTCAGCACTCACCACTGCCACCATCTGGTTCATCACAGCACCCTCTAGTTCACCCCTGCTGCCACACTCTGGTTCAGCACTCACCACTGCCACCCTCTGGTTCATCACACCACCCTCTGGTTCACCACTGTCACCCTCAGGTTCACCACTACCACCCTCTTGTTCACCACTGCCATCCTCGGGTTCATCACTGCCACCCTCTGGTTCATTACTGCCAGCCTCTGGTTCATCACTGCTACCCTTCGGATCCTCACTGCCACCCTCTGGTTCATCACTGCCACCCTCTGGTTCACCACTGCCACCCTCTGGTTCACCACTGCCACCCTCTGGTTCACCACTGCCACCCTCTGGTTCATCACAGCACCCTATGGTTCACCACTGTCATCCTCCGGTTCACCACTACCACCCTCTTGTTCACAACTGCCACCCTCTGGTTCATCACTGCCACCCTCCGGTTTGCCACTACCACCCTCTTGTTCACCACTGCCACCCTCTGGTTCATCACCGCCACCCTCTGGTTCGCCACTACCACCCTTTTGTTCACCACTGCCACCCTCTGGTTCATCACTGCCACCCTCTGGTTCGCCACTACCACCTTCTTGTTCACCACTGTCACCCTCTGGTTCATCACTGCCACCCTCTGGTTCATCACTGCCACCCTCTAGTTCACCACTGCCACCCTCTTGTTCACCACTGCCACCTTCTGGTTCATCACAGCACCCTCTGGTTCACCCCTGCTGCCACCCTCTGGTTCACCAAAAAAGCAATCAGTTCAAAAACAAGGAGAGGAAGGCGAAGGAGCTCGCACAAGGAGCATGAGATAAATCTGGTCTTAAACATTTCTAAAACTAAACTTACTAAAGATGAACTGAGGGTACTCAACAAAGGATTAGGGTTTGTACCTACGTATGACACCAATAAGCTTGAAATTGAAGTAGCTTTTTATAAATTCATGCGTGTTCTGAAACTAAGACATTTTTTCACCAACATAATGCCATCTCAAACTGACAAAGAAGAACCTGAATTTTTGGAATTCAAACCCAAATCAAAATTTCAAGCACCATCTTCACACAAAATCCTGGAAGCTTTCGAAAAATCAGTAATCAACGATTTGGAAAGTTTGAATTTGAGAAAATCCAAAAGAAAGAATCTTTCTGTATATGACAGAACCATTTTAAAAGGGCTTCAAGAAAATCAGAGCATTCTTATACAGAAAGCAGATAAAGGAGGTGCCATAATAGTGATGGACAGAACAATGTACAATCAAAAGGTGGAAGAACATGTGGCTGACACCTCTATTTACTTTGAGTTGGATAAAGATCCCATTGAAGATCTTCAAATTACTCTTAACGACATCTTGACCAATGCCCTTGAATTAGGGTATATTACTGCTAAGACCAAACAATATCTGACCGTGCAATTTCCCAGAAGACCACGTCTCTATATGCTCCCCAAGGTGCATAAAAATCTACACGATCCACCTATGCGTCCCATTGTGACTGGATGTGGGACAGTGTTTGAACCACTAGGTCAATATATTGACAAATTTCTCCAACAATTCGTCCAGAAATGGCCGTCTTATATCAAGGACACTAATGATTTTCTACTCACACTAAAAGAAATCCAATTAACAAGCTCTATCTTGGTGTGCACTATCGACGTAAAGTCGTTGTACACCTCTATCCCCCACCAATCTGGTATGGAGGCTGTGGAGTGGGCTCTGCTACAACAACCATCAGTAAAGGCTGAAAAAGTTTTCATTTTGGAATTGTTACATTTTTGTTTATATCACAGTTATTTTCAATGGGCATCAAAGTTTTATTTCCAACAGAACGGAACGTCTATGGGATTTGCTGGGGCCCCGGCATATGCCAACACCTTTATGGCAAAATTTGAAGCTGACCATATATACACGAATGACTCTTGGAATGAACATGCAATCTTATATCGCAGATTTATAGACGATATATTTGTATTATGGTCTGGAACAAAAGAAAGTCTAGAATACGAAATTGACAGATTGAATCATTGTGAAGAGAACATTGAGTTCACTCACGTCATCAGTGATAAGGAATTGCCATTTCTAGATGTTTTGATTAACATTGAAGATACCCAGATTAAAACGAAAGTTTTCAGAAAAGACACAGATGTGAACAATTCTTTGTTATTCCAAAGTTTTCATCCTCAGAACCTGAAAAATAACCTACCGGTGTCACAATATATGCGAATCAAAAGGATTTGTTCTCAAGAGGAAGATCTAAAAGAGAATCTCACAGTTCAACACCAACGATACAAAGAACGAGGTTACCCTGATGACATTCTATCTACAGCTAAAAACAGGATTGAGACATACAGCAGGGACAACTTATTAACTCAGAAGCCTAAAAAAACTATGGATAGGCATGTGTTTGTGTCAAAATTTTCTACTTCTTCACAAAGAATGAAATCAATCATCAATAAACATTGGGATCTTTTAAAGAATGAAGACGATTTCAATGGAATTTTTGATAATAAACCAATATTTGCGTATACTAGGTCAAAGAACCTAAAAGAACTGTTGATGACCCCGATAAGAGAGACAGAAGTGTCCAACAGAGGAATGAAGAAATGCCAGAATTGTGTGCATTGTTCTAATGTGATCATAGGTAACAAGTTGCATCATCCACAAACTGGTAAAGAAATTGCACTTCATTACAATGGAGATTGCAATTCCAAAAATCTAATCTATTACATCAAATGTCCCTGCGGCAAAATTTACGTAGGGAAAACAGAGAGAAAGTTAAAAAAAAGAATAACAGAACACAAGAGCACAATTAGGAATAAAAATGTAAAAAGCAATTTGGCAAAACATTGGAATGACAATAACCACAGCATAGCTCAAATCAGGTACTCCATACTGGAAGTTGTAAAGACATACGAGGGGGTTGATCTCACCAGGTCCCTCCTCCAAAGAGAGATACATTGGATCAGGCTTTTGTCAACACAAGAACCCAAAGGGTTAAATGAGAAGGTAGATTTATCGTGTTTTATATGAATCTTTTTGCCCGCAGAGTCTGCATCAGCAAGATGCTTGCATCTATAAACAATGTCTTGAACATTTGAAATATCTTGAAAATGTATGAGTAGGAGCAGTTACAAACCACTTCACTATTTTTCTTTTTCACTATTTTTCTTTTCCGTTATTCTCCTTTGAAACATGATTTTTGGGGTGTTTATATTTCACTTTAAGGTTGTTTTGTGTTGTCGAGCGAGCCGTTTTTCACCTCTTTAAAATGGCGCCCGCAGTTTTGTGAGCAACAGTCATCTGTTGTAGTCCTTTTTTAGTGTCCATTCGAAGTTGCCACGCTAAGTACGGAGCGTGAGTAATGGTGGTTTAGTGTAGCTGGTCGGAGTTCCGAGTGACAGCTAGAGAGCAGATACGGATGATAGAGTTGGAATTTGGAAGCACAGCGTACCGAGTTAAGGTAAGAGGATGATAGACAGAATTGCGTGATAGAATAATCATGGTTTGGAGGGTTGTGAACCATGTAGTGAGAGAGTTGTCTATCATTATTTTTCCAGAATCCACAAGAGTCTCACATGAATAGAACATTCCGCTTTTTGCCACTGAGAGTTTTTGCAGTAAGGTAAGGGAGAACACTGTAAGGGTTCAGCTCCATTCAGGCACAACGAGTTGAATTTAGTGGTGAGGTGTAAACGATATGTTTTCTGCTTATTTCCGGTGTAGATTGAATACTTTGGTGACAGCAACACCAGTGAGTTGGTTTTTCCGCAATTTTTGGTGATTATGTTGCACTTCACAGTGGTGTGGGTTATTCGTGGTTTCACTACTCAAACGTGTTTTTCGAGTGACATGTTGTAAATATACCCTGTACATAATGATGTTTTGGTCTTCTGTGTCCATAAATACTGTTGGTAGTAATTTAAAATTACCATTTAGTTCACAGGCCCCTGAGGAAGAGCTCCAAGAGCTTGAAATGCATTGGGCGCTAAAGAAAAGTCATCTACGCAAAAGAAATTTGAATGTTTAATTTTGTGAATTTTGAAAAAGAATGTATTGAATGAACAATACTATGTTAGAGCAAATCTGTATAATGTTTTGAATGATTTTGTTTACCATTTGATAAAACTTGAATCTTGAAAGTCCAATGTTGAGCATTATATGTGTTAATAATTTTAAGCGGAGTGTCGCAGAGACAACCGCGCACAGCTACAGTGCGCTGAGGTTAAGGGTCACAGACTCTTAAGATAGGTTTTTCAGCACTCACCACTGCCTCCCTCTGGTTCATCACAGCACCCTCTGGTTCACCACCGTCACCCTCTGGTTCACCACTACCACCCTCTTGTTCACCACTGAAACCCTCTGGTTCATCATTGCCACCCTCTGGTTCATTACTGCCACCCTCTGGTTCGCCACTGCCACCCTCAGGATCATCACTGCCACCCTCTGGTTCATCACTGCCATCCTCTGGTTCCCCACTTCCACCCTCTGGTTCATCACTGCCACCCTCTGGTTCATCACTGCCATCCTCTGGTTCCCCACTTCCACCCTCTGGTTCATCACTGCCACCCTCTGGTTCATCACAGCACCCTCTGGTTCACCACTGACACCCTCTGGTTCACCCCTGCCACCCTCAGGTTCAGCACTCACTACTGCCACCTCTGGTTCATCACAGCACCCTCTGGTTCATCACTGCCACCCTCTGGTTCATTACTGCCACCCTCTGGTTTGCCACTGCCACCCTCAGGATCATCACTGCTATCCTCTGGTTCATCACTGCCACCCTCTTGTTCACCACTGCCACTCTCTGGTTCATCACAGCACCCGCTGGTTCACCACTTCCACCTTCTTGTTCACCACTGCCACCCTCTGGTTCATCACTGCCACCCTCTGTTTCATCACTGCCACCCTCTAGTTCACCACTGCCACCCTCTGGTTCACCCCTGCCACTCTCAGGTTCAGCACTCACCACTGCCACCGTCTGGTTTATCACAGCACACTCTGGTTCACCCCTGCTGCCACCGTCTGGTTCAGCACTCACTACTGCCACCCTCTGGTTCATCACATCACCCCCTGGTTCACCACTGTCACCCTCTGGTTCACCACTACCACCCTCTTGTTCACCACTGCAACCCTCTGGTTCATCACTGCCACCCTTTGGTTCATTACTGCCACCCTCTGGTTCACCACTACCACCCTCTTGTTCACCACTGCAACCCTCTGGTTCATCACTGCCACCCTTTGGTTCATTACTGCCACACTCTGGTTCACCCCTGCTGCCACCCTCTGGTTCAGCACTCACTACTGCCACCCTCTGGTTCATCACAGCACCCCCTGGTTCACCACTGTCACCCTCTGGTTCAGCACTACCACCCTCTTGTTCACCACTGCAACCCTCTGGTTCATCACTGCCACCCTTTGGTTCATTACTGCCACCCTCTGGTTTGCCACTGCCACCCTCAGGATCATCACTGCCACCCTCTGGTTCATCACTGCCACCCTCTGGTTCACCCCTGCCACCCTCAGGTTCAGCACTCACTACTGCCACCTTCTGGTTCATCCCAGCATACTCTGGTTCATCACTGCCACCCTCTGGTTCATTACTGCCACCCTCTGGTTTGCCACTGCCACCCTCAGGATCATCACTGCCATCCTCTGGTTCATCACTGCCACCCTCTGGTTCATTACTGCCACCCTCTGTTTCACCACTGCCACCCTTAGGATCATCACTGCCACCCTCTGGTTCATCACTGCCACCCTCTGGCTCATTACTGCCCCCCTCTGGTTCACCACTGCCACCCTCAGGATCATCACTGCCACCCTCTGGTTCATCACTGCCACCCTCTGGTTCCCCACTTCCACTCTCTGGTTCATCACTGCCACCCTCTGGTTCATCACAGCACCCTCTGGTTCACCACTGACACCCTCTGGTTCACCCCTGCCACCCTCAGGTTCAGCACTCACTACTGCCACCTCTGGTTCATCACAGCACCCTCTGGTTCATCACTGCCACCCTCTGGTTCATTACTGCCACCCTCTGGTTTGCCACTGCCACCCTCAGGATCATCACTGCTATCCTCTGGTTCATCACTGCCACCCTCTTGTTCACCACTGCCACTCTCTGGTTCATCACAGCACCCGCTGCTTCACCACTTCCACCTTCTTGTTCACCACTGCCACCCTCTGGTTCATCACTGCCACCCTCTGTTTCATCACTGCCACCCTCTAGTTCACCACTGCCACCCTCTGGTTCACCCCTGCCACTCTCAGGTTCAGCACTCACCACTGCCACCGTCTGGTTTATCACAGCACACTCTGGTTCACCCCTGCTGCCACCCTCTGGTTCAGCACTCACTACTGCCACCCTCTGGTTCATCACAGCACCCCCTGGTTCACCACTGTCACCCTCTGGTTCACCACTACCACAATCTTGTTCACCCCTGCAACCCTCTGGTTCATCACTGCCACCCTTTGGTTCATTACTGCCACCCTCTGGTTCACCACTACCACCCTCTTGTTCACCACTGCAACCCTCTGGTTCATCACTGCCACCCTTTGGTTCATTACTGCCACACTCTGGTTCACCCCTGCTGCCACCCTCTGGTTCAGCACTCACTACTGCCACCCTCTGGTTCATCACAGCACCCCCTGGTTCACCACTGTCACCCTCTGGTTCACCACTACCACCCTCTTGTTCACCACTGCAACCCTCTGGTTCATCACTGCCACCCTTTGGTTCATTACTGACACCCTCTGGTTCGCCACTGCCACCCTCAGGATCATCACTGCCACCCTCTGGTTCATCACTGCCACCCTCTGGTTCACCCCTGCCACCCTCAGGTTCAGCACTCACTACTGCCACCCTCTGGTTCATCACAGCATCCTCTGGTTCATCACTGCCACCCTCTGGTTCATTACTGCCACCCTCTGGTTTGCCACTGCCACCCTCAGGATCATCACTGCCATCCTCTGGTTCATCACTGCCATCCTCATCACTGCCACCCTCTGGTTCATTACTGCCACCCTCTGTTTCACCACTGCCACCCTTAGGATCATCACTGCCACCCTCTGGTTCATCACTGCCACCCTCTGGCTCATTACTGCCCCCCTCTGGTTCACCACTGCCACCCTCAGGATCATCACTGCCACCCTCTGGTTCATCACTGCCACCCTCTGGTTCCCCACTTCCACCCTCTGGTTCATCACTGCCACCCTCTGGTTCATCACAGCACCCTCTGGTTCACCACTGACACCCTCTGGTTCACCCCTGCCACCCTCAGGTTCAGCACTCACTACTGCCACCTCTGGTTCATCACAGCACCCTCTGGTTCATCACTGCCACCCTCTGGTTCATTACTGCCACCCTCTGGTTTGCCACTGCCACCCTCAGGATCATCACTGCTATCCTCTGGTTCATCACTGCCACCCTCTTGTTCACCACTGCCACTCTCTGGTTCATCACAGCACCCGCTGGTTCACCACTTCCACCTTCTTGTTCACCACTGCCACCCTCTGGTTCATCACTGCCACCCTCTGTTTCATCACTGCCACCCTCTAGTTCACCACTGCCACCCTCTGGTTCACCCCTGCCACTCTCAGGTTCAGCACTCACCACTGCCACCGTCTGGTTTTTCACAGCACACTCTGGTTCACCCCTGCTGCTACCCTCTGGTTCAGCACTCACTACTGCCACCCTCTGGTTCATCACAGCACCCCCTGGTTCACCACTGTCACCCTCTGGTTCACCACTACCACTCTCTTGTTCACCCCTGCAACCCTCTGGTTCATCACTGCCACCCTTTGGTTCATTACTGCCACCCTCTGGTTCACCACTACCACCCTCTTGTTCACCACTGCAACCCTCTGGTTCATCACTGCCACCCTTTGGTTCATTACTGCCACACTCTGGTTCACCCCTGCTGCCACCCTCTGGTTCAGCACTCACTACTGCCACCCTCTGTTTCATCACAGCACCCCCTGGTTCACCACTGTCACCCTTTGGTTCACCACTACCACCCCCTTGTTCACCACTGCAACCCTCTGGTTCATTACTGCCACCCTCTGGTTCGCCACTGCCACCCTCAGGATCATCACTGCCACCCTCTGGTTCATCACTGCCACCCTCTGGTTCACCCCTGCCACCCTCAGGTTCAGCACTCACTACTGCCACCCTCTGGTTCATCACAGCATCCTCTGGTTCATCACTGCCACCCTCTGGTTCATTACTGCCACCCTCTGGTTTGCCACTGCCACCCTCAGGATCATCACTGCCATCCTCTGGTTCATCACTGCCACCCTCTGGTTCATTACTGCCACCCTCTGTTTCACCACTGCCACCCTTAGGATCATCACTGCCACCCTCTGGTTCATCACTGCCACCCTCTGGCTCATTACTGCCCCCCTCTGGTTCACCACTGCCACCCTCAGGATCATCACTGCCACCCTCTGGTTCACCCCTGCCACGCTTAGGTTCAGCACTCACTACTGCCACCCTCTGGTTCTTCACAGCACCCTTTGCTTCACCCCTGCTGCCACCCTCTGGTTCAGCACTCACCACTGCCACCCTCTGGTTCATCACAGCACCCTCTGGTTCACCACTGCTACCCTCTGGTTCACCACTACCACCCTCTTGTTCACCACTGCCACCCTCTGGTTCATCACTGCAATCCTGTGGTTCATTACTGCCACCCTCTGGTTCACCACTGCCACCCTCTGGATCATCACTGCCACCCTCTGGTTCATCACTGCCACCCTCTAGTTCACCACTGCCACCCTCTTGTTCACCACTGCCACCCTCTAGTTCACCCCTGCCACCCTCAGGTTCAGCACTCACTACTGCCACCGTCTGGTTCATCACAGCACCCTCTGGTTCACCCCCTGCTGCCACCCTCTGGTTCAGCACTCACCACTGCCACCCTCTGGTTCATCAAAGCACCCTCTGGTTCACCACTGTCACCCTCTGGTTCACCACTACCACCCTCTTGTTCACCACTGCCACCCTCTGGTTCATCACTGCCACCCTCTGGATCATCACTGTCCCTCTCTGGTTCATCACTGCCACCCTCTGGTTCATCACATCACCCTCTGGTTCACCAGTGCCACCCTCTGGTTCACCACTACCACCCTCTTGTTCACCACTGTAGATTATGGGGGGAAAGCACACCTGCCCAGCCTCAACTGAGATGAATTAATTTGGGGCTGGTTAATGTGTCACTGAATTTGTGCTTCAAGTCTGGCACCTGCTTCCTTAGCTGTAAGTGCCTCCTGTTGCAGTTAATTTTTTTACAGGAGCATTGTGCCATACTTGTAACTATTCTCTGACCCTGCTTTGAGGGTCAGATCAGGGTCAGACAATAGTTGCAAGTAGGCAACTGAACTGTGGAGGTGCCCCTCAGGAAGCACTACAGGGAATGGTTACAAATTAGCTTGAACTTTTGCACCTGCTAAGTGCTTCCAGTTTTCCAAAATTCGTTTTTCTCCCATTTCGCGAGATTCGCGGGGCGCAAATTTGTGCGAAATCGAACTTGCAATCCGCAAATTCGTGCAAATTTGCTGATTTCTGTTTTTTTGCGTGTTCGTGCGTTTTTTTGCTTAATCGCGGACTGCTTGCAGCGCACCCACCCCGAGGTTGCCCATGCGGTCGTGTATGTGCGCGGCCATCTTGTTTGCGTGACGTTTTTCCGTTTCCGGGCGCTCGATGCATGCTCGCATCGCATGCGGCGCGCGATTACGTGTTCGTGGGCGTTTGTGCGTGCTCGCGGGGAAAATATCGCGCAAACTTACCCACGCGGTCCTCTATGGGCGCGGCCATCTTGTTTTTCATTCACTGCTATGGTTTTGGGCATGCTACCTTTCTATCCATCTAACATCTTTGTAATCATATGTTTTTCTGAACTTTTTTTGTTTTTTTTTTGCTTATTATCTCTCTCTTCATTTTCCTGCATCTATATTTTGTGTTTTTTTTAAACTTTTTGTTACTTTATTACCTACTTTATTTCTTTCGCTCTCTCTCTTATTTTTTTCACACCTATTCTTCTTTCCTTCTTCTTGTGCCCAGGACCATGGCTAAGGGAGGCAACAAGGGCAAGGGGAAGGGCCCAGCACCCCGTACCCGGCTCCCTTGCGGGCGTTTGAGGGGGGAGGAAGTCCAGGCCAGGGAGATCCTCTCCGCGGTGGAGGTGGCCGCCTTGATGGTTTTTGTCCAAGTCCACCTCCCTAAGACCGTGGCAGCAGGTGGGCGGATTGCTTCTGGTTACGGCCTCCGGGGCGTCGCCAGCTGTGGGAGAAGGTGTACCAGCGCATGTATAAGGAGTCTGGGGTCCGGCACACCTACCAGCAAGTGACGCACCGGTGGAGTGACATCTTGGACCGGGAGCATGACATGCTAGACCTGCTTGGTGTGGAGATCCCTGGCCTTGGTAGGTAGCTATTTAATAACTACTCTTTTTCCTTCTGCTCTGTTATATTGCTAATCTATTTTTTTTCCTGAAGAGTACGAATGCTGCTGATTCGATTACATTGCAAGTAAATTAATGTTTAAATAGCTTCTGTCATTGCAGGTGCTCGTCTGGTTATTGGTGTTGCTACTATGCTTACTTGTTTGCAACTTTTTAGTCATTTGAGAGCATTACTGCGTAATGCTAGAGACAGTAGACTCAAGTCTAGTCCTTCGATGTACTCCTGCTGCTGCCACTTTGAAGAGATAGTGGTGGATTGATACGTTGAGTATATTATTTATTACTTGTTATAGGACATTTGTTAGTGGTCTACAATCATGATGACGGACTGTGTCTGTCACGCGATGTCTCGTGCTGCTGAGTGATGGCAGTCGTAGTAGAACCTTTTTGTTGTTGATGTAGTAAGTGAATTACATAACTTTCCAATTAGATGGTCTGCGAATCCTGCAATACTGTACTACTATCCTCCTAGTTGACCACATCAGATGCAATTGATGTTAATATGTTTCCCCAACATAATTTTAGATTGAGTACAAAGAAATCAAATATTTCCCAAAAACAATCATCCATGTTGTGTTTCTTTATTTCATGATCACCAGGACCTCCCAGGGGCAAGGCGCCGGCGGCGACAGAGACTCCGGTGGCAGAAGGTGGACAGGAGCAGTCCCTTGCAGGCTCTTCTGCTGGCCCCAGTAAGTTGTTCTATTGTTATATTAATACTTATACTTCCCTAACTTTTACAGCTCCTATTCATTACAAACTGGTTCCTAATAATTCTATGTTTTACAAAATAGTCTTTGATCTTCTTCTAATGTAGACTACTTTCTACATTCTAATCCTGCCTCTACCATCATTCTCTGTGCTACTACTATTTACAATTATGAGTCTGTCTGTGTAGGTAGCTAAGCTTGCCCATTCGGCAAACGGTGTGAAACAAAACTCTGATACAGCAATAGCTCTAGGAACTGAGTGCAGTCCTCTGGGTTGCCCTTGCTGTCTATTCCAGTCTTCTTAATGTAAGTGCTTTGACAATTTCCAACAACAAAATGTCATTGTTTACACCAAGTAAAAGGTAGCAGTTGCCTTTTTGATTTGAGAGGAGCACATCCCATACCGCTAGTGTTTCAGGGACTATTCTGCACACAAAGAAGTATGGACAAGATAAATATTAGGACATTGTTGATGATAGGTGCAGTTCGACTTTCGACATACCTCAGTCCGAACAGAAGTTGAACCCCCAATCCCCTGACCGACTATCTACAATGTCTGACTAATGATTTTACGACCCAGAAGAACAGAAGAGGACTACCTCCGAGTCCCGGCCTATCTGAGTCAATGAAACATGACTGCCAAGTGCAGTAGTTCAAACCTTTCCGCTCACTCATTCGTAAACAAAAACCACACAGTGTTTGTTGGTTTTAAAGTTTTATTTTCAATTAAGAAATGAAAACATTATTTCTTTATTTTTAATAGCGTAGTATTCTGATGGATGAAGATGACGTTAAAGTTTAAACAACATTCCCATGAATGAAATTAGTATGACTCAAACTTAATAATAGTTAACAGACACATGAAATTATTAGAATAACTGTGCGGGGGCCCCCACCTTCTTTAACGTACTTAAAGTACTGCTGGTGATGACTTAGTAGTAGTTGGTGATACGTCTGGCAGAAGGGCAATGGAATCTTCTTTCCGTAATGAGAAAAATGGTGCACGTTAAGCAAGCACTCATCAGTTGTCATAAGAAGAAGTGTAGCATTTAATGGAATAACCATATAAAAGGTTAACACCCTCCACAAAACCGTTACTTTTTTTCAATCCCAGTAATAAAAAATGTGTTATGTAACATTTTCTTCCATTACGAGACAAAATAGGGGGTTGTGTATGGCATCTGAAAATATGACATGTTTTTCCTAGACGTCACAACATCTGATGCGGCACAGATGACCTCCAGTGCCGGGGCCAGCAGTGCGGAGGGGTCCACTCTGGATGCGACGGCGCCAACAGGAGGAGCTGGGGGGAAGACTCAGCGGCGGCGGACGGTGGTAAGTTATTATACTCCTTACTTATTGAAATGTTTTGGAGTAGGCTCACAAAGGAGTGTATGATGTACTGTACAGTAGTCCCTAGGGGGTTTCTACAAAAAATATATTAAGGGGCGAACTTAACAATGAACCAATGACAGTAAGCAACAAAATTTAACTGTGATTAAGTAATGAGCATATACAAATGAATAAAAATCAATTTGTGATTTATTAGAACCTCCCAATTGGGTTACAATCTAAAATAAATTAAAAACAACTAAAAAAACCTTTTTGTGAAAAGGTCAGAAATTCAATCTATTTACACTATAAAAGTATTATCAAGACAAATCAATGTACAAAACAAGTCGACGCGGCGTTTCGGTGTCTTTCAATCTTTACACCTTCATCAGGACAAACATATGTATTTCGGAGTATCTATAAGTTAAACAACAGAAGTTTAGTGTCATTTTATGTCTAACAGTTTCATCACCACAGTTTGCTTACTCTTTTTTTGGACTGTTTACATCCCCTTAAGGCAATCTATCGCCATACGTAGTGTCTAAGCATCGCCTAAGCAATTGCTCGTACCCCAATATTCTGCAACTATTCACTGTGTTAGTATTAGTGAGCAAAGTCTGATACCTGCAATGTGGTTACAGACTCAAGTTTAGTCAATATCATCAGTTCTTTTCTCTTGGCGTGGACTGGCTTGTGATGATTGAGCCACGATTGGAAGCTATAGAGAGTATTAAAGGATATATTATAGCCCCAGATCATGTAAGTGACTGAATCTTACTTCTTAATGTCTAGATGCCTTGAATATTCTCAATGGGTCATTTACCTTTTGATTATGCCTCAGCGTTTTCACATTGCACGGAGGAACCACCGTATATCAGTAAGAAAGGATCTCTCAAGTCTGGAATTATGTTTGATGTCCTGTGTAAATAAATAAATACATGCCTTCCCTCAGTTACTATTGGACTGTAAGAGGCAAAGAAGGGGGGATTTTGGGGCAAGAGGATAGGGTGGGTATTTGGCGGGGGCGAGTGCTTATAGTCCCTCCACAGTGTACTCACCAACCCAAAATTGGTTAGATTTGCCGGTGTGCTCTTTGAATTATGCACCTCCACTTGGTAATTTCATTATCAGGTCAGCGATATCTATGAGAAAAAAGTTTATTTCGACCTGATCAGTATAGTGTTTATCCTTCGATTATTTACTCAAAGTTTTAATCTTTTCTGGGCTATATATTTCAATTTTAAACATCTCTTAGTTTTTTTGACTTTAGCGTCATCAAGAAACTTGTATTCTGGTGTATTTGGTTAACCAATTGTATTGGCTCATGAGGGATACCTCTCAAATTTACCCCGGACATGGTATAGTGTTTATCATGATATTATGAGGATAAAACTATTGCTCAATATTTATGTCCTTCCCACTGTTTGGCGTGTCTATCTTGGGCAAAGACAGTTTTTTAAGAAAACAATTAAATTTAAGGTTCACCCTTCTGAGGGGTTGAAATACCCATTTTCCTTCAAAGTAGGGTTTAGAGAGTGCCTTTACTTAATGGAAGTATGAAAGGGTGGTACTATGACCACTTTGAGAACAGGAGCCCCTACTTTGAAGGAAAATGGGTATTTCAACCCCTCAGAAGGGTGAACCTTAAATTTAATTGTTTTCTTAAAAAACTGTCTCTGCCCAAGATAGACAAGGCAAGTAACCGAATTAGTACATTTGGTAGCCCTACTACTGTACTTTACTAGTAGTACGGTCAGTCTCTGCTCTCCTCCCAACTTAGTCCTCCTAGCCCATTATTCTACTACCTCTCCAATATGCTTATCTTACCTGTGATTTGTATTTGAGAATCGGGGTAGCCCCAGGGCTGGCTGCATTGCACATGGTGATTAAGGTTGGTTGTTGACTTGAATCCTCGACGGATGCAATATCATTGTTGTGCTGGTAGCAGTAGTGGTATGGCAGTATCACCATATTAAAAAAAGAGGAATATAAACATTGATTGGCCTGAGCGTAGCATTAGAAACAGTACAATAGATAGTACGGTACAGAACAGTGACCTAAATTGTAGCCTAAGCAGTGCCAACGTAAAGTAAGCATTAAGCATTTGATTGTTCACGTCCTGTAGGAGGAGGATGTTCTTATCAATCCACGATGGCGCACATGAACTTCTGGTTGCTTTGGCCTTATCCTCCCCAGCAAGAATTTATTGTTGTTGTCAGTCACACTTCAATGAAATACCACATAGCCCGGGGGAAGAGGGTTAGGGTTTGAAAATTGGATGGGAATGGGGCTTTTTGGGAAAGTTTGGTAGAGAGGAAAAAAACACAGCATGGACAGTTAACAACAAATGAAGAGAAACAAATCTTTGGATTTGAAGATATTGATAAATCTTTAAAGGGACATAAAGGAAGTGCACTACTGCATGCCAGAAGTTGTTTACTAAATGGATGGTTATTAGCTTACTGAAAAGTAGTACTACTACTTACTGCAACTTACTAGTAACTACGAAGAAACAAGTTGACAGTACAGGGCTGCAGTCATTACACAATTTCACTTGCCTCTCTGCCCTCAGAGAGAATAAACACTTAGAACATTAAATTAGTGTTAAACATAGCAAAGACGTGTCGAATAGCTGGAGGGATGAATTTGAAGCAGAGATCAAACAAACGCACAGAGTCACACTCGTAGAAGTAATTTGAAGATCACAAGAATATCATTGAAAAGATAAGGAGAATTTTTGATACTGTTACTGTTTTTTGTAGTTGTTCCGTTGAATTTGTGAAGTTGATGCATCCAGCCATCCTCTTATTCGCGGTACTCCTTCATTCCATTGGATGCTCCGTCGATCAATATTGGTGACCAGACACACTGTCCACTGCCTGCCTGATGCGGATTTGGGGATCGCTAATTGTAAGCCTGAGTAGTACATCGATGGCACAGGGTAAAAGCCTGCCTGTAATTGATGACAACAGTAAGTGTTAAAGACACCTCGGAGAAAAAAATATATAAGGCACGCTGTGTTGTGCAAAAATTATACTGTCACTTTCAGAGATGACAATCCCCAAAATCTAGAACACCCCACATTACCCTCCCAAAAACATGCAGACTACTGCTGCTACCTCGCAGAGGCCTAATTTCAAATCGTGCCAAAACGCACTCAGAAAGTATGCCCAAAACCCCACTTTCCCACCATGGATTATCTTCAAACCAATTGCAATCAAAATGAGACATTCCAACAAGTGTTCCAAGACCCCACCCAGTCGTAAAAATCTAGAACCCCCGCCCAACTACATGCAATACAATACTGCTAACCCTAACGAGCCCTAAGTTAAGAATAGTGGCAAACGCTTTTTTTAACTAGGCCAAATCCCCCCTTTCCCACCATGGATTTTCTTCAAACCACTTGCACCCAAAAGTACACATTCCCACGAGTGCTCTAAGACCCCAGGCCAGAACCCAGTTGCAAAAATCTAGAACACCCCCAAACACATGCAATACTGCTGCTAACCCTAAGTTAAAAAAAGTGCCAAAATGCTTTTCAGCATGGATTTTCTCCAAACCACTTTTATCCGGTATTAGACCTTCCCAGCAATGCCCCAAGACCCGCCAACCGACCCGCAAAAAAGCAGAACACCCCCAAACAGGCAAAAAGCAAAAATGGAAAATCTCATACTTAGAATATTTTCCGCCTTCTTCCAATTCTGTCCAAACTCGCTGCGCAGCTAGGTCATAACTCCACTTTTCCACCATGGATTTCCTGAAAAACAAATGCAATCAACATTAGACTGTGCCAGCAATGCCCCCAGACCCGTCAACCCAGGGGGAAAGAAGTAGAAAACCCCCAAACAGCCAAAAAGCAAAAATACAAAAATGGGGACGTAGACATTTTTAGGCCAAAATCACTCCGTGCGCGCTCTGCAGATAGGCCCTAACTCCCCCTTGCCACCATGGATTTGCTTCAAACCTCTTGCAATCAAAAGTATCCCTACCCAGTGTTGCTCCAATACCCCCAAAACCCACCCACAAACACCAGGAACCCCCCCAAACAGCACCCCAAAGACAAGCAAGTGAGCAAAAACGCAAAAACTTTTTCACCTCCGATTTTCTCCAAAACACTTTTATCCGGTATTAGACCTTCCCAGCAATGCCCCCAGACCCGTCAACCCAGGCGAAAACAAGTAGAAGACCCCCAAACATCCAAAAAGCAAAAATACAAAAATGGGGACTTAGAAATTTTTAGGCACATTTCCAATATCACTCCGTGCGCGCTCTGCAGCTAGGCCCTACCTCCCCTTTGCCACCATGGATTTGCTTCAAACCTCTTGCAATTAAAAGTATCCATACCCAGCGTTGCTCCAAGACCCCCCAACCCACCCCCAAACACCAGGAACCCCCCCAAACAGCACCCCAAAAACAGGCAAGTGAGCAAAAACGGAAACACTTTTTCACCATGGATTTAGTCCAAACCACTTTTATCCGGTATTAGACCTTCCCAGCAATGCCCCCAGACCCGCCAACCAGGGCGAAAACCAGATTTACACCCCCAAACAGACAAAAAGCAAAACCTTAAAAAGTGAGACTTAGCAAATTTCGGGCCAACCTGGAATTCAGTCCAAATGCGCTGTGCAGCTAGGCCCTAACTCCCCTTTTCCACCATGGATTTCCTGAAAAACAAATGCAATCAACATTAGACTGTGCCAGCAGCGCTCCCAGACCCCCCGACCCAGCACCGCAAATCTAGAACACCCCCAAAGAAACCCCCAAAAACCTGCAATACTGGTATATTCAAAACATGGCAAATTGCGCTGTTCACAAAAAACAAACAGCAATTGGTTTCAACAGAGACAGACATCCATTGCTGTCCACTGCATGCCATCTTCTCATTATTAATTACATGTTCTACTTTTTGTCCGCATCTTCTTCGGAAAGTGAGGGCCCACAGGGCAGCCTCTCCTGTAAATTTCAGAAGTAGGTCTGTCAACAATCAGCAAGCATGTAGTCAGTCAGTTATTTCAGTCCCCCTTGAGGGTACTCGTCTACGAAGACAAAGTTTGGTTTTTCTCCATAATCCATCCATCTGCCTTGAGGGAAATGGATAGGGGGAGTCTGGAGGAGGAGGATAGAGGAGCATGATTGAGTTGTGAACTTGTGAACATCTGAATGCAGACTGCGGCGCCTTCAAATCAATAAGGAAAATAAGATGAAGACAGTGCTGATGATGGACTTATTGTGATTAGGTGATTAGAGTTTTGTTGTGGTAAAAGTAGCAAAACAAAGAAAGACACACAGGAATAAAAGTGAATAAGTACAGAAAAAAGGAAGTAATTTTCAGGCCTCGAAGTCAGGGAAGCAGAGGTCATCCTCCAAGTCTATGAATTGAGACGGGATTAGGTCTGGTGACCGAGAAGAACTTCCGTCGGCGTCACCTAAGTCGGTGTCCTCTTCTTCCTGCGTGCATTCACGTATTTTGTAATTGGGTGGTATGAAGTGCTGATTCATCTTGATTATTGTTAACCTCTCCACATTTTTGGGCAAAAGGCGGGTCCTTTTTGAAGTAACAATGGCACCAGCAGCACTGAAAACTCGTTCAGAAGACACACTTGCGAGTGGGCAAGACAAATAATTTAGAGCCAGGTGGGTGATCAGTCGCCATACAGAGCTTTTCGTATACCAATATCCCAATGGGTTCTCATTATGACAGACCTCGGTTGGGTCATGCAGATAGGCCTGCACCACCGACTCATGGTTCTCCATGGTTGATCCACTTTGCGTACCATCTGCGACCTTTTCATCAGTGGACCTAGCAAGCCCTTGCTGAGTTAGCCAATCCCCTTCCGACAATATTTGTTTGCGGCCTGGTGCTGGTGAGGATGATGATATGGTTGCTGGTGTCGTTAACAGCTGTGAGGGAAAGTGACTCCCTTCGGCCACGGATTGAGAAGTGGAACTTGACGCCGGATGGCCTGCTGATTAAGTTGTACTTGTGCTGCCTCCTTGAAGGTTCTGCCTCTCTTTTTCGAACCGAGTGGCTGACACAGCTAGCCAATGTTTGTACTTTGAAACATCTGCTTCATCAAAAGGAATGAATGCTTTGCTAGCCACTGCCTTTTTGTACCGTGGATCAAGAATAGTGGCACAAATGTAATGTTGTTCTGTATGTATCTTTTTAAGCCTTTTATTGTCAAGTAGGCGCCTTAATAACATCTCCGCCAAATCATATGCTTCTCGCTTTTCACCATCATCTCGGAACGTTGAAGACACCTCCTTCAGTTGGTGCTCTAGCATGCGCAACAATGGGATAGCTTTGCTCAAAGAACAGTCCTCCCTGCTGACTTCACGCATGAAGAGCTTAAAAGGACGAAGCATGTCTGTCAGGCTTGCAATTAGCTTCCATTCCTCCAAATCTAGCATCATCTCTTTGTGAGTAGAACCCAGTTTAAAGACATACTCATGTATTACCTCCCACTGCTCAGACAGACGCTCAAGCATGTAAAAGGTTGAGTTCCAACGTGTTGCCACCTCCTGGATTAGTCCTTTGACTGGCAGTTTACGTTCATATTGAAGGCTCCTCAGCTGCTTCCGGGCCTTAAAAGAATGGCTGAAATGTGTGCAGATTCTTCAGCAGATGGTCAGTAATTTGACGACTGCCGCTTCTGTTTTCAAGAAGGCTTGCACCACGATGTTAAAACTGTGCGCCAAACACGGCACTCTGAAATAGCCACCGTGCTCCATGGCCTTAACTATATTACTGCAATTATCCGTGGAAACATAACCAACTGTGCGATTTCTTGGATGCAGCCATTCATTGACCTTCCTGTTAAACTCCTCCAAAAGGTTAGGTGCAGTGTGAGATTTCTCCATGGCAAACATGCCTACTGTTGCATGTTTGCGAGTAGCTTGAAAAACTTCCTCCGTGTCAACATCTTTGTGTTTTAACTGTTTTTCGACCCCTGCAAAAGAGACCCAGTGTGCAGTGATGCACATGTAATCAAGGGCTTGGCAACTGGTCCACATTTCTGTTGTCATGTGGATAGTGTGAACAGCACTCTTCAGAATAGCTGCGCCAATCACCTCCAGCACATCTTGATGTAGTGCTGGAACAGTAACCCTTGCAAAATAGGACCGGCTAGGAACCTTCCATTTAGGGCAGACTGTTGCCACCAATTCACGAAAACCCACCCCTTCCACGAAAGAGAAAGTGAGAAGGTCCAGCGCTAGCATTTTAGCTAGCTTTGCGTTGTACAGACGCACCGTTGGGTGGTTGCGTTCAAATGGCGCATCCGACCAAAATATGCTGCTAATGGTGGGCTGGACCATTTTACGTGATGATGATGCAGACTTCAAACCAGTTAGGCTCATTGATTTAGTTTTTTGCATTGGTGTCTGTCCCAGACTCTTAGTGTGCCTCATACATGTTGCAGGGGTAGAGGGTGTGGGCGCTACCACTGCAGTGCTGCTGCCAGGGGTACTGGGTATACCAGAAAAAATGTCGGTCGCTTCTTCACTTCCCCCCTGCACGATCATCAGCCTCTCGTCATCATCAGATGCAATATCAAGGGATACATTTGGATTTGTTTTTGTTTTGGCTTCCTTGATGTCACTCAGGTGCTTATACCACTGGATAGGGTGGTGTTGTTTGAGATGACCTCTCTGGTCTCCCGTACCATAGTTGGTACCAAGCTTACACCGACTAACTGATACTTTACAAATCGAACAAACAACCATGTTTTCCGTCTTTTTGCTAACAGTAAAGAAGTCCCAAACTGGGGACTGGAGATGTCTGCTGGTGGTAGAGGTGCTACTTTGACTTTCAATGCCAGATGAAGTGGAGGATGGGCGTGGCTGAATTAGTTTCAATTGTTCACAGCACCACTACTTGAGGGTAATGGAGGTCGAGCTGGATGGAGGTCCCTGCCGGCCCTTCTGACGAGAAAATATGGAAGATGTAGGTCGTGTTGGTGTTGTAGTTAACTGCGTTGGTGGTGGTACCAGTGCCACGCCGCCCACATCACGCTCAGCAGCCATTCGGGCTAGGGTTAAAATGTTTGTCTGCTGCATGCCCGCTGTGGCTGGAGTGACGATGTAGGCAGTTGTGCCACTCCATGAACCTCTAGTTGCACCTCTCCATGCACCTCTACTTGCGCCTCTCCTTGTGCATGTACTTGCGCCTCTCCTTGCGCATGTACTTGCGCCTCTCCTTGCCCATGTACTTGTGCCTCTCCTTGCCCATGTACTTGCGCCTCTCCTTGCCCATGTACTTGCGCCTCTCCTTGCCCATGTACTTGCGCTTGTACTAGTTGCACTTGTGGTACTCGTTGCGGTTGTGATTGTTGAACACTCGCCAGCTGAGTTACACCCGGCATTGATTGGATGGTAATTTCTTGTGATGAGCCAACATCACTGGTCGATGGTGATTGAACAACAAAAGTGGCTGCCTCAGCAGCACTCATGGTCTTGGACCTAACTTGGCGTGGTGGCAATGAGGCGGAGGTGCTGCTTCCAGCTTGGTCCCCGGCGGACACCGCTGCTGCTGCAGGCGTAGTTTTTTTCCCCAAAAAAGGTGTCGGTGGGCACACCAGTCTCCTTGGTAGGTGGTGCCACTTGCTTCTTCTGCTCCTTCTTACTGACAGTGGCACTGGCAGCTTTCTTCACTGAGGCGCTACGACCACCTTTCTTTGGGCCCATCTTCTTCAGATGTCAGAACAGCAGGCCGCAGTTGCACGAGTTGCAGAGTTGTCTTGTCTGTGGCCACACGTGATGTCGCGTGACGTTGTGCTGCACACACCGCTGCAGGACTTCTTCCTGGCACTGGTGGTTCTCTTGTGCACCTAAAAGCAATTGAAGACAGAAGAACATCAGTTATACACCCCAAAAAAACGAAAAACACATAAAAATCACCACAATCCCATGCCATCCATGCAATCAATGATGTTTAAATTCAAGACACCCCACAGAAAGACTAGGCCCATGCACCACTGAGTACCCCTGGGCATAATGGTTGAAAGCAAGGCAAACTGGGTGCAGGCCTGAGCACACTGCCTGCATTCAAAATGGCCCCTTGTCCCCCAGCACATGGCCAGGCCCTGCCTGTACCAGCCCTCAAAATGGCCCCCACCCACATGGCTAGTCCCCAACAACACCCCAAAAAAATCGAAAAACACATAAAAATCACCACAATCCCATGCCATCCATGCCCTCAATGATGTTTCAATTCAAGACCTCCCACAGAAAGACTAGGCCCATGCACCACTGAGTAGCCCTGGGCATAATGGTTGAAAGCAAGGCAAACTGGGTGCAGGCCTGAGCACACTGCCTGCATTCAAAATTGCCCCTTGACCCCCAGCACATGGCCAGGCCCTGCCTGTACCAGCCCTCAAAATGGCCCCCACCCACATGGCCAGTCCCCAACAACACCCCCAAAAAAATCGAAAAACACATAAAAATCACCACAATATCATGCCATCCATGCCCTCAATGATGTTTACATTCAAGTCACCCCACAGAAAGACTAGGCCCATGCACCACTGAGTACCCCTGGGAATAATGGTTGAAAGCAAGGCAAACTGGGAGCAGGCCTGAGCACACTGCCTGCATTCAAAATGGCTCCTTGACCCCCAGCACATGGCCAGGCCCTGCCTGTACCAGCCCTCAAAATGGCCCCCACCCACATGGCCAGTCCCCAACAACACCCCAAAAAATCGAAAAACACATAAAAATCACCACAATCCCATGCCACCCACACCCACAGAAAGACTTGTCCATGCACCACTCACTACCCCTGGGCCTACTGGCTAGTGTGTCTTTACAGGCACCCCAAAAGTAAAAAAAAACAACATATAACAGTGTGCTAAAATTCCAAGACATAAATGAGAATTAAGTTAAAAAAAATCAGAGAAACAGTTGAATCATGCACCCATGACTAACCCTGGGCCTACTGGATACTGTGGTTAGCTACCCACCACAATATATATTTTGTTAAATTTGTGAAAAAAATGTTAGAACTGTAGTTGCCTCAACTGCAATGCCCCAAACAAACAACACCAACTTACTTGTAAAATCTCAAGTCCAAAAGTGATCCAAACTCCAAAGTCCAAAAAGTCCTCAAATACAAATATCCAGCAGCAGTCACAGAAAGTAATCCTTCCAGCTCCACAGCCAAATGAAAAGTGACCAGTATATGGACAATGCACTGGGAGGAGCCTGCTGGACACGAACAGGAAGTTGGAGACTCTGGGGCACTTCCTTCCTCCCACCCCATCTCAAAAAATGGATTCCTGCACCAAAAAGTGCAGCCAAATGTAAATCTGAGGAGTTATTCTGATCAAAATCATCATTTTCACAAGGTTTATGCTTCCTGCGGTGGATTTCTTGTGCAGAATTGCAATTTTTGCAATTTCGGGAACGCGAACTGTTCAAACCTCCTGCCGGAAGTCAGCTGCGCGCCGTCGCGGGCATTTATGACGTACTCGCGTTGCCAAACTCTCGCCGTGCAAGATGGCAAGCCGCGATGACGTAATTGCGTTCGAAAAACTCTCGCGCGATCACGCAGCAAGATCGAAAATGGCGCAGCACACGCAAAACCGGGAGAAAAACAACTAGGCAGGCTCAGAGTCAACACCGCGCGCGCGATATTGCATTTTTCAAGCGCGATCAAGCAAAATAATTCGTAGATTGCGAATTTGTGGATTATTGGGCAATTTTGCACGATTGGCGGATCGCGAAATCGTCAAAAATCCGCAAATTCGTCCGCGAAACGGATTTTACACCCTCGCTTAGTCTTTTGTAGTTCTTTCTGTAAAAGAACTACTTGTTCCCAAACCTTTTTTTGCTTTATTGTGCCACCTTTTGCGTCTTTGAAATCGTTCTGAACCCAGTTCTGCAGATACTCATTGTAAGATTGTACGCAGTATTACGAATCGCACACTATTAGTGTGGGGAATTCGCGATCGGTATTTTCAAGCACCATCTTGAAAGCCTGTAGTTCAGCTCGCTGAGCTGTACAGTCCCCGAGTGATTGAGTTTTAGTGACCATAGGTCTGACTTTGGGTTCGCGCCAGCGACCTTTAACAATCGCGCACGCAGCACTATATGCTTGTTTACCCCCAATAGCGGGCTGTGCTGATCCGTCTGTATAGATTATACATCCGTAATGTTCCAGAGGCAGAATTTCAGTCGGCAGAGGACATTCATATTCGTATTGGAGAAATTCTTGTGTCTTTAAATTAGTGTCAAAATGGTATTCAACGTCTGTTGCAGCAAGAGAGTTAACCCATGGAATCCATCTCAGATGTAAAGCTTTTGCATTGGGAATGCTAGCTCTTGTCACTGCTTCTAAGGCAGGTACAGGTGTAACGATCATTATACGTTCACCCTGTGCGAGAGCTCTCTCTTTTGCTACTGCAGTTTGAACTGCTGTCAGAATTTTTTCTGTTGATGAGAATTTCATTTCAGCTTGTGTGTACAAGTGTGATTTGTAGGAGATTGGTACCTTTTCACCTTCATTAAAGGTCAAGTATGTGAATCCGCATTTTCCTGGGATGACACGGATCACTAGATTGCGAACGTTTTCGTGTGTCTGTAACTGTTTTTTAGCTCACAAATCTGTTTGGACTGAACACAGAATTTCTGAGTGTGCTTGAGTCCAATTAGTTGGTTTGAAATCTGGTTTGATTAGTTCATAGAGAGGTTTAACTCTCTGTGCGTAATTCAAAACGTAAGTTCTACTGAAATTCAGGAAACCTAGAATTGACTGTAGGTTTTTCAGTGTTTTTGGAGGTTGAAGCAGCGCACACTTCTCAAGAAAGTTTGCTGCCAGGCTTTTGCCTTCACTTGATAAGTCATACCCTAAAAATAGGACATTGAGGTGGGCAATTCGTGATTTCTTAAAATTGAATGTATACCCTTCAGAAGCAAACCCAAGTACTATGGTGTTCACTCTTTTCAAGTGTACATCCAAATCGTCATCTGTAAGATAGATGTCATCGACATAAGATAATGCCTCATCGTTGTACATCTGTAGTAACTCTGTTACTTTGGCTGAAAATAACCCTGGACTATTCTTGAATCCCTGGGGGAGACGGCAAAATTGTCGCTGTGTCCCCAAGATCGAGAAAGCGGTCAGGTGTCTGCTTTCTGGTGCAATGTTTAGACCGAAAAAACCATTTGAAATGTCCAATGTGGTTTTATATTTTTTGTGCACAATGTTATTCGTCAGTGCCGCACTATGTGCATTTTGTACTGCAAATGTTTTATAACAGGAGTTTAGGTGTCTGTAATCCAAAACTAGACAATAAGAATTGTCTGCTTTGGAGACAGGAAACAAAGGATTGTTCATAGATGAGGTGCATGTTTCAATCACCCCTTCATATTCAAGTTGATTTAAAATCTCCCTGACTTGTTTTTTAGCTTCCTGTTTAACAGGGTACTGTCTCTGAGCAGTAGGTTGGTTTTTTAACTGTATTTTGTGGCGAGGAGAGTCCTCATCCCATCCTACGTGATTTTTATATAATGCTGGAGCTTGAGCTACAGCCCATTTCCTTACATATGTATATTTTTTATGAATTGGAATGTGATTTGAGAAGACTGGCATAATCATTTCTTCGCCGTGTGGGCACTCCCTAACAACAACAGGTGGCCAGTCTTTTTCAGCAAGAAGTATGTCATAACCTTTGGAAAGCTTGTCCCAAAAGAGAGCTTTTATTTTTCTAGTTATGTCCCCCTGCATCCGGAGTGTTATTTCATATAACGTGTACTAACCCTGGTGTCGGCAGTTTCAACTTGAATGTATTCATTCAAGTCCACTGTCTCCAGATGATCCCTCAGGATCTTGCGAGCTATGGTCTCTTCTGCTGCACTGTCTAGCATTGTCTGAGCCCATTCCCCGTTCTTGAGTTGTGTCCTCAGAATCCTCGGCATGTTAAACTTTTATGCTTGCTACCTTCTTCTTTGAAAATTGAGCTTTTTTACTTTGGTGAACGGGTTCTTTGTCTTTGGACTTGACACGTTCTTCTTTGTGTTCTGACCGTCCTCTTCTTTCTGATTTCTGATTTCTGCAAAGAAGTCTGAAAAGATCGAGAGGGACGTGTGTCATTATCTTGATATCTATCAGGTTTTCTTAAAGTATCCCTATTTCTATGGTTATATCTTTTTTCAGAGGGCTCCCGTTGGGGAGATCTTCCTCCCCGTTCAGGAGCTCTAACTCTCCGTTGGGGAGACCTTCCTCTGGGCTTAGAACGCTTCTCTCTAGGAAGTGTCTGTTTATTATTTTCCCACTTCTTTCTAGGAATAGTGAGATTGTTTTTAATACAAACTTTTTCAGGATTTTCCATTAATTGTGGTTTTAGTGGTTTCCCACCCAAACTATCTCTAGCAAATTCTTCATAGGATTTTTCAATGATTCTGGAAAGCTCATATGGTTGTTCAGTAATGTCTGTTTCTTTTAATTTCTGGCGGATTGCCACTGATGCTGCTTCACCTTTAATGTTGGCTAGTAGTATAGCCGACACCTGTTTGAAATCTTTCAGTAATTTCATACCTAGATTTAAAGCTGGTTCTGGACCGTATTCATTTTGAATCTGCCTTAAAACATCTGGTATTACCGCAATGGACGGAACACCATGTGTTTTTGTGTAGATTGAAGCAAAGACTGTGCCCCAAGTGTCACAATCCTCTATGTGTGGTGCAATCCCCATAGGTAAACAGATTGTCAGAATCCTGTGTTTCTCATGAGGTGTACTATCAGGAAATACTACCTCTATTTGAGTAATTTTTTGTGCTAACCAAAACAGAATTTGTTCCCTTTTGGCAGGCAACTTTTCAATGAACGATTGTATAGTCTGTGGTGTTATTTTATTTGTGTTCCCCTGGTGAGGGGTGTGCTGTGGAATTTTTACAGCTGGTTGGACTGTTAATGTCCGCATGACATATTGGACCAATTGTCTATGTATTTTAATTAACTGTTTTAGCTGTGCTAACATTTCTACATCTGACATCCTTTCAATGTCTGGATGTGGTGTATAGCTGGCTAGTACCGGCCATGTAGCTCCAGGTCTACCTAGTGGACCGAGCCTGGTAATGTGATTTTCATGTTTCAGGGCGCCTTTAAACCAGAGCTGATGCTCTTGGTAAGTTAATAGAATTTCAATGTCCTCGAAGGGAACGTATTCCGTTGGAGGTTCCTTTGCTCTGTATTGGTGGAACTCTCGTGTTCCTGCATTTGCTGCTCGAAACTGAATCCATGAATAGAATACCTCTGTCTGCCGATATTTCTGTGCCTCTATGACAAAGATTACTCTGCCTCCTCTTGCTGATACTCCATTATTTATCAGTTTATAAGTTATACTTTTCCTTACATTTACCAAGAGCAGTATAGCATTCCTGTCATTTTCTAGTATTTCAGCGTCATCTAAGATCGCTTGAGGTGCTGCTGCAGCTAATTCTTCATCAGTAACCATTATTTTTTACTTATTGAAGAGTTTGCAGAATAAGTTTCAAGGAAACAAAGATTAGGTGCACAATATTTTGGAACACTGTATCCTTCAACGTTGAACAAACCAAAAACTAATACATAGGATTTTTCGTCCTACTCAGTTTTGGCGGATATTATCCTTTCACCTACTCAAGATGTCTTTTAGAGTTTTTATGGGAGAAAAGGGGTCTGTGTGAATAGCATGAATGTGTTACTTTAGTATCTAGCAATAAATTATCGCCTTACCAAACGTTGGGCGCCATGTAGTGTAGTTCCTATATTCCCAATAGGCTCTGCGCATTGGAATAATATATACTGCAGCTTAGACGTAGGGCTAAGGTCAACTAGGTCTCTGCCGAATATAATTGACTTAATTATGTGTGAGGTCACTAGAAACTTTCTCGAAAGTACAAGAAGTGATTAGTTTCTGACAATCATATAACATGACAACTATGTTTCCCAAGAATAAGAAATCAATCTTCAGAGTCGTGGAAACAATAGATAACTATTTTACTCAGTCAATCGTGTATACTTAGTTTCACCAGAGTTGCTGAGAAATTAGAGCATTTTCAATAAAAGGTATTTATTGAACAGTCTTCTATCTCAAGCATTAGAAATGTTCTGCTAGAATAGTAATGCTGGTTATAAAGTACAAGGCATATAATACGAACAGTATTATAAAGTAGTACTGTAAAAGCATGATATGGTTTCTAAGCCATAAGTTGCTTTAAATAGATAAAATGCATAAAATACATACAATGATAAAAGAGATGGCTAAAAGTACTCAACTGGTGCTTCTAAAATACGCCTACCCCGATGTACCTGACCTAAGCCTAGCACAAGGGAAGAAATAAGTTTAGGAGTAGTTTTTAAGTTTAGTATTCTTTGCCTAGAATCTGCCAAGAGTCTAATCAAGAATTCTCTAAGGGTCTAATCAGCTACGTACCTTGGTTTAGAATGAAGGAGGTCTTTTATCTCTCTCTCAGGACTCCATCTCCAAGATACCCGCAAGGGTAAGCTGGAAAACACTGGAGCTGGATTTCTCGGCAAGAGAAGAAACAACGTCTCTCAGTGCATTTGCTGGAGGGTCAGCTTCCTTCGGTACTTGCTGCTGCAGGGCGTCGGGCAAGTAGTTAGTCGATCTGCTCCAAGAACCACCGAGTGTTCGTTTGGGCAAATGTAGGCATATTTATACCATGAAGGTGCCGAGTTTGACGCATGATTGGACTTAATAAAGTCACTCAAAGGTTCAATTCCCAGAAAACTCCAGGATTTCTTGGATAACTTAATATTCAAGCAGGGGGAAGATCCTAGCTGCTGAAGGTGGGTTTTTCTAAGCAATCATTGTGAATTCTCGGAACTTAGTGGAAGTAGCCTTGCCGTATTTGGGCTGTAAGGCTCAGGCCAAATATGGTAATGATTTCTATGCCTATATAAGGATAGGGTAAAGTATACCTATATAAGGGCATGAATCGGTAAAAGTTACAATAGAGTCCTAGATTCGTTTACAACAGCATGAACACCGGCACCGCGCAAAGAGTTTGTGCCGGTGAACAAGCTGCTGAGAGAATCGACTGTGCCTTATGCTATGTTGTACCCAGCCAAGTTAAAGATCACACAAGAGGAACAATCGCATTTTTTTTACAGACGCGTAATCGGCACTGAAGTTTACGAAACACATCTGTAAGGCATAACCCAAGAAGCAGTCGGTTGAACTATCGTGGCTGGAGTCGGGACTGGATGAGGCGGAATGAAGTGGCGGGAGATGCATCGATGGCGTACGGTTCTATCTGGGTGACTTGAGTTGCTTGCTGCGAACACTGGAGACCTTCATTGTGGAGGGGCGGCTGTGGGGTCGCAGATCTGATAGCGTTTTTGAGACCATGTTTCTGGTCATTGAGGGAGCTCAGTAACACTGCTTACAGTATTTGTATAGGTGATAAGCAGGGAGGACAAATGGCGATTCCGGCAACCGCATCTCAGTGTGTGTACACGCGCCGTGCCTCTCCCCTACTTGGGTGTTCCTCATATGGTACCTGGGGTGACTGGGAGCAAGGTTGTGGCATACTTGAATAGGCACCAGATAAACAGTGCTATACTGCAGGAAACGAATCTGACCAAATACACGCAGCGGGAGGTGGCACGTAGATGGGCAGGATTCCGGTTGGCTGCATCATATTCATCTTACGCACGTGGCGTGCTAATATTGATCAGGATAGGGGTGGAGTTTGCGTCATTATACACTTACTCCGACGATGACGGAAGATGTGCGATGGTGTGTGGTAAAATGCATGGTGCACTGATATCTATTGTTAACATGTATGGACCGATCTTAGATGATCCAGCGTGTGTGGGCCGAATTTCTGGAAAGTTGCGTGAGTGGCCGACCTCTCCTGTGATATGGGGGGAGATCTCAATACCTACCTAAATGTGACGTTAGATAAATCTAGCCCCATTTCGCACCTGACTCCCAAGGTTGCTAAGAGCCTAGTAAGCACCATGGAAGAATTTGGACTGTATGATGCCTGGAGAGAACGACATCCGCAGGCGAGAAAGGGTTCGCCTGCTACGCCTGTATATGGAAGCTGGTCGCGCTTGGACTACTGGCTGATCGGGGGTGAGGTGAAGGACTGGGTGGCAGAGGTGACACCGATGGCTTGGACATTATCGGATCATAGTCCGGTGGTGCTGGAGATAACGGTTCCCGGGGCAGTAGGGAGGCCCTTCACATGGAGATTGCGCTCTGAAGCGCTTCTCGATCCGCTATTCGAGTCAGCTGTAAGAGAGGCTATAGTGCAGTATTTCGTATTGAATAAAGGGACTGTGGAGGAGTCCTCTACCCTGTGGGAGGCCTTCAAGGTCACAGTCAGGGGAGTTTGCATAGGAACGGTGGAGGGCATACTGATGGGCATACGCACACAGCTTCAACGAGTGGAAAGTCAATTGCACGTGCTGGAGAGAGTACTCAGTCACACCAGAGGCGACAACACTAGCTCGCATACAGGGACTGATCAGAGAGTATGAGGACCTAGCTGACTCACAAATAAAATATTTATCTAGGAGATGCACGGCAAGACGATATGGTGAGGCAGGAAGACCGGGAAATCAAGGAGAGGCTGGACCAGTCTAGGGTGGATAGGATAGTAGATGACTTGGGGGGAGAACACTATCGACCAGAAGACATTGTGGAACAATTCAGTAGTTTTTATGCAGAGCTCTTACGTCACGTAGCTCTGCTACGGAACAGGACTTTGAGATGTACCTAGATGATATTGCCTGCGCCTGGCTCTCTGACGTGCAGAGAAAATATTTAAGCTTACCCATAGACGAGCAAGATGTTAAGATGGCGATAGCTGCGTTGTCCAATGGTAAGGTGCCTGGCCCATCCGGGCTTACGGTCGAATTCTATAAGAAGTATGCCGATCTATTTGCTCTGTACCTACTTGCTCCGTACCTACTTGAGATGTACGCTGAAGTGTATGAGAGCGGTGAACTTCCCTCTTCACTAAGAGAGGCTTTGGTCATCACGCTCCTTAAAAAGGATAAGGCACCAGAGAAATGTGAGTCTATCGGCCGCTATCGCTGATTAATATTGATGCCAAGATACTGGCAAAGATCTTAGCGGCTAACCTACAACCACTATTGCAGGGACTAGTGCTGCCTGATCAGGCGGGCTTCGTTCCGGACAGATCTACCTCGCATAACCCTTGCACGATTTTCTCAATGTTTCATGTCTTATTCCCTGGCTTGGAGGCAGTGGCGGTACTACTGGATGCGGCTAAGGCGTTTGATTCAGTGGAATGGCCCTATCTCTATTGAGTGCTGCGGCGCATGGGTTTCCCCCCGCTTTTCGTGCAGTGGATCAAAGTGCTGTACACGGCACCGACTGCGAGAGTACGGGTGGGTGGGCTGACTTCCGAGCTGTTTCGTATTGAGAGAGGCACCCGGCAGGGATGTCCACTGCCGCCGTTGCTGTTTGCAATAGTCCTTGAACCGCTGGCTTGCGTGCTCCGACAGAGACACAGGGAACCTTCACTCAATTTTAATCACAGACCAGTGGCGATATCCTTATACAACAATGATATGGTTCTATATATGCGAGAGCCGGCCAAGTTCTTAATGCAACTACTCCGAGAATATGCCCAATTCCGGTATATATCGGGACGCCAAATAAATTGGGATAAATCATACGTCATCCCGCTAATGGAGTGCACTTCTAAACCTAGTCTCGAGTTCCCACTGGTGTGGACGACTGATCCAATCAAATATCTGGGAATCTTGGTACACCGTGACCCGGTAGTGGTGGTCCGTGAGAATTATGGCAAGGCGTGCTCGAAATTGGAAGACTGGGTGAATGTTTGGATCGGGTTGCCTCTCTCGTTGGCAGACCGGATCGCGTTGATCAAGATGACGATGCTACCGCGGTTCCTATTCCTCTTTGTGAACATTCCTGTATTCCTCACCAAGATTTTTTTTCAGAACCTTCGAAGTCAGTTGATTCGGTTAGTATGGGGAGGCAAGGTAGCGAGAGTACAACGGTCGGTTCTAACGAAGGGATATGAGAGGGGAGGATTTGCTGCACCAGACTTCAGTGTATATTACCTGAGTGTGCAGGCTCAGTGGGCCCGATTCACAGAATTAACTTAAGACTCAATCCTAAACTTACTACTATTTTGGTATTCAAAGAATGCATTTACCACTTTTGGCATTCACAGAATGACCTTACTACTTTTGGTATTCACAGAAGTTAGGATTTTGTCTTAAGTTTGTCTTAAGACAAACTTAAGACAGACTTAAGACAGACTTAAGACAGACTTAAGACAGACTTAAGACAAAATCCTAACTTCTGTGATATGCATTAGAATGTTGATTCTTGTATATGAACAGAAGTCACATTTTGCGTTAAAAAAGTTTTTTGTATATACAGAAAAACAACCCATTCAAAGATGGCGGACGCCGTTTTATGTTGCAGTCCTCTCTTGATGTCTATGTTTATGTGCATGCACGCAACGTAAAGTTTAAATGAATGCTGGCGGGAATGTCTCACCGTCTCATTACTGAGGAAGGCCGAGTGCCGAAAGCGCTTTGTTGAGATTAAAACATTGTGAAAGCCTATTTTGGAGTGCTGCTTCCTATTTCCCGTGCATTGCGGGGAGGGACTGTCGGAGAGGATATTGTTGTCGGGTGCACCCCCGACTGGCAGGCACCCGCCTTGGAGTGCAACAGGCTGGTGCGAGTGGAGCGTTGATTACTATTCCCGTTGCACCGCAGAACCAACGTTTTGGATTTGACAGCGGTTTGCCCACAACGAGGACGCTGGTTCCTGACGAACCAACTGTGTGCAAGCGTCCCTGGATTTGACCAGGTAAGGGCGTTACCGCTCTGGAACCACACATGTAAAGTTGGAATACTGCTGGCGATAATAGGTTCACATATCGCGGTTACGGCTGTAACCACGAGTGGCAATTATGTTTTGTGAGACGGAGAGACGCAAACCCGAAGAGGGCATGTTCAAAAATAAGAAAAAGAACGCTGGAGCGCAGGGAGAGACACCTGCTCTTGACAAAAATGCAACGGACTTGAATGCGAAGCTCAGTGCATTAGAACGTCTTTACGAGAGAGAATGCCGAAAATGGTGGCAACCTCCCTTTAAAATTATATAGACGTTGATCGTGTGCCTAGGGGACTTAGGATTTATACAATCCCAGCCTACGATAATCCGGACCCCCTGCTTCTGGACGCATGGGCGGAGCATACTGCCCAGTCATGTAAAGGAAGCCTGATGATACTGGTGCGTTTCGCTTGGAGCGATAGGGATAAAGCCCTGACAGCAATTAAAGATATTGAACATGACCTCAAGAAAGAACAAGATCAACCCAAAGTGGAAGAAAAACTTGAAGCAATGAAGAAACGTCTAAAAAAATATGAAGAAAAAATCAAACTGAGAAAAGAGGAGAAATTTGAGAGGGACGAAAAAGACTATCGCATGGGAAGGGTGCTGACCTTCTCAAAAAAATATGATAAACCTCGTAAGGAACTAAAACTAAAGAAAAAACAAACGGCATCAAGTATGACAGTGCCTGAAACCTCGGAATCTTCGCTAGAAGTATCAAGCGAGGAAGGTCAGGATGATGTACCCGAAACTTTGGGTTTTCAGGAGGAGTATCAAGTAATGCGTACCAAACAACATCAAGGGGGGAGGGGCAAACCCCCGGAAAGAAACGCACCAAGAGGAAGACGAGGAGGGGGGGCTGGAGCCGTAAACACCATGGGCTCGCCACCCTTAACCAGAAGTATGAAGAATGCCAACAAGATGAAAATGTAGATACCAAAGATAATTTAACTATCGTCAACCTGACACCCAAAATCTTGACTACCGAGGAACAAAATATTTTGCGATTGGGACTCACATTTTGCCCTGAGAAAAATTTCGAGTTTACACAGACACGCATAGACTTGTTCAAATTCACCCGTAAGCTGAAACTGTATAAGTATTTCAAGTTGAAACCCCCGCCCACCAAAACCAACGGCTGTTGGCAGCAGTGATGAGAGTACACTGCTATGCAGAGATCTTGCGGGAATAAGATCCCTAGAAGAGCTAAGAAGAGAGGTGGAAGACGAGGACAATATCAACTTAAGAGATACACAAATGGTGACACACATGGAAGTACAGCAGAGAGGGGGTGCTACGAACTTTAAACCAACGTCTACCTTTATGCCAGTGACAGGTACTGATGCGATAGACACTTTTTCTGAAGCTGTAATTCAGGATTTAAGATCTTTGAGAAGTAAACAACAATTGGGACATGGCAGGGTCAACTTCACCAATAAACAACAAATAGCACTAAAAAAGCTTTGTGATGATTCGTCCTTGGTGTGTAAACCCTCCGACAAAGGGGGTAATATAGTTTTGTTGACCAAAATGCAATATGAGCAAGAAGCATTGCGACAACTGAATGATCCACACACATATATGAGGGTTAACGAATCAACATACAACAACAGTATTAAAGAATACCACGACATGTTATTGAAGTGGTATAACAACAATATGCTCAATGGTGATGAACATTTGTTTCTGAGATGCTTGAATCCTGTGACTCCAACGTTTTATTATCTACCTAAGATATATAAAGATCCAGTGAATCCTCCTGGGAGGCCGATTGTATCTTCCCAGGGCAGCTTGACAGAACATTTGTCAATATATGTTGACTCTTTCCTTTCTCCGCATGTAGTTAACCTGAAATCATATCTTAAAGATACGAAACATTTCTTGAACTGTATTGATCAATTTGATTGGACTGAAGGGTATACCATGATGGTCATCGACATTGCCAGTCTGTACACATGCATTGTACATGATGAAGGACTTACAGCCATTTCCTGGTTTTTGGAAAGCAGACCAGTGAAATACTATGAACACAACAAAATGTTGATAGAATTTCTCAGATTCTGTCTCAACAACAATATATTTCTGTTTGGAAAAAATCTCTATAAACAGCTAACAGGTGTGGCGATGGGCAATTGTTCAGCCCCCAGTTTCGCGAATCTGTTCGTGGGGCATTGGGAAGAACGGGTGGCCTGGTCTGCAGCCAACAAGAAATGGAACGATATGGTGAAATGTTGGTATCGTTACATAGATGACCTGTTCATCATCATCGAAGGGTCAGTTGAAGTAGCTGCAGAATATCTAGAGGTTCTAAACAACAATAATAACAACTTGAGATTCTCTGGAGAAATCAGCCAAACAGAAGTGAATTTTTTGGATTTAACCATTTTTGTTGAAGATGGTAATCTGCACACCAAGCTCTTTCGAAAAATAACCGCTGGCAATTCTACGCTGCATGCCACCAGTGGACATCCCAAGAGCCTGGTGAATAGTATACCGTATGGTGAACTATTGAGGATCAAGAGGAATCATACGAGAGACAATGAGTTCAGAGAAGCAGCAAGCAACTGCATACAAAGGTTTAGAGCAAGGGGGTACAATACAGGGGTACTCAGACAAGCCTTAAGCAAGGTGGAGACTCTAGAAAGGAGCAAGTTGCTAGAGAATAAAATGCCTAGAAAAAATGCTGACACTGGACAATTTCGTCTTATAACTACCTATTCTAGGAATTCAAATGAGATCAAACGCATCTTGCGTAAACATTGGAATATCTTGATGACAGATAGTATAATCAAACAAGATCTGCCCTCCTTTCCTCTTGTAACGTTCAGGAAAGCTAGAGCATTAAAAGACTATCTGGTCCATAGTCACCATGATGAACTAAAGTCCAAACCCAAAACAGAACCCTTGAAAGGTTTCTTTCCCTGTGGACGCTGCAAGGCGTGTAAGGGCAGCAAACGCACCACCCAATACAACATACCTGGTGTAAAAGAACCTAAGAGAATACAAAAGTTCCTCACATGTACCACTCCTTATGTTGTGTACTGTCTCACATGTCCCTGTGGCAGAAGGTATGTGGGCAGTACAACCAATCCGGTGAAACTAAGAATCTTAGAACACCAGAGAGCCATCCAGAATGCAGACACCAGTTACCCAGTTGCTAGACATTTCGAGAAAGAACATGCACGCAACAGGGAATTACTAACTTTTTTCTGCTTGGACTCTGTCCCAGTGAGTACCAGGGGCGGAGATAGACTCTCTAAGTTGAGGCGACTGGAGTCACGGTACATTATAGATCTGTTGAGTAAAATACCTATTGGATTGAATATGCATGAGGACTTAGCTGTTCACTTAGTATGAGTACTGCCAATTGACATTACAATGATTGGGATAAATATGGATTAACTGCATTTTTGCTTCTTTGTTGGTTTTATCCATTTTGATGATATACTGATTTTCAGGAGGAATTATAGTTTGAATTTAGGGTTGTATCACGTTGCAGACACATTAATGGTTTATGCCCATCCAGGGCGAGATAAAGCGAAGACATATGTAATGGTTTATGCCCATCCAGGGCTTGATTAATGATCTTAGCCATAATTGAGCTTTGCATTAGAATGTTGATTCTTGTATATGAACAGAAGTCACATTTTGCGTTAAAAAAGTTTTTTGTATATACAGAAAAACAACCCATTCAAAGATGGCGGACGCCGTTTTATGTTGCAGTCCTCTCTTGATGTCTATGTTTATGTGCATGCACGCAACGTAAAGTTTAAATGAATGCTGGCGGGAATGTCTCACCGTCTCATTACTGAGGAAGGCCGAGTGCCGAAAGCGCTTTGTTGAGATTAAAACATTGTGAAAGCCTATTTTGGAGTGCTGCTTCCTATTTCCCGTGCATTGCGGGGAGGGACTGTCGGAGCGGATATTGTTGTCGGGTGCACCCCCGACTGGCAGGCACCCGCCTTGGAGTGCAACAGGCTGGTGCGAGTGGAGCGTTGATATATATATATATATATATATATAAATATATATATATATATATATATATATATATATATATATATATTCACTGAAAAAACCATAGGTTATAGACCATATATAGTTAGGAATTAGCATTTACAAAACCTTGAAAATTCACTGAAAAAACCATAGGTTATAGACCATATATAGTTAGGAATTAGCATTTAAAAAACCTTTTTTTACTCACACAAAACCATTGAAATTCCATATATAGTTAGTTGCACTAACTATATATCGCACACCCGCAATCCACTGCTGATGATGTCACATATTACATCATTCATGACATGGTCAGTGACATCACTGATGACATCACTGATGACATCTCAAATGACATCACTGATGACATCACTGATGACATCACTGATGACAACCTCCAGTGACGACTGTATGTTTCTGTAAAGTTAAAATGTGTCTTACATATTGAAGAATGAGTGGAAGTATAAGTGTCTGGACAAAGGATTTAGTAGGTGCATGACTGAATGTATGAGTGAGTGATTAAATGTGTCTCACTGAGTGCATGGGTTAGTGACTAAACTGTCTTAATTTGTGCATCATTATGTCTGTTGTTCTGTAAACTGCTGCATGTGTTGATCAGTAGCTATATGATTAACTATATGGGTTATTGATTGATTGCCCAAGTGTTTGTATGGGAGACTGAGTGTGTGTGTGGCTAGCTGGGAGGTGTGTGACTCTGTGCAGATCAATCTGTACTTGTATCAATGATTGTATAAGAAGGTAAGTATGTGTTAGTATATGTTTGAAAATGTAAGGTGCTCTATGTTTAACTGTATAGACAAGAAAATGGAAGTCTCATTGATTCTTTACAGGACTGACTAGGTGTGTGAGTAACTCCATGGATGAGTGGCAGACTGTGAGTGTCTGTATAGGTGTATGAGTGCATATGATAGTGTTGTAAAGATGAGTGATTGTATGTATGAATGATTGTATGGGTGAATGAGTGAAGGTGTGTGTAGACGTAGCAATCAGTGAGTGCGTATGTAGTAACTACTATTGGTGTGTCAATGGTTTCAAAAATTATACTCTTTTTAACACTGGGTGAAACAGAGGTTATATTAAAATGTGAGGAGATGCATTGTATTGTCACATGAATGATATCATCAGTGATGTGGTCATTGATGTCAAATGAGATGTCATCAGTGATGTCATCAGTGATGTCATTTGAGATGTCATCAGTGATGTCATCAGTGATGTCACTGACCATGTCATGAATGATGTAATATGTGACATCATCAGCAGTGGATTGCGGGTGCGCGATATATAGTTAGTGCAACTAACTATATATGGAATTTCAATGGTTTTGTGTGAGTAAAAAAAGGTTTTTTAAATGCTAATTCCTAACTATATATGGTCTATAACCTATGGTTTTTTCAGTGAATTTTCAAGGTTTTGTAAATGCTAATTCCTAACTATATATGGTCTATAACCTATGGTTTTTTCAGTGAATTTCATTGGTTTTTTAACAGCTAATATCTGTAGCTGTAAAATGTATTCTTCTTTAAATCCAAAAATATATTTTATATGTTTATTAATAACTTTTTTTTAAAATATTTTTTTTTCTTCGTTCCCGCTTCGCGAATCGGGAAGCTTCCCGTTAGCTGACCTTGATGCCGCGAAATAGACCGCGAGCCGGTAAACGTTTCTTTACCGCAACTGCCGCGTTAGAAAACAACATCGTGACGCCTCCCGTCCGCATGACGTTTCGCGTTGTCGCGTGATACGTCATATGACGTGCTACGTTAGCGAACTCGTACGCTTACCGAGTCGCAAAGCACAGGTTTCTGGAAGCAAACCGGGAGGCCCTGCAAAGCGCGTAACGAAAACACAGCAGGTCATGTGACTTGGTAATAACACTTTTCATTGGTTCATTTCACTTTCGGTTTCCTAATGATGTAAGACTAGGTCATATGATCTAAAATGAACACTTTTCATTGGTTGAGAACTATTTTTTTTCCCAAATGGTGAAAATCCCTCCTTCTTTCCTCACTCTGACTTTCATCATTGTGAGAGAAAGACCCTTTGTTACCAGTGAGCAATGGCTTCTTTACTAGCTTCAGCTGGTGCTTCCCCACCACCTCCACCACATCCAAGGAAGAGTGGACCACCTGCTAAAGTTATAATTCAGCAAGAAGAGGAAGAAGAGGAACAGGACGACCTAGATAATCTCCCTATTATGGCCAGAAGATCTGTTGTACCGGAAGTAACGGGACCAGAGGGCAGGGAGATGGTGCCAAATATACAAACGAGATTTCGTGAAGTAAAACAAGTCTGCGTACATTGCAGTGGATTCATTTGCTACGGAGAAAGTAGCATCACTCTGATCAACAGAGCTATTGACAATCATGCTCATGTTTGTCCGAAACTCCCCAAACAATAAATTCTTTTTTTTTGTTTTCTTGCTCCTGTTGAGCCCTTTACAATGAATCGTTTTCGTTGCCCCCTCCGAAAAAAAACAAAAAAAATATAAAACTGTTCAGAAAAATTCAAAAAAAGTAAAAAAATGTTCAGAAAAATAATAAAAAAAATATAAAACAACAAAAACAATTAAAAAAAAAGTTCTTTTCAGAACTACCTCCCCGTTATTAAAAAATTGGTACAATATTTGCAACTGTGCCAACCTCTATTTCTCTTAGTTCGCTTCCCAGTTCGCTCCCCGGTACGCGAACCGGAAGCGAACCAAAATTTTTTTTTTTTAAAAAGAACAGTAAGTATAAGGGAAGGAAACAGACAGTTATGTTAAAAGAAAGACAGCTATAGGGGAGTAAACTAGAGATACTATTACCCGTAATCCACTGCTGATGATGTCACATATTACATCATTCATGACATGCTCAGTGACATCATCAGCAGAGGATTGCGGGTAACAGTATCCCTAGTTTATTCCCTATAGCTGTGTTTCTTTTAACATAACTGTCTGTTTCCTTCCCTTATACTTACTGTTTTTAAAAAAAAAATTTTTTTAGATCAGTCAGAAACAGTGAAAGTAATGAAATATAAAAGACTACGTAGAATATGAGCACTGTATGCAACAACTTTGACACTTACAGAAGCCTCACCTTCTCCATGCCTCCTACACAGTTCTACATGTACATCATAAATGCAAACAGAACAGAATTAATTATACATGTTAAATGGTTTATTTTTGCTGTTCTCAGAATGTATCAAATTTCACTAAAACAGTGACTTGAAGGTATTCATCATATAACAGCGGGGAAAAAAAAACACAATCAAAATGATTGTGTTTAAAAAACCCATACAACATTACAAATCAGAATTCAGAACTCCTTAAAGTTAACTTACTTTCCATGACGGCCAAGGATGTCCTATGAACAGCTTACACTCTGTTGTGCTGTTATTACTTTCAACCCGCCACTTTCTGAAAGAAAACCTCCATCGTTTTCAAAAACATGTTACATACAATAAATGACTTCTTGCTCTCTACCACAATTTTCCACAAGGCCAAATCTTGTCAGAGCCATGTATAACTCTTGGATTTCTTGTTAGCCAATCCCGTCTTTTCGCATTTCCGCAACTTTCAGAATTAAAATGTTGAAGATCATTTACACAATCCTGGACTAGTAATATCTTCCCCTTCTTGCTCAATCATGTTCTACATTTCCTATCACACTGATACTGCTTACTATGAAGCAGACTTACACTACCTTTATGACTAGTACAATTATTTAATTCTCTACATCACTTTTAATCACAAAGCAATGTAAAACAGTAGACAGCATTGCAGACTTACATTCCCTCTACTCCATGTTTTGATTGGCTGCTTCAATTAGCTTATAAAAAGAAACAGTTTTTCTGAACTCATTCAAAGTGCACGTATTTCTCCATAAAGTCCAGTGTTATGGTAAGAAGTTATGTCTCTGTACTACACTTATCCTCAAGGCCAAATCGTGTAGGAGCCATGAGAACTTCTTGAAATTCCTCAGAGCACATCCCGAGATTCTTTCCCTAAAATTTTGGTTTTAAAAACACCAGGTAAGAGTTTTTAAGGTCATACGGCAATTTTTTTTTGAAAATTAAAACAGAATCATTGCAGAATGACCAGCCATTTCTACACTTTAAATAAGCTGTATAATGTCCTGATGTTATTGAAGGACCATCATGATATATAATTGCTACAGTTACAAAAGTCCTTCCTGATATTGACAACTGTGAAGCCACAAAATTTTTAATTAAAGTTGTCAATTTTGTTCCATCAGGCCTACATCGTTGGAACATTAAAATGACATACTGGCCATATGTTCGTATAAATAATGTGGACATCATTTCAGATTTACATTGGCTACACTCCATGTTGTGATCAGCTGCTTTTACTAGCTTATTAAAAGAGACTGATTTACTGTCTGGCAAAGTTAAATATATAAATCTTTCTGAGTCTACACTAGTAGTACTTGATACCCTACAGTTCTCGCAGTCATGCTGCCATTGATAAGAAAGCCCAAACAGGTGATCTACATCTACACCTTCATCATGCAATACATCAAGCATGTACATTAAAAACTCCTGACAATCTTGCTGACTATTTTGAGAGAATTGTGTTTGGCCTGAACATCTGTCTAACAGATTTCGAATTTCAGACACACTTTCTATGTTTGTTCTATCAGTGCTACATTTCTCTAACACAGAATTTAACAAACTGCAAAATCTTTGATCAGAATTGACCACAATCTCTTCTTTTACATTTTCTAGAGAAAACAAAACATTAACCCTTACATTAGCATAGCAGTTGACACCAGAACTGTTTTCAAATTGAAAACCAACAACATCTTCAACAGAATCCTTTTTGTTTCTGCTTATAATTTCAGGTTCATCGACTTTTCGTCTTTTTGCTACAACCTCCCCAGTATTGGTCACATTTCTTCGTTTCCGGCCTACTACACGTTTCTCAAACAAAGGATACTGAGGCAAATGTGGCGCATACTCTCTTCTCAACCTATTGTATTCCTTAACACAATCTAGATCCGCACAAATGTTTGTGACATCACACTCAATCAAGTACAATCCTGATAAAGTCCTAACTCGTGACAATGCCACATATGCCATACCATCCTTGAACACAGAACTGCCAATATTCACCAATGCACAGTCTACACTTAAACCTTGCGATTTATGGATTGTCACCGCATATGCCAAGCAAACAGGAAACTGCTTACGACGAACATATAAGTCTTTTACAAGCAAAAATCTAGCAGAACAACGAGCAATTAGCTGTACTTCCTCAATGCCATCAAATTTAATTTTTAAAAATTCAATTCCATCTCTATTTCTGTATTTCACAAAATCAACAACATTACCCATTGATCCATTTACCAGACCTCTTTCAACATGTAAATTCCTTCTTAAAATTATACGGCAGTTCAAGCACACATTCAGAGTCTTTTCAAAACCCGCAGTTTTAGATATACTCTTCTCTAATAAATCCAATTTTGTTTTCAGATTCTCAGACAAAATAATTGTTGATCCCATATGCTCTACTCTGTCAATAGCTTCCAGTTTCACAATCTCTTGCTTTTCTAAATGCAACATTTTGTTGTTGAATTTGGCACATTCTGCAAGAGTTGGCATCAAACATATTCCAGATTTTTTCTCAGTAAGTTTCTGAAAAATATTCTCAGGCACAACATCTTCGTCTGGATATAAATTTGTCAGTAATCGTGCATGTAAAGCTTCTTTCCCATGCTCGGTCACTTTTCCAATTCTAACATCTTGTAGAATAGTCTTGTAAACTTCATCCTTTGCCTGACGCATATTTTCATGCAGTTCAGCATAATTGAAGTTTAACCATATATTGACGTTGCCAATGCTCCCTAAGCACTTCCTGGTATCTTCATGCGTGAGCATTTTGAACACAGGTTGCCCTTTCACTGGTGTCAGCTGCAGAAGATCTCCGAAAACAATGATGTGTTTGCCACCAAATAACACATCATACTCTGTTTTGAGAACTTCTTGCATTCTCAAATGCACAAAGGCAAGCATGACATTGGAAACCATGCTTACTTCATCAATGATAAGAAGTTTCATTTTCCTCAAGACTCTTGAAACTTCAAAACAAGCATCTCCAGATAGCTTGTGATATTCTAATTTGTTGTCATGCTCCACTGGCAGCATCAGTAAATGATGTAAAGTAATCCCTTTAATGTTATGTGCTGCCAGTCCAGTTGGAGCAGTGACAACACAAGACAGCGATGACTCTGTCCTTTCCTGCAAATAACACGAAATTGCTTTAATAAGGAAACTTTTTCCAGTTCCCGCTTCTCCACTCACGTACAGTCGGACAGGCTTCAACGACGTACATGAGCACTCTTTCTTGTCATGACGTAATCCATGATCAATTTGCATGGTAAGTTCGTCATATATTTTCCTCTGCTCAACGTTGAGTTGTCTTTCCAACTCTTCTAAGTTAACCGCATCCTCCTGAGCATGTGCCATGGCTCTTTCCACTTCATTCATAGCAGTGGCAGCTTCATTTTCGATAAGAGGTCCTCCTAGTGGATCCTGACTCAATGAAGCAGAACTCTGACTGTCCTGAGAACTGTCTCTGGCAATCTCGGCTGCAATCGTTGCTTCCTGCTCAATTTCCACATTCAACATTTCTACATATTTAGGAAAAGCAGGACATTCTATGGTCTCCTTGGCACCATTGAATGAGTCTTCATAACAAAGGAAATCTCCAAGCAGTTCCTCTTCTGCACGCCAAGGCTTAAAAAGTTGCAAAAGTGCTAAATAGAAAAACTCCTTTTTTTCAGGAGATTCGCCACTCAATTTTCGATGGTTTATCAAGTGGCATTTTCTTTGCTTGACCAGACATCCCTCACTTCCTATTACAGCATACACTCCTTTCTCAGTATCTTCTTTGATGTTCCTCTTGAATATGTAATTTTGCAGAACCTCATACAGACAAACATTCTCGAGACGACTGCTTCGATTTGGATAATATGTATCCAACATGTTGCTCTTCAAAATGTCGGTACTGTTTGGCTCCTTTTCCGCCAAATACTCAATTTCCCGCACAGGTTTCAGAACTCGATTACGCGTTGCAGCAAGACCAACACTCACCCAAACGATACTCCTGGACTTGGCATAGAGGCTTGCTGAAGACAACCGGTCAGAACATTCGTAAGCTCCGATTTCTCGATGCGACAACATCTTCAGACTGAAACTGTACAACTTCTTGCTGAGGCTCTTTTCATGGGAAATGTCCTCCCACATATCCTTCAATTCTGTCTTCTCTTTTTTGGTGATGTAAGATGTCACATACCGAGCCACAGCCATACAGTTATCAGCCACAAACTGTATATCCATGTTAGCATTCCACATGGACAAAATCACCGGGTTGTAGTCGTTGATGTACTTAGACTCTTCGTTCCTCTTCAAATTGTATGTGTTTTTAGGTGATTTCTTCATCACATTATGTCGCAGCGAAGACATCAAACTGTTCACTCTTCCTTTAGAAATCACCGGTCGTGGAAAGCCGAAACGACATTTGGTGTAGAACTTGTCTTTGTTCCGGAATTTACGACGACAGTACTTTCCACATCGATGGCTTTGGAAACGTAGAACTTTTTCTCGTAGGCTTTTTTTCTCCTTTGCGTTTGGAACAGCACACGTAGAATACTGTTCTATGAAACTCATCACTGAGTCTTCTGCATCCGTTCCAAATTTAGGTGCATCCTTGATCCACAGCAACATATGTATATGAGGAGCACCTCTTGCTTGGTACTCCTTCCTCCAGAAGAAATCCAACACCTCTCCAAGAGGTGGATTCTTCTTATTCATGATGAAAGACATCATACCTTCAAATCTATGATTGAAGTACCTACATACATTGACTGGATCCAAAGAGCACAGTTCTCCGGGTGTCTTGAATTCGATGTTTTCTACGTTAGCATTTGCCTCTCGTAGAAATTCAAGTAAGTCTTCCCAGCCATACTCAGCACAGCTCAAAGTGAGGAACCATGTGGGAGTTCCTAAGTTCCTTAGCATACATTTTAAATCACCATGACGACAGTACCAGTACTCATTAGTACCACGCTGACACGCCATGAGATTAATCAGGTGAGAATCCAAAATACTGTCTTGGACATTGACTTTATCCATAAAGTCACTTGCCGAGATGTTTTGCATGTGTATACCACTTTTCAAGATGTGGTTCACTGCATATGACAGTCCAGACAGATCGCTTTCAAACAGGAGATGAAACAAATAAGGAATGCATTGTCGAAACCTAGGATCTCCTGCATACAATCGCAAAGTCCGGTATTCAGAAGCAGGAATTTGATGAGGTCGCTCACCATATCTTCCTCCCTGACCTGTTGGAAAAAGCTGTGGGAAACACCGAGCTTCCAAACTTTCCTCCCAAACACTAATGGGACTCCCTTTCGCTTGTTTCATTTGAAACAACTCAATAGCATTCCCCATGACTTCCTTGGAATGCAAAGGATGAACACTATAATGTTCATATATTTCTTCACTAGTACAGGGTTCTACTTTCTCAATTTGACCAGCACACAAATCGTTATCCTCTTCCTCACTTACTTCCTCTTCTGCAACATATACATTTTTATAGTACTTATTATATTTTTTCAAATACAATGTTGCCCTTTTGACTTTCCTAACATCTACTAAATCTTGCCATATTTTCTTATTCTTTGTCGGAACCCCATTAACTAAGATAACAAGAGGTTCCTCTTCCACTTTTTCTACTCCAATTGTGTTAATGTTTTTCTTCAAATCTAGAGGCAAATAAACAACTCTTCCCTTTAATCCTCTCTGTAAATCTGATGGAGGCAATTTCCCTGTCTTTGGCTCCATTCTTACAATAGCCTGAAAGGGATGGATACTTTGAATCAAAATAGATTCATAAGTATTTAAATCCTTCAATTCAGAAGGAATCTCAACCAATTCCAGATTATTATGAACTGCTCTAGCAGGCATCTGGTTTTGATTTAATTTGTTACAACAATAAGTACACACACGTTGATCCAATCCCAAATCAAAACAATTTTCTACCATCAAGTATGTTGTAAAATCCTTCCATTCACTATTATTTTCCCTTTCACTTTTTCCATATAAATCCACTAACTTAGTCTGATTCTTATAATAAGTGCGTCGACAACACACACAAGTGAAATTTGGCCTCTCACTTGATTTCACCTCAAACGTCGCAATTTCCCTCTGGAAATTATCTGTACTGGAAACCTGTACACTATCTTCCACATTACTCTCTTCTTCTTGGTCAATTTCAACATTCTCCTCTTTACTTCCAAAGTAACAAAACTCAATTTCTTCACATATATTCTTCACATCTATTTCAGAACCATGCAAAAGAGCAGCGCATAATTGTTTAAGCATAATTGCTGGACTCTTAGCATAATACAACATTCTAACTAATTTCCTCACTTTATTATGATGCACTGCTAGCATCCTGAAATGATGAAAAACACTCTGGCATACTCTCCTGGAAAGACAAGCCAGTGAATGACCATGCAAACCTATCACTTCTCTCACTCTGCAAGGATCTAATTCTTGCAACAACTTCATTTTCTGCTTCAAACTGTTCTTACTAAATGACCGTATAAAATCACAAAGCAAATTGATGGAATCCTGTCGTACACTGCAAATACTACTACACTTCCAGGTGTACACAGGACCCTTAGGACGTCTCCCTAAAACCTCATTACCTAACACCTCTTCTATCTCTGTTCTCACAAGTTTTTCTTGTTCAACTGGACAACCATCTTTCACTTCATAAGCTCGACCACTGGTGTCAACTGCATGCACCAAATCATTATCCTGGAAATAACTCTCCTCATTAAAAAATGCCTCAGAGCTTGAACTATGCATCCATTCTCCAGAAAAAACTTCACAAAAATTACTACGATTAACTATTCTCTTCCATCTACTATTTCTTTTGAAATCATAAATTACCTTGTTTAGCTTCCTAATTCTATTGATTGTCAAAATAAATAACTTACGTTTAATTTCAAATGCCTGATCAATAACTTTCTCAACTATTTTTTTTCTCTTATAAAAAACCACTTTCTGCTGACCTTTCTTAATATTTTTTAACAAATTCCCAATTATCCTGTTGCGGAACATTCGTTTACGAATATCCCTAAACTCTTGTTTCCTTCTACTTTCATGCATAGAGTTATCTCTTACTCTAGCAGTAACATTTCTCATTGGCCTTTCCTTACCATTTGAATTCTTTCTCCTTTTCTGGACTGAAACATTTTCTGTAGTAATATTTTTTTTACTACACATATTTCTTATGACTGTTTTTCGACTCTTACCCGGTGCTTTCTTGGTGACTTGACAAATCTTTTTGTTAGAGGACTGCTGCATTATTCCATGGTCCTGCTGTCTTTGACGTTTTGCAGCCTTTCTTACTCTTTCTTTGCTAGGCATCCTAAAATCTTGAAATAATCTGCAGTTGAATCTGTGGTAAAATATAATAAAAAATGTTATTAACCACTATTACCCAACAGTAAATTAATAACAGTCATCAAAAACTTAACACACTACTTAAGTATATAATATACTGAAGCCTATCTCCAATTTTTCACTGAACAGGACTCATCTCTTCTTAACCTTGGATAAACCTCACCTACTCTGTGTCCCCTGCACATAATTAAATGTAAAGGGGCAGATTTATATTAACTAGCACATCCCCAGGGATGCACCAGTTAACGTGCACCGCTGCTCTGCCACCCACGGTGTGCCGCATTTACAATCAGATAGGACAAAGCTACATCAAAACCCTGCGCCTGCTTGAAGCAGGCATAGATCTTGACGCAGGTAGGCTGAAAGCTAAAGCAACAACTAAGTATCGTGTGCAGAAGTTACAAAAAAGGAAAAATGGCGTTTAAACCAGTAATGAGCCCATGCTAACGTAACACAGAGTAAAAATATCCAGGATCTACATCAGTTTGGGGTTCACGAACCTGGCAGGTACAAGGCACTGAGGCTTTCCACCGTGCATGTCTCATCCCAAATCACATGTTGTTTGTGAATGAAACAATTTCCCAGACCAAATGCTTTGGATTGGCTACTTCTAAAAAATTAAACACCCCTACTATCCCGGAGTTAGAGGAATATGATGGTTGGAGTAATTTTACTCGTTGTCCATTAAAGATTTACAGGCCCTACTCCGTAATTCTTCCTTTAACATTTCCAGTATAAATCCAAAAGGTTGACTGCTTTGGCAACGTGCCTTATCCACGGTTTAATAACGCTGCCTTTTGCTTTATATAAGTTTTCAAATTGTATGAAATATATACCAATAGGTCGTTATTAACCTTTAGGTAGTGGTTTTCTTCATGAGGTCTGGTCGCTTCCATACACATACAGATTTTCAAAGATGATCAAGAACTTTATCTGAATGGGGAGGAATGCACTGAGACGCCAGATCATTCACTAATGTGTAGGCACATACAGTTACACGGTTCATGCAACAAACACCGACCAAATATGGCTTGCGTGTTGCAAGGCACACCAGTTCCTGCTATCATCCCCACGTTCAAGTTCTTGGAAAATGGTAGTTATTTGATGCTCAATAATGAAGATTGTTCTGGGTTAATTAAAAGTATTCATTTTATCGTAACAGTAAATGAACGGGTTATTTGCTGCAGAAATGTTCTATTTCCTCCCACACATGAACATAGGGAGTTTTCAATCTGGCCACAAATACCAACCTTGGGAGCACATTTCAACGGCATGGCAAGAATAAGAGCTCTTTTGTCTCAGAGAGAGGTGGCCTTGAGTTCGGCCCGTGAAACTTTCGTGCTTCACATAGCGAACACCCGTACAGAGGTGCAGACCCTTTTAAATACAGATTCGACTTTGCATTTCAGCAAGATTACCCATTCATTTCCATGCAGCAGGAGGCCCATAGGAATGAAGGTGCAATTTGCGATTAGCAATGACCTCATCGCAAATTACGAATTTTTCCGACGGTGCAGGGGTGTCTCAAGAACACCCTGCTGCACCCCTGAAAAAGAAATTTGGGGTCATATGGCGCACATAAATTTTGAAAACATTCCTTTACCTCAAAAACGATTTTCAACTCATAATTTGAAAACACTGCACATGGGGAAATGACTTAAAATGTCCTTAAGACACATAAAAGCATTTTTTGATTGCCTTTGCAGCATGTTTCAGTCACCTTTAACATGCCTATGTAACGGAAACATTCAAAATCTAAATTTGCCATGCACAGGTGGGAGCATATTTACAAGCAATTTTCTCCACAGACAAACTTCTTACATTGAAATGGGAAAAATAACATCAGAGACTCTCAATTACCTTATAAAGAAGCAGACACCATTATGTCCTTCTCATCAATATTAAAACCATTGCTTTTTCTCAAAAACGATTTACAAGTCATAATTTGAAAACACTCCACAGCTCCTATGCACATAAAAGCCCTGTCAGTACTAATACTTCACATTTTCTCCAATTACAATTTCTCAAAGAAACAAAATCTATTTGTGAAACACTTGAGACAAAGCAACATTTGAAAAACACAACTTTCTTCATAATTTTCTCCTTAAAGCACACTATTTTCTATCTAAATTAAAGAAATTTTTTCTCACCTTAGCAAATACTTTGAGTTTCAAAACAGTCTCAGAAACACACCAATTTGTCTTCAGCAGAGCAAAAGGTATGCACTCCAGAGTCTGCAGCTATCAAAAGCACAGAAATGCTGTAATTCCTCACACATATCTCTCATGTCACCCAATCAAAACTCTTCCCTCACTTTTTTTCAAAGCAAAACCCTTCCCCCCTCTGCCCCCTCTCTGCTTTTTCTGCATAGCAACCACCTCTTGCAAGACCTCTCACACAACAATGTTGCAATTGAACTCTGAACTCTCAGTGCACCTGCATATCCAGAGCATTCTTTCATTTAATGATTTTTTCTTCGCCACTCAAAATACATCTTTCAACGAACTCATCCATGCACACTAACTTTCTGTTTTCAGCAATCAAAATCCACCAATCACTCTTACTGCTTCATTAACACAGAAACTCCTCAGTTTTTTTCATTTTACACTCTCATTTTTTCAACTGCCATTTCATTGCCACACTTCATCTGACTGCAGGAGAACCTTCTCTCGCCATGTTTTCTGTCTGGATTGTTGGACATAGCTACATCTATTGGGCTCAAAGGTACGCTGAAAACAGGAATTTACCTAACCTCAATTTACAAGATGTGGAAATTAAGTGGTTTGGCCACAGAGGATTAAAATGTCACCAATTGATACCATTGGTGAAAACCTTTATGCATTTGCCAAAACCTGACCTGTTAATTGTGCACTGTGGAGGTAATGATTTGGGCACTTTGACTGGGGTAGGTCTGGAAATGCTTTTAAAGGACACCTTTGAGCAATTGATGGCACTTTTTCCTCAGACTGCCTTGGTATATTCAAATATATGCCAAAGACAGAAATGGAGGTGGTCGAACCAATTTTGTCCACAAATTGAGAAATCGAGGAAGCATGTAAACAAATCTGTTTCAGCTTACATGAGAGACCATGGAATGGGCTCCCTGTACAACAATAACTTGCGTTACTACATGCAAGATATCTACAGAGCAGATGGAGTTCACTTCTCAGATGAGGGCAACAGAGTTTTCACTCTGAATTTAAGACTGTGCATTGGTACCTACTTATAAGTACCTAAATGTACCATAAACCCAAAAGCTCTTCTCAGAGCTACCCTACATCTGATCACTCACAATTATTATTTTACTCTAACTTTTTTCACTAATTTTCAAGAAAGTACGCTCCCCAGACCGCTTCCCGGTTCGCGAACCGGGCGCACTCCACGCAAAAAAACTAAAAAAACGGTATATTTTTTTTTTGCCCTGCGAGACCCTTTCAAAGCCTCCACATCAAACCTAGGGGGTCAGGGAGGATCTACTATGCCCCCTTATGGTCATTTGCCCCTTCGCTTTGGCCTCCTCTTGTCTCTCGATCCTACCGAGAGACAAGATGGCGGCCGCTACGGACTGTTTGGAATGTTTACAGACGCCGAAAAACCAATCAGCTTCGCAAACCTCCGTAACGCGAAAAGTACGCGAAGCGGAGCGCTGTTACAGATATATATCTTTTTTTGAATGTTAATTTCTCAAAATCCACTAGAGCACATATATTGAGACCTAGCAAAGGCACATCGGGCTACCAGTCCCTACAATTTTGCCAAGTTTCGTGCAAATCCATTCAGCCGTTCGATTATTATTATTTTTTTTTTTTTTGCCCCGCGGGGCCCTTTTAAAACCTCCACATCAAACGTAGGGGGTCACCGACGATCTACTATTCCCCCTTATGGTCATTTGCCCCTTCGCTTTGGCCTCCTCTTCTCTCGATCCTACCGAGAGACAAGATGGCGGCCGCTACGGACTGTTTGGAATGTTGACAGACGCCGGAGAACCAATCAGCTTCGCAAACCTCCGTAACGCGAAAAGTACGCGAAGCGGAGCGCTGTTACAGATATATATCATTTTTTGAACGTTAATTTCTCAAAATCCACTAGAGCACATATATTGAGACCTAGCAAAGGCACATCGGGCTACCAGTCCCTACAATTTTGCCAAGTTTCGTGCAAATCCATTCAGCCGTTCGATTATTATTATTATTTATTTTTTTGCCCCGCGGGGCCCTTTTAAAACCTCCACATCAAACGTAGGGGGTCACCGAGGATCTACTATTCCCCCTTATGGTCATTTGCCCCTTCGCTTTGGCCTCCTCTTGTCTCTCGATCCTACCGAGAGACAAGATGGCGGCCGCTACGGACTGTTTGGAATGTTGACAGACGCCGGAGAACCAATCAGCTTCGCTTCACAAAGCTCCGTTGCGCGAAAGGTACGCGTCCTGGGACGCTGCCAGGTCCGCTGTTACAGATATATATCTTTTTTTAAACGTTAATTTCTCAAAATCCACTGGAGCACATATATTGAGACCTACAAAAGGCACATCGGGCTACCAGTCCCTACAATTTTGCCAAGTTTCGTGCAAATCCATTCAGCCGTTCGGGCTAAAAGTGAGGCCAACCGCCCTATGGAAATTAACATGGGAAAAACGCGTTTTGGGACCCCCCCTTTTTTCTCGGCCCCCCCTTGACGAACCCCCCCAAAATTTTCAGGGGCTGCTCAGAAACAAAATGTGCCATTTTCCTGAAAATTTCAGCCAATTCCGTCCACAAACGCCAAAGTTATTAGACATAGAATTTTCAAAAAACCCATAGAGAAAAAATCCTAACTATATATACCTACTGGCGACCGCCAGTAGGTAATATATATATATATATATATATATATATATATATTTTAAAACACCATCAGTGGCCCCAAACCCTATCCACTTTCAATTCTGCCTACTCTACTTCTGAACTCACTCTCTTCCTATTTTGTATTGTTTGTTTATTAATTTATTTGTTTTGTGTAGACTTGTTTGTATCTTTTAACTCATTAATTTTTTTTTTTAAATCATCAGAGGAGAGTGTATAATATTTTTTTGATACTATGTTTTTCAGAAGAGAGTTTTATTTTTTAATTTTTATTATATATATATTTTTTCTTTTTTTCCCCAAATTTATATGTTCCTCATTTTATATATATATATATTCACTGAAAAAACCATAGGTTATAGACCATATATAGTTAGGAATTAGCATTTAAAAAACCTTATTTTACTCACACAAAACCATTGAAATTCCATATATAGTTAGTTGCACTAACTATATATCGCGCACCTGCAATCCACTGCTGATCATGTCACATATTACATCATTCATGACATGGTCAGTGACATCACTGATGACATCACTGATGACATCTCAAATGACATCACTGATGACATCACTGATGACATCTCATTTGACATCATTCTTGTGCTAATACGATAAACCTCTTCAGACTCTAATATAACCTTAGATACACTCAGTGTATACAGACACTCACACACTTCCACTCATCCATGGAGTTACTCACACACCCAGTCAGTCATGCAAAGAAACAATCTCATCTCCATTTCTTCAACTATACAGTTAAACACACCTTACTTATTGAAACATATACTAACACATATTTACTCTCTTATACAATCCCTGATACAAGTTCACAATGATCGATACAACCACTCACTCATTCGGTGGCTCTCATGCACAGTTATTTATATATGCCAACTCTCACATGTACTGTGTTTTACATATGTACTTACTATGACATGTAGCATTGAGATATCCATTCACTCATCAATACACTCATGCACACAGTCAACTGCCCATGTAGCTGTTTCCACATGCACTCTTGAACTCATACACCTAGTGAATAAACTGTTCACACATCTATGCATAGAGTCACACACCTTCCAGCCACCCCCACACAAACTCAATCTCCCATAGAAATACTTGGGCAAGCAATTAATAACACATATAGCCTCTCGTATAGCTAATGATCAACACATGCAGCAGTTTACAGAACAACAGACATAATGATGCACAAATTAAGACAGTTTAGTCACTAACCCATGCATTCAGTGAGACACATTTAATCACTCACTCATACAGTCAGTCACGCACCTACTAAATCCTTCATCCAGACACTTATACATCCACTCATTCTTCAATATGTAAGATATATTTTAACTTTACAGAAACATACAGTCACTGGATGTTGTCATCAGTGATGTCATCAGTGATGTCATTTGAGATGTCATCAGTGATGTCATCAGTGATGTCACTGACCATGTCATGAATGATGTAATATGTGACATGATCAGCAGTGGATTGCAGGTGCGCGATATATAGTTAGTGCAACTAACTATATATGGAATTTCAATGGTTTTGTGTGAGTAAAATAAGGTTTTTTAAATGCTAATTCCTAACTATATATGGTCTATAACCTATGGTTTTTTCAGTGAATTTTCAAGGTTTTGTAAATGCTAATTCCTAACTATATATGGTCTATAACCTATGGTTTTTTCAGTGAATTTCAATGGTTTTTTAATAGCAAATATCATAAGCTGTCGAATGTCAAGTACGTGGTAAGTGAAAACATTTTCGTGTTTATGCACACTGATCTGCTTTGAATGGTGCCCCCCCCCCTCATTTCTATTAGGAGTACTCTCTCTTTGCAGATAGTGAAAGGTAGTTAACGCAGGTCTTTGCCCCCATTGTAATCCGTCGTGCCTGCTTCTCTCTCCATTTGATTGATTGTTATCCAAGTATTTACTGTTTTAGAATTAGTTCTCTTTGGTTCATTCTCTATTTACAAACAAACACAGAGTCGCAATACTCTGTTCAGTCTTTGCAGATAACGAAAAATCGTGTAAAAAAAAAAGAAAAGGAATCGAGCAAAATCAGTAGGCCACTAATGGGATCTCTTTTTGACCTCGCTAAAATAGAAACATTAGGAACAACCCCTCATGACAAATACAAAACTAGTGAGATGAACTGAACTCCACACAATGATGGCTGCAAAACAACTCGGCTCCGCCACCCACCCCGCCCAAAATAACGATAAAGAACGGCTGCCATGATTGGTTGCGGAATGACCACGACGGAGCTACGAAATGGTGCTGCTCTCATGCTAACCCCAGCTTTAGTCTGAAACATCCAGAAACACTGTAGACTACCAATTCGATCAGTTCCGGTAGCGCCCCAATGTAACCCGGTAGAGAAGAACTAGCTCTCCCCTCTTTGACTGATGGTTCTTGTTGCCTGTCCCTTCTGTTGTCATTTAACAGAACTATTTAGCCTGCTGAAAGGGGTTGTGTTCCGACCGCTGGTTGGTGGAGACATTTTGACTATATTCTGTACCTGCGTTGTCGCGTAATGCGTCATATGACGCGCCGCGTTAGCGCATCCGGAAGTCATCCGGGGCGCGCAGCGCGTAACGTAAGCATAACAAGTCATGTGACTTGTTAATAAAACTTTTCATTGGTTCATTTTACTTTTCTTATTGTAATGATGAAAGGCTTGGTCATATGACCTAAAAATTACGCTTTTCATTACTTCCGAACATTATTTTTTCTTAAATATATGTTATAATGTTCCAGGCTAATGTACTTTCCCGGAAATTTTACAACTGTCCTGCAAGTAAAATATATTCTTTTTTCGAGAAAAAGAGCGTTTCTTCGTCCCATGACGGAGCCGTTGAGCAAAAGAGGGTCGACCTGCTGTCTTAGTCGCCGATACGCCTGAATATGAGATTCTTATCGATCACTTTATGTTGCAGGAATAGAAAACACAACAGCCCTTGACCATTTATCTTTACTGCGTTCCTTCGTATTATACCTTTTACCCTTCATGTAATTGGTCTGCTTTATTTCACTTGCCTTTTAATGATTCTAAAACAGTCACTATTATTAAAAACTTTACCAATGTATATACTACTACCATGTTTTCTTTTAAAAACCTTTATTGAGAAAATTTCATTATACAAATACGAGCCTATAACCACGTGGGCCTGCCACAGAGCAAACTGTAATCGTATATGATGAATAGACATTTACACTGTAGAGGAACGTAACGGGCGGGCCATTAGGTTGCAAGAACTAAGGTGTCTAACAGTTACGGAATCGGTGGACGTACATTTTATAATTAAAATACGACAGGGCCAGTTACAATAAAATTATCTAGATATACATTTGCGGGCAAGTACCATGGGTGACGTTAATTCGAACTTTCAACAGTACAGTAATCAATAACACATCAGAACTTAATATCAATAGGGATGTCGAAATATTCAATCAATTCTCGTCCCCGCCCGCCATGTGCTTCAAAACTGCATACGTATCTCGTGATTTCAAGGTTCTGCAACCAGTACACAACAAGGAGTTACGAGTCCCATTTATTCTGGCGCCATTTTGGGCGAGGACGGGCAGGTCCAGGATATAGTCAAAATGTCTCTACCAACCATCGACTATGATGATCTTCATATGCTGTATTTATTAGAGTAACACTCATCTGTCCACATGAAATTAATTTGCCACAATCTAAACATGTCATTTTAATCTTTCCAAAGTTCTTCTAAATATTTGGGACCGTTTCCCTTGCCTCTGAAGCTCTCAGTGCCACTTCTTTGATGAATGTACTAGCAGGTCAGGGGTTCTCCTCCAAATCTCTCTTTTATGCAGCACTATAATTAATTGGTGCCACCTCTCCATATGACGATGCATGGTATAGTTACCACAACTATATTTTTTTTCGGTTCCTCTGGAGAGTTCATCGTGGCAGATGAAGCGTGTAACGTACCGGGCATTTACCTTTTTTTGCATGTACAGGAAAGGAAAAAAAAATCGAGCGTCCGAGTTCTAAGGTGTCCCAGGGCCATTTTGGTGGACCAGGCCCAAATCCAAAGAACAGCCATCTCACAGGCTAATGGGGCGACCCACGCCGAGTTTCAGCATTGTAGTATGACCACACAAGTACAGCAACTTGCTAGACATCACCTCGGTGCCATCCGGATCTCGGCGCCCCACTGCAGATGAAGTGCCTCTCAACTATGAAACCACCACGGTGACATCCGGATCTTGGCGCGTTGTGCTGCCTTCGGCCTATTCGCACATCGGTCCGCTACTGACGCCATCTCACAGGCTAATGGGGCGACCCACGCCGAGTTTCAGCATTGTAGGATGACCACACCAGTACAGCAACTTGCTAGACATCACCTCGGTGCCATCCGGATCTCGGCGCCCCACTGCAGATGAAGTGCCTCTCAACTATGAAACCACCACGGTGACATCCGGATCTTGGCGCGTTGTGCTGCCTTCGGCCTATTCGCACATCGGTCCGCTACTGACGCCATCTCACAGGCTAATGGGGCGACCCACGCCGAGTTTCAGCATTGTAGGATGACCACACCAGTACAGCAACTTGCTAGACATCACCTCAGTGCCATCCGAATCTTGGCATCTCAACGCCTAGTGGTATCTTCCATACAAAAAATATTGTTACGCTGCCTTTGGCCCCATTCGCACATCAGTCCGCAACTTAGACACCACCTCGGTGCCATCCGGATCTTGGAATGTCAGCACCTTTTGGTGTCTTCTCGTCAGAAAATATTGTTGCGCTGCCTTTGGCCCCATTCGCACATCAGTCCGCTACTGACGCCATCTCACAGGCTAATGGGGCGCCCCACGCCGACTTTCAGCATTGTAGAATAACCACACCAGTACAGCAACTTGCTAGACATCACCTCGGTGCCATCCGGATCTCGGCGCCCCACTGCAGATGAAGTGCCTCTCAACTATGAAACCACCACGGTGACATCCGGATCTTGGCGCGTTGTGCTGCCTTCGGCCTATTCGCACATCGGTCCGCTACTGACGCCATCTCACAGGCTAATGGGGCGACCCACGCCGAGTTTCAGCATTGTAGGATGACCACACCAACTTGCTAGACATCACCTCAGTGCCATCCGAATCTTGGCATCTCAACGCCTAGTGGTATCTTCCATACAAAAAATATTGTTACGCTGCCTTTGGCCCCATTCGCACATCAGTCCGCAACTTAGACATCACCTCGGTGCCATCCGGATCTTGGCATCTCAGCGCCTTGTGGTGTCAGTCAGAAAATATTGTTGTGCTGCCTTCGGCCTATTCGCACATCGGTCCGCTACTGACGCCATCTCACAGGCCAACGGGGCGCCCCACGCCGACTTTCAGCATTGTAGGATGGCCACACCAGTGCGGCAACTTGCTACACACCACCTCGGTGCCATCCGGATCTTGGCATCTCAGCGCCTTGTGGTGTCTTCTACTCCGGAAATATAGTAGAAAATATTGTTGCGCTGCCTTTGGCCCCATTCACACATCAGTCCGCTACTGACACCATCTCACAGGCCAACGGGGCGCCCCACGCCGACTTTCAACATTGTAGGATGGCCACAGAAGTGCGACAACTTACTAGACACCACCTCGGTGCCATCCGGATCTTGGCGCGTTGTGCTGCCTTCGGCCTATTCGCACATCGGTCCGCTACTGACGCAAACTCACAGGCCAACGGGGCGCCCCACGCCGACTTTCAGCATTGTAGGATGGCCACACCAGTGCGGCAACTTGCTACACACCACCTCGGTGCCATCCGGATCTTGGCGCGTAGTGAAGCTGCAGCAGCTGCAAATAAGCTTCAGACAGTGTTACAACCGCTGCTCAGAACTCTCAACTATGACACCACCTCGGTGCCATCCGGATCTTGGCGCGTTGTATTGCCTTCGGCCTATTCGCACATCGGTCCGCTACTGACGCCGCCTCACGTGCCAACGTATTTTCTCCGCATTTTATACCCTATGCCGCATAACAGGTCATGTGACTTGTTTATAAAACTTTTCATTGGTTCATTTTACTTTTGGTTTCCTAATGATGGAAGGCTTGATCATATGACCTAAAAACAACACTTTTCATTGGATGAAAACTTTTTTTTTCCCCCAAACGATGAAAGCCCCACCTTGTTTCTGGATGTTTCAGACTAAACTGGCGTCACCATGAGAGCACCACCATCTCGTAGCTCCGTCGTGGTCATTCCGCGAGCAATCATGGCAGCCGCTCCCCACCAGAAGCCTGCAGGAGTCGGGGCCCCCAAAACTTTTGATGAATTCTCAAGGCGGAGGGGACGCTTTCGAGAATGGGGTCCAAGACCTAGCAGACAAGCGTCCGATTTCCAAGGTGTCCCAGGGCCATTTCAGTGGACCACGCCCAAAAAGGAAAGAGCCTGCCGCCATTTTGAGAGTCCTGTGGCAGCCGCCTATCGCTGCACCGCAAGAGTGGGCGCAACTCAGCTGAATGGCGGATTTTGACACAGTGGACCAAAAGCGGACGGAATGGCAACTGAAACGGTAAAGGGGCGCCCCACTAAAACAGATGAGACTCCACCTGGAGAGGCCCGTTCACGCCGCCTCCCCCGGGGCGCTCCACGCCGTTATTCGGAGCAGCATTGTAGGATACCAAAACCAGTGCGGCAACTTACTGGACATCACCTTGGTGCCATCGTTCTGCTGCCTTGGAACTATTCGCACAACAGTTTGCTACTGATGACCCCCCACCCGCGACGCCCCACGCCGTTATTTGCTGGGTGGCAACTTACTAGACATCACTTTCGTGTCATCTAGATTTCGGCGCGTTCTGCTGCCTTGGAACTATTCGCACAACAGTTTGCTACTGATGACCCACCCCCCGCGACGCCCCACGCCGGAAATCTGGACGTTGTGCTGCGTTGGGACTATTCGCACAGCCGACCGCTACTTCGTTGTTTTTCTCTAAAAATGTTTATATGTTATTACTATTTTTGTTTTCTTGTATATATTTATAAATTATTAAAGTTTTATAATCTTACTACTTTGTCGGAGTGCTATATATTTTTAATGTGACACATAATTGTAAAAACTTTGATGTACAAAGAGTCATCCCTGGAATCTTCCGCTTCACGCTCGGTCCCCTCCCCAATCACAATACAGGATGGTTTTCAGATAATAGCAACGCTTCTGCTGTGACGGATCTCATCGAGTGTGGGCCTTGATCTACTATAACTCCTTTGAAGAGGGGTGATTCTTTACAGCTGTGGCCATAAACTACATCTGCAGGGCTAGCTGATAGCCTAGGACCGGCCTGGACAATCGGACACAGAGGAAAAGGAGTGTCAGAGGGTGCGGTAGTGAATAGGGCGAAAGGGAGGTGTCGGGCGGGCACAGGGTGTGATTCTCAGGGAAGAGCAGCGCAGATGGGGGGAGGTTTATTACCCATGCATAAGACAGAGAGCGGGGGTGACCACTGCCTGGGTGAGATGCTTGCGAGGGTGGGGAGCCATGCTAAGGATCGACAGCGTGCACAGAGTGGGTCTGGTCAAGGCATCTAAAATGGCTGCCGTGCACGACAAAAGTGTGGCATTTGAAAAAAGACAAGATGGCGCACACAATGTTTTTCAACAATTCCTGATTTCCTTCGAATCGAACGTTAACAGACGTTGGGGCATATTACCAAAGTTAAGCGATATTTATCCCTAACGATGCATTGCAAAGATTTTTTTACCGTCAGAAATTATCGCAGATAAACCTTGCTATTATCAAGGTTTATCGCAAATACGATAAAAAACGAGCGCAATGCATTAATATCGCTGAAAACTCCGCGATATTCATGCATTACCGAGCTAATGCTCTTAGCCATGTTATCCACCTCCCATTGGATAACATGGCTAAGAACTGCTCAGGGCAGCTGTTACTTTTTGGAGATATTCGCGCTTATCTCGAATATTTCCAAAAGTTGATAATAGGAGATAGCGATGTTAGCGACTGTTTCCAGTCGCTAACATCTTGGCATGCCCACTTTGCATGTCATTAGTGATAAATATCACTCACATGCAAAGTGGGACCCAAGATGGTCGCTATCTCCTACTAGCCGTCGCTAACTGGTGTTAGCAACACCTAGGTAATACAGATATAATTTTATCTCCGCGAAGCGGAGCGCTGTTACAGATATATATCTTGTTTTTGAACGTTAATTTCTCAAAATGCACTGAAGCACATATATTGAGACATAGCAAAGGCACATCGGGCTACCAGTCCCTAATATTTTACCAAGTTTCGTGCAAATCCATTCAGCCGTTCGATTATTATTATTATTTTTTTTTTTTGCCCCGCGGGGCCCTTTTAAAACCTCCACATCAAACCTAGGGGGTCAGCGAGGATCTACTATGCCCCCTTATGGTCATTTGCCCCTTCGCTTTGGCCTCCTCTTGTCTCTCGATCCTACCGAGAGACAAGATGGCGGCCGCTACGTACTGTTTGGAATGTTTACAGACACCGGAGAGCCAATCAGCTTCGCTTCGCAAAGCTCCGTAACGCGAAAAGTACGCGAAGCGGTGCGCTGTTACAGATATATATCTTTTTTTGAACGTTAATTTCTCAAAATCCACTGAAGCACATATATTGAGACCTAGCAAAGGCACATCGGGCTACCAGTCCCTACAATTTTGCCAAGTTTCGTGCAAATCCATTCAGCCGTTCGATTATTATTATTATTATTTTTTTTTGCCCCGCGGGGCCCTTTTAAAACCTCCACATCAAACCTAGGGGGTCAGCGAGGATCTACTATGCCCCCTTATAGTTATTTCCCCCTTTGTTTTGACCTCCTCTTGTCTCTCGATCCTACCGAGAGACAAGATGGCGGCCGCTACGGACTGTTTGGAATGTTGACAGACGCCGGAGAACCAATCAGCTTCGCTTCACAAAGCTCCGTTGCGCGAAAAGTCCGCGAACCAGTGCGCTGCCTGGTCCGCGCTTACAGATATATATCTTTTTTTAAACGTTAATTTCTCAAAATCCACTGGAGCACATATATTGAGACCTACAAAAGGCACATCGGGCTACCAGTCCCTACAATTTTGCCAAGTTTCGTGCAAATCCATTCAGCCGTTCGGGCTAAAAGTGAGGCCAACCGCCCTATGGAAATTAACATGGGAAAAACGCGTTTTGGGACCCCCCCTTTTTTCTCGGCCCCCCCTTGACGAACCCCCCCAAAATTTTCAGGGGCTGCTCAGAAACAAAATGTGCCATTTTCCTGAAAATTTCAGCCAATTCCGTCCACAAACGCCAAAGTTATTAGACATAGAATTTTCAAAAAACCCATAGAGCAAAAATCCTAACTATATATACCTACTGGCGACCGCCAGTAGGTAATATATATATATATATATATATATATATATATTTTAAAACACCATCAGTGGCCCCAAACCCTATCCACTTTCAATTCTGCCTACTCTACTTCTGAACTCACTCTCTTCCTATTTTGTATTGTTTGTTTATTAATTTATTTGTTTTGTGTAGACTTGTTTGTATCTTTTAACTCATTAATTTTTTTTTTTAAATCATCAGAGGAGAGTGTATAATATTTTTTTGATACTATGTTTTTCAGAAGAGAGTTTTATTTTTTAATTTTTATTATATATATATTTTTTCTTTTTTTCCCCAAATTTATATGTTCCTCATTTTATATATATATATATTCACTGAAAAAACCATAGGTTATAGACCATATATAGTTAGGAATTAGCATTTAAAAAACCTTATTTTACTCACACAAAACCATTGAAATTCCATATATAGTTAGTTGCACTAACTATATATCGCGCACCTGCAATCCACTGCTGATCATGTCACATATTACATCATTCATGACATGGTCAGTGACATCACTGATGACATCACTGATGACATCTCAAATGACATCACTGATGACATCACTGATGACATCTCATTTGACATCATTCTTGTGCTAATACGATAAACCTCTTCAGACTCTAATATAACCTTAGATACACTCAGTGTATACAGACACTCACACACTTCCACTCATCCATGGAGTTACTCACACACCCAGTCAGTCATGCAAAGAAACAATCTCATCTCCATTTCTTCAACTATACAGTTAAACACACCTTACTTATTGAAACATATACTAACACATATTTACTCTCTTATACAATCCCTGATACAAGTTCACAATGATCGATACAACCACTCACTCATTCGGTGGCTCTCATGCACAGTTATTTATATATGCCAACTCTCACATGTACTGTGTTTTACATATGTACTTACTATGACATGTAGCATTGAGATATCCATTCACTCATCAATACACTCATGCACACAGTCAACTGCCCATGTAGCTGTTTCCACATGCACTCTTGAACTCATACACCTAGTGAATAAACTGTTCACACATCTATGCATAGAGTCACACACCTTCCAGCCACCCCCACACAAACTCAATCTCCCATAGAAATACTTGGGCAAGCAATTAATAACACATATAGCCTCTCGTATAGCTAATGATCAACACATGCAGCAGTTTACAGAACAACAGACATAATGATGCACAAATTAAGACAGTTTAGTCACTAACCCATGCATTCAGTGAGACACATTTAATCACTCACTCATACAGTCAGTCACGCACCTACTAAATCCTTCATCCAGACACTTATACATCCACTCAATCTTCAATATGTAAGATATATTTTAACTTTACAGAAACATACAGTCACTGGATGTTGTCATCAGTGATGTCATCAGTGATGTCATTTGAGATGTCATCAGTGATGTCATCAGTGATGTCACTGACCATGTCATGAATGATGTAATATGTGACATGATCAGCAGTGGATTGCAGGTGCGCGATATATAGTTAGTGCAACTAACTATATATGGAATTTCAATGGTTTTGTGTGAGTAAAATAAGGTTTTTTAAATGCTAATTCCTAACTATATATGGTCTATAACCTATGGTTTTTTCAGTGAATTTTCAAGGTTTTGTAAATGCTAATTCCTAACTATATATGGTCTATAACCTATGGTTTTTTCAGTGAATTTCAATGGTTTTTTAATAGCAAATATCATAAGCTGTCGAATGTCAAGTACGTGGTAAGTGAAAACATTTTCGTGTTTATGCACACTGATCTGCTTTGAATGGTGCCCCCCCCCCTCATTTCTATTAGGAGTACTCTCTCTTTGCAGATAGTGAAAGGTAGTTAACGCAGGTCTTTGCCCCCATTGTAATCCGTCGTGCCTGCTTCTCTCTCCATTTGATTGATTGTTATCCAAGTATTTACTGTTTTAGAATTAGTTCTCTTTGGTTCATTCTCTATTTACAAACAAACACAGAGTCGCAATACTCTGTTCAGTCTTTGCAGATAACGAAAAATCGGGTAAAAAAAAAAGAAAAGGAATCGAGCAAAATCAGTAGGCCACTAATGGGATCTCTTTTTGACCTCGCTAAAATAGAAACATTAGGAACAACCCCTCATGACAAATACAAAACTAGTGAGATGAACTGAACTCCACACAATGATGGCTGCAAAACAACTCGGCTCCGCCACCCACCCCGCCCAAAATAACGATAAAGAACGGCTGCCATGATTGGTTGCGGAATGACCACGACGGAGCTACGAAATGGTGCTGCTCTCATGCTAACCCCAGCTTTAGTCTGAAACATCCAGAAACACTGTAGACTACCAATTCGATCAGTTCCGGTAGCGCCCCAATGTAACCCGGTAGAGAAGAACTAGCTCTCCCCTCTTTGACTGATGGTTCTTGTTGCCTGTCCCTTCTGTTGTCATTTAACAGAACTATTTAGCCTGCTGAAAGGGGTTGTGTTCCGACCGCTGGTTGGTGGAGACATTTTGACTATATTCTGTACCTGCGTTGTCGCGTAATGCGTCATATGACGCGCCGCGTTAGCGCATCCGGAAGTCATCCGGGGCGCGCAGCGCGTAACGTAAGCATAACAAGTCATGTGACTTGTTAATAAAACTTTTCATTGGTTCATTTTACTTTTCTTATTGTAATGATGAAAGGCTTGGTCATATGACCTAAAAATTACGCTTTTCATTACTTCCGAACATTATTTTTTCTTAAATATATGTTATAATGTTCCAGGCTAATGTACTTTCCCGGAAATTTTACAACTGTCCTGCAAGTAAAATATATTCTTTTTTCGAGAAAAAGAGCGTTTCTTCGTCCCATGACGGAGCCGTTGAGCAAAAGAGGGTCGACCTGCTGTCTTAGTCGCCGATACGCCTGAATATGAGATTCTTATCGATCACTTTATGTTGCAGGAATAGAAAACACAACAGCCCTTGACCATTTATCTTTACTGCGTTCCTTCGTATTATACCTTTTACCCTTCATGTAATTGGTCTGCTTTATTTCACTTGCCTTTTAATGATTCTAAAACAGTCACTATTATTAAAAACTTTACCAATGTATATACTACTACCATGTTTTCTTTTAAAAACCTTTATTGAGAAAATTTCATTATACAAATACGAGCCTATAACCACGTGGGCCTGCCACAGAGCAAACTGTAATCGTATATGATGAATAGACATTTACACTGTAGAGGAACGTAACGGGCGGGCCATTAGGTTGCAAGAACTAAGGTGTCTAACAGTTACGGAATCGGTGGACGTACATTTTATAATTAAAATACGACAGGGCCAGTTACAATAAAATTATCTAGATATACATTTGCGGGCAAGTACCATGGGTGACGTTAATTCGAACTTTCAACAGTACAGTAATCAATAACACATCAGAACTTAATATCAATAGGGATGTCGAAATATTCAATCAATTCTCGTCCCCGCCCGCCATGTGCTTCAAAACTGCATACGTATCTCGTGATTTCAAGGTTCTGCAACCAGTACACAACAAGGAGTTACGAGTCCCATTTATTCTGGCGCCATTTTGGGCGAGGACGGGCAGGTCCAGGATATAGTCAAAATGTCTCTACCAACCATCGACTATGATGATCTTCATATGCTGTATTTATTAGAGTAACACTCATCTGTCCACATGAAATTAATTTGCCACAATCTAAACATGTCATTTTAATCTTTCCAAAGTTCTTCTAAATATTTGGGACCGTTTCCCTTGCCTCTGAAGCTCTCAGTGCCACTTCTTTGATGAATGTACTAGCAGGTCAGGGGTTCTCCTCCAAATCTCTCTTTTATGCAGCACTATAATTAATTGGTGCCACCTCTCCATATGACGATGCATGGTATAGTTACCACAACTATATTTTTTTTCGGTTCCTCTGGAGAGTTCATCGTGGCAGATGAAGCGTGTAACGTACCGGGCATTTACCTTTTTTTGCATGTACAGGAAAGGAAAAAAAAATCGAGCGTCCGAGTTCTAAGGTGTCCCAGGGCCATTTTGGTGGACCAGGCCCAAATCCAAAGAACAGCCATCTCACAGGCTAATGGGGCGACCCACGCCGAGTTTCAGCATTGTAGTATGACCACACAAGTACAGCAACTTGCTAGACATCACCTCGGTGCCATCCGGATCTCGGCGCCCCACTGCAGATGAAGTGCCTCTCAACTATGAAACCACCACGGTGACATCCGGATCTTGGCGCGTTGTGCTGCCTTCGGCCTATTCGCACATCGGTCCGCTACTGACGCCATCTCACAGGCTAATGGGGCGACCCACGCCGAGTTTCAGCATTGTAGGATGACCACACCAGTACAGCAACTTGCTAGACATCACCTCGGTGCCATCCGGATCTCGGCGCCCCACTGCAGATGAAGTGCCTCTCAACTATGAAACCACCACGGTGACATCCGGATCTTGGCGCGTTGTGCTGCCTTCGGCCTATTCGCACATCGGTCCGCTACTGACGCCATCTCACAGGCTAATGGGGCGACCCACGCCGAGTTTCAGCATTGTAGGATGACCACACCAGTACAGCAACTTGCTAGACATCACCTCAGTGCCATCCGAATCTTGGCATCTCAACGCCTAGTGGTATCTTCCATACAAAAAATATTGTTACGCTGCCTTTGGCCCCATTCGCACATCAGTCCGCAACTTAGACACCACCTCGGTGCCATCCGGATCTTGGAATGTCAGCACCTTTTGGTGTCTTCTCGTCAGAAAATATTGTTGCGCTGCCTTTGGCCCCATTCGCACATCAGTCCGCTACTGACGCCATCTCACAGGCTAATGGGGCGCCCCACGCCGACTTTCAGCATTGTAGAATAACCACACCAGTACAGCAACTTGCTAGACATCACCTCGGTGCCATCCGGATCTCGGCGCCCCACTGCAGATGAAGTGCCTCTCAACTATGAAACCACCACGGTGACATCCGGATCTTGGCGCGTTGTGCTGCCTTCGGCCTATTCGCACATCGGTCCGCTACTGACGCCATCTCACAGGCTAATGGGGCGACCCACGCCGAGTTTCAGCATTGTAGGATGACCACACCAACTTGCTAGACATCACCTCAGTGCCATCCGAATCTTGGCATCTCAACGCCTAGTGGTATCTTCCATACAAAAAATATTGTTACGCTGCCTTTGGCCCCATTCGCACATCAGTCCGCAACTTAGACATCACCTCGGTGCCATCCGGATCTTGGCATCTCAGCGCCTTGTGGTGTCAGTCAGAAAATATTGTTGTGCTGCCTTCGGCCTATTCGCACATCGGTCCGCTACTGACGCCATCTCACAGGCCAACGGGGCGCCCCACGCCGACTTTCAGCATTGTAGGATGGCCACACCAGTGCGGCAACTTGCTACACACCACCTCGGTGCCATCCGGATCTTGGCATCTCAGCGCCTTGTGGTGTCTTCTACTCCGGAAATATAGTAGAAAATATTGTTGCGCTGCCTTTGGCCCCATTCACACATCAGTCCGCTACTGACACCATCTCACAGGCCAACGGGGCGCCCCACGCCGACTTTCAACATTGTAGGATGGCCACAGAAGTGCGACAACTTACTAGACACCACCTCGGTGCCATCCGGATCTTGGCGCGTTGTGCTGCCTTCGGCCTATTCGCACATCGGTCCGCTACTGACGCAAACTCACAGGCCAACGGGGCGCCCCACGCCGACTTTCAGCATTGTAGGATGGCCACACCAGTGCGGCAACTTGCTACACACCACCTCGGTGCCATCCGGATCTTGGCGCGTAGTGAAGCTGCAGCAGCTGCAAATAAGCTTCAGACAGTGTTACAACCGCTGCTCAGAACTCTCAACTATGACACCACCTCGGTGCCATCCGGATCTTGGCGCGTTGTATTGCCTTCGGCCTATTCGCACATCGGTCCGCTACTGACGCCGCCTCACGTGCCAACGTATTTTCTCCGCATTTTATACCCTATGCCGCATAACAGGTCATGTGACTTGTTTATAAAACTTTTCATTGGTTCATTTTACTTTTGGTTTCCTAATGATGGAAGGCTTGATCATATGACCTAAAAACAACACTTTTCATTGGATGAAAACTTTTTTTTTCCCCCAAACGATGAAAGCCCCACCTTGTTTCTGGATGTTTCAGACTAAACTGGCGTCACCATGAGAGCACCACCATCTCGTAGCTCCGTCGTGGTCATTCCGCGAGCAATCATGGCAGCCGCTCCCCACCAGAAGCCTGCAGGAGTCGGGGCCCCCAAAACTTTTGATGAATTCTCAAGGCGGAGGGGACGCTTTCGAGAATGGGGTCCAAGACCTAGCAGACAAGCGTCCGATTTCCAAGGTGTCCCAGGGCCATTTCAGTGGACCACGCCCAAAAAGGAAAGAGCCTGCCGCCATTTTGAGAGTCCTGTGGCAGCCGCCTATCGCTGCACCGCAAGAGTGGGCGCAACTCAGCTGAATGGCGGATTTTGACACAGTGGACCAAAAGCGGACGGAATGGCAACTGAAACGGTAAAGGGGCGCCCCACTAAAACAGATGAGACTCCACCTGGAGAGGCCCGTTCACGCCGCCTCCCCCGGGGCGCTCCACGCCGTTATTCGGAGCAGCATTGTAGGATACCAAAACCAGTGCGGCAACTTACTGGACATCACCTTGGTGCCATCGTTCTGCTGCCTTGGAACTATTCGCACAACAGTTTGCTACTGATGACCCCCCACCCGCGACGCCCCACGCCGTTATTTGCTGGGTGGCAACTTACTAGACATCACTTTCGTGTCATCTAGATTTCGGCGCGTTCTGCTGCCTTGGAACTATTCGCACAACAGTTTGCTACTGATGACCCACCCCCCGCGACGCCCCACGCCGGAAATCTGGACGTTGTGCTGCGTTGGGACTATTCGCACAGCCGACCGCTACTTCGTTGTTTTTCTCTAAAAATGTTTATATGTTATTACTATTTTTGTTTTCTTGTATATATTTATAAATTATTAAAGTTTTATAATCTTACTACTTTGTCGGAGTGCTATATATTTTTAATGTGACACATAATTGTAAAAACTTTGATGTACAAAGAGTCATCCCTGGAATCTTCCGCTTCACGCTCGGTCCCCTCCCCAATCACAATACAGGATGGTTTTCAGATAATAGCAACGCTTCTGCTGTGACGGATCTCATCGAGTGTGGGCCTTGATCTACTATAACTCCTTTGAAGAGGGGTGATTCTTTACAGCTGTGGCCATAAACTACATCTGCAGGGCTAGCTGATAGCCTAGGACCGGCCTGGACAATCGGACACAGAGGAAAAGGAGTGTCAGAGGGTGCGGTAGTGAATAGGGCGAAAGGGAGGTGTCGGGCGGGCACAGGGTGTGATTCTCAGGGAAGAGCAGCGCAGATGGGGGGAGGTTTATTATCCATGCATAAGACAGAGAGCGGGGGTGACCACTGCCTGGGTGAGATGCTTGCGAGGGTGGGGAGCCATGCTAAGGATCGACAGCGTGCACAGAGTGGGTCTGGTCAAGGCATCTAAAATGGCTGCCGTGCACGACAAAAGTGTGGCATTTGAAAAAAGACAAGATGGCGCACACAATGTTTTTCAACAATTCCTGATTTCCTTCGAATCGAACGTTAACAGACGTTGGGGCATATTACCAAAGTTAAGCGATATTTATCCCTAACGATGCATTGCAAAGATTTTTTTACCGTCAGAAATTATCGCAGATAAACCTTGCTATTATCAAGGTTTATCGCAAATACGATAAAAAACGAGCGCAATGCATTAATATCGCTGAAAACTCCGCGATATTCATGCATTACCGAGCTAATGCTCTTAGCCATGTTATCCACCTCCCATTGGATAACATGGCTAAGAACTGCTCAGGGCAGCTGTTACTTTTTGGAGATATTCGCGCTTATCTCGAATATTTCCAAAAGTTGATAATAGGAGATAGCGATGTTAGCGACTGTTTCCAGTCGCTAACATCTTGGCATGCCCACTTTGCATGTCATTAGTGATAAATATCACTCACATGCAAAGTGGGACCCAAGATGGTCGCTATCTCCTACTAGCCGTCGCTAACTGGTGTTAGCAACACCTAGGTAATACAGATATAATTTTATCTCCGCGAAGCGGAGCGCTGTTACAGATATATATCTTGTTTTTGAACGTTAATTTCTCAAAATGCACTGAAGCACATATATTGAGACATAGCAAAGGCACATCGGGCTACCAGTCCCTAATATTTTACCAAGTTTCGTGCAAATCCATTCAGCCGTTCGATTATTATTATTATTTTTTTTTTTTGCCCCGCGGGGCCCTTTTAAAACCTCCACATCAAACCTAGGGGGTCAGCGAGGATCTACTATGCCCCCTTATGGTCATTTGCCCCTTCGCTTTGGCCTCCTCTTGTCTCTCGATCCTACCGAGAGACAAGATGGCGGCCGCTACGTACTGTTTGGAATGTTTACAGACACCGGAGAGCCAATCAGCTTCGCTTCGCAAAGCTCCGTAACGCGAAAAGTACGCGAAGCGGTGCGCTGTTACAGATATATATCTTTTTTTGAACGTTAATTTCTCAAAATCCACTGAAGCACATATATTGAGACCTAGCAAAGGCACATCGGGCTACCAGTCCCTACAATTTTGCCAAGTTTCGTGCAAATCCATTCAGCCGTTCGATTATTATTATTATTTTTTTTTTTTGCCCCGCGGGGCCCTTTTAAAACCTCCACATCAAACCTAGGGGGTCAGCGAGGATCTACTATGCCCCCTTATAGTTATTTCCCCCTTTGTTTTGACCTCCTCTTGTCTCTCGATCCTACCGAGAGACAAGATGGCGGCCGCTACGGACTGTTTGGAATGTTGACAGACGCCGGAGAACCAATCAGCTTCGCTTCACAAAGCTCCGTTGCGCGAAAAGTCCGCGAACCAGTGCGCTGCCTGGTCCGCGCTTACAGATATATATCTTTTTTTAAACGTTAATTTCTCAAAATCCACTGGAGCACATATATTGAGACCTACAAAAGGCACATCGGGCTACCAGTCCCTACAATTTTGCCAAGTTTCGTGCAAATCCATTCAGCCGTTCGGGCTAAAAGTGAGGCCAACCGCCCTATGGAAAACTCAATGTTAAAAACACGTTTTGGGACCCCCCTTTTTTCTCGGCCCCCACTGGACGAACCCCCCCCAAATTTTTAAGGGCTGCTCAGAAACAAAATGTGCCATTTTCCTGAAAATTTCAGCCAATTCCGTCCACAAACGCCAAAGTTATTAGACATAGAATTTTCAAAAAACCCATAGAGAAAAAATCCTAACTATATATACCTACTGGCGACCGCCAGTAGGTAATATTTGTATATATATATATATATATATATATATATCACCACAAAAGTGCCTCTGATCATGAAGACGCCACTCCGTGAATGAACAGGTAACTAACCTACTTTATTGAGGAACTGCACATTGCGTCTGTTTCCATCAAAGTCCAGACGCGTTTCGAAGCACTTGCTTCTTCTTCATGGGGACGGCACAACATTGAGGAACAGCGCACTGCATCCATATTTGTCCAATGCGCATGCGCTCCCAGGTGAGTGCATGCTGGTAAATGCAGTTTACTTTCTCTCCTCCGGTGGAGTCCGTGCCTCAAATCTCAAGTTTGCATGCCATTATACATATTTACAGCGCTCCAGTGGGCTACAGGCCCATTGTCCAGTTCCAATCCACGGTTCACTCACGCTGCATATCGGTTGTCAAAATGGCAATCCCCGCAGCCCCGCTATCACATTTCCAGCGGGCGGTTCATCTTCCGCGGTTGAGGCTAACCGCGTCAACATCACCACAAAAGTGCTTCTGATCAGGAAGACGCCACTCCGTGAATGAACAGGTAACCAACCTACTTTATTGAGGAACTGCACATTGCGTCTGTTTCCATCAAAGTCCCGACGCGTTTCGAAGCACTTGCTTCTTCTTCATGGGGACGGCACAACATTGAGGAACAGCGCACTGCATCCATATTTGTCCAATGAGATTGGAGGCACGGACTCCACCGGAGGAGAGAAAGTAAACTGCATTTACCAGCATGCACTCACCTGGGAGAGCATGCGCATTGGACAAATATGGATGCAGTGCGCTGTTCCTCAATGTTGTGCCGTCCCCATGAAGAAGAAGCAAGTGCTTCGAAACGCGTCGGGACTTTGATGGAAACAGACGCAATGTGCAGTTCCTCAATAAAGTAGGTTGGTTACCTGTTCATTCACGGAGTGGCGTCTTCATGATCAGAGGCACTTTTGTGGCGATGTTGACGCGGTTAGCCTCAACCGCGGAAGATGAACCGCCCGCTGGAAATGTGATAGCGGGCCTGCAGGGGTTTGCCATTTTGACAACCGATATGCAGCGTGAGTGAACCGTGGATTGGAACTGGACAATGGGCCTGTAGCCCACTGTCCAGTTCCTGGAGGGCTGTAAATATGTATAATGGCATGCAAACTTGAGTTTTGAGGCACGGACTCCACCGGAGGAGAGAAAGTAAACTGCATTTACCAGCATGCACTCACCTGGGAGCGCATGCGCATTGGACAAATATGGATGCAGTGCGCTGTTCCTCAATGTTGTGCCGTCCCCATGAAGAAGAAGCAAGTGCTTCGAAATGCGTCGGGACTTTGATGGAAACAGACGCAATGTGCAGTTCCTCAATAAAGTAGGTTGGTTACCTGTTCATTCACGGAGTGGCGTCTTCATGATCAGAGGCACTTTTGTGGTGACGTTGACGCGGTTAGCCTCAACCGCGGAAGATGAACCGCCCGCTGGAAATGTGATAGCGGGGCTTCGGGGATTGCTATTTTGACAACCGATATGCAGCGTTAGTGAACCGTGGATTGGAACTGGACATTGGGTCTGTAGCCCACTGGAGGGCTGTAAATATGTATAATGGCATGCAAACTTGAGATTTGAGGCTCGAACTCCACCGAAGGAGAGAAAGTAAACTGCATTTACCAGCATGCACTCACATGGGAGCGCATGCGCATTGGACAAATATGGATGCAGTGCGCTGTTCCTCAATGTTGTGCCGTCCCCATGAAGAAGAAGCAAGTGCTTCGAAACGCGTCGGGACTTTGATGGAAACAGACGCAATGTGCAGTTCCTCAATAAAGTAGGTTGATTACCTGTTCATTCACAGAGTGGCGTCTTCATGATCAGAGGCACTTTTGTGGTGATATATATATATATATATATATATATATAAATATAAACGAAAACATTCCTCCAAAAGAAAGAAGCAGGAGCCCGGGGGGGACAACAACTATGGGTTCTATTAGCAGACAGGCAGCCCCAGTTGCGGTAGATGCATTTCGGCGTGGTGCCTTCCTCAGTACCCAACACCGGGAGCCCTCATCCATGTTGTTCCGGATCCCGCTGCTTCTGATGTAGTGTTGGCGTGATCCGCTCCTCCCCCTGACAATTAGGCACACCTGTCGTAGTCCAAATCATGCTGAAAGACTACAACTCCCAGAAGGCCAAATGTTCGTGGTAATCCGGGTCAGTGGAATGGGGAGGATGTGTTTCGGCCAATCCCCACTGCGGTCACAAAGCAGGGCACGGTGATCAAGCCTTCCACTGCCCTCGAGCCAATATGCCCGTCCTCAGGTCCCCTTATAACGCCACAGCCTCGCATGCAGAAAGTCACATATGCAGGGATCAAATATTCAAGTGCACAATGTCCGAAACGAGGCAGTTTACCTCACTGCTCAGGGTCCTCTGCAGGCGAAGCGGGAACTGGACTATCCCTTCCGGGAAAGAAGCAGATGCCGTGAAGCAGAAGCCAGCAATTGTCCAGATCCCTAAACGTGGCGGTGCTCCTGTATTGTGCAACCGGCAGGCAAAAATAATATAAACGAACACCTTCCTCCAAAAGAAAGAAGCAGGAGCCCGGGGGGGACAAGAAAGACAGGTTCTATTAGCAGACAGGCAGCCCCAGGGGCGGTAGATGCATTTCGGCGTGGTGCCTTCCTCAGTACCCAACACCGGTAGCCCTCATCCGTGTTGTTCCGTTCCCGCTCCCTCTGATGTAGTGTTGGCGTGATCCACTCCTCCCCCTGACAATTAGGCACACCTGTCGTAGTCCAAATCATGCTGAAAGACTACAACTCCCAGAAGGCCAAATGTTCGTGGTAATCCGGGTCGGTGGAATGGGGAGGATGTGCAGGCAATCCCCACTGCGGTCACAAAGCAGGGCACGGTGGCCAAGCCTTCCACTGCCCTCGAGCCAATATGCCCGTCCTCAGGTCCCCTTATAACGCCACAGCCTCGCATGCAGAAAGTCACATTTGCATGGATCAAATATACAAGTCCACAATGTCCGAAATTATGCAGTTTACCTCACTGCTCAGGGTCCTCTGCAGGCGAAGCGGGAACTGGACTATCCCTCCCGGGAAAGAAGCAGATGCCGTGAAGCAGAAGCCAGCATTTGTCCAGATCCCTAAACGTGGCGGTGCTCCTGTATTGTGCAACTGGCAGGCACAAATAATATAAACGAAAACCTTCCTCCTAAAGAAAGAAGCAGGAGCCCAGGGGGGACAAGAAAGACGGGTTCTATTAGCAGACAGGCAGCCCCAGTGGCGGTAGATGCATTTCGACGTGGTGCCTTCCTCAGTACCCAACACCGGGTGCCCTCATCCGTGTTGTTCCGTTTCCGCTGCCTCTGATGTAGTGTTGGCGTGATCCGCTCCTCCCCCTGACAATTAGGCACACCTGTCGTAGTCCAAATCATGCTGAAAGACTACAACTCCCAGAAGGCCAAATGTTCGTGGTAATCCGGGTCGGTGGAATGGGGAGGAAGTGCAGGCAATCCCCACTGCGGTCACAAAGCAGGGCACGGTGACCAAGCCTTTCACTGCCCTCGAGCCAATATGCAAGTCCTCAGGTCCCCTTATAACGCCACAGCCTCGCATGCAGAAAGTCACATATGCAGGGATCAAATATGCAAGTGCACAATGTCCGAAACTATGTAGTTTACTTCACTGCTCAGGATCCTCTGCAGGCGAAGCGGGAACTGGACTATCCCTCCCCGGGAAAGAAGCAGATGCCGTGAAGCAGAAGCCAGCAATTGTCCAGATCCCTAAACGTGGCGGTGCTCCTGTATTGTGCAACTGGCAGGCACAAATAATATAAACGAAAACCTTCCTCCAAAAGAAAGAAGCAGGAGCCCGGGGGGGACAAGAAAGACGGGTTCTATTAGGAGACAGGCAGCCCCAGTGGCGGTAGATGCATTTCGGCGGTGTGCCTTCCTCAGTACCCAACACCGGGAGCCCTCATCCATGTTGTTCCGTTCCCGCTGCCTCTGATGTAGTGTTGGCGTGATCCGCTCCTCCCCCTGACAATTAGGCACACCTGTCGTAGTCCAAATCATGCTGAAAGACTACAACTCCCAGAATGCCAAATGTTCGTGGTAATCCGGGTCGGTGGAATGGGGAGGATGTGCAGGCATTCCCCACTGTGGTCACAAAGCAGGTCACGGTGACCAAGCCTTCCACTGCCCTCGAGCCAATATGCTTGTCCTCAGGTCCCCTTATAACGCCACAGCCTCGCATGCAGAAAGTCACATATGCAGGGATCAAATATGCAAGTGCACAATGTCCGAAACGAGGCAGTTTACCTCACTGCTCAGGGTCCACTGCAGGCGAAGCGGGAACTGGACTATCCCTCCAGGGAAAGAAGCAGATGCCATGAAGCAGAAGCCAGCAATTGTCCAGATCCCTAAACGTGGCGGTGCTCCTGTATTGGGCAACTGGCAGGCACAAATAATATAAACGAACACCTTCCTCCAAAAGAAAGAAGCAGGAGCCCGGGGGGGACAAGAAAGATGGGTTCTATTAGCAGACAGGCAGCCCCAGTGGTGGTAGATGCATTTCGGCGTGGTGCCTTCCTCAGTACCCAACACCGGGAGCCCTCATCCATGTTGTTCCGTTCCCGCTAACTCTGATGTAGTGTTGGCGTGATCCGCTCCTCCCCCTGACAATTAGGCACACCTGTCGTAGTCCAAATCATGCTGAAAGACTACAACTCCCAGAAGGCCAAATGTTCGTGGTAATCCGGGTCGGTGGAATGGGGAGGATGTGGGGAGGATGTGCAGGCAATCCCCACTGCGGTCACAAAGCAGGGCATATATATATACACATTTTTTTTTATTTTTTTTTCCACTTTCTTTTCCTCTCTTTTTTTTCTCTTTTTTTTCCCTTTTTTAGGTTCTAACCAATAACCACTAAATTCCTTGCTAATGGGGAAAAAAATGCCACGATTCAGCTTACAACCCCGTCGAGTTTCCTGCCCCTCGTGTGAGATCCCTCAGTGATTCCATCAACTCATCTGCCTCAAGAGTCGATCTAAGATTGTATATCTTGTTGTTATACATGACTCTAAGGAAAGCAGGAAACCGCATCTGAATTTTTCAATCCTTTGCCCCAGTTCCCACTGCCGATCCAACGTGGTCTTCGATAGATCTGAGCAAATATCAAACGGGAAGTACGGTCCTTTTAGTGATTTAGCCTTTAGAGCAAGATTAAGGATTTTTTCCTTAAGTGCGACGTAAGGACATTTATCAGAATTTTTCTCGGCTTGACCCTGCCAGGCTTTAGGTGGAATGGATCCCTTTGTGTCCTTTGAATGTCCTTTTCCAGAATATCAGCTGTCTCCTCCAAGTTTAGTGCGTCTTTTAAAAGACCCACCACATAGGTTTTAATGTCACTCCCCTCTTTCCCTTTTGGAACCTTCAAGAGCCGCATGTTGTTTCTCCTTGAATAGTTCTCCAAGGACTCAACGCTCTCACAGATCTCTTCTCCCTCTTTTCGAAGATATTATATTTTTAATTCAGCAGATCCCAAGTTTGCCTTGAGCTCCTCGACGGATCCTTCCAGTGACTCTGTCCTTTCATTTAACCGATCAACTTTTTCTTCCAAGACATCACAGGCAGCCCTGATCTCATTTTGGTTTTCAGCCTAGACCAAAAATCCCTCCTTTATATCTGCTTTCAAGGAGACTAGCAGCGTTTCAATTGAGGAGCAAGCTAAACCTTCTAATGCTGGAACAGATTTAGGTAATGTAGTAGCTATGGGAGCATTGGTTAACTCGCCTGTCAGATCAGGATCAAGAGCATGTAAAGAAGCCTCAACTGGAACTGAAGGTATTACAACTTCAAGCACACAATTCTCATGTACCTGCTGAGAGGTTATTTCAGCTGCCTCTGCCATTTGGGTAGAGATACCAAACATATCCACAGGGGAACCTGCTTGAAACAAAGGTGACACCAACGTATTGGAGCACCTCTTGGTAAATGCCTGGCGGGTCGAATCTAGTAACATAGAGGGAGGTGTGTCAGAGGAAGGATCCTGATAGTTTGGGTGGATGTTTAGGACCTGAGGCAGTACTTTAAAGAACGAGCACAAGGAGGGGGTGATGCGCGGTGGTCTGGTTCTTCCGTGAGATTTTTTAAAGTTTCCACCCTGTTTTAAACTATCTTCTTCAGTTGCCTCCACTAGATTAAACCTTCTTTCTGTACTTCTTGCCAGCCCCTCCTTGTGGGTCTCGCTATCCCCCTCTAATAATAAAGCTTTGGAGGAGTAGCTGGTCTTGCCCCCTCTACCTCTGCCACGTTTGGATTTGGCTTTTACATGTCTCTTCCCACCAAGAGCCGGCCAAGTTCTTAACGCAACTACTCCGAGAATATGTCCAATTCCGGTATATATCGAGACTCCAAATGAATTGGGATAAATCATACATCATCCCGCTAACGGAGTGCACTTCTAAACCTAGTCTCGAGTTCCCACTGGTGTGGACGACTGATCCAATCAAATATCTGGGAGTCTTGGTACACCGTGACCCGGTAGTGGTGGTCCGTGAGAATTATGGCAAGGCGTGCTCGAAATTGGAAGACTGGGTGAATGTTTGGATCGGGTTGCCTCTCTCGTTGGCAGACCGGATCGCGTTGATCAAGATGACGGTGCTACCGCGGTTCCTATTCCTCTTTGCGAATATTCCTGTATTCCTCACCAAGATTTATTTTCAGAACCTTCGAAGTCAATTGATTCGGTTAGTATGGGGAGGCAAGGTAGCGAGAGTACAATGGTCGGTTCTAACGAAGGGATATGAGAGGGGAGGATTTGCTGCTCCAGACTTCAGTGTATATTACCTGAGTGCGCAGGCTCAGCGTGCTTTTTTTTTTTTTGTCCTTATTTGCCATTACCCCCGTGTGAGGCAACCACCGACCACCACTGTTTGTCTATGTGTCCATGACCAACGATCAACAGGTTGGCACTCAGACCGAGGCACAGATGTCATTCTGGCAGAAGAGGGAAAACCAGCACAAGATGGGCGTCCTACTATACTCCATCTGGGTATATTGCAACCAATGGGACCAGAGTTTTGCCAGGGGGAACCAGTGTTTTAGGTCCTTGGAGTAGAAAGTAGGCATAATCATAGGACCCGGGAAAAAAAAAATACCCGGTAATCCTAATTCCATTTTACTAAAAGGTCCCAAAAGGCACACTTTTTCTTGCTGCCAGATCTAACCTGGTCGATCTTTGAGACTTGAGTATTGCAAAAAAGAGGAAAGATCTGCCCTCCCCGAAGATTTTTTCGTCAATCCCAAAGATGATTAAATGGAGTGTAATACACAGTGCAGTCTTAAGTATGGAGCTCAGGGCATCCTTCACTTCCTCCCAAACTGTCTGATAGCGGGACAGTCCTTAAACATGTGCACGTCCGATGCCCCTAACAGATCGCATTTGTTGCATTTTTTTCCAGGAAGAAACTTTGCAAGTTTCTGGGGGGAGAGATATGCACGATGTAGAGTGAAAAGGTGGTTTCGCCTCAGCCATGCTGGCTTCACTATCTGATATAATAGGTTAAAGGAGTCCAACCACATCTGTTCACAATTAGCACCAATCTCTCCTCCCCATAACATCTTGCAAGCTTAAAGTCTCCATCTATCTCTTCCAGAATCGCCCAATACCAGCAGGAAACCTCCTTGCCTCCCCCTGGTCTTGTCATCAGTAGATTTTCCAGATTGCTAGAGATTCCCAAGGGGGTACCCTTCCTTTTCAATGCTTGAGCCCAGCTGGTTAGCTGCATATGTTTAAATCTCGAAAGGCCCGGCCCAACTCTCTCCCGCAGTTCTTCCCATGACACCCTTGAGCCACTAGCCAGTAGCTCCCCACAATGCGAGATTTCAGCCTCCTTTATCGAAATTGCCAGTCTGTCCTTAAGACATGGTGGAGTACCTAGCGAATCCCACATAGGTGCTAAATTTGAGAAATAGCTGAGCGCTATGCACTTTCTCATTTTAGTCCAGCTTCCAGCCAGTGATTGAAGTATTTTTAATTTTATTTTTTTACAGAATTTCTGGTACCCAAACTTAAAAAGGAAGCCGTCCGGTGGGAGATCGGCCCCATCTAGCATAGCTCGAAACATCTCTCCTCTGGAAGAAACTGACGGTGTTTTTAAGAGCATTCTAGAAAAAGATAGCTGGAACGCCCATGCGTAGTACTGCAGGTCTGGTAGAGTTAGCCCCCCTTTTTCCCTTCTCCTCCTCAACTTCTTCCAAGCCAGTCTAGTGGCACCATATTTCCACTTCGGACTTCAGTGTATATTACCTGAGTGCGCAGGCTCAGTATGCTTACTATTGGTACAGGCCGCATGCTTTTACACCGCATGTTGCAGTTGAGGAGGGTGTAGCTGCTCCGATCCCGCTTCATAGTATCATTTCCCATAAAGCACACCGCACTCCAAAAGTGGAAATTAATGCGATCGACACCACGATAGCGGCCTGGGGCAATATCGGGCGCCTAGCACGGAAACTGCCACTTTATGCATCGCTTATGCATTTAGAACACCACCCCGCGTTGTCGGTTACACATGAGGCCCCCTCTATGAGATTGTTGCGGGAAGCCGGTTTCGAGCGTATGCACAATATTTATCCGCAGGGACTACTTGCAGATTTAGAGGCGCTGCAATATATTAGTAACCAGTTGCTTCTTTTCCGGTTTGCATAACATCGGCTGAGACATGCGGTCCGGACGTATTACCTCACAAGCCTGCAGGAACCCCCTGAGCTAACGTCTTTGCAGTATGTGATTTCCACACCCACACATAAAAAAATGGTCTCCAGATTATACAGGATGATTCAGGATGAGACTGTTGAGATGGTAGATAAAAGTTGGGAACGGTGGAATGACTGTTTGCCGAGTCCCATTACAGAAGAGAACTGGATACACGTTTGTGCGCTGATGGGGACTCTCACTATGAATGGTATTCTTCGGATTATTAATTTTACATTTTTACATCAGGTATATTATACCCCAATGCGGCTATTAAGATATGGGTTGAGAGAGAGTGCCTCTTGTGTCAGGTGTGGACAAGATGGCGCAGATTTTATACATCTGGCGTGGAGCTGTCGAAAGGTGGGTGAGTTTTGGAGTGCTGTGGTGGGCAGTATACGGAAGATGGTTGTGGCAGATGTGCAGTGCGCCCCGTTGGTGTGTCTACTTTACTGTGTCCCACATATTCGTGGAGTGACTGGTACCTTTGTGAGATTAGCACTGCTGCTGGTGGCACTAAGGGTGGCTGTTACATGGGGTGGCAGGTCTAAGCCTACACTCAAAGCTTGGTTGTCGGACTTAGTTTACTGCAGAGACAAAATTAACACCTATGTGGAGGAGTTGCCAGTCAGGTCACGGCCGAGAGACATCTGGGAACCATTGAGGCTATATCTAGTTAGTGAGTCAGAGTGATGCAACACATATGTCAAAGGTCGGGGGAGAGGTATACGTACAGCTATAATGCCAGTGGGGTGGGGTGGATTTACGTGTGTCTGGTCGGAAGGAATACTGATGGCCGAAGCACAGTCGTAGAATTTTTTACTGATTGCCTTTATTCTTTTTGTCTCTTTTTTCTTCTTAACTCCTTTTTGTTCTTTATGTTGAGTATTTGAGTATGTTATTTTTTATATCGTTTGGTATCATGTGATTGCTGCTCCCACTGCCGTTACAAAGTTATGTAGTGCTCTAGGATTTGAATGTTGACATGATGGATATGTCGGGTAGCTGGGAAGGGACGAGACTCTGGTTGATTATGGCCACTACTCCTCTTTTACTTTTGCTCTCATTTCTTTAATATATATTTGTATATTGCCCATGATGTGCAGATGGAATGTCATTTATGTTGTTTAGGTAATAAAATGTACAAAAAAAATAAAAAATAAAAAAAAATAGTTGTTGAGCTTGGCCCTTTTCCTCCAAAATGTTTTGCTTTTTACCCCCCTATTGTAGGATGTCTCCCCCATGGTAAATAACGTTGTATAGGCCATGTAAGGTATGAGATGCCCTGTGTGATGTGTAATGTCAGGCAATGGTGTGAGCACTTGTCAATTCCCCTCATTGTGTAAATGTACCCTGGTGAACTGCTATTTTTGAAATGGCTGCCATGGCTATGCGTTGTGCCACCTGACTGCAGTAGGTTAGCAGTCTGGATGTTAGGTACCCAACCACCCCTGCATTTGGAGGGAAAGCCTGACACCCAGGGTGCTCTACTCCTCCCCCTGAGCCAGTTTAAACCAGTTTGCCACAGAATTCTAGAAGGCTCTGGCACTGTCTGGAAGGTGGGGTGAGGGGAATATAAATAAGGGGGATGTGCCACCATGTGCTGAGACAGAGCTGGGATAGGAACGTGAGGGGACCTGCTGCCAGGGGATACCGCCACTTGGGCCTGTGTGCTGGACCCTGCACCCATCCATCACCCCTCTACTGTCCCCAGTGCTAGTGGAAGCCCCACTTCAGGAGTTCAGGCTGAAGTGTAGGAGGAGGGCCAAGCTACAGTGGGGATGGTGAAAGCCTACCGCCCTGTTTTGATGGTGCCCCCACTAACTGCTGACCTGGCCCAGTAATGCCTACTGCTCTGCCCCCCGGGCCCCTAAAGAAGGAGAGCCCCCTAGGTCCCTGGAGCTGCCGGGACCTTGCGCCACGCAAGCGCTGCGCAAAGAAGCGCCTAGAAGGGAAGTAGCATCTTGGACCCCCCAGGAGGTGAGGAGTGTTACCCTGGGGGCTTGCTGCTGGGACTCTCCGCCCCCCTTTTGCTGTGTGCCATAGCGCTATGATCTGGGAAGCGCTGCGCTATTGAGGAACTGATTGCTGGCCCTGGATGAGTGCTGCCTGATGTGTACCTGCCTAAGCGCTGTGATCCCTAAAGTACTGGGCCAAGAAGAAGCGCTGTGTGCCTAGAAGCGCTGTGCTGCCTCTCCAGCGCTCCCCTGCTGTGGCCCCTTTGCTGACCTGCCACTGTCGTGTGGCCTGTCCTGCCAGAAGCTGTTGTAAAGTGGCCCCCTGCTGAGGGCTGGGCCACGCTGTGCCAGAACTGGTATGTTGTGCCCCCCATTGTGCTGTATCCCATTCCCAGTGCTGTACCTGCAGAGCGCTGCTGCAATCGAGCACTGGACGGATAGAAGCGCTGGGACCCCCGAGTCGCTACAATCGCTATCCTGCTTTGAAACGCGCTGTGCCTGGAAGCGCTAATTGGGGGGCACTACCCGCCGCTGCCCCGGGTCCTCTTGAAGCCCCTGAAGCGTGTCATCGTTGTGGGTGCTCCGATCTTTACCGCCGCGGCCCGGGGACTGATGGCTCTGCCTCGTGCCGCCCAGAAGCCACCTCTCCCCGATCTTCACCGCTGCGGCCCGGCCCCCGCTGTGGGTATCGTTGCGGCGACCCCCGGTGCCAGAAGAGGGCCCCAGGAATTCAGAGCGGGCCGCGCTAGGCCCTGAAGTCCTCCTCCTGCCTCACGTGACGGGGGCATCGTCATGCACTCCGCCGCGCTCCTAATGGTCTTTGCTGCCGCACCCCTGTAGGCCGCGCTGCCATTGGCGGCTGCGGGAGTGCCTTCGGGAGGGCCCTTCCTGACTGGTTCCCGGGCCCGAGGTGACGAAGGCAGGCCCGGGATCAGCTCCAACGCCGCTGAGGGGGAGCTCAGAGGAGCGTGCCGGTCCCTGATCAGAACAGGCCCACAGAAGACCCGAAGGGACTCCCCACTGACAGTAGCCGGTCGGGACTAATTCCCCCTACAGTGGACACGTCTATTTGGGGAGTCAGGTGGTGCCTCTGCCCCGGATGATGCCCCTAGGCTCCCAGGTTGATGCCTGGTGATTATATGATTCATGCCTACTTTGAAGCCGCGGGCATATGTGAAGGCCTATTGCTAATGCTGTTGGCGCTAGAGAAGGGTTTTAGGCCCCGAGTTCTGCCTACACCGATATACCTAATGTTATACCTACTGTTGATATGTTCTGTGCCAAAGGTATGTGCCCCCATGGTAGATGTGAATATGCCTGCCTAGGCCTGATGTTAATGTGGCATGCCTATTGTTCTCTTTTGCAGGAGGTGCTAATGCCAGGCCGGCTGTGTTTATGCCTAGTGTCCTATGTTATGCTTGCAGCCTACTGCTAAGGGGATACCAAGGGTTAATGCTTGTGTTTGCCCTGCAATACTGATCTTGTGTTACATGCCAATTGATAACATTCTTTTTATTTTCAGCCCTGGACACCTATGGACTTCCTTACCTCTTATTCTTTTTCTGATTACCTCTGTAAATAATCCCTGTGGTATCCATTGCCCTGGCGCCCGTTGGCGCCCTATTGTGATTACTGTGCTCTACTATGTTTTACCTTTGCAGGTTGGAGACAATACATGAGTTATTCTTTTACTTCCAACCCAGTGTCGTGTTTCTTTTTTAGTGTGCCTGGTGTGTCATCTGTGGGTACTGCGTGGATGCTTCACACATGTCCTCGAGAGTTTGGCCTGCCCGCTCTGCTCCATGCTAACTCCTGTAGAATTGGAAACCCCATTTCTAACAATAGTGCATTTAAAAGTGCTTGGGTATTGACGGAGTGATTGGATAAGTAAATGGTACAGCTGGGTGATTGGAGAAGTGCACGGGGAGTGACAAGGGGATGGCTGGAGTGCATGGGTACTACCTGAGTAATTGGAGGAGTGTAAAAGCAGTATCTAGATAGGTTAGAGGACTGCATTGGTAGTACACAATTGATTGTAGCAGTGCATGTGTTAGTGCCTGGGTCATTGCATGAGTACATAGGTAGTGACTGGATGATTTCAGTGCTGCAAGGAGAGTGCTTGATTATTGGCGGAATGATTGGATAAGTACATGGTGCTGGATAGGTGATTAGAGGACTGCATGGGAAGTGACAGGGGGATTCCTGGACTGCGTGTATAGAACTTGGTTAATTGGAGGAGTGAATCAGTAGTATGTAAGTGGTTAGATATCTGTATGGGTAGTGCTTGGAATATTATGTTAATGTTAATGTTAATGTTAATGTTAATGGGCATTTGTAAAGCACACTTACACCGGGTGGCTTCATGGCGCTGACAGGCATAGTATGCTACCAGGATAATCTATTTGTACACTTGCAGAAACAACCAGTTCTTGAGGAGCTTTCTAAATTGCAGAATGTCAGTGCTGGACCGGATTTCCAAAGGGTAGGAGTTCCAGAGTTTAGGAGCGAGGACCGCAAATCTGCAGCCTCCTTGTCGTACTCGCTTGAAGGTTGGAATGGTGAGCAGTGAGAGATGGGTAGAACGAAGATTTCGTGTTGGAGTATGTCTGAGTATCTGGCTGTTGATAAATGCAGGGCTTTTGCCATGCAAGGCTTTAAATACCAGACAGCCTGTTTTAATAGCACAGCGCTGAGAAATGGGCAGCCAATGTAATTTCCTTAGCACGGGCGTGACTGGTTGCCATCTTGGTTGTCGAAAGACCAACCGTGCTGCCTGGTTTTAAACCAGCTGCAGCCTTTTGAACAGATAGAGTGGCATTCCCAGGTATACCGAATTGGCATAATCTAAATGTGACAGAACGGTGGCAATTATAATATGGACCAGAGCATCATGGGTAAAGAAGTGATGTAATTTCCTGATCTTACCCAGCTGGAAGAAACACTTAAAGATCACTGTGCCAACCTGAGAATTCAGTGTGAGTTCGTTATTGAGGGAGACTCCCAATGTTTTGGCCGAGATAGAAGGGGAAGGTGAAGGACCTAGCTCTGGTGGCCAGTAGTGTGGGCCCCAGAACTTATGACTGTCCCCGGTCAGAAAGAGCTCTGTCTTTCCAGGGTTTAATTTAAGGTGATTGTGGTCCATCCACTGTTGTATATATAACATTGTTGCCTGAAAATCCATAACAGAACTGTGAGAACCATCTATCTTAAAGACCAACTGTAAGTCGTCCGGATAATTGAAGACTGTCACCTTTCTTTCCTTCGGGATTGAGCCAGAGGGGAGATGTAAATATTAAATAAGTGAGGGAAAAGTGCAGAGCCCTGTGGAACTCCGCATGTGATTTCATGTGGGGGAGCCAGGAAGAGCCCTTGGCGGACCTCCTGAGACCTATCATCCAGAAATGAGGTGAGCCAACAAGCAGCAACGCCTTGTGTGAGAAGTTGGCCTGGTATATGATGCCCACAGTTCTGTGGGCACCCTGTATCAGTCCAAACAATCCCTTATGGTGGTGGTTGTAAGTCAACCTTATAGACAAGCTATCCTAGGGGTAGCATAGACTAAGCAGCCTTAAAGGCTTAACCTAAGAGGACATGTGAAGCCAGCTGTTTTACCATATACAATCCTGTAATATCAAATGAAAGGACACCACACAAGTTATATATTCATCAAAATATATGTATTTATTCTTAGAATAATCCCCACTACTCTTTATGAGCAATGAAGCACAAGCGTTTAAATAAAAGCACAGTATAACATAAACAAGTTGCACGTTTTGGATGAGGACGGTGGCCACTCAAACCATATATCAATAAAGTGGTATAACAATCACTAATCGATGGGGGGTAAGGCCTAGGGCCTCGTGAATCGCTGGGACTACACTGGACTAACAGCAGTTAGGACGGGAGTAGCCCGCCGGATTCGGGTGCAGTGCGGGAAGCACGGCTTGCACCAATGTAAAGTCAATGGCGCGTAAAAGTTACAAAGTTATTGCAAAAGGAGTCTTCCGACTGGACTAGGACTACCAAACTTTAGACTTAGGCACTAGAGGTGTGTACCAGTGTAGGAACACCGGCTCTAGTAAGTTACCTCACCCACAGGAAGCGGGTGCACAGGTGCCAATGTGTGTCGGGTTTCGTCACGCAGTTCGATGGTGCCTGAGGATGAAGATGCTGCAGGCGTCCAGAAGAGAAGTGTCCGGTGCGATCCAAGGGTGGATCAACGTTGATGGGTACCTGAAAGCAGAGGGGACAGAGTCTGGGTCACTAGCCAGTGACCAGGAAGGAACCAGGAAGGAACCAGGCGATGTCGGGCGCAATCAGGTTGATATCGGGTGCCTTGTCTCCGCTGCCACGTGGACTCTGGGGCACACAGGATGTCCTGGAGTGGATCACGAGCTGTCCCACAAAGGCTCTCGCATTCGGCGGTGTCGGCTTCCGGATTGGATATAAGTAACAAAGAAGGGAACCCTGAACCTAATGAAAGGATAAAGGGGAACAACCCACCAGGGAGTTCAATCGTAATAAGAACATGAGCGGGAAGTTCCCATAACTCTAGAGGACTAAGGCGTTCAAATAATTACAATTGCCCACAAAAACGCTGTAAAGTATCAAATCATTTTATTTTCATATATTTCTTAATAAGAAAGCATTCATTTGTTCAAAAAGATTTTTTCATAGACATAAAAAATGATTTACTTTGACAATATTAGCCCAGCACAGAAGACAATAAAACATTATATACAAAAAACATTCATACTCTCAGGCATACACACATTCAGCCATCATCATATACATCAGAAGAGAAAACTGTAAACACATTTAGGCCCAACAGACAGAGGAAAGCGCCGACGCGCGTTTCGGAAAAAGTGCCAACATTAAGGATTCCTTCATCAGGGCGCAAGTAGGATTTTAATACAGTTCCATTTCAATTTTGCTGGGCAACAAACAGCAAAGCGTAGCGTTTCTCTTGCAGGGACCCAAGTACTAATTCAATGGGCGAGCTGAAGTGAGAAACATCTAGATACCTAGATAATGTTTTATTGTCTTCTGTGCTGGGCTAATATTGTCAAAGTATATAATTTTTTATGTCTATGAAAAAATCTTTTTGAACAAATGAATGCTTTCCTATTAAGAAATATATGAAAATAAAATGATTTGATACTTTACAGCGTTTTTGTGGGCAATTGTAATTATTTGAACGCCTTAGTCCTCTAGAGTTATGGGAACTTCCCGCTCATGTTCTTATTAGGCTTCCGGATTGGAGTCAACAAACCTTGGCAAAGGCAACCCACGCAGGATTCGAAAAAGGCTTAACACTCGGACCAGCAAGGTCAGAGCGGGTGCTCCTTTTCAGGGGAGCTAGGGCCAGTCTGGAGCAACGAGACCAGCAATGTAAATTCTTAGGTTCGTCGGTTCTGGGGCCACTAGCCAATGGGTAAGCGACCGGACCAATGCGTCAAGCAGAAAGATGCAAAAGGGCCCCATGCAGCTGGAGCTTCTCACACTCCAATGCACAGCTTCGAGGGAGCCTTGGGTGCTGCACGGTCAGCGCTTCGTTGTTCCTCCAAGATGGCCGCTCCCACGCTTTAGGTCGCCTCCACGGGTCTCAGCTTTGCAGGGACTGTGGATCGGGCTGGTAGAAGGCAGGCACGCTGGGTCTTGTCGATCTCTGTCGCTCGAGTTCCGGCGGGAACTGCAACAGAGCAAACGTCGAGGTGCTGGATGGTGCCTGTTTGCACAGGGTGGTCACTACTTGACCACAAGGGAGATTCTTCAGTCTTCTACGTCGAGTAGGATGTCGAAGGGTCCAGAGTTTCGTTTCATAAGTTTCAGTCTGGATAATCTGATGTGCATTGGCACTGCTCCCACCTATATTCCAAATCTGGGGGCTGGATTACCTGCTAGGTCCCTCCTATGGGTGGGACCCAGGAAGGGGGCGGTTACACCTCTTTCCTTTGTCCAGTTTGCCGCCAAGACTGGAATATGCCCAATGACACCTTGTGTGCCCCAGGCAGTGTCTAGTTTCTTTCAACCCTCCCTGCTACAATCCACTATCTCCTGTCTGGGGTGGTGTAACACCTCCCTGTGACAGGAGATCCTTTGATCAATCCTCCTCTGTCGAGTTTCGGTCAGCAGCAGGAGGCCAGACTAGTGTCTGTGGCAGCAGCATCCATTTTGTGATGCTGTGGCTCTGGTTTGGATTAACCGCATTTGCAGTAAGTAACATGTCTTTTCCCTCTAGAAGGGTGGAATGCTACCCCCGTCGCCAGAACTGGCGAGGGGGTAGTATTCCAAAGTGTATGACACCAAACACGACATGTTTTGATAAAGCCAAACCAAAGTTAGCATTAACCGCTAGGATGATAATGCACTTAAGAGTATATGGTATGGCAGTATCACTAGAACAGCTATAAGGAAATGGTTCCGAAAGCTGCAGACAGGCTCAGCTCATGCTAGAGCACCATCTCACATAACACCAAGCACTCTGCCTCCAGGATTGTTAAGGCCTGCCATAGGAGTGACTTATAGGTATATATGTGTCCAGATATAGGTTTAGATATAGGTATACTATATCTAAGCAAGGGGTGATTACACCACCTTGCCCCAGTTGAGTGATCAGCCAGTTGTGTCGATTTAAGTACCAGCCAGGGGTGGCAAAAGATATGCTGCAGCCCCTGGTAGGCCTTGGATGCACCTATGCCCTGAGCACCTATAGTGCATGGTACAGAGCTGACAAGGTGTCCAGTACCAAATTGGTGATGTACCTAGGGTACCTGGAGTCCATTTAAAAAGAGAGCAGATAGCCTGGGACCCTGATTAGCAGGATCCCAGGCCAACTAAGTCGAAAACCAGCTAAACACAAGGCAAAAAATCTGGGGTAACCATAGTCAGGTATCCACCTTCCTACACCTTGAATGCCAGCAAGTTTGACACGGTCGACCAAAATAGCATGGTCGACTGTGTCGAAGGCGGCAGATAGATCTAGTAGTACCAGTGCTTGAGGGGAGCCCTTATCAGCATGGTCCCGGAGAGTATCCAGGACTGCCAATATGACAGTGTTGGTAGAATGGGCTGGCCGAAACCCTGCCTGGTGAGGATCAAGGTATTTGGATTCCTCCAGAAAATTAGATAGACTATTAGCTACGAGGGCCTCCAATATCTTTGCAAAAAACGGGAGCAGGAAGATCAGACGGTAATTGGATAAAAGCGTGGGATCATCTCCTAATTTCTTTAGCAGAGGTATCACTATGGTTTTCTTAAAAGCCATAGGGACTTGGCCCGATGAAAGAGAATCATTCAGGAGGGTGAGTACAGGACTGGAGAGGGCTGTGAGACAGTCTTTGAATATGTGGGGTGGGCAACAGTCAGACCTTTGCATGAGTTAGTGGCTAGGGTTATTGCACGAGTACAGGGGTACTAACTGCATGATTACAGTGCTGCAAGAAGAGTACATGGTGATTTTATAAGTGTTTGTGTTTTGGCAAATTTGGTAAATACATGCATGGTGCTGGATGGGTGATTGGAAGAGAGCATAGGTACTGACAGGCGGATTGCTGTAGTGCATGTACTACCTGGGTAATTGGAGGAGTGAATCAGTAGTGAATAGGTGGTTAGAGAAATGTATGGGTAGTGCTTGGGTGAATGTAGCAGTGCATGGGTAGTGCTTGGTTGACTTAATCGTACCTGTTTTGAAGTAGATATAAAACTGATTGAAACATTTCTTCACTTCTTTTTTTTGTAATGTAAATTTAAAATATTGTAAACTTTAGTAGTAGGACTCCTGTAAAAGAGAAGAAAGAAATCCTGTTATTTCACATAATTTTATAGTTTTAAGAACACAACATTATTTTACATTTACATAACATATTCAGTTTACCTTTTTTTCTGTCTGCAGATTCTATTGAATTTCACCATACACAGTGATTTCAATTTTGACCATCAGTTGACAGCGGGCAAAAAAATACAATCAATAAGATTGTTAAAAAAACAAATCCGTGTTCACATTATCTACAACAAAATGAACTATCTATTTACATTTTCACAAATTAACAGCCTCATTACCATTGTTTAGAATACAAAGATCAAATATATCAGCACCTTCTTTTGAACACAATTTTCCAAATGCAATATCAAAGAACAGAATCAATAATTCAAAACGTAATTCTCAACATCTTCCCAATATGATGTTTCTAAAAACAATTGCAATAGGGATATCCAAGATAAACTTCTGAATTCATATTGACATCTTCCCAATAGGCCGAATGATGTGTCTGAAATCATTTGTAGTGAAAATGTCCAAAATGTATTCAGTAATTTATGTTGACATCTTCTCAGAATTTTTGCATCAGAAATATTAGATATGAATTTGGTAATTCATAAGGCAACCAACATTTGAACTTTAAATGTGCGTCATTGCAAAGTGTCCATCCTTTATTGCATTTTAAATACACAGTATAGTGTCCAGATGTTAAAGTAGGTCCATCATGGAAAACAATAGCCACTGTCTTCCTGAAATTGACACTTGACCTGCTACATTTTGGTTTCCAATTTTGTTCTATCTGATCTACAACGTTTCAGCATTAAAATGATACATTGGCAACATCTTTCTATAAATAATGTTGAGAACATTTCCGATTTGCACTGAGTACATTCCATATCTTGATTAGCTGATTTCACTAATTAATTGAAACACACTGTTTTGCAATTGGTATTGTCAAATATATGAATCGTTCAATGTTTATTTTAGTGGTAGATGAAAATGGACAGCTGTCACATGTTTGATCCAATCTGTAACGTAGTCCAAACAGATTTTCAACTTGTATTCCTTCATCTTCCAATACTGCAAGCATCAACATAAGAAATTCCTGAGCATCTTTCTGTACATTCTATGTAAATTGTGAAGAACCAGAACATATATCCAGAAGATTCCGCACGCCAGAAGCAGTATGGATATTTGTTTATCAGTTTTTAACTTTTCAAATACATATTGTAACAAAGAAGAAAACAAATTACTTACCTGTAACTTCAGTTATCCAGTATTGGTATCTTTCATAGATTCACATGCCTGAATCATTCCCCATCGCCGAGGCGGGAGTACCACGGTATATAAAAAAGCAGTGCCAAAGGTAAATGATAGTAGTAGTAGGCCTAAGAGAAAGGCCTGAGGCCTAAACTGTAGTAGCCTATCTACCTCATTATGCCAAAAGGACCAAACATTTTGTCCCAACCAATCAGCTTGCAGCACCCTCTAGAACCCCTCGGCAGAGCCAGTTCTCCTCAGATTTTCGTTAGCACAAGTGGGAAATGAGTATCCCAAAATTAGAGAACTGACTCTCCGGGGAGGAGGGTGGGTGCATGTGAATCTATGAAAGATACCAATAATGGATAACTGAAGTTACCGGTAAGTAACTTGTTTTCTTATCCAGTATTGGGGTATCTTTCATAGATTCACATGCCTGAATCAGAGTAGCAAGCAGTATGCCAGGTAAGAGTCGGTTGCGGATGGTGGGAGACTTATACTGATACACTCCAATATACATTATATTTACCAACCAACAAGTGTGAAATAAGTACATTGCTAATGATAAAACATGACTAGGTTCAAAAGAGTAGTCATAGAATATTAATCAGGAAAAGTAACATCACACATAATAGGTAGGCAAATTGAGATATGTCTATATGTTTATAATACACAGATATATTGAAAAGCATATTTTAAAAGCAAATTGAAGGAACACTGGTTACCTGAAGCTGTTCCTATGGAAATAGATGACGTAAGACCGCTTGACCAACTGCCGCATTTCTTGACTTGTCGATTGTAGGCAGTAATGTCTTGTAAACGTGTGGACATTCTTCCATGTCGCAGCACGGCAAATATTTTCTAAAGTCACTCCTGCAAACAATGCTGTAGAAGCCGCTACAGCTCCTGTAGAGTGGGACCTGACATTTCTTTGTAGTGGTCTGTTAGATTTAACATGAAAGAAATGGATTGAGGAGGCTATCCACCTGGAAGTTGTGGCTTTAGTGACCGCTTTCCCCACCGTAGTTTGGCCATAAGTCACGAATAATTGATCTGATTTTCTGAAGTTTTTTGTCCTTTTGAAGATAAAACTTCAAACATTGCTTGACGTCCAAAGATTGCAGTGTTCTTTTCACCGGTGTAGTAGGATTTGGAAAGAAAACTCTTAATTTCACTGGCTCATTTAAATGGAACTGAGAAGGCACTTTGGGTATAAAAGTTGGATTAGTTCGGAGAGTGACATAATCCTGAGAGAAATGCAGGAAGGGCTCTTTTATAGTGAATGCCTGAATTTCCCCAACTCTTCTGGCAGAAGTCAGGGCTAGAAGTAAGGCGACCTTCCGTGTGAGATATTTGAGGTCGGCTTTGTGAATAGGTTCGAATGGGTGCTTCATCAGTTGTGAAAGGATCGTAGAAAGACCAGAGCGAGCCAAATGTATTAGGTAAGGAAGAATTCTTTCTGCAGGAGCTTCAATCGGGTGTAAAGTGTTTGGGATACATCAAGAGCAAAATCGCTTCCATTTAAGATGATAAGTCTTCAATGTGCTTTGGGCTCGCACCTTTTTTAAGATGTCACGGCAATCCTGAGGAATTTGAAGGTGTTGAAATTCTAAGAAGTCAGGAGCCATGCATGTAATTTCAGAGATGGAGGATCTGGGTGAAGTATCTGACCCTCGTTGCGTGATAGCAGTGTTGGAGCCGGGAGAAGTCTGATTGGAGGCTCCTGTGATAGTAACATGAGCTCCTGGAACCAATACTGGCGGGTTCACCTGGGGGCAATTAGGTTGAGACGGCAGCTCTCCAGCTTCATCTTGCGCAACACTCTTGGAATCAACGGGATCGGAGGAAAGGCGTAAGCACAAATCCCTGACCATCGCATGGACAGGGCATTCCCTCTTGATCCCTGTTGAGGGTATCTGCTGCCCTAATATTGGCATTTATTGTTCTGCTGTGTTACAAACAAGTCCAACATTGGTGTATCCCATGTCTGGAACACTTTGTTTAATTGAGTGTTGTCTAATTCCCACTCGTGGCAGTCTGACAAGTATCTGCTGAGCTTGTCCGCTAGGGTATTGTGGAGACCCCTGACATGTTCTGCCTTGAGAGTTATGTTGTGAAGTGTTAGCCATTACCATAACTCCTGAGCTTCCTTTGATAGCGTAGCTGATCTTGTTCCTCCTTGCTTGTTCACATAACACATGCTGGTGGTATTGTCCGTGCGGACCAGGACTGAAGATCCTGCAATTCTGGGAAGGAACACCTGTAAGGATAGAAAGATGGCTCTCAATTCTAGAGTGTTGATGTGACATTGTCTGTATTTCTGAGACCACTTGCCCTGCACTTGTAAATCTTGGAGATAACCTCCCCATCCTTCCATGGACGCATCCGTTGTCAGAACGAAGTCTGGAGGAATTTGCATGAATGTGAGCCCTTGCTTCAGATTGTGCAGTTGCGCCCACCATTGAAGAGCATCCACCATGCGTGGGGTGACTTTGATGATGTCATTGAAAGAGCCTGTCGCTTGTTCCCACTGAAGATGTAGCTCTTCCTGTAGAAGTCGCATCTTCAGACGTGCTAGTGGGATGAGATTTATGGCTGAGGAAAACTTTCCCAGGAGTGAACAGGCAAACAGAAAGTGACTTTATTTTTGACACTTGAATTGTTAATTTCTGCAGATGGAGTTGTCTTTCTTGAGACTAGAATGCTTTGCATTGCATTGTGTCTAGACGAGCACCCAAGAAAGGCAGGATCCTTTGCGGAAGCAATTGAGATTTGTTTGTGTTCATAGTGAGACCCAGGGATGCAAAGAGATTGCGACACGCTGTTATGTCGTTCTGTACCCTGTTCTTTAAAGGACCTTTGATTAGCCAATCGTCCAAGTACGGGAAGACCTGTATTCCCAAAGAAGGTAATGCTGTCGCTACTGGAGCCAGGCACTTTGTAAAAATCCTTGGAGCCGATTTGAGGCCAAATGGGAGCACTTTGAACAGGTAGTGGGCGCCAGCCACAGTGAATCGGAGATACTTTCGATGTTTCAGATGGATTGGGATGTGAAAGTATGCGTCTTCCATGTCCAAAGAAGCCATCAAATCTCCCTTGTTCAGGCAGCTTAGAATCTCTGAATCAGTGACCATGCAAAACCCCTGTTTTTTGAGATACCTGTTGAGATTGCGCAGGTCCAGGATCGGTCGCCATTCCCCTGATTTCTTCTTTATGAGGAAAAAACGGGAATAGAAGCCTGTCCGTCTCTGATGAACTAGAACTTTTACTATAGCGTTCTTGAGGAACATTGAGTGAACCTTCTTGAACAATAAGTGAAGACGAGGGGGAGGGGGTCCAATGGGCGGAGTCGTTGGTGGTTTGGTGACAAACTCTAGGGTGTATCCATGTCGAACGAGGTCTAGCACCCATTGGTCAGAGGTAATCTGTTGCCACTGGTGTAGAAAACAAGATATTTTTGCACCCACAGGGAGGGAAGGAAATATGGATGGCGCCGGCTGATCTCACTGCTTTCCGTGAGTATCTCGCCCTTGATTGTTAGAGCTTTTTCGGCCTCCTTGGTGAGAGAAACTAGCCGTACCAGATTGGCGGTAGGAGGATTGATAATTCTGCCAGTATTGAGGCTGATATTGTCTGTTTTGTTGATAATAACTTCCTCTAGAGGAGTATCCTCACCCTCTAGCGCCTCTAAAAGATCCTCGCTTGTACTGCAGGGAACCCAGAAATCTTGCGGTATCAGTGTTCGTTTTGATTGCCTGAAGGGCTTCGTCTATATGTTTTCCAAATAAAGACTCGCCATCGTAGGCCATATCCAAAATCTTTAGTTGGACCTCAGGCCGGAAGGGGGTAGCCTTTAGCCAGCACAGACACCTGAGAACTGCAGCCCCAGCTAGTTCTCTAAAATTTGTATTCGCAATATCCAAGGCGCTGTCAATAGTTTCTGCAGCTGCACGCTCCCCTTCCATCAAGATCTTCCGAGCCTCTTGACGTTTATCCTCTGGGATTAGGTCAATCAGGTCAGCCATGGCTGACCACATTTGGCGATCATAACGTCCTCTGATCGCCAAAGAATTTGCTGCTCTGATTGAGGCGGCAGCCATGGTTGAGAACTTTTTACCAATAAGGTCCAGATGACGTCCCTCTTTATCTGGTAGCATAGTGATAGGAGTGGCTGGGTTTTTTGATCTTTGTTGTGCGGCCTGTGAAATGACCGAATCTGGCCGCGGATGTCCAATAAGGCAGCAAGGGCAACCTAACGGAGCACAATATTTTTTATCAATCCGTGGAAGCACGGCAGGCACAGAAGCAGGATTTTTCATTACCTTGATGCCGTCCTTCTATATGTAGTCTATTATTGGAATGGCCCTGGACACTTTTCTACTTTCTTCTTTGAAATCGTGAAGAAAGCACTCCGATTGTTCCACTGTTACTGGTAGTTGAAACCTACCCGCAGTTTGCTGCATAAGATTATGAAACCCATCCATGTCTACTGGTCATGAGTCTGAAGTTTGTGGAGTTGGTGGAGACGGCATGGGGATAACATAAGTATCCCACGGATCAAAAGGAGGATTATCTGGTAATTCGCCCTCTTCTACTTCTTCATCCGAAGAAGTATCCAGAGTTTGAGAAGGCAAAATAGGCTGTTGAGGTTCCGTGACTGCAGACATAGGTGCTGGAATTTCAGGCAGAGGAATAGGGTCCGGAATTGCCGCAGGCTGAGGTGGGGAAATGACCTGCTGTGGTGGAAAGCATTGTCTATAATCTGTTAACATGGCTTGTAAATCCTGGATGAGGCTCGGTGGCAAATGGCTGGACTCTGAAGCCCGAGACTGCCTCTTGTATCCTGTACGATGAGGAACCACAATGTCCTCCTGATAGTAATGCTCAGTGTACTCGTCATCCTCCCCATCATTGACACTTAATGTTTAATTCCAAAGGATGGTGAGCTAGCCCAAAAGCTCCTTCGTTGTCATCATCATCATAGCCATCCTCCTTTTCATGAGTATAAGTCTCGAGGAAGTGAGATGGCGTAAGCGGTGAAATATAAGAACATTCTTGTCTTTGAAAAGATCTAAGTTGGAAAGCCTTTGAAGAGACAGGCAAAGAATATGCTTGTGTTGCTACTGGAGGCTTTGTAGAAGCAGTGTCCATTGTCGTCCGTGGTACGGTAGACAATGGAGACAGAGAAGTCTGAGTTGCTGTCAAAGGGCTCTTGATGGTGGTCGTCGTCGCTGATTTTGTCGACGGAACAATCGTCGACAGATTCGACGTCGATGGAATCATCATCGACAGACTCGACGTCAACTGGGCTCTCGTCAATGTTGAGTCCATCGACGAGAGCCCAGTTGACGTCGAGTCCGTCAACGATGATTCCATCGACGTCGAATCCGTCGACGATGGTTCCGTCGACAAAACCATCATTGACGGGCTCGACGTCGATGGAATCATCGTCAACGGACTTGACTTCTTCGTCGACGGGACGGCCGTCGACGGCACCATAGATGTCTTCGTCGACGACAGAGGCTTCCTTGACGGTACCTTCATTGACGAGTGTTTTGACTTTGACGACGAGGCTGTCGTCGACGGATCAGCGACGATGGTTCTCTTTGCCACAATGGAAATCCTAGTTGACAGGATAGGAGAGGTGAAAGCTCTAGTAGAAATTGTCGCCGTCTACGAAGGAGCTGAAGAAGTGACGGAGATGGTCGTCATAGGAAAAGCTGAAGAGACAGAGAAGCTTTTACTCACAGTTTTATGCTTTTTAGAGTCCTTGAGAGCAGAAGCTTCAGAGAAAGATGATGGAGATCTCTGAGAAGAACCAGAAGTGGAGTGGGAGGTTTTGATATGTTGTCTCCCCTCACTTGATGAACCATCTTGAGACCTTGCTCTCTTACTGGAGGTTGAAGCTTTGTCAGCACCATCAGCAGAAGAAAATTTGAGCCATAAAAGGACTCTGGCCTCCCTATCCCTTAAGGTCTTAGAAGGGAAGGTGCGGCAGATCTTACAATTTTTTGCCTCATGCTTTGGGTAGAGGCAATAAATACAGTCCTTATGTTGATCATCAACATGGACTCTTTTCTTGTCGCATGTTCTGCAAGGTCTGAACAAGGCCTTCTTGTCAGACATCCTGAAGGATAGAAAAATGAGTTGAAACTCAGGGAGACTCCCTTCTACACGACGTGCGGTGAAAATCTGAGGAGAACTGGTTCTGCAGAGAGGGTTCTAGAGGGTGCTGCAAGCTGATTGGTTGGGACAAAATGTTTGGTCCTTTTGGCATAATGAGGTAGATAGGCTACTACAGTTTAGGCCTCAGGCCTTTCTCTTAGGACTACTACTACTATAATTTACCTTTGGAACTGCTTTTTTGTATACTGTGGGACTCCCGCCTCGGCGACGGGGAATGATTCAGGCATGTGAATCTATGAAAGATACCCCAATACTGGATAACAGAATCTTTTTTCTCGATTTTCCATAATTGCATGCTGTAGATTTTCTAAAAAAAAACATAACGTTCACGATTACATTAACATAACAGTTGATACCTGAACTATTTTCTAACTGATATCCTACAATAGTAGCAACCATGCCCACTTCCATTTTCTTTCCAGCCTCATGATTCTTTTCAGTTCTTTTCTTCTTTGTAACCTCACTAGAATGTTTCTCATATTTTCGTTTTGGACGTATCAAATGTTTTTGATAAATTAGATATTCACCTAAGTTAGAAGCATAGAGTCTTCTTAACCTATTGTACTCTTTTACACAATTTACATCTGCACTAACTTGTTCCTGATCAAAATCAATTAAATAAAATCCAGATAATGTCCTTACTCGAGACAATGCAACATATGCCAGACACTCTTTAAACACAAAACTTCCAATATTTACGAAAGCACTGTCAACACTTAAACCTTGAGTTTTATGAATGGTCATTGCATATGGTAAACAAACAGGAAACTGTTTTCTACAAACATACAAATCTTTTACAAGCAAGAAACGAACATCACAACGTGCAATCTGTTTCACCTCTTCAATCTGATCAAATGTAATCTTAAAAAATTCAATTCCATCTCTATTTGGATAACTAACAACTTTCCCCATTGCTCCATTTACTAAACCTTTCTCAACATCTAAATCATCCTGTAATTACTGATATATATAAGGTCTTTTCTAAACCAGTAGTTTTAAGATATTGGGTTTTCCAAAGAATCTAATTTTAACTGTAATTTCTCTGACAGAAGAATAGTTGCTCCTTCATGTTCTATTTTATCAGTGGCTACCATTTTCATTATCGGTTGTTTCTCCAGGTTCAACAGTTCTTCATTGAATGTAGAGCATTCTTTCAGTGCTGGCATAAGGTAAATTATAGACTTCTTTTCTGCAGTTGTTTGGTAGATTGTTTCAGGTGCAATATTTTCCTTTGGAAACAAGTTTGTTAGTAGCCGACTTTCTAAAGCTCCTTTGACATCCTTTGTTAAGATACCAATTCTATTATTTTGAAGATTGTTTCCATAATCTTTGTCATTTGATTGCCGCATGTTCTTAATAAGTTCTTTATACTGAAAATAACTCCAAATGTTGACATTTCCAAAACTTCCTAATCATTTTTTAGTGTCTTCATGAAGAAGGGTCTTAAAAACTGGTTGGCCTTTCACAGGAGTGAGTTGTAGTAGATCCCCCAAATAAAACATCGTAATTTTTAAATCTGCTGCATTCTCAAATGTACAAACGCAAGCATTACATTTGAAACCATGCTTACCTCATCAATTATCAGAAGTTTCATTTTCTTCAGTACTCTTGAAACTTTGAAACAAGCTTCTCCAGATAGCTTGTGATATTCCAAATTATTTTCATGTTCTACTGGTAACATAAGTAAACAATGTAATGTAATCCCTTTGATATTGTGTGCTGCTGATCCATTTGGAGTAGTTTTGCACTCTGTGGTGTGTCAGGCACCTCCAGGCCTTACCTGCCATTGGGTAGGTTCACATTCCTTGGTCACCTACCGTTCTTGCACATACCTGCTCCATGCCTGTCCTCACATCCTGCTATTGCAAGATCATTGTCTCTGTGGCATCTGTGGGTCTTCAGGTGTGGCTCTTGGCTGGGTTCCCTTTCATGCTGTGGGTAGTCGTCCTGCTTAGCACCAGCAAAAGGCAGGTGTTAAATCCCTGCTGCTATCGCGGCTTATCGCCTGTTTTAGTGGCGCATCGCAGATCTGGCATTTCATTCTGAAAGTGGTGTTGTGGTTTTTTCGTGTGTTTTTGCACGGGAATGCCTACTCTGCATCTCATTAGGTTTAGTTGGTGGTGCCCACCGTGGGGATACAATTTGGGGCAGTAATCGCGGAAATACTGGCGATGTACCTCGGTTTGCACCAGCTTGTGAATGCTGTGTTAAATCTATCTCCATTTTTGGTGCGGTAAGGTGGGGATAAATCAGAGTTAAGTCTTTGTGAATATCCCCCTCAGTCGTAAAGGGACCCCCAGTAAGAGTAGCAGCAGGCCAAGATTGGAGACCTTAGGCAAGTACTTGTACTCTCACAGCGCAAACTCGACCCGAAGGTATTAAAGCGCTTTACACATGCAACCAGTGACATTACAGGTGGACACATTCACTTTTTGTAGGCACCGGTGGAGGAAGTGATTTGCCCAGAATCACATGATGTTCTGCCAGTATAAAGCCCAGATGTCAACATACCAGTTTAACTAAACCATAGTCAACTAATACCCCGGAACCTTAAAGGGTGCTCAGATTCTGAAGCACAACAACCCTAGAAATGGTACTAAGCGCTATATAAATGCAAACGGTATAACAGTCAAAACTGTGGGCAAACATCCTTTACACCTAGGGCCATATCTCTATCTCCTCCCACTACATATGGTGATTTATCTTGATTTGTACAAAAAAAAGCATTTGCAATGCAATCGGTCTCGCCTTTGAGACCTTATATGTATTTAGCTATGCAGCACAGTAGCCTGGGAGCTGAAACATCTAATGTTCTTTAACATGGAGAGAAAGTAAGCAAACTGCATGACACACCAGGTATGGAAACACATGGAGAGAAATATTGCCTTTCAGCTGGAAATGGTACAGTCTAAAGCTTTGTTTTTAATGTAAAAGTCAGTGATGGAAATTAAGTTAAGGTGAGTGAGATAAGAGACCAGTGAAAGACAAAGAAGGAGAGATGCCAGAGAGGGGGGAAGAAAGATTTCAACTGGCTGAGTGGCATTACCCTAATTGCTATAAACCGAGGGAGGTGGCTGGGGACAATGACTTCCTTCCCAGTCCATCAATGAACCAAGCCTGCTCACAATTGCCTTTCAGCAATTCAGGTAGGAGGATAAACACAACATTTGCGCTCCGACCCTGCATGACCACCTCTTCATATGACTGCTTTCATTCACCTTCCCTTCGAAAAATCTAATCTGTGTTTAAACGGGTGCCAATATGTATTACTCAGCCTTAACTGCTGCTAGACAAGCTCTGCATCTGGGTACTGCCGACATGTTTGCCACCTTTAAAAAGTATTGATTACAACTGGGGAAAATTGACCGCAGTAGAAACACTGCAAAAAAAAATGAAGCGCCAAAGCCATTCTTAAAGTAAAAGCGCAACATGGTGCGCTATAAAAAAAAGATGTGTTTGTGAAATTCACAAACAATGTTTTTTGGGGGGGGATAAAAGCTCCCCATTGCCGCTCTTTCTATTTAATGGCAATGCACAACTTTCTCTAGAAGGGGCTCGTGTAAAGGAACAGAGTTGCAGTCTAAAGAAATAACAAGCATTTACAATGCAGTAATACCTCTTATTTCCTTGGCCGGCAACTCTGTTTCTTTAGACACGGCTCATCTATAGAAACAGGCACAACCGCCATTAACAGCAAAGCATGGAATGGGCGCTTATAAATAAAGAAAAGAAAAAAGTCTGTAAACCAAGAGATAAAAATCTACAGTGTAAGGAAACTGTAGTTGGCAGGTGCTCCTCGCATACAAACGGAATTGATGTATGGGCAGCACTGGCCAATAAGGAGCCAGGAAAAAATAGCAATAGAGTTTATAACCAATGGCAAGCAGCAGCTGTAATTACACTCTGTAGAGTGATTACAGCAGGTCTTGCAGACAGCACATGCGCACAGATGCTCGACCTAAAAAGGCAGCAAAAACTATACTATTGTTCTCTCACGCTGAAATGGTACACACTATTCACAACTCTGTTACTTCTTATTCTGACAGAAAACATCCTACTTTGGAATCTCCATAAGTGGAGTGCTGACCCGCAGTGGTCTGATTGCTCAGCCATTTTGCGTACACTATTTAGCTCTCGTCTATAAGCGGGACCTCGTGTGGACTCTTCTGAAACCTATAGCAGGTGTGTAGTTTTTCCAGTAACAATGGCAGACCGGAGCATGCACCCTTGGCCATTTTGGGCAAGACAGCCTCAGGCACACCCGTGGTCACAGCCCACCAGCAGCCTTGATCATGCCGCCATGCCAAGGCAGAACTGAGCTACGTTACTGTAACACAACCGGCACTGCAGGCAGCTGATCTCACACTCCCGCTAAAGAGCAAATAATTTGTAAAAGTTAATATTAACATTCATGGTTGGATGCAGCAAGCACTGTCTTCCTTACGTGCGAGGACTCAGTCCGTGAGCAATGGCAATACAGGTTTATAGCAGCAGCAAGCCTTATAGCCACCCGCTTCCTCAGAGTCCTGTCCTGTGGTGACCGTCCTGACTTCTCCGAAGCGGTCGCTCCTCACACTGCTCCCTGATCTATCACTGGTATTGTAGTGCTTGCTGCCAGACTGCTGATTGCCATTAGTTTCAATTGCTCATTTTATCGTTACCATAGTGCTTTGCTGATAGACTGCTCTTGAATTTTTACCATAGCGCTTTGCTGATAGACTGCTCTTGAATTTTTAGTGAACTGTGCACTGCTCACTTTGCCTGCTTTGGCCATAGAATTCATTTGCTCATTTCTTCGTTATCATAGCGCTTTACTGATAGACTTTTGAATTGTTACTGATCTGTGCTCTGCTCGCTTTGCCTGCTTTGTTATTTGTGCCTGATTGTGCCGGTGCCACTGCCCAGTTAATCTTGTCCTCTTTCGCTTTTGGCTTGCTGCCATTTTGTTGTTTGTTGTTGTGCCTCCCAGCCCGGCGCTCCACCCCGCTCCCGCCTCCCAGCTGCTCCTTCCTCCCACTGAAACTTAAGGCCCTACACGATCGTCCAAGCGATGTGACCGTCCTGACTTCTCAGAAGCGGTCGCTCCTCACGCTGCTCCCTGATCTATCACTGGTATCGTAGCGCTTGCTGCCAGACTGCTGATTGCCATTAGTTTCAATTGCTCATTTCATGGTTACCATAGCGCTTTGCTGATAGACTGCTCTTGAATTTTTACCATAGAGCTTTGCTGATAGACTGCTCTTGAATTTTTAACATAGCGCTTTGCTGATAGACTGCTCTTGAATTTTTAGTGAACTGTGCACTGCTCGCTTTGCCTGCTTTGGCCATAGAATTCATTTGCTCATTTCTTCGTTATCATAGCGCTTTACTGATAGACTTTTGAATTGTTACTGATCTGTGCTCTGCTCGCTTTGCCTGCTTTGTTATTTGTGCCTGATTGTGCCGGTGCCACTGCCCAGTTAATCTTGTCCTCTTTCGCTTTTGGCTTGCTGCCATTTTGTTGTTTGTTGTTGTGCCTCCCAGCCCGGCTCTCCACCCCGCTCCCGCCTCCCAGCTGCTCCTTCCTCCCACTGAAACTTAAGGCCCTACACGATCGTCCAAGCGATGTGACCGTCCTGACTTCTCAGAAGCGGTCGCTCCTCACGCTGCTCCCTGATCTATCACTGGTATCGTAGCGCTTGCTGCCAGACTGCTGATTGCCATTAGTTTCAATTGCTCATTTCATGGTTACCATAGCGCTTTGCTGATAGACTGCTCTTGAATTTTTACCATAGAGCTTTGCTGATAGACTGCTCTTGAATTTTTACCATAGCGCTTTGCTGATAGACTGCTCTTGAATTTTTAGTGAACTGTGCACTGCTCGCTTTGCCTGCTTTGGCCATATAATTCATTTGCTCATTTCTTCGTTATCATAGCGCTTTACTGATAGACTTTTGAATTGTTACTGAACTGTGCTCTGCTCGCTTTGCCTGCTTTGTTATTTGTGCCTGATTGTGCCGGTGCCACTGCCCAGTTAATCTCGTCCTCTTTCGCTTTTGGCTTGCTGCCATTTTGTTGTTTGTTGTTGTGCCTCCCAGCCCGGCTCTCCACCCCGCTCCCGCCTCCCAGCTGTTCCTCCCTCGCTCCGCCCCCCCTACCATCCACTTATGTCTGATGCACTAGCGCGCAGCGTTCACGCGCAGCGGACGCGCCCCATGCGCGCCGAAGGCGCGCCAAAGGTAAGCCCGTCTACGCCCGTCCGCGCCTGGACCGCGCCCAGCGCCAGTCCCCCTGGCCCACGCAAAATCCACTCCACCCGCATAACATACGATGCCGCCACCCTCTCAGCCCTTAACCCCGGCCGATCACCAAACTGCCACCAAGCCGCCCCAGGGCACACCCATGGACCCTTCACCTGCCACTCCTGCAAGTTCGACTGCATCAGAACCCACACCAAATCCTCTAACTCCAAACAGAGCTTCGACACTAACCATCTGAAGTGCATACTACTCAAGACCCGCACGGTCCACAGACACGCCATTGACCTTTAGAACCTACTCGACACCACATCACCGGACGTCACCTCTCTTACAGAAACATGGATGAACGCCTCATCAGCACCCGACATCACCATAGCCATCCCGGACGACTACAAGATCATCCGTAAGGACCGCATCAACCAAACAGGAGGAGGCATAGCCATCGTCCATTAGAACACCATCCGCATCACGACGCAGAAACTGGAACAAAATTACCTCCGACCAACTCTTCACATCGCTCCACCAAAACCCTCCTGCAAAATCATCAGACCCAAACCTTGCAGCCACCAACCTCACACAATGGATCTCCCACAGTGCTGACGAATTAGCACCCTTGAAAAAACAGCAACTCAAGCAAGGTAGCAAAAAAGCCCCCTGGTTCAACGATGACCTTAAGAAATCCAAGAAGTTCTGTCGCACCCTCGAGAAAGCCTGGAGAAAAAACCCAAACACTGACAACCTGGCCACCTTCAAGAACGCCACCCGCAAACACCACCAACTGATCCGATCCACCAATAAATCAGCATTCAAGGACCGACTCGACAACAACGCCCACAACAGCAAGGAACTATTCAACATCGTCAAAGAATTTACCAACCCCACTGCCGGCACCAACGACATCACACCCTCCCAAGACCTCTGCGACTCCCTAGCCTCATTCTTCCACAACAAAATCGCTGACATACATAACAGCTTTGAAAACCTGTCGGAAGACCAGTCCACCCCACCCACCCCCGAACCAAAACCCCTCCCTAACAACCTTTGCGCCTGGAACCCAATCACCACTGAAGACATCATCCGCCTGATGAACTCCATCCACTCAGGATCGCCAACCGACCCATGTCCCCACCACATTTTCAACAAAGCAGACTCCATTATCGCACCCCATCTCCGAGACGTCATCAACTGCTCCCTCAATGCCGCTACCTTCCCGGAAAGCTGGAAACATGCCGAACTCAGCGCCCTTCTGAAGAAACCCACAGCAGACCCCACTGAACTTAAGAACTACCGCCCCATCTCGATCCTCCCATTCCCTGCCAAAGTAATTGAGAAAGCCGTCAACAATCAGCTCGCCGCCTTCCTCGAATCCAACAAATCCCTCGACCCTTCACAGTCCAGCTTCCGAGCCAAACACAGCACCGAGACCGCCCTCATCGCAGCAACAGACGACATTCAAACTCTACTAGACAACGGAGAAACAGCTGCCCTCATCCTACTTGACCTCTCCGCAGCCTTCAACACTGTCTGTCATAGCACCCTTATACAACGCCTCAGCAACGTCGGAATACAAGGAATAGCATTGGACTGGATCATCTCGTTCCTCACCGGGAGTCCACCTCCCCCTTTCAAATCGGAAGCCACTGAAGTCATCTGCGGCGTTCCACAAGGATCATCACTCAGCCCCACCCTCTTCAACGTATACATAAGTCCCCTCGCATCCATTGCGCGCCAGCACAACCTCAACATCATCTCCTACGCAGACGACACCCAGCTGATCCTCTCCCTCACCAAAGACCCAAACACCGCCAAAACCAACCTACACGAAGGGATGAAAGAAGTAGCCGAGTGGATGAAGAACAGTCGCTTAAAACTGAACTCGGACAAAACGGAAGTCCTCATCTTAGGTTCATCCCCCTCCGCCTGGGATGACTCTTGGTGGCCACCGGCCCTGGGAAACTCACCCATACCTACGGACCACGCACGTAACCTGGGCTTCATCCTGGACTCCTCCCTCTCGATGACCAGACAAGTCAACGCCGTCTTATCATCATGCTTCAACATCCTACGTATGCTCAAAAAAATCTTCCGTTGGGTCCCCACCGAAACAAGAAAGACAGTCACCCACGCACTGGTCACAAGCCGACTGGACTACGGAAACACCCTTTACGCCGGAACCACAGCCAAACTACAGAAAAAACTTCAACGCATCTAAAACGCCTCAGCCAGACTCATACTAGACATCCCCCGCCAAGCCCACATTTCCGGTCACCTGAAAGACCTCCACTGGCTCCCCGTCAACAAGAGAATAACGTTCCGTCTCCCCACCCACGCACACAAAGCCCTCTATGACCTAGGACCCGAATACCTCAACACGCGCCTGTCCTTTTACAACCCCACCCGCCAACTACGATCGTCCAATCAAGCCCTTGCCGCAATTCCTCGCATCCATAGATCCTCCATGGGGGGAAGATCCTTCTCCTACTTAGCGGCCAAAACCTGGAATTCTATCCCCACCCCCTCCGCCTTACACAGAACCACCTCTCCTTCAGAAAACAACTAAAAACTTGGAGTAAAGCACCCCCCTACATCAAGTGCCTTGAGACCCTCTGGGTGAGTAGTGCGCTATACAAATGCTAAACTTGAAACTTGAACTTGGCCGCTGCAACAGTTACTCCGCCGGCAATTTGCGTCAGGGTCATCATTCTTATTTTAAATTTATTGCAGCCTGTAGCCATGCGAGAAGCGGCACGCTGCCACGATTTGCCGCTCCTACTATGAAGTGAACTCAGTCTGAGCTGCGCCATGGGGGAATCTCCTTCTATATTGATACATTGTAGCAGTCAGCTGCTGCTAGCTCAGCCAGCCGAGCACCAAAGCCTGCGAAAGCAGCACATAATGCCATGGCGCATTGGCAGTTACTCCACCAGCTTTAGTTTAGCAGTAGGCAGAACTATGAAATGTGTTAGTCTAAAGCCTGATGCGTGATACTTGGCAGGACTGAGAGCACAGTGGCACTTTTCTCATGCTGCAAACACTCGGTTAGCAACAACCGCACCGGACTCTCCCGGGTTCCTAAAAAGGAGAGGGGTGGGCCAACTGCATACATGTTAACGATTTAGAAGTGGAAAATATTCGGAAGAATGCAACTCCCTCATTGACTTCTATTAAAGCAGGGGTAATTTGAGGCGGGGAGAGGCAGAATAAAGCAATTCTAGTCTTCGCAAATTGGAAATCTACCACCTAATTTGGGTCTATTGGCATGCATGTCACTGGAGCCACCAGTACGAATTAACCACAGACTGAATTCTGTGCAGACATCCCAAATTATGTCACCAGGACACTGAAGCCTGGCCCTCCATAATAGTATCTGTGAGGCCCTGTGTTACTCCCTTGGTGCTAAAGTGTAGTGCAACCTATGTAATGGGGTTTTGACATAAAATGGCAAAAATAGCTTTAATTTACCTGTCTTCAACCTGAAATTGCCTCTGATTCAATGCATGTCAATAGGGAAAATGCATTCTGCCCTTGTTTTTTCAAAATCTCCCACTTTCCCCTTGTGAAATGTTGGCATGTATCCATTTGCATATTTTACACTAGATCATATTATCAACTGAATGATAAGGAAGGATGTCTCCACTGGCAGACAGCAGCCTTGGCACGTACCCTGGGGCATTTTAAAGGTTTTGGGGGGCTCAGGACCACAGGTATTTTGAGGGCCCCTGTTCATTACAACTTTGAATTTATGATCCAGTTTCAGCTCTTTCATGCCCTCTTTGGCCAGGTCACTGAGAGTGCACAGGCACACTCATCCAAATTATGAATGTGTTTACATCTAATAATCAGGGATTGTGATGTGTATTTTCAATATTGTAACACAGCAGCAGCTCACTAATATTACTGCAAATCACCTTTGTGATGAAAGCGTGGCTTCGTCTTGCTGCAAGATGGCCTCACCTCAAGTGGGCTCTGCCTGCAGAGCGACTGAATCCAGTAGAATCTGCTGGCATGTGGACTAATCCTCTTAAAAGGGTGATTAATACCCCAGACAATTAGCGGGATACACCGGCTCAGCAAGAACCCAGTAGCCCACATGTCGCTATCGTCAGCTGAGGAGTGGGGACGGCCTACCATGCGGCCTACTTAGAAGGCGGGTAGTTGAAAGCTGCCTATGAGGTGGCGGAGGACTCACCCGTAGCAGATCCTGTTCACGAGCCCACGGGAGTCGAGCAGCCTCCTTGCCTGCTGGACCGCGGTGGACTTCAGAAGGGGTGAAACCACAGGAACCAGTTGCTGTGGCCAGGGCTGGCCATGCTTAGAGGCAGCATGCGGAGCGCCACTACGGGCGGATTGGCCGAGAACCGAGTGGGCGAAAGGTGCGGGCCAGTTAAAGGAGACCTGCTGACCCAGGAAGCTGTGGCTGCGGCATCCAGGCATTGAGGAAGCGGAAATGAGGCAGAGCATTGTGAGTGCAGGCCATTGTGCAGCAGTCAGAGAGAAGCGCAGTGGATCTGATGGGGGCTGAAGGTATGAGAGACTCCAGCTGGGGCGAGGGGGGGGGCAGGGATAGAACACAGTGGCATAGGAGGGCCCCTGGAGGCTGACCATTGACTCTTTGGTGGCCTCTTGAAGTGGTGCCCCCCTCCCCTCTGTCCTACCTTTGAAACACCGTAGCCTGGGTTCACCTCGAGGGTGCTGAACACCACCAGACCTGCCCGCTAAGCAGCGGGGGTGGAGGACTCCGAACCTGGCAGCACCCCAGCTCAAAATCAAGCATGGGCCCCTGGGCACCTAATTACAGAAACTGGTCCCTTGCCTGAGGCTCCTTCACACTGAACGCTGATAATCAGAGGTGGGGCACTTGAAGCACAATTCACCATCACCTGTGAAAGGCCCTACCTGACCTGATACGCAGAGCTGGACGGCTATTGCAATGCAGACCTGCCTGTGTGTCCTGCTTCTAGCCGCCTTGTTGGTCCTCGTAAATAAGGCTTGCCGTTGAGTTCACTTGGGATGGTGAAAACGGCATGGTGGCCCCTCCCGAGCTTACAAAGAAACCTGTGGTGATCGTAGGGGCACTATACTGAGAAGCATCTGTAACAATAGGCAAGTCTGATGCTAAGGAACCCAAGCTTACATTTGAAGGACGGCGCCACACCAGGCAGTGCGGACCGTCGCAGGACGTGAAGGGACAGGCCTTGCAAATGGAGGACACCGGAACCCCTGATGAGGATATTCGCTCACTCCTCTTGGATGTAAAGACCAGCTTAAAGACTATCAACTCCAAACTGGATCTTCCCACTGCCCGCTTGGACCAGGTTAAGCAACGGGTTAATATGCACGGCACACGTATAAACCACCTGGAAACAAGGGTATCGAATGCCGAAGACAGAATAGTGGAAGACTGACAACGGCTGTTCAAAATGGAGGTCATAAAAGCTAAAAGTTAAGAATTGGAATCACGTTCTCAAAGAAACAACCTCCTTATTACAAGGGTCCGGAGTCTACTGCCATCTCTAGGATCTAGAAGCCTTGTTGCGCTAGCTATTTGTAACTGACCTGCTCGCTTTTATTATTGTCGAGAGAGCACATTGATCACTCAGAATGAGACCACCACCTAAATCCCTGGCCCACCCCTTAATAGTTCTCCTATTGAACTATCGAGATCGCGACACGATACTCTGACATGCAAGGGAACGCAGGGAGGTACGGCATTAGGGCAATGTCCTCTCCTTCTCTCTGGATTTTACCTTGGCGGTGCAGGCTGTGAGTAGGGAGGGCAACACACACTTCGGTAACTTGGAGAGCCCTATGCTCTTCTATACCTTGCCATCTACTGGTTTCGCACAATGGGAAAATGCATTTCTTTACTGATCCTGCGGCAGTGGTAAAACTCGCCAAATAACTCAGCAAAGGCAAGCGTGCCTCATCCAAATCTCTCCGTTCGGATGAAGTCTGAACCAGTGAAAATGACTAGGCACACCTGCGGCTGTCTGCTCTCGTCCCATTCCTCCCCCCAAAGGAAATTGAACTTGAATGATAGTATTGTTGAATTCTGGTACTCTTTGGTTACAAGAAATGCATTATGTATCCAGATAGCTGTCACACTTGTGATCTATCTGTCCTCCGTGAAAATTCTCGCTTGCCCTCCCTAGTCCTTGAAACGGGCTTGCCCGCCTGGTTTGCCTATGGCCCCATGAGATAATTCCTATATCTAGTTATGCTGTTCTTGATTTCGGGTTGTGGGAGATAGGTGGAACTGATAACTGCTGTGACCTTCTGTCCTTTATATTCGACTGACTTGTACACACCAGTGACACAAGAGGCCCTCCTACACACAGGTAGGATGAGCACTGATAACCACACCTGTACCCAGCTTTGATGGCCAGAGTTAATCGTCTGACTTGGAATGTACGTGACCGTAACAACATCCATAAGTCTCTTCTAGTACATGTTTGCCCTTCACGCCACTAGTTTGACGTATGTTTTTTTTAAGAGAAGCATCTAACTCATAGTACTATCTCTAGACTACAGGCTCACCGGTGGGGCAAGATGCACTCCTCAGTGTATTCCAAGTCATCCGTATTGGGGCCATATATCGCCTTCAATATAATTGGCTGTTTGTACATTCTGCCATCCTTATCAATGAGGGAATGTGGGGTATGCACGTGGCAACCCTTTTCTGCATAGTATAGCATAGTATGCAGAAAAGGGTTGCCACGTGCATACCTCACATTCCCTAAAGCAGCCAATTATATTGAAGGCGATATATGGCCCCAACACGGATGACTTGGAATTTTTTTGCCGTGTCTATATACAGATGACAGAGTATGGCCCACGAACAGTATTGTGGGGTGGGGATTTTAATGTGGTACTGGAGAGGCCGCAGGACCGCTTAGGTGCACAATTGCAGCACCTGGAATCCACCAGGGCCCCGAACACATTGATATCAGACAATCGACTTATAGATATGTGGCGACACTCCCACCCGAATGCACAGAAAGGCACTTATTTCTCCTCTTATCATAATACCTGGTCCCTCTTAGATAATTGACTCATGTTCAGAGATGCGCTTGCCGGGAATACATTGGTCACACATCTTCCACATACTCTCTCTGACCATGGGCAGGTGAAGCTGATTCCACAGACTATTCCTCGTGCCCTTTCATGGTGACTGCCTCCAAACGCGCTGCGCAATGGGGGCTTTAGAGAGGACAGCCATCTCCCAATTGTAGACTAGTTAGCGCTGAATGCCGGGTCAGTTGAATCGCCATCTACTTTGTGTCAGGCGTTGAAGGTGGTAATACGGGGAACCTGCATCGAAAACCAATCTGGGGTGCTGCGGGTGATACGTGGCTGACTATGCAGACTGGAGTAGGAGATCCAGGCCCTAGAGGGAGACTATTTCAGAAACCTGTGCCCCACCATACTAGCCAATATTAGAGATAAACTTGCTGCCTATGTGGGGGAGGCCGACACTACCTGGGTAAAGAGAGCCAGGCACGAAGGTACAGCGGGTGGGCTTGCCCAGGGAGTCCACTAACTAGTCTACTGCGCAGACCCTACAACTCTGCCGAACTAAGGGGGGCAACTCCCGACTAGTCTCCTCAACGTCGGAGTGTCTGGAAATTATGTCCATATACTATGCTTAATTGTATACCTCCGGAGCAGAAAGTTATCCAGAGGCACTACAGTGTTTTGTTGATTTCATCCAACTCTTGTGGCTAGACCAGGGGCACAGGGAATATTTAGATGCTCCAATCACACAAGAAGTGATCGCCCAAGTTATTGAGAGCCTGCCAGCAGACAAGGCCCCTGGATTAGATGGATTGACGCCAGCATTTTACAAGAAGTATACCTCCATACTCATCCCACATCTTATAGACATGTACCATTATTTGTTGACTCTGGGAAGGCTCTCGCCTTCACTGAGTGAGGCTGTCATAGTGCCTATCTTAAAACCTGACAAACCTGCTGAACTTTGCGATTCGTTTTGCCCCCTGTCCCTCATAAATACTGACAACAACATTCATGCAAAATTGTTGGCGAACCGCTTGTTGCCCCTTCTGCCCTTCATAGTCCGCACCGGACCTTTCAGGCTTTGTCCCCAGGCATGCCGCATCGCACAACCTCCGTACTATATTTGCGATTATGTACCACATTCACCCTTCTGTTCCAGCAGTAGCCGCTTCGCTAGACGCCATTAAAGCATTTGACACCCTTGAATGGATGTTCCTTTTCCTGTTATTCCGTCACCTGGGGCTGAGCCATAATTTTATCCTGAAAATACAACTCTTGTATTCCTTCCTCATGGCTCGTATTTGAGTCAAAGGAATGCGCCTTGGAACTGATAATGATCATCACGCCACTTGGCAGGGATGCCCCTTATCCCATAGCTCTTATTCGCCATAGCTGTGGAGCCACTGGTAGCCAGACTGCAACAACACCACGCCGAATGGGGCATTGGCTTCCCAGTCCGCTGCCTTGTAGTGTCCATGTACACCGACAATATGGCATTATATATACGAGACCTGCAAGCAAACCTGGAGCCCATGATACGCGAAGTGGTCGGATACTCGGGTAACCAAATAAACTGGTCTGAATTGATCCTTTTTCACTGACGGAAGCGACAAAACCCTACAAAACTGAATATCCCTTGAAATGGGTGACGTAACCTGACATGTATTTGGGCATATGGCTCAGTTGAGACCCGGAGAAGCTATGGAGGGTGAACTATGGTCGCCCCATGGACTGGTTGCAAACACAAATCCAATTATGGATAAAATTACCACTGTCCCTCGCCGGCCGCATAGCCATCATCAAGATGTAATACTTCCGAAATGTTTGCATCTCTTTGTAAACATCCTGATCCCACTAACTGCGCAGTTTTTTAAAAGACTATGATCCAATCTGATCACACTAGCATGGTTATTCCAACAGCCGAGATGATCCTATGAAGGCTTAATGCTGCCGCCCGCGCGTGGCAGTTTGGGAGCGCCAATTAGGCAGCTCTATGCACTATGCGCCCAGGTGCCGTGGCCACAAGCTCCCAAAGCTGAAATCAGCACTATAGAGTGCGTGAGCTGGGCGTGAGATGGCCTTTGCAGGCGAGATGGCCTAAAAATGCTGTATGTGCCTTCTGCCTCTTTGGTAGATAATCCCATATTCCCCCCCGCCATTATAGGATAAGAGCGCAGTCAGATGTGTGGATAACAAGGTATTAAAGTTTTTGAGGACCTGTACCAAGACAGAAATGTCTTCCCTGCTTTGCCGGCATCAATACGCAAATGCCAACGCTCTCAGATACATAGTTGTATTATTATCAATTAAGGGCCACTTGCTGCACAATCCATGACTCATTCCCTGCATCCCCTCCTGTCCCTACAGCGCTAAATTATATACACTCATCGATATCACTGTGCAAATGTATAACCTGGCTATACACACTCACACAGGCTGCCTTCCCAATCAACACTATGAAGGCTCGAATGGCTTGAGAGAGAGACCTACATTCCGATATATCAGGAGTGCAATGGTATTGCTGCTGTGCCATAACTAACCCTGGGCGTAGGACTACGCTACGCTCGCGGAGCATGCGTAGTTTGCGCTACTACGCATCTTTTGCTTGCTCGCGGTCCTCAACAGCAAGTTGCCGATCGTGAGCATGGAAAATACATCCCCCGGTGAGATTCTCAATGTGGGGAGGTATGGTTTCTCATTGCGCGTAGTCGCGTATGCTCACGACCGCTCGCGATGAGAAACTACCAGTCCATGTTGAGGAAGCTGACGCTCAATTACAAATCTATTTGTGCGGCAGAAAACAACCGCTTGAACTGTGCAAGATGCTGTTTACAATGATTGCACAGTGCGGACAAGCATCCGGCACTGTGCAATCAGTGCAAACAGCATTTTCCCTACCGAACTACACAGTTCGGGTAGCTACGCTTAGTTTGCGTAGTGCGAAGTGCACTTCGCGTAGCTACACGTAGCGCTACTATGCAAACTAGGCCCAGGGCTAGCCATAACTAGAAAATTGTCTCCTAACTACAGATTGTGACTAATACATTGAAATTACTTGCAGAGGAGGGCGCTAGGTGGCCTATCCGCCAATTATCCTCTATTTCGGCAGAGAACCTGATGCTATGAGATTGACCGCCGGCTTTTAGCACCTTTTAAAACATCTGGGGCATAAATCGCGGCTCCCCTGGCCTCGGAGATCACTAGGGACTCCCGATCTCTGCTGCCTTCCAGGAGTGATACACCGGAAGACAAGTGCAGCTGTTAATACTACCGGAGTCTAGGGGATTCCACGTGGTCATTGGCCCAGATTTAGCTGGGCCTACTCCCTGTGCAGTTTAACCTATGAAGAAGAGCTACCTGCTGCCTGCGTCTGCACTGGGGCTGCCAATATACCAGGGAAAGCCTTACTGGAGCTGAGTTGAGCTGCTCTCCTTCCGGGACTCTGGACGATGACTGCCTGCCGGTGAGTGCGTGCTGTTTTCTTTCCGCCTTCTCCCGTTGCCTCGCGCACTGTTAACTGGTGCCTGCTCGGGTGCTCCCTCAGAGGTAGCTGCCGCCTGCGGAGTTTCCCTGAGCCGAGTGCCACGCCCCTTCTGCCCCGAGTATTGTGCCTGTTGACACCTGAGACCCTAGAAGAACGGGGCCGGTCCCATTGCCACTACTTGTCAAACCGCTCATTGAGAAATAATTCGCCTCTGATACACACCCAAAGGGGCCTCCGCTGATTGTATGCTCTGAAAAATCGGAATAGCACTACAACCCACCGTATTACAAGGATTGTGGCACCATTTGCATCGGACTGTATATATACTGCATTGCAGATTGACCGCAATCACCGCATCATTCAAGACCTGCCCCATGTTATCCTTGGTAACTGGCGAAATTGCCCGCCACCTGCCTACCCGGGAGACGCGCATCGCCATAGCCCCTGTTGACACTGCCTATTGGGGCCTCATGGTGGAGACCCTGTATAGGGTATCACTGTCTGCCTTGCATACTTTGAGGCGCTCTCCGCAAAGAAGCTGCTTGCCACTGGTCCGCGCCTGATCCCTTTGCCTGTGCACACACAACTTTTAAATTGCCTACACACCTGTGGCAATTGCTCGCCCTACGGAACGATGGGGAAGCCTGATGGCCGACAACCTAGGCTTACCTTTGAAAATAAGAAAATCTCCACCAGATCCACTTCTGCAGACTCTGGGTCAAGCACTGTGGACCAGACCTCGGCACCCTGACCATCCCCTGGAGATGAAGTTAAGACATTGCTCCTGGCCGTTCAGCACAGCCTCTCAGACCTCTCCAGGAAAATGGACACTATGAACACTCGGTTAGATTTTCTGGTTCAGAAAGTTGATAAGCACGATGGCCAGCTGAAAGAAGCCGAGCATCGTATCACTGAGACTGAAGATGTCACCTCGCAAATGCAACAACAGATGTCGCAAATGGATAAACTTCTAAAAATAATTGCGGCCAAGAACGGATACATCGAGGCAAGGAGCCACCGGAACAACATTCGTATCATAGGCATCCCTGAGAGTACCAACACAGGGCGTATGGAGGACTATGTTGAACGTCTCCTAACAACTACCTTTGTTGCGGACTCCTTTTTACCGCATCTGGTGGTGGAGCGTGCTCATCGCTCCCTTGGCCCTCGGCCGCCGCCGGGTGAAACTCCTCGGCCCATCGTCGCTCGGCTTTTGAATTATCGTGACCGCGATGTAGCACTAAAGAAGGCCCGGGAACAGAAACCACTACAATATGACGGCACCAAATTCAGCATTTATCCGGACTTAACTATAGCGGTGCAGAAGGCGTGCCATAAATTTCATCCTGTCAAAAAGAAACTGCGAATAGCCAACATAGAATATGCCCTCATGTATCCTGCACGCCTACGGATCTCGAGACATGGTAAATATATTTTCTGCACAAACCTGCAGCAGGCGGAGGACTTTCTGAAGGCCAGCCAGAGGCAATCCCCACGACGAGAAGACACTTCCCAGACTCCTTCTCCCTCTTTTGGTTGAATAGCAGTTTTGTGTAATTGGCTGCCAGGGAGTACCTCCTTGCCCCTATGTACTTGGCTGGGGAGACTCCCGGTGGGGGCGGAGGAGATTGCCTTGACATCCGTGATACTGAGATCCTGGCTCCGCTCCCGTGCTGAGACTCCTACCCTGCATGATGTTTCCAGACAGATAATTGCCCAGATGGGCTTTGAATGCTACTCATAGCCTTTAATTTCAATCTATATATATTTTTTTTTAAGTTCTTAGGTAGATTTGTACTCTGCATCGCCAAGCACCCATCCCTCCCCTCAGTGTCCTCTTCCGCCAGTCACCCCATGGTGAGTCAGGACTGTGACACAGATAGAGGCATTGGGAATGGGAATGTTTACTGCCCGCTAGCCCCCTTCCCCCCCCCCTTATGAGAGATCCCCTGATCTGTTCTGTTTCTCTAGTTTCTTATGGCAATTGATTGCTATTATTACATTGGGCCTCGTTGGCCCTGTCGGATTGTCGACAATGTTTGCTGGATTCGGGTGGGCAATGTACTACCGGAACATCTGGGGTGCGGTTGTGGGAGGGGGTGGTTTGGGGTTTCATTGACTGCGCTAATATGATCAGTCCGCTGACATTGACAGGAAAAGATGTTGTGATGAGATTGTTTAGCCTTATCGTATTATATCTTGCACAATGCCAGGCGTTCATGTCTATAATCAACAGTGCACTGTTCTTTGAGTGGTTAAGGAGGTTTGGGATAGTATTGATATTAGCAATTTGCTCTGATGCTAATTCACTGTGGTTTTTATCTTTCTCTGTTGCGGGAGGGGGGATGGGAAGGGAATGTTTTGTATTGTTCTGCTACACATTTGATAATTGCAGCCCGACATATCATCTCAGCTAATGCTCCATGTGCCTCATTGTACGTAAGAGGGCACAATACTTATCCATATCGACATACCCACCAAATACAATATTACTCTCTAGCATGACAGCACAACCTGATCGCACATGCATCAAACTGCTCACATGGAATGTCAGGGGCCTCCAAGACCCGCGCAAACGGAGGCCGATATTAGCGTATCTCGACAGGCACCACATAGAAATCGCTATGCTCCAAGAAATCCATATAGACCCTCGGCGCCCCTCCTGCTATGGCAGTAGGTGGGCTTCTGCATGCGCCTTTTTCTCCTACTCGACTTACTCACGAAGCACACTCATATTTGTCAAAAGGAACACACCATTCGTACTGGTTGGCACGTCCAGTGACATGCCTGGCCGCGGCTGCATGCTCTGGGGTACATTGGGCACCCAATCGGTCACGTTTGTCAGTAGCTATGGCCCCAACCTAGATATATCTGAATACTTCACTGCACTCTGGGGTCAAGTGTTAAAAATTGGCTCCACACATGTTATATGGGGAGGCGATTTCAACACAGCTCTATGTCCTGTCTCAGACCGTTCCAACCCCCTCCCTCACCATTACACCAACACTCGGGAAGCCTTATCTGGGTTGATTACAGAACAGGGACTGGTGGATGCATGGCGTTACGCCCACCCCACTGATAGAGAAGGCACGTTCTACACAGCAGGGCCTTCCACGTGGTCCCGATTGGATTACTGGCTTTGCTCGCGTGGAGTCGCTCTCTGGATTCACTCAGTCAAGCATTTGGCCCGCACATACTCAGACCATGCACCGGTTTACCTAGACCTGATCCCCCCTAACTTTATTGACACCCCACACTGCTGGAGACTGATGCCTGAGATGCTGTTAGATACCGTCTTTCAATCCAAATTAGGGGAAGAGATTGTGGATTTCTTTACTAGGAATGCAGGCTCTGTTGAGCATGTGGAATGAAGGAAAAGGGTCCTAAGACTAGGAACTGTGATTATCACACAAAAATTCAATTACATTAATTTAAATCAATTCAAAAAAGCAAAGCTATTCAATGCAAAAGAATTTAATTCAAATTTTGCATGTATATCCTTCTCACTGGATTACAACTTATATGACATTAAACACATTTATAAACATGTTTATGCCCACAAACACAACAGGGAGGGGTGAAGTGAAAGGAGTGTTAGGAAAAGGGTAAAAGTGATCTGAGTCATTCAGTGACAAATCTTATTTACAATCAAAACATTACATATAGGTGGTCCCTTGAGACAAAGGCCACATTGGAAGGCTCGTGCAGAGTCCAAATTTATTCAAGTAGAACGAGCCTAACTCCCTTGTAGCGATCAGTGTCTGTATGGGGATGGGAGTTGGTCACTGGTATGTAGTTGTCTACGTTTCGACCCGAAAGAACAGTAGGAGTTTCTTCCTTACAATTGGGTCTTCATCAGGACAAAAGAAGTTGTGGGCGGGCAACCTCCTAGGGGAAATAAAAGAATTGATTGAGTTTCTTCATTAGAAACCAATACATCCAGTTATATTTTCAATGGATGATGGGAATAACATTAAAATATACACCCGTGTCATCTGATAGTGTCTGATTTGTACACTATTACGTCTGAACCTATATACATAAATAGTTCTCACCTGCCGCCATAGGCGAGGGAAGTTAGAACTACTTCAAGATGGGTAGTCGGATCCTAAATCCAATCCTTATTGGTCGTGACGTGGATAGTAAGTAGGTTTGTACAACGTACTTGGTATTGTCTGAAGAAAAAGGAAATGCGGACTTAGTGAAAACGGTCCATTCGTATTGTCCAGGACCACAGAGAGACTTGTGAAACATTAGGAGCATTTACGTACACTTCATAGATTAAAGTCTAGTTTTATTACCTATAAGTCTCTAAACACTCAGCTTTAGGGGGACTTATGACAAATATTCTTTCTCAGTAGGTTTGGCACCCTACAGAAATAAATAAAAGGAAGATGGTTACCATGTATTGGGCATCATTGTCTTCTACCCCAATCTATTTAGACCACAGATAAACTCCCAAATCATCCGGAGCATTAAAGCACACGATATAGAATACCATCGGGAATTATTACCTATTAGCCTCTAAACAGTCAGCTTTTAGAAGACTTATGACAAACTTTTCTTTGTCTTTCTCAATGTGTTGCGCACTCTACAGGAATAAATAAAATAAAAGGAAGTCAGTTACCATATTATGGGCATGATTGTATTCTGCCACATTACATATAGCGTGTCCAAAGGAAGTCAGTTACCATATTATGGGCATGATTGTATTCTGCCACATTACATATAGCGTGTCCATACCTCAAAGCATACTTGCAAGACAAATCCGGGTCAGTTTAGTAGTGCTAATGGGTCCAGCCTCAAATAAATGTTTTATGTGGACTCTATTTCATATCCGCGTTAAGGGTCCGTGAAACCTTATGGTTAAAATGACAGACAAAATCATACATCAATTAACTCAGTCTACTTGATAACTCCAAAAAGGGACGAACGATTTAATGGCTATTATTAACACATTTACACATTACCGCTTTCTCTAAGCGAGGCTTCTCACAAGTCGGAGAAGTGAGGAGTCGAGCCTGAAAATCGAGAAAAAACTCATTACCAATGATTATACGACCAAATGTGCGTGATTTCAAACTATTCTCAAAGCTAATAAATCATACTGTCTCCGGAAGATTACTGTCAACGGTTGAGAGACTGGATCATGTGGTATTTTCCCAGCTATCTGTTAGACAAAAAATCGGACACCTACGTTTTAACAAAAAGGAGTCCTGAGATTCCTCCAGCGTTTCTACATACAAATAGCATCAACAGGGAGCTCGTGTTAAATACCTTAAGACGTCTTATATTGTTCCATTAGATCGTCAAATATTCATCGCATGTATGTTGTTCAAAGGTTGCTGTAGAACGTTCGAAGGAAACAAACACGTTTTGTAAAAACGGAGTCTCATGTGTGAAACACGATTAATTATAGCGGAAGCTGGACTCGCGCTAAATACCTTGAAATGCCATATGTCATCCGAAAGGGATACTCGGGTACTCCTCCCTCATGTATTCGCTCTAGGACGCCAAAACTGAGCTCCACTCACATCGTCAGCCGTGGGCTATTCACTCAAAGGCAACTAGGTTGCACCACTTCCTGGTTGTTCGATATGTGGGCGGGACTACTACGTTAGAACAGAAGAAAGACTATCCTGGTAGGGGAATCGTAGTTCTAGGGCTATTTAGTTTGTTTGGACTACAAACTACTCTTAAGTCGTATTGCCTATTACAAGGCATGGCTCCATGATTAGGTATTATTAATTATCGGTACCATGAAATCATTCCCTACGGGTATAAAAGATGATCAATTCGTTTCATAGCATTTTCCCCGTGTTCAGTATATTTCCGACGCAGGTGGTAAAAATACATCACAAAAGTAAAAAATATCGCGTATAAATTTAACACACCTCCATGATTATACTGAAAAAGCGATCCGAGTGCACTTAACTCGCAGGTCAGTGAAAACTCATCTATTCAATGAACAGTGCGAATAGATTTTACATCAGTTCCTATGCTCTGTCCAGATGTTGTTTTTTAAATATAAACAGGTGCAAAAATACAGAGCGTCATACAATTAAATCACGTGATGCCACTAATGGACCCTTACTAAAACAGAAAAACACTCACCAACTTTTAACATATTGTACTAAGTGGTTCCCAAAGCGAAATCACTTATTGGAGGAGTGCACTTATCACATAGGATAGTGAAGACTCTACCAATTGGTTGTGTTAATATTGGAACCAAAATGTACATTCAGGCTCTCAGTTACATAACACATAAAGATCTCACCGTATATGCTTAGAGATTCGCTAATTGTGCAAAGCTATTTTCGGATTCATTAAGACCTTCAGCCACAGAGTTGAAAATATGCATCCACTTTAGCTCTCTAATGTTCAGTATGTTGGACAGATCTCCACCCCTCGGGCCGAGTGTGATGTGTTCCAAAATTACCCATTTCAGTGACTCCGGTAGATGGTTATGTTTCGTGCAATGCTCAACCAGAGGTGCCCCAGGTACCTTGCATCTGATTCTGCTGCAGTGTGAAAGGAAACGTGCCTTAACGCACTGTTGCGTCTGACCTACATATATGAGCTCGCACGGACAGATTATAGCATAGATCACATTTTTCGTGTTACAGTTTGTGTGGTGTTTGTGAGTATGACGATGGTTCTTGAACACAAAATCTTTCGATTGAATCGTATAAGGGCAAGCCTTACATTTCCCACACCTATAGTGTCCCACTATCCGCGGGAGATTCCAGCATGAGGTTAAAGTAGGTTCAGGTGGACACTCAAGAAAAGATGAAACCACATAATCTTTAACATTCCTGGCCTTTTTGAATGCATGCATTGGTACGTTTGCTATGCCAAGATCTTTAGCAACCATGCTCCAGTGCTTATTGATGACTTTCTTAATTGAGTTACTTTTTGTAGAAAAAGTAGTGACACAAATCATGCGTTCATCCGACTGATTGTTTCGTGTGGACGGTTCCAGAAGTGTTTCGCGATGACAAAACCAGGCTCTTTTCCTGGATCGTTTCGTGAGCCGTTTAGGATAGCCTCTCTCAATTAGGCGTTTGATCAGAATCTCTGATTGAAGCATATAATCTTCTTTTTTGCTGCAGTTCCTTCGGATACGGAGGAACTGCCCGTAGGGCAAGTTATCTCGAAGGCTCCTGGGATGGTGGCTAGAGTACTGTAACAGGGAATTTCTTTCGGCAGGCTTCCTGAATAGAGTCGTGTGTAGTGTACCATTTTCTACCACTACCGTGATGTCTAGAAAGTCAATCTTTTCATTGCTGGCTTGTATAGTGAATTGGATATCTGGAGACCGTGAATTAAGCCATGTATGAAACAGCGTGAGTTCATTATTATTGCCTTTCCAAAGTAGCAGCACATCATCTATGTACCGGACCCAAAGTTGTATATGTTGTTGGAAGGGATTCTGGTCACAAATGACAAATGACTTTTCATAGAACGCCATGAATAGGATGGCCAAGTCCGGGGCAAAGGCTGCCCCCATTGCCACGCCCTTTGTTTGCAGATAAAATACATTTTGAAAAATGAAAAAGTTTCTCATCATTGCTATTTTCAATAAGAGAATTATGAATGAGGTGGGCACTTGCACTGGGGCTTCACGACTATCGAGGGCTTCAGTGATCACCATCAGGGCTTCGTCCTGCGGTATGCTCGTGTACAATGACACTATGTCACAGGTTACAAGTAGCTCTTCGTCAGGATTGAACGCTTTGCCATCTACCAAGGTGATGGTCTGTGTGGTGTCTCTCAGGTAGGTGGAGGTCGCTTCTGCCAGGGGTTTTAGGAAAAAGTCTATATAGCGACTCAGAGGTTCAAGGATAGAACCACATCCGGAGACAATTGGTCGCCCCGGAGGGTTGTGCAGATCTTTGTGCACCTTCGGCAAGGTGTATATCGTTGGTATCCGTGGGTGACTCTGGTTGAGATATTGGTATTCCTGATCAGTTAGGAAACCCTGTTGGACTCCTTCCTGGGTTACTCGTTGGATTTCAATGGCTAAATCGCGTGTTGGATCAGATGTCAGTCTTCTATAACTCACACCATCGTTCAATTGGCGCAAGATCTCATCTTTATACTTGGATACGTCTTGTATGATAATGGCTCCACCCTTATCTGCTGGCTTCACAACCACATTGGGATTGGATTTGAGAGTTTCCAGCGCTGCCCTTTCGGTCTTCTTAATATTGTATTTGACGTAGGTTTTTTCACTCAAAATTTCTTGACCTCATCAATGATGATGTTTTCATAAGCCAATATTCGATGGCTCATCATGTTCGAGTGGGGTACAAATGTAGAAGGTATCCTAAGTCCTGTTACCGAGATGTTCCTTGGTGGTGGTCTGTTTTTAAAGAAGAACCGCAATCTGATTTTGCGAAAAAATCGAGAGAGTTCCATAATCGTATTAAAGCAATTCGGCGGTGTTGTTGGGACAAAAGATAAGCCCTTACTTAGTACCCCTAGTTCGTCCTCGTTGAGTACATGCGATGACAGGTTGATGATGGGTGTGTCTGTGGTTCCTACCACCTGTAGTTCTTGCGTCTGGTGGAGCGCTCCCCGTGTTCCTCCGGTGGGAATCTGACCTGTTTCTGGCCTCGCCCTCTGCCACCGTCGTTGTCCCACTGCATCGGGGGACCTTGCTGTCCACGTCCTGTCCCTCGGTTCCAGTTTTTGCCTCGTCCGCGTGGTGGTCTCCATGTGCCTTGTTCTAAAAAAGAATTTGGTTGGTATTGGGGACGATAGTTGTCCTGGTAACTGTAGGAGTTGCTGCTTCCTGCTTGCTCTGAATCCTCTCCGGAACTATACGAGGAGTCGGAGAACGTGGTGAATTGTCCTCTAGATCTTCCGCCCCTAAAGCCCCGATTCGTGAAACGCCCTTGTTGGTCCTGTCGATAGAAGTCTTCAGATAGGTATGGATAAGTTTTCTTCTTATCGTAGAATTTGAGATCACGAGCTAATTTGTCAAGTTTTTTCTTGATGGTAGATGTCTCAAAATCTTGAAGAGTTGCAACCAGTTTGGATAGTGCCTCTTTGGAATTTGTAAGCGTATTGTCCCCTGAAATGCTCGCCTTCAATTCAGCTATCTGTTTAGTCAATGTCCCAACTTGCTCTGCTGCAGTTTCGATGCCCAGGACCATCCAATGTCTGGAACAATTATTTTCAACAAAGCTAAAGCCTTCACGAAATTTGGGGATGTCCACGAAGATCGCAGGCTCAACTGTTGAGCATGTGGGCATGCTGTGGGAGGCCTTTACGGTCACTGTCCACGGCATAGGTATATCCAAGAGTTATGGGGTACGCCGCGACATCCGACGAAGCTTGCGCCGTTTAGAGACTGAAATCAAACAACTGGAAGCTGACATGTGGTCTGCTAACTCAGGTGCCCAATGAGCCGCACTTCGCGAGAAACTCACAGACTACACTACTACTGCAGAACGTGAAGTAAAATTCAGAGGCAAATACTTTGTTGCTCAGCGTTATGAGGAAGGCGAAAGACCTGGCCATGCATTGGCAAGCACTGTTAAGCAGCCGCGCTTCTCCAACTACGTGTTGGAAATAGTTGACCAGGAGGGGTTACGCCATAGGGACAGTCTGGATATCCTAAATACTTTTGCCTCATACTATGCGGATCTCTATAGTTCGCAACACACCTCTCCTACTGACTTTTCTCCCTATTTAGGAGACATAGCTCTACGATGGCTAGGCGACATGCAAAGCAAATTCCTGGCTGCACCATTTGAAGATGATGAGCTGAGGGAGGCAATCATGCAGATGACGTCAGGGAAAGCGCCAGGATCCGATGGTCTTCTCATGGAGTTTTACAAGACCTACATTGATCAGCTTCTCCCAATACTAAAAGAGATTGTTCTTGAAACCTGGGAGGCACAAATCCTGCCTGCCTCAATTAGAGAGGCACTATTAAAACCAGGTAAACCCGCAGACTGCTGTGAGTCATACAGACCCCTTTCTCTTATAAACGCGGATGCAAAAATTCTTCCACACTAACCTGATCAGTTCTGTACGAAGGGTAGCGAAAAAATGCCGTCCGGGGTCATATGGAATATTAAGGAATAAATATAAAAATTGATAAGGGAGATGCGACCAGCTATGGTGAGGGAGAGTGTTATCCAATGATTAATGCAGCCTGTGACATGTTCCATTGTAACTCTGTAATTTAGTCGCATCATTTCCCCTCTGTCTGCCATAACTCGGATCCCCAAATATCTAACATCATCCTTGCACCACAAAATGGGATAGTCAGACTCGAAAGGAGTGGCGGAGCTGGTCAGCGGGAATATTTGGGATTTGGACCAGTTTATATGGATACCTGATTGGCCGCCAAATTTAACAAATTCACGTAATAGTGGATTCAGATTCTGGCGCGGGTCTTTGATGTAAAGGGTGACATCATCCGCATATAAGGAAATTAGAACCGGACAAAGGAGACAGCGTGGGCCTACGTGACTATAGTGTTGCCTAATCTTGGCAGCCAGTGGTTCCATTACCAAAGCGAAGAGGATAGGGGAAAGCGGACAGGACTGTCGGGTGCCACGAGAAACAGAGATAGAGGGTGAAGTATGACCATTCATCAAGACATTCGCCGTTGGTGAAGTGTAGAGGAGGCTGATCCATGATTAAAAAACTCGCAGGGAGCCCCATGTTTTGCAAAATAGTAACCAGGTAGTCCCATTCCACTGTATCAAACGCCTTAGAGGCATCTAGGAATACAGCTACCAGCGCAAGTTTAGGACCTACCGCTTGTAAAATGGAGAACAGTGTCCTGAGATTGTGTGATGTCGCCCTACCGGGAATAAACCCTGCTTGATCCGAGAGGACCAATTTATCCATCAGGAGGCTGAGGCGATTGCTATCAGTTTAAGGCGGAAAACTGCCACGTATCCAATGCCGCTTTGCTAGACGACATTAAAGCATTTGAAACCCTTGAATGGATGTTCCTTTTCCCGTTATTCCGTCACCTGGGGCTGAGCCATAATTTTATCCTGAAAATACAACTCTTGTATTCCTTCCTCATGGCTCGTATTTGAGTCAAAGGAATGCGCCTCGGAACTGATAATGATCATCACGCCACTTGGCAGGGATGCCCCTTATCCCATAGCTCTTATTCGCCATAGCTGTGGAGCCACTGGTAGCCAGACTGCAGCAACACCACGCCGAATGGGGCATTGGCTTCCCAGTCCGCTGCCTTGTAGTGTCCATGTACACCGACAATATGGCATTATATATACGAGACCTGCAAGCAAACCTGGAGCCCATGATACGCGAAGTGGTCGGATACTCGGGTAACCAAATAAACTGGTCTGAATTGATCCTTTTTCACTGACGGAAGCGACAAAACCCTACAAAACTGAATATCCCCTGAAATGGGTGACATAACCTGACATGTATTTGGGCATATGGCTCAGTTGAGACCCGGAGAAGCTATGGAGGGTGAACTATGGTCGCCCCATGGACTGGTTGCAAACACAAATCCAATTATGGATAAAATTACCACTGTCCCTCGCCGGCCGCATAGCCATCGTCAAGATGTAATACTTCCGAAATGTTTGCATCTCTTTGTAAACATCCTGATCCCACTAACTGCGCAGTTTTTTAAAAGACTATGATCCAATCTGATCACACTAGCATGGTTATTCCAACAGCCGAGATGATCCTATGAAGGCTTAATGCTGCCGCCCGCGTGTGGCAGTTTGGGAGCGCCAATTATGCAGCTCTATGCACTATGCGCCCAGGTGCCGTGGCCACATGCTCCCAAAGCTGAAATCAGCACTATAGAGTGCGTGAGCTGGGCGTGAGATGGCCTTTGCAGGCGAGATGGCCTAAAAATGCTGTATGTGCCTTCTGCCTCTTTGGTAGATAATCCATGACTCATTCCCTGCATCCCCTCCTGTCCCTACAGCGCTAAATTATATACACTCATCGATATCACTGTGCAAATGTATAACCTGGCTATACACACTCACACAGGCTGCCTTCCCAATCAACACTATGAAGGCTCGAATGGCTTGAGAGAGAGACCTACATTCCGATATATCAGGAGTGCAATGGTATTGCTGCTGTGCCATAACTAACCCTGGGCGTAGGACTACGCTACGCTCGCGGAGCATGCGTAGTTTGCGCTACTACGCATCTTTTGCTTGCTCGCGGTCCTCAACAGCAAGTTGCCGATCGTGAGCATGGAAAATACATCCCCCGGTGAGATTCTCAATGTGGGGAGGTATGGTTTCTCATTGCGCGTAGTCGCGTATGCTCACGACCGCTCGCGATGAGAAACTACCAGTCCATGTTGAGGAAGCTGATGCTCAATTACAAATCTATTTGTGCGGCAGAAAACAACCGCTTGAACTGTGCAAGATGCGGTTTTCACTGATTGCACAGTGCGGACAAGCATCCGGCACTGTGCTGTGGAAAAGTAAATTTTGCCATGTTCTGTGTCCCTACGCCTCATCCATCATATGTTATGTGTGCATGACCAATATGCATATGTTATTCCCCATGTCCGATTAATGACGCAATTACAGTTGTGTCCACCTCTGGTATGTCATTTTCCAGTCCTCGTGAATACTACGAATATGTTCCTATGTAAAGTAATGTTGCCACGTTTCTCAGTGTGCACGTTATTCCATTATAAAGTCCCCGTTTCCAGGCCTCAAAAGGGCCCGGACATCAGATTCAGCTCCTGTCTCCTGAAAGCCTCGCTGAGGAGCGATACAGCCCCCACCTGTATCCTCGACCCTTCACTTACTTCCTGCCTCGCAGTGCCCGGTGCAGCTTGGCTCTGCCTCGGAGTCTGCCAAAAGTATGTTATAGTTCCAGCTATCAGTTCAGTCCTCCTCCTCTGCATTCCTAAGCTACTGAACTGCATCAATAGTTTCCGTCATTGTCTAGCCTACTCGGCTCTACGGTAGAGAAATACTGTATTTAATGGTCATTTAGTATTCTTCATCACGCACTACATGTAGAATAATGCATGGTCCAGTCTTGGAGTCAAGTTAGCTTTTCCCCTCATGACTTCTAGTTTATATCAACATGTTCCCTAAACATCAGATACCAGATAGGGTTTAGGTACATGTCGCTCCGACCCTCCAGACTCTAGTCTCTGCTCCTAGCACAGAGTTCGTAGCCCCCAGCTTCTCCTAGTAACACGTCATTGCTAGTTTTCGCGCACCATTAGGTTGGAGGTCCCGGCTCCTTAGGTAGCCCCCTCCTATGTTTCCGCCCATTCATGACCTATTCTGTTACGTTTGCATCACATGTCTATGTATACTCCCAGTTACACCTCTTTTTTACTGTTATCTTTCGCGACTGCTACGCGTCACGCCTTCTGCTCCACCCACTGCTACGCCTACTGCAATGTAATACTATGTGTTCGCGCTATGTATATATGCCTGTGTTTTGTTATTGAATGTTAGCGCGCTCATCTCATCCCAGACCTAGCCCCAGCAGCTGCTGGGCCTCTCTTCCCCTGTTGGGCCCCAGTTGTCCTGCTGGGCCCTGTCATTCTGTTCCTATGCAGGTTGTCCTGATCCTGTCCTTATGCTGTAATAAACCTGCAGAAACTCCTACTACCTCGAATCTTGACTCTTATTTATTGAGCTATCTGTTATGCTATAAGTCTAGTCAAAAATAGGGTATTATTTATTTATTTACCACATAATGGCGCCCGAACAGGGACTTGCCCTTTCCCCACGCGTCGGTGAAGCCACGCCGACCCCCTGACCCTCTGCAGTCGTGACGGAACTCTTCTGCGCAGTGGCAGATATTTCTGCTCAAGTATCCCTCAGGCCCACGGAGGAGATGGAGGAGGCGGTCCAGCATCCGAACGAGACGGTGGAGGAACGCGGCGAGTCCCGACCAGAGCCCAAGCCGAGAGTCCAAGGTCCGAGGTATCCGGAGGCCCACCTGTAACTGAAGTCCGAAGTCCGAAGTTCGTCGTCCAGTCCAGTCCGAGGCCTTCCGTTCCGTGCTGCCCGGTGAGTACCATTGCTGGGGTAGTATCTAGACAGGACCAATCTAAATTGACTCCTGGTCCGTGGGTTGGTGGTGCCCAGACTCACAAACGAAGTGTTCACCTAGGTGGATACGGGTCTTGATGCGTCCCTTTATGGGACCGGTATGTTCCGTACTGCTACAGCGGTGCATCCAGTAACTCTAGTCTGTTCCGTTCTCGAGAAAATCTGTTCTCTTTCTGTTCTCAGTATTCCAGGTAATATTCTGTTTGAACTGTTATTTATAATGTTCTTCATGTAATTTACTGTTGTGGTATGAGTGCGATGTGATTTCGTGTTTTTATTGTGTATTGTATTGTGTCCAGATTACAGGTCAGTCATGCCTATATTTTCCAAGTTACGTCAGTTAAAAACTAGAAAGGGTCTGTTAGAGGAAGCAGTTCCTGTCCCGCCTAGGGACAGTCCAGGTCATTTTATGTATCAGAAACATGGCATAAGCGCCATATTGTATCTAGATTTATGGGTAGAGTATACCAAACAGTTAGAAGAAAAGTATAGATGGCCCGTATCGGGTACATGGGATGCCGAATGTATCATGCGAGTAGAAGAAGCATTATGGAAAAAGAAAGCCAGACAGTCACAGAAAGATGCCATCGAGTTATGGCGCAAGGAAGCTCATAGAAGAACGGAAAAGGAAGTCAGAAAGTCAGAATTAAGTAGAGAATCCCAGGAACGAGCCCATGAAAGAGAATTGATCGAGATAGGTGAACAAGTCAAAGCCGAACAGTCAGACAGGCAGAGGCATGCCCTTATTAAGGGTATGTATCCTCTTCTTGCCGAGGGCTTGCCAAAAGCGACCCCAGAGGCATCCAGTAATTTCCCGCCACCATTAATTCCGACCAAGCTACGTCACAAACCGACCGCAGCTGATATTTTTATTTCGTCCTATTTGGACGACACAGTCCCCGAATATGCAAATCCTGTCCGCGCTCCGCCAGTCCCTGTAAACCAGGTAATTCATGCTCCTCCAGACACCGGAGTACCTGTTACGGTACCCCCGGTCCAGCCCGCCATACAAGTCCAGCCTACAGTTCCATTTCCCACTCTGCCAGGACGTAGAGCCTCAGTAGACGACTCCAGTCTAGGGGCCGCAGGAGGAGCTACTCCTCAAACCCCGCCGCCACACAAGCGTTTATCGGCACTCGAATTACATGCTCAAGCATCACAGCGTACTCCTAAAAGTAATAAGTCTGTCACAGAAATCAGACAAGCCCTTGGCAAATGTGTCTATGACGCAGTTCCAGGCGAGTATAATATGGTTTTATATTCCGTACGCGTAAGGAGGGTGACCGAGTATCTAGTCACCTTACCGAATATGAAAGAAGATCTAGACAGAATATATCGTTTCATCCGTACAGGGGATGATCCAGAAAGTATTGGCGAGATTATGTCTCAAAGGAAAGCCGAGATTCAGCTCATGATATTAAAGTTTTTGATCAATTGTCTAATAAGAGAACAAGATTACCCGTCTAAAGATCCCGCCGAAATGAGAATCCTGACAAGGTGGAGTGATAATATAGCCGAGGGTAAGCACAAGACCGTCAGTGCCATGGAGAGTATGTACAAGAAAATTTGTAAAGAAATAATAAGGTTACACGACCAGCGTAAAGCAGCACAAGTAAGTGAGAAAGAAAGTATCTCTGATCCTGAAGAGGAAGAGAACGAGAATCCCGCCAGAATAGCGTATGTAGGAAAATCCAGATTTCCAGATCGCCATTTACGCCTAGAACCCAAGTCTATTTTTCATTCAGCACCAGAACAAGGTTCTCTAGAACAAGTATTTCAAGCTACCGATCACATTCTGAAATCACGAATCGGTTACAGTGAATTAAGTACCATGCATGAACAAGAACTAGCCCGATCAGCAGTCCGATGGATTACTGATTCTACCACTTTTCCAGACGAAATAGTGGCACAAATGTTTCTGAAACTGCCCCCAGCCGAGCAACGACTGGTGGGTATGTATATGATCCAGCACCTCATCACTCTGTATGAGGGTCAACATTCTGATCCAGGTCCGTTGCACGATATCCTGAACGAGTTACTCCAGTATAGATGGAGAGGTCTAGGTACCGATTTAATTAGTGTCATTCTAGAACAGCGCCACAAATATAGAACGTTCCTGAACCCGCATTTTGTTCATGTCTCACCCCCAGAAAATAAGCCATTCTACATAGACAGACAGAATCCGTTACGAGAAGTCCACCCAGTCAGAGGGGCGGGTGGCGAAATGCAACGAGTGTTTGTATACACTCCGATTTCAAAGATGGAACTTCTTGAAATGAAGAAATTAATTCCCTGTCATGACAAAGATCCAGCAGGGTTCCATCGAGAATTAAAAGACATGCTCCGTATGGGAGAATATACTTACCCAGATATTATTAAAATGTTAAAGGTCCTGTTACCCGCAGGGGTGTATGAAAAGTTAAAGGAAAAAGAATGGGAGGTGGGAGAGAAAAAGATCGATTGGACAGCTCTAGAAGCTGAAGACAAGGCACGAGTACCAGGTACCGGTCTTGGAGATAAATGTAAAGAATTACCAGAATTATTGATTCAAGTTTTACCCAGATTATTGACAACTAGGAAAGAAGACTGGGATGCAATCTCAGCCTGTAAACAGAAACAAGATGAAGATATTAGTGATTTTTATTCTAGATTCGAAAAATGTTTCAGTATTAACAGTGGTCTCAAGACAAGTAGTGAGTCATACCCTCATCTTTTTGTTACCAAATTAGTCGAGAATTCAAGTCCGCAAATTAAAAATCGAGTTTTGAAAGTTGAAAGCACCTGGCAAGCAAATACTCCGTCCCAGATGCTCCAGATGCTCCAGTATCACCAGAATAGAATCAGAGAAGAGCAAGAACACGAGAGAAAACGTATGAAAGACACGAAAATGAAAGTGCTAGTTGCACAATCTGTTCCTCAAGACAGTCAGAAGAGGGGTCCGAATCAAGCCAGTCATCCTGCAGCTCCCGTTAAAGGGAACTGCAATTATTGTAAACAGCCAGGTCATTTTATAAACGAGTGTGCAGTTCTGAAACACAACATAGCTACTGGTAAGACTAAAGAAAGACCACGTCCGCCTAGACAAGAACAAGTTTCACAGATTCCTCAGTCACAGAATGCACAACAGACAGTTTCCGCACCGCAGCCTATCGCTGCAACACAGCATGTTACGTCGCAGATGTACCAGTATGCACTGTCTGAGTATCCAGAGTACCAGTCATATTTATGAAACAGCCTAGAGAGGGAGGTAGGCTTGCCTCTCATCGAGATACCTGTAGATCAAGAAGGCCCTTATGTTCACAGTCAAGTATTAGGGAAAGACAGAAAGTTTTTGATCGATACAGGGGCAAGTAGGACCACAATTAGTCATGCCGAAGTTCCAGGGGCTCCGCTCTCAGGCTCAAGAAATGTTTCCCTTGGATTTTCAGGAAAACCAATAGTTAATGAAATATCTAAGCCAGTTACTCTAGATGTAGGTCCATTGTCCCGTACTACTGATCTGTTACTTACTAAGTCATGTCCAGAAAATCTGTTAGGCATTAAGACACTGAAAGAGTTAGGTGCAGTTATTTGCTGTTCCCCAGAGGGAATACGTCTGTTCCTACGTGACTTTAAGGGTCACTATGTATTACGAGATTTTGATTCAAGATTGTCTAATGTTCCACAGCATTTATGGGCGCAAGGTCCAACTGATGTAGGTTATATGCAAATCACACCCCATCGTGTGACTCTCAAGCCAGGTGTAGTGTTACCACGAATCAGACAGTACAGATTGCCACCTGAGGCTGTAGCAGCCTTATCCAAAATTATTGACGAGCTCATGGCTCAAGGAGTAGTTGTAGAAACTGACTCCAATGTATGTAATTCTCCGATCATTCCAGTCATGAAACGTACTGATCCGAATGCACCCCCAGTATATCGATTAGTGATTGATTTACGAGAGCTTAATAAATGTATTATTCCTCAGTACCCAGTTGTCCCAGATATTTCTTCCCTGTTAACAGCCATTGATTCCGAAGCCATGTTTTTCACTGTCATAGACCTCAAGAATGCATTTTTCAGTGTTCCAATTCATCCAGACAGCCAGTTTCTTTTCGGATTTTGTTTAAATGGAAGGAGCTATATGTTTACACGCGCTCCTCAAGGTTTCACAGAAAGCCCTAGTATTTACAGTCAAGCACTTAAGAGACAGCTAGACAACATTCACATGCCAACTGACACTGCCCTGCTCCAGTATGTCGATGATCTACTGATCACAGCCCGTTCTGAACGTGCTTGCGAGCGAGCATCACTTACAGTTTTGTATTTCCTTGCCGAGATGGGGCACAAGGTGTCACCTTCGAAGCTTCAATTCTGTGTCCAGCAAGTGGTATACTTAGGACACTTGCTGTCCAAGAGGGGTAGGCAGTTGACACCAGACCGTATCCAGTTAATAGCGAGTCTTCCCCAGCCCAGAACCCAGAAGGAGGTACGTGCCTTTATCGGCCTTACTTCTTATTGTAGACAATGGATTCCCCAGTATGCATTTCTAGCCAAGCCACTGATACAGTTAACGACACAGGAGGCAGCCGTATCGACTGTCCTCCCTTGGACATCTGAACATACACTTAGTTTTAACGAGTTAAAGAAAGCCCTATGTCAAGCTCCAGTTCTAGCTACACCGAACTACAGTAAGCCTTTTACACTTTTTGTTACTGAACGCGAAGGTACAGCATTGTCTGTTCTCACACAAGATCAAGCAGGACAATACAAGCCCTGTGCTTATTTTTCGAGCACACTAGATCCAGTCGCCCAGGCGTTGCCTGCGTGCCTCAAGTCAGTTGCAGCCACAGCTCTAGCTATCAGACAAAGTGATTCCATAGTTTTAGGACACTCCCTGATTGTACAAGTTCCACATTCAGTAGAAGTTCTTTTAAACCGAACACAAACTCAGCACTTGACAATTGCACGTTTAACAGGTTATGAATTGACACTGTTCCAGCCACACATAGAAATTAGACGCTGCAACGTTCTGAATCCTGCTACACTGTTACCATCAGTTAATTCGAATTCTGACCCACATGATTGTGTGGAAGTAGTTAACATTACGACAAAGCCAAGACAAGACCTGACAGACATTCCGTTACCAGATCCTGACCTGACACTTTATGTGGATGGTTCATGTATGAGAACTAGTACAGGAGAACTAGTCGCCGCGTATGCAGTGACTACTGACACTGAAGTTATTGAAACACACCGTATTGACACCCTGTCCGCTCAAGCAGCAGAGCTAGTCGCTCTGACACAAGCCTGTATACATGCCAAGAACCTGAAAGTTAATGTTTACACAGATTCACGTTACGCATTCGGAGTTGTACACGACTTCGGAGTGCTCTGGCAGGAGAGAGGTTTCATGACTTCTCATGGAACCAAGATTCAGCATGGTTTCCTTATTCAAGCCCTGTTAGATGCCATACATTTACCGACATCTATTGCTATCATGAAATGCAAAGCACATACGAAAGTCACTGACATTATTTCCCAAGGTAATGATCTAGCAGACCGCACAGCCAAGCTTACAGCACAGACTCCAGACATTCCAGTTAACATGACACACACTCCAGATCCGATTACATGCATGACAGTTAAGGACCCTACACAAGACGTCATAGATATCCAGTTACATGCTACTCCCGATGAAATCAAGAAATGGTCTGAACAAGGAGGGGTCCAGACAGATCAAGGATGGTTAACGAAGGGTAGAGCCACATGGTTTCTCCCCGATTCTATGGTTCAAGTCATTATCAATACCGCACATAGTCCAGCACATTTAGGAGAAAAAGCTATGTTAGACAGTATCCAGAACATTTGGTTCAACAAGCATTTACGAGCTGCAGCCAAACAGAAAGTCCGTACCTGTATGATATGTTGTCAGTTTAATCCAGGTAAAAGTGTCCCGGTGGAACAAGGTGGTTTCCAGCCCCCTGACCACCCTTTTGAGGTCCTCCAGATGGATTATATTCAAATGGAGCGATGTCGAGGTTTCAAGTATGTCCTTGTAGTAGTATGCGCTTTGTCCAGGTGGACAGAAGCATATCCAGTCCCAGATTACACAGCCGCGACCACTGCCAAGCAGTTGGTTCGTGAATTTTTCCCTAGATACGGACTCCCTAGAGTCGTATATTCTGATAACGGTCAGCCATTCTCCTCAGAGTTAATGAAGCACGTTTCCCTGTTGTTAGGGTACCAGTGGAAGTTCCATTGTGTACGCCATCCTGAAGCAGCCGGTCTCGTAGAGAGACATAATCAGACTCTGAAAATCCGCATTGCAAAAGTCTGTAAAGACAAAGGTGTGGACTGGTTAATAGCTCTGCCAGTCGCTTTATTTTATATGCGCATGGTCGCACATTCCAGATCAGGTCTGTCCCCGTATGAGGTCGTATTCGGCCGCCCCCCTAACATGTGGGGTACTCCTAGACCCCGAAGTATTACCGATGTTTCATGTAATATGCTGACAGATTACCTAGCTTCCTTGAAGTCTGCCCTCAACTCATGTCGTTCACAGGTTGCCGCCGCATTTCCAGACAATACTGAGGTGGCACCGCACGAGATCGTTCCAGGCTCCCTTGTGATGGTCCGGAATTTCGACAGATCAAGTCCGCTGGAACCACGTTGGAAGGAGCCACGTCAGGTCCTCTTGACCACCCGAACTGCCGTCAAGTTGGAAGGCAGGAAGGGGTGGGTCCACCTTTCTCATGTAAAACTTTTCAATGGATTGAAATCAGTCTCCAAGAACATTTCCAAGGATTTCCAGGATTCGAAGGACTGCCAAAACATTGTCTTAAAGGACTGTCCCGCACAAGACATTATTACAACCCCTCCCTTGTTAGAGAAAACTCCGCAACAGGAGTATAAGTTAAAGCTCAGGTCTAGTAAACTAAGTCAGTCAGTTTGATTGTATAAGTCCTCCCCTAGGTGAAACGGTTAGATTGTTTCTGACATGTATAAAATAGACCCCCATAGTGAGAGAGTCAGTCGAAGTTCACTTCAATGTATCGTTTTTCTAAGTTTCATATTATTTCTCAGCATAATGATTTCCTGCACTAGTTACGCACTTTTCCTGTGTTTTCCAGTTCCTCATGTAAATATGTCTACTAATGCTACAGTAGAGCACACGTTTAGTGATCTGCCTCCTCACGAATATTCTTACCGCCTCGCTATGCGCAACAACACATTTATCCGTATGTTACATTACTCACACCAGACCAGCAATGCCACTAATTGTTGGGTGTGTGGTCGACTCCCCCCTTTCCAGACACCGAAGGGAGTTCTGCCACTTTTCCCTTATCCATTCTCACACAATGGTTCATGTGGAGCATGGTCCACGTTAACGTCATCCTCAACAGATATGTCTTTTCTTAACAGTACATGTTTTCCAGACAAGCAAGGTTTCCCCCACAGAACAGGTTTAGATCTAGAAAACGAAGTATATAATTTAGGTAATTATTCGTCGAATTTCATGGTCCTGAATGTTCAGTCTGATACTACTCCAGACTTACCTGCTATTTCAGTACTACCAGTCAAAGGCGAATTATGTGTCCGTAGTTATGGTTCTGTACACATAGGTCATAGTGAATGTACTACTGTTATCAAGTATAGTGACAGTGGGAAATCTATTTTCAAAGCTTCACGTCATTCGTATTTTATTTGTGGTCAAACTGCATATGTCCGTCTGCCCCTCGATTGGGAGGGAACCTGTTACATTGCTTTCCTACTGCCACCTGTTTTCCTAGCCCCATCTGATTATCACAGAAACACACATCTAGTACACATTAGACATAGAAGGGAGTCCCCAATTGTCGATTATACTGAAACTACTCTAGAACAGTATACAGATTTCAATAAAGGTTTCTTCTTCTTTGTAGGACCTGTCCAGAATAGTAAACTGATCCGTAGGTTAACAAGAACCCTTGAAGCTGTAGTTAATGAGACTGCTTCTGCTCTAGGTAACCTAACCGAAGAACAATCTGCTATGAGATTTGTCGTTTTGCAAAATCGTCTCGTCCTTGACGTCATACTGGCCGATAGGGGCGGGGCCTGTAGAGTCATCGGATCTAGTTGCTGCATTTTCATTCCAAATAACGCGCCGTCTGTTTATTCAGCTATAACCAGACTCCATAAAATTGCCCATCTGTTACACCAAGATCCAGGCACCTGGACATGGTCCGGTTGGTTCTGGAATATAATTTCCGCATGGGGATGGAAAGTCCTGTCCTTTCTAGGTATTGCAGTAGCGATCATATTTAGCTGCTGCCTCTGTATACAATGTGGCCCTGCGATTTGCAGCATGTGTGCTACCTCTTGTATTCCTAGTCCCAAGCCTCGTTCTAAATCCCGTTCCCAGACAATTCGAGACGAGCAAATGGTACTGTATGAAATGATAGATGGTATCATGAAAATTGATGTTTCCTGATGGAAACGTAGTGACAAGGAGGGAATGTGGAAAAGTAAATTTTGCCATGTTCTGTGTCCCTACGCCTCATCCATCATATGTTATGTGTGCATGACCAATATGCATATGTTATTCCCCATGTCCGATTAATGACGCAATTACAGTTGTGTCCACCTCTGGTATGTCATGTTCCAGTCCTCGTGAATACTACGAATATGTTCCTATGTAAAGTAATGTTGCCACGTTTCTCAGTGTGCACGTTATTCCATTATAAAGTCCCCGTTTCCAGGCCTCAAAAGGGCCCGGACATCAGATTCAGCTCCTGTCTCCTGAAAGCCTCGCTGAGGAGCGATACAGCCCCCACCTGTATCCTCGACCCTTCACTTACTTCCTGCCTCGCAGTGCCCGGTGCAGCTTGGCTCTGCCTCGGAGTCTGCCAAAAGTATGTTATAGTTCCAGCTATCAGTTCAGTCCTCCTCCTCTGCATTCCTAAGCTACTGAACTGCATCAATAGTTTCCGTCATTGTCTAGCCTACTCGGCTCTACGGTAGAGAAATACTGTATTTAATGGTCATTTAGTATTCTTCATCACGCACTACATGTAGAATAATGCATGGTCCAGTCTTGGAGTCAAGTTAGCTTTTCCCCTCATGACTTCTAGTTTATATCAACATGTTCCCTAAACATCAGATACCAGATAGGGTTTAGGTACATGTCGCTCCGACCCTCCAGACTCTAGTCTCTGCTCCTAGCACAGAGTTCGTAGCCCCCAGCTTCTCCTAGTAACACGTCATTGCTAGTTTTCGCGCACCATTAGGTTGGAGGTCCCGGCTCCTTAGGTAGCCCCCTCCTATGTTTCCGCCCATTCATGACCTATTCTGTTACGTTTGCATCACATGTCTATGTATACTCCCAGTTACACCTCTTTTTTACTGTTATCTTTCGCGACTGCTACGCGTCACGCCTTCTGCTCCACCCACTGCTACGCCTACTGCAATGTAATACTATGTGTTCGCGCTATGTATATATGCCTGTGTTTTGTTATTGAATGTTAGCGCGCTCATCTCATCCCAGACCTAGCCCCAGCAGCTGCTGGGCCTCTCTTCCCCTGTTGGGCCCCAGTTGTCCTGCTGGGCCCTGTCATTCTGTTCCTATGCAGGTTGTCCTGATCCTGTCCTTATGCTGTAATAAACCTGCAGAAACTCCTACTACCTCGAATCTTGACTCTTATTTATTGAGCTATCTGTTATGCTATAAGTCTAGTCAAAAATAGGGTATTATTTATTTATTTACCACAGTGCAATCAGTGCGAACAGCATTTTCCCTATCGAACTACACAGTTAGGGTAGCTACGCTTAGTTTGAGTAGTGCGAAGTGCACTTCGCGTAGCTACACGTAGCGCTACTATGCAAACTAGGCCCAGGGCTAGCCATAACTAGAAAATTGTCTCCTAACTACAGATTGTGACTAATACATTGAAATTACTTGCAGAGGAGGGCGCTAGGTGGCCTATCCGCCAATTATCCTCTATTTCGGCAGAGAACCTGATGCTATGAGATTGACCGCCGGCTTTTAGCACCTTTTAAAACATCTGGGGCATAAATCGCGGCTCCCCTGGCCTCGGAGATCACTAGGGACTCCCGATCTCTGCTGCCTTCCAGGAGTGATACACCGGAAGACAAGTGCAGCTGTTAATACTACCGGAGTCTAGGGGATTCCACGTGGTCATTGGCCCAGATTTAGCTGGGCCTACTCCCTGTGCAGTTTAACCTGCTACCTGCTGCCTGCGTCTGCACTGGGGCTGCCAATATACCAGGGAAAGCCTTACTGGAGCTGAGTTGAGCTGCTCTCCTTCCGGGACTCTGGACGATGACTGCCTGCCGGTGAGTGCGTGCTGTTTTCTTTCCGCCTTCTCCCGTTGCCTCGCGCACTGTTAACTGGTGCCTGCTCGGGTGCTCCCTCAGAGGTAGCTGCCGCCTGCGGAGTTTCCCTGAGCCGAGTGACGCGCCCCTTCTGCCCCGAGTATTGTGCCTGACTTTTGCCATACGGATTGCAGGGAAGCCGCGGGGAGTGCGCGCCGCCGGCCCTGCTCGGCTGATACTGCTGCTGCCGCCTCGTGGCTTACAATTTATGACTGCTGGCCCGGCCCGTATCGGATCCACCATTACTTTGATCTCACGGGCACTGACAGTCCTGCTGTGACACTGCTTGTTTATTGCACTCCAGTTTTTGCGTGTTCTCTCCTGTGGTGTTTGGAGGCCCTGCCCACTTGCCCATGTACTCGTGCGACACGCATCACCACAAACCCCACTGAAGTTGACACCTGAGACCCTAGAAGAACGGGGCCGGTCCCATTGCCACTACTTGTCAAACCGCTCATTGAGAAATAATTCGCCTCTGATACACACCCAAAGGGGCCTCCGCTGATTGTATGCTCTGAAAAATCGGAATAGCACTACAACCCACCGTATTACAAGGATTGTGGCACCATTTGCATCGGACTGTATATATACTGCATTGCAGATTGACCGCAATCACCGCATCATTCAAGACCTGCCCCATGTTATCCTTGGTAATTGGCGAAATTGCCCGCCACCTGCCTACCCGGGAGACGCGCATCGCCATAGCCCCTGTTGACACTGCCTATTGGGGCCTCGTGGTGGAGACCCTGTATAGGGTATCACTGTCTGCCTTGCATACTTTGAGGCGCTCTCCGCAAAGAAGCTGCTTGCCACTGGTCCGCGCCTGATCCCTTTGCCTGTGCACACACAACTTTAAATTTCCTACACACCTGTGGCAATTGCTCGCCCTACGGAACGATGGGGAAGCCTGATGGCCGACAACCTAGGCTTACCTTTGAAAATAAGAAAATCTCCACCAGATCCACTTCTGCAGACTCTGGGTCAAGCACTGTGGACCAGACCTCGGCACCCTGACCATCCCCTGGAGATGAAGTTAAGACATTGCTCCTGGCCGTTCAGCACAGCCTCTCAGACCTCTCCGGGAAAATGGACACTATGAACACTCGGTTAGATTTCCTGGTTCAGAAAGTTGATAAGCACGATGGCCAGCTGAAAGAAGCCGAGCATCGTATCACTGAGACTGAAGATGTCACCTCGCAAATGCAACAACAGATGTCGCAAATGGATAAACTTCTAAAAATAATTGCGGCCAAGAACGGATACATCGAGGCAAGGAGCCACCGGAACAACATTTGTATCACAGGCATCCCTGAGAGTACCAACACAGGGCGTATGGAGGACTATGTTGAACGTCTCCTAACAACTACCTTTGTTGCGGACTCCTTTTTACCGCATCTGGTGGTGGAGCGTGCTCATCGCTCCCTTGGCCCTCGGCCGCCGCCGGGTGAAACTCCTCGGCCCATCGTCGCTCGGCTTTTGAATTATCGTGACCGCGATGTAGCACTAAAGAAGGCCCGGGAACAGAAACCACTACAATATGACGGCACCAAATTCAGCATTTATCCGGACTTAACTATAGCGGTGCAGAAGGCGTGCCATAAATTTCATCCTGTCAAATAGAAACTGCGAATAGCCAACATAGAATATGCCCTCATGTATCCTGCACGCCTACGGATCTCGAGTCATGGTAAATATATTTTCTGCACAAACCTGCAGCAGGCGGAGGACTTTCTGAAGGCCAGCCAGAGGCAATCCCCACGACGAGAAGACACTTCCCAGACTCCTTCTCCCTCTTTTGGTTGAATAGCAGTTTTGTGTAATTGGCTGCCGGGGAGTACCTCCTTGCCTCTATGTACTTGGCTGGGGAGACTCCCGGTGGGGGCGGAGGACATTGCCTTGACATCCGTGATACTGAGATCCTGGCTCCGCTCCCGTGCTGAGACTCCTACCCTGCATGATGTTTCCAGACAGATAATTGCCCAGATGGGCTTTGAATGCTACTCATAGCCTTTAATTTCAATCTATATATATATTTTTTTCAGTTCTTAGGTAGATTTGTACTCTGCATCGCCAAGCACCCATCCCTCCCCTCAGTGTCCTCTTCCGCCAGTCACCCCATGGTGAGTCAGGACTGTGACACAGATAGAGGCATTGGGAATGGGAAGGTTTACTGCCCGCTAGCCCCCTTCCCCCCCCCTTATGAGAGATCCCCTGAACTGTTCTGTTTCTCTAGTTTCTTATGGCAATTGATTGCTATTATTACATTGGGCCTCGTTGGCCCTGTCGGATTGTCGACAATGTTTGCTGGGTTCGGGTGGGCAATGTACTACCGGAACATCTGGGGTGCGGTTGTGGGAGGGGGTGGTTTGAGGTTTCATTGACTGCGCTAATATGATCAGTCCGCTGACATTGACAGGAAAAGATGTTGTGATGAGATTGTTTAGCCTTATCGTATTATATCTTGCACAATGCCAGGCGTTCATGTCTATAATCAACAGTGCACTGTTCTTTGAGTGGTTAAGGAGGTTTGGGATAGTATTGATATTAGCAATTTGCTCTGATGCTAATTCACTGTGGTTTTTATCTTTCTCTGTTGCGGGAGGGGGGATGGGAAGGGAATGTTTTGTATTGTTCTGCTACACATTTGATAATTGCAGCCCGACATATCATCTCAGCTAATGCTCCATGTGCCTCATTGTACGTAAGAGGGCACAATACTTATCCATATCGACATACCCACCAAATACAATATTACTCTCTAGCATGACAGCACAACCTGATCGCACATGCATCAAACTGCTCACATGGAATGTCAGGGGCCTCCAAGACCCGCGCAAACGGAGGCCGATATTAGCGTATCTCGACAGGCACCACATAGAAATCGCTATGCTCCAAGAAATCCATACAGACCCTCGGCGCCCCTCCTGCTATGGCAGTAGGTGGGCTTCTGCATGCGCCTTTTTCTCCTACTCGACTTACTCACGAAGCACACTCATATTTGTCAAAAGGAACACACCATTCGTACTGGGTGGCACGTCCAGTGACATGCCTGGCCGCGGCTGCATGCTCTGGGGTACATTGGGCACCCAATCGGTCACGTTTGTCAGTAGCTATGGCCCCAACCTAGATATATCTGAATACTTCACTGCACTCTGGGGTCATGTGTTAAAAATTGGCTCCACACATGTTATATGGGGAGGCGATTTCAACACAGCTCTATGTCCTGTCTCAGACCGTTCCAACCCCCTCCCTCACCATTACACCAACACTCGGGAAGCCTTATCTGGGTTGATTACAGAACAGGGACTGGTGGATGCATGGCGTTACGCCCACCCCACTGATAGAGAAGGCACGTTCTACACAGCAGGGCATTCCACGTGGTCCCGATTGGATTACTGGCTTTGCTCGCGTGGAGTCGCTCTCTGGATTCACTCAGTCAAGCATTTGGCCCGCACATACTCAGACCATGCACCGGTTTACCTAGAACTGATCCCCCCTAACTTTATTGACACCCCACACTGCTGGAGACTGATGCCTGAGATGCTGTTAGATACCGTCTTTCAATCCAAATTAGGGGAAGAGATTGTGGATTTCTTTACTAGGAATACAGGCTCTGTTGAGCATGTGGGCACGCTGTGGGAGGCCTTTAAGGTCACTGTCCACGGCATAGGTATATCCAAGAGTTATGGGGTACGCCGCGACATCCGACGAAGCTTGCGCCGTTTAGAGACTGAAATCAAACAACTGGAAGCTGACATGTGGTCTGCTAACTCAGGTGCCCAATGAGCCGCACTTCGCGAGAAACTCACAGACTACACTACTACTGCAGAACGTGAAGTAAAATTCAGAGGCAAATACTTTGTTGCTCAGCGTTATGAGGAAGGCGAAAGACCTGGCCATGCATTGGCAAGCACTGTTAAGCAGCCGCGCTTCTCCAACTACGTGTTGGAAATAGTTGACCAGGAGGGGTTACGCCATAGGGACAGTCTGGATATCCTAAATACTTTTGCCTCATACTATGCGGATCTCTATAGTTCGCAACACACCTCTCCTACTGACTTTTCTCCCTATTTAGGAGACATAGCTCTACGATGGCTAGGCGACATGCAAAGCAAATTCCTGGCTGCACCATTTGAAGATGATGAGCTGAGGGAGGCAATCATGCAGATGACGTCAGGGAAAGCGCCAGGATCCGATGGTCTTCTCATGGAGTTTTACAAGACCTACATTGATCAGCTTCTCCCAATACTAAAAGAGATCGTTCTTGAAACCTGGGAGGCACAAATCCTGCCTGCCTCAATTAGAGAGGCACTATTAAAACCAGGTAAACCCGCAGACTGCTGTGAGTCATACAGACCCCTTTCTCTTATAAACGCGGATGCAAAAATTCTTCCACACTAACCTGATCAGTTCTGTACGAAGGGTAGCGAAAAAATGCCGTCCGGGGTCATATGGAATATTATGGAATAAATATAAAAATTGATAAGGGAGATGCGACCAGCTATGGTAAGGGGGAGTGTTATCCAATGATTAATGCAGCCTGTGACATGTTCCATTGTAACTTCGTAATTTAGTCGCATCATTTCCCCTCTGTCTGCCATAACTCGGATCCCCAAATATCTAACATCATCCTTGCACCACAAAATGGGATAGTCAGACTCGAAAGGAGTGGCGGAGCTGGTCAGCGGGAATATTTGGGATTTGGACCAGTTTATATGAATACCTGATTGGCCGCCAAATTTAACAAATTCACGTAATAGTGGATTCAGATTCTGGCGCGGGTCTTTGATGTAAAGGGTGACATCATCCGCATATAAGGAAATTAGAACCGGACAAAGGAGACAGCGTGGGCCTACGTGACTATAGTGTTGCCTAATCTTGGCAGCCTGTGGTTCCATTACCAAAGCGAAGAGGATAGGGGAAAGCGGACAGCACTGTCGGGTGCCACGAGAAACAGAGATAGAGGGTGAAGTATGACCATTAATCAAGACATTCGCCGTTGGTGAAGTGTAGAGGAGGCTGATCCATGATAAAAAAACTCGCAGGGAGCCCCATGTTTTGCAAAATAGTGAACAGGTAGTCCCATTCCACTGTATCAAACGCCTTAGAGGCATCTAGGAATACAGCTACCAGCGCAAGTTTAGGACCTACCGCTTGTAAAATGGAGAACAGTGTCCTGAGATTGTGTGATGTCGCCCTACCGGGAATAAACCCTGCTTGATCCGAGAGGACCAATTTATCCATCAGGAGGCTGAGGCGATTGCTATCAGTTTAAGGCGGAAAACTGCCACGTATCCAATGGGACACGCTCGTGCGGCCTTATGTGCAGGGAGGCTTTGATGTGCCGAACTTTGAGTTGTACTATCTCAGCGCTCAGGCTCATTTCGCCCAGTTTTGGTTTAACCCACCTTGCTATAGTACACACTTCGCCACTGAACATTGGCTCGCATATCCAATCCCACTGGAAGGCGTCCTCTTCTCTAGAATTGAGCCAAGTGGACGGTGCCCCACTTCGGTTGATTGCACGATTAAGGCCTGGTCTCACATTTTGGCTCGCACGCCTGAGTCTTGCCTATATTCCCCACTCTTACCACTCACTTATCCTCCAGAGATGTCGCTATTACAAGAAGGGATTTTTAGGAAAGCTGCTCTTGCCCGAAACATCCGCTGCTTGGGAGACCTATATATAGGTGGTAAGTTTCGCACCCTTCAACAACTATGTCATAACCCCCGTCTTCTACCATGGAGACTTTTTTATATGCCTGCCTTCATCATGGCATCCAGGCGAGCTATCCCACATACCCCTCTGAGCCAACCACATTTGCCCCACTACACCAGACATTGTGCGCGACCTCTGCCTCACACTTAGTGTCTATACTTTATCATACTTTATACGCGGATGCAGTCTACCCCCATGCGCAGCCCGTGCTAGGTGGGTGGTGGAACTCGGCCAAGAACTCACTGATAAGCAGTGGTCTTTTTGCTGCACACAGACGGAGCATGTCTCCTCCAATAGCATACTCTGTATTATTCATTATCGATTCCTACACCGAAGTTATCACACTCCAGCTAGGCTCCAGAGGTTTGGGCTACGGGACACACACAGATGCGATAGATGTAAGACGGAGCATGCAGATTTTCTACACCTTGCCCGGGAGTGTCCTGCGTTACTTACCTTTTGGAGACAGGTCCTCATGGCCCTTGACTCTATGACATCATCACCTATTTCCCGGTCACCACTTATAACTCTTCTTGGGTACACTGCTCATATCCCTGCCATACATGGGAAATTTGTGTACTTTTGTCTAGTGCTGGCCAAGCGACCAGTGGCTTGCAGATGGGGCCGGGTACCTAATTTTAAGGACTGGCTGAGGGACCTGATTCTCTGGCAGGACCAACTTTGTACATATGCAGAATTACTCCCTCACTCCTCGCATCCCCGTGATATTTGGGGCCCACTAAAGACCTTCTTGCTAGAACACCCGCTTACTGCGGTAGACGAGACTTAAGACCTACTCCCACTTACCCTCGGACTTTCGCACATTGCTGTTGTGCTAAAGCCCTTACTTGAGCTGGCCCTGTGAGCTACGCCCTCTCTCTCTTAGCACCCCTGGTGCCCTGTGCTGGATCTCCCCGACACTCCGCATATACTGGTACTTTTGGCGATCCCATGACCTGCTTCGTTACTCTTCCGTATGCCTCCTCGTTGCCCTATGGTAGAGTGTTTTTTGTTATTCAGGGTGTCCTGTGAATTATGATATTGTATTACTGTCTACGATATGGCTACACATACGCTACATAAGCTGAGATACTGATTGTCATTGTTGAAAGTTTCAATAAAAAATAAAAATTAAAAAAATTACTTGCACAGAACACACTGCACGCCTTCAAAACTCGACCAAATAGGACTTGTAACCAACCCTCACTGTTTGCGCTGCAGAAAGCCTGGGGCCACCTTCTTACATTTAGTATGGACCTGCCCTGGAGTGGCTACCCTCTAGACTATGGTATGTGACACAGTGAGCGCCATTATATGGGCCAGTTTTTCCACCAGATCCTATTGTGTGCCTTCTGGGCTTTGTGAAAGATGTCCCAGAAGGGTACCGACGATTCACTGTGATGCTGCTGTCTAGGCGTAGGGTAGTAATACTCTGGGGGAAACGGCCGATTCCGACCAAACAAGCCTGGATTGCAGACATTTCCTACTGCTAGAAGCAACTGACAGCAAACTGGGACCTGAAGCCCCTAGCAACACGCCTCAAGGACATTTGGGAACACTCTGTGACTTACCTTAGACAAACTGGCACAGACAGAGTGAATATCCCAAACCCTGATGCACCTTCTGCATAGCTGCCTGATGGCTGGCCCACAGCTTGTGAACACATTCTTACCATAGATGGAACTTGGTTCTGAATGATGGGACGTAATGTTCGCAAGAAGAAATGCTAGTTTACTGCTGTTGCTGTATGTATTTCCTGATAAACACACTACATCTTATGCCATGGGAAGTGGGACAACGAGAAAATCCACCATGAATGACTTTGTTGGGGTATTGTTGGTCGTTATGTAATCTAACCTTGAAAATCAATGAATAAAATAAAAAGCAATAATAATGTATGTGGCAACCTCCCGTTAACTCAAAACTATTGTAGAATATTGGAATAAATAAGGATTTCTATGCATTTAATGCTTGCATGGCTGCCGTGACACACATCTTTAACGACCCACCTGCTAGTCATGGTAATGCTATTTTTGTGCCACTGGGACAGAGCACGACATGAGTCAGCATGCTAAAAATCTTGCCTTTAAGTAGTTCTAAATAAGTTGATTAGGAGCAAAACAAGGAGTGTATTCTATCACTATAGTTTGGCATTTGCATTTTGCGGTCCCCTTCGATCATTTGCACCCTAACGTGTAAAAAGCGTAACAAAAGTTTGGAGGCATCTTGGGAATGCCGAGGTGTATCAAATTACATCAGTGGGGGCAATCGTTACTTCATCAAAAACTAGAACAATCATGCAAAAAACACTCTTTATTTCATATGTGAATGCTAACAGGAAAAACACTCGAGTCATCTCATTACATTATGCCTATTTTTATTTCAAAGCTTTTAATTCAAATACAATATAATGTCAACAGATATACAAAGAGAAAAAAGGGGGACAATCTCGTGTAGCTTTAATAGCGGACACGTACAACAGCGTCTTCTTTCAAGTAACTTTACATGGTCCAGCGGCTTACGCCTGATTCTAAGTAGCAACAAATTATTTAACATTATACTTTCAGTTGTATTCTATAATCGAGCTGGTAGGTACCAGGGATGACAAAGGTGAGAAAATAAATTCTCAAAGTAAAAGAGGTGAGCAGGAGTTTAAGGACCGCCCTATTGAAGTCATTAATGAGTAGATATTGGGCTCTCTATGGGCGCTGCCTGAGTCGCACTGGGGCGGTCGTGCGTGGAGGCGTAGCCATCTTCGAATAGTGCATATGACATTGTTTGGCATTCTGTCCATCAATTGTTCTTTTTACTATTACATCTGCAACAAGTGGGCAGGGTGTTAGGGAACATTTTATGTAGTCACTGAGGGGTATAGTACCATTGTGTTATAACTTAGTATGCACGTTCTATACTTCTATATGGAGTCGGAATGTCCCGTCACATTTGCTCCCATTGTTTAGGAGAACTTTCAATCTCGCTGTGTGTTTACCAATTTGTTTGCTAGGTATGGGGGTATCAGCCTCACACACAGCGTCATTCCGAGCGGGCGGCCAGTTTGAATTGCTGTTTAAGCCTTAAATTGTGTTGGCCATCTTGGATTGGGAACCTTCTATGGATTTACAAGTTTTTGGAAAACATTTTTCATTGTTAAAGATTACAACTGTTGAATTTTAACTTCTAAAGCATATTTTCATCAGAAATTCTTGCACATATTTCTTTTCAAAAATAGTAGAATTAAAAAGACATTTATTAAAAAAAAAAAAGAAGCAGACTACTGTTTGTATCATGTCAAATCTTCAACAGTTTGCTCAGATTCAGCCTTTCCTGCTGAATCCTTGCACACCTATCCAGCCGTGGGATAAATGGCAGAATTCTTTAGAAAATGTTCCTGCCATTGCTGCAGATAAATGTAACGCGAAAAGGAAAAAAGCCATTTTACATAGCAATCTTGGTATTGAGGGACAAAAAGTTTTCATAAGTCTTTCTTCAATATCTTCAGTAGGACAAGGCGAAGGATGGAAAGAATACCAAGAAGCTATAACTAGACCAAAGAACAAGTTTTCAGAACAACCAAGCATTTTGTTGGAAATGTTCAATTTCAACAAAAGAAAACAATTGATGGATGAGTCCATGAAAGAATACATCTCAGTGTTTAGGATCTTGGCTACAAAATGCATTTTTGGATTATCTGTTGAAATTTTGAGCAGAGATTAGTTTATATTTGGGCGCAACTCAAAAAAGATACAAGAACGTCTACTTTCTTATAGAGATCCAATGCTTTTGGAAGTGATTGACATGGCGAAAGCAATTGAACGTTTTATTTTCTCTACTTAGGGCCCGAGGATGTATGACGTTACAACGCATACTTTTACAACGCCTACCTTTACATCGTAAGTTTTACAACGCATACCATTACAACCAGTCCCCGTGGATAGTAGGGAAGGTGTTGGATAGTACATTAAACCTATTCCCTATCCTAGAGCGCCCCCCAGCGCTATGCGTTGTAATGGTTTGCGTTGTAAAAGTTTCGTTGTAATGGTAGTTCGTTGTAAAAGTTTTGTTGTAAAGACTGTATACCCCTGAGATCATCAGTGCTGCAGCACTGGCGGACTCAGGTCATTTGGAGCCCCATTGAAGTCTATGGGAGCCTGGTGTACGTTGCGTACATTGGCTCCCATAGACAAAAAACGCACTTTTCAAACAAGGGTGCCCCCTGTCACGTGGATGCCTTGGTCCCTCCCGCACAGTGCATGCATGTGTAGGGGGGACCCTTGGGTCCCCACCAGTGATCGAGTCGTAGGGCCCCAGGTGATGGGAGCTTCTCTGAGCTTTTTCGAGTTGGAGGGTTCGACTCGATCTGGCTGCTCGACGTGTTCATCGTACTTGGTGGTCCGGGAATCCACCCCGTTTCGCTGTGCATGTCACCCATGGAGTGTCATCCGGAGGGGATCGCTGACGCGTACATGTGGCTCAGAGCACGAGGCGATTTTCGCATCGTAGTTTCTCGCTCGTAAAGCCGTACATGTTGCCCAGAAATTGCGTGTACGACTCAGACTCGCACCTGACAGATGCCGTCAATAGTTCTTCCAAGCTGAGTCGGAATCAGGCCCTAAATGTATTTCTTCTGATGTTGTGTGTCAACCTATTAGCACCGTTCAAGTTCATTAATGCTTTATCTTTCAGATCTAAATGTAATAAGACTATGGGCAAAAAAATACTTTTTGTTACAGGTGCGGATCTAAAAATCACCTGAGCAATATTCCTCTTTGCCCTGCTACTGGTAAAAAATGCACCTAATGCAATACGATGGGTCGTTCTTCTGGGGTGTACAGAAGTTCTGTGAATGTCACCAGGGTGTTTATGTTTATGTTTATGTTTTTGGCAATTTTTATAGCGCACAAATACCCAGGGGTGTCTCGGCGCTCAAGGAAACAGTGCGATAGCTATGGCAGAATTTAATGTGGGATAAGCCAGGTCTTTAGTTTCTTCCTGAAACTAATAAGCGTTGAGGCTGTTTTAATGGAAAGGGGGAGTGCATTCCAAAGTCTGGCAGTGGCTATCACGAAGCATCTATCGCCCCAATTGACTTTTTTTGTTTGTTGAATTTTGAGCAGATGAGCTGAGGAGGAACGAAGTGTTCTTAGATTTTCTAGCGGACAAAAGGCGTCCTTGAGGAATTGTGGGCCTAAGTTGTTAACAGCTTTATAGGCGATACACAATGCTTTCAATTTTGTGCGACTCCTGACGGGGAGCCAGTGAAGCTGTTGGATGTAAGGAGAACTAGAAGTGAACTTAGGAATGCCCAGTAGGATTCTGGCTGAGGCATTCTGTACTAGTTGGAGCCTGTTAAGAACTTTCTCCTGGGCATTAAGAAGAAGGGCATTGCAGTAGTCTGTTTTGGAAAAAATCAAAGTACTGATTAGGGTTTTGCCAGCTGAAATGGGAAGGTATGGAAGAAGTTTTTTGATTTTCTTCAGGGTGAAGAAGGAAGTGGAGACTACGGAGTTGACATGATGGTGAAAAGTCAATCTGTCATCGAAGATAACTCCAAGTTTGCGAACCTTGGTGACAGGTTGTGGAGGAGGTCCCATCTCGGTAGGCCACCATCGAGGGGACCAGGTAGGTTCCAACTTCCCGAATGTCATCACCTCTGTCTTATCAGAGTTTAATTTGAGACAGTTTGATGACATCCAGGAACTGATTGCGAGCATTCCTTTTTGGAAGTTTGCGTCAATTGTCGCTCCGTCGTTGTGTACGGATAGGACCAATTGGGTATCGTCGGCATAAGTTGTGAGGGCAATGCCGTAAGACTTAATCACCCTCGCCAAGTCCGAAACATATATGTTAAATAGGGTCGGACTTAGCGAGGAGCCCTGTGGTACTCCGCAAGGAAGAGAGAAAGTGGGGGAGGTGAAAGGACCCGTTTTGACTGTCTGTGATCGGTTGGCCAAGAAGGAGGCAAGAGGTTGTTTGGCCTTATGCTGAACACCTATTGTTGAGACACAGTCGATCAGGATGGCATGATCGACCGTGTCAAAGGCTGCGGAAAGATCTAGCAGTATTAATACTGCCGCTCCTCCCTTGTCCAGAGTCAGTCTTATTTCATCTGCCACTTTTATTAAAGCAGTTTCAGTTCCATGTCCCTGCCTAAACCCAAATTGGGTTTCATCCAGTAGATTGTTATCGTCTATGAATTTCGAGAGTTGCATATTCATAATTTTTCAAACACTTTTGCTGGGTAGGGGAGACATGCAATGGGACTATAGCTGGATGGGAGGGAGGGGTCAAGGGTGGGTTTTTTCAGGAGTGGCTTGATGATAGCCTTTTTCCAGATGGAGGGAAATGAGCCAGTGGTAAACATAGCATTACAGATGTTCGTCAAAGCAGGGGAGATGGCTTCTGGAATAAGGCTAAGAACAGCCGGAGGGCAAGGATCTTGGGGTGACCCTGATTTGGTACTGCATATTAAGCGGTGGACTTGTTCCTCGGTGACAGCATTGAATACGGGAAAGGATGGAGCATAGGTGGGTGAGGATTGATTGGTTATAGTGGTGGAAGGAGATTTTTGAATGAAGGCTGAAAAAATAGACATAACTTTGCTCTGAAGGAAATCTGCAAGGGAATTGTTTGAGATAGATCACAAGGGGGGCCGGAGGATTTGAGAGTTGATTGACAACTTGAAACAGTTTTTTTGCAGAGTTTTGTGCCTGATTGATTTGGGAAGTGTAGTACCTAGTTTTTTCAGACGTGATGAGGTCTTTATATTTGGAGAGGGCGCTTTTGTATGAGATTTTGTCTGTGGGGTTATAGTAGCGGCGCCAATGTCTTTCCAAATTTCTGCAGTGTTGTCTTTGAAGTCTTAAAGATTCCGAGAACCATGGGGCAGAAGGAGACTTTCTATTACGTTGTAGGGTTTTCAATGGTGCTAGTTTAGAACAAGCCATGTCTAGACTATTGAGGTAGTTATTGGAGGCTAATGACGGATTAGATTCGGTAGTAATGATGCTCTCGGTCAGCATAGAAGCAAGATGGGAAGTATTGATGTTTTTCCAATCTCTAAAAGTGATGGGAGAGGATAATCCAGTGAGAGAAGGTAGAGATTTAGTTTTTATGGAGAAACAAACTGCTGAGTGGTCGGTCCAGATAAGAGGGATCACATCTGAAATCATATTGTAAGGGTTGTTGGTGAATACACCATCTAGGATATGGCCTGCCTCGTGAGTGGGCTGGGCGACAATTTGCTGGAATCCGGCTGCTAATAGATCGTTGATTAGAGCAATGGTATCAGTGTTGCATGGGGATTCAAGATGGAAATTGAAGTCTCCTAGTATAGTGTATTGTGGTGCTCCAACAGTAACCTCGATTAAATTATTAAGGCTGTTGAGGAATTTAGATCTGGACGCAGGGGGGCGGTAGATTAACGTACCTACAAGTGCCTGATTGCCGGAGAGGCTGATGGAAAAGGAGAGAGCTTCACAGTCCTTGTATTTAAGATCGGTGATTTTGACTTTGAAGCGATTCCTATATATGATAGCTAGACGGCCACCTTTCCTTTTTATTCTGTCTAGTCTATGCACGCAGTAGTCTTCGGGGGTGGATGCCTTTAAATCCGGGCCGGAGGAATCATCACCAGGGGTGGAGGCTATTAATATTTCATCTGTTTCGGTGGCTTGCTCACAGGATTTATCTAGAATTTTTCTCACCCTTGAGGTTGACACGATTGATTCCTTCCCAATAAAGGTGACCATAGGTGATGTGTACATTGGTGACATAAAACTTTACATGATGGCGGACTCAGGTGCTCCCATCACAATAATTCCAGAAACATTGTACAATCAAGTTTGGTCGACATCTAAACCATTAGATACACCTGATGTCTTTCCAAAAGCTTACAGAGATAGGACATTGATATGGTTAGCTTCTTTATGGAGAAAGTAAAGTGTTTGGGCAGAGAAGCATTTACTAAGATCTATGTTGCCAAGAAAGGGAAATACATTTTGGGGTGGCGAGATTTAGCAAAATTGGGGGTGATGTTAGTTCCTGGTTCACCCAATTCTGTCAGCGTGTGTGATATCAACTTAACATCCGCACATGATTATGAAAGTGATGTTCTGGCATAAATATTAAAAGATTTTCCAGAGGCATTTTTAAATAGAATAGGTATGATCGATACATTTTAACATAGAATTACATTTTAAAAAGAATGCCTTGCCTGTCTCCCACAAACTTAGACCTGTTTCCATATCTGATAGATCTGATCTTAAAACGTTGCTGGACAGCCTTATGAGAGATATGGTAATCACCCAGACTGACTCATTTGAATGGGTCAGTCCCATTGTTATAGTTCGGAAAAAGGATAGCACTATTAGACTAAGTGCTGACTTACTCACTTTAAATAAGAATATTGTTATTGATTGTCATCCCCTGCCTAAGATTAATGACTAAGGCCCATATGTATCAAGGAACCAATTTGCGATTCTTTAATAGCAATTTTTAAGAAATCGCAATTTCAGAATCGCAAAATGGTATGTATCAAGAAAATCTCAATTCTTTAGCGATTTCTTGATCTTCCTTAATTGCGAATTCGCAAATTGCGAATTCCCAATTAAGGAATACTTTCCCATTCATTTCTATGGACCAGGAAGCCCATATGAAGGAATGGGAATTTTTTCTCAATTTGCGATTCGCAATTTGCAAATCACAATTTGAGAATAATTTCAAGGGTGCAGGGGTGTCCAAAGGACACCCTGTTGCACCCCTGAAATACGCATGGGTGCACATGTGGCGCACATACATGCCCTAAGGGCATGTATGTACGTCACATGGCACTTTGAAAAATGCTGAAATGTGCATTTTTCAAGGAAATCGCAACTTACCACCAACTAGAAGTTGGTGGTAATTTGCGATTCCTTAAATTCATTTTGCACATTTTTTAGGCTTCATACATTGCATTTAAGGAATCGCAAAATTTGCGATCCCTTAAATGCAATTGCAAAATAAGGAATCGCAAATTTTGCGATTCCTTATTTTGCACCAGATTTTACTTCATACATATCATTTTGCGAATTCGCATTCGCAAAGGCTGAAATTCTGCGAATTTCGGCCTTTGCGAATGCGAATTTCAATGATACATATGGCCCTTACTCTCAAACATTAATGGAGCCAATTGTTTTCAGCTGTTGGACCTTTGTTCTGCCTATCACCAGATCCCACTCGCTGCAGAATCCCAGGATCTCACAACATTTATTACTCCCTTTGGGGCATATACATTCTTGAGACTTCCCTTTGGCATGGCTTCTGCAGCGAGTATGTTCCAGAAATTCATGGATACCTTAATATCTGGAATTCTGGGAATACAGGCATATCAGGTCGATATCCTTATTTTTTCTACACTAGATAAGACCACAATTCAATTTTGTTAAAAGTTCTAGAAGTTTTCAGAAAGGTGGAAATAACCCTCAAACCTGACAAATGCAAAATGTGCAAAACAGAACTAGATCATCTTGGTCATTGTGTTTTTGATATGGCAATATATCTAAAGTTTTCTTTAGTTAAGGCTATTCAAGATGTTTTGCCGCCCAAATAAAGAGATTCCCTCAGATCTTTCTAGGGGATAACAATATTATTCCAAATTTATCCAAGGTTATTTCATCATTATTCAACCCCTCAGAAATCTATTTAAAAAAAATCTTAATTTGATCTGGGATGGTGTTACTGAGCATGCCTTTAGTACTGTAAAAATATCATCACTAATGCCCTAGCGTTTTCAGCATTCAATCCGGCTGCAAGATGTTTGATGACTGTAGAAACCTGTCAAAAGGGCATGGGAGCTGTACTCTCAAAGTCTTACAATAATAATGAACACACTGTTGCTTTTGCTTGTAGGTCTTTAAAGCTATTAGAATCTTAGTCCAGTATGACTGAAAGAGAGGCTTAGGCCTGTTCCTGGGCCATTGAGAAATTCAAAACATATCTCTGGGGAAGAACTTTTCGCTCTTTACTGACGACAAACCACTTATTCACCTTCTCAATGGAGATGGATCTGGAAAAGCTTCCTCTAGATTGGCAAGGTTATTGTCTTGTTTACATGAATTTAATATGGAATTAATTCCAGGGAGCTGAAATTTTAGAGCTTATTCAAGATGATTGTTCACGTGTTGAACATGAGCAAGGTGAGTCAGTTGTGGCCTCTTTAAATGAAATTTTGAGCGCAAATAGCTTGGTTTCTCGTGATGAGTGGGTGACTGCTGTCACAGACGATAATAATTTGTCTCAAGTTATGAGATTTGTTACTCAAGGTTTGCCCAAAGAAAGGTGTCTTCCTTCTCCTATGAGACAATGTTCTCAAGTCTCAAGTGAACTTTCTATAGTCAATGGCTTACTGTTTCGCAATTACTTAGTTGTTCCTCCGATGTCAATCAGGTCCAACTATTCCAAGCAGCTCACTCTGGTCATTTAGGAATGGGAGACACCTCCAAAAATCTTAAACAGTATTTTTGGTGATCCTCAATGGATTTTTGAGTCACTGCATGGATCTAATCCTGCAGTATATGCCTGACAAACATTTGCTCACTCACAAAACCCTATTACATACAGTACCCTTGCCAGAAGAACCTTGGTCCAAAGTGGATCTAGATTCTTCTGGTCCGTTTCATCTGTTATTATCTGATAAAATGTTTTTGATAATGTTGATTGATTATTTTTAAAAATTGACTTTCTTTGTATTTGTTCCCAATGCAAACACTGCCTCAGTGATCGAGGTTTTTAGCAACATTTTTAATTGTGAAGGGCCTCCAAGGGAACTTGTAACTGACAATGGTACACATTTTGCCTTGACACAGATGAAAGAATTTGTTTCAAAACACCATATTAAACACTTCAAGGTAGCATTATATTATTATTCCCCAACATCAAATGGTCTCACTGAAAGGGTGAATACATTTTTGAAGGAGGGGGTGCAAACAGCCTTTGCTACTGGCATTCCAGCTGAAGTTTTTCTAGAAGAAAAAATGTGGAACTATCACCTTACTCCATATTCAACTACAGGTGTGGTCCTCATCCTCGTATCCAGAGGAAAATCTCACTCACATTTTGTGTATTTGTCAACGTTTATATGCCCAAAGAATCTTCTGGCTTCGCCCAATTTGGGTTTCTCTTAACATCAGGACATGCCAAGAAGCACTTGATGCATGCATGAGGGGCGACTCACCTCAGATGGCGACGCGCTTTGTCAAATTCATTACAGAAATTAATTCCTTGATTTTACCATCCAACCAAGAATGAGTCTAGCCTCCCAAAAGTGACATTTCTCTTTACCTTTTCAGTTCATAAATTTCCTGACTTTTTTTCGATTCTGAAAATCGTCTTTTTTTTAATGGTCAATCATGAGTGTGTAGATTGAAATGATTTTAATTAATTGTGCAAATACATTTTACTTACTTACTTACTCGTATCCACCCATTTGGCCAGGGATGACCCCTGGTGGCCGACCACACTGGGAACAGCTCCAACACCCACCGATCATGCACGCAACCTAGGGGTCATCCTCAACTCCACCCTCTCCATGACCAAGCAGGTCAATGCCTTCTCTTCCTCCTGCTACAACACCCTCTGAATGCTCCGTAAGATCTACAAGTGGATCCCCACCAAAACGAGAAGAACGGTCAACCATGCCCTCGTCAGCAACAGGTTGGACTACGGAAACGACCTCTACGCAGAAGCCTCGGCCAAACTCCTGAAATGGCTTCAATGCATCCAGAATGCCTCTGCTCGCCTGATCCTCGACATCCCTCACCGCAGCCACATCACACCCCTCCTGAGAGACCTGCACTAGCTCCCCGTCAACAAGAGGATAACCTTTAAGCTCCTCACCCAGGCACACAAGGCACTCCACAACACTGGACCAGCATACCTCAACAGACGACTCAGCTTCTACACCCCCACCCACGAGCTCCGCTCCGTCAACCTCGCCCTTGCCACAGTCCCCCGCATCCGAAGAGTGACCTCCGGCAACAGATCGTTCTCCCACCTTGCCGCTAAGACCTGGAAGACTCTCCCCATCCACCTACGGTAGACCCAAGCCATGCTTACCTTCAGAAGACTCCTCAAGACCTAGCTTTTCGAGCAGTAGCAGCATTCCCCCCCTCCCCCTCCCCACCGCCTTGAGACCCTCACGGGTAAGTAGTGTGCTTTATAAATGCTATAATTGCTTGATTGATTGACTGGTTAAGTGACACTGTACCTAAGGACAATCATTGCTTTTGTCCTATTTCTGAGTTAGTCAAAGAAAGAGTGAAACATGCACACGCCAAACAGAAATCACATTATGAACCATCCAATGGCACAAAATGTGTTGATTATCAGAAGAATGATTGAGTTTCGGTTAGACTTCCTCACAAATTCAAATAGGGAGAATCCATATATTCAAACCCAATCAGGATAGAAAAGGTTTCAAAAGGGGCTGTGTTTTTACAAGGCAAGGAGTGATGGTGTAAAAGAGATCTGGGTAAATTGTCCCATGAGCAAGCCATTGACATTTGTAAGCAGAAGAGGAGTGAATTTTTAAGCTGGTTTGATGTGGAAGGTAATGTTCTTCTACAAATATGCCTTCTACAAGCAGTCCTCCACTACAGTTACCAGCAATGTTCTCTGATGATAATCCTGCAGCTGAAGCTGTTTCAAGTACTGTATGTGATCAGGTGTCTTCTCAAAATACTGACATTGTTCTAGTACTCCTGACATCGGGTAACAGGGTGAGACCCAAGTTGAAACCAGATCTGTTCGCAATGCTTCTATACCTACTAGGGATCACTGACATAATATCGACTACAAAAATATGGGCATTTAAAATATGGACTCCAAAATATCGACTACAAAAATATCGAAGTCCTATCTACAAACAGGTAAGTTCAAAAATATCGAATCAAAAATATTGTTTAAAAATATGTACTTTGTAAAAATATCGAATTTATTAAAATTAATGTAACATTAAAAAAATATTAAAATTAAATAACTAAAATATACTTAAAAATACTTAAATAACCTTAACATTATTCAATAATTAATTTAAGTTATAAAAAAAATAATACAATTTTATTTCTTAAAACATATATATATTAACATAATATTATTAAAAAAATATACAATATTATTACCGTAGCATAGCAAGAGTGTTAAAATTACTATTCTCACTCCAATAAGTGCAACAGTAGGGAAAGCGTTGGATAGCGTAGCGGTAAAAATTACTATTCCGACTCCAAAGAGTTCAACAGTAGGGAAAGCGTTGGATAGCGTAGGGGTAAAAATTACTATTCCCACTCCAAAGAGTGCAACAGTAGGGAAAGCGTTGGATAGCGTAGGGGTAACAATTACTATTCCCACTCCAGTGAGTGCAACAGTAGGGAAAGCATTGGATAGCGTAGGGGTAAAAATTACTATTTCCACTCCAGTGAGTGCAACAGTAGAGAAAGCGTTGGATAGCGTAGGCGTAAAAATTACTATTCCCACTCCAGTGAGGGCAACAGTAGGGAAAGCGTTAGATAGCGTAGGGGTAAAAATTACTATTCCCATTACAAAGAGTGCAACAGTAGGGAAAGCGTTGGATAGCGTAGGGGTAAAAATTACTATTCCCACTCTAGTGAGTGCAACAGTAGGGAAAGCGTTGGATAGCGTAGGGGTAAAAATTACCATTCCCACTCCAGTGGGTGCAACAGTATGGAAAGCGTTGGATAGCGTAGGGGTAAAAATTACTATTCCAACTCCAAAGAGTGCAACAGTAGGGAAAGCGTTGGATAGCATAGGGGTAAAAATTACTATTCCCACTCCAAAGAGTGCAACAGTAGAGAAAGCGTTGGATAGCGTAGGGGTTAAAATTACTATTCACACTACAAAGAGTGCAACAGTAGGGAAAGCGTTGGATAGCGTAGAGGTAAAAATTACTATTCCCACTCCAGTGGGTGCAACAGTAGGGAAAGTGTTGAATAGCGTAGGGGTAAAAATTACTATTCCCACTCCAGTGAGTGCAACAGTAAGGAAAGCGTTGGATAGCGTAGAGGTAAAAATTACTATTCCCACTCCAATGGGTGCAACAGTAGGGAAAGCGTTGGATAGCGTAGGGGCAAAAATTACTATTCCCACTCCAGTGAGTGCAACAGTAGGGAAAGCGTTGGATAGCGTAGAGGTAAAAATTACTATTCCCACTCCAGTGTTTAAGTTTATTTTATTGTACAGTTAATAAAAACTCACAATTTTTGAAAAATACAAATTTTAAAAGGTCAATATTTTCTTAAAACCAGTAAGGTGCAATAGCTCAAGTGTTAAAAGTATAAAAGTCTCAGCTTTGGTTACATAAGAATCAGTGGGGTTTTCGTGGCCTTGTTACTTTTCAAAATTCAAAGACCTTGGTAGCCAGGGGTGTTTGCTCTATTGTTGTTTTTCTTCTGCTTGACAAGACCCTCTGAATTTTTCGTTCAATCTTGTGGCCACTATATCAAAAAATGTTGTTGTTCTGCAGTTTAGCTGAGTTTCGTCAGGATTAAAACAGAGCATCACCGCCTGCCTGCAGCGCCTTATGCCCTTCTGATTCCATAGAGCCCGTAACAAGGAGCGCCTTATGTCCTGTAGGTTTGTGAAAATGCAGATAATGTGTATGAGGTCCTCTTTCGCAGAAAGACAGAGGCGGCATTGATTTGCAGGATTCTCCCTTGTCCATGGAGCCAGGTGCGGAACTATAGGAATCCTGCCCATGCGCATATTAAGGAACTTGTTTTTTGTCTTCTGTGTGAGGCCAGTCATTAGATACTCTTGTGGTTTTAGAGCGCTGTAGCCATTCAGCACGACCCACCCGTGAGCTCTTTTAGCTAGGGTGGCTTTGTCCTCAATTGGTGAGACCATCTTGGTGACTTTTGACACCACTTTTTTGAAGGTGCCAAGGTCGGTTGCCGACTCCCATAGGTCTACAAGTCCTAAGACCTTCAATGATTCCATTAAATAGGTCCTTGCAGGTGAGTTGACTCTGATGGTTAGTTCGGTCCAAAGGTGGGCATTTAAGGATCCTTGGTCGGCATCTCTGATTTTCCGCCAGCTTTTTAGATATGCGCCTCTTCTCTCCACCGCTTGTTTCTGGAGGCCGAATTCGAGGCGAATTTGTGCGGGTGATGAGTTGGTGGGGAGGTGAAATATTGCCCTGTATGCTCGACTGATGGTTTTATCTAGTGTTGTTGCATCTTTGCCTCTCATGGATTCGCTACCATAGGTAAGCATGGGCTGTAGGCGAGCTCTTAATACCTGTAGGAGAGGGCCCAGTGATCGTTCAGGGAGTGCTTTCTGCAGAGGCTTTACCGATAGGTAGAATGTCGTGCCCTTTCGACGAATTTCTTCTAGTTGCTGTTTGAACTCCAGTGGGTGCAACAGTAGGGAAAGCGTTGAATAGCGTAGGGGTAAAAATTACTATTCCCACTCCAGTGAGTGCAACAGTAGGGAAAGCGTTGTATAGTGTAGGGGTAAAAATTACTATTCCCACTCCAAAGAGTGCAACAGTAGGGAAAGCGTTTGATAGCGTGATGGTTAAAATTACTATTCCCACTCCAAAGAGTGCAACAGTAGGGAAAGCGTTAGATAGCGTAGGGGTAAAAATTACTATTCCCACTCCAGAGAGTGCAACAGTAGGGAAATAAATACTTCATATATTATTTAAAAAAATATAAATTAATATCTATAAAAAATTAGATAAAAGTAATTAACAATATAATATAATATAATAATTAATCAATTAAAATTACAAATAAAAATTAAATGTTACAATTAGTTACCTATTAATACAAATTAATTACAAATGAACAATTAATTAATTAACAAGTAAAAATTAATTAATAATTAATTCAAATAAATACAATTAAATAAATTGAATTATTTAATTTATTATAAATAAATTACTTCCCACCCTATTCCCCTATAAACCCACAACCCACTACAGAAAATAAATTAGTAAAGTTAACATAATTAGCAATTAATCAATTTAATAAAATTAATTGGCAATTAAAATTTAATTAATTACCCATAAAAAATAATTAACAATTAATTCTAAAAAAATACCAATAAATATTTTTACATATTTAATTAATTACAAATAAATTACTTCCCACCCAATTCCCCTATAAACCCACAACCCGCTACAGAAAATAAATTAGTAAAATTAACATAATTAGCAACTAATCAATTAATTTAAATTAATTGCCAATTAAAATGTAATTAATTACCAAAAATAAATTAAAATAACAATTAATTAAAAATGAATACCAATAAATAAATTTACATATTTTATTAATTATAATTAAATTACTTGCCACCCTATTCCCCTATAAACCCACAACCCGCTACAGAATTAAATTACGCAAAAATTAAAAGAAAAAAATTCATTAATTAAAATAAATTATAACATAAATACACACTTTTCACACATATAATAACATAAAAAACTCTATAAAAAATTCGATATTATTAAAAATTCAATAATTTTAATAACCTATAATATATACTTCGATATTTTAACTTTCTATATTTTTAACATTCGATATTACATTACTTACCTTAAAAACAATATTTTTGATGTCTATATTCTGTCCATTCGATATTTTGTCCATTCTATATTTTAAACTCTATATTATGTCCATTCGATATTTTTTACTCGATATTTGGACTGTTTACCACCTACTAGATGTAAGGACTTCTATGAACATTAAAATTTCTTGGCGTTATTATAAAAAGGAAGATGATGTAGGATGTATTGCACGAGTAAACATGTGATTGATGATGTTTTCCTCGCAAGCATGTTCACGCGTGCTGTTATCTATTAAACTTGTTGTTTTGCCAAGAGCTCATGGCCATGTTTCTTCACTATGGTTTCACGACTGCTCAGCAGATGCAGTTGTAGATTCCTGGAGGTCGGATCGTGGCCAGAGGGGCTCCTGCTTGTATAAAATAAAGTCTGGAAAACGTACTTCATTTGTCGGCTTGAACTTACTGTACAGGTGCCCAACTGTATCATTGGGATATATTGGGCTATAATACCGCACAATACACAAAATGGAAGTCACTGGACTGCTCCACTCTCCCAAAGACTCTGGGGGGGGGAGCAAACCTTCCATTAGCAGCTGCCACCAAAACCCCCATTGTAAATAGACACCTTTTTATATAAAGTGTATCTGTTTAACACTAGAGACTTCGAATATGCAGGGAAACCAACATTTAGGGGTCCATTAGGATGGCGGGCGGACTTTGTCTGCCCGCCACCCTAACGGAGATCGGGACCGCCCGCCTAAAGGGTGGGGGTCCCGACATTGGCATTAGGACGCGCCCGCCACAGTGGCGGGCGCATTCCTCAATTTAATATTGTGGCGGGCGGTGCTCACTGCACCGCCCGCCACAATGTTAAAAACAAATGCACGCATTTGCATAATCGAAGCTGCAGGCACCGCGCGGTGCCTGCCGCTGCGATTATGCAAATGCAGGGGGGTACCACAGGTACCCCCCGTGTGCCACCCCCCTTTGGCCATCATTCTGAGGGCCCACAGGGACCCCCCAGAGTGAACACCGCATGCCAATGCCACCACGGAAAATCATTGCGAAATGCCCATTGTAATAGACACCGCCACCATATTCAACATTTTCCGCCCCGGCCGCAAGGCGACCGGGGCGGAAAAGTGGCAGGCGGTGTTTTCCTCCACCGTGGTCCCCCCCGCCATACTAATATGGCGGGGGGGAATTCAGGGAAGGATGTCGGGCGGATTGCCCCCGCCAGGCTGGCGGTGGCTACCGCCAGCCTGGCGGGGGCAATCCGCCGGACATCCTAATGGGCCCCTTAAAGTTAAGCAATCTAGCTGCGAAAACACCTCTTGAAAATAGACTCCAAGCCTGGAAGCGATGCGGCAAAGAGGAGACCCGAATAGAAACCTGCCAACTGGGTATATGTCCCTCAAAGTAACCCTCTAAATGAGGCCTTTCTATACATAGAGAAGTTAAGCACAACGTAAACATGCATGGGTAACCTCTGCACACAGTCCGGGACATATAATTATGTCAAAGATAAGCAAGATTCGAGGACTACAGTCCACGGATCATAAGTTTCACAATGTTTTTTAGCATCACAATTGCATGGGATGCATGTGGGAAGGTATGGGAAAGCAGGGGCATTGGAGAAACTTTGCAAAGGGGGAGTACAGGGGGTTCTGCAGAACTTCCCACCCTCTTGTTACCGGTCCCAGGTCACACCGCGCACATTCCTGCCTCCCGCTGTGCTCCTATCCTCTCCCCATCCCAAGATGGCTGTCTCTACATCATCTGTGAAGTAGGAGTGTAACTACACATGTTCTGGCAGTGCACTTCTGGTCAGTAGTCCGTGTACACATTTTCCATTGCTCACTGCACAAGTTCTATCACTTATTGGACATGTTTCATTATTTATATACCATTTTTCAGTGCACACATGTTCTTTACTCAGGTTTGCGATTATTGCCATATCTAATGAGCTCCTCCTCTGAACATGCTTCCAATTGCCAACCGGCGCAGCTTGAGTTTAAAATTTGCGCCAGTCCGGTCAGTCATGTAATCTCCACCTATCCGTGTAATGTTTGCGCACAATACGTCGGCAGCCATTTTAGGACGAGGAAGTCAGTGGTGGCCATTTTGAGAGGCATCTCGCGAGTGGGAACTCCTCACACGTAGAGTTGGGTGAACCTATCCTGCTCACAGTGCATCCCTACACGTGGGTGCACAGACCAATTGTTGACCCTTGGAAAACTTGGAATTAGGGCTGTGCAAATTGTACTTTCGGAAGCTCAGGGAGGAACACTCCTATTCAGTTAGCAAAGTGTGCTGTTCAGTTTACGGTGCAAATCCCGTGAGAAGTCTTATATCAGTGATGCGCACACCTTACAGAGCGTCTGTGGCACATCCTTCCTTAATTCATATGCTTTAATGCAGAGCTGTTGCTTAACGATGAATATACGCATTACATTGTACAGCGTGTCCAATACAAGTGCATTCTACAGTGACATGCACGCTTATTCAATGCTATGAGGGTTGAAAATGGTTGATTACACTATTGTGTCCTACATTGATCCATGGTTAATTGAGGAACAGATCTGTGCTGGTTACCTACATTTTTTAAAAGGATAGAAGAAAAGAATTGGTTGCTCATAATTTTTAGCTATAGCAGTGTACTAGAGTATTCAACATGTGTGCATAAACATTCTTCTTGACAAATCCTGTCCCTTTTCTCGGGAGGCCAGGGGAGTCGGCCATGAAAAGGGGCTGACTGGAAATGTTATTTCTTGAATTATTTATCTACCATTGAAGAGAAGAGTAGTGAGGAGTTCACTAGCGTACGAAAAAAGAAACTCCTATTGCATAATCTGGGTCCTGAAGGATTAAGAGTGTACAATGACATGGTGAAAAAACCCAGAGGAGCCAATGATGAAGATGTCTTCCAACATGCTATAGAGGATTTGGAAAGTCATTACCAACCAGTGATTTGTGCAGCCGTAGACAGGTACAACTTTTTTTCTGAGGAAACAGGGCAAAATAGAAACTGTGGGAGACTATGTGGCTGCACTGAAAAAACTTGCAATACATTGCAGATTTGGCAACCTTCATGATAACTTTATTCGCGATCAGATTATAATGCATACAGTCAATACTAATGTACAAGAGAAGTTATGCGCGTTTGCGTGGAGGCACACCGTAATGAAATCATAGCGATTGTAAAGAAAGCGGAAATGTCATAGAGATGTGCCATTGTGGCTAAGAAGCATAACGATAATAGCCCCACTGTATAGAAAGTGTTAGACAAGAGTGTTGCAGGGAACAGAAATGCTCCTAGTGTAGGGAACAAAGGAACTAAGAAGTCTATGAAAATATATTCCGGGCCTAGCAGTATTCGTAATGAGAACCCACCTAGCTGGTATAGATGTGGTAGTCAGAAGCACAAGGCTAATGAAAGGAATTTTCCAGCTTTTCATACATAATGCACTTTTTATGGCATTGTAGGACACTTTAAAAAAGTGTGCAGGAGGAAGCCAAGTAATGCCACAGTAAAATGTGTTTTGTATGTAACAGACTCTGATGAAGGGGAAGATGATGTAAACGACGATTGTGTACTATATATTGATGAAAATGTCCTAAGCATTGATAACATTGAAAAGAAAAAAACATCCTGTTTAGTGAAGATTAGAGGCCTGCAAATATCAATGGTGGCGGACTCTGGTTCGCCATGCATTATAATTCAAAAGATTGTGTGGGAGAATGATTACATGATTCATTTGCTACTTGCCGTTTGGAGACCGTGTTTGGCGCTGGAGGACTGTGGTGGTGCGTCGAGGTTCAACAGAAGCGCTTTGTAAGGCGCTACCTTTCGCCGGACCCGCTCCGCGGGTCCCGCTTCACGGAGCAGAGCCTTGCAATTATTTGACCTCACTCCACTAAGGGTCTCTGGCTTACAGGGCTGCGAGCGAGCATACTGCTGGACTCCAACTTCCAAGAGTCCCAGCAGTTTCCATCACCGATCCCACCTGGTGACGCTCTCCCTGTAGGCCACGCCCCCCGCTCCTCTGTGAAAAAGCTCCGGATCAGAAACAGCTGCGGATAACATTATTCATTTGCTACTTGCCGTTTGGAGACCGTGTTTGGCGCTGGAGGACTGTGGTGGTGCGTCGAGGTTCAACAGAAGCGCTTTGTAAGGCGCTACCTTTCGCCGGACCCGCTCCGCGGGTCCCGCTTCACGGAGCAGAGCCTTGCAATTATTTGACCTCACTCCACTAAGGGTCTCTGGCTTACAGGGCTGCGAGCGAGCATACTGCTGGACTCCAACTTCCAAGAGTCCCAGCAGTTTCCATCACCGATCCCACCTGGTGACGCTCTCCCTGTAGGCCACGCCCCCCGCTCCTCTGTGAAAAAGCTCCGGATCAGAAACAGCTGCGGATAACATTATTCATTTGCTACTTGCCGTTTGGAGACCGTGTTTGGCGCTGGAGGACTGTGGTGGTGCGTCGAGGTTCAACAGAAGCGCTTTGTAAGGCGCTACCTTTCGCCGGACCCGCTCCGCGGGTCCCGCTTCACGGAGCAGAGCCTTGCAATTATTTGACCTCACTCCACTAAGGGTCTCTGGCTTACAGGGCTGCGAGCGAGCATACTGCTGGACTCCAACTTCCAAGAGTCCCAGCAGTTTCCATCACCGATCCCACCTGGTGACGCTCTCCCTGTAGGCCACGCTCCCCGCTCCTCTGTGAAAAAGCTCCGGATCAGAAACAGCTGCGGATAACATTATTCATTTGCTACTTGCCGTTTGGAGACCGTGTTTGGCGCTGGAGGACTGTGGTGGTGCGTCGAGGTTCAACAGAAGCGCTTTGTAAGGCGCTACCTTTCGCCGGACCCGCTCCGCGGGTCCCGCTTCACGGAGCAGAGCCTTGCAATTATTTGACCTCACTCCACTAAGGGTCTCTGGCTTACAGGGCTGCGAGCGAGCATACTGCTGGACTCCAACTTCCAAGAGTCCCAGCAGTTTCCATCACCGATCCCACCTGGTGACGCTCTCCCTGTAGGCCACACCCCCCTTCATCAGCAATCTACAAATAGCGTGTCAGTACACCGCTGCGCGGTAGCGCGCGGGTAGCGCCCGGGAGAAGCCCGGGACAAGGGCGGGCCCTCTGTGGCCCTCAGTGGCCGAAGTTGGCTGGGCTGGGCCCAGTTATTTTCATCGTCAGCAAGTACATGTGATTTTGTTTGAGGCTTGTTTGTTGAAGAAAGCTGTTTTATTGTGATACTTCATATCTATCTGGCTTTTATCGCCTGTGTGTTTATTTGCATCTCCTAGACTATTATTTTATTATCTTGAAAGCCCATTTTTATTCCGTGTTATATTGTCATCAGGAATAATTTTTTTTTTTATTACAACATTCTTTTGTGAATATACCGGTTTGGAACATGTCTAAAAAATTAAGGTCTGGTAGGGAAGTGGGTGGTATTCCTATGGTGACCAAAGATATTAACCGTACCAGAAATAAATCAGTAAATAACCCCCCCTTGAAAGGACAATGCCAACTGTTTGAGTTTTGGGATTTAGCCTCCCCCAAGTCCGTTAATTTATCCACAACTAAAGGTGCAGGGGTTTTAACTCGAGGGGGCCCTTGCCAAGCAAATGTGTCAGGGTCGCTCTCTTCTGGGCAGCCTTTACAGCAACAGCTTGCGTCGGGGGCATCTCCCCCCCGCGTTTACTCGGAGGGGATTGGTGAGAGTGTGCCCGCCTTCCCAATAACTGATGGGGAACTTATGCTTGCTCAATCTAGCCTGCCACCCGTGTCCCAAACCCCGCTGAAGGGGCATTCGGTGGGCGAGTCATCGGCTCTCTCCATTGACTTTGATCTCCGCGGTCGATATGTTAGTACAGGGAGGGTGGAGCCTCTAGCCCCAGGTAAATCTTCTGGGGGTGCTACCCCGTCGGGGTTGTTGCTGTATAGTAGTACCCCCTCGCCAAATGGTCAGGATTTGTCTGATTTGTTAATAGCTTCTGGCACTCCAGGACTTGACTTATCAGGTATTGGAGGGCCAGGCGCTGCATGTGAAAAACCAATCTCTGAATCAATGATAGCCTTGGAACAATTGCTTGCTTCTATTTTATCTCTTTTGGGGAAATTTGTGGGTAACTCGGATTGTATTTTGGAGTCTGTCACCCAAATACTGAAGGCCCTGCTACAAAAGGCATCGGTAACTGGAAGTGCCCCCCCGACTAGGATGGAACATGGTTCATTGGGGGAACGGATCGTCCCTCCAGTGGATCTTGAAAAGAATGTGGGGACATTGGTCATGACATCACATCTTGTTACTATGCCTCAGACTGCAGTGCCCAACTGTATTAACAACTCAGTTCTTGAGATTGTGGAGGAAGATATATCCACATCTGGCCCTAAAGCTCCTCCAGAGCTCTTTCCTATTTTTATGCCTGAAAATAATAAAGAATCTAATAGTGATGGTCAAGAGATAAAGCCTAAAACCGGCAATCTTAGAAAGAATAAGGGGAATAAAAAGAAACCGTTGAGGAAATACAAGAAGAAAAGGCAACGTCGGATAATTTTTCGAAATTCTCTGACTACCCCGGAGAAAGAAGTGTTTGTTGTAGATCCATCTTTTCTACCCACGAATGTGAATGTTGAGATGGAAGCGAACCCCCCTATTTCTACCTCTTATAATGTGGAAGGTGAAATGTGTCCATTAACATCCTTGGATGATTTTCCACAAAGGGGGACTCTACCTCCCAGCTTGTCACTCTCGACTGGGATCGTTGGTTCCACACAACATCCATCGGGGGCTTTGAATCCTCTGGCCTCTCCTTTCTTAGTAGTCGCTGAGAGGGGAGAGCGCCTTGGTCCTAATTGTCCGGTAATAGCCGTAAAAACTCCTGTGGAAACTCTTGAGTTAGACTTCTTACCTCTTTTTGACGGGGACTTGTCCTTAAATAGGTCTTGGCTCCTCAAACGTTTTTTTGAGATAGAAAGTCTCCGTCATATCCAAACTAGAGATATAGAGCTAGTCACTCTTTTTGGTGAAGTAAAGGTAACAAGTATTAGGGTCAAATTTTATTCACCCATCATTGTAAATTTGATATTAGGTCAAGCTGAGTATTTTCAACGTTCAGGTATTGATATTCTTCCGATTTTTAATCGTGAAAATACAAACCTGCTTTCTGGGGAGTTATTTAGAGGAGCAGAGATAAGTGGTGCGGATTCCGCCTTTACAGACCTGAGGATTTGGGTATCTAAGGGTAAACGTGCGGTCTCCCAAGTAAAGCCTCTTCCGCTGTCCCAGAATTCTTTTATGTCTGAGGACAATAATCGGTGGAACTGGCTACAAAGATAACCCCAGGTTGTTTCAACATCTTTAACACCTCATTTAATATTATTTCCTGGAATGCGGCAGGGATCCACAATAGCCCAGAGAAACTGGAGTTTTTATATTCCCTGGGTGCTGATGTGATCTGCCTACAGGAAACGTGGTGTATTAATACGTTGAAGATTTCAAAGGACTATTATGCCCTGGAAGTGCCCGCGGTCCCTTCTAAGAAAGGCCATGCTAGGGGGGGCATTGCTTGTTTACTTTTAAATAAATGGCAATGGAGATTCTCTCACTATATTGATCCAAGCAATTTGTTCCATGCTATAACCATTGATAATTTGTCGAACAATGGTATAAAATCCCCCATTGTGATTTTGAATGTTTATATCCCTCCTGATGAGAGTTTTAATAAGATTTTATTGCAGGTTTTTCAATATATAGTTTTGATTAAAAATGTTCCGTCTCCTCCGGAAATTTTGCTGGTGGGGGACTTGAATTCCAAAATCTCCAATGTTAGTTTGGAACTCTTTAGGAATATACCTAGGGAAGAGGCTTATTTTATTCCTCAGTCACTGTTCCCTGATAAATTAGTGACAAATAAACGTGGGAAGATTTTGTTGAATGAATTAGCGGCCGTCGACGGGCTCATATTAAATGGGAGATTACCATCGGATGTGCCTGCTAAATTTACTCATAAGTCTCCCTTTGGGTCTTCTATTCTGGATTATGTAGTCACGGACTATGGTTTGTTCCCTTCCATTCTGGACCTTAAAGTTATAGATACTCCTTTAAGTGATCATAGCATATTGCTGGTAACTTTCTCCTTAAAACCTGTGACTACCGCACCGTGGTCTATGCACGGTAGGGATGTGGCTTTCCACGCTTCTTCTGGAAGATGTTTTTGGAATCCTTCTGCTATTAATGAGGTGCAGGATTTCCTAGCCTATACACTATTATCTCTAGATGAGTGGCGCGGTAATGAAATGGCTAACTTTGCGGAATTTATGCGTAAAATTACCTCGTATGCTAAAAGAAAGAAAATGCCCTGTCCCAAAAATGGAGAAGCAGTGCCTAGCGTTTTGCGTAGCTTGAATGTGGAAATAAACAAACTGGTCCGTGAACAATATCTTGATAGACTTAGAGACCGGGGAAAAGAAATTTCTAGGTTAAAAAGAAAGAGAAGTAGACTTCGGCAAAAAATAAAAAAGGAAGGGGAGGATAAAGTATGGATTAGTCTGAGGGAGGCAGTTCTGCATGGCAGGATCAGAGAGTTTTGGGCAATAATCGGTAGGGGGTGTGGCTCTCATATAAGCCCTTCCCCTATCGCTATTGCGGAAAAAGCTTGGACCGCCTATATTCAAGACCTTTATTCAGGGAATGGGAGCTTAATTATGGATATTACAAAGGGTGCCCCCATCTGTAATGGCTCCGACAGTGGTGTCTCTTCTTTGGGCCTTGGTATTTGCCCCGCTGAAAAAGAAATTGAGTTGGCGATAAAAACTATGCGTGTCTCTGGGGCAATGGGCCCTGATGAACTACCCATGACGGTCCTAAAATCCGATCCTGTAAGGTGGAGTAAAATCCTGTATCCACTTTTTAGGGCGTGTTTTTTGTCTAAAACAGTACCACCCTCGTGGAGGGGAAGTATCCTGGTCCCTATCTTTAAGAAGGGTTCCAGAGATAGTCCTGGTAACTATCGTCTGATAGCACTTCTCGACTCCGTCGGAAAGGTATTTGCGAAATGTATCTTGACATCCCTCTCCGACTGGGCCGAGGAGAACAATATTTTGCCATTAGAACAGACTGGTTTCCGCAGGAATCACGGCACGCTGGACAATCTCACAGCCCTCCAGGTGGTACCAAATAAATACGTGCAGGTGAGAGGTGGCGTTGTGTACGCTGCCTTTATTGATTTCTCCACGGCGTTCGACAGAGTTGATCGTGGAACGCTGTGGAGAAAATTGGCAGCGTTCAGGCTCCCACACTATTTGTTGGAGTTGGTGAAGGCGCTACATACAGAGACCTGGTGCAAGGTTTTGATGGGGGGCGAAAGGGGGTTATCCGGTACAATAAAAACTTTGAATGGCCTTAAACAAGGCTGTTTACTGGCTCCCCTTTTGTTCTCCCTATACACGGCAGACCTTCCGGCTGCCCTGGCCGCCGGAGAGGGCTTTCCCCCGGTGATTGGGGGGGCACCAATTTCATGCATGATGTATGCCGATGACGTTCTCATCCTTGACCTAACACCTAAAGGTTTGGCAAATCGGCTTCATGCTTTGCATTCGTTTGCGGTAGCCCATGCGATGAAGATCAACATTAGTAAAAGTAAAGTCATGTGCATAGCTGGCAGGAAGAGATGCCGTTCTGTTGATTATGGTTGGTTCATTGGGGATCAAAAACTGGAGGTGGTAAAGTTTTACACTTTTCTAGGGAAAATTGTTACAGCTAACTTGAGTGAGAAACTCCATATTGAGCAGTGTACACGCAAAGCTCTGGCCCATGGCAAAGGTTTGAATGCCCTGTACCATGTAACGGGGAAACGGCACTTTCCTATCTTATTGGAAGTATTTAGATCCAAAATCCCCGCTACAATATTATATGGTATTGAACTAATTGATATGGGAAAATGGGACTTTTGCCATAAGATCGAGGGGAAGCTCCTAAGATCTCTCTCTTCCTTAAATACTGCGTGCTCGCTGGCAGCCTGTAGACTCGATTTTGGACTTAGGAGTAGTTGGGCCCAGGGAGTATGTGCCCTGGTAAGATGGGTGGCTTGCCTTGCTAGAGCTGAAGTAGGTACAATGAGAGCCCTCGTCAGAACTGAATTGTTGGGTAATCTTAAGGAGTTTTCTCAACTTGTCTGTAATTTTAGAAAAGCTGTATCTTTGCTAAATTTAGATGAAACCACGCTTTTTCTGTATTCACCATCACAGTTGAAATCAGTGCTGAAAGCTGCTTCATGGGATCTATGTTTTCGCTCTGATTTAAAATTAATTTGTGGGAAAAGCCATGTCGTTCACCTCCTTGATTCGTATCAGTTGAGACGACCTCAACCCTATGTTTCATGGTCCCTTCCTCATGGCATACGTAGGTTCTGGTTTCTCCTACGCTATGATTTAATACCTCTTAACCAATTGTTATCTAAATGGAATGGTTCATCTCCTCTGTGCAACCTATGTAAAGTGAACAATCAGGACTGCATGCATGTGTTATTGATCTGCCCTGCACTTCGTAAACTGCGTGGCAGATGGCTAAAACCTATCTGTCTTCGTTTGGGTATACTTACACTGAATGCTTTCCTTTCTGCACTTTATTGCCCTCCCAACGAAATGTTTTGTTTTTATATTTTTAATTTTTTTAAGGGCTTCCTTGTTATTTATTAATTGAGTTCTGGGAGGTGGTTTTGTGGGGTTGATTCTGTATATTTTCTATGGCACATGTTAGCACTGTATTTTCCCCATGGTTCCGTAATTAGTATTGCATTTATTCTAGGGTTTGTAAATGGTACATGTTCTACTCTTGTTATTAGCTTTCTGTGTTTATGTAACCGATATGTTTGGAAATATGTACACTTTCATGTGGTTCTTGTGTTTATGTAACCGATATGTCTGGAAATGTGTACACTTTTATGTGGCCCTCTTACGAGAGCCAAAATCATAATAAAATAATTTGATTTGTGGGAGAATGATTATGCCAGAATCTTAGGAAATCAACTACACCCTACTGATGTACATCCAGTTACGTTTACAGGGGAGAAAATCCCTTTGGTGGGTTTCAGACAACTCAGATTTGAATTCTATGGCAGGACCGGAGGCTTCGGATTATGCCTTCTTCCTTCACTTTATTTTTTACAGCAGCAAGAAAAAACACGCAAAAACTACTTTTCCCATGAACACTTGGGAAACAGGAAACTGAAACATAAGTCCTTCGTCAGTCTCTGTACTCCGGCAGCACCCATCATGCCCTGCTGCTGCTGCCTCCTCTTCCTCTTTCTTCGCTACTCAGCAGCAAGTTAAGTGTTTTTTCTCTCTCTCCTGGGTTTTGGGAGCTGTGGGGGTAGCGTTTTGTGTATATTCATAGCGCTAGTGTGTTTCAGCCCTTACAGGTTCCCCTGATATTCGTGGGATGCTTTTGCGATCCTGACGCGATTTTTTGACCCAGCTGAGTGCGGTGTGCCTTTTACGCCGCTAGGGGGCAGTGTTCTCTCTTGGTGCTGGCACATTAAAAAACACGTTTGAAATGTGTTTTTACCGCGTTTGCCTCAGATTGTAACCCTTCCCCTAATCACCCGGTTTTGACACCCTGTGGGGTCGCAAGCTAGGTTTTCCCCAATTAATTCCACGCCCGGTGTGGGTTGTATTTCTTTCTCTTGAACACCACGAGGGGTCGAAATAGCGCCGGTGTTGTGGCGCAAGGGGACGCTTGACCGGGTGGTGCCCTGAGATATAGAGGGCTGCTGTGTCCCCTGTGTTAGTCCCTACATTGTGTGCCTCTGTGCCCCCATATCCTCTGGGCTAGCCCCAGTCCCACATTGTGCCTGCAGGGGTCTTGTAAAGTCACTGTGCCGCACTTCCCTTACCTGTGGAGCCCAACTTACCTCAGTATGCAGGGGGAGTCTGGCCAGTACTCAGAGGAGGACCCTCTGAATAATGCCACCTGGGATGATGACTTTTACCAGGCGTTTTATGACTCCATATATAAGGTGGTAGATCAGGCTATAGCACCCCTGGAGCAGCGCCTCTCGGCGCGTTTGGAGGAGGCGTATGCAAAGATCGCGTCCCTTATTCCTGCGCCTACCCCGGCCCTGGATCCCTCCCCGTCACCGGCTCCACCACCCCCTAAGAAGCCGTGTACTGAGGGGATTGATCCTGAAGCCTTTGCGAAGGTTAAGAGCGCGTTCAGGGCGCTTGAGGAGCCCCTGCCCACTCCTGTCCTCCCTGTGGAGGTGCCCCCCACTACCCCTCATACGATGTCCCCGGAGCCACAGCAGGATGATGACTCTCCGGACTCGGAGGAAGAGGCCTGCTCTTCTAGGTCGTGGCTTCCGTCCCAGCCTTCCTCATCCGCGGGTCCTTCGGACATGTTGGACCCGGATGACATTGTCCACCCCCGGTCCTCGGACTGGGTCCCTGGAGATAAGGTGGCCCGATATGTGGCGAACCGTCTACGGAAACCCGTAGACAAGGATGCTCGTAGCCGCCTTAGAGCGGAATGCCCCCGCCCTTCCTTAGATGGGAAAGTGGCGATGACGGAAGGGTATTGATAGGTCCAGGCGTGTTTGCCAGGACAAGCTGCTGAACGTGGTGGGCCCCATAACCAAGATTCTCGACATGGCAGAGGAGGCCAAGGTGTCGGGGGACCTTATCTCCCAGGAAAGCCTGTCCAATTGCGCCATTATTTTCCTCGGCAATGCCAACTGTGCCCTAGAAGGAGGTCACTGCTGATTAAGATTGACCCTAAGTTGGGTGACCTAGCCTCTTCTGAGGCTGGCGCGATGGCGCAAGGTGGTCTATTTGGAGACCCCTTTATTAAGGAGCTCGGTAAATTCGTGGCCACATTCACTTCCCTAGACCGAGCTCAGTCCAATATCAAGAACATTTTGCCCCTCGGGTTTTTGAGAGGGCCGGACGTGGCAGGGGCCGCTCGTTCGGTCGCGGCAACAGCCCTGACAGAGGGCAAGGCTCCGGACGCAGGCAGTTTCAGGACAACGCCCGCTTCAATAATTTCTATCCCACGAGAGGACAGAGGTGCCGAGGCCGCGGGGGGCCCGAGGTCAGCAACAAGATGGTGGAAGAGGTGAGTGTGCTACCCGCTGCAAGTTTGTGGGTAGGGGGCCAAATAGCGCAATTTCTCCCGGCGTGGGTTTTCCTCACAAGCGATGCTTGGGTGCTGCAGACGGTTCAGGGCTTCCAGCTGGAGTTCCATGGCCGTCCGTATCAGCTTTAGCGTCCTCTCCCAATTACGTTCTCGCAGCGTGATGCAGTTTTGGTGCGCGTAGAGGTTTCCGCCCTCCTCCACAAAGGGGCGATTTGTTGCGCATGCGAACACCTGGGCGGTTTCCTCAGCAATATCTTTTTGGTCGACAAGGTCGACGGAGGCCGCCGCCCGGGTATCAAGTTAAAGGAATTCAACGAATGGCTGGTGTACGGCCATTTCAAGATGGAGGGGATTCACCTCCTGAGGGATGTGCTGCGCCCGTCCGATTGGATGGCCAGACTCGACTTAAAAGATGCCTACTTGGCAGTCCCGATCTTCCCTCTGTACCGTCGTTTCCTCCAGTTCAAGTGGGACGGTCAGGTCTACGAATTCACCACGCTGCCCTTCGGGCTCTCCTCAGCTCTGTGGTGTTTCACAAAAGTGTTACGCCCGGCGGTAGAGGCCTTGCGGGCGCGGAGCATCAGAATGATAGTGTACCTGGATGATATGCTCTTCATGGACCAGTGTCCGAAACGGCTAGCGTTCCAGCTGCAGTTCGCGGTGGACCTGTTGCAGGGTCTGGGCTTCGTTATCAACGAGAAGAAGTCCCTTCTGGTCCCGGTCCAGTGTACAACCTTTCTCGGGTTCAGCATAGACTCAGTTTCTGCCACCTTAAGTCTTTCCGCCAGGAAGATGGCAAAAATCAGGCACGAGTTGCGCCAGACTCTGGTGAAACCGCTGATATCGCTGCGTCACCTGGCAAGGTTGGTAGGCCTGTTGTCGTCCTCAATTCAGTACAAAAGGCGGTGGTGATGGACGGAGCATCTGAATCAATCAAACACTTACACCCAGTCAAAAGATCCGGGTTTAATCCATCACCGATCTTTAGCCCACTCTGCCACCCCAGTTCTGACATGGCTATATGCAAATCAGTCTGACCCTGTGCCTCATGGGAACAGTCCAGCCCGAACTGGCAAGCCATGTCTTCCCTGGACCGGAAACAAGCTTCCGAGGACCGGTTTCTGGCATTCCAGCCGTCTTCAGCCCGGCTTGCTTGAATCCAGTGGCAAAGTGAGCAAGGGACTCACGTCTGAGCATACCCTGCCACACTTATGGCGGCCAAAAGCGGTACAAAAGGGGGTGGTGATGGACGGAGCATCTGAATCAATCAACCACTCACACCCAGTCAAAAGATCTGGGTTTAATCCATCACCGTTCTTTAGCCAACTCTGCCACCCCAGTTCTGACATGGCTATATGCAAATCAGTCTGACCCTGTGCCTCATGGGAACAGTCCAGCCCGAACTGCCAAGCCATGTCTTCCCTGGACCCGAAACAAGCCTCCGAGGACCGGTTACTGGCATTCCAGCCGTCTTCAGCCCGGCTTGCTTGTATCCAGTGGCAAAGTGAGCAAGGGACTCACGTCTGGGCATACCCTGCCACACTTATGGCGGCCAAAAACGGTACAAAAGGGGGTGGTGATGAATGGAGCATCTGAATCAATCAAATACTCACACCCAGTCAAAAGATATGGGTTTAATCCATCACCGTTCTTCAGCCCACTCTGCCACCCCAGTTCTGCCATGGCTATATGCAAATCAGTCTGACCCTGTGCCTCATGGGAACAGTCCAGCCCGAACTGCCAAGCCATGTCTTCCCTGGACCGGAAACAAGCCTCCGAGGACCGGTTACTGGCATTCCAGCCGTCTTCAGCCCGGCTTGCTTGAATCCAGTGGCAAAGTGAGCAAGGGACTCACGTCTGAGCATACCCTGCCACACTTATGGCGGCCAAAAGCGGTACAAAAGGGGGTGGTGATGGACGGAGCATCTGAATCAATCAAACACTCACACCCAGTCAAAAGATCTGGGTTTAATCCATCACCGTTCTTTAGCCCACTCTGCCACCCCAGTTCTGACATGGCTATATGCAAATCAGTCTGACCCTGTGTCTCATGGGAACAGTCCAGCCCGAACTGCCAAGCCATGTCTTCCCTGGACCGGGAACAAGCTTCCGAGGACCGGTTTCTGGCATTCCAGCCGTCTTCAGCCCGGCTTGCTTGAATCCAGTGGCAAAGTGAGCAAGGGACTCACGTCTGAGCATACACTGCCAAACTTATGGCGGCCAAAAGCGGTACAAAAGGGGGTGATGGATTAAACCCAGATCCTTTGACTGGGTGTGAGTGTTTGATTGATTCAGATGCTCCGTCCATCACCACCCGCTTTTGTACCGTCCTAAATTCAGGCCATCTTACCTGGCCCTCTTCACTACCAGGCAATGCAACGTTTAAAGGCGTATCATCTCAGGAAAGGTCTGACATACTCTCAGCTGATTCCACTGTCGGAAGATGTGAGGGGCGAAATGCAATGGTGGCTGACGCACATGGAGGCCTGGAATGGTCGTGCGATTTTTGGATCCGCCCCAGACATAGTGATAGAGTTGGACGCCAGTCATTCGGGTTGGGGAGCCAGATGTGGAGATTTCTCCACGGGAGGCGCCTGGTCCGCATTCGAGCAGTCATTGCATATCAATTGTTTGGAGTTGCTAGCGGGGTCATTTGCGGTCCAGTGTTAGACCAAGGACCGGGTGCAATCGTGTGTCCTCCTCCGGATGGACAACGTGTCAGCGGTCCGGTACATCAACCATCTGGGTGGCATCAGATCCAAGTTGCTGGCATTTCTTGCGAGGGACTTTTGGCACTTCTGCCTGGACCGTCAGGTGTCAGTCACGGCGGAGTATTTGACGGGTCGACAGAACGAGGTAGCCGATTGGCACTCCCTGCACCTCTTGGATGCATATGGAAGCTGGATCCGCTGGTGTTCTCCCGGCTGATGAACCATTGGGGTCCATTCTCGGTGGATCTGTTCGCGTCACGCCTGGACCACCAGCTTCCGAGATACTTCAGTTGGCGCCCAAACCCGTCTGCGGAGGTGACGGATGCTTTCCTCCAGGACTGGTCGGGCGAGCATGGGTATGCGTTTCCCCCATTTTCAATGATAACGCGAGTATCAGCGTTGCTGCATCGCCAATCGGCGCAGGTGGTGATGATTACGCCATGGTGGAGGTCTCAAGTTTGGTTTCCGGTTCTACTGGAACTTTCCTGGGATTTTCCAATCCTACTCCCCCACTCTCCTCACATTCTCCTCAATCCGGATGGGTTTGCCCACCGGTTAGTCCAGGAGGGCTTGTTGAGGCTGATGGCCTGGAAGATCTCCGGCATCGCTGGTCTCTCCCAGGCCTTTCGGTAAAAGTAAAGTACCTGCTCTCTAAGGCCTGGGCGGATAGCACGACCAGGAGATACCGATCAGCATGGCATAGGTGGCGTCGCTGGTGTATGCGACAGAGTTTCAATCCCATGGGGGCAGATTTAGTCCATGTCCTCAACTTCCTGGCCAGTTTGGCGGAAGAGGGCTTGGCCTATAGGTCGATCAATACCTTCCGTTCGGCCATTTTGGCAGGACATGACCTGGTGCAGGGGTCCCCGATTGGGGAGCCCCCTTTGGTTTGCAGACTTTTGAGACGGATCCGCCGCTCGCTGCCACCCGAGCCGTGCTATTCCGTCCTGTGGGACGTGAACAGAGTTCTCAATTTGTTTCTTCCTTGGCAGCAGAACAGGTTTTTGTCTCGTAAGGAGCTTACTGCTAAATAAGCGATGTTATTGTGCTTGATATCCTGCAGGCGGGTCTCGGATGTACAAGCTCTCGACGTCACAGCCAGTGTGTTTTCCCCGGAAGGGGTGTCTTTTACAGTGAGCAGGAGGCCTAAGACCCTTACACGGGTCATTTCATACCCGGCCTTTCCGGATTCTCCTAAGCTGTGTGTAGTGCAGTGTCTCCGTGCATATGAAGCTATGACTGATGACACTCGCCCTCCGGGCGAAAGACAACTTCTCATTGCCCTATGGAAACCGTACAAGGCTGTTTTTTCCCCAACAATCGCCAGATGGGTGCGTTGGGTGATGCAGGAGGCGGGGATTGATACCAAGCAGTTTGGTGCTCACTCAGCAAGAGGAGCTATGGCCTCAAAAGCTTTTGCCCTAGGGGTTTGGCTGGAGGACCTGATGAGGGCGGCCGATTAGTCCGCGGACTCCACGTTCAAGAGATTCTCTTTTAAGCCTGGGTTGGAAGTGGATCGGCTGGTTGTCGACAAGCTTTGAACTGGCATAATCCGAAGCCTCCGGTCCTGCCACAGAATGAGAATTTGCCTAGCCTTTGTGCTGGTAAGTTCCAATTCTATTAAGGACTCGGAGGCGAGGATTATCCCCCCCCAATGACTTCTGCGAAGTGGAACCTCCCCGTATGGAATGTAAGTAACTCATTCATGACATTTCTGCTAATGTAAATTCCGTTGCTCTACATGTATTATGCGTTGCGTACCTTTTATTGCCGTCGAGACGGTCAGAGTCTGACTGTGTGTTTTTTTTCAGGGAATGATGGTCCAAAACAGGATGCGTGAGAATGCCGGAACATGGGCTTCGCGTGAAGAAAGAGGAAGAGGAGGCAGCAGCAGGGCATGATGGGTGCTGCCGGAGTACAGAGACTGACGAAGGACTTATGTTTCAGTTTCCTGTTTTCCAAGTGTTCATGGGAAAAGTAGTTTTTGCGTGTTTTTTCTTGCTGCTGTAAAAAATAAAGTGAAGGAAGAAGGCATAATCCTCGCCTCCGAGTCCTTAATAGATTCGGAACTTACCAGCACAAAGGCTAGGCAAATTCTCATTCAAGGGTAGAGAGACAACAGGGAAGTTATACATAGCAGAAAAAGGGCCTTCCGGCCTGGGGTGGGCAGACCAAGGAGCTTTGGGCATCACACTCAACCCTAGTGGTGAAGACCAGGTACTGATGACAGGTAGTCATGTTTCCTCTGTAGAAGAAGAGTTAAAAAAAGAATTTCCCGATGTCTTTGGCAGAACCATTGGAAAATTTTATACTGTGGATGGGCGGAATTTGCGTAGTTGCGCTACGCAAAGCTCCGTGAATTGGTAAAAAATCTCTGCGAGCACACAAAAGTTCCGCGAACACGCGGAATTGCTTGTTGTGAACACTGTTTGGGTGCTTGGGGAGAAATATCTCGTGAACACGCATTTGGAAAGCAAAAAATTCTTCGAAGCCGCGGATCACAGAAAGTTTGGCAATTTTACCCAGATTCTGCAAATTCCGCGAGCTGAACGGAATTTACCACCCAAGCCTAGTTTACACATAAGATTATGTTAAAAGAGGAAGCCACGGGGCGTGGCTTGACGGGCGATGATGGCGGTCGCAGCTTGGTAGAGCTCCCGCCGGCCCGAACTTACTTTAGACATTTATCCTGGCCCCCGAGCCCGCAGAAGATCCCTGGCGAGTCTTGCTGACTTCGGAGAGTGTCCTGTTCTCTCCGGTGACGGGATCCCGCGTTTCTGTCTCCGCCGGGACCCTGAGGCGCCGACGGCGGAGTGTGGCCTGGTGGCTGGCCGCGAGCCGGGGACCTCGAGTTTGGTGACGCCGTGTGGCGACTGTCGGAGCGCGGCTGAAGGTGCCATGTGTGGTGCGGATTCCGGACGTCCCTGCAGCGCTTGGCCCTGAGCCCGTGGTTGGTGCCGGGCGGGCGCCGTCGGTCCGTGAGTGGGCCCTGATTCCTCCGGTGCCGGGTTCTAGCGGCTCCGTTCCCTCTGGGACCCTGGGGCGCTGACGGCGGTCGGCGGCCTGGTGGCTGGCTGTGGGCCGAGGACCTCGATTTTTGGACAGCCGAGAGGTGGCAGTGGGCGCGCCGCTGCGAGTGGCGGCAACAACGCAGACTTTGGCCAAGTACTTCACCCGGTGGCCGCTGGTGAGTGGGGACACTGCTGCATTCCCGGGCCACCGTTGCGTGGGGACACTGCTGTATTCTTGGGCCGCTGTTGCATGAGGACACTGTTGCAGCCTGGAGGCACCACTACGTGAAGATACTGCTGAAGGTGCCCTGCCTCCTCTGGATCCTGGAGGTACCTGTGGGCATTGTGGGGACCTGCCTTGTGTGTTGTGCCACCGGAGTCGTATTGACCCGCTGCCCCTCCCGCGCGGGCACCGGTCCCCGACGTCCGAACGTGGTCCTGTGCTTATTGTTGTGGACTCACTGCCCCGGGCCTGCTGAACCTACCCGTCCAGTCCAGTGTGCTGATCCGCAGTGTCCGTGAGCGGCCATGACCAGGGGTGGCGGAGGGGGCCCGCCCAAGCAGGGCCCCATGGACAAGTTTGCCGGGCCCAATGGTGGCGCCGGGGCATCTGGCGGAGGTGGCGGATCAGGGCCGGACAACGCTGCAATCCTGGCGGCCATTACCCAATCCCGGGACATGCTGGACGCCAAAATAGGGGCGGTGGGAGCGGACGTTACGCTGCTTCGCCAGGACCTCCGAAACGCAGTGGCGAGGATCACTGAGACTGAATCTCGAGTATCGGTGACCGAAACAGACATTGGCGCCCTAAAGAAACGAATGGCGGAGGTGGAGTGCGTCCAGAGGACGCTTGCGGCCCGCGTGGAGGATGCCGAAGGGCGCGCACGGAGAAATAACCTCCGCTTCCTTGGCTTTCCGGAGCGGTGCGAGAAAGATGGCATGGAGCGTTTCCTGACTCACTGGCTGGAGAGCTGGGTCCCCGAGGGGACCCTGTCGGCGTGTTTTGTGATTGAACGGGCGCACAGGGCCCTGACTCAGCGGCCGCCTGAGGGGGAACGTCCTCGGCCGGTCATCGCTCGGCTGCTGAACTATCATGACCGTGATGCCATACTGCGGGAGGCGAGGACCAAGGGCTCGCTTACATATGAGAATCATGCCATAATGATCTTCCCGGACTACACGAAAATGGTTCAGCAGCAGCGACAATCCTTTGTGGCCGCCAAGGCTAAGTTGCGGGGCCTGAAGCTTCAATACTCTCTTCTGTACCCGGCCCGCCTGCGGGTAGTACACCAGTCCCGGACACACTTCTTCGATACACCCGAGGAGGTTTTTCGCTGGACCGATGAGACGGTGCGACTTCGGCCCCACGCCCAGCCGGGGCTGGATCCTGGCGGGTCCCAGAGATCATCACCGGAGCGGACGGACCGCACCAACCGGAGAGGAAGGCATCGAAGGTCCAGATCTAAGAAACGGTCAGCTTCCGCCAGTGCGACGCAGACGACCGGCACAACTGACTCTGAACGCTCTGATGCTGGCAGTTGAACCCTGGTGGTGCCTGGCCGTTGGTGTTGCCCAAAATGGATCGACTGGTGAGACTGTTCCATGAGACTTTGCCTGAGCTTCTCTGTATGCTTCTAAAACACTCTGGGGCTCTGGGTAGGGCCACTGCGGGGCTCGGGTGGCGGCTTCAATGGGCCTTAGACCCTCACGAGTAGTGGGTGTTGTTGGGGGGGTGGTGAGTGAGTGTTGATGGGGGTGTTGGGATCCATTGGTATGGTGGGCCTTGGGTTCTCTGTTCTGGACCCGGGTCTCTCCATGCCGCGACAGATACTTCACTGTTTTCTGAGGTATTGGGGTGGGGGGTGTGGGGTGCAGGGGGGGGTTGTCTTATTGTTGGGGGTTGGGGGGGTCGGGGCCGGAGGGGGCCGGGTGGGTTTTGGGGTACTGGGTGTTCGGGTTGGGAGGGTGGGACCACACGTGTCTTTGGCTTTTGATCTTGTTGCTTTGTGGGGTGCGCCAGGGTGGGGTGGGGGGCCGGATGCTGGACACTGTCTTGATCATGGCTGATACTACGACTGTACCTCCTCAAAAGACCCTGCGTGTTGTGACGTGGAATGTGAGGGGTATTCTGGACAAAATCAAGCGTGGGGCAGTGCTGCGTTGGGGGAAAAGAGAGATGGTAGATGTGCTGCTGCTTCAAGAGACTCACATGCTGGGCTCTAAGGCCCTTAGCCTCCAGAGGTTCGGGTTTCAGCAGGTGTACCATGCCGGTTTTACGAGGGGTTCGCGGGGGGTGGCTATCTTAGTACACCGCAGGTTGGCTTATGTGCATGACAAGCAGTGGATTGATCCTCAGGGCCGATATATCTTCATCAAAGGCCGGTTGGGTACTGAACAGGTGGTCTTTGGTAGCGTATATGCCCCCCCCCCCCCTCTGCAGTGGGCTTTGTCTGAGCGGCTATTCGCGCTGTGGGATGAGATTCCGGAGGTCCTAACCATGGTGGGGGGCGACTGGAACGAGGTTATGGATGTAGGCCTGGATCGTCTGAGGCGGGTACCTGTGGTGTCGGATCCCCCCCCCACTATTGCTCCCACCAAATTGCATGCGACTGCGAGTGGTCTGGGCTGGGTTGATGTATGGCGGCACTTTCATCCTGCTGTGCGTGAATTCACATATGTGTCGGCGGTGCATGGGTCCTTCTCGAGACTGGACTATCTGTTTGTGCCGGGTGCCTGTCTGAGTCGGGTCAAGGATGCTATGATACTTCCCAGGGGCCTGTCTGATCACTCCCCCGTCCTAGCTACCATGACCCTCCCCTCCACGAGACAGCCGTTTCGATGGCGGATGTCCTCTTGGCAGTTGCAGCGGCCTGAATATGTGCATCACCTGCGTGTGGCGATTGATCATTTCTGGCGCGAGAACTTGGTTGGAGATGTGAGTGCGGTGGTGGTGTGGGAGGCGCTGAAGCCCACGCTTCGGGGCGTGGATATAGCTTGGTGCGTGGCTGCCCGACGAAAACATCGGGAGGCCATAGTGACCGCCGCGGCCCGCGTGGAGGAGCTGGAGCAGCGTGGTCGGCTTGGGAGCGACGAGGGCATTGTGAGGCAGCTCTTGCAGGCCCAGCAAGCATACGCCTCTGTTCTTTATGAGGAAGCCCGGCAGGCGTGGCTCGCCACGCGCAGCAGGGTGTATCAGTGGGGCGACAACTCCTGTACTATGCTGCATAGATTGTGCCAGGCGACCTTCCAGCCCCTGGTATTGCCGGGCCTTACTGCAGATGACGGTTCGGTCATGACCGACCCGGACTTGCTGGCGGCCAGCTTTGCCCGTTATTACGAGGCGCAATACGCTCCCCGGGATCATTTAGAGGCGAGCGAGATTTCCGCGTATCTTGACGACCTGCTACCGCAGGCCGTCCCCGATGAGACCAGAACCGCACTGGACGCCCCGCTTACGGCTGAGGAGCTCGGAGAGGCCCTTGGTCAACTGAATACGGGTAAGGCGCCCGGCCCGAGTGGCTACCCGAGTGAATTCTACAAAAAGTTTCACGTCCAACTGGGGCCCCACTATCGCTGTGCTCTAGAGGAGGCACGGGCTCGGGGAGAGCTGCCGCCGGATTGGCGTCATGCGGAAATCGTGGTATTTTTGAAGCCGAACAGGGCACCGGACCGACATGACTCGTACAGGCCGATTTCCCTTCTCAACATTGAGGCCAAGGTTCTAGCTAAGGCCTTGGCAAACCGCCTCCTGCCCCACGTTGCTGACCTAGTCCACCCTGATCAGGCTGGATTTATGCCTCGCAGGGCCACTCGCCATAATATTCGGCGGGCGCAGGCAGCAGTGGATGCTATGGGTGCTAGAGATGAACAGGCGGCACTCCTCCTAGCGGACATGGACCGGGCCTTTGATTCGGTGAGCTGGGCATATCTGTTCACACTGTTGGCCCGCCTCAACCTGGGGCCGGTCTTCCTGTCGTACATTCGTCTCCTCTACACCAACGTTACGGCCTCGGTCCGCGTGGCCGGTGCTACCTCTGGGCGCTTCCATGTGGGTCGTGGTACTCGGCAGGGTTGCCCGCTGTCCCCGTACCTGTTTGCCCTCGCCATGGAACCTCTGGCGTCGCGGATACGTGCGGATGACCGGTTGCGCGGTTTCGTTTGGAGTGAGGCTCTGGTGGATAGGATTGCACTGTATGCGGATGACGTCCTCCTCTTCCTTACGGATCTACGGCGATCAGGTCCCCGAGTTCTGGAAATCATGCGGGAGTTTGGCCGGGTCTCGGGCCTTCACCTCAACCTGAATAAATCGACCCTGTGGGTGCTGGGCGGTGGTGTGGTTGCTGACCCCTGGGCTGCTGAGTTGCGAGTGGCCTCGGACGGCCTAAAGTATCTGGGAGTTTTTCTCTCGGAGTCGCGGGCCGTGGCCTGGGCGCGTGGAGTCTTGCCGGTGTGGGAGCGGGTTCAGGCTGATGTCAAGACATGGGCTAGAATGCCGCTTACTATCTTTGGGAGATCGGCCATCTTCAAGATGGTGGCGCTTCCGCGGCTCCTGTACCAAATTCAGAACTTCCCATACCCCATTGGCCTGGAGTGGTTCCGTCAGGTTAACTCAGTGCTGGGCCGCTTCCTGTGGGGGGGTGGTGTGGCCAGAGTGGCGTTGAAGACGTGCTTTCTGTCCACATACAGTGGTGGCCTGGCCACCTCGGACCTCCTCTCTTACTACCAGGCTTCCCATCTGCTGGTCCTAAATGAATGGTGGTATGGTGATAGAGGAGATCCGGCTTATGCCCTGGAACGGTTGCTCATGGGTGACCGCACGCTCCACACGATTCTCTATTCCGCTCGCTTACGCCGTGCATTGCCATCGGTCACCGGAGTGGTCTTTGCGGTGTGGCGACAGTCATTGCGCCGCATGGGATGGTGGGGCAGGCTGACGGCTGAGACGCCGCTTTGGCACAATGGTTTGCTCCCGGAGCTGGCGGCCCTGACTGGGTTTGAGGGTTGGGAGGCCATTGGGATTACTCAGCTGGGTCAGGTTGTGTCGGGTACCACCCTCAGATCCTTTGAAGAGCTCCGTGCAGAGTTCCAAATGCCTCAGTCCCAGTTCTTCCGCTACCTCCAGCTGCGGCATGCCCTCGCCCCGAGCATTGCCGGTCTCGACTCCCTGCCGGAATTTAGTCCAGTAGAGGCCAAGGTATTTATGGGGGACTTGGGGGACAGGAAGGTCTCTAGGATCTACCAGACACTTGTAATTCATTGCTCCTCCACCCTACACTCCCTTCGGGAGGCGTGGGAAGTGGACGTGGGCCCCCTTGATGAAGACGACTGGAGGGAGGCACTGGAATCCCCACGTGGAACTGCCATTGTGATCCGGCTCCGGCTAATTCAATTCAAATATCTGCATCGTGCCTATTATACCCGTGAGCGGTTGTGGAAGGCTGGGTTGATTGCGTCCTCGGAATGCCTGCGTTGTGGAGTGGTGCCTGCCTCTCTGGTGCATACGGTGTGGTCGTGTGGCCGATTGACTGGGTTCTGGAGGGGCGTGTGGAGTTGTCTGGCTGAGGTCCTGGGCTGGGATCTTCCCCGTACCCACCGGCTGGGCCTCTTGCATATCATGGAAGGGATTGGTGGTAATGTATATAAGCGCCACTTGTTGCTATTGGGGCTGGTGGTGGCTAAGCGGGACCTGGCCCGAGCGTGGAAGTCAGTGAGGGCTCCCCCCTTGTCTGCGTGGAAGGCTGGGCTGGATTATTTCATGGGTCTGGAGAGGCCGATCTTTGAGGCGAGGGGGTGCCCGCGCAAACACTACAAAATTTGGAAGCGTTGGGCCGACTATCGTGGTCTGTCCTTGGACCCCCCGGCGGAGCAGGAGGAGGACATTTGATCGCAGTGACAATCTTGGCCCGCAGCGATAACGCCCTGGTGGAATTACACCCACATATTTCTCTTCCCTGTTGCTATATATACACGTGTGGTGGGGGGGTTGGGGGGGGGGGTTCTTAGAATGGGGGGGGGGTGGCGTTGGGGGTTAGGGTAGGGTGTTGGGGAATTTCTATACTAAGCCTATTCTGAATCTGTTTTATTATTTGCTGCCTGTGTAATTGCTATATTGATTTTGTTGTGGTGTTCTTGATGTGTGGAGATGCCACATTTGTGATGATCATTTGCTTAATAAACTTGGTTGTGAAAAAAAAAAAGAGGAAGCCACACCTGTCAGTCACAAAGTTTGCAGTATCCCATTCAACACCAGGGAGGCTGTACAACTTGAACTAAACCATCTTGAACCTATAGAGAGTACCCAATGGTTGGCACCTCTGGTGGTGGCACGCAAACAGAGTGGTAAAATGCGTTTGTGCATTGACCTCAGCGAGCTGAACAAGAACATTATCGTAGACAAATTTCCACTACCCAAGTTCAACAAACTATTGGTACAAACTAAAGGAATCAAGTGGTTCTCCACAATAGATCTGGCAGCGGCCTACCACCAAATATCTCTTCATCCATCGTGCATGAAATTGACTTCTTTTATCACTCCCTTCGGATGCTACAGGTTCCTGCATCTACCATTCGGCCTGGGGTCAGCTGCCGCAGTTTTTCTGACATTAATGCACAACTGTTCAAGGATTTGAGTGGCGTCTTGTATTTATAAGACGACATACTCATTATGGGGGAATAAAAAGCGGAACATGATTGCAAATTAAAGAAACTGTCAGAGAATGGCCTAACTGTAGAACTGTGAAAAAGTAAATTTGAACTCCTTGCTGTAATATGATTGAGTCACGAGATCAGTGACAAAACGATTACTCCGAAGAAGGATATCATCAAGGCCATCAAGTCTGCCCAGGAACCACGATCCAAAGATGAAGTGAGATCGTTTCAGGGCCTAGCAGAATTTTATAATAAATACGTCATAAACTTTGACACCAAAGGGCACAGCTTGCGCCAGATTTTGAAAGAAAAGAATGCTTTCACATGGGACTCAGAGTCCAACAAAAAAATCGAAAGCATAAAGAAGGACATTTGTGAAGCCATTCCCCTACATGGATTCGATATGCCATCTCAAAGTATCTTAATAACGGATGTCAGAGAGAAGGGGTTAGGGGCGGTTCTGTTGCAACAGTCAGAGGACGGCACAGAAACTACAATAGGATTTCCTTCACGTTCTCTCACCCCTAGTGAAAAAAAGTTCTCAGTCATCGAGAAAGAAATGTTGCCATCCATCTGGGCCATGGAACAATTTAGGCAATACTTATGGGGTCCAGGTTTACCCTCAGGACGGACCATAAACCCTTGACTAATGTTATCACGTCCAGTGGTCACTGACAATCCACTCCCCACATTGCAAAGATGACGCTTAGACTGTTAGACCTTGTTTACAACGTGGAGTATCTGCCTGGGAAAAAAAACAAAATAGCAGATTGCCTGAGCCGCTCTGCTGTCAGGGAGGGGGAGCAGCCACACAGTGAATGGGATGAGCACAACATAGCATTTACTGAAGAACGGGAAGACATTCTCAGTGCTCAGGATTGGAAATTGGCTTATGATAAAGATTCTGACCTTATGCAGCTGAGACTATTCGTGATGCAGGGATGTCCGGAGAAGAAGAATCTAAAGGGCGGCCTAAATAAATATTGGGAATAGCGTGAAGAGTTATCCATCAGTGATGATGCCATATTTCTGCTCAGGGAGGACAAAGTTATTCCCCAGAGAGATTTAACGGCCCGCATCCTAAACATGATGCATGAAGGACACCTTGGTATTGTAAAGTCTAAGAGGATAGTAAATTCAGTCATCATACTGGTGGCCTAGTATCGACAACTGCGTCAAAAAGTACGTGAGAGCATGTGAGCATTGCCCAAACACCAACAAGTCGTTAACCATGTTAAGTCCTCCTTTGGGTGAGTTCAACCACCCGGACAACCCTTGGGAAAAACTCTCGATCGACATCCTGGGCCCTATTTTAGACTCATGGGGTACACCCAAATACGTCATAGTCCTAATCGACAGATACTCCAAATGTCCTGAAGTGGAGTTATGTGAGAAAACAGACACGGAAATTGTCATATCCTGCCTAACCAACGCATTCTTGAGGGAAGGTATTCCGAGGATTGTGACATGCTATATCGGTCCTCAATTCACATCAGAGAGATGTACAGCCTTCCGCAGCAGGAATGGGATCAAAGCAAAACATACACCAGTATACCATCCCGCTGGTAATGGATTAGCTGAACAATTCAATTAAGTGATTATGGGCTCAGTTCAAGCTGCCATAAATGCAGGAAAGAATTGGGAACCGGAAATAAAAAAATCGGTCTGGGCGTACCCCATAACACCCACCCTGACCGGGTACAGTCCCTTCAAAATTATAAGTGGAAGAGAACCTTTCACCAGAGACAACAGTGTGTGGTTGAATCTCAAACTACAGAGCAAATGGTCACCTTCAGTAGTTAGAAGCAACCTCAAGAAAGCACAGAAAATATACAAAGAGTACTATGACAAAAAGCATGGGATGAAAGACATTTCCATGGAAAGGGGGCATTGGGTCAGGGTCAGATTAGGCACCCTGTGCAAGAAAGGCAACAGCAAGTTTAGTGCCTCTCCTACAGATCAAAGATCGTTACTCTCGCTCTGCCTTGCTGAGTGATGGAAAAGTATGGTCACCAGCGAGGATGGCTAAAAGCAACGCAGTCTTGAGGTGGAAAAAGGACAACAGTCCCACAGACGCAAAGGATGGATGGCTCTGGTCTGAGATTAAAGGTCACGGACTTGTTGCTGATAACATGGAAAACATAATTAGCGAGGCACAGAGTGGTGCTCGTGATATAGGAGAAACCGATAACTTGGATTGCATACAGTGCACTCCTCCTCATGACTCAAATGATACAGGCAGCGTAGACAGCACAGAGGGCTCTCCCGCTTCACATCATAGGGAGGTTGAGGGATCTATAATGGGGTCTAATTCTCTGGATGAGGATGTACCCTTGTCCCAGGTCCCTCATCTGCGCACCCGTACTGCCAGGCCTGTTGTGTTTCCAAACAAATATGATGAATACGAAATGCAACTAGCTTGAGCCGTGACTCACATCACATGTAAGGTTCCCCCCGGGCACCGTCATTAAACAATTAAACATTCATCCTACCTGGTTCCTTCTACACTCTCTCTCTCTCTCTCTCTCTTTCTCTTTCTCCTTGTCTCTGTTTGTGAGCTGGATTTGTCACCACCACAGCCGCAAGTAGGTATTCAACTAGTCCTTTATGATGCAGTTATTCATATAGTAGTTCAATCCTTTTGGCACCCACTTATTGGTGTTAAGTTGTATTCGTGACAATTGTATCCGGTACTTATCTAGGATGTATTATTGTGTACTCTCCTATGTTCCCATATACCTCATCATCTGGTTATGTGTATATAGTATTTTAATGGAGCGAGGTTTCACCCTTTGGGTACCTACCTCATTGTTATGTCTTTTGGTGTTGCAAAGGGGGAAGATGTATGGTGTTGCATTTAATACTCTTTTCCCACGTCATGTACGTGCAAGGCATTGTGGGAAATGGAATGTTGACACTGTGTGAACGGTGACCAGCAGCAGCAGAGGTCACGTTCTCCCTCTCTAATAAAGACTAATCTCCAGCATTACAGTGTGTGGGTAATTATTACAGAGTTGAATATTCACTACACCTGAGACATATGTGACCCTTTTCTCAGTGCTCACCTACTCTGTTACAAAGTGTACACGCCTGAGAAGCCACCAGCAGGCCTGACCCTTGACCCCTAGCTGAAGTCATGACGAGGTACCAGCTTGGTTCACCCATCATACACAGAAAAGCATGGAATATTTTAAGATGCACTTTAATGCCAGCTCTGGACACAGATCACCAGCTTCTGCCTCCCAGGGATCACACCAGAGGGCTAGTGAACAGGTGACAGTGTTGTTATTGAAGACATCTGTGTGCACTGTGCCCCCTGAGGTGCAGCAGGGGTTATTCCTGGAGGCAGCGGCTGCCAAGAGCAGGGATCCGTACAAGATTCCAGAGGGAATGACTGTTGAGAGGGTACAAGGAGCACAGAGAGAGGTGGAAACTTTCTAGAGAAAACATGTTGCTCTGTACGTCCTGTACCTCTGATTGCCCTGTTGTGTTGTGCTAAATCAGACTTACTCTCTGATGGGAGGTTTCTGTCCAGACGAGGACTTCATTCCTTCCTCCGTACCCTGTAGCAGCACTCCCACCCTCTCTCCCACCAACCACCCCACATCACTGACCATCTCTTTACAGTGCGCCATCAACCCATCCCTCACACCACACAGCACATTATTCATCCTCCCTTCACAGGGCGCCATCACATCCTCATTCACACCCCACCACACAGTTCATCCCTTTCTCGTGTTCCATCACACCACCATTTACTGCCTTCCCCACTCCCAAAAACACACTGTCCATCCTTTCACAGTGTGCCATCATACCCTTCCTCACACCCCACAACAAAAGACAACAAACACTTGTTGAATCAATCGGTCTACATTGCAAGTGCACTAAATGAGGTCCAATGTGGCACTCAGGGGCTAACTGCCGCGTAAACCCCTACCCCGCTTAAGTACTGCGGGTGGTTCAATGATGCACTTCAATATATATTTGTTGGTTGTTGAATGCATTGTGTCCAGTGACCCAGACCTCTGACTCCTAGACCACAAGAGATCTTGAGTAACTCAGTAAGAGACCGGAGATGCAACCATTTTCAAACTTAACAAGGACACCCAAAGAGTTCCCCATAGGAAACCTTCACTATAGAGACCCATCATAAGAAATTGGATTATCAGGTGGTGGAGGGGAGTGCAACCCTGCTCAAGCAACAACCACAGTCTTTGTTAGGGTAAGTCACAAATGTCACAAAATTAACCTGTGCTTAACACTGTGTCAGCTTGGCAGTAAAGCAGTCAGGCTTAATTTAGAGGCACTGGATTAAGTATTTTTGCAGCCCCGGGGCAGTAGTAGAGTGAAACTCCAAAATAAGTTAGATGAGTAGGATACATTTAATACATAAAATTAGACCAAAATGACAAAAACCTAATCAGTAGAACTAGAGATATGCTATTTCCAACGTTTAGATAGAAAGCACCGCTTGCGGTCATCTGGTTGTGTTAGATTTGGGAGTCACAAGTTCAGGTTGACTGCAATAGAGTGCGGGCCGGTTACAGGGACCAGATTAGTCCAGCTGAAAAAGTTGCCTTCTCAAATTCTCCAGAATGTCAGGATTCCTCCTGTTCTAGTACAGGAGTGCACACATATGCCAACCAAGGGTCAAGGACCTTGTGGTAAATAAATAATTAATTACCGGTTCTATTTTTGACAAGATATATGAATAACAGGTAGCTCAATAAATAAGAGTCAAGATTCGAGGTAGCTGGAGTTTAAAGGCTTTAATCAGGCATAAAGGACAGGAACAGGACAGCCTGCATGGGAACGGGATGGCATGGACGGCAGCTGCCAGGGGACTGGGATGAGTGCGCTGCCGGGCAGTAACAATACATTCATATATATACTTTAAGCAAATACGGTACATTCAATACAGTAGGCGTGTCTTGTAGCAGTCTCGAAAGATAAGAGTGAAGTGATGTAACAAGAGGCGTGTACAGGGCGTATACATAGATATGTGATGTAAACGTAACAGAAGTGTCATGAATGGGGCGGAAACATGGAGGGGGCTACCTAAGGAGCTGGAACCTTTAACCTAGTGGTGCGCGCAAATGGGCTATGACGTGTTACCAGGGAGAACTGGGGGCTATGACTCCTGCGCTAGAAGAGGAGACATAAGTCTGGAGTGTCAGAGCGACATGTACCTAGGCATATCTGGTATCTTATGTTTGGAGAACATGTTGATAGAAACTAAACGTCAGGAGGGGAAAGGCTACTTGACTCTAAGACTAGTGCATGCATTATTCTATATGTATCTGCGTGTGCGAGGAATATTCTATGAATATTAATACAGTAATTCTCTTAGATGGAGACAGAAAGGCTAGACCATGACGGAAACTATTGATGCGATTCAGTAGCTTAGGAATGCAGAGAAGGAGAGCTGGACTGATAACTGGAAGCATAACATACTCTTGGCAGACTGGGAGGCAGAGCCAGGCCGGGCCGGGCACTGCGAGGCAGGAAGTAAGTGAAGGGTCAGGGATGCAGGTGGGGCTGCATCGCTCCTCGGAGAGGGCTCAGGAGACAGGAGCTGAAACTGATGTCCGGGCCCTTTTGAGGCCTAGAAACGGGGACAATTCAATGCATTAACGTGCACACTGTAAAATGTGGCAACATAGGCCAATACTCGTTGCTTTCACGAGAACTGGAAACTGGCATACTAGAGATGGACACAACTGTAATTGCGTCTTTAATCGATCTTAGGGAATACATATGCATATTAATCATGCACATATAACATAGGATGGGGAACACGTAGGGACACAGAACATGGCAAAATTTACTTTTCCACATTCCCTCCTTGTCACTACGTTTCCATCAGGAAACATCAATATTCATGATACCATCTATCATTTCATACAGTATCATTTGCTCGTCTCGAATTGTCTTGGAACGGGACCTAGGACTGGGAATACAGGATGTAGCGCAAATGCCGCAAATCGCAGGGCCACATTGTATACAGAGGCAGCAACTGAATATGATCATTACTGCAATACCTAGAAATGACAATACTTTCCATCCCCAGGCAGATATAATACTCCAGAGCCAACCGGACCATGTCCAGGTGCCTGGATCTTGGTGTAACTGATGGGCAATTTTATGAAGTCTGGTTATAGCTGAATAAACAGACGGCGCGTTATTAGGAATGAAAATGCAGCAACTAGATCCGATGACTCTACATGCTCCTCCTCTATCGGCCAGTATGACGTCAAGAACGAGACGATTTTGCAAAACGACAAATCTCATAGCAGATTGCTCTTCAGTTAAGTTACCAACAGCCTGATTCATGTAGGTAAATTGCACTCGCAAAGGGCCAGATTCTGAGAATCTGGCCCTTTGCGAGTGCGATTTTTGCATTTGGTATTCATGATACCAAATGCAAAAATCGCTATGTAAGAATTCGCATATTTGCGTGGAATGGCATTTAAGGAATCTCTAATAGAGATTCCTCAAATGCTATTCATGACACAAAACAAAATAGCGATTTTGGACTTTTGGGGCCGCTATTTACCGACAGGTCAGACCTGTCGGTAAATAGCAAAAAATCAGAAAAATGCTTTTAAAAGCATTTTTCAAAGTTGCATGTAGCACACACACATGTCCTTTGGACATGTGTGTGCGCAACACCTGTCCAAAAGTGCATTTTAGGGGTGCTACAGGGCGTCCTTTGGACACCCCTGGCACCCTTAAAATCGCTATCTTAGTTGCAAGTAGCAAATTGCTGCTCGCAAATCCCCATTCATTCCTATGGGCCTCTTGGCCCATAGGAATGAATGGGGAGTATTTGCGAGTAGCAAATTGCTACTCGCAAATAAAGAACATGTAGGAATCGCTATTTAAGTAGCAATTCCTACATGAATGCCGTTTTGCGTGTCCTCAATAGCGAATCGCTATGATTCGCTATTAGGGACACGCAAAACGGCATGTACATGAATCAGGCTGCTAGAGCAGAAGTAGTCTCATTCACTACTGCTTCAAGGGTTCTGGTTAACCTACGTATTAGCTTACTATTCTGGACAGGTCCTATAAAGAAGAAGAAACCTTTATTGAAGTCTTGATATTGTTGTAGAGCAGTTTCAGTTTGATCGACAATGGGGGACTCGATCTCCCTTCTATGTCTAATGTGTACTAGATGTGTATTTCTGTGATAATCAGATGGGGCTAGAAAAACTGGTGGCAGTAGGAAAGCAATATAACATGTACCATCCCAATCGGGGGGCAGATGAACATATGCGGTCTGACCACAAACAAAATAAGAATGACGTGAGGCTTTGAAAATAGATTTCCTACTGTCACTATACTCGACAATAGTAGTACAATCACTATGTCCTACATGTGCGGAACCATTCTTTCTGACACATAATTCGCCTTTGACTGGTAGTACTGAAATAGCGGGTAAATCTGGAGTAGTATCGGACTGAACATTCAGGACCATGAAATTCGAGGAATAATTACCTAAATCATATACTTCATTTTCTAGATCTGACCCTGTTCTATGGGAGAGACCTTGCTTGTCTGGAAAACATGTTCTATTCAGAAGGGACATATCATTGGAGGATGACGTTAACGTGGACCATGCTCCACACGAACCATTATGGGAAAACGGATAAGGAAAGAGTGGCAGAACTCCCTTCGGTGTCTGGAAAGGGGGGAGTCGACCACACACCCAACAATTAGTGGCATTGCTGGTCTGGTGTGAATAGTGTAACATTCTGATAAATGTATTATTTCGCATAGCAAGACGATAGGATAACTCGTGAGGAGGCAGATCACTGAATGTGTGCTCTACTGTAGAATTAGAAAACATATGTACATGTGAAATTGGAAAGCATAAATAAAAAGCATAACTTGTGCAAGTTATCATAAGGCTTAAATATAGTAAGAAACATAGAGTTATTATACATCGTTTAGAGTTTTGACTAACTCTCTCACTGTGGGGGTCTATCTCATACATGTCAGAAACCTGTCTAACCGTTTCACCCGAGAGGGACTTAGACAATTAAACTGGCTGACTTATTTTACTAGACCGGAGCTTTAATTTATACTCCTGTTGCGGAGTTTTCTCTAACAGAGGAACTTTAAGTTCGGAATCAATTTCAGAGTCTCGTTTCAGGCAGTCTTTAGAAATTGGACAGTCCTTTGCAAATGTCTTTTTACGGAGTCCATGAAATTTCTTGATGTGGGACAGATGGACCCATCCCTTCCTGCCCTCCAACTTGACGGCGGTCCTCGTTGTAAGTAAGACCATCCGTGGCTCCTTCCAACGGGGCTCCAGTGGACTTGAACGATCAAAATTCCGCACCAATACGAGGTCGCCTGGAATGACCTCATGCGGTTTCACTTCAGTGTTGTCTGGAAATGCGGCGGCAACCTGTGAACGACAAGAGTGGAGGGCAGACATCAAGGAAGCTAGGTAATCTGTCAGCATATTACTGGAAACATCTGTAATACTGCGGGGTCTAGGTGTACCCCACATGTTTGGGGGGCGGCCGAATACGACCTCATATGGGGACAGACCTGATCTGGAATGTGCAACCATCCTCATATAGAATAAAGCAACTGGCAGAGCTACTAGCCAGTCTACACCTTTCTCTTTACAAATTTTAGCAATTCGGACTTTCAAAGTTTGATTATGTCTCTCTACGAGACCGGCTGCTTCAGGATGGCGCACACAATGGAACTTCCACTGGTACCCTAACAGAAGGGAAATATGTTTCATTAGCTCAGATGAGAATGGCTGGCCGTTATCTGAATACACGACCCTAGGGAGTCCATAGCGGGGAAAGAATTCACGAACCAACTGCCTGGCAGTTGTCGCGGCAGTATAATCTGGGACTGGATATGCTTCTGTCCACCTGAACAAAGCGCATACAACTACGAGGACATACTTGAAACCTCGACATCGCTCCATCTGAATATAATCCATCTGGAGGACTTCAAAAGGGTGGTCAGGAGGTTGGAATCCCCCTTGTTCCACCGGGACACTTTTACCTGGATTGAACTGACAACATATCATACAGGTACGGACTTTCTGCTTGGCTGCAGCTCGCAAATGCTTATTGAACCAAATGTTCTGGATGCTGTCCAACATAGCTTTCTCTCCTAGATGTGCTGGACTATGTGCGATATTAATAATGACTTGAACCATAGAGTCGGGGAGAAACCATGTGGCTTTTCCCTTCGTCACCCATCCTTGATCTGGCTGGACCCCTCCTTGTTCGGACCATTTCTTGATTTCATCGGGAGTAGCATGTAACTGGATATCTATAACATCTTGTGTAGGGTCCTTAACTGTCACACAAGTAGTCTGATCTGAAGTGAGTGTTGGTGTCGGGTTAACTGGAATGTCTGGGGTCTGAGCTGTAAGCTTGGCTGTTCGATCTGCTAGATCGTTACCTTGAGAAATGATATCAATAACTTTCGTATGTGCCTTGCACTTCATGATGGCAATAGCTGTCGGTAAATGAATTGCATCTAGCAGAGCTTGAATGAGGAGACCATGCTGAATCTTGGTTCCATGAGAAGTCATGAAACCTCTCTCCTGCCAGAGCACTCCGAAGTTGTGTACAACTCCGAATGCATAACGTGAATCTGTGTATATGTTAACTTTCAGGTTCTTGGCACGTATGCAGGCTTGGGTCAGAGCGACTAGCTCTGCTGCTTGAGCAGACAGGGTGTCAATACGGTGTGTTTCAATAACTTCGGTTTCAGTAGTCACTGCATACGCGGCTACTAGTTCTCCTGTACTTGTTCTCATACATGAACCATCCACATAAAGTGTTAGGTCGGGGTTAGGTAATGCAATGTCTGTCAGGTCTTGTCTTGGCTTTGTCATGGTGTTAACAACTTCCACACAGTCGTGTGTGGCAGGATTTGAAGTAACTGACGGTAACAGTGTAGCAGGATTTAAAACGTTGCAGCGTCTGATTTCTATGTGTGGCTGGAACAGTGTCAGTTCATAACCTGTTAAACGTGCAATTGTCAAGTGCTGAGTCTGTGTTCGATTTAAAAGAACTTCCACGGAATGTGGAACTTGAACTGTCAGGGAATGTCCTAACACTATGGAATCACTTTGTCTGATAGCTAGAGCTGTGGCTGCAACTGACTTGAGGCACGCCGGCAGAGCCTGGGCTACTGGATCTAATGTGCTCGAAAAATAAGCACAGGGCTTGTATTGTCCTGCTTGATCTTGTGTAAGGACAGATAATGCGGTACCATCACGTTCTGTGACAAAAAGTGTAAAAGGCTTACTGTAGTTCGGTGTTGCTAGAACAGGTGCTTGGCATAAGGCTTTCTTTAATTCATTGAAAGCGAGTGTATGTTCAGATGTCCAAGGGAGGACAGTCGATGCGGCTGCCTCCTGTGTCGTTAACTGTATCAGTGGTTTAGCTAGAAATGCATACTGAGGAATTCATTGTCTGCAGTAAGAAGTGAGGCCGATAAAAGCTCGTACCTCCTTCTGGGTCTTGGGCTGTGGAAGATGTGCTATTAACTGGATACGGTCAGGTGTCAACTGCCTACCCCTCTTGGACAGTAAGTGTCCTAAGTAGACCACTTGCTGGACACAGAATTGAAGCTTTGAAGGGGACACCTTGTGCCCCATCTCGGCTAGGAAATACAGGACTGTAAGTGACGCACGCTCGCAATCACGTTCAGAACGGGCTGTTATTAACAGATCATCGACATACTGGAGCAGGGCAGTGTCAGCTGGCATGTGAATATTGTCTAATTGTCTTTTAAGTGCTTGACTGTAAATGCTAGGACTTTCTGTGAAACCTTGAGGAGCTCGTGTGAATTTATAGCTCCTTCCATTTAAACAAAAACCGAAAAGGTACTGGCTGTCTGGATGTATGGGGACACTGAAAAATGCGTTCTTGAGGTCTATAACTGTGAAGAATGTGGCTTCAGAATCAATGGCTGTCAATAGGGATGAAATATCTGGGACTACTGGATACTGAGGTATGATACATTTATTAAGTTCTCGAAGATCAATCACTAATCGATAAACTGGAGGTGCACTTGGATCAGTACGTTTCATGACTGGAATGATAGGAGAATTACATACATTGGAGTCAGTTTCTACAACCACTCCTTGAGCTATGAGCTCGTCAATAATTTTGGATAAGGCTGCTACAGCCTCAGGCGGTAACCTGTACTGTCTGATTCGTGGCAAAACTATACCTTGTTTGAGAGTCACACGATGGGGTGTGATATTCATACATCCTACATCTGTTGGACCTTGCGCCCATAAATGCTGCGGTACATTCAGTAATCTTGGATCGAAATCACGTAATACATAGTGACCTTTAAAGTCACGTAAAAACAAGCGGATCCCCTCCGGGGAACAGCAAATTACTGCACCTAATTCTTTTAAAGTTTTAATGCCTAACAAATTCTCTGGACATGATTTCGTGAGTAACAAATCAGTAGTTCGAGACAATGGACCAACTTCTAGAGTAACTGGTTTTGAAATTTCATTAACAATTGGCTTTCCTGAAAATCCAAGGGAAACATTTCTAGAGCCTGAGAGCGGAGCCCCTGGAACCTCGTCATGACTGAAAGTAGTCCTACTTGCCCCTGTATCAATCAGAAACTTTCTGTCTTTCCCTAATACTTGACTATGTACATAGGGACCCTCTTGATCTACAGGAATCTCGATGAGAGGCAAGCCTACCTCCCTCTCTAGGCTGTTTCATGAATATGGCTGATAATCTGGATACTCTGTCTGGGCATACTGGTACATCTGCTGTGTAACATGCTGTGTTGCAGCGATAGGCTGCGATGCTGGAACTGTCTGTTGTGCATTCTGTGGTGACTGAGAAGTCTGTGAAACTTGTTCTTGTCTGGGCGGGCGTGGTCTTTCTTTAGTCTTACCAGTAGCTATGTTGTGTTTCAGAACTGCACACTCGTTTATATAATGACCTGGCTGTTTACAATAATTGCAAGTCCCTTTAACGGGAGCTGCAGAATGACTGGCTTGATTCGTACCCCTCTTCTGACTGTCTTGTGGAACAGATTGTGCAACTAATACTTTCATTTTCGTGTCTTTCATACGTTTCCTTTCGTGTTCTTGCTCTTCCCTGATTCTATTCTGGTGATACTGGAGCATCTGGAGCATTTGGGACGGAGTATTAGCTTGCCAAGTACTTTCGACCTTTAAAACTCTGTTTTTAACTTGTGGACTTGAATTCTCGACTAGTTTAGTAACAAAAAGATGAGGGTATGACTCGCTACTCGTCTTCAAACCACTGTTAATAATAAAACATTTTTCGAATCTAGAATAAAAATCACTAGTATCTTCGTCTTGTTTCTGTTTGCAGGCTGAGATTGCATCCCAGTCTTCCTTTTTCGTGGCTAGTAATCTTGGCAAAACTTGTATCAATAACTCGGGCAATTCTTTACATTTCTCCCCAAGACCGGTACCTGGTACTCGTATATTATCTTCAGCTTCTAAAGCTGTCCAATCTATCTTTTTCTCTCCCACCTCCCATTCTTTTTCCTTGAGTTTTTCATATACCCCTGCAGGCAACAGAACCTTTAACATGTTAATAATATCAGGATACGTGTATTCTCCCATACGGAGCATGTCTTTTAATTCTCGATGGAACCCTGCTGGATCTTTGTCGTGACAGGGAATCAACTTCTTCATCTCTAAGAGTTCCATCTTTGTGATGGGGGTGTAAACAAAGACTCGTTCTAGTTCACCACCCGCTGTCCTAACTGGGTGTACTTCTCGTAACGGATTCTGTCTGTCTATGTAAAATGATTTCCTTTCTGGAGGTGAGACGTGAACACAATGCGGGTTCAAAAACGTTCGATATTTGTGGCGCTGTTCTAGAATGACACTAATTAAATCGGTACCTAGACCTTTCCATCTATACTGGAGTAATTCGTTCAGGACATCGTGTAACGGACCTGGATCAGAATGTTGACCCTCATACAATGTAATGAGGTGCTGGATCATATACATACCCACCAGTCGCTGCTCGGCTGGGGGCAGTTTCAGAAAAACTTGTGCCACTATTTCATCTGGAAAAGTGGTAGAATCAGTAATCCATCGGACTGCTGATCGGGCTAGTTCTTGTTCGTGCATGGTACTAAGCTGACTATAACCGATTCGTGATTTCAGAATGTGATCGGTAACTTGAAATACTTGTTCAAGATTCTCTTGTTCTAGTGCTGGAGGGAAGAAAACTTTCTTGTGTTCTAGGCGTGAATGTCGGTCAGGAAGTCTAGTTCTACCTACATACGCTATTCTGGAGGTATTCTCGTCGCCTACCTCTTCAGTATCAGCGACGTCTTCTTTCTCGGACATTTGTGCTGCTGCTTTGCGTTTCTCGTGTAACTTTATTATTTCTCTACGGATTTTCTTGTACATACTCTCTATACAACCTAGTGTCTTGTGTCTTCCCTCGGCTATATGCTTACTCCACTTGGTCAGGACTTTCATTTCGCTTGGATCTTTGTCTGGATAATCTTGTTCCCTTATTAGACAATTAATTAGAAACTTTAAAAGCATGAGCTGGATCTCGGCTTTCCTTTGAGCCATGGCGTCGCCAATACTTTCTGGATCTTCTCCTGTACGGATAAAACGATATATTCTGTCTAGATAACCTTTCATATTTGGCAGGGTGTCCAAGTATTCTGTCACCCTTCTTACACGCAATGAATACAGGACCATATCATCATCGCCTAGGACTGGATCATAACGGCATTCGGTAAGTGCTCGTTTGATGTCTGCAACTGACTGAAACTTAGGCGTACGCTGTAACGCCTGTTGATGTAGCTCGAGTAATGTCACACGTCTATGTTGAGGCGGGGTTCCAGGAGGACTTCCCCCCGAGGCCCCTTGGCTAGAATCGACGACTGGTATTGTACGCTTCGGGAGAGTGACTGGTAAAACTGGTACGTGTACTGTAGGCTGGACCGGGGGTTCCGTAACAGGTGCTGCAACGGGTGCCCCGGTGGCTGGAGGTACAGGAATTACATTATTTACAGGAGCGGGCGGAACAGCATTTGCATATTCTGGGACTGTGTCGTCCAGATAGGACGAGAGAAAAATTTCAGCTGCGGTCGGTTTGTGACGTAGCTTAATCGGAACTAACGATGGCGGAAAATTACTGGATGCTTCCGGGGTTGCCTTCGGCAAGCCCTCGGCAAGAAGGGGATACATACCCTTAATAAGGGCAGTTCTCTGTCTGTCGGACTGTTCGGTTCTAACTCGTTCACCTATTTCGATTAATTCCCTTTCTTGGGCTCTTTCTGAAGATTCTCTGCTTAATTCTGCTTTTCTGAATTCTTTTTCAGTTCTTTTATGAGATTCTTTGCGCCATAACTCGATGGCATCTTTCTGGGACTGTCTGGCTTTCTTTTTCCATAATGCTTCTTCTACTCGCATGATGCACTCGGCATCCCATGTACCTGATACAGGCCATCTATATTTCTCTTCTAATTCCTTGGTATACTCGACCCATAAGTCTAGATATAATATGGCACTTAAGCCATGCTTGTGATACATAAAATGTCCTGGACTGTCCCTAGGCGGGACAGGGACTGCTTCTTCAAGCAATCCTTTTCTTGTTTTTAACTGACGTAATTTCGAGAACAGTGGCATATTTCAGGCTAAAATCTGGACACAATACAATACACGGTAAACACAATATATAACTTGAAGAAACAAATCACTCATACCACGACATTGAAAACACATTGAATGACATTTAGAGTAACATTTCGGACAGAATATTACCTGGAATACTGAGAACAGAACACATGAATTTCTCGAGAACAGAACTTACTAGAATTACTAGATGCACTGCTGAAACAGTACGAAACATACCGGTCCCATAAAGAGACACATCAGGACCCGCATCCACCTAGGTGGACACTTCGTGTTGGATTTGCGTACCCAAACCCACGGACCAGAGACAATTAGATTGACCCTGTCTAGATACTACCCCAGCAACGGTACTCACCGGGCAGCAAGAACGGAAGGCCTCAGACTGGACTGCTACGACGACGGACGACGAAACTTCGGACTTCAGTTACGGGTGGGCCTCCAGATACCTCGGACCTTGGACTCTCGGCTTGGGCTCTGGTCGGGACTTGCCGCGTTCCTCCACCGCCTCGTCTGGATGCTGGACCGCAACCTCCGTCTCCTCCGTGGGCCTGAGGGATACTTGAAGCAGAAATATCTGCCGGTGCGCAGTAGAGTTCCGTCACGGCTGTAGGGGGTCAGGGGGCTTACGTGGCTTCACCGGCACGTGGGGAAAGGGCAAGTCCCTATTCGGGCGCCATTATGTGGTAAATAAATAATTAATTACCGGTTCTATTTTTGACAAGATATATGAATAACAGGTAGCTCAATAAATAAGAGTCAAGATTCGAGGTAGCTGGAGTTTACAGGCTTTAATCAGGCATAAAGGACAGGAACAGGACAGCCTGCATGGGAATGGGATGGCATGGACGGCAGCTGCCAGGGGACAGGGATGAGTGCGCTGCCGGGCAGTAACAATACATTCATATATATACTTTAAGCAAATACGGTACATTCAATACAGTAGGCGTGTCTTGTAGCAGTCTCGAAAGATAAGAGTGAAGTGATGTAACAAGAGGCGTGTACAGGGCGTATACATAGATATGTGATGTAAACGTAACAGAAGTGTCATGAATGGGGCGGAAACATGGAAGGGGCTACCTAAGGAGCTGGAACCTTTAACCTAGTGGTGCGCGCAAATGGGCTATGACGTGTTACCAGGGAGAACTGGGGGCTATGACTCCTGCGCTAGAAGAGGAGACATAAGTCTGGAGTGTCAGAGCGACATGTACCTAGGCATATCTGGTATCTTATGTTTGGAGAACATGTTGATAGAAACTAAACGTCAGGAGGGGAAAGGCTACTTGACTCTATGACTAGTGCATGCATTATTCTATATGTATCTGCGTGTGCGAGGAATATTCTATGAATATTAATACAGTAATTCTCTTACATGGAGACAGAAAGGCTAGACCATGACGGAAACTATTGATGCGATTCAGTAGCTTAGGAATGCAGAGAAGGAGAGCTGGACTGATAACTGGAAGCATAACATACTCTTGGCAGACTGGGAGGCAGAGCCAGGCCGGGCCGGGCACTGCGAGGCAGGAAGTAAGTGAAGGGTCAGGGATGCAGGTGGGGCTGCATCGCTCCTCGGAGAGGGCTCAGGAGACAGGAGCTGAAACTGATGTCCGGGCCCTTTTGAGGCCTAGAAACGGGGACAATTCAATGCATTAACTTGCACACTGTAAAATGTGGCAACATAGGCCAATACTCGTTGCTTTCACGAGAACTGGAAACTGGCATACTAGAGATGGACACAACTGTAATTGCGTCTTTAATCGATCTTAGGGAATACATATGCATATTAATCATGCACATATAACATAGGATGGGGAACACGTAGGGACACAGAACATGGCAAAATTTACTTTTCCACAACCTGGAGACCCATCTCTTAGGATCAGGGACTCTAACAGAGGTCAGCATTGCTCAGGCAGGTCCAGCTGCAGGAGGTCTGCTGTGCAGTTGCAAAAAGGTCTCTGGAGCTGGTTGTGTCCATGTAGCTCAGAACAGTTCAGCCACCTGAACCTTGGAGTCACTCAGGTAGAACAGGAAGAAGGGAGTAGACCCAGTCTCCTTTCCCAGAGAGCACGTCAGTCCTGAAGCAGCAGGGTAGTCCTCTGGGGAACAAGACAAACCTCAAGTAGCACGGCAGTCCTCTGGAAAACAAGGCAGGCCACACTCACAGCACCCCATCCAGCCAGTGACTTTGCACCACTTCAACTGCAGGCAATTGCTGTTGTCCATATTTTACCTTGTATTTGTGTGGTTAATCACATTTTGCACCGTATTCTATTTGGGGGCATTTTACAGCATTCCTGAACTCCTCGGTCAACCATGGCTATTACTCTTTTAGCAGAGCGAGATCTCGAGGTTGCCCACTTCCTGGTTGCTCCATCTAGCAGCCACCATCTTGCCAGGTCAGTGGTCTGGGAGCTGCTCCTGTAGACGCCTACTTAAGCCTTCACAAGGGCATAGACACGCTGTCAGCTTGCCAAAGGCAAGCCTTTCTATGCTTGTCCGCGCCTGGACATTGCCAGACCTCCTACCCTTTGACTAGAGACCTCCATCATAATGGGAAGCCTCTCAATCAGCATTACATTGTGCTGGAACTGTATCAAATATGCAGCAACCTCAGCTCTCAAACACATCTTCCTCTTTCCTGTCTGCAGAAGCTATCCTTCTTAGAGGGCCCTTTATCATGTCTGAAATGCAGGTTCCCTAGTTTGGATGTTCCAGTGGTAGCCATAACTGGAAAACCACAAACTTCCCTGACTATACCACCTAATATCACACAGACTAAGGGACAGATGGCTCCGCCCACCAAGGCACCTCTGGCGTGTAAGGGGTTGAATTGCAACATCAGATCCATGGCCAAACATTCCACTGAAATATGGGATATCATTACTACTCTATCCCCTAACATATGTTTCTTTATGGTGACATGGCTAAATTTTGCAGCTCTTCCTTGCATTCTTCTGGCCATTCCAGAGAACTAATTCATGATTAAACTAAATAGAGAGATCTGATCTGGGAGTGAGGTGGTGATCGTCCTGCAAGACTCAAAATCATATTCTCCTCCACTATCTGTTGGAAAGGGGTGCTTCTAAACCCGGCCACCAGGGCAAAAAACTGAATTTTGCCATGGTCTAATGGACTATATTGCACCACACTTCCTATCGTCAAGCAGTTTCCTGCTCCTGGGTGATTTTACCTTTCATGGTGAAAACTTTGAGGACACTAGCATAACACAACTCCTCACAGAAATAGAATTGGTGGGACTTATTTTTGTTCTAACTTACCAGAAGTTAGTAGTGAACCTCCTCTTCCCTCTAACATGTCTAGACCAGTACCTAATTAGGTGATGTATTCCCAGTGGCCAAGAGACTAAGATGCCTAGCTCAGGTATTAGTAGAATGAGAAGTAACTGGAAGGCAATCTACCCTGAGTCCATTGCAGACATCCTCTCCTCCTCCATCCTCCCTAAAGCCTTAATGGCGTACAGTGGGTCTCTGACTCAGGCCTTTGGCAAAATAACTCCACTTAAACAGGCATCTCCGATCTTAACTAGAGACCATGCTCCTCGGTACTCTGATGAACTGCACCTGGAAAAGTCTGAGTGCAAACATCTTGAATGCAGATAGCGCATGACTAAATGTCCTTCGAACAAGGAAATTTATAAGATGCCGCTTAAAACCTACCATAAACATATTAAAGCCACATGCAAAAACTAAGTAGTAGGAACAATTGATCTATTTAAGAGCTTTTTTAAAATGCTGAACGAATGTGTTAATCCGCATGCTTGCAGTCCTTTTATCCCAGCTTCCCAACCATTGTGTGATACTTTGGCAAACTTCTTCGAAGAGAATATCACTGATGTCTATGACAACTTTCCTACTGCCCTGAGTCAACCTGACACGGCTACAGACTTCAATTTGCATTCTCCAAATAGAAACTCTGCATTCGAGAAATGTAAACCTTTTTTTTTTTTTTTTTTTTTTTAAAGTGCAAAACATTTATTTAGCATTGCCAGGAGTACACAGCGTCTTACCAACAACCCGGAGGCCGGCCGCCATCAATGCACACAGAAATATAAATCGTAGCAGATATGCATGAATGTGATAACAATCCCGGCACCAGTATAATCAGAGTGGCAAATGCAGCGTCAGTACAGCGAAATCTACGAGTCTTGCAATTTTTCAAGTTATACCTTAAACTAAACAGGAACAGTAACATGTGCAATTTCTATTCGAACCCAAGTAGGAGGGGGAGAGTGGGGTGGGGGGGGGGAACAGGTACATCGGGCATAACAAATCCTGAGAGGCACGTGGGCAGCAGAGCTACACAACTACAAGCCAAGCTCGAGGCGGGTCATGGTAGCAGAGGTAGTAGGCCGTTCAAGACTTGGGGGAGGAAGTTCTGGAGGCCGGGGCCTCACATAAAAAATAAAAAACATTGAAACGGGGAGACCGGGGAGCACGAAGAGGGGGGGTGAGGGGGGGGGTGTGGGGGGGGGCAGGGGCAACAAGCAGCTCACATATCATGCCAGATACATCAGACCAGGAGTGTCAATGTGAGATCAAGAAACAACAACCTCTCAATATCTCAATATCTCAACCTCAAGCGCTATCACCCTCTAGCGGGTCAGTTACCAAATAACACTGTAACGGGGCCCAGATGTCAGTAGGCCTAGAAGTGGGCGGCAGTAGCTCGGAATAGGTATTTAACTGTTCCTGGCAGTACACCATGTCACTCATCCAGTCCTTAAATTTGGGCGCCCTTCCTCTCCCCCATCTACAGGCCACCCTGCGTTTAGCCAGAAGCATAGCCAGCGCCACATATTTGCGGTGAGCCGCCTGGAGAGGCGCAACATACCCCAGAAGTGCTACCAACGGGGATGGATCAACCGTCATGTGTATCATGTTGGATAGTGCCGTAAACACTTGAGTCCAGTACAAGTTCACTTCGGCACACCCCCAGGCAAGGTGAAGGAAATCCGCCCCTGGAGCCCCACATCTGTCACATGTATCAGTAGGCCTAAGCTGGAACCTGTGGAGGCGCGCTGGAGTGTAATATAGCCTGTGTAGGAATTTATAATGAAGTATCCTATAACGGCTGTTAGAGGAGATGCGCTCGGTCTGTTGCAGGCAAAAATACCATTGGGTGTCCGTGAGAGTGAAGGCCAGATCATGTTCCCACTTACGCCTAGCGGGCAGATCAGTATAGGTCATGTTAGTCCTAACAGATTTATACAGTGTGGACACCAGTTTAATAGGGTTGTCAAGAAGCAACATGTTTTGCAGGGGAGGAAGTACTGAGGGCTCACAAGGGAAGTCAGGCGTGATGCCTTGTAGTCCGTGTCTGAGTCTGACATAGTAAAACACGTCAAGAGGGGTGGGTTGTATGCTCCCGTAAAACTGATCTCTAGTCCGGAAGACGCCGTCCAGATACAGGTCTCCCCATGTATTGACGTTCAGCTTCCTAAGCAATTTTTGAAAGCCAGCCTCTTGCAGGAGCGGTAGCTTCGGGTGATAGGCTAGCGGCAGTCGTGGGGCATAAAGAAAGTCCAGGTCAAGCATAGTAACAATGGAGTGCCACGCCGTCACCGTGCTGGACACCGTGGAAGGAGTCTTGTCCCTACCCTCAACCCGGGAGTAGAGGGCACCTTCAATGGGGATCGGATGGGCCAACCAGTGTTCGGCTGCTAATTGCGGCATATACCGCTGCTGGCGTATCCAGAAGTATGCAAAATGGGCCTGAGCAGCTCGGTAATATAGCTCAAAGTCAGGGACTCCGAAACCCCCCTGGGATAATGGTCTGACTAGAATATCCCACTTGAGCCTGGGTGTCTTACCACCCCATATTAGGCGGAGCAATTCCGAACGCAGTAACCGAAAGAAATGGGATCCGGGGTGAAACGGAATGTTCATAAAGAGGTATAACAGCTGAGGGAGTATAACCATTTTAATCAATGAGGCACGACCCGCCATGGAGAGGGGGAGTGTAATCCATCTGGATATATTGTCACGCATCTTGTCCATTACAGTGCCATAATTGGCACAAATCAGCTCCTCTCTGCTCTTTTCCACATGTATGCCTGAGAAATGTAAACCTTGCTCACTGGATCAGGGTCAAGTGATTCCGGCAGGTGCCAAATCTGGCTCCCTAAGGTCACCGCCTCCTTAGCCCTTTGTATTGCACCTGCAGTTACTGACCTTTTCAGTCTTTCTCTAAATTCAGTCTCTCTTTCAGATGAGTGGAAGTCTTTCCAAGTAAACCCAAGAGAAAAAAAATCACTGACATGTTTTCCACTTACCGTCTCATCTCTCCACTGCCTGTTAGGGAAATGCCTCAAATCCCACATAACAAACAATGGTCACATATCTAGAAGAGCACAACGTCGTAGACCCTTCACACTCGGGTTTCAGAGCAATGCACAGCATGGAAACCACACACTAGTGCCAGTCACAGATACCATTAGGCTCTCATTGGGTGCTGGTATTCCAGTGATGCTGGTTCTGTCTGCAGTGTTTGACACAGTCTCACATTCCCTTCAAATCCACAGACTGACCGATGTGGGTATACATGGCAGAGGACTACAACAGCTCAGGGATTAGCAATCCTACCCAAACCATCACATCAGACTCCTTCAGTTCCTGCCCTATGCGGGTTAACAGAGGAGTCCCACAGGGTTCCTCCCTGAGCCCAACACTATTCAGTGTCTACATGTCCCAGCTTGCGCATATTGTCAGATCCTGTAGGTTTGAGATCCTGTCCAATGCTGATGACACCCATTTAGTCATCTCTTTTGGGCAAGCTTCTGATATTGCTAAAACAAAGATTGCGGATTGCATTAGAAATATCAACGAATGGATGGCTAACAGCTGTCTTCAATTAAATGGTAAAAAACAGATAAAATGCTACGTGGCAAGGCTCAGAAGTCTTCGTGAGTCGACTGATGACCTGACAAATTAGGCCAGCCCCTTGCCCTAAACAGGTAGTAACAATCTCATTGTCAAGCTAGATTCAGCACTTTCTATGAAGGACCAAATCAGCACCCTATGTGGCACTTGTTTTTCCACTCTGCGCCCACTTAGAAAAACGTTCCTGTGGCTCCCTACATCATTGGGAAAAACCCTAGGCCAGACACAGTTCACTAGTATAACAAACAAAAGGAGCTCAAGGGGGAAAGGCACTAAGAAGGAGGAGGCAGCCCCCCCACTCAATCAGTATTCAACAATAAATTCCTCCTCCAACAAACACCAACATGTCAGAAAGACCTGGGTCCGAGTTGCACAAACGGTCATACTCTAACTCAAGATGTGTGTACTTAACACTAGTCTACAGGTTGTGGTGTGTATACTACAAAGTTTACTACGGTACCCACTGGTGGAAAAAAGTGTGAAAACAAAGAGAAAGCGCCTCACGGTAGTAACACCCGGGGGGGTTCCTGGCATGAATGGGAATGATAGTCGGGCAATGCCTGCGGCCGAGATGTGTGAGACGGTTGCAGGAATTGAGAAAAACAAAACCTGAATTCAAAACCCCGATTTTGCCCTGACGAATTTGCTGAAGTAATAGCAATGAAACATGTCGGCATCATTCAAGCATGGTATAATTTGAACCATTTTTAATCTGGACTACTTGCAGCAGCAGAATAAAGTTATCACAGCCAGCAAGTGGGTCCACATTTTAACAGCGGTGGCCATTTTTTCGCATTCTGGCCATTGCAGGGGTTTTAGGTGCACACACTCACTTTTGTTATCTTTGATATAGATGAGTGGTTAAATAGATTGTTTATATACACGGCACTTTGTATAAGTTGGTATTCCACTTCCATAATTATTTGGGTGTTTTTCTCTGTTTGTTTTGTCACGACGAAGAGAACGCGACCAATAATGAGAAGTGGGTAAACAGGCAATTTCATGCCAGGAACCTCCTCGGGTGTTACTACCGTGAGGCGCTTTCTCTTTGTTTTCACACTTTTTTCACTCTTTTTCCACCAGTGGGAATTAGATAAGACCGTAGTAAACTTTGCAGTATACACACCACGACCTGTAGACTAGTGTTAAGTACACACATCTTGAGTTAGAGTATGACCATTTGTGCAACTCGGCCCCAGGTCTTTCTGACATGTTGGTGTTTGTTGGAGGAGGTATTTATTGTTGAATATAGTTCATTAGTAGCCTGGACTATGGGAATGCGCTGCTAGTAGCAGCAAATGACTCATTGTTGGCCAAGCTTCAGGTTGTGCAGAATACCACTTTTCGCATAATCTGCAACCTCCCCTCCCGATCATGCTCTGCTCCCATTTTGAAACCCTTCACAGGCCCCATCAGGAAATGGGCTTTTTTTTATACTGTGTTCGAAAACAAAAGGATTTCCGTCATCTTTGCACACCAGACTCAGATTGTACAAGCCCATGCATTTGCTTAGGTTCTCGAACCAAGCTCTTCTAAAAATGCATCACATTTGCACCGCCAGATTTAGTGGCAGATCCTTCTCTCCCCTTTCCCCCACTCCATTGGAACAAGCTTCCTTTGCAAATCTGAATGTGCCAAGAACTCTCTTAATATCAAACACTTTTAAAAACATAGCTATTCTAATGAGTCTACCTACACTTACCATTTTCTGGTTGTCAGCATAAACACCTCTGAATGTGAGACAAGTTGTGCTATATCAAATCCTTTTAACATAAAATAACATAACACCATCTCCCCCACTGACAGAATTTCATCTATCCCTTCACAATGCACAATGACTCCACTAACAGAACTTTATCCATCCCTCCACAGTGAACCAACACCCCCGTCACAGCACTTCCTCCATCCCTTCACAGCTTATCATTGCCCCGCTTACAGCACTCCATCCATCCCTTCAGAATGCACATTCACCCCACCACACTCACAGCACTTCATCCATTCCAATGCAGTGCATCCATCACCCCCTCACAGCACATTCCTCCACAATGCTCCCCTATATTGGTTCATCTATCTCTCCACAGTGTACCATCTCCTCCATAGCACATCTTCCATTCTTCCAGAAGGCACCATCAACCCCCACACACAGTACTTTATCTACCCCTCCTGAGAGCACCACCATCTCCACTCACAGCACTTAATCCATCCCTCCACAGTGCCTAATCACCCCAACTCATAGCACTTTATCCATCCCTCCACAGTGCACCTTCACACCCATTCACAGCACTTCATCCATCCCTCCTCAGTGTCTCATCACCCCAACTCATAGCACTTTATCCATCCCTCCACAGTGCACCATCACACCCATTCAGAGTACTTCATCCATCCATACACAGTGCCTAATCACCCCAACTCATAGCACTTTATCCATCCCTCCACAGTGCACCATCACACCCATTCAGAGTACTTCATCCATCCCTCCATAATACATCATCATAGCAGCTCATCCATCCCTCCACAGTGCACCATCACATCCATTCACACCACATCATCCCTCTTGCCACAGTTCATCATGATCCTCACAGTACATCATACACCCCCCAATACAACATCACCCCCAATCACCGCTCTTCATTATTCTTCCAGAGAACCACCCCCTGCCACGTACATTATCCATGCCTCCACAGTGCACCCTCCCTCAACATTTCCTCCATTCCCTACAAAGTGCACAATCATCCAGCCACAGTGCTTCATCCATCCTTCAAGAATGCATCATCACATCCACAGCACAACATCCGTCGCTCAAGAGTGTACATCAAGTCCACTCACAGCACTTCATCTATCCCTCCAGAGTGCACCATCATCTCCCAGTCTCAACACTTCATCCACCCCTCCACAGGGCATTATCACAACCCACTGAAAGAACGTCATCCATTCCTCATCAGTTTAACATTACTCCCATAGGAAATCATATATCTACCCCTGCACAATCACCCTTATTAATAATAATAATAATAATATCCACAATTGTAAAGCGCACAATCACCCGTTAGGGTCTCTAAGCGCTGGGGGCCGTCGGGAAGATGAAGCAAGCTATTGCCCAGAGTCACATGGTGCTGGGCTAATCTGCCGCCGGTGCCGGGGATCGAACCGTGATCCCCAGATTCCAGAGTCAGTCACCCTGGCCGCGGCGCCACACCTCTTCCCTTATTCACAACACTCCAATACTAAAAGTCTAACTGATTCTTGATAGTGCAAATCTCCCCAATTGGAAAGTCAGATAAGACTTCCTAAGCTAAAAACAATCTCATTGGGGATGTTTTAGAGAAACCGTAGCCTGACTGTGGAAGTGAAATGAACCACTCTGTCTAAAAGAGAGTGAGTGAATAAGACCGTGATTCTAAACAGAGGTTTTTATGTGTAGTGTAATATTGAACAAAAATAATATTACAAAGAGATGGGCTTTGAGTCGGCCTCCTAAAGCCATTTTTGTTTGTTTGTAGGGCACTGCTTTTGTGTCAGGATAGAGGGTACAGAAGTAGAGTATGTACACTGAATAATGAATGAGAATGAGGTGAGAAAAGCAGATTTGAGGAGCCAACTTATAATTTAGGAAGTTGATCATTGTATTTTTTTGTTCTTATTTTTAATACAGTTGCTCATGATCCATCTAGAAGGGTTCCAGTCACTTTTTATAGTTTTAGAAATTCCTATTTTTTTGTAGGAGTTGTACATAGACAAGACTGCATTTTGTATGCACATAAATGGAAATGGAAAACGGTAAAACTGGTAACTGTAGGAACTTTCTGCCTACCTGATGTGCAGAGGCAGTTCTTAACTTTTTGACTTCTGTGAGCCCCCAATGATCACTATTGGAATCTAAGAACACGGTCCTAAGCAATTTCTATGATATAAACCTCAAAGAAACACACAAAACTACAGAAACAAGTATACATCAAACAAATACACAGATGCTGAAATATTTTATTAAATTCACAAATGAAAAAAAAATAGAAATTGTAATGAGAAAAGTGGAGCGTTTTTAAATTTGGTTTTATTTCTGAAAGGTAAAGTGCTATGATAGGAATCAGAGATGTGGAATTTTTTTAATAATCTACTTGGCCAAGGGACAAAATGCTACTGAGATCTACATGTCCTATAAAAACCACTTGACTTACCTACTCTCTACTCTCTACATCAATTATAATTATAAGCGCTGACAGAGAAACGTTATATATAGTTTTATTTTGTTTCATTAGAATCAATGAATAATTCAATGCTGTATAATAATGTTGAAGGAAAACTTGAGAACCAATATTATATTCATTATCCAAATGTATAGAAATCTTATACTAATACAATAAATTGTCTTGCATGGAAGGCTGCTTTAAGGCTCATATTGACAATACTTCAATAGTTATGACAGATGTGGCCTCTTATGTCCGCACTCGTGGTTTGTGCCTCCTGTTGTAATCCAGAGATGAATAGCTCTGCTGGGGTCATGTTTCTCAAAGTTGGGTCCTTCTATTTTAGGAATCATTAGGTCTCGGAGACCATCTTGATTTAACCATGTTCCTAGCGGCTTCTTTCTGATATTCATTGCAGGAAGCTTCTCTTGTAGATACACTACATATGAACATCATCTCCACAAGCTTTAATATAGTAGTCAACGATGAAGGTTGTGTTGCTAGCAGGGTGGATTATGCAGGCAATACAGGAATGCCTTTGGTCTGAAAGCATTTCCTATGGGGGTTAAGTCCACAAAATTCCTTTACAATTGCCAACCTCTGGTCTGTGGTAAAAAGTTCTTCAAAATCTTGTACAATTGCCTCAATATCAGCGAGCTCATATTTATAGAGTTCCTCTCTACTTTCTGTCCATGGATTATAACCAAATGCCCAAAATACGTGAACTGGCATGCCACTAAAATTAGAAAAACCTCTCAACAATGTACTTAACCACATTGCCTATGAGCTCTGTATCACTCTGGCTTGTTGTTGCTGGTGGGCAGTGTCCTGAAAGCTTTCTCAGCCATCAGTAAAAATGTTTCTAAACGTATTTTCTTCAGGGTGATACAGTTGTATCAGTCCCTGTTGTAAAAAGTTTGGGCATTAAGATTGATGCCAATCTCTCTATTGCCAATCAAGTCACCTTGGTGGTCGGTACCTGTATGGGTTTAATGAGACAGCTGCGTAAACTTGCCCCCCTTCTCTCAACTGCCACTCTACAGATAATCGTATCTGCCACGATCGTGTCTTGATTGGACTATGGCAATGCCTTATACATCGGCGCCCAAGAGAAACTCATCAGCAAGCTACAGGTGACCTTGAATGATGCAGCTAGGCTGATTTCCAGGCTCCCTAGAAGGGCTCATGCTACCCCCTTGCTGCATAAGCTGCACTGGCTCCCGATCAAACAGAGAGCAAAGTTCAAGGGCCTTTGCATCGCTCACAAAGCCATTCATGGCCAGGCCCCAGCCTAAATCAAGGAGTGCCTGGGGAATTATGCGACAGGACGTACTCTTCGGGCGTCCGAGCCAGGCCTTCTGGCTTAGCCACGAGTCAACACCGCATCTAAAGGTGGCAGAGCTTTCTCTGTCTTAATTCCCCAACCTTGGAATCTACTACCTGAGAAGCTTCTTAAAGAATCTGCACCCCTCCCTTTTTGGAAACTGTAGGAGAGTAGGGTCTGCTTCCTATGGTCACCCCCACTTTTTTGCTGTGATTCTCTGGTTTTCCGACTTTAAATGTGGCTGTGGGCCTGCTAATCTGACCCACAGCCCAGCTGTTCTCTCTCTAAATTGATACCACGTACTTTAGGTGCATACCAGATTGGTTACTGGGTCAACCCCTGTATAGTGTACCATAGGTACCCAGGGCATAGGTGCACCCTAGGCCTACCACAGGCTGCAGCATGTATTGTGCGACCCCTGGTTTGCCTTCCAAACTGACACCACAGGTCTGTTCACACAGCCTGGGTAAGGTGGTGTAATCACCCCTTAGTTATATATAGTATACCTATATCTACCTTTACATATAGATACATAAACACCTATAAGCCACTCCTATGGAAGGCCTCGACAATCCTGGAGGCAGAGTGCTTGTTTTTATGTAAGAGGGTGCCCTAGCATGAGCTGAGCCCCTCTGCAGCTATCCGAACCATCTCCTTATAGCTGTTCTATGATATAGCCATACCATATACTCTTAAGTGCATTATAATTCTCGCAGTTAATGATAACTTTGGTTTGGCTTTATCAAAACATGTCGTGTAAGGTGTCAAACACTTTGGAATACTACCATTCTGCCAATTCTGGAGGCGGGGTTAGTATTCCACCCTTCTAGAGGGAAAAGACATGTAGGTTACTGGTTTACCCGGTTAAAGTTAAACAGAGCCTCAGCATCACAAAATAAATGCTGTTGCCACAGACACGAGTCTGACCTCCTGTTGCTGGACGAAACTCTGACAGGGGAGGCCTGGACAATAGGTTTCCTGTCCAGGGAGGTGCTGGCCTCACCCCAGACAGGGTTTTGTGTATTGGGGCAGGGAGGGCATCCAGTGAATGCATCTAGACACTGCCTGGGACACACAAGGTGCTCCATGCCTAGCCCGGTTCAAACCAGTTGCTGGGGCACTCCAGCTCCAGCTCTGGCGCAAAACTGGACAAAGGGAAAGGGTGTAACCACCCCTTTCTCAGGTCCACCCATAGGAGGGACCTAGTGAGGTAATCCAGCCCCCTCTTCTAATATAAGTATAGGAGCTGTGACCCAATTAGGTTGTGGAAAATGTAACCACTAGCAACTTATATATTGTCATTTATTTCTTTTTAAGCATTGAGTTAAGAAATATACAAACCCATAATTGAAAACGTGTTTGAGGTCGCCATCCCCTGCACCAAAGAAAAGAGAGATTAAGGACTAAATTAAATTAACACTAGATCTTTTTAAGGGTAAGGCTTTGCCGTTTTTTATAACTTGACAATTCTGATCACACTATAGATATGTGACTCTAGTGTGACTATACTATCTGTCCCTTACATTATTTTTCCAGGATAACGAACCTAGAGGGACGCAATTTACTTGCAAACTAAGACAAAAGATTTCTACAGCGTACAGTGGTCTTCTTTTACGCACTCTGATAGAAATATTAGCATGGGAGTTCTGTATACTAGATTACTATATACCTTCTTAATCAGTTCTATCTCGATGGAATATTCACTATTACTAATTTTCTTCCGCATCACAGAACGGTGTGCGTCACTTTGAATTCGTGTACGTGAGATCAATAACACGTAGAGTATGTGCCGGTAATACGAACGACAGTAAATAGGAGCATTACAAACTCTTGAACTAAGTGAGTGTTATTATCTCGCAATATCTTAGTAGGACTTAGTAATGGTGAAATAAAATATTAAAACCATGTGTCTTTCGTATATTCACGAAACAGGTTATTTATTATAAGAACATTGGAATCTTGAAACTCATCGGGAAGAACAAAGACATAGACATCTTATTTTGTCTTATAAATATTCAGAAGGTTAGCCCCTTTCACAACCTTTGTCTGGGTGACGGTTACTTGCACTTTTTTGCACCAACAAACAAATAGGCATTTTCAACGTACTTACCACTTATAGGGTGTAATAATCTTTGACTCCTTCTTGAGAGCTCCTTCTCTTCCATTTCATGCTCATTTGTTATCTTCCTGCAGTCAAGGACAGAAGTGTTCATAAGGTTGAAATGGAATTTTATATGATGTATATTTGTAAGAACTTTTAAATAAAACAAACCATTATCTTTGCAGCCTTGAGGAAGTCACATGACGTAACGAAACATGTGTCGGCTGTTGTCTTTTGTGGATCAGGAAAAGGAGGACATACAAAATACCAACTGTCCTGTACACTTTGTTGATCATCTTCTCCTGACCAGTTTTTGTATTATTCTTTGTCTGATGTACATATAATTTTTGTTGACTATGCTCACTAATGTGTGTTAATAAATTCCTTTAATTAATAAGAACCAAAAGTGGCACTTGTGGATGAAATACTCAGGATCTGTGCATAGGAAAAAAGTCTCAATGTTTAATACATAAGGAACTAAAAATTGTTACAATTGAGTGCCGGGATATTGGATTATATAGTTTGATTTACTTAGGGACTGTCTATGATATCCCTCTGTATATGTGCACCTAGGTAGTAGGGTGTTTTTTTTCCCGAGAGGCACCAACCCCAAATGTATCTCTGTTGTTGATATAAACTTTTCCAATCCTTAAATATATGGCTCAATCTGAATGTATTGTCAAACGAGGTGCGCCCCAGTAGCATTACTACCAGTGAAAGGTCATATGCCAGGCTAACTTCTCACATAAACAACTCAAGACTTTTCTGTCTAGGGAGGCTCTGGGCACAGTCTAAATCATCCGCCAAGTGCTTATTGGCGATTGCTGGTGGGCTTTGATCTTCTCAAAGCGCTGCGAGACCTGCTGGTGATTACGTGCTATACAAACCTCAGTTAACATAATATAACATAAAGCGCCTAGAATCCTGAGCTGACGCTTGTGAGCCAGATAGTAGAATGGCAGGAGAATATGAATGTCTTTCTTTAGGAGTGCTGCACCCCTCCCTTAGATTCCAGCATAACTTCAGCACCATAAAAATTGACTGTTATTAGTGATGGACCTGAATGTTCTGTAGACCTCATACCTACTAAATCCAACGATAACCTTTTGACTCCTTTAACTATACCATACAGAATTCCTGTGCATGTTAAAGTGGAATAAGATCTGCAAATTAGGTGCAGTGGTTGCCACAATTGACCACTCTCACCAGCATAGTTTTTTGTTCAATGATGGTGCTTATCTGTGCAACTGTCAGCAACATTGCAGATGAAGTAAGAATTTGAAACTATTTTTTTGATGCCCTATTGAAGTATATCTGCCTCATATCTTATGAACTATGGGGCTTTTTTGCAGTTTGTTTAATTTTTTCCTATATCCACACCTGCTTGCTTCATAGCCCTACATAGGTTTTCCAAGTATGTGATTGGCTTACCTTGCTTTGCCGTTAGGTAAGCATTGGTAAGCAAGATGGCCAGTTTCTTTCTTTCTCTTTCCTTCAGTTTCTGCAGTACTTGCATGATGAGGAGTGGTTGTGTAGGAGCACAGGAATTTAAGGTACTCACTGTAACCAGCAGTCATCCATGATCCTCAGAAGTGCAAGGAGTTGGCCGATTTTTTTCACATCAAAATTGTGAAAATACTCAACTCCCTTCCCCAGGTTACTACACCGCAAGGGTCCCAAAAAGAGTTCCCCCCAACTCAGGGGAAAGAGCAACGCACTTCCCTGGACAGGTTTGGCCCAGTTTCAGAGGCTGATACGCTAAAAGCCACAGCCTCCATAAAAAGTGGCTCCCCTATGGACCCAGTTCCTTTTAGAATCTTAAAGCAAGCAGCAACCGCTGTGGTAGGGCCCATTACGGACCTAATAAATGCCTCTTTTTCTCAAGGGTTGGTGCCACCCAGCTGGAAAAAAGCCGTGGTCAAGGCATTGTTAAAAAAATCTAACCTTGACACGGCGGAGCTGGCCAACTACAGGCCCATCTCTCTGCTGCCAGGCCTCAGCAAAATTGCTGAGAAGCTTGCAAATCTTCGACTCTCCAATTTTTTAGAGTCGAACGGTCTGCTCCGAGACTCGCAGACCGGCTTTCGTCCCGGTCAAGGTACTGACACGGCCCTCCTGGCAGTCGTTGAGGAATCCAGACGCATCTTAGATTCGGGAGGATCAGTGGCAGTGATCCTCCTGGATCTGAGTGCTGCGTTCGACACCGTGAACCATCGGGTGTTGACTCAGCGACTGTCAGAGGTGGGTGTGGCAGGGGCCGCTTTGAAGTGGCTTGGTTCATTTCTTGAAGACCGGTCTTACCAGGTCTGGGAAGGTAGCAGCAAGTCTTCATCCATCTCTCTCCAGTGGGGGGTGCCGCAGGGCTCGGCCTTGAGCCCGCCATTATTTAATGTCTATATGGCCCCCCTGGAGGATGTGGTGGCCCCTTTTAACATCGAGATCATCAGCTATGCTGATGATACTCAGCTGGTGGTCGCCCTTCCTCAACTGGTGGAGAACCCTGACTTGCTGCACTCATGCCTGGTGGAGGTCCACGCCTGGATGAGCAGTTCATCTTTGAAGTTGAACGGCTCTAAAACAGAGATTATGTTACTTGGAAACAAAGCTCCTCCACTGCCATTAACATGCTGGCCAAGCTGTATGGGTGACTTACCAACCATGAAAGATGAGATCAAGAGCCTGGGAGTCTGGCTGGAGCAAGATCTCTCCTTCAGAACTCATGCCAAAAGAACTGCGGGAGTATGTTTTGCCCTGCTGCGGGCTGCTAGGAAAATCTTCCCGCTCCTCCCCTTTTCATCGAGGAAGTTGTTGATTCAGGGGCTGATAACATCTCGCCTTGACTATAGCAATGGTCTTTTTCTGGGCGCCCCTGAATCCACTTTTAACAAACTTCAGCAGGTGCAAAATGCGGCGGCCAGACTACTTATGGGCATCCCCAGAACAGAATCTGCCAGACCTGCCCTTAAGGCTCTGCACTGGTTACCGGTGCGAGAGAGAGTGAAGTTTAAGGCACTCTGTACCGCACACAAAATTCTTCAGGGCAACGGACCATCTATCCTGAGGAACCTGGTGGTGCCGTATAAAGCGAACAGAGCGCTAAGGTCCGATCAGAAATTCCTGCTCCACGTCCCGAGAGTAAAAAGATCGCGCACGGGCGGGAGACGTTTTTCTGTGCATACAGCAACCCTCTGGAACTCTCTGCCACTAAAACTTCGTGCTGAGACCTGCATCCTGCGCTTTCGTAGGGGCCTGAAAACACACTTGTTTCCTGTGTAAGCTGGTCCAACCATTCAGGGTTCTCGGGTGATGTACTGTTCATAGCGCCGGGATGCCCCAGGGTAGCTGTGCGCTATATAAGTTTTTTTAATAATAATAATAATAATAATAAGAGTCTGAGATTGCAAGGCTGTTTCTTGCATTTCCCTGGTGGTGCCATGAAACACACCACATGTGACTTACTAGTTTCAAGAGCTCTGAGTAGTTCAATGTGTAACTGTTCACATCTATTTAGGAATGCGTTTCTACCTGAACACAAAAGACTGACTGCTACAGTATGATATTTTTGGCAAACACTGCAGTACTCTTTTGGTCCTTCTTCCCCCGTCTTACCTTTGGGGCTAGCTATGGCTAGGGTTCCATCCAACAAGACTGAAGAAAGTATTTTCTTTTTTCAGCATCATACATTTAATTCTTGTTTTTTTATTATTATGTGGGGTGGTGCAAGGCCCAACCTAGGTTGGTTATTATGGTTCCTTCTCCTGGCTTCTCTTTATCAGTGTCTTTCCTTTTTTTTAAATCAAAGTGGAAAGACTTTGCTGAGACATATTTGTCTGTCAACAGGAAAACCTGATCAAATCTATGAGTAAGTAAATAATTGATGCAGTTTTAAACTTACTGTCCTGAAATATTAAGCTATTTATGGGAACAATAAATCCTAAAACAGTTTTCCTTTGACATTTTTCCAAACTCTTTCAAAACAAGGGTTGACGTTGCCTGCGGCAATGAACCTCAATGTTGCTAGTACTGTTTGGAGTGATTCTGTTTCATGCCAAGTTGGGAGCACACTGAGGTCTGGTGATAGATTGGCTGAATTCTAGACCTAGAAAATAAGAAAAGATTTACACTTAGAACAAGGATATGAGCTTTGGAAAAGTACAAGTTTAGATAAAGGCAATTCAAATCTACCACCCCGGTTATCATAAAGAAATCTAAAACATTACAATTTATGTGTAATTGACTGTTGCAGAAAGATGGATAAGAAGGCAAATAAAGAATGAAATAAAGAGAGAAATTAAACAAGCATTTACAATGGAATGGTCACGGCATTATTAAAGGTAGAGCTATTGGCATTGCTTATGACTTTTTTTTTTAATCATAAATAAATAACATTGTCATTTACATTGCCAATAGCTTAATCGTTAAATAAATGGCATTGTCATTTACAATGCCAATAGCTTAATCGCTCACATATGCATGACCTATTGCATTTACACCCACACAGAGCCACACACACACACATACAGAGCCGCCCACAGAGTCATTCACATAGAGCCACCCACACACACAGAGCCACCTACACCGAGCCACCCTCACACAGACAGAGCCACCCCTACAAAAAAAGCTATCTACACAGAGCCACACACACACACACAGAGAGGCACACACACACAGAGCCACACACACACACACAGAGCCACACACACACACAGAGCAACACACACACATTCACACAGAGCCACACACACACACTGAGCCACACACACACATACACCCAGAGCCACACACACACAGAGCCACACACACACACACACACACACCCCTACACACACACACAGAGCCACACACACACACACACACACACACAGAGCCACACACACACACACAGGCCCAGCCACACACACAGACAGAGCCACACACACAGACAGAGCCACACACACAGACAGAGCCACACAGACAGAGCCACACATACAGACAGAGCAGCACACACAGACAGAGCCACACACACACACAGAGCCACACACACACACAGAGCCACACTCACACATAGAGCCACACACATAGACAGAGCCACACACACAGAGCCCCACACACAGAGCCACACAGGCAGAGCCACACACACACAGACAGAGCTACGCGCTGCAGGTCTCTTCTATACAATATTTCTTGCAAGCGAGCGCATATGCTGCGCATGAGCAGTTGCAGGCGAGAACTAAAAAATAGACACTATCAACTAGTGGCTCATTGATTTTTGTACAGTAAGCCCTCATTGTAAATTATTTAAAGTGAACAGAAACTCAGTAAACATGTAAGTCAATTACAAGTAAACACAACTCCAAAGGTTTATCAGTGCTGATTCAGGCAAACTGCAACTTTGCATAAAGCCAGTACCACTTAAATGTAGAATAAACCAAATATTCACAATTTTACGATGCTTTTGATGATATTTGGCATCACTATTAGGCTGCTGCGTTCTCTCACCTTTTTGTAAGTGCCAGCCCTGCTGTGTTGAGACTTTTTGGCCAATTATATACTGTGTGACAGTGTGCAGAAATAAAAAGTTTGAGTCTTCTGCTTGATAAAATATTATAAATAATGTACTTGCAGAGAACATGTTCACATAGGGACATATCATAGTACTCCTGACAGATAAGACATGTTTATGGTTTCTCAACTCAATGGAACTGAATGGTCTTGCAAACTTGTCAGTGATCATGACATCAAACACAGATACCTACAGTGAATGCATTAGTCCACTGAGCCATCGAAACTTGACTGGGACACTAAGGGCATTGCAGCAGTACAAACATGAAGACACGGAGATGAGATGGGCCGGGGCAGACCTGCAAAAGAAAGAGAAAGAGGCATTAGATGGGCAATCAAAGCAAAGGGGGCTTACCTAAAACACGCCAACAGCAGCATTCATACCGGGAAGAGCACTCCGTGCACGACGGTTCACGGAGACGAGACGGGCCGGGGCAGACCTGCAAAAGAAAGTGAACGAGGCATTAAATGGGCAAGCAAAGCAAAGGGGGCTTACCTGAAACATGCCAACAGCAGCATCCATACCGGGCAGAGCACTCCGTGCACGACGGTGCACGGAGACGAGACGGGCTAGGGCAGACCTGCAAAAGAAAGAGAAAGAGGCATTTGATGGGCAAGCAAAGCAAAGGGGGCTTACCTGAAACACGCCAACAGTAACATTCAGACCGGGCAGAGCACTTGGTGCACGACGGTGCACGGAGACGAGATGGGCTGGGGCAGACCTGCAAAAGAAAGAGAAAGAGGCATTAGATGGGCAAGCAAAGCTAAGGCGGCTTGCCTGAAACACGCCAACAGCAGCATTCATACCGGGCAGAGCACTCCGTGCACGGCGGTGCATGGAGACGAGACAGGCCGGGACAGACCTGCAAAAGAAAGAGAAAGAGGCATTAGATGGGCAAGCAAAGCAAAGGGGGCTTACCTGAAACACGCCAACAGCAGCATTCATACCGGGCAGAGCACTCCGTGCACGACGGTGCACAGAGACGAGACGGGCCGGGGCAGACCTGCAAAAGAAAGAGAAAGAGGCATTAGATGGGCAATCAAAGCAAAGGGGGCTTACCTGAAACACGCCAACAGCAGCATTCATACCGGGCAGAGCACTCCGTGCACGACGGTGCACGGAGACGAGACAGGCCGGGGAAGACCTGCAAAAGAAAGAGAAAGAGGCATTAGATGGGCAAGCAAAGCAAAGGGGGCTTACCTGAAAAACGCCAACAGCAGCATTCATACCGGGCAGAGCACTCCATGCACGACGGTGCACGGAGACAAGACGGGCCGGGGCAGACCTGCAAAAGAAAGAGAAAGAGGCATTAGATGGGCAAGCAAAGCAAAGGGGGCAGGCCTGAAACACGCCAACAGCAGCATTCATACGGGGAAGAGCACTCCGTGCACGACGGTGCACGGAGACGAGATGAGACGGGCCGGGGCAAACCTGCAAAAGAAAGAGAAAGAGGCATTAGGTGGGCAAGCAAAGCAAAGGGGGCTTGCCTGAAACACGCCAACAGCAGCATTCTTACCGGGCAGAGCACTCTGTGCACGGCGGTGCATGGAGATGAGACGGGCCGGGGCAGACCTGCAAAAGAAAGAGAAAGAGGCATTTGATGGGCAAGCAAAGCAAAGGGGGATTTCCTGAAACACGCCAACAGCAGCATTCATACCGGGCAGAGCACTCCGTGCACGATGGTGCACGGAGACGAGACAGGCCGGGGCAGACCTGCAAAAGAAAGAGAAAGAGGCATTAGACAGGCAAGCAAAGCAAAGGGGGCTTGCCTGAAACACGCCAACAGCCGCATTCATACCGGGCAGAGCACTCCGTGCACGACGGTGCACGGAGATGAGGCGGGCCGGGGCAGACCTGCATAAGAAAGAGGAAGAGGCATTAGACGGACAAGCAAAGCAAAGGGGGCTTACCTGAAACATGCCAACAGCAGCATTCATACTGGGCAGAGCACTCCGTGCACGACGGTGCACGGAGACGAGACGTGCCGGGGCAGACCTGCAAAAGAAAGAGAAAGAGGCAATAGACGGGCAAGCAAAGTAAAGGGGGCTTACCTGAAACACGCCAACAGCAGGATTCATACCGGACAGAGCACGCCATGCACGACGGTGCACGGAGACGAGACAGGCCGGGGCAGACCTGCAAAAGAAAGAGAAAGAGGTACTAGATGGGCAAGCAAAGCAAAGGGGGCTTACCTGAAACACGCCAACAGCAGCATTCATACCGGGCAGAGAAATCCGTGCACGACGCTGCAGGTGGACGAGACGTGCCGGGGCAGACCTGCAAAAGAAAGAGAAAGAGGCATTAGATGGGCAAGCAAAGCAAAGGGGGCTTACCTGAAACACACAAACAGCAGCATTCATACCGGGCAGAGCACTCCGTGCACGACGGTGCACGGAGACGAGACGGGCCGGGGCAGACCTGCAAAAGAAAGAGAAAGAGGCATTAGATGGGCAAGCAAAGCAAAGGGGACTTACTTGAAACACACAAACAGCAGCATTCATACCGGGAAGAGCACTCCGTGCACGACGGTGCACGGAGACAAGACGGGCCGGGGCATACCTGCAAAAGAAAGAGAAAGAGGCATCAGATGGGCAAGCAAAGCAATGGGGGCTTACCTGAAACATGCCAACAGCAGCATTCATACAGGGCAGAGCATTCCGTGCACGACGGTGCACGGAGATGAGACGGGTCGGGGACAGACCCGCAAAAGAAAGTGAAAGAGGCATTAGATGGGCAAGCAAAGCAAAGGGGGCTTACCTGAAACACGCCAACAGCAGCATTCATACCGGGCAGAGCACTCCATGCACGACGGTGCACGGAGACGAGACGGACCGGGGGAAAGACCTCCAAAAGAAAGAGAAAGAGGTATTAGATGGCCAAGCAAAGCAAAGGGGGCTTACCTGGAACACGCCAACAGCAGCATTCATACCTGCCAGAGCAATCCGTGCACGACGCTGCAGGTGGACGAGATGGGCCGGGGCAGACCTGCAAAAGAAAGAGAAAGAGGCATTAGATGGGCAAGCAAAGCAAAGGGGGCTTACCTGAAACACGCCAACAGCAGCATTCATACCGGGCAGAGCACTCCGTGCACAATGGTGCACGGAGACGAGACAGGCCGGGGCAGACCTGTAAAAGAAAGTGAAAGAGGCATTAAATGGGCAAACAAAGCAAAGGGGGCTTACCTGAAACACACCAACAGCAGCATCCATACCGGGCAGAGCACTCCATGCACGACGGTGCACGGAGACGAGATGTGCCGGGGCAGACTGGCAAAAGAAAGAGAAAGAGGCAATAGACGGGCAAGCTAAGCAAAGGGGGCTTGCCTGAAACACGCCAACAGCAGCATTCATACTGTTCAGAGCACTCCATGCACGACGGTGCACAGAGACAAGACGGGCCGGGGCAGACCTGCAAAAGAAAGAGAAAGAGGCATTAGATGGGCAAGCAAAGCAAAGGGGGCAGGCCTGAAACACGCCAACAGCAGCATTCATACGGGGAAGAGCACTCCGTGCACGACGGTGCACGGAGACGAGATGAGACGGGCCGGGGCAAACCTGCAAAAGAAAGAGAAAGAGGCATTAGGTGGGCAAGCAAAGCAAAGGGGGCTTGCCTGAAACACGCCAACAGCAGCATTCTTACCGGGCAGAGCACTCTGTGCACGACGGTGCATGGAGATGAGACGGCCGGGGCAGACCTGCAAAAGAAAGAGAAAGAGGCATTTGATGGGCAAGCAAAGCAAAGGGGGATTTCCTGAAACACGCCAACAGCAGCATTCATACCGGGCAGAGCACTCCGTGCACGATGGTGCACAGAGACGAGACGGGCCGGGGCAGACCTGCAAAAGAAAGAGAAAGAGGCATTAGATGGGCAATCAAAGCAAAGGGGGCTTACCTGAAACACGCCAACAGCAGCATTCATACCGGGCAGAGCACTCCGTGCACGACGGTGCACGGAGACGAGACAGGCCGGGGAAGACCTGCAAAAGAAAGAGAAAGAGGCATTAGATGGGCAAGCAAAGCAAAGGGGGCTTACCTGAAAAACGCCAACAGCAGCATTCATACCGGGCAGAGCACTCCATGCACTACGGTGCACAGAGACAAGACGGGCCGGGGCAGACCTGCAAAAGAAAGAGAAAGAGGCATTAGATGGGCAAGCAAAGCAAAGGGGGCAGGCCTGAAACACGCCAACAGCAGCATTCATACGGGGAAGAGCACTCCGTGCACGACGGTGCACGGAGACGAGATGAGACGGGCCGGGGCAAACCTGCAAAAGAAAGAGAAAGAGGCATTAGGTGGGCAAGCAAAGCAAAGGGGGCTTGCCTGAAACACGCCAACAGCAGCATTCTTACCGGGCAGAGCACTCTGTGCACGACGGTGCATGGAGATGAGACGGCCGGGGCAGACCTGCAAAAGAAAGAGAAAGAGGCATTTGATGGGCAAGCAAAGCAAAGGGGGATTTCCTGAAACACGCCAACAGCAGCATTCATACCGGGCAGAGCACTCCGTGCACGATGGTGCACGGAGACGAGACGGGCCGGGGCAGACCTGCAAAAGAAAGAGAAAGAGGCATTAGACAGGCAAGCAAAGCAAAGGGGGCTTGCCTGAAACACGCCAACAGCCGCATTCATACCGGGCAGAGCACTCCGTGCACGACGGTGCACGGAGATGAGGCGGGCCGGGGCAGACCTGCAAAAGAAAGAGGAAGAGGCATTAGACGGACAAGCAAAGCAAAGGGGGCTTACCTGAAACATGCCAACAGCAGCATTCATACCGGGCAGAGCACTCCGTGCACGACGGTGCACGGAGACGAGACGTGCCAGGGCAGACCTGCAAAAGAAAGAGAAAGAGGCAATAGACGGGCAAGCAAAGTAAAGGGGGCTTACCTGAAACACGCCAACAGCAGGATTCATACCGGGCAGAGCACTCCGTGCACCACGGTGCACGGAGACGAGACAGGCCGGGGCAGACCTGCAAAAGAAAGAGAAAGAGGTATTAGATGGGCAAGCAAAGCAAAGGTGGCTTACCTGAAACACGCCAACAGCAGCATTCATACCGGGCAGAGCAATCCGTGCACGACGCTGCAGGTGGACGAGACGTGCCGGGGCAGACCTGCAAAAGAATGAGAAAGAGGCATTAGATGGGCAAGCAGAGCAAAGGGGGCTTACCTGAAACACACAAACAGCAGCATTCATACTGGGCAGAGCACTCCGTGCACGACGGTGCACGGAGACGAGATGGGCCGGGGCAGACCTGCAAAAGAAAGAGAAAGAGGCATTAGATGGGCAAGCAAAGCAAAGGGGACTTACCTGAAACACACAAACAGCAGCATTCATACCGGGAAGAGCACTCCGTGCACGACGATGCACGGAGACAAGACGGGCCGGGGCAGACCTGCAAAAGAAAGAGAAAGAGGCATCAGATGGGCAAGCAAAGCAATGGGGGCTTACCTGAAACATGCCAACAGCAGCATTCATACCGGGCAGAGCATTCCGTGCACGACGGTGCACGGAGACGAGACGGGTCGGGCACAGACCCGCAAAAGAAAGTGAAAGAGGCATTAGATGGGCAAGCAAAGCAAAGGGGGCTTACCTGAAACACGCCAACAGCAGCATTCATACCGGGCAGAGCACTCCATGCACGACGGTGCACGGAGACGAGACGGGCCGGGGGAAAGACCTCCAAAAGAAAGAGAAAGAGGTATTAGATGGCCAAGCAAAGCAAAGGGGGCTTACCTGAAACACGCCAACAGCAGCATTCATACCTGGCAGAGCAATCCGTGCACGACGCTGCAGGTGGACGAGATGGGCCGGGGCAGACCTGCAAAAGAAAGAGAAAGAGGCATTAGATGGGCAAGCAAAGCAAAGGGGGCTTACCTGAAACACGCCAACAGCAGCATTCATACCGGGCAGAGCACTCCGTGCACAATGGTGCACGGAGACGAGACAGGCCGGGGCAGACCTGTAAAAGAAAGAGAAAGAAGCATTAGATGGGCAAACAAAGCAAAGGGGGCTTACCTGAAACACGCCAACAGCAGCATCCATACCGGGCAGAGCACTCCGTGCACGACGGTGCACGGAGATGAGATGTGCCGGGGCAGACTGGCAAAAGAAAGAGAAAGAGGCAATAGACGGGCAAGCTAAGCAAAGGGGGCTTACCTGAAACAAGCCAACAGCAGCATTCATACCGGGCAGAGCAATCCGTGCACGACGTTGCAGGTGGACGAGACGGGCTTGGGCAGACCTGCAAAAGAAAGAAAAAGAGCCATTAGATGGGCAAGCAAAGCAAAGGGGACTTACCTGAAACACGCCAACAGCAGGATTCATACCGGGCAGAGCACTCCGTGCACGACGGTGCACGGAGACGAGACGGGCCGGGGCAGACCTGCAAAAGAAAGAGAAAGAGGCATTAGATGGGCAAGCAAAGCAAAGGGGATTTACCTGAAACACGCCAACAACAGCATTCATACCGGGAAGAGCACTCCGTGCACGACGGTGCACGAGCCGAGACGGGCCGGGGCAGACCTGCAAAAGAAAGAGAAAGAGGCATCAGATGGGCAAGCAAAGCAATGGGGGCTTACCTGAAACATGCCAACAGCAGCATTCATACCGGGCAGAGCATTCCGTGCACGAAGGTGCACGGAGACGAGACGTGCTGGGGCAGACCTGCAAATGAAAGAGAAAGAGGCAATGGACGGGCAAGCAAAGAAAGGGGGCTTACCTGAAACACGCCAACAGCAGGATTTATACCGGGCAGAGCACTCCGTGCACGACGGTGCACGGAGATGAGACGGGCCGGGGCAGACCTGCAAAAGAAAGAGAAAGAGGTATTAGATGGGAAAGCAAAGCAAATGGGGCTTACCGGAAACACGCCAACAGCAGCCTTCATACCGGGCAGAGCACTCCGTGCACGACGGTTCACGGAGACGAGACGGGCCGGGGCAGACCTGCAAAGGAAAGAGAAAGAGGTATTAGATGGGCAAGCAAAGCAAAGGGGGGATTCCTGAAACACGCCAACAGCAGCATTCATACCGGGCAGAGCAATCCGTGCACGACGCTGCAGGTAGACGAGACGGGCCAGGGCAGACCTGCAAAAGATAGAGAAAGAGGCTTAGATGGGCAAGCAAAGCAAAGGGGATTTACCTGAAACACGCCAACAAAAGCATTCATACCGGGAAGAGCACTCCGTGCACGACGGTGCACGGAGACGAGACGGGCCGGGCCAGACCTGCAAAAGAAAGAGAAAGAGGCATCAGATGGGCAAGCAAAGCAATGGGGGCTTACCTGAAACATGCCAACAGCAGCATTCATACCGGGCAGAGCATTCCGTGCACGACGGTGCACGGAGACGAGACGGTCCGGGGCAGACCTGCAAAAGAAAGAGAAAGAGGCATTAGATGTGCAAGCAAAGCAAAGGGGGCTTACCTGAAAAACGCCAACAGCAGCATTCATACCGGGCAGAGCACTCCATGCACTACGGTGCACGGAGACAAGACGGGCCGGGGCAGACCTGCAAAAGAAAGAGAAAGAGGCATTAGACGGACAAGCAAAGCAAAGGGGGCTTACCTGAAACATGCCAACAGCAGCATTCATACCGGGCAGAGCACTCCGTGTACGACGGTGCACGGAGACGAGATGGGCCAGGGCAGACCTGCAAAAGAAAGAGAAAGAGGCAAAAGATGGGCAAGCAAAGCAAAGGGGGCTTACCTGAAACACGCCAACAGCAGCATCCATACCGGGCAGAGCACTCAGTGCACGACGGTTCACGGAGACGAGACGGGCGGGGCAGACCTGCAAAAGAAAGAGAACGAGGCATTAAATGGGCAAGCAAAGCGGGCTTACCTGAAACACGCCAACAGCAGCATTCATACCGGGCAGAGCACTCCGTGCACGACGGTGCACAGAGACGAAACGGGCCGGGTCAGACCTGCAAAAGATAGAGAAAGAGGCATTAGATGGGCAAGCAAAGCAAAGGTGGCTTATCTGAAACACCCCTTGAAGGCAATATTTATCTTATCATTTATATAGCCCAAGCCCTCAAGGATATATTGGGTCTCCCACTTTGTGTATAACTACCTGAAACACGTCAACAGCAGCATCCATACCGGGCAGCGCACTCTGTGCTCGACGGTGCACGGAGACGAGACGGGCCGGGGCAGACCTGCGCAAGAAAGAGAAAGAGGCATCAGATGGGCAAGCAAAGCAATAGGGGCTTACCTGAAACATGCCAACAGCAGCATTCATACCGGGCAGAGCATTCCGTGCACGACGGTGCACGGAGACGAGACGGGCCGGGGCAGACCTGCAAAAGAAAGAGATAGAGGCATTAGATGGGCAAGCAAAGCAAAGGGGGCTTACCTGAAAAACGCCAACAGCAGCATTCATACCGGGCAGAGCACTCCATGCACGACGGTGCACGGAGACAAGACGGGCCGGGGCAGACCTGCAAAAGAAAGAGAAAGAGCCATTAGACGGACAAGCAAAGCAAAGGGGGCTTACCTGAAACATGCCAACAGCAGCATTCATACCGGGCAGAGCACTCCGTGTACGACGGTGCACGGAGACGAGACGTGCCGGGGCAGACCTGCAAATGAAAGAGAAAGAGGCAATAGACAGGCAAGCAAAGCAAAGGGGGCTTACCTGAAACACGCCAACAGCAGGATTTATACCGGGCGGAGCACTCCGTGCACAACGGTGCACAGAGATGAGACGGGCCGGGGCAGACCTGCAAAAGAAAGAGAAAGAGGTATTAGATGGGAAAGCAAAGCAAAGGGGGCTTACCTGAAACACGCCAACAGCAGCATTCATACCGGGCAGAGCACTCTGTGCACGACGGTGCACAGAGACGAGATGGGCCGGGGCAGACCTGCAAAAGAAAGAGAAAGAGGCATTAGATGGGCAAGCAAAGCAAAGGGGGCTTACCTGAAACACGCCAACAGCAGCATCCATACCGGGCAGAGCACTCCGTGCACGACGGTTCACGGAGACGAATCGGGCCGGGGCAGACCTGCAAAAGATAGAGAAAGAGGCAAAAGATGGCAAGCAAAGCAAAGGGGGCTTACCTGAAACACGCCAACAGCAGCATCCATACCGGGCAGAGCACTCCGTGCACGACGGTACACGGAGACGAGACGGGCAGGGGCAGACCTGCAAAAGAAAGAGAAAGAGGCATTAGATGGGCAAGCAAAGCAAAGGGGGCTTACCTGAAACACGCCAACAGCAGCATCCATACCGGGCAGAGCACTCCGTGCACGACGGTTCACGGAGACAAATCGGGCCGGGGCAGACCTGCAAAAGATAGAGACATTAGATGGGCAAGCAAAGCAAAGGTGGCTTATCTGAAACACCCCTTGAAGGCAATCTTTATCTTATCATTTATATAGCCCAAGCCCTCAAGGATATATTGGGTCTCCCACTATGTGTATAATTACCTGAAACACGTCAACAGCAGCATCCATACCGGGCAGCGCACTCCGTGCTCGACGGTGCACGGAGACGAGACGGGCCGGGGCAGACCTGCGCAAGAAAGAGAAAGACGTCCTAACAAGCACTCACCTGAGGACGGTAACCAGGACACACGTCCTAACAAGCACTCACCTGAGGACGACTTCTTCCGGCGGCGGTCGGGCTGAAATGGCTGCCGCAAAGCTCCGACATTTTTGCAATTCGTGGGCGTGTTTTGTGCTGAGTGACGGATGACGTCAAGGGTAGAAAGAAGGCAAAAAACACGCCCCCGAATCGGAAAAAGACGGGGCTTGATCAGAGTGACGCCTCTCTCCTCCAATGGCTGGCCAGCATTTACGAGGACAGCCAATGGAGAAGAGGGGCGGGTTCAAGCCCCATACTAATAATCATTAAACCTCTGACAGAGACTGCGCAAGCGCAGCCTACGGTCCTCGACCTAAAAAGGAAGAAGGCAAAAAAAGACATCAAGTAGGAAAGAAGGTAAAAAAAGAAAGAATGGGAAAAAAGCAAGGAAGGCAAGAAATAAAGATGCAGGAAAGGAAAGAAGGAAAGAAAAAGGAATGAATAAAAAAATAAAGAAGGTAGAAAATCGGGAAGGACGGCAAAAATGAAGGAAAGAAAAATTATAATCAGGCAAAAAAGAAAAGGAAAGAAGAATAAAGTAAAAAGAGAAAACATAAGAAAGGAAAGCAAAAGGGAAGAAGGCAAACAAATGAAAGCAAAAGGAAAAGGCAAAAAAAAGAAGGAACAAAAGAAGGAAGGCAAAAAGGAAAGAAAAAGATGAATGGAAGGAATGAGGGTTCTTAGTATAGGTCCTTACCCACGCACACAAATCTCTCCACGACCTGGGCCCCAAGTACCTCAACGACCGCCTGACCTTCTACACGCCCACCCATCAGCTACGTTCTACAAGCCTCGCCCTCGCCGCCGTTCCACGCATCCGAAGAGCCACCGCCGGAGGAAGATCCTTCTCCTATCTGGCAGCCAAGACATGGAAGTCCCTCCCCATCCACCTCCGGCTGACACAGGACCATCTCGCCTTCAGGAAACAACTCAAGACCTGGCTGTTCGAGCAGTAGCGGACCCCTCCCCTAAGCGCCTTGAGACCCTTCCGGATGAGTAGCGCGCTATACAAATGGTATGATTGATTGATTGATAGCATATTGGATATTAAAATCCAAATTACCCCCACCTATGTTTAAATAAAACTGTTACAGGTGTGCTGCAAATTAAACACCATAAAATATTTTTTTCCTTGGCAAAGTTTATCAAAGAACTATTGGTGAAACACAGTCCAGGAACACAATACGGCATGCTATGAAATAGCGGCAATCCACTTCAAAGGGAAAAGCGTTTGAGAAAGATAGGAACTGATAACACTGGAATGTGCTCACTTTAAATGTGTCCTACAATCACATCAGGCAACACTTGTACTAAAGCGAGCTTATTGTGTGCAGATGTGCACCTTGTGAAAGAGAAAAATGCAGGCACTCAGAGTGACTTTAAACAGAGGCTTAAGTATAACAGCATTATAAAATCTTCCTTTCCTGTGGCTTGTGGTACCTGCCTGGGCTACTCATTGTCACCACTATTATTTGCCATCGCCATGGAGCCCCTTGTGATGAGATTGCTGCAGCATCACTCGCATCAACGGCTGGGATTTACGCAGCAAGGAGTCCTAGTGTCCATGTACGCAGATGATGTGACAGTATATGTCAAATCCCCACGTGAAAATTTGGACTAGCTAATCCGCAAGTTCTCTAGGTTTGGAGGCCTGTCTGGCATGGTGGAGGAGTGTGGCTCAATGGTTTGAGCGGCAGACCCTGATCCAGAGTTCTGGCCCGGGACCAGGGTTCAATTCCCGCCTTGGTGAGTCTTGGGCTCAATTTCCTCGGACCTGACAATTCTTGCCTCCGTGCCAATTCTAATCATGGGCCTCACGCTGCAACTCTGGGCAATAGCTTGCTTAACCTCCACACTGGCCCCAACAGCGCTACGATGCCTGGCTTCACCCTGTCGGTGCCCAGGAGTGGACACTTCACAGGGAAAGCCAGGAAGGGTTCCACAGCGGTATGAGTAATAGCGCCAGGAAACCGCTCATTGGCAGTGCGCTCTACAAATACCTTGACATTTACATTTACATTAATATAAACTGGCCTAAATCTATATTTTTTCCCTTAACCTCTGTTGCAACAGTTTTCCTCGGTGCACCCACTTTGATGAGTTAGCAAATCTGTCCGATATTCGGGAATATGCCTCAGTGGGAATCTTCATGAGCTCTGGCAGGACAATTATGGTTGTCTTGTAACATGGCTGGAGTAAAAGTTGGAGGGCTGGCCTAGGCTGCCGCTGTCTCTCACAGGTAGGTTTGTTATCACCAAAATGAAAGTACTGCCCAAGCTTTTATATCTGTTTGCAAATTTGTAGATTCCGCTAACAATGGCTTTCCACTGAAGACTGTCTTTAACCTTTGTGTCGCTCATAAAGGCTGATCGACAACCTAGCATCGCTTGGGAGAAGTTTACAATTCCCGTGAGCAGGGAGGGCTGGGGGGTGCCAGATACGAATTTGTATTATCTCTGCACAGAGATGCAATTTGCCCATCATCGGTTCTTTCCCACAGAATTCATGGCGCACACTGCGCCAGAGGAGGATCATTCTGCCCCTTGCCATCTTTTGACAGCTCTTTACTGAAAACCTAGATGTCCAAGTACCTCTGTTGATACTTTTGCCTGCACTGTGTGGGCATAGAATGACCTGAGGGAGAGGTCCCGATTTGATATTCTATGTGTCCCATCATTGCCCATAAAAGACCACCATTCCCTACCTTTTACACAAGGGAGTGAAAGCCACCCCACTAGAAACGCTCAAATATCAGCTGTGCGCCACGCTCCTGTCACTACATGACTCTATACCCACGGAACCCCCTACTTTCCAAGTCCTGGTGACTGCAGTCACCTACCCCCAACCCTTGCAGACTAGTAACCAGACTCTGTGCCAAAATGCAGGCTCGCGAGGAGTGAATGGGAAACTGACCTCAACATTACATTCACGGATGACCACTGGAGATAAGGCTGTGCTCAGTCCAAGGCCCTTCCCCCAATTGAAGACTACACCTGGTACATTTCAATTTCATCCAACGCATATACCACACCCCAGCACGTCTCCATAGAATGGGCCTCATTGAGGACATGCGCTGCTTACATAGCTCCGTGGTGGAGATGTCCTGATATATAAAGCTTCAGGTTACAGATTTTTTTACACCACTGAAGAAATATGGCAAATGCGCGATAGAGCGCTCACCGCGCCTTGCACTACAAGGATATGTCAAGGATATTCCTCCTGGGGCAAGCAGACTAAGGGGGCGATGCTGCTATCACTTGCCAAACGCCAAATTGCGCTACAATGGGGATGACAATCCACTCCATATATTGGGATCTGATGCCGGTGCGTTCCTGACCCAAAGACCTCTGGGCTCCTTTAGAGGCGTATTTGCGGAAAAGTCCGGAGGTGCACAATGTAGAGCTGGCTGCACATGTGAGCCCTGAACCAAACTATCTGGTCTACGGAGCGCTCCTCCTGTGTAGTGGCGCGGCTAGGTCATGGTAGCTCACAATCCAACTACAACCACATATCAGCCGCAGATCGTCATATCCGCGCCCGGAGGCGCTTTAAATCTGCCTGCAGCCCCGGTGGAGCGGGGCTGCTTCTTACTTGTGGGGGCATTGGATCTTGGCTGCACTTACCCGTGTGATGCTGGACACTGCACCGGGTTGCAGACGCTGTTGCCATGCGGCCATGGACTCCATTTCCCGGCATCCCTAGCGGCGGAAGCTGTAGATCGTCATATCCGCGCCCAGAGGTGCTTTAAATCTGCCTGCAGCACCCGCGTCGCGGGTAGCGCGTGGGTTGCGCCGGACTAAGCCCGGGCCAAGGGCGGGCCCGTTTCAGCCCGTTCAAGACCGGTTGAGGACAGGACGGGCAACCCCCCTAACATCTGCGAGTACTTTAATTACACTTGCATTCTACTCTTAATAATATGGCAGCCAAGGAGACCAGGAGCAAGGCGGCCAATTCACACCTAACTGGAACAATGGACAATTTCATTACCAGGGTCAACTCAGTCATTGATCAGGGGATCACGATAATGGAGAGGCGGGTCTCTCAGGACTTAGCACTTGCCAGGATGTCATCAATGGGAAATATTGCCAATGCCCGGACACCAGATCATCATGGCATTATTATTAGTATTGGTGTACCCATGATACCCGATTCACCAAACGTTCAGTTGGCAGTTAGTGACCTAGACCACCTGTCCTTAGGGGACCTATCTGAGTCGCTATTAACGACACCCCTTAAGTTACCGATTGTGGCTAGTCCTGTTAAGGAGCCCAACACTAGGCAATTACGAGAGAGACGCCAATGGGGCTATCCCAAAGTGTAAGCAAGGGAAGGTTAACAAAACTGGTAAGAAAAGGAAGGTGCCCAAAAATATCCAATTAACTAATGCCCCAGGGGACCAAGCCATTGCGACTACCTCTGTAATTCTAGACTCCTCTAATGGAGGTCTAACACCCGCGGTACCCCGGACAGAGGTCGGGGGCAAGAGCTTAGGGAGCCCAGGGAGAAGCATATGGAGGGAGGACCCCCTTTTGGCTAAAATGGGTGATCTTTTGAAACACTTTCTCCCCCCAGTTGAAGATAGGCTGACCAAGATTGAACAGCAAATAAGCAAGATAGAACTTGCATCATTGGGATTTGCTGATTCATTAAATATGGTAACTACATCAAGTCTCAATGTTCCTCTAAATGACTCCCTGGTAGGGAAGGTCGTTACCGACCGGGTAATCCTGTTAGCTCTGGCTACTGCCTCACAGGCTTCACCTGTTTCCCCAGCTAAGGCACCAGTGGTTCCGGCAACAAACAAACCAAACCAGTGCAAATCAGCTCAGTTGAAGGAGGGAGTCAGGGACCCCGTAGCTCAGGCTCCCGGGGGGGTAGTTAACATTGACTTGCCTCCAGAAGTAAGCCCCTACTTGGTGGTCTTAGCAGGGGTTCCGGCTCTGAGTAAACCAGGCCAAGAGTCATTTATGGCCCTAAGAAATAAAGTTGTCGATTGGCTAAACAAGTATAGACCATTGCCATTGCATATCTCAAGTAAAATACTTATGGTACGTAGGGTGTCCTGGGTGGGCCATATGGTCAAGGACATTAGGGGGGACTGCGTTCTTGTTAATTTTAAAGATCCCAGGACAGTGGAGCACATTTGTAATTGGAAATACTACAGCCCAAAGGCTTCCATCCTATCCCTTCCATTGTCTTACTTTTACCCCCCCCAATTACTTTTCCACTGCAGATGAAGGGTGGACATTAGTAAAGTAGAATGGGAGGGGTCGATTAATAGGGACAGGCTGGAGCCTTTATCAACACCAAGTCAAATCCCTACCCAAAACCAGTATAGTAGCTTGGAGGCTGTTGACTGACTTCGGGTTCATGAAGGGGTTTGTTTAAGTACTCTTGCCCTATCTAGTAATAGTATTGCCAGTCCACCTCATCCAATCTTATGTCCAGGTCCCGAACCGTTAGCTTTAGTTCCAGTACCCTTAAGGGACAATCTAGGGAATGCCTGGGCCCCTGATTCAACCCAGGGCGGTGGTTCTATTGTGAATCTTAAACTTGTTTCATGGAACATAGCAGGACTACGAAACAAGCTATCCCTTCCGGATTGGAACACTTTTATTGAGGACTGTGACTTGTATGTGTTCCAGGAAACATGGAGCCTTGAGCCACTGTTCAAGCCTGGTTACTCATGTTTCCATATACCTGCCATCTCCTCTGGACGCGGGCGCCCATCAGGTGGTCTCATGGTCTGGGTCAAGGCTGCGCTTAACTATAAAGTTACCCCTCACTTTTCTCTATCACCAGACCTGATAAGACTAACGATCAAGGGCACGAAGGGCAATACAACCTTAGAACTTTTTAACATCTATGCAAGGGGCACTCAAGGAGGAGCAAAATCTGCAACTGTTTCCATCCTGTCTGAAGTACTGCTTTCCTGCCCCTCTGATTCTTTCACTCTGATTGCCGGCGACTTAAACTGTACATTTGAACCTTTGGCAATTGATGATATTCTGGGAACCCATGTTGAAGATGCAAGATGGGGTATACCTCTACTGTCAATCTCGCCAGTAAGAAATGGTCACCGGTGGTCATTCAACTGAATGCTTTAATGTTGGAATTTGGTTAAGAGCTACTAATGGGCGTACGCCCTCTGATGTCTTGGGGGCAAACATGCCCAAGTAGAATTGACTATATACTGGTTGATAAGAGGTTATGGAAATATGTATGTGACATGATCATTATATCGTCTATTGATAGCGACCATAACCCTCTATCCCTTTCTATGCTGGACTTGTGGCAAAACACGGTAAATCGCCCTATTATTAGTTCTGAGATGTTATCAAAGGCAATTATACCATCTAATTGCAAAAGGTTTCTCAAATGGCCAAGATTCATTCTGAATGAACAAAAAAATATATATTCAGGGAAATCCTAAGAGATCAGACCGCCAAGCTCTCGGTTGCTTGCATGAATGAGACTGGGCCCTTAGCGGTGGAGACAATTTATGTTGAAACTATTGACCTGTTGGGCTCGCTCTTCTTAGAAGCTCCGCCTCATAAAAAGCGCTCCATGAGTAGTAAGCCAATGGAGAAATGGTTCAACAAGGATTGTAGGGTGAACAAACGAGCACTGTTACTTGCCGTTAAAACCTCTAATACTGTTGAGGTACGCATGGCGAGGCAACAGTATAGACAAACCATCATAGAGGCGAAAAAGGCGTGGGAAGAATCGCATTGGAATGACTTGAAGATAGCAAGCCAGTCCAAGAATGGCGAGCTTTTCTGGGCCCTAGTAAGAAGATCTAATGGCTGTGATCCCAACCAAATCCCTAACCATATCACTGATGGGGAGTGGTTTGATCACTTTAGGAGACTCTGCGTAGGAGACGAGATTTTGGAGAGATGTGGGTCATTAAGTTGCCCCCTGGCATCCATTCCTATTCCCTCTGGCTCTTTTGACCCCATAGGGAAAACAGAGGTGTTGGCAGCCATAAATAAAATTGTCACAGCCAAGGCCCCGGGACAAGATGGTATACCGGGTGACCTATTTAGAGCCAACGCTGAGGACTGGGCCACCTATTTTGTTCTCTTGAATAATGCTTTGTTGGAAGGGTCTCCAATTCCTGATTCCTAGAAGGGAGCAGTAGTGGTTCCCATTTACAAGAAGGGGTCCAGGGGGTTCTGGCACCAACGCAGTTCACTTTGTTTGTGAATGGGGTTGTTTCCTTTTTATCGGAAATTAATGCCGATGCTCCCATTCTGGCAGGTGTTAAAGTTCCACATACCAATTGTACTTAAATTAATACAGTCTAGATGTATGATTGAAGATAGAAAGTCCAACTGTATAATAATAGTCTCCAAACACTGAAAACTTCTGTTATGATTTTATTAGTATGTATTATTCATATCAATCAATTTTTGGGGAGAAATTACATATTTTATATTGTTTTTTAGTGTATTTCTCTTTTGTTTTTGTTTTTTTAGGATTATATTTCAATATAACAAATAGTCAATTAAAGCTCAGATGTAATTGGTGCATCTTTGAGCGATCTAACGAACAGACGGCCGATTCGTGCAAATACCGGGAGTTGAATACTATCAGCGTTTCACCACAGATATGACAACATGAATGTCATCAGTTAGACAGATCCTTACTCCTGGAAATCAATTTTCTATATAAAACCAGAATTTGACTGGTCTTGTTTGCTGATTTTATCGTGTATCATCATTATCGTCGTTTACTATAAACCTACAATCAAGACAGTTCATACCTACACTATATTGAGTGCCAAAAACACTGTATAAAACGAACAGGATCCACACTAGTGACTTCTAGCCATCATCGTTATCCATCAACTAGTTTTATGGCATCCACTTTTTCCTCAAGATAACAGAGATTTTCAATAAAGATGCACCAATTACATCTGAGCTAACAACCAGATCTGAGTTCGCCTTTATTCTAGCAGTAGACGGTAACCTGAGGAAGGCTCAAGAGCCGAAACGCGCGTTGTGTGACATCTACCGCTTTGCCTTCAACAATGCATTCAGCTTTATGTCTATTGGTTTTGTCCTTTTTCTAATATGGTTTTATTTGACTATTTGTTATATTGAAATATAATCCTAAAAAAACAAAAACAAAAGAGAAATACACTAAAAAACAATATAAAATATGTAATTTCTCCCAAAAAATTGATTGATATGAATAATACATACTAATAAAATCATAACAGAAGTTTTCAGTGTTTGGAGACTATTATTATACAGTTGGACTTTCTATCTTCAATCATACATCTAGACTGTATTAATTTAAGTACAATTGGTATGTGTCACTTAGCTATAGACTTTTCTTAACTCTGTTTGTTCCCTATGTATAGCAGGTGCTACGATTACTTATAGGGGTCCCCTTTTTTCTAATTAGGTGTTAAAGTTCCAGCATTACTTTTTGTGGACGACACTCTGCTGGTATCGAAAACACCAGTGGGTTTACAGAAGTGGCTGGATCGGTTCTGCCTTTTTTGCAAGGAGAGGGGCCTAGTTATCAATACCTTGAAAACAAAGCTCCTCTATTTTAATCCTAGCAGATCGCCCAAATCCACCCTTCTCCTCGATGGTGTGCCCCTAGAGCGTGTGAAAGTTTTTGATTACTTAGAGATCACAGTCTCAGATAATCTGAAATAGCAGCCACACATTGAAAAAATGGCCCTAAACCATAAGCGGGTTGTGGGTGTGATAGGGAGGGAACATCGTGCATCGGTCTCTAGGCCCATCACCCCAGCACTTGAGATTTATGCAGCAAAGGCTGTGGGCTGTGCATTATATGGAGCTGAACTCTGGGGCTTTGGTACCGTAGATAGCCTTGTTGTGGCAGAAAACAAGTTCTTTAGAGAGCTTGTCTCGATCCCCAGGGGGACCCCGACTAAGCCTCTTCTGAGCGACTTGGGTCGTTGCTCAATTAGGGATTTAATTACTTTACGTCCCCCTCCTTTATTGGGCTCAATTATGGTGCACAGCTGAGTTATCTGGCTATCTTGACAGCCTTAGAGAAGTGATGAGTCTCCAGGGTTCACATAAGATTGATTGGCTAGCCAATGTAAAAAGGATCCTTTTGGCCACTGGTCTCAAAACTGCTTGGGAGGCAGGGATTCCGCTGTCCAAAAGCGAAACTAAGAGAGCATTCTGGGCGTGGATTGATAATGAGGAGCTTACAGACCCTAATTTAGGTAGATTGACTGATGAGTTTCGCCAACACAAGCCTGTGCCTCGCTTGGAAACCTACATGGATTTTATTCAGAAACCGAGAGATAGAGCTCTTTTCATACAGTTCAGGTTGGATACCCTGTCTGTTCGCGAACGCACGAGCAAATGGAGTCCTTCTAATCAAACGCCCGTTGACTGTCCATACTGTGCAGGTGTAGCCGAAAATATCCCACACCTTTTTTTTTGTATGTCCGGCTTACATTAAACCTAGAATGAAATGGTTAAAACCTGTATGTCAACAGCTTGAGACTAGGAATTATTGTACTGCACTCAGAATCCTCCAAGCAGATTCAAATACAACCCTAGCTTGTGGGGTGGCCACATTTTTAAGCTGGGCCGGCTCATAAGATTGAAAGTTTTATGATGAATAAACTTAACTACTAATTGTATATCTTTTCAGCAAAGCTGTTTGGTTTAATACATTTTTAACTGTTTATTGTAATAATGATTACCAATGTGATTCTCTTTTTACCCATATTTATTGTGTACTTTGTTTTTAAATGTAATGCTTTTAAGACATTTCATATCGAATAAAGCTTTGTTGACTGACTGATATCAAATGCAACTGCTAATAGTTCTTGGGTCTGGCTGAGTGGTCCCTTTCCCTTTTCCCCCCTTTTTCTCTTCCCTCACCCAGCTATGACAGACGAGATGCACCAATTGTGGTATAATATAAACATTTGCCTGCTCTCTCATGATAACCTGTTTGTTAAAAGAAGCATCTCCTTAATGTCTGTTACTGTTTTTTGGAAAACCCAATAAACAAATGTAATAAAACACACACAAAAACAGAGGCTTATTTATGCTGACACATTGCCACTTGATGTATGCTGTAGTGGGTGGAAGCCCAATGGGAATGAAACAACAACAGACAGATGGATGAAGAGAGGTGGCTGAAAACCTCTTTAGGCAGTATAATATACATATTATTTTAATAAAACCAAAAGTTCTTGGCTAAAACCAGACCTAAAAAGCAGGGATGGCGAACTGCATCATGCCATTGCAATTCCAAGTGCATGTATGATGATGTAAACATGTGCATGAGTCCGAACGCATATGAGTAGAATGATTGAATTGGCATCTGTTTTTTAATGTACTGATCTGAGCTAGATCAGTGAACAAACAAAAAATAACACTGAAGTAGCGTGTAAGTGCTTTTTTAAGATTAACTGTGTTTACACACACACCAGCCTACATCACTAGGCCTGTGGGTGTAGCTTATATGCTGTGCTGTGTCACTCATAACATTATTGGAAAACTCAGCAACTGCCATCCGCTGACAATGAATTTGAGTGATTTCTTCATGGTAATATTAAGGGCTCGATTACGACCTTGGCAGACGGGACAATCCGTCACAAACAAGAAGGATATTTGTAGGATGCGGGAGGGCAAGTAGAGCCAAATTTGGGGGGGGGGGAGGGGGTAGGGGTGGAAAAGATTTCAGGGCGGGGGGGGGGCTAATTCTTCCAGCCATAGGAAGAGTGGCTCTAAGAAGCGGTGAAAACACAACAAAAACCTCATTAACAAGTTAATGGTCTTTTAAAGACCGGTGAAGTACTCGGATGTGGCTGCAATTAAAGGGTTGCCAGCCCGCGAAGCTTTCTCAGCCTGGCTGACACACATGAATGGAGTAACCCGGTCTGCCAAGATCAAAATCAGGGCCTTAATCCCAAGATTTGGGAGGGCCTATGATAACCCTTAGACATCATCTTGCCGTGAATAATGACGGTCGCATCTGTAGCATTGCGGGCCCTAGGCCCACATGCTGCCGAAATCATGGACACAGACACGGCTGGTATAGTACTACAACTGGCCCCAGGCACGTGCGCCCGCCCCCCTTTTATTAACAGGGTCACCTGACTGGTGAAGCCTGTGGTGGGTGGGCGTAAAGTGTGTGACATCATGGGCTGACCCCTAGACTGTATCCAGCTAGATACTACAGCATCAAGCTGCGCTTCCCAGTAAATCCTTCCTCTTTCTGTCATTATCTGCAGCAGACTGACTTTCCTTTTGCAATCCTCACCTGCGTACACTGTGTTGGAGACATTGACCTTCCTCTCCCCGTTCCAAGAATTGCGCCGTAAAGCACCAAAGACAAGTGGCCTACCTCGAGCAGAGCGGGAGGCCGAGACAGACACCTACAGGCCTGGGGGGTTGAGCCATGCAGCAACACATGGTCAAGAGACCACATGACTGCCCCGCCCTTGCAGAGAAAATGCGACATAGGTGGTGTGATGCGCCGGCAGAGGAATCATCGGCCTTGTGAGCGCCAGATGTGCTGCGCATGGACCTTGCAGATGAGACAACTTTTAGTGCCTTGGGGCCAGCCTTTGCACGTTTGACAGCTGGGTTGGGCCACGAAGAGCCGGTGGGCTGCGCCAGTTTAAAACCTGCACCAGCTGATGGCTGACTCGGTTACTCCATGTTCGTGGGGGCACAAAATCCTTCAGAGCAGTGAATGCAGGCGCGGAGCGTCCATTCAGGCATATGGGGCATAGCCCCAATAAGCCCCATGGACCCACAGCGTCGTCGCTAGAATAAAAATAAAAATATTTAATGATCACGGGAGACACCTGACTTTTCCGGAGTGCGCAGGGGGGGCTTGGCCTGCTTGGCCTGCTGCAGCTTGAGTGACAGTCCACTCAGCTGCAGCAGTACTGCGCAAGTGATTTTTTGGGCAGAAACTAGCCCGAGCATGCGCAGATAGTTTCCCTGCTGAAGTTCCCCTTAGAGAGAGGACCAGGGGGCGGGCCGCAGCCCCCAGGGTTGCAAAGGGCGACTGGGCGAGCAGTCATGGTGCCCGCCTAGCCGGATTGGCTGGTCCAATGGTCCATGTGCAGGCCAATCACTGTGTGACTTTGGGACGCCCGCCGCTGTGACGTTGTGACTTCGACTCTTAAATTAATCTCTAGCCTGGAGCTCGCCTCGTGCGCAGGCAGCAGACCGTGTGTGACTCCCGCCTCACTGTTCACCGTCACGGTACAGGCAAGGCCACAGTGCATTATATGCGTTATGTAAGGCCCTCATTTAATTCGTTTTTCTTGCCCTCTGAGTCTGTTCTCCGTTTTCCTTGACCTGTGTTCTCTCGATTTCCTTGACCTCTGTTATTCCGTTTTCCTTGCCCTCTTTTCTATAATTTTTCTTGCCCTCTTTTCATCCGTTTTTCTTGCCCTCTTTTCATTCGTTTTTCTTGCCCTCTTGTCATTTGATTTTCTTGCCCTCTTTTCTTCCGTTTTCCTTGCCGTCTGTTCTTCCGTTTACCTTGCCCTCTGTTCTCCCGATTTCCTTGCCCTTTGTTTCTTGCGTGTGGGGGGGCTCTGTGTGGGTGGGGGGGCTCTGTGTGTGTGTGGGGGGCTCTGTGTGTGTGTGTGGGGGGGGGCTCGCTCTGTGTGTGTGTGGGGGGGCTCTGTGGTTATAAAAAACCTCTCAGTTCATTTGGTTTATTGTGTCGGATTACACATCTCCTTCCGGTAAAAAACTCAGTTTCTACTCCCTCTTATTGCAAACTTTGAGAAGGTCCGTGGAAACCTTTGCAACCTCGTGCATTTTGCACACCGTTCTTAAATGTAACTTTTGTGACTGCTTGTGCTGCGTGTATCCTCAATTAACGCAAAGGAACGGGTCTCCACAGACACACTTCACAACAAACAGTCAGGCCCTCTTAAAGATTTGCAATAATCCCCATTTGCCAGTAAATGAAAAAGCATAATTTCAAACCTGGTGGAAACTGTAATTGTATTTATATAGCGCTTGCTTCCCCTGATGAGGCATTAAAGCGCTTTGCAGCAAGTAGCACGCTACTCCGGAAACCAAGATTAGAGTTAATAGTAGTTTAGTAATACGTTTTTTCCCCCCGCAATCTCGAATTGTTTTCCGTGTGTGTATTTTCCTAAGAAAAGCCTGGTGAAATGTGTGTGGTAAAATGTGCACATGCAGAAAGGTTGTGTCTCAGTGGTGTTGCCCATTCCTCACTAGTAAGTGGGAATACTGTTGTTAAACTTCACCATGGAATGGCTATAAACTCCAGGGTCAGTAATCCCAGGATGGTATTACGGATATAATATAGCCCCAATAGAAAAGTGCTGCAAACGTGCAGAGAAAAATTCTGGCTACATGTTCCAACCTGGTATAAGTTACAAATATGCAAGTTGCGTCTTTGATACAGATTGTATTTTGCTTGGCTAGACGCTGTTATAGTGAAAAAGATTTCTTGTGAGAAAAAACTGTACCCGGGTGAAAGTAAGTGAAGGTCCACAAACTTTGCTACCTTTGAAAAGGGCAAAAATTGGGAACTTCACTAAAATGAACTGGAGGGAAAAAATATCAACCTTTTGTACTTTGGCAGTAGTGCTGCAAAGGGGCCTCTCAGACATCTGCAGGTGTGATCGTCCTTATTACTTACCGGTAAACTTCCTTACCCTTTTTCAGAATCCTACTTATTATTGTGAGACGTCTCCGCCTCCGACTGAGTTTTCCCTCGCTAGGGGTCCACAATCCCCAAAGTTTTAAGCTGCCTTCTATTTCTATGATCGAAGAACAAAAACTCCCCTCCTCCCCCCACCCGTCCTTTTGTTCTTTTTTTTGTCGTCGTGTACCAGTTGAATATGCCACGTTAGTTTTCATGCGTTTACAATGCATGCCATTACAACGCGGTCATTACATCAACTGCGTTGTTACATCTCGTACCATTGCAACCCAAGTCGGAACAACGACTTGCTGTAGGGCAGAGAGCTGGATTTTGGAATATTATAATTTTCTGTTCCAACTCCAGTCTGTGCAACAGTAGGGAAGGTGTTGGATTTTGAATCCAGCACCTGCTGCCCCCTACAGCAAGTCGTTGTTTCGACTTACGTTGTAATGGTATGCAATGTAACAACGCAGTTGTTGAAATGGCATGCGTGATAAACAATGTTTACCGTACCAGAGGAAACCCACTGTGTTGTGTACTATGCAATTGTTTTATATTTGTTGTGTTTTTTTTAAATGCTTTCATTATTTACAAAGGTTTTGTACCTTCCCTCTTCATAGTGGGGCACCAGGAGTTCATTGAGCACTGCGATCATTGTGCAGCAGCATACTTGTGTGTGATCTTAGGCATTCCAGAATGGGGAATAGGCTGTGAGATTTCACATATTCACTAAGTTGTAGCAAGGCTCACCCAAGTTCGTATTCTAGTGAAAATTCACAAGGCCATCTCTGCTTGTTAAACTGCATTATGATTGCAAACGGCAGGGATTTGGACAGCAAGAAATTCACAAAAGGTGACTTTGTAGTCTTAAATCTCATTATTCGTGCATAATATTACCTCACCACGGTGTACTATGGGTTGAAGTAAATCCTATGATAGTGGCAGGAATGGGTGGTTTAGGGTGGTTTAGGGTGTTTTCGGTGTACAGTCATAATATCGAGTCAATTATTTCGACTGGACAGAATATCGAGTAAAAAATATAGAATGGACATAATATCGACTAGACATAATATAGACAACAAAAATATCGACTAGAGAAAATTAATATCGAATAGAATGGACATAATATCGAATCAAAAATATAGAATGGACATAATATCGACTAGACATAATATAGACAACAAAAATATCGAATTTAAGGTAAGTTAATAATAATTTTTATTTTTTGTGTAATATAAGTCTGTAGCGGGTTGTGGGTTTATAGGGGAATAGGGTGGGAAGTAATTTAATTCTAATTAATTACATATGTTAATTTATTTATTGATATATATTTAGAATTAATTGTTAATTAATTATTAATTGGTAATTAATTAAAATATAATTGGTAATTAATTATAATTGATTAATTGATAAATATTTTAATTTTAGTAATTTATTTTCTGTAGCGGGTTGTGGGTTTATAGGGGAATAGGGTGGGAAGTAATTTAATTATAATTAATTAAATATGTTAATTTATTTATTGATAATAATTTAGAATTAATTGTTAATTAATTATTAATTGGTAATTAATTAAAATATAATTGGTAATTAATTATAATTGATTAATTGATAAATATTTTAATTTTAGTAATTTATTTTCTGTAGCGGGTTGTGGGTTTATAGGGGAATAGGGTGGGAAGTAATTTAATTATAATTAATTAAATATGTTAATTTATTTATTGATATTTTTTAAAAATTAATTGTTAATTAATTATTAATTGGTAATTAATTAAAATATAATTGGTAATTAATTATAATTGATTAATTGATAAATATTTTAATTTTAGGGTTCAGGGTCAGTTTTCAGTTTTTGGGTAAAGGGGTATTTTTAGGGTTCAGGGTCAGTTTTCAGTTTGTAGGTAAAGGGGTATTTTTAGGGTTCAGGGTCAGTTTTCAGTTTTTGGGTAAAGGGGTATTTTTAGTGTTCAGGGTCAGTTTTCAGTTTTTGGGTAAAGGGGTATTTTTAGGGTTCAGGGTCAGTTTTCAGTTTTTGGGGTAAAGGGGTATTTTTAGGGTTCAGGGTCAGTTTTCAGTTTGTAGGTAAAGGGGTATTTTTAGGGTTCAGGGTCAGTTTTCAGTTTTTGGGTAAAGGGGTATTTTTAGGGTTCAGGGTCAGTTTTCAGTTTTTGGGGTAAAGGGGTATTTTTAGGGTTCAGGGTCAGTTTTCAGTTTGTAGGTAAAGGGGTATTTTTAGGGTTCAGGGTCAGTTTTCAGTTTTTGGGTAAAGGGGTATTTTTAGGGTTCAGGGTCAGTTTTCAGTTTTCGGGTAAAGGGGTATTTTTAGGGTTCAGGGTCAGTTTTCAGTTTATGGGTAAAGGGGTATTTTTAGGGTTCAGGGTCAGTTTTGGGTTTTTGGGGTACAGGGGTACTTTGTAAAAATAAAGTAAAATTACATTTAAATTACATTTATTTAATAAAATTAAATTATATTAAATTATATTATAATATTTTTTATTAATTTATATTCAAAAAATTATTATATACTTACCAATACTTATGTTGTAATGGTATGCGTTGTAAAGGTATATGCGTTGTAAAATCTTGCGTTGTAAATGTATGCGTTGTAAAAGTTTTTGCGTTGTAAAAGTTTTGTTGTAATGGTAGGCGTTGTAAAAGTATGCGTTGTAACGTCATACATCCCTGGAGTGGGAATAGTAATTTTAACCTCTACGCTATCCAGCGCTTTCCCTACTGTTGCACCCACTGGAGTGGGAGTAGTAAATTTTACCTCTACGCTATCCAACACTTTTGCTAATGTTGAACTCACTATAGTTGTAACAATAAATTTTAAACATTTTCTAAAATGTTTAATAATATGTTTAAATATATATATATATATATATATATATATATATATATATATATATATATATATATATATATATATATGTGTGTGTGTAATTTTTGGTGATGTAATTTTTTTTTTAATTAGATCAATTATTTATTAAAATTATATTTTTTTAATAATTATTTCTAAGTTTATATTAAATATATTTATTACTATATTAGTTTTAACTTACTTTTAAGACATTTTAAAAAATCGATATTTTGACAGTCTATATTTTTGTAAGTCGATATTTTGGAGTCGATATTTTGGTACTTACCTGTTTGAAGATAGGGAGTCGATATTTTGTCAATCGATATTTTTGACTCGATATTTGTGTATCTCGATATTTGTGTCGTCGATATTATGTCAGTGATCCGGTGTTTTCAGTCTAGAGAGATTGTGTACAAGCACATACACATGAATTCATGTGATACACAAACTCTCATCTAACACTTTCCCACCATAGAAATAGTTGGAGATTTCCTCCTGACATGGGAGGAGTACATCCCTTTGTATAGTAGAAACTTCCACAAAAGGATTGTGTGCACAGAGGAAGTGGTTTCCCTATTCCCATTGCACAAATACACAATCATTGACAGTGTACAGCTGCACCATGTGTACAATTTGTCATTGTTCAAATATCAATGCCTATGAGTAGGCTTTCCTGTTTTCAGTTTCGATTTTTGGTAAATTCTGGTGGGGGGTTTTCAGTGTTTTCGATATCTTAAAAAACAGTTGTTATCAGTGGTTACACATTTTCGCGCCACTAAAAACAACAGAAAAGGTGTTTTTCCGGTGTTCATGGAATGTTTTGCTTTTATTATTGCTTGCTTTCTGCACTGAAAGAACAGGTATATAGACAGTGTACTTATAGTGTATATGAGGTCCAAATAGATTTTTGCAAATTAATCTTATTGTAGTACACCATACAATACTTCTTCAGTGAGTCTTTGGGTCATGTGCGCTCACTCTTTCCTTCTCATGTAAACTTCTGTGAAAAGGCCTTATCAGCATTCTTAGCCCATTGGGCAGAGAACCATCAGCGAAGGGACACAGTTGGGATGACTTTTTCTTTGATGCCACATAAAGCACGAAATGATAAATATTTGCGTTTTAGTTTCTGTGCATTAGAAACCAGTGCACCAGAATAGACTAAAAAGTCAACAGCATCCCTCATTAACTCTTAAGATTGTAAATATGCTTTCAGCATACCATCTAACAAGTGGCAAGGATCTACTACAGGGAATCGCTTCAGCTCGGGTATCAATTTTGACAGGTCATCACACAACTTTTTTATATACGTAGCTGAATCACTGCAAATACAAACAATATCACTCCAATCTTTGTTGAACATGGAAAGTACCTTTTTTGCAGAGCATTACAAGTGACACTGCATTCCATGTTTTCCAAAAGTCTGGTGTCATGTTTTTACCACTATCCCAGATGCTTGGTGATATATATACTTGTCACTATACCTTGCATTGAATGTTTAAAGCCTGAGGTGTTGGCAATTCACCTACTACCAATACTGACCCACTAGAAACTATGGTCTGATGTATTAATGGTTTTTACCCATTCTCTGTGGGACAATGTGATGACACATATTAGGAAAGAGTTTTATCTAACCAGCCATTTTACCTATCGGTGAAAGGATCAAATGCAGCCAAAATATCAAATATGAGTTTGATATGGAATTGGTTATTTACCTGTACACTATAGTTCTCCAGTATTATCTTTCATAGATTCACATGCTTGTATCTTCCCCGTCGTCATGGTGGGAGTTTCACGGTAACAGAATGACCAAAGCAGTATCATAGAGAAGAAAAACTGCATAGAAAAGCCCATAGGGCCTGTATTATTTGGTAACCAGACCTCCTCATTGTTTGGTCCAAAAGTCAGCCAATCAGCATTACTGCCCTGACCTCCCCAGCAGAACCTTCCTGCCTCAGATTTCCAGCCCCACTTGTGAGACATGGATAAATACTGAGATCGCAGGTTCTACCTGAGAAACGGGGAGGTGGGCGGGCGCATGTGAATCAATGAAAGATAATACTGGAGAACTATAGTGTACAGGTAAGTAACTAATTCCTTCTCCAGTATAACATCTTTCATAGATTCACATGCTTGTATCAGAGTAGTAAGTAGTACCCAAAACCTGGAGCGTTTCCATGGTAGAACTCTGTAGTATGGTTCTGTTGCGTAGTACATGATATGTAATTCACAGAAAAACTTAAAACACCAACTATATTAAAATATATATATATACTGTACATAATACCAATACAGAGACAAGAATACCTTATTGGAACAGCGTCTCAGTACAGCGTGCCCCACTGCTGTGTCCTCTTTCCACGCAGTGTCCAGACAGTAGTGCTTGGTAAATGAATGCACACTTCTCCACGTTGCCGCTCTGCAGATGTCCGGCAGAGACACTCCTGCAAACAATGCCGTAGATGTCGCCATCTTTCTTGTGGAGTGAGCATTCACCCTGGAATGCAGCGGCTTTCCAGCTTTTTCATGACATTTAATGATTGCCGAAGATATCCATCTGGCAATACTCAGTCTTGGAGAAAAGGCTCATCCACTGAGAAGGCCTGAATCTCACTAACTCTCCTTGCCGAGGTGAGTGCTAGAAGCAGAGCTGTCTTCCATGAGATAAATTGCAAGTCTACCTTGTGTATAGGCTCAAATGGCGGCCTCATCAGTTGCGTCAAAACTGTGTTGAGTTGCCATGGTATTGATCGTTACTCTCGCTCTGCCTTGCTGAGTGATGGAAAAGTATGGTCACCAGCGAGGATGGCTAAAAGCAACGCAGTCTTGAGGTGGAAAAAGGACAACAGTCCCACAGACGCAAAGGATGGATGGCTCTGGTCTGAGATTAAAGGTCACGGACTTGTTGCTGATAACATGGAAAACATAATTAGCGAGGCACAGAGTGGTGCTCATGATATAGGAGAAACCGATAACTTGGATTGCATACAGTGCACTCCTCCTCATGACTCAAATGATACAGGCAGCGTAGACAGCACAGAGGGCTCTCCCGCTTCACATCGTAGGGAGGTTGAGGGATCTATAATGGGGTCTAATTCTCTGGATGAGGATGTACCCTTGTCCCAGGTCCCTCATCTGCGCACCCGTACTGCCAGGCCTGTTGTGTTTCCAAACAAATATGATGAATACGAAATGCAACTAGCTTGAGCCGTGACTCACATCAAACGTACGGTTCCCCCCGGGCACCGCCATTAAACAATTAAACATTCATCCTACCTGGTTCCTTCTACACTCTCTCTCTCTCTCTCTCTTTCTCTCTCTCCTTGTCTCTGTTTGTGTGCTGGATTTGTCACCACCACAGCCGCAAGTAGGTATTCAACTAGTCCTTTATGATGCAGTTATTCATATAGTAGTTCAATCCTTTTGGCACCCACTTATTGGTGTTAAGTTGTATTCGTGACAATTGTATCCGGTACTTATCTAGGATGTATTCTTGTGTACTCTCCTATGTTCCCATATACCTCATCATCTGGTTATGTGTATATAGTATTTTAATGGAGCGAGGTTTCACCCTTTGGGTACCTACCTCATTGTAATGTCTTTTGGTGTTGCAAAGGGGGAAGATGTATGGTGTTGCATTTAATATTCTTTTCCCACGTCATGTACGTGCAAGGCATTGTGGGAAATGGAATGTTGACACTGGGTGAACGGTGACCAGCAGCAGCAGAGGTCACGTTCTCCCTCTCTAATAAAGACTAATCTCCAGCATTACAGTGTGTGGGTAATTCTTACAGAGTTGAATATTCACTACTCCTGAGACATATGTGACCCTTTTCTCAGTGCTCACCTACTCTCTTACAAAGTGTACACGCCTGAGAAGCCACCAGCAGGCCTGACCCTTGACCCCTAGCTGAGGTCATGACGAGGTACCAGCTTGGTTCACCCATCATACACAGAAAAGCATGGAATATTTTAAGATGCACTTTAATGCCAGCTCTGCACACAGATCACCAGCTTCTGCCTCCCAGGGATCACACCCGAGGGCTAGTGAACAGGTGACAGTGTTGTTATTGAAGACACCTGTGTGCACTGTGCCCCCTGAGGTGCAGCAGGGGTTATTCCTGGAGGCAGCGGCTGCCAAGAGCAGGGATCCGTACAAGATTCCAGAGGGAATGACTGTTGAGAGGGTACAAGGAGCACAGAGAGGGGTGGAAACTTTCTAGAGAAAACATGTTGCTCTGTACGTCCTGTACCTCTGATTGCCCTGTTGTGTTGTGCTAAATCAGACTTACTCTCTGATGGGAGGTTTCTGTCCAGACGAGGACTTCATTCCTTCCTCCGTACCCTGTAGCAGCACTCCCACCCTCTCTCCCACCAACCACCCCACATCACTGACCATCTCTTTACAGTGCGCCATCAACCCATCCCTCACACCACACAGCACATTATTCATCCTCCCTTCACAGGGCGCCATCACATCCTCATTCACACCCCACCACACAGTTCATCCCTTTCTTGTGTTCCATCACACCACCATTTACTGCCTTCCCCACTCCCAAAAACACACTGTCCATCCTTTCACAGTGTGCCATCATACCCTTCCTCACACCCCACAACAACAGACACCAAACAGTTGTTGCATCAATCAGTCCACATTGCAAGGGCACTAAATGAGGTCCAATGTGGCACTCAGGGGATAACTGCCGCGTAAACCCCTTCCCCGCTTAAGTACTGCGGGTGGTTCAATGATGCACTTCAATATATATTTGTTGGTTGTTGAATGCATTGTGTCCAGTGACCCAGACCTCTGACTCCTAGACCACAAGAGATCTTGAGTAACTCAGTAAGAGACCGGAGATGCAACCATTTTCAAACTTAACAAAGACACCCAAAGAGTTCCCCATAGGAAACCTTCACTATAGAGACCCATCATAAGAAATTGGATTATCAGGTGGTGGAGGGGAGTGCAACCCTGCTCAAGCAACAACCACAGTCTTTGTTAGGGTAAGTCACAAATGTCACAAAATTAACCTGTGCTTAACCCTGTGTCAGCTTGGCAGTAAAGCAGTCAGGCTTAATTTAGAGGCACTGGATTAAGTATTTTTGCAGCCCCGGGGCAGTAGTAGAGTGAAACTCCAAAATAAGTTAGATGAGTAGGATACATTTAATACATAAAATTAGACCAAAATGACAAAAACCTAATCAGTAGAACTAGAGATATGCTATTTCCAACGTTTAGATAGAAAGCACCGCTTGCGGTCATCTGGTTGTGTTAGATTTGGGAGTCACAAGTTCAGGTTGACTGCAATAGAGTGCGGGCCGGTTACAGGGACCAGATTAGTCCAGCTGAAAAAGTTGCCTTCTCAAATTCTGCAGAATGTCAGGATTCCTCCTGTTCTAGTACAGGAGTGCACACATATGCCAACCAAGGGTCAAGGACCTGGAGACCCATCTCTTAGGATCAGGGACTCTAACAGAAGTCAGCATTGCTCAGGCAGTTCCAGCTGCAGCAGGTCTGCTGTGCAGTTGCAAGAAGGTCTCTGGAGCTGGTTGTGTCCATGTAGCTCAGAACAGTTCAGCCACCTGAACCTTGGAGTCACTCAGGTAGAACAGGATGAAGGGAGTAGACCCAGTCTCCCTTCCCAGAGAGCAGGGCAGTCCTGAAGCAGCAGGGTAGCCCTCTGGGGAACAAGACAAACCTCAAGTAGCACGGCAGTCCTCTGAAAAACAAGGCAGGCCACACTCACAGCACCCCATCCAGCCAGTGACTTTGCATCACTTCAACTGCAGGCAATTGCTGTTGTCCATGTTTTACCTTGTATTTGTGTGGTTAATCACATTTTGCACCGTATTCTATTTGGGGGCATGTTACAGCATTCCTGAACTCCTCGGTCAACCATGGCTATTACTCTTTTAGCAGAGCAAGATCTCGAGGTTGCCCACTTCCTGGTTGCTCCATCTAGCAGCCACCCTCTTGCCAGGTCAGTGGTCTGGGAGCTGCTCCTGTAGACGCCTACTTAAGCCTTCACAAGGGCATAGACACGCTGTCAGCTTGCCAAAGGCAAGCCTTTCTATGCTTGTCCGCGCCTGGACATTGCCAGACCTCCTACCCTTTGACTAGAGACCTCCATCATAATGGGAAGCCTCTCAATCAGCATTACATTGTGCTGGAACTGTATCAAATATGCAGCAACCTCAGCTCTCAAACACATCTTCCTCTTTCCTGTCTGCAGAAGCTATCCTTCTTAGAGGGCCCTTTATCATGTCTGAAATGCAGGTTCCCTAGTTTGGATGTTCCAGTGGTAGCCATAACTGGAAAACCACAAACTTCCCTGACTATACCACCTAATATCACACAGACTAAGGGACAGATGGCTCCGCCCACCAAGGCACCTCTGGCGTGTAAGGGGTTGAATTGCAACATCAGATCCATGGCCAAACATTCCACTGAAATATGGGATATCATTACTACTCTATCCCCTAACATATGTTTCTTTATGGTGACATGGCTAAATTTTGCAGCTCTTCCTTGCATTCTTCTGGCCATTCCAGAGAACTAAATAGAGAGATCTGATCTGGGAGTGAGGTGGTGATCGTCCTGCAAGACTCAAAATCATATTCTCCCCCACTATCTGTTGGAAAGGGGTGCTTCTAAACCCGCCCACCAGGGCAAAAAACAGAATTTTGCCATGGTCTAATGGACTATATTGCACCACACTTCCTATCGTCAAGCAGTTTCCTGCTCCTGGGTGATTTTAACTTTCATGGTGAAAACTTTGAGGACACTAGCATAACACAACTCCTCACAGAAATAGAATTGGTGGGACTTATTTTTGTTCTAACTTACCAGAAGTTAGTAGTGAACCTCCTCTTCCCCCTAACATGTCTAGACCAGTACCTAATTAGGTGATGTATTCCCAGTGGCCAAGAGACTAAGATGCCTAGCTCAGGTATTAGTAGAATCAGAAGTAACTGGAAGGCAATCTACCCTGAGTCCATTGCAGACATCCTCTCCTCCTCCATCCTCCCTAAAGCCTTAATGGCGTACAGTGGGTCTCTGACTCAGGCCTTTGGCAAAATAACTCCACTTAAACAGGCATCTCCGATCTTAACTAGAGACCATGCTCCTCGGTACTCTGATGAACTGCACCTGGAAAAGTCTGAGTGCAAACATCTTGAATGCAGAAAGCGCATGACTAAATGTCCTTCGAACAAAGAAATTTACAAGATGCCGCTTAAAACCTACCATAAACATATTAAAGCCACATGCAAAAACTAAGTAGTAGGAACAATTGATCTATTTAAGAGCTTTTTTAAAATGCTGAACGAATGTGTTAATCCGCATGCTTGCAGTCCTTTTATCCCAGCTTCCCAACCATTGTGTGATACTTTGGCAAACTTCTTCGAAGAGAATATCACTGATGTCTATGACAACTTTCCTACTGCCCTGAGTCAACCAGACACGGCTACAGACTTCAATTTGCATTCTCCAAATAGAAACTCTGCATTCGAGAAATGTAAACCTTGCTCACTCGATCAGGGTCAAGTGATTCCGGCAGGTGCCAAATCTGGCTCCCTAAGGTCACCGCCTCCTTAGCCCTTTGTATTGCACCTGCAGTTACTGACCTTTTCAGTCTTTCTCTAAATTCAGTCTCTCTTTCAGATGAGTGGAAGTCTTTCCAAGTAAACCCAAGAGAAAAAAAATCACTGACATGTTTTCCACTTACCGTCTCATCTCTCCACTGCCTGTTAGGGAAATGCCTCAAATCCCACATAACAAACAATGGTCACATATCTAGAAGAGCACAACGTCGTAGACCCTTCACACTCGGGTTTCAGAGCAATGCACAGCATGGAAACCACACACTAGTGCCAGTCACAGATACCATTAGGCTCTCATTGGGTGCTGGTATTCCAGTGATGCTGGTTCTGTCTGCAGTGTTTGACACAGTCTCACATTCCCTTCAAATCCACAGACTGACCGATGTGGGTATACATGGCAGAGGACTACAACAGCTCAGGGATTAGCAATCCTACCCAAACCATCACATCAGACTCCTTCAGTTCCTGCCCTATGCGGGTTAACAGAGGAGTCCCACAGGGTTCCTCCCTGAGCCCAACACTATTCAGTGTCTACATGTCCCAGCTTGCGCATATTGTCAGATCCTGTAGGTTTGAGATCCTGTCCAATGCTGATGACACCCATTTAGTCATCTCTTTTGGGCAAGCTTCTGATATTGCTAAAACAAAGATTGCGGATTGCATTAGAAATATCAACGAATGGATGGCTAACAGCTGTCTTCAATTAAATGGTAAAAAACAGATAAAATGCTACGTGGCAAGGCTCAGAAGTCTTCGTGAGTCGACTGATGACCTGACAAATTAGGCCAGCCCCTTGCCCTAAACAGGTAGTAACAATCTCATTGTCAAGCTAGATTCAGCACTTTCTATGAAGGACCAAATCAGCACCCTATGTGGCACTTGTTTTTCCACTCTGCGCCCACTTAGAAAAACGTTCCTGTGGCTCCCTACATCATTGGGAAAAACCCTAGGCCAGACACAGTTCACTAGTATAACAAACAAAAGGAGCTCAAGGGGGAAAGGCACTAAGAAGGAGGAGGCAGCCCCCCCACTCAATCAGTATTCAACAATAAATTCCTCCTCCAACAAACACCAACATGTCAGAAAGACCTGGGTCCGAGTTGCACAAACGGTCATACTCTAACTCAAGATGTGTGTACTTAACACTAGTCTACAGGTTGTGGTGTGTATACTACAAAGTTTACTACGGTCTTATCTAATTCCCACCCTTGGAAAAAGAGTGAAAAAAGTGTGAAAACAAAGAGAAAGCGCCTCACGGTAGTAACACCCGGGGGGGTTCCTGGCATGAAATTGCCAGTTTACCCACTTCTCATCATTGGTCGCTTTCTCTTCGTCGTGACAAAACAAACAGAGAACAACACCCAAATAATTATGGAAGTGGAATACCAACTTATACAAAGTGCCGTGTATATAAACAATCTATTTAACCACTCATCTATATCAAAGATAACAAAAGTGAGTGTGTGCACCTAAAACCCCTGCAATGGCAGGAATGCGAAAAAATGGCCACCGCTGTTAAAATGTGGACCCACTTGCTGGCTGTGATAACTTTATTCTGCTGCTGCAAGTAGTCCAGATTAAAAATGGTTCAAATTATACCATGCTTGAATGATGCCGACATGTTTCATTACTATTACTTCAGTAAATTCGTCAGGGCAAAATCGGGGTTTTGAATTCAGGTTTTGTTTTTCTCAATTCCTGCAACCGTCTCACACATCTCGGCCGCAGGCATTGCCCGACTACCACCCCCACTGGAGGTTGTCAATCCTTTGTCTACACCTTTCAGCAGCCCCCCGCACCCGGGCACTTCTATCACCTTATTAAATACTAGGTCGGCAGTCGCGCATCAGCAGGAGATTTCTAACCTCCTCGACAGCGACAGTCCCGACATACTGTGCCTAACCGAGACATGGTACCGCCCTGACTCCCAACCCAGTGTCTTAGCAGCCCTTCCTTCTTCTTATTCCATCTTACGAGCCGATCGACCTGATGGCAAAACAGGTGGTGGGGTCGCTTTAATCTTCCGTGACAACCTCCGGTTTCAAATACTGGCATCCCCCTCTTTGCCTGCAGCGGACTGCCTGGTTGCGCGCTCTGTTTTACCCAAATCCCCCGTAACTTGTGTGTTGGTCTACCGCCCTCCCCAACCCTCTTCCCAGTTTATTCTTGCTTTCCAGGAGCTACTGGCCCCTTCCAGTGGTTAATAACGCTACTGTACTTGTGCTTGGTGATTTTAACTTTTGGCCCAGTGTTCCCGCAGAAGACCTCACTTCTAAGGATTTTACCTCACTGTTATCAAGCTTAAATTTTATCCAACAAGTCCGTGCCCCTACACACACCCGGGGCCATATTCTAGATCAAATATGGACCCTTAACTTACCCACCACTAATCTGTCCATTGATCCCTGCGTATGGTCCGACCATCATTTACTGTCATTTTCTTTGGACCTTCGCTTGCGAAATGCCCCTCTTGGTTCCAACACCCTCTGGGCTAGGAGCTGGAATCGTGTTGACATTCCTGCGTTCTGTGAATCTTTAACTGCCACTTGCCCTGATCTTACTAATATATCTCTTCAGCTGGGAAGCTGGCCACGCTGGGAAGCTGGCCACTCTGGATAGCTGGCTAATCCATCTCCGTGATCAAAAGGCCCCTTTGAAGAAAGTTACCATCAACCACCATCACCATGCTAACAAGTGGTTTACCCCTGCCCTGAAAGCAATTAAATTAACGGTCCGCCAAGCAGAACGGGCTTGTAGGTCGAAATACTGCCCTGCCAGTAAAACTAACTATACCGCCGTGCTTTCAGAGTATAAAAAAGCCATCCAAGAGGCCAAGAAAGATTATTTCTCGCAACGCATATTGGCAGCAGAATGCGAGCCTCGTGAAATTTTTGCAACTGTTCACGAATTAGCTCTATCAGACAGGCCTTCACCTACGATTATGCCCTCTCAGTCACTGTGTAACTCACTGAATGAGTTTTTTATCGACAAAGTTGCACAAATAAAAGCACACATTCCCCTCCCATCAAACCCTTCACTAGATTGCTCTCCACCACAGAATACCCAGTGCCTTATTCATATTCCGGAGCTAACTAGTGAGTCCCTCTTCCCGCTCCTTAAGCGTGTAAAATCAGGGTCTCCATCTGACACCTGTCCGGCCCGCATTCTGGCCCAGGTGTTCTTGGCTTGTCCTGCTCCTGCCCTCACTGTCTTAAATGACACTTTCTCCAACGGCCTAGTCCCTACTGCATTCAAATCTGCCACCATCATTCCCATTCTAAAGAAGCCCGGGGTTGACCCTTCTTCTTTAATTAACTACCGTCCCATATCCCTGCTCCCCTATTTGGGAAAGGTGGCTGAGGCGCATGTTTCTCAGGTATTGAGCTCCTTTATAGAGGACAGCATTTACCTGGCCCCATGTCAAGCTGGTTTCCGCCCACGACACTCAACTGAGAAGGTGGTGATTCGGTCATGGACCAACTTAGGGAGAGACTCGACGTTAACACCCCCAAGATCCTGGTCCTATTGGACTTATCCGCCGCCTTTGACACTGTGGATCATGACATCCTTTTGTCACGTGTCAGGGCGGCGGGGATAGGAGGATCGGCATTAGCTTGGGTCGAGTCCTTCCTGATGGACCGTACTCAGACAGTTCATCTAGGCACCTTCTCAGCTCCTTTGTGTAACGTTAACTGTGGTGTTCCCCAGGGGTCTGCTCTTTCCCCCTTATTATTTAATCTTTATATTTTTCCACTGGTGTTTGCTTTACAGAACATGGAGGTCACTGTATATAACTATGCAGATGACCTGCAACTCATCTTTGATCTATCCTCCCCTTCAGGAGTTGGCAGCTTCCAGTCCGTCATGCTATTTATCCGAGACTGGATGAATATCAATCAGTTAAAACTTAATCCGGATAAAACAGAACTTGTGGCGACGGGCGGTGCTGCCAACCCCTGGTCCCCTTCCTTCTGGCCCCTTTCACTTGGGCCCCCTCCTCTTCCTTCTTTTTCAGTTAAAACACTTGGGATTACGCTTAATAATCAACTAACCCTTCACTCACATATTAACTCGGTGGTTTCTTCCTGTTTTTTTACACTACGAGTTATTCGGAAAGTTGCCAGGTTTTTCTCCACCTCTGCCTTAAAGCTGATCCTAATGGCCATGGTCTTGTCAAAGATTGACTACGGCAATATCATCTATAATGGAGCTCCTGCTTATGCCCTGCAACGCCTGCAGTTGGTACAGAATCAGGCGGCTCGCCTGGTTTTTGGCTTATCCAGGTCTCATCATTCGACCCCTCTGCTAAGGAGCCTACATTGGCTGCCTATAAAACAACGGGCCAGTTTCAAGCTGGGGTGTTTGACTTTCCAAGCAAGAGCGGGCTCAGCCCCTGCTTTTATCAACTCGGCAATTCTTCCCTATATTCCCCCTAGGGACCTTCGCTCCTCTAGCCTGGCTCTGCTAACTACGCCTCGCTTTAAAAAGAAACGGTCAGAGGGACAGAAGTTTGCTGTACTTGCACCCACCTTCTGGAATGACCTCCCTCTATCTTTAAGACTCTCTTCTTCCTATATGGAGTTTCGGAGGTCACTAAAAACATTCCTATTTCAGCAGGCTTTCGGCCCCTAGCTCTCTTCTTGCTCTCACTCAGTGACTTCAATAGCGCCATGAAACTGATTCAGTGTACGTGCGCTTTACAAGTCTTTTTAAATTCAAATTCAAATTCAAATTCAGATGACCTGTAGTAAGATTAAAAAAACACACATACAACACAGCGAAAAGATAGCGTGAATCATGAGTATGTAACTGCCAGAATTTCAACCTGTGTACACACACCGGCCAAAGTGAGGAGCACATATATAGTGTTTTACCTGATGGCTGCCCAATTGCTGCATACCAGCAACCATCAGTGGTTTAAGAGCAGCGTGTCACAAGATCACGCGCTCACAGGCGGTGCAATTTGAATAAATGCGACCTGCGATTGTTGATGGTGGTTGGTATGCAGCAATTGGGCAGCCATCAGGTAAAACACTATATATGTGCTCCTCACTTGGGCCGGTGTGTGTACACAGGTTGAAATTCTGGAAGTTACATACTGATGATTCACACTATCTTTTCGCTGTGTGTTTTTTAAATCTTACTACAGGTCGTCTGAATTAAGAAAAACAAAACCTGAATTAAAAACCCCGATTTTGCCCTGACGAATTTGCTGAAGTAATAGCAATGAAACATGTCGGCATCATTCAATCATGGTATAATTTGAACCATTTTTAATCTGGACTACTTGCAGCAGCAGAATAAAGTTATCACAGCCAGCAAGTGGGTCCACATTTTAACAGCGGTGGCCATTTTTTCGCATTCTGGCCATTGCAGGGGTTTTAGGTGCACACACTCACTTTTGTTATCTTTGATATAGATGAGTGGTTAATTAAATTGCTTATATACACGGCACTTTGTATAAGTTGGTATTCCACTTCCATAATTATTTGGGTGTTTTTCTCTGTTTGTTTTGTCACGACGAAGAGAACGCGACCAATAATGAGAAGTGGGTAAACAGGCAATTTCATGCCAGGAACCTCCTCGGGTGTTACTACCGTGAGGCGCTTTCTCTTTGTTTTCACACTTTTTTCACTCTTTTTCCACCAGTGGGAATTAGATAAGACCGTAGTAAACTTTGCAGTATACACACCACGACCTGTAGACTAGTGTTAAGTACACACATCTTGAGTTAGAGTATGACCGTTTGTGCAACTCGGCCCCAGGTCTTTTTGACATGTTGGTGTTTGTTGGAGGAGGTATTTATTGTTGAATATAGTTCATTAGTAGCCTGGACTATGGGAATGCGCTGCTAGTAGCAGCAAATGACTCATTGTTGGCCAAGCTTCAGGTTGTGCAGAATACCACTTTTCGCATAATCTGCAACCTCCCCTCCCGATCATGCTCTGCTCCCATTTTGAAACCCTTCACAGGCCCCATCAGGAAATGGGCTTTTTTTAAACTGTGTTTGAAAACAAAAGGATTTCCGTCATCTTTGCACACCAGACTCAGATTGTACAAGCCCATGCATTTGCTTAGATCCTCGAACCAAGCTCTTCTAAAAATGCATCACATTTGCACCGCCAGATTTAGTGGCAGATCCTTCTCTCCCCTTTCCCCCACTCCATTGGAACAAGCTTCCTTTGCAAATCTGAATGTGCCAAGATCTCTCTTAATATCAAACACTTTTAAAAACATAGCTATTCTAATGAGTCTACCTACACTTACCATTTTCGGGTTGTCAGCATAAACACCTCTGAATGTGAGACAAGTTGTGCTATATCAAATCCTTTTAACATAAAATAACATAACACCATCTCCCCCACTGACAGAATTTCATCTATCCCTTCACAATGCACAATGACTCCACTAACAGAACTTTATCCATCCCTCCACAGTGAACCAACACCCCCGTCACAGCACTTCCTCCATCCCTTCACAGCTTATCATTGCCCCGCTTACAGCACTCCATCCATCCCTTCAGAATGCACATTCACCCCGCCACACTCACAGCACTTCATCCATTCCAATGCAGTGCATCCATCACCCCCTCACAGCACATTCCTCCACAATGCTCCCCTATATTGGTTCATCTATCTCTCCACAGTGTACCATCTCCTCCATAGCACATCTTCCATTCTTCCAGAAGGCACCATCAACCCCCACACACAGTACTTTATCTATCCCTCCTGAGAGCACCACCATCTCCACTCACAGCACTTAATCCATCCCTCCACAGTGCCTAATCACCCCAACTCATAGCACTTTATCCATCCCTCCACAGTGCACCTTCACACCCATTCACAGCACTTCATCCATCCCTCCTCAGTGCCTCATCACCCCAACTCATAGCACTTTATCCATCCCTCCACAGTGCACCATCACACCCATTCAGAGTACTTCATCCATCCCTACACAGTGCCTAATCACCCCAACTCATAGCACTTTATCCATCCCTCCACAGTGCACCATCACACCCATTCAGAGTACTTCATCCATCCCTCCATAATACATCATCATAGCAGCTCATCCATCCCTCCACAGTGCACCATCACATCCATTCACACCACATCATCCCTCTTGCCACAGTTCATCATGATCCTCACAGTACATCATACACCCCCCAATACAACATCACCCCCAATCACCGCTCTTCATTATTCTTCCAGAGAACCACCCCCTGCCACGTACATTATCCCTGCCTCCACAGTGCACCCTCCCTCAACATTTCCTCCATTCCCTACAAAGTGCACAATCATCCAGCCACAGTGCTTCATCCATCCTTCAAGAATGCATCATCACATCCACAGCACAACATCCGTCGCTCAAGAGTGTACATCAAGTCCACTCACAGCACTTCATTTATCCCTCCAGAGTGCACCATCATCTCCCAGTCTCAACACTTCATCCACCCCTCCACAGGGCATTATCACAACCCACTGAAAGAACGTCATCCATTCCTCATCAGTTTAACATTACTCCCATAGGAAATCATATATCTACCCCTGCACAATCACCCTTATTAATAATAATAATAATAATATCCACATTTGTAAAGCGCACAATCAACCGTTAGGGTCTCTAGGCGCTGGGGGCCATCGGGAAGATTAAGCAGGCAATTGCCCAGAGTCACATGGTGCTGGGCTAATCTGCCGCCGGGGATCGAACCGTGATCCCCAGATTCCGGAGTCAGTCACCCTGGCCGCGGCGCCACACCTCTTCCCTTATTCCCAACACTCCAATACTAAAAGTCTAACTGATTCTTGATAGTGCAAATCTCCCCAATTGGAAAGTCAGATAAGACTTCCTAAGCTAAAAACAATCTCATTGGGGATGTTTTAGAGAAACCGTAGCCTGACTGTGGAAGTGAAATGAACCACTCTGTCTAAAAGAGAGTGAGTGAATAAGACCGTGATTCTAAACAGAGGTTTTTATGTGTAGTGTAATATTGAACAAAAATAATATTACAAAGAGATGGGCTTTGAGTCGGCCTCCTAAAGCCATTTTTGTTTGTTTGTAGGGCACTGCTTTTGTGTCAGGATAGAGGGTACAGAAGTAGAGTATGTACACTGAATAATGAATGAGAATGAGGTGAGAAAAGCAGATTTGAGGAGGCAACTTATAATTTAGGAAGTTGATCATTGTATTTTTTTGTTCTTATTTTTAATACAGTTGCTCATGATCCATCTAGAAGGGTTCCAGTCACTTTTTATAGTTTTAGAAATTCCTATTTTTTTGTAGGAGTTTTACATAGACAAGACTGCATTTTGGAAGCACATAAATGAAAATGGAAAACGGTAAAACTGATAACTGTAGGAACTTTCTGCCAACCTGATGTGCAGAGGCAGTTCTTAACTTTTTGACTTCTGTGAGCCCCCAATGATCACTATTGGAATCTAAGAACACGGTCCTAAGCAATTTCAATGATATAAACCTCAAATAAACACACAAAACTACAGAAACAAGTATACATCAAACAAATACACAGATGCTGAAATATTTTATTAAATTCACAAATGAAAAAAAAAATAGAAATTGTAATGAGAAAAGTGGAGCGTTTTTAAATTTGGTTTTATTTCTGAAAGGTAAAGTGCTATGATAGGAATCAGAGATGTGGAGTTTTTTAAATAATCTACTTGGCCAAGGGACAAAATGCTACTGAGATCTACATGTCCTATAAAAACCACTTGACTTACCTACTCTCTACTCTCTACATCAATTATAATTATAAGCGCTGACAGAGAAACGTTATATATAGTTTTATTTTGTTTCATTAGAATCAATGAATAATTCAATGCTGTATAATAATGTTGAAGGAAAACTTGAGAACCAATATTATATTCATTATCCAAATGTATAGAAATCTTATACTAATACAATAAATTGCCTTGCGTGGAAGGCTGCTTTAAGGCTCATATTGACAATACTTCAATAGTTATGACAGATGTGGCCTCTTATGTCCGCACTCGTGGTTTGTGCCTCCTGTTGTAATCCAGAGATGAATAGCTCTGCTGGGGTCATGTTTCTCAAAGTTGGGTCCTTCTATTTTAGGAATCATTAGGTCTCGGAGACCATCTTGATTTAACCATGTTCCTAGCGGCTTCTTTCTGATATTCATTGCAGGAAGCTTCTCTTGTAGATACACTACATATGAACATCATCTCCACAAGCTTTAATATAGTAGTCAACGATGAAGGTTGTGTTGCTAGCAGGGTGGATTATGCAGGCAATACAGGAATGCCTTTGGTCTGAAAGCATTTCCTATGGGGGTTAAGTCCACAAAATTCCTTAACAATTGCCAACCTCTGTCTGTGGTAAAAAGTTCTTCAAAATGTTGTACAATTGCCTCAATATCAGCGAGCTCATATTTATAGAGTTCCTCTCTACTTTCTGTCCATGGATTATAACCAAATGCCCAAAATACGTGAAGTGGCATGCCACTAAAATTAGAAAAACCTCTCAACAATGTACTTAACCACATTGCCTATGAGCTCTGTATCACTTTGGCTTGTTGTTGCTGGTGGGCAGTGTCCTGAAAGCTTTCTCAGCCATCAGTAAAAATGTTTCTAAACGTATTTTCTTCAGGGTGATACAGTTGTATCAGTCCCTGTTGTAAAAAGTTTGGGCATTAAGATTGATGCCAATCTCTCTATTGCCAATCAAGTCACCTTGGTGGTCGGTACCTGTATGGGTTTAATGAGACAGCTGCGTAAACTTGCCCCCCTTCTCTCAACTGCCACTCTACAGATAATCGTATCTGCCACGATCGTGTCTTGATTGGACTACGGCAATGCCTTATACATCGGCCTCCAAGAGAAACTCATCAGCAAGCTACAGGTGACCTTGAATGATGCAGCTAGGCTGATTTCCAGGCTCCCTAGAAGGGCTCATGCTACCCCCTTGCTGCATAAGCTGCACTGGCTCCCGATCAAACAGAGAGCAAAGTTCAAGGGCCTTTGCATCGCTCACAAAGCCATTCATGGCCAGGCCCCAGCCTAAATCAAGGAGTGCCTGGGGAATTATGCGACAGGACGTACTCTTCGGGCGTCCGAGCCAGGCCTTCTGGCTTTGCCACGAGTCAACACCGCATCTAAAGGTGGCAGAGCTTTCTCTGTCTTAATTCCCCAACTTTGGAATCTACTACCTGAGAAGCTTCTTAAAGAATCTGCACCCCTCCCTTTTTGGAAACTGTAGGAGAGTAGGGTCTGCTTCCTATGGTCACCCCCACTTTTTTGCTGTGATTCTCTGGTTTTCCGACTTTAAATGTGGCTGTGGGCCTGCTAATCTGACCCACAGCCCAGCTGTTCTCTCTCTAAATTGATACCACGTACTTTAGGTGCATACCAGATTGGTTACTGGGTCAACCCCTGTATAGTGTACCATAGGTACCCAGGGCATAGGTGCACCCTAGGCCTACCACGGGCTGCAGCATGTATTGTGCGACCCCTGGTTTGCCTTCCAAACTGACACCACAGGTCTGTTCACACAGCCTGGGTAAGGTGGTGTAATCACCCCTTAGTTATATATAGCATACCTATATCTACCTTTACATATAGATACATAAACACCTATAAGCCACTCCTATGGAAGGCCTCGACAATCCTGGAGGCAGAGTGCTTGTTTTTATGTAAGAGGGTGCCCTAGCATGAGCTGAGCCCCTCTGCAGCTTTCCGAACCATCTCCTTATAGCTGTTCTATGAAATAGCCATACCATATACTCTTAAGTGCATTATAATTCTCGCAGTTAATGATAACTTTGGTTTGGCTTTATCAAAACATGTCGTGTAAGGTGTCAAACACTTTGGAATACTACCATTCTGCCAATTCTGGAGGCGGGGTTAGTATTCCACCCTTCTAGAGGGAAAAGACATGTAGGTTACTGGTTTACCCGGTTAAAGTTAAACAGAGCCTCAGCATCACAAAATAAATGCTGTTGCCACAGACACGAGTCTGACTTCCTGTTGCTGGACGAAACTCTGACAGGGGAGGCCTGGACAATAGGTTTCCTGTCCAGGGAGGTGCTGGCCTCACCCCAGACAGGGTTTTGTGTATTAGGGCAGGGAGGGCATCCAGTGAATGCATCTAGACACTGCCTGGGGCACACAAGGTGCTCCATGCCTAGCCCGGTTCAAACCAGTTGCTGGGGCACTCCAGCTCCAGCTCAAGCGCAAAACCGGACAAAGGGAAAGGGTGTAACCACCCCTTTCTCAGGTCCACCCATAGGAGGGACCTAGTGAGGTAATCCAGCCCCCTCTTCTAATATAAGTATAGGAGCTGTGTCCCAAGGACTTTAGATTATTATGGATGAATCTTTGTAAGACATATCTTAGACCTTCGACGTTCCATTCTGACTGGAAGATGGAAGACTTCTCCCTTGTGGTCAAGGAGTGACCACCCTGTGCAAAAAGGCACCAACAGCAACTTCGCCAGTCTGCAGTTTCAAAGCTCCTGTTGGAACCCGAAGACTCTGTGACTCAAGAACTATTTATTTATTTATTTATTTTGATATTTGTAGAGCGCATGCAATGGCCCGTGGGCGTCTCGGCGCTAAGTATCTGAATATTTACCCTGAGGAAACTATGGATGATTTATTGATTAAAGAGCCAGGTCTTGAGTTGTTTACGAAAAGACCATAAAGATGGACTGGCTTTAATCATTGGTGGCAGAGTGTTCCACAACTTAGGGGCTGATACCAGGAATCTTCTATCGCCCCATGAGACCGTTTTTGTGCGGGGTATAACAAGATCTCCTGAACAAGATGAACGTAGTGTTCTGAGCGGACGATAAGGAGTCAGATTACGGATGAGGTGTGCTGGTCCTTGGTTGTGCAACGCCTTGTACACAATGCACAGGGTCTTGAACTTTATCCTGTTTTTAATGGATAACCAATGCAGCTCTTTGGTGGTTTTAGAGGCAGAGTGATGTTTAGGGATATTTCCCAAAAGCCTCGCAGCAGAGTTTTGTATTATTTGCAATTTATTCAAGACTCCTTCCTGTGCATTGAGGAACAGGGCATTGCAATAGTCCAAGGTGGACAGCACAAGAGAGGTGACAAGAGTTTTACCAGCTTTATCAGGTAGAAAAGGGAGGATTTTGTTGATAAGCTTCAGTTTGTAAAAAGCTGAAGAGGTAATCTGGTTGGCATGTGGGTGGAACGTGAGGCGGTCATCAAAGATGACTCCCAGATTCCTCACTTTGCTGACAGGTTCGGGGGGAGAGCCCAGGGAGGAAGGCCACCAATTGGATGACCACTCAGGTGTTAATTGTCCAAAGATGACTACCTCGGTTTTATCCGAGTTTAACTTTAAACAATTGGAGGCCATCCAACTCCCTATAGCCATCATGCCAGCCCTAAGGTCATCTGCCACTTTATAGCCATTGTTCTTGATGGCTAGAACCAGCTGGGTGTCATCTGCGTAGGACGTAAGGCTCATCCCATAAGCCCGAATGACATTGGCTAAGCCCGACACGTAGATGTTAAAAAGTGTCGGGCTTAGGGATGAGCCTTGAGGTACTCCACATGGCAGTGACATGGTGGACGAATGAAATGGTCCCGTTGTAACTACCTGAGTTCTATCAGCCAGAAAGGAGGCCAGAAGTTTGCTGGCAGTCCCTTGTACACCCAGGCCCTCGACACGGTCAATCAGGGTGGTATGATCGACCGTGTCGAAGGCTGCGGATAGATCAAGTAGTATCAAAACTGCTGTACCCCCAGTGTCACGGATGAGTCTGATGTCATCAGCTGCTTTAATCAGGGCTGTCTCCGTCCCATGACACTGGCGGAACCCAAACTGAGTTTCATCAAGTAGCTGGTGTTGTTCCCAAAAAGCAGAAAGTTGTTTGTTCATAGCTTTTTCGGCTATTTTGGCCAGCACCGGTAAGTTGGCTATAGGTCGGTAGCTTTTAGGTTCGTCCTTATCCAAATGTGATTTCTTTAACAGAGGTTTTATAATGTTTTTTTTTAAACTTTCAGGGTAGATACCTGTTTTAAACATGGCATTGCATATGGAGGATATGGCCGGGGTAATCTCATCTAAGACTGGCAGTAGGACTTTGAAAGGGCAAGGGTCAAGTGCTGAACCTGAACTGATGGTTTTAGTTATGTCCATAACCTGAGCTTCTGAGGTTTCAGCAAATTGAGTGAGCGTGGGGCCAATAAGTGTATTCAGTGTGCTATCGGAAGAGTTTTTAATTTTGGTGGCAAATGCAGAATATATATCATTAACTTTGCTAAAGAAAAAATTGGCCAATGTGTCACTAGACTTCCAGACTTCTCTGACCCCGACCCACATCCACAGCAAAGCTGAGACTCGTGGCAAACATGAGAGATGTGGGACAGGACATCTTGGACACCCAGCATTTTGCTACCTGCACACCTTTTCTGAAGCCTCAGTAAGTTGTGCATTGGGGTACAAGAAGCCCCAGCCCCAAGCACCATTTGCTCCGAAGCTCAGGCCCCCACACTCAGCGAGTGTCCTGTGGGGCCCACCTTTATAATTGTGCTTGACACTTCTTCCCGGTTCCTTGGCTGTTGGCTAGTGAGCCCCCTGAAGATGCCATCTTGAATTTAACTTGCTATCCTTTTTGTTCCAGGCTTTCTTCAGCTTCCCTGAAAAGGAGAAGCACCACAGACCTTTCTGGTCTGCAACAGAGCCAATCTTGACATCCTGCATGGGTTGCGGTTGCCAAGGCTTGTTGGGTCCAATCCGGATACCGACACCCCCATCATCTAGATCCGTCATCGGAAAGCTCGAATACAGCTCCAGGTCATTGTCGATGCCTCCTGGACTTCGTGGCTGAAGAGACAAACTCACCTTCTTCACCTGCAAAGCACCCGACATCGCCTGGTTCCTTCCTGGTACCTTCCTGGTCACTGGCTAGTGACCCAGACTCTGTCTCCTCTACTTTCAGGTTCTTCACAGCTCTGATCCACACTTGGATCCACCCGGAAACTTTTCCTCTGGTCGCCTGCAGCAGTTCTTTGCAGCTCTCCGTAGAAAACTACGATGAAACCCGACACGAAAAGACACCTATGCACCCGGCTTCTCTGGGTAAGGTAACACGAGTACTCCGGTGCTCCCATGGGTCTTGACTCTCAAAGTGTCCTAGTTTAAAAGGGTTCCATCCTGGTCCACCCGAGAGTGTTCTTAAACTGTAACTTTGTAACATTGTGTTTCTGTCCGTCTCAATGGATTGTTAAACTTAGGGCGGTTGAAATGGGAATTAATTTTGACAAAGAGATGTATGTGTTTCTGAAAGCTCTATAGAAGTACCTGCATGATATTGACTGCCATTTTGTGATAGTCATGCCGAAATGTTGACACATGAAACAATATTACGTTGTATAGGATGGGTGGCTTGAATTTGTTTCTGATATACGACCATTTAATTGCACTCCGTTGTTTCCAAATGTGGCAGGACTGTCACCTTTCAGCGAGTTTCCAATCAAAATGAAAGTTTGTAATATATATAATATTGTAATGTACATGCGTGACATAATACACAAAAAAACTTTTTCTACTCAATCTCTCTTTGTTCTCTTTCTCTCTTTACTCTCTTGATGTGTCTTTGCATTCAGACATAGAGAGGAGAATCTTTATGACCATGTTTTAATGATTGATAAGATCTGTTCCCCTCCTCTTAACATTTATATTCGTGTGACGTATCTGTAAATACCTAGTAGGTACAATATACATGATTATGTATGAATTGTGGATATCACCCACTCCAACATGGCGGCCAAAAAACGAATAGTTTGAGACCTTGTGTATTGGACATAAAAAGAAAATGTCCTGTCTTCTCTTTTTTTTGATTTTCCTAATGTGCTTAATACATTTGGTGAAGCAAATTAATAGACTAAATAAATAATAATATTGAGAACATGAATTTTCAGACACCATTTTGATCAATACGGTATTCGAGCAACAAACAGTATGGGGACGTATATATTTTTTAAGGGGACTTGTCGGAACGTAACGAATAAATGATGGGCTACGATACTCTAACTTTTTACTTTCCAAATGACATACATTTCCCACACTTTTATGACGCTTTAATAGTATACCAAGTACTTCCAAGATGGATGCCTTGTACAAGTAGTGTTGATACAACCATCCTCGAAAACTCTTTAATCACTTCCGGCACACGGGACTTGGATTCAGGGGGAAGAACACATATAAACAAACTAGTAATCATCGGCAACTTGCGGACCTGGCAGCCTTGCAGGGAGGACGTGCACTAACGCGGTAAGCAATACATCGCCTTTCGGGTTGAAACTGACCGGGAACTTATACTCTGGTTCTGTTTGTCTTTGGGAAGACTTAGCTTTTTATTACTTGGACGGGGGTTTACGATTTGCCAACAGGAGCTCAGGGACTATGGGAACACCAACATTAGAACTTTTTAGTAATCCCTTTTCGAAATGACCGCATTTGTGTTTATAGCCTTCGAAAGTGTGGGAGATAGAACTAACAATCTCCGATTGGTTTATGCATAATTGTTTTTGCATTTCCGAGGGTTTTAAGCATACGACAAATGCTCACAGCACCACGTCTGTTTGCAAACAAGTCAGGCAAAACAAATATTCTGTCCATTGGGGCGGTTTAGCCACAAACTGATGTGAATGTACTCTGTGCATGTAGCTTTAAATACGCACTGACGGAGAAATTGAATGCGCAAAATGAATGCTCTACTTTGACATGCCTCTTGTGATTGTACTTTCCTTATGATAGGCTTATCAGAGCCCACTACCCACGCCTTACGATCGAGAGTATTCCAAACATGTGAGTACGAGATGCCCCTCCCTTTGCGATGTATAAAAAAAAATAAAAAAAAATTAGGTTGTGGAAAATGTAACCACTAGCAACTTATATATTGTCATTTATTTCTTTTTAAGCATTGAGTTAAGAAATATACAAACCCATAATTGAAAACGTGTTTGAGGTCGCCATCCCCTGCACCAAAGAAAAGAGAGATTAAGGACTAAATTAAATTAACACTAGATCTTTTTAAGGGTAAGGCTTTGCCGTTTTTATAACTTGACAATTCTGATCACACTATAGATATGTGACTCTAGTGTGACTATACTATCTGTCCCTTACATTATTTTTCCAGGATAACGAACCTAGAGGGACGCAATTTACTTGCAAACTAAGACCCAAGATTTCTACAGCGTACAGTGGTCTTCTTTTACGCACTCTGATAGAAATATTAGCATGTGAGTTCTGTATACTAGATTACTATATACCTTCTTAATCAGTTCTATCTCGATGGAATATTCACTATTACTAATTTTCCTCCGCATCACAGAACGGTGTGCGTCACTTTGAATTCGTGTATGTGAGATCAATAACACGTAGAGTATGTGCCGGTAATACGAACGACAGTAAATAGGAGCATTACAAACTCTTGAACTAAGTGAGTGTTATTATCTCGCAATATCTTAGTAGGACTTAGTAATGGTGAAATAAAATATTAAAACCATGTGTCTTTCGTATATTCACGAAACAGGTTATTTATTATAAGAACATTGGAATCTTGAAACTCATCGGGAAGAACAAAGACATAGACATCTTATTTTGTCTTATAAATATTCAGAAGGTTAGCCCCTTTCACAACCTTTGTCTGGGTGACGGTTACTTGCACTTTTTTGCACCAACAAACAAATAGGCATTTTCATCGTACTTACCACTTATAGGGTGTAATAATGTTTGACTCCTTCTTGAGAGCTCTTTCTCTTCCATTTCATGCTCATTTGTTATCTTCCTGCAGTCAAGGACAGAAGTGTTCATAAGGTTGAAATAGAATTTTATATGATGTATATTTGTAAGAACTTTTAAATAAAACAAACCATTATCTTTGCAGCCTTGAGGAAGTCACATGACGTGACGAAACATGTGTCGGCTGTTGTCTTTTGTGGATCAGGAAACGGAGGACATACAAAATACCAACTGTCCTGTACACTTTGTTGATCATCTTCTCCTGACCAGTTTTTGTATTGTTCTTTGTCTGATGTACATATAATATTTGTTGACTATGCTCACTAATGTGTGTTAATAAATTCCTTTAATTAATAAGAACCAAAAGTGGCACTTGTGGATGAAATACTCAGGATCTGTGCATAGGAAAAAAGTCTTAATGTTTAATACATAAGGAACTAAAAATTGTTACAATTGAGTGCCGGGATATTGGATTATATAGTTTGATTTACTTAGGGACTGTCTATGATATCCCTCTGTATATGTGCACCTAGGTAGTAGGGTGTTTTTTTTCCCGAGAGGCACCAACCCCAAATGTATCTCTGTTGTTGATATAAACTTTTCCAATCCTTAAATATATGGCTCAATCTGAATGTATTGTCAAACGAGGTGCGCCCCAGTAGCATTACTGCCAGTGAAAGTTCATATGCCAGGCTAACTTCTCACATAAACAACTCAAGACTTTTCTGTCTAGCGAGGCTCTGGGCACAGTCTAAATCATCCGCCAAGTGCTTATCGGCGATTGCTGGTGGGCTTTGGTCTTCTCAAAGCGCTGCGAGACCTGCTGGTGATTACGTGCTATACAAACCTCCGTTAACATAATATAACATAAAGCGCCTAGAATCCTGAGCTGACGCTTGTGAGCCAGATAGTAGAATGGCAGGAGAATATGAATGTCTTTCTTTAGGAGTGCTGCACCCCTCCCTTAGATTCCAGCATAACTTCAGCACCATAAAAATTGACCGTTATTAGTGATGGACCTGAATGTTCTGTAGACCTCATACCTACTAAATCCAACGATAACCTTTTGACTCCTTTAACTATACCATACAGAATTCCTGTGCATGTTAAAGTGGAATAAGATCTGCAAATTAGGTGCAGTGGTTGCCACAATTGACCACTCTCACCAGCATAGTTTCTTGTTCAATGATGGTGCTTATCTGTGCAACTGTCAGCAACATTGCAGATGAAGTAAGAATTTGAAACTATTTTTTTGATGCCCTATTGAAGTATATCTGCCTCATATCTTATGAACTATGGGGCTTTTTCCTATATCCACACCTGCTTGCTTCATAGCCCTACATAGGTTTTCCAAGTATGTGATTGGCTTACCTTGCTTTGCCGTTAGGTAAGCATTGGTAAGCAAGATGGCCAGTTTCTTTCTTTCTCTTTCCTTCAGTTTCTGCAGTACTTGCATGATGAGGAGTGGTTGTGTAGGAGCACAGGAATTTAAGGTACTCACTGTAAGAGTCTGAGATTGCAAGGCTGTTTCTTGCATTTCCCTGGTGGTGCCATGAAACACACCACATGTGACTTACTAGTTTCAAGAGCTCTGATTAGTTCAATGTGTAACTGTTCACATCTATTTAGGAATGCGTTTCTACCTGAACACAAAAGACTGACTGCTACAGTATGATATTTTTGGCAAACACTGCAGTACTTTTTTGGTCCTTCTTCCCCCGTCTTACCTTTGGGGCTAGCTATGGCTAGGGTTCCATCCAACAAGACTGAAGAAAGTATTTTCTTTTTTCAGCATCATACATTTAATTCTTGTTTTTTTATTATTATGTGGGGTGGTGCAAGGCCCAACCTAGGTTGGTTATTATGGTTCCTTCTCCTGGCTTCTCTTTATCAGTGTCTTTCCTTTTTTTTAAATCAAAGTGGAAAGACTTTGCTGAGACATATTTGTCTGTCAACAGGAAAACCTGATCAAATCTATGAGTAAGTAAATAATTGATGCAGTTTTAAACTTACTGTCCAGAAATATTAAGCTATTTATGGGAACAATAAATCCTAAAACAGTTTTCCTTTGACATTTTTCCAAACTCTTTCAAAACAAGGGTTGACGTTGCCTGCGGCAATGAACCTCAATGTTGCTAGTACTGTTTGGAGTGATTCTGTTTCATGCCAAGTTGGGAGCACACTGAGGTCTGGTGATAGATTGGCTGAATTCTAGACCTAGAAACTAAGAAAAGATTTACACTTAGAACAAGGATATGAGCTTTGGAAAAGTACAAGTTTAAATAAAGGCAATTCAAATCTACCACCCCGGTTATCATAAAGAAATCTAAAACATTACAATTTATGTGTAATTGACTGTTGCAGAAAGATGGATAAGAAGGCAAATAAAGAATGAAATAAAGAGAGAAATTAAACAAGCATTTACAATGGAATGGTCTCGGCATTATTAAAGGTAGAGCTATTGGCATTGCTTATGACTTTTTTTTTCAATCATAAATAAATAACATTGTCATTTACATTGCCAATAGCTTAATCGTTAAATAAATGGCATTGTCATTTACAATGCCAATAGCTTAATCGCTCACATATGCATGACCTTTTGCATTTACACCCACACAGAGCCACACACACACACATACAGAGCCGCCCACAGAGTCATTCACATAGAGCCAAGCACACACACAGAGCCACCTACACCGAGCCACCCTCACACAGACAGAGCCACCCCTACAAAAAAAGCTATCTACACAGAGCCACACACACAGAGCCACACACACACACACACACACAGAGGCACACACACACAGAGCCACACACACACACACAGAGCCACACACACACACAGAGCAACACACACACATTCACACAGAGCCACAAACACACACTGAGCCACACACACACATACACCCAGAGCCACACACACACACAGAGCCACACACACACACACCCCTACACACACACACAGAGCCACACACACACACACACACACACACACAGAGCCACACACACACACACAGGCCCAGCCACACACACAGACAGAGCCACACACACAGACAGAGCCACACACACAGACAGAGCCACACAGACAGAGCCACACATACAGACAGAGCCGCACACACAGACAGAGCCACACACACACACAGAGCCACACACACACACAGAGCCACACTCACACATAGAGCCACACACATAGACAGAGCCACACACACACAGAGCCCCACACACAGAGCCACACAGGCAGAGCCACACACACACAGACAGAGCTACGCGCTGCAGGTCTCTTCTATACAATATTTCTTGCAAGCGAGAGCATATGCTGCGCATGAGCAGTTGCAGGCGAGAACTAAAAAATAGACACTATCAACTAGTGGCTCATTGATTTTTGTACAGTAAGCCCTCATTGTAAATTATTTAAAGTGAACAGAAACTCAGTAAACATGTAAGTCAATTACAAGTAAACACAACTCCAAAGGTTTATCAGTGCTGATTCAGGCAAACTGCAACTTTGCATAAAGCCAGCACCACTTAAATGTAAAATAAACCAAATATTCACAATTTTACGATGCTTTTGTTGATATTTGGCATCACTATTAGGCTGCTGCGTTCTCTCACCTTTTTGTAAGTGCCAGCGCTGTGTTGAGACTTTTTGGCCAATTATATACTGTGTGACAGTGTGCAGAATTAAAAAGTTTGAGTCTTCTGCTTGATAAAATATTATAACTAATGTACTTGCAGAGAACATGTTCACGTAGGGACATATCATAGTACTCCTGACAGATAAGACATGTTTATGGTTTCTCAACTCAATGGAACTGAATGGTCTTGCAAACTTGTCAGTGATCATGACATCAAACACAGATACCTACAGTGGATGCATTAGTCCACTGAGCCATCGAGACTTGACTGGGACACTAAGGGCATTGCAGCAGTACAAACATGAAGACACGGAGACGAGATGGGCCGGGGCAGACCTGCAAAAGAAAGAGAAAGAGGCATTAGATGGGCAATCAAAGCAAAGGGGGCTTACCTAAAACACGCCAACAGCAGCATTCATACCGGGAAGAGCACTCCGTGCACGACGGTGCAAGGAGACGAGACGGGCTGGGGCAGACCTGCAAAAGAAAGAGAAAGAGGCATTAGATGGGCAAGCAAAGCAAAGGAGGCTTACCTGTAACACGCCAACAGCAGCATTCATACCGGGCAGAGCACTCCGTGCACGACGGTGCATGGAGACGAGACGGGCCGGGGCAGACCTGCAAAAGAAAGAGAAAGAGGCATTGGATGGGCAAGCAAAGCAAAGGGGGCTTACCTGAAACACGCCAACAGCAACATTCAGACCGGGCAGAGCACTTGGTGCACGACGGTGTACGGAGACGAGACGGGCTGGGGCAGACCTGCAAAAGAAAGAGAAAGAGGCATTAGATGGGCAAGCAAAGCTAAGGGGGCTTGCCTGAAACACGCCAACAGCAGCATTCATACCGGGCAGAGCACTCCGTGCACGGCGGTGCATGGAGACGAGACGGGCCGGGGCAGACCTGCAAAAGAAAGAGAAAGAGGCATTGGATGGGCAAGCAAAGCAAAGGGGGCTTACCTGAAACACGCCAACAGCAACATTCAGACCGGGCAGAGCACTTGGTGCACGACGGTGCACGGAGACGAGACGGGCTGGGGCAGACCTGCAAAAGAAAGAGAAAGAGGCATTAGATGGGCAAGCAAAGCAAAGGAGGCTTACCTGTAACACGCCAACAGCAGCATTCATACCGGGCAGAGCACTCCGTGCACGACGGTGCACGGAGACGAGACGGGCCGGGGCAGACCTGCAAAAGAAAGAGATAGAGGCATTAGATGGGCAAGCAAAGCTAAGCGGGCTTACCTGAAACACGCCAACAGCAGCATTCATACCGTTCAGAGCACTCCGTGCACGACGGAGCACGGAGAAGAGACAGGCCGGGACAGACCTGCAAAAGAAAGAGAAAGAGGCATTAGATGGGCAAGCAAAGCAAAGGGGGCTTACCTGAAACACGCCAACAGCAGCATTCATACCGGGCACAGCACTCCGTGCACGACGGTGCACAGAGACGAGACGGGCCGGGGCAGACCTGCAAAAGAAAGAGAAAGAGGCATTAGATGGGCAATGAAAGCAAAGGGGGCTTACCTGAAACACGCCAACAGCAGCATTCATACCGGGCAGAGCACTCCGTGCACGACGGTGCACGGAGATGAGACAGGCCGGGGAAGACCTGCAAAAGAAAGAGAAAGAGGCATTAGATGGGCAAGCAAAGCAAAGGGGGCTTACCTGAAAAACGCCAACAGCAGCATTCATACCGGGCAGAGCACTCCATGCACGACGGTGCACGGAGACAAGACGTGCCGGGGCAGACCTGCAAAAGAAAGAGAAAGAGGCATTAGATGGGCAAGCAAAGCAAAGGGGGCAGGCCTGAAACACGCCAACAGCAGCATTCATACGGGGAAGAGCACTCCGTGCACGACGGTGCACGGAGACGAGATGAGACGGGCCGGGGCAAACCTGCAAAAGAAAGAGAAAGAGGCATTAGGTGGGCAAGCAAAGCAAAGGGGGCTTGCCTGAAACACGCCAACTGCAAAAAACAACAAGTGATGGACTGAATGTGGATCAATGTCACACACTCCCCCAGTCAAAAGATCTGGGCCCAAATCCATCGTTTTTTTGCACTCCACACCACCCTGGGTCAGATAATGGCTTTATGCAAATCAGCTCTGACCCTGTTGCCCCATGGGAACAGTCCAGTCCGAACTACAACAGCCATATCTTTCCCAGACCGGAATCAAGCATCCGAGGACCGGACCGGTTTCGAGGTAACACCTCTCTTCAGCCCGGCTAGCTTGACTCCAATTGGTGTGGAGTGCTCGGATGCTTGATTCCGGTCTGGGAAAGATATGGCTGTTGTAGTTCGGACTGAACTGTTCCCATGGGGCAACAGGGTCAGAGCTGATTTGCATAAAGCCATTATCTGACCCAGGGTGGTGTGGAGTGCAAAAAACGATGGATTTGGGCCCAGATCTTTTGACTGGGGGAGTGTGTGACATTGATCCACATTCAGTCCATCACTTGTTGTTTTTTGCAATTGCCGCCCTAAGTGCGCTGGGGATGCCCAGACGTGGGTCCCAGGCACTCCACACCACTTGGAGTCAAGCTAGCCGGGCTGAAGAGAGGTGTTACCTCGGAACCGGTCCGGTCCTCGGATGCTTGATTCCGGTCTGGGAAAGATATGGCTGTTGTAGTTCGGACTGGACTGTTCCCATGGGGCAACAGGGTCAGAGCTGATTTGCATATAGCCATTATCTGACCCAGGGTGGTGTGGAGTGCAAAAAAACGATGGATTTGGGCCCAGATCTTTTGACTGGGGGAGTGTGTGACATTGATCCACATTCAGTCCATCACTTGTTGTTTTTTGAAACACGCCAACAGCAGCATTCATACCGGGCAGAGCACTCCGTGCACGACGGTGCATGGAGATGAGACGGGCCGGGGCAGACCTGTAAAAGAAAGAGAAAGAGGCATTTGATGGGCAAGCAAAGCAAAGGGGGATTTCCTGAAACACGCCAACAGCAGCATTCATACCGGGCAGAGCACTCCGTGCACGATGGTGCACGGAGACAAGACGGGCCGGGGCAGACCTGCAAAAGAAAGAGAAAGAGGCATTAGACAGGCAAGCAAAGCAAAGGGGGCTTGCCTGAAACACGCCAACAGCAGCATTCATACCGGGCAGAGCACTCCGTGCACGACGGTGCACAGAGACGAGACGTGGCGGGGCAGACCTGCAAAAGAAAGAGAAAAAGGCAATAGACGGGCAAGCAAAGTAAAGGGGGCTTACCTGAAACACGCCAACAGCAGGATTCATACCGGGCAGAGCACTCCGTGCACGACGGTGCACGGAGACGAGACAGGCCGGGGCAGACCTGCAAAAGAAAGAGAAAGAGGTATTAGATGGGCAAGCAAAGCAAAGGGGGCTTACCTGAAACACGCCAACAGCAGCATTCATACCGGGCAGAGCAATCCGTGCACGACGCTGCAGGTGGACGAGACGGGCCGGGGCAGACCTGCAAAATAAAGAGAAAGAGGCATTAGATGGGCAAGCAAAGCAAAGGGGACTTACCTGAAACACACAAACAGCAGCATTCATACCGGGAAGAGCACTCCGTGCACGACGGTGCACGGAGACGAGACGGGCCGGGGCAGACCTGCAAAAGAAAGAGAAAGAGGCATCAGATGGGCAAGCAAAGCAATGGGGGCTTACCTGAAACATGCCAACAGCAGCATTCATACCGGGCAGAGCATTCCGTGCACGATGGTGCACGGAGACGAGACGGGTCGGGGACAGACCCGCAAAAGAAAGTGAAAGAGGCATTAGATGGGCAAGCAAAGCAAAGGGGGCTTACCTGAAACACGCCAACAGCAGCATTCATACCGAGCAGAGCACTCCGTGCACGACGATGCACGGAGACGAGACGGGCCGGGGCAGACCTGCAAAAGCAAGAGAAAGAGGTATTAGATGGCCAAGCAAAGCAAAGGGGGCTTACCTGAAACACGCCAACAGCAGCATTCATACCTGGCAGAGCAATCCGTGCACGACGCTGCAGGTGGACGAGATGGGCCGGGGTAGAACTGCAAAAGAAAGAGAAAGAGGCATTAGAGGGGCAAGCAAAGCAAAGGGGGCTTACCTGAAACACGCCAACAGCAGCATTCATACCGGGCAGAGCACTCCGTGCACAATGGTGCACGGAGACGAGACGGGCCGGGGCAGACCTGCAAAAGAAAGAGAAAGAGGCATTAGATGGGCAAGCAAAGCAAAGGGGGCTTACCTGAAACACGCCAACAGCAGCATCCATACCGGGCAGAGCACTCCGTGCACGACGGTGCACGGAGACGAGATGTGCCGGGGCAGACGTGCAAAAGAAAGAGAAAGAGGTATTAGATGGGCAAGCAAAGCAAAGGGGGCTTACCTGAAACACGCCAACAGCAGGATTCATACCGGGCAGAGCACTCCGTGCATGACGGTGCACGGAGACGAGACGGGCCGGGGCAGACCTGCAAAAGAAAGAGAAAGAGGCATTAGATGGGCAAGCAAAGCAAAGGGGGCTTACCTGAAACACGCCAACAGCAGCATTCATACCGGGCAGAGCACTCCGTGCACGATGGTGCACGGAGACAAGACGGGCCGGGGCAGACCTGCAAAAGAAAGAGAAAGAGGCATTAGACAGGCAAGCAAAGCAAAGGGGGCTTGCCTGAAACATGCCAACAGCCGCATTCATACCGGGCAGAGCACTCCGTGCACTACGGTGCACGGAGATGAGGCGGGCCGGGGCAGACCTGCAAAAGAAAGAGGAAGAGGCATTAGACGGACAAGCAAAGCAAAGGGGGCTTACCTGAAACATGCCAACAGCAGCATTCATACCGGGCAGAGCACTCCGTGCACGACGGTGCACAGAGACGAGACGTGGCGGGGCAGACCTGCAAAAGAAAGAGAAAAAGGCAATAGACGGGCAAGCAAAGTAAAGGGGGCTTACCTGAAACACGCCAACAGCAGGATTCATACCGGGCAGAGCACTCCGTGCACGACGGTGCACGGAGACGAGACAGGCCGGGGCAGACCTGCAAAAGAAAGAGAAAGAGGTATTAGATGGGCAAGCAAAGCAAAGGGGGCTTACCTGAAACACGCCAACAGCAGCATTCATACCGGGCAGAGCAATCCGTGCACGACGCTGCAGGTGGACGAGACGTGCCGGGGCAGACCTGCAAAAGAAAGTGAAAGAGGCATTAGATGGGCAAGCAAAGCAAAGGGGGCTTACCTGAAACACACAAACAGCAGCATTCATACCGGGCAGAGCACTCCGTGCACGACGGTGCACGGAGACGAGACGGGCCGGGGCAGACCTGCAAAATAAAGAGAAAGAGGCATTAGATGGGCAAGCAAAGCAAAGGGGACTTACCTGAAACACACAAACAGCAGCATTCATACCGGGAAGAGCACTCCGTGCACGACGGTGCACGGAGACGAGACGGGCCGGGGCAGACCTGCAAAAGAAAGAGAAAGAGGCATCAGATGGGCAAGCAAAGCAATGGGGGCTTACCTGAAACATGCCAACAGCAGCATTCATACCGGGCAGAGCATTCCGTGCACGACGGTGCACGGAGACGAGACGGGTCGGGGACAGACCCGCAAAAGAAAGTGAAAGAGGCATTAGATGGGCAAGCAAAGCAAAGGGGGCTTACCTGAAACACGCCAACAGCAGCATTCATACCGAGCAGAGCACTCCGTGCACGACGATGCACGGAGACGAGACGGGCCGGGGCAGACCTGCAAAAGCAAGAGAAAGAGGTATTAGATGGCCAAGCAAAGCAAAGGGGGCTTACCTGAAACACGCCAACAGCAGCATTCATACCTGGCAGAGCAATCCGTGCACGACGCTGCAGGTGGACGAGATGGGCCGGGGTAGAACTGCAAAAGAAAGAGAAAGAGGCATTAGAGGGGCAAGCAAAGCAAAGGGGGCTTATCTGAAACACGCCAACAGCAGCATTCATACCGGGCAGAGCACTCCGTGCACAATGGTGCACGGAGACGAGACGGGCCGGGGCAGACCTGCAAAAGAAAGAGAAAGAGGCATTAGATGGGCAAGCAAAGCAAAGGGGGCTTACCTGAAACACGCCAACAGCAGCATCCATACCGGGCAGAGCACTCCGTGCACGACGGTGCACGGAGACGAGATGTGCCGGGGCAGACCTGCAAAAGAAAGAGAAAGAGGTATTAGATGGGCAAGCAAAGCAAAGGGGGCTTACCTGAAACACGCCAACAGCAGGATTCATACCGGGCAGAGCACTCCGTGCATGACGGTGCACGGAGACGAGACGGGCCGGGGCAGACCTGCAAAAGAAAGAGAAAGAGGCATTAGATGGGCAAGCAAAGCAAAGGGGATTTACCTGAAACACGCCAACAACAGCATTCATCCCGGGAAGAGCACTCCGTGCACGACGGTGCACGGAGACGAGACGGGCCGGGGCAGACCTGCAAAAGAAAGAGAAGGAGGCATCAGATGGGCAAGCAAAGCAATGGGGGCTTACCTGAAACATGCCAACAGCAGCATTCATACCGGGCAGAGCATTCCGTGCACGAAGGTGCACGGAGACGAGACGCGCCGGGGCAGACCTGCAAATGAAAGAGAAAGAGGCAATAGACGGGCAAGCAAAGCAAATGGGGCTTACCGGAAACACGCCAACAGCAGCATTCATACCGGGCAGAGCACTCCGTGCACGACGGTTCACGGAGACGAGACGGGCCTGGGCAGACCTGCAAAAGAAAGACAAAGAGGCATTAGATGGGCAAGCAAAGCAAGGGGGGCTTACCTGAAACACGCCAACAGCAGCATCCATACCGGGCAGAGCACTCCGTGCACGACGGCTCACGGAGACGAGACGGGCCGGGGCAGACCTGCAAAAGAAAGAGAACGAGGCATTAAATGGGCAAGCAAAGCAAAGGGGGCTTACCTGAAACATGCCAACAGCAGCATCCATACCGGGCAGAGCACTCCGTGCACGACGGTGCACGGAGACGAGACGGGCCGGGGCAGACCTGCAAAAGAAAGAGAAAGAGGTATTAGATGGGCAAGCAAAGCAAAGGGGGCTTACCTGAAACACGCCAACAGCAGCATTCATACCGGGCAGAGCATATACAGGAATATGTGGAAAAATTTGGGGGAAAAATAAAAAATAATAAAAAATAAAAAATACCGGGCAGAGCAATCCGTGCCCGACGCTGCAGGTGGACGAGATGGGCCGGGGCAGACCTGCAAAAGAAAGAGAAAGAGGCATTAGATCGGCAAGCAAAGCAAAGGGGGCTTACCTGAAATACGCCAACAGCAGCATTCATACTGGGCAGAGCACTCCGTGCACGACGGTGCACGGAGACGAGACAGCCGGGGCAGACCTGCAAAAGATAGAGAAAGAGGCATTAGATGGGCAAGCAAAGCAAAGGGGATTTACCTGAAACACGCCAACAACAGCATTCATACCGGGAAGAGCACTCCGTGCACGACGCTGCAGGTGGACGAGACGTGCCGGGGCAGACCTGCAAAAGAAAGTGAAAGAGGCATTAGATGGGCAAGCAAAGCAAAGGGGGCTTACCTGAAAAACGCCAACAGCAGCATTCATACCGGGCAGAGCACTCCATGCACGACGGTGCACGGAGACAAGACTGGCCGGGGCAGACCTGCAAAAGAAAGAGAAAGAGGCATTAGATGGGCAAGCAAAGCAAAGGGGGCAGGCCTGAAACACGCCAACAGCAGCATTCATACGGGGAAGAGCACTCCGTGCACGACGGTGCACGGAGACGAGATGAGACGGGCCGGGGCAAACCTGCAAAAGAAAGAGAAAGAGGCATTAGGTGGGCAAGCAAAGCAAAGGGGACTTACCTGAAACACACAAACAGCAGCATTCATACCGGGAAGAGCACTCTGTGCACGACGGTGCACGGAGACGAGACGGGCCGGGGCAGACCTGCAAAAGAAAGAGAAAGAGGCATTAGATGGGCAAGCAAAGCAAAGGGGACTTACCTGAAACACACAAACAGCAGCATTCATACCGGGAAGAGCACTCCGTGCACGACGGTGCACGGAGACGAGACGGGCCGGGGCAGACCTGCAAAAGAAAGAGAAAGAGGCATTAGATGGGCAAGCAAAGCAAAGGGGGCTTACCTGAAACACGCCAACAGCAGCATTCATACCGGGCAGAGCACTCCGTGCACGATGGTGCACGGAGACAAGACGGGCCGGGGCAGACCTGCAAAAGAAAGAGAAAGAGGCATTAGACAGGCAAGCAAAGCAAAGAGGGCTTGCCTGAAACACGCCAACAGCCGCATTCATACCGGGCAGAGCACTCCGTGCACTACGGTGCACGGAGATGAGGCGGGCCGGGGCAGACCTGCAAAAGAAAGAGGAAGAGGCATTAGACGGACAAGCAAAGCAAAGGGGGCTTACCTGAAACATGCCAACAGCAGCATTCATACCGGGCAGAGCACTCCGTGCACGACGGTGCACAGAGACGAGACGTGGCGGGGCAGACCTGCAAAAGAAAGAGAAAAAGCCAATAGACGGGCAAGCAAAGTAAAGGGGGCTTACCTGAAACACGCCAACAGCAGGATTCATACCGGGCAGAGCACTCCGTGCACGACGGTGCACGGAGACGAGACAGGCCAGGGCAGACCTGCAAAAGAAAGAGAAAGAGGTATTAGATGGGCAAGCAAAGCAAAGGGGGCTTACCTGAAACACGCCAACAGCAGCATTCATACCGGGCAGAGCAATCCGTGCACGACGCTGCAGGTGGACGAGACGTGCCGGGGCAGACCTGCAAAAGAAAGTGAAAGAGGCATTAGATGGGCAAGCAAAGCAAAGGGGGCTTACCTGAAACACACAAACAGCAGCATTCATACCGGGCAGAGCACTCCGTGCACGACGGTGCACGGAGACGAGACGGGCCGGGGCAGACCTGCAAAATAAAGAGAAAGAGGCATTAGATGGGCAAGCAAAGCAAAGGGGACTTACCTGAAACACACAAACAGCAGCATTCATACCGGGAAGAGCACTCCGTGCACGACGGTGCACGGAGACGAGACGGGCCGGGGCAGACCTGCAAAAGAAAGAGAAAGAGGCATCAGATGGGCAAGCAAAGCAATGGGGGCTTACCTGAAACATGCCAACAGCAGCATTCATACCGGGCAGAGCATTCCGTGCACGACGGTGCACGGAGACGAGACGGGTCGGGGACAGACCCGCAAAAGAAAGTGAAAGAGGCATTAGATGGGCAAGCAAAGCAAAGGGGGCTTACCTGAAACACGCCAACAGCAGCATTCATACCGAGCAGAGCACTCCGTGCACGACGATGCACGGAGACGAGACGGGCCGGGGCAGACCTGCAAAAGCAAGAGAAAGAGGTATTAGATGGCCAAGCAAAGCAAAGGGGGCTTACCTGAAACACGCCAACAGCAGCATTCATACCTGGCAGAGCAATCCGTGCACGACGCTGCAGGTGGACGAGATGGGCCGGGGTAGAACTGCAAAAGAAAGAGAAAGAGGCATTAGAGGGGCAAGCAAAGCAAAGGGGGCTTACCTGAAACACGCCAACAGCAGCATTCATACCGGGCAGAGCAATCCGTGCACAATGGTGCACGGAGACGAGACGGGCCGGGGCAGACCTGCAAAAGAAAGAGAAAGAGGCATTAGATGGGCAAGCAAAGCAAAGGGGGCTTACCTGAAACACGCCAACAGCAGCATCCATACCGGGCAGAGCACTCCGTGCACGACGGTGCACGGAGACGAGATGTGCCGGGGCAGACCTGCAAAAGAAAGAGAAAGAGGTATTAGATGGGCAAGCAAAGCAAAGGGGGCTTACCTGAAACACGCCAACAGCAGGATTCATACCGGGCAGAGCACTCCGTGCATGACGGTGCACGGAGACGAGACGGGCCGGGGCAGACCTGCAAAAGAAAGAGAAAGAGGCATTAGATGGGCAAGCAAAGCAAAGGGGATTTACCTGAAACACGCCAACAACAGCATTCATCCCGGGAAGAGCACTCTGTGCACGACGGTGCACGGAGACGAGACGGGCCGGGGCAGACCTGCAAAAGAAAGAGAAGGAGGCATCAGATGGGCAAGCAAAGCAATGGGGGCTTACCGGAAACACGCCAACAGCAGCATTCATACCGGGCAGAGCACTCCGTGCACGACGGTTCACGGAGACGAGACGGGCCTGGGCAGACCTGCAAAGAAAGACAAAGAGGCATTAGATGGGCAAGCAAAGCAAGGGGGGCTTACCTGAAACACGCCAACAGCAGCATCCATACCGGGCAGAGCACTCCGTGCACGACGGCTCACGGAGACGAGACGGGCCGGGGCAGACCTGCAAAAGAAAGAGAACGAGGCATTAAATGGGCAAGCAAAGCAAAGGGGGCTTACCTGAAACATGCCAACAGCAGCATCCATACCGGGCAGAGCACTCCGTGCACGACGGTGCACGGAGACGAGACGGGCCGGGGCAGACCTGCAAAAGAAAGAGAAAGAGGTATTAGACGGGCAAGCAAAGCAAAGGGGGCTTACCTGAAACACGCCAACAGCAGCATTCATACCGGGCAGAGCATATACAGGAATATGTGGAAAAAGTTGGGGGGAAAAATAAAAAATAATAAAAAATAAAAAATACCGGGCAGAGCAATCCGTGCTCGACGCTGCAGGTGGACGAGATGGGCCGGGGCAGACCTGCAAAAGAAAGAGAAAGAGGCATTAGATCGGCAAGCAAAGCAAAGGGGGCTTACCTGAAACACGCCAACAGCAGCATTCATACTGGGCAGAGCACTCCGTGCACGACGGTGCACGGAGACGAGACGGGCCGGGGCAGACCTGCAAAAGATAGAGAAAGAGGCATTAGATGGGCAAGCAAAGCAAAGGGGATTTACCTGAAACACGCCAACAACAGCATTCATACCGGGAAGAGCACTCCGTGCACGACGCTGCAGGTGGACGAGACGTGCCGGGGCAGACCTGCAAAAGAAAGTGAAAGAGGCATTAGATGGGCAAGCAAAGCAAAGGGGGCTTACCTGAAAAACGCCAACAGCAGCATTCATACCGGGCAGAGCACTCCATGCACGACGGTGCATGGAGACAAGACTGGCCGGGGCAGACCTGCAAAAGAAAGAGAAAGAGGCATTAGATGGGCAAGCAAAGCAAAGGGGGCAGGCCTAAAACACGCCAACAGCAGCATTCATACGGGGAAGAGCACTCCGTGCACGACGGTGCACGGAGACGAGATGAGACGGGCCGGGGCAAACCTGCAAAAGAAAGAGAAAGAGGCATTAGGTGGGCAAGCAAAGCAAAGGGGACTTACCTGAAACACACAAACAGCAGCATTCATACCGGGAAGAGCACTCTGTGCACGACGGTGCACGGAGACGAGACGGGCCGGGGCAGACCTGCAAAAGAAAGAGAAAGAGGCATCAGATGGGCAAGCAAAGCAATAGGGGCTTACCTGAAACATGCCAACAGCAGCATTCATACCGGGCAGAGCATTCCGTGCACGACGGTGCACGGAGACGAGACGGGTCGGGGACAGACCCGCAAACGAAAGAGAACGAGGCATTAAATGGGCAAGCAAAGCAAAGGGGGCTTACCTGAAACACGCCAACAGCAGCATTCATACTGGGCAGAGCACTCCGTACACGACGGTGCACGGAGACGAGACGGGCCGGGGCAGACCTGCAAAAGATAGAGAAAGAGGCATTAGATGGGCAAGCAAAGCAAAGGGGATTTACCTGAAACACGCCAACAACAGCATTCATACCGGGAAGAGCACTCCGTGCACGACGCTGCAGGTGGACGAGACGTGCCGGGGCAGACCTGCAAAAGAAAGGGAAAGAGGCATTAGATGGGCAAGCAAAGCAAAGGGGGCTTACCTGAAAAACGCCAACAGCAGCATTCATACCGGGCAGAGCACTCCATGCACGACGGTGCACGGAGACAAGACTGGCCGGGGCAGACCTGCAAAAGAAAGAGAAAGAGGCATTAGATGGGCAAGCAAAGCAAAGGGGGCAGGCCTGAAACACGCCAACAGCAGCATTCATACGGGGAAGAGCACTCCGTGCACGACGGTGCACGGAGACGAGATGAGACGGGCCGGGGCAAACCTGCAAAAGAAAGAGAAAGAGGCATTAGGTGGGCAAGCAAAGCAAAGGGGACTTACCTGAAACACACAAACAGCAGCATTCATACCGGGAAGAGCACTCCGTGCACGACGGTGCACGGAGACGAGACGGGCCGGGGCAGACCTGCAAAAGAAAGAGAAAGAGGCATTAGATGGGCAAGCAAAGCAAAGGGGGCTTACCTGAAACACGCCAACAGCAGCATTCATACCGGGCAAAGCACTCCGTGCACGATGGTGCACGGAGACAAGACGGGCCGGGGCAGACCTGCAAAAGAAAGAGAAAGAGGCATTAGACAGGCAAGCAAAGCAAAGGGGGCTTGCCTGAAACACGCCAACAGCCGCATTCATACCGGGCAGAGCACTCCGTGCACTACGGTGCACGGAGATGAGGCGGGCCGGGGCAGACCTGCAAAAGAAAGAGGAAGAGGCATTAGACGGACAAGCAAAGCAAAGGGGGCTTACCTGAAACATGCCAACAGCAGCATTCATACCGGGCAGAGCACTCCGTGCACGACGGTGCACAGAGACGAGACGTGGCGGGGCAGACCTGCAAAAGAAAAAAAAAAAGGCAATAGACGGGCAAGCAAAGTAAAGGGGGCTTACCTGAAACACGCCAACAGCAGGATTCATACCGGGCAGAGCACTCCGTGCACGACGGTGCACGGAGACGAGACAGGCCGGGGCAGACCTGCAAAAGAAAGAGAAAGAGGTATTAGATGGGCAAGCAAAGCAAAGGGGGCTTACCTGAAACACGCCAACAGCAGCATTCATACCGGGCAGAGCAATCCGTGCACGACGCTGCAGGTGGACGAGACGTGCCGGGGCAGACCTGCAAAAGAAAGTGAAAGAGGCATTAGATGGGCAAGCAAAGCAAAGGGGGCTTACCTGAAACACACAAACAGCAGCATTCATACCGGGCAGAGCACTCCGTGCACGACGGTGCACGGAGACGAGACGGGCCGGGGCAGACCTGCAAAATAAAGAGAAAGAGGCATTAGATGGGCAAGCAAAGCAAAGGGGACTTACCTGAAACACACAAACAGCAGCATTCATACCGGGAAGAGCACTCCGTGCACGACGGTGCACGGAGACGAGACGGGCCGGGGCAGACCTGCAAAAGAAAGAGAAAGAGGCATCAGATGGGCAAGCAAAGCAATGGGGGCTTACCTGAAACATGCCAACAGCAGCATTCATACCGGGCAGAGCATTCCGTGCACGACGGTGCACGGAGACGAGACGGGTCGGGGACAGACCCGCAAAAGAAAGTGAAAGAGGCATTAGATGGGCAAGCAAAGCAAAGGGGGCTTACCTGAAACACGCCAACAGCAGCATTCATACCGAGCAGAGCACTCCGTGCACGACGATGCACGGAGACGAGACGGGCCGGGGCAGACCTGCAAAAGCAAGAGAAAGAGGTATTAGATGGCCAAGTAGAGCAAAGGGGGCTTACCTGAAACACGCCAACAGCAGCATTCATACCTGGCAGAGCAATCCGTGCACGACGCTGCAGGTGGACGAGATGGGCCGGGGTAGAACTGCAAAAGAAAGAGAAAGAGGCATTAGAGGGGCAAGCAAAGCAAAGGGGGCTTACCTGAAACACGCCAACAGCAGCATTCATACCGGGCAGAGCACTCCGTGCACAATGGTGCACGGAGACGAGACGGGCCGGGGCAGACCTGCAAAAGAAAGAGAAAGAGGCATTAGATGGGCAAGCAAAGCAAAGGGGGCTTACCTGAAACACGCCAACAGCAGCATCCATACCGGGCAGAGCACTCCGTGCACGACGGTGCACGGAGACGAGATGTGCCGGGGCAGACCTGCAAAAGAAAGAGAAAGAGGTATTAGATGGGCAAGCAAAGCAAAGGGGGCTTACCTGAAACACGCCAACAGCAGGATTCATACCGGGCAGAGCACTCCGTGCATGACGGTGCACGGAGACGAGACGGGCCGGGGCAGACCTGCAAAAGAAAGAGAAAGAGGCATTAGATGGGCAAGCAAAGCAAAGGGGATTTACCTGAAACACGCCAACAAAAGCATTCATCCCGGGAAGAGCACTCCGTGCACGACGGTGCACGGAGACGAGACGGGCCGGGGCAGACCTGCAAAAGAAAGAGAAGGAGGCATCAGATGGGCAAGCAAAGCAATGGGGGCTTACCTGAAACATGCCAACAGCAGCATTCATACCGGGCAGAGCATTCCGTGCACGAAGGTGCACGGAGACGAGACGCGCCGGGGCAGACCTGCAAATGAAAGAGAAAGAGGCAATAGACGGGCAAGCAAAGCAAATGGGGCTTACCGGAAACACGCCAACAGCAGCATTCATACCGGGCAGAGCACTCCGTGCACGACGGTTCACGGAGACGAGACGGGCCTGGGCAGACCTGCAAAAGAAAGACAAAGAGGCATTAGATGGGCAAGCAAAGCAAGGGGGGCTTACCTGAAACACGCCAACAGCAGCATCCATACCGGGCAGAGCACTCCGTGCACGACGGCTCACGGAGACGAGACGGGCCGGGGCAGACCTGCAAAAGAAAGAGAACGAGGCATTAAATGGGCAAGCAAAGCAAAGGGGGCTTACCTGAAACATGCCAACAGCAGCATCCATACCGGGCAGAGCACTCCGTGCACGACGGTGCACGGAGACGAGACGGGCCGGGGCAGACCTGCAAAAGAAAGAGAAAGAGGTATTAGATGGGCAAGCAAAGCAAAGGGGGCTTACCTGAAACACGCCAACAGCAGCATTCATACCGGGCAGAGCATATACAGGAATATGTGGAAAAATTTGGGGGGAAAAATAAAAAATAATAAAAAATAAAAAATACCGGGCAGAGCAATCCGTGCCCGACGCTGCAGGTGGACGAGATGGGCCGGGGCAGACCTGCAAAAGAAAGAGAAAGAGGCATTAGATCGGCAAGCAAAGCAAAGGGGGCTTACCTGAAACACGCCAACAGCAGCATTCATACTGGGCAGAGCACTCCGTGCACGACGGTGCACGGAGACGAGACGGGCCGGGGCAGACCTGCAAAAGATAGAGAAAGAGGCATTAGATGGGCAAGCAAAGCAAAGGGGATTTACCTGAAACACGCCAACAACAGCATTCATACCGGGAAGAGCACTCCGTGCACGACGCTGCAGGTGGACGAGACGTGCCGGGGCAGACCTGCAAAAGAAAGTGAAAGAGGCATTAGATGGGCAAGCAAAGCAAAGGGGGCTTACCTGAAAAACGCCAACAGCAGCATTCATACCGGGCAGAGCACTCCATGCACGACGGTGCATGGAGACAAGACTGGCCGGGGCAGACCTGCAAAAGAAAGAGAAAGAGGCATTAGATGGGCAAGCAAAGCAAAGGGGGCAGGCCTGAAACACGCCAACAGCAGCATTCATACGGGGAAGAGCACTCCGTGCACGACGGTGCACAGAGACGAGATGAGACGGGCCGGGGCAAACCTGCAAAAGAAAGAGAAAGAGGCATTAGGTGGGCAAGCAAAGCAAAGGGGACTTACCTGAAACACACAAACAGCAGCATTCATACCGGGAAGAGCACTCTGTGCACGACGGTGCACGGAGACGAGACGGGCCGGGGCAGACCTGCAAAAGAAAGAGAAAGAGGCATCAGATGGGCAAGCAAAGCAATAGGGGCTTACCTGAAACATGCCAACAGCAGCATTCATACCGGGCAGAGCATTCCGTGCACGATGGTGCACGGAGACGAGACGGGTCGGGGACAGACCCGCAAACGAAAGAGAACGAGGCATTAAATGGGCAAGCAAAGCAAAGGGGGCTTACCTGAAACATGCCAACAGCAGCATCCATACCGGGCAGAGCACTCCGTGCACGACGGTGCACGGAGACGAGACGGGCCGGGGCAGACCTGCAAAAGAAAGAGAAAGAGGTATTAGATGGGCAAGGAAAGCAAAGGGGGCTTACCTGAAACACGCCAACAGCAGCATTCATACCGGGCAGAGCAATCCGTGCACGACGCTGCAGGTGGACGAGATGGGCCGGGGCAGACCTGCAAAAGAAAGAGAAAGAGGCATTAGATGGGCAAGCAAAGCAAAGGGGGCTTACCTGAAACACGCCAACAGCAGCATTCATACCGGGCAGAGCATATACAGGAATATGTGGAAAAATTTGGGGGGAAAAATAAAAAATAATAAAAAATAAAAAATACCGGGCAGAGCAATCCGTGCACGACGCTGCAGGTGGACGAGATGGGCCGGGGCAGACCTGCAAAAGAAAGAGAAAGAGGCATTAGATCGGCAAGCAAAGCAAAGGGGGCTTACCTGAAACACGCCAACAGCAGCATTCATACTGGGCAGAGCACTCCGTGCACGACGGTGCACGGAGACGAGACGGGCCGGGGCAGACCTGCAAAAGATAGAGAAAGAGGCATTAGATGGGCAAGCAAAGCAAAGGGGATTTACCTGAAACACGCCAACAACAGCATTCATACCGGGAAGAGCACTCCGTGCACGACGGTGCACGGAGACGAGACAGGCCGGGGAAGACCTGCAAAAGAAAGAGAAAGAGGCATTAGATGGGCAAGCAAAGCAAAGGGGGCTTACCTGAAAAACGCCAACAGCAGCATTCATACCGGGCAGAGCACTCCATGCACGACGGTGCACGGAGACAAGACTGGCCGGGGCAGACCTGCAAAAGAAAGAGAAAGAGGCATTAGATGGGCAAGCAAAGCAAAGGGGGCAGGCCTGAAACACGCCAACAGCAGCATTCATACGGGGAAGAGCACTCCGTGCACGACGGTGCACGGAGACGAGATGAGACGGGCCGGGGCAAACCTGCAAAAGAAAGAGAAAGAGGCATTAGGTGGGCAAGCAAAGCAAAGGGGACTTACCTGAAACACACAAACAGCAGCATTCATACCAGGAAGAGCACTCTGTGCACGACGGTGCACGGAGACGAGACGGGCCGGGGCAGACCTGCAAAAGAAAGAGAAAGAGGCATCAGATGGGCAAGCAAAGCAATAGGGGCTTACCTGAAACATGCCAACAGCAGCATTCATACCGGGCAGAGCACTCCATGCACGACGGTGCACGGAGACAAGACTGGCCGGGGCAGACCTGCAAAAGAAAGAGAAAGAGGCATTAGATGGGCAAGCAAAGCAAAGGGGGCAGGCCTGAAACACGCCAACAACAGCATTCATACCGGGAAGAGCACTCCGTGCACGACGGTGCACGGAGACGAGACAGGCCGGGGAAGACCTGCAAAAGAAAGAGAAAGAGGCATTAGATGGGCAAGCAAAGCAAAGGGGGCTTACCTGAAAAACGCCAACAGCAGCATTCATACCGGGCAGAGCACTCCATGCACGACGGTGCACGGAGACAAGACTGGCCGGGGCAGACCTGCAAAAGAAAGAGAAAGAGGCATTAGATGGGCAAGCAAAGCAAAGGGGGCAGGCCTGAAACACGCCAACAGCAGCATTCATACGGGGAAGAGCACTCCGTGCACGACGGTGCACGGAGACGAGATGAGACGGGCCGGGGCAAACCTGCAAAAGAAAGAGAAAGAGGCATTAGGTGGGCAAGCAAAGCAAAGGGGACTTACCTGAAACACACAAACAGCAGCATTCATACCAGGAAGAGCACTCTGTGCACGACGGTGCACGGAGACGAGACGGGCCGGGGCAGACTTGCAAAAGAAAGAGAAAGAGGCATCAGATGGGCAAGCAAAGCAATAGGGGCTTACCTGAAACATGCCAACAGCAGCATTCATACCGGGCAGAGCATTCCGTGCACGACGGTGCATGGAGACGAGACGGGTCGGGGACAGACCCGCAAAAGAAAGAGAACGAGGCATTAAATGGGCAAGCAAAGCAAAGGGGGCTTACCTGAAACATGCCAACAGCAGCATCCATACCGGGCAGAGCACTCCGTGCACGACGGTGCACGGAGACGAGACGGGCCGGGGCAGACCTGCAAAAGAAAGAGAAAGAGGTATTAGATGGGCAAGGAAAGCAAAGGGGGCTTACCTGAAACACGCCAACAGCAGCATTCATACCGGGAAGAGCACTCCGTGCACGACGGTGCACGGAGACGAGACGGGCCGGGGCAGACCTGCAAAAGATAGAGAAAGAGGCATTAGATGGGCAAGCAAAGCAAAGGGGATTTACCTGAAACACGCCAACAACAGCATTCATACCGGGAAGAGCACTCCGTGCACGACGGTGCACGGAGACGAGACAGGCCGGGCCAGAACTGCAAAAGAAAGAGAAAGAGGCATTAGATGGGCAAGCAAAGCAAAGGGGGATTACCTGAAACACACAAACAGCAGCATTCATACCGGGCAGAGCACCCCGTGCACGACGGTGCACGGAGACGAGACGGGCCGGGGCAGACCTGCAAAAGAAAGAGAAAGAGGCATTAGATGGGCAAGCAAAGCAAAGGGGACTTACCTGAAACACACAAACAGCAGCATTCATACCGGGAAGAGCACTCCGTGCACGACGGTGCACGGAGACAAGACGGGCCGGGGCAGTCCTGCAAAAGAAAGAGAAAGAGGCATCAGATGGGCAAGCAAAGCAATGGGGGCTTACCTGAAACATGCCAACAGCAGCATTCATACCGGGCAGAGCATTCCGTGCACGACGGTGCACGGAGACGAGACGGGCCAGGGCAGACCTGCAAAAGAAAGAGAAAGAGGCATTAGATGGGCAAGCAAAGCAAATGGGGCTTACCTGAAAAACGCCAACAGCAGCATTCATACCGGGCAGAGCACTCCATGGACGACGGTGCACGGAGACAAGACGGGCCGGGGCAGACCTGCAAAAGAAAGAGAAAGAGGCTTAGACGGACAAGCAAAGCAAAGGGGGCTTACCTGAAACATGCCAACAGCAGCATTCATACCGGGCAGAGCACTCCGTGTACGACGGTGCACGGAGACGAGACGTGCCGGGGCAGACCTGCAAATGAAAGAGAAAGAGGCAATAGACGGGCAAGCAAAGCAAAGGGGGCTTACCTGAAACACGCCAACAGCAGGATTTATACCGGGCGAAGCACTCCGTGAACGACGGTGCACGGAGATGAGACGGGCCGGGGCAGACCGGCAAAAGAAAGAGAAAGAGGTATTAGATGGGAAAGCAAAGCAAAGGGGGCTTACCTGAAACACGCCAACAGCAGCATTCATACCGGGCAGAGCACTCCGTGCACGACGGTGCACGGAGACGAGATGGGCCGGGGCAGACCTGCAAAAGAAAGAGAAAGAGGCAAAAGATGGGCAAGCAAAGCAAAGGGGGCTTACCTGAAACACGCCAACAGCAGCATTCATACCGAGCAGAGCACTCCGTGCACGACGGTGCACGGAGACGAGACGGGCCGGGGCAGACCTGCAAAAGAAAGAGAAAGAGGCATTAGATGGGCAAGCAAAGCAAAGGGGGCAGGCCTGAAACACGCCAACAGCAGCATTCATACGGAGAAGAGCACTCCGTGCACGACGGTGCACGGAGACGAGATGAGACGGGCCGGGGCAAACCTGCAAAAGAAAGAGAAAGAGGCATTAGGTGGGCAAGGAAAGCAAAGGGGGCTTGCCTGAAACACGCCAACAGCAGCATTCATACCGGGCAGAGCACTCTGTGCACGACGGTGCATGGAGATGAGACGGGCCGGGGCAGACCTGCAAAAGAAAGAGAAAGAGGCATTTGATGGGCAAGCAAAGCAAAGGGGGATTTCCTGAAACACGCCAACAGCAGCATTCATACCGGGCAGAGCACTCCATGCACGATGGTGCACGGAGACAAGACGGGCCGGGGCAGACCTGCAAAAGAAAGAGAAAGAGGCATTAGACAGGCAAGCAAAGCAAAGGGGGCTTGCCTGAAACACGCCAACAGCCGCATTCATACCGGGCAGAGCACTCCGTGCACGACGGTGCACGGAGATGAGGCGGGCCGGGGCAGACCTGCAAAAGAAAGAGGAAGAGGCATTAGACGGACAAGCAAAGCAAAGGGGGCTTACCTGAAACATGCCAACAGCAGCATTCATACCGGGCAGAGCACTCCGTGCACGACGGTGCACGGAGACGAGACAGGCCGGGGCAGACCTGCAAAAGAAAGAGAAAGAGGTATTAGATGGGCAAGCAAAGCAAAGGGGGCTTACCTGAAACACGCCAACAGCAGCATTCATACCGGGCAGAGCAATCCGTGCACGACGCTGCAGGTGGACGAGACGTGCCGGGGCAGACCTGCAAAAGAAAGTGAAAGAGGCATTAGATGGGCAAGCAAAGCAAAGGGGGCTTACCTGAAACACACAAACAGCAGCATTCATACCGGGCAGAGCACTCCGTCCACGACGGTGCACGGAGACGAGACGAGCCGGGGCAGACCTGCAAAATAAAGAGAAAGAGGCATTAGATGGGCAAGCAAAGCAAAGGGGACTTACCTGAAACACACAAACAGCAGCATTCATACCGGGAATAGCACTCCGTGCATGACGGTGCACGGAGACGAGACGGGCCGGGGCAGACCTGCAAAAGAAAGAGAAAGAGGCATCAGATGGGCAAGCAAAGCAATGGGGGCTTACCTGAAACATGCCAACAGCAGCATTCATACCGGGCAGAGCATTCCGTGCACGACGGTGCACGGAGACGAGACGGGTCGGGGACAGACCCGCAAAAGAAAGTGAAAGAGGCATTAGATAGGCAAGCAAAGCAAAGGGGGCTTACCTGAAACACGCCAACAGCAGCATTCATACCGAGCAGAGCACTCCGTGCACGACGGTGCACGGAGACGAGACGGGCCGGGGCAGACCTGCAAAAGAAAGAGAAAGAGGTATTAGATGGCCAAGCAAAGCAAAGGGGGCTTACCTGAAACACGCCAACAGCAGCATTCATACCTGGCAGAGCAATCCGTGCACGACGCTGCAGGTGGACAAGATGGGCCGGGGCAGAACTGCAAAAGAAAGAGAAAGAGGCATTAGAGGGGCAAGCAAAGCAAAGGGGGCTTACCTGAAACACGCCAACAGCAGCATTCATACCGGGCAGAGCACTCCGTGCACAATGGTGCACAGAGACGAGACGGGCCGGGGCAGACCTGCAAAAGAAAGAGAAAGAGGCATTAGATGGGCAAGCAAAGCAAAGGGGGCTTACCTGAAACATGCCAACAGCAGCATCCATACCGGGCAGAGCATTTCGTGCACGACGGTGCACGGAGACGAGATGTGCCGGGGCAGACTGGCAAAAAATAGAGAAAGAGGCAATAGACGGGCAAGCTAAGCAAAGGGGGCTTACCTGAAACACGCCAACAGCAGGATTCATACCGGGCAGAGCACTCCGTGCACGACGGTGCACGGAGACGAGACGGGCTGGGGCAGACCTGCAAAAGAAAGAGAAAGAGGTATTAGATGGGCAAGCATAGCAAAGGGGGCTTACCTGAAACAAGCCAACAGCAGCATTCATACCGGGCAGAGCAATCCGTGCACGATGCTGCAGGTGGACGAGACGGGCCGGGACAGACCTGCAAAAGAAAGAAAAAGAGGCATTAGATGGGCAAGCAAAGCAAAGGGGGCTTACCTGAAACACGCCAACAGCAGGATTCATACCGGGCAGAGCACTCCGTGCATGACGGTGCACGGAGACGAGACGGGCCGGGGCAGACCTGCAAAAGAAAGAGAAAGAGGCATTAGATGGGCAAGCAAAGCAAAGGGGATTTACCTGAAACACGCCAACAACAGCATTCATACCGGGAAGAACACTCCGTGCACGACGGTGCACGGAGACGAGACGGGCCGGGGCAGACCTGCAAAAGAAAGAGAAGGAGGAATCAGATGGGCAAGCAAAGCAATGGGGGCTTACCTGAAACATGCCAACAGCAGCATTCATACCGGGCAGAGCATTCCGTGCACGAAGGTGCACGGAGACGAGACGTGCCGGGGCAGACCTGCAAATGAAAGAGAAAGAGGCAATAGATGGGCAAGCAAAGCAAATGGGGCTTACCGGAAACACGCCAACAGCAGCATTCATACCGGGCAGAGCACTCCGTGCACGACGGTTCACGGAGACGAGACGGGCCGGGGCAGAACTGCAAAAGAAAGAGAAAGAGGCATTAGATGGGCAAGCAAAGCAAGGGGGGCTTACCTGAAACACGCCAACAGCAGCATCCATACCGGGCAGAGCACTCCGTGCACGACGGCTCACGGAGACGAGACGGGCCGGGGCAGACCTGCAAAAGAAAGAGAACGAGGCATTAAATGGGCAAGCAAAGCAAAGGGGGCTTACCTGAAACATGCCAACAGCAGCATCCATACCGGGCAGAGCACTCCGTGCACGACGGTGCACGGAGACGAGACGGGCCGGGGCAGACCTGCAAAAGAAAGAGAAAGAGGTATTAGATGGGCAAGCAAAGCAAAGGGGGCTTACCTGAAACACGCCAACAGCAGCATTCATACCGGGCAGAGCATATACAGGAATATGTGGAAAAATTTGGGGGGAAAAATAAAAAATAATAAAAAATAAAAAATACCCGGCAGAGCAATCCGTGCACGACGCTGCAGGTGGACGAGATGGGCCGGGGCAGACCTGCAAAAGAAAGAGAAAGAGGCATTAGATCGGCAAGCAAAGCAAAGGGGGCTTACCGGAAACACGCCAACAGCAGCATTCATACCGGGCAGAGCACTCCGTGCACGACGGTGCACGGAGACGAGACGGGCCGGGGCAGACCTGCAAAAGATAGAGAAAGAGGCATTAGATGGGCAAGCAAAGCAAAGGGGATTTACCTGAAACACGCCAACAGCAGCATTCATACCGGGCAGAGCACTCCTTGCACGACGGTGCACGGAGACAAGACGGGCCGGGGCAGACCTGCAAAAGAAAGAGAAAGAGGCATTAGATGGGCAAGCAAAGCAAAGGGGGCAGGCCTGAAACACGCCAACAGCAGCATTCATACGGGGAAGAGCACTCCGTGCACGACGGTGAACGGAGACGAGATGAGACGGGCCGGGGCAAACCTGCAAAAGAAAGAGAAAGAGGCATCAGATGGGCAAGCAAAGCAATGGGGGCTTTCCTGAAACATGCCAACAGCAGCATTCATACCGGGCAGAGCATTCCGTGCACGACGGTGCACGGAGACGAGACAGGTCGGGGACAGACCCGCAAAAGAAAGAGAACGAGGCATTAAATGGGCAAGCAAAGCAAAGGGGGCTTACCTGAAACATGCCAACAGCAGCATCCATGCCGGGCAGAGCACTCCGTGCACGACGGTGCACGGAGACGAGACGGGCCGGGGCAGACCTGCAAAAGAAAGAGAAAGAGGTATTAGATGGGCAAGGAAAGCAAAGGGGGCTTACCTGAAACACGCCAACAGCAGCATTCATACCGGGCAGAGCAATCCGTGCACGACGCTGCAGGTGGACGAGATGGGCCGGGGCAGACCTGCAAAAGAAAGAGAAAGAGGCATTAGATGGGCAAGCAAAGCAAAGGGGGCTTACCTGAAACACGCCAACAGCAGCATTCATACCGGGCAGAGCACTCCGTCCACGACGGTGCATGGAGACGAGACGGGCCGGGGCAGACCTGCAAAAGATAGAGAAAGAGGCATTAGATGGGCAAGCAAAGCAAAGGGGATTTACCTGAAACACGCCAACAACAGCATTCATACCGGGAAGAGCACTCCGTGCACGACGGTGCACGGAGACGAGACAGGCCGGGCCAGAACTGCAAAAGAAAGAGAAAGAGGCATTAGATGGGCAAGCAAAGCAAAGGGGGCTTACCTGAAACACACAAACAGCAGCATTCATACCGGGCAGAGCACTCCGTGCACGACGGTGCACGGAGACGAGACGGGCCGGGGCAGACCTGCAAAAGAAAGAGAAAGAGGCATTAGATGGGCAAGCAAAGCAAAGGGGACTTACCTGAAACACACAAACAGCAGCATTCATACCGGGAAGAGCACTCCGTGCACGACGGTGCACGGAGACAGGACGGGCCGGGGCAGTCCTGCAAAAGAAAGAGAAAGAGGCATCAGATGGGCAAGCAAAGCAATGGGGGCTTACCTGAAACATGCCAACAGCAGCATTTATACCGGGCAGAGCATTCCGTGCACGACGGTGCACGGAGACGAGACGGGCCGGGGCAGACTTGCAAAAGAAAGAGAAAGAGGCATTAGATGGGCAAGCAAAGCAAATGGGGCTTACCTGAAAAACGCCAACAGCAGCATTCATACCGGGCAGAGCACTCCATGCACGACGGTGCACGGAGACAAGACGGGCCGGGGCAGACCTGCAAAAGAAAGACAAAGAGGCTTAGACGGACAAGCAAAGCAAAGGGGGCTTACCTGAAACATGCCAACAGCAGCATTCATACCGGGCAGAGCACTCCGTGTACGACGGTGCACGGTGACGAGACGTGCCGGGGCAGACCTGCAAATGAAAGAGAAAGAGGCAATAGACGGGCAAGCAAAGCAAAGGGGGCTTACCTCAAACACGCCAACAGCAGGATTTATACCGGGCGAAGCACTCCGTGCACGACGGTGCACGGAGATGAGACGGGCCGGGGCAGACCGGCAAAAGAAAGAGAAAGAGGTATTAGATGGGAAAGCAAAGCAAAGGGGGCTTACCTGAAACACGCCAACAGCAGCATTCATACTGGGCAGAGCACTCCGTGCACGACGGTGCACGGAGACGAGATGGGCCGGGGCAGACCTGCAAGAGAAAGAGGCAAAAGATGGGCAAGCAAAGCAAAGGGGGCTTACCTGAAACATGCCAACAGCAGCATCCATGCCGGGCAGAGCACTCCGTGCACGACGGTGCACGGAGACGAGACGGGCCGGGGCAGACCTGCAAAAGAAAGAGAAAGAGGTATTAGATGGGCAAGGAAAGCAAAGGGGGCTTACCTGAAACACGCCAACAGCAGCATTCATACCGGGCAGAGCAATCCGTGCACGACGCTGCAGGTGGACGAGATGGGCCGGGGCAGACCTGCAAAAGAAAGAGAAAGAGGCATTAGATGGGCAAGCAAAGCAAAGGGGGCTTACCTGAAACACGCCAACAGCAGCATTCATACCGGGCAGAGCACTCCGTCCACGACGGTGCATGGAGACGAGACGGGCCGGGGCAGACCTGCAAAAGATAGAGAAAGAGGCATTAGATGGGCAAGCAAAGCAAAGGGGATTTACCTGAAACACGCCAACAACAGCATTCATACCGGGAAGAGCACTCCGTGCACGACGGTGCACGGAGACGAGACAGGCCGGGCCAGAACTGCAAAAGAAAGAGAAAGAGGCATTAGATGGGCAAGCAAAGCAAAGGGGGCTTACCTGAAACACACAAACAGCAGCATTCATACCGGGCAGAGCACTCCGTGCACGACGGTGCACGGAGACGAGACGGGCCGGGGCAGACCTGCAAAAGAAAGAGAAAGAGGCATTAGATGGGCAAGCAAAGCAAAGGGGACTTACCTGAAACACACAAACAGCAGCATTCATACCGGGAAGAGCACTCCGTGCACGACGGTGCACGGAGACAGGACGGGCCGGGGCAGTCCTGCAAAAGAAAGAGAAAGAGGCATCAGATGGGCAAGCAAAGCAATGGGGGCTTACCTGAAACATGCCAACAGCAGCATTTATACCGGGCAGAGCATTCCGTGCACGACGGTGCACGGAGACGAGACGGGCCGGGGCAGACTTGCAAAAGAAAGAGAAAGAGGCATTAGATGGGCAAGCAAAGCAAATGGGGCTTACCTGAAAAACGCCAACAGCAGCATTCATACCGGGCAGAGCACTCCATGCACGACGGTGCACGGAGACAAGACGGGCCGGGGCAGACCTGCAAAAGAAAGACAAAGAGGCTTAGACGGACAAGCAAAGCAAAGGGGGCTTACCTGAAACATGCCAACAGCAGCATTCATACCGGGCAGAGCACTCCGTGTACGACGGTGCACGGTGACGAGACGTGCCGGGGCAGACCTGCAAATGAAAGAGAAAGAGGCAATAGACGGGCAAGCAAAGCAAAGGGGGCTTACCTCAAACACGCCAACAGCAGGATTTATACCGGGCGAAGCACTCCGTGCACGACGGTGCACGGAGATGAGACGGGCCGGGGCAGACCGGCAAAAGAAAGAGAAAGAGGTATTAGATGGGAAAGCAAAGCAAAGGGGGCTTACCTGAAACACGCCAACAGCAGCATTCATACTGGGCAGAGCACTCCGTGCACGACGGTGCACGGAGACGAGATGGGCCGGGGCAGACCTGCAAGAGAAAGAGGCAAAAGATGGGCAAGCAAAGCAAAGGGGGCTTACCTGAAACACGCCAACAGCAGCATCCATACCGGGCAGAGCACTCCGTGCACGACGGTTCACGGAGACAAGACGGGCCGGGGCAGACCTGCAAAAGAAAGAGAAAGAGGCATCAGATGGGCAAGCAAAGCAATGGGGGCTTACCTGAAACATGCCAACAGCAGCATTCATACCAGGCAGAGCATTCCGTGCACGACGGTGCACGGAGACGAGACGGGCCGGGGCAGACCTGCAAAAGAAAGAGAAAGAGGCATTAGATGGGCAAGCAAAGCAAATGGGGCTTACCTGAAAAACGCCAACAGCAGCATTCATACCGGGCAGAGCACTCCGTGCACGACGGTTCACGGAGACGAGACGGGCCGGGGCAGACCTGCAAAAGAAAGACAAAGAGGCATTAGATGGGCAAGCAAAGCAAGGGGGGCTTACCTGAAACACGCCAACAGCAGCATCCATACCGGGCAGAGCACTCCGTGCACGACGGCTCACGGAGACGAGACGGGCCGGGGCAGACCTGCAAAAGAAAGAGAACGAGGCATTAAATGGGCAAGCAAAGCAAAGGGGGCTTACCTGAAACATGCCAACAGCAGCATCCATACCGGGCAGAGCACTCCGTGCACGACGGTGCACGGAGACGAGACGGGCCGGGGCAGACCTGCAAAAGAAAGAGAAAGAGGTATTAGATGGGCAAGCAAAGCAAAGGGGGCTTACCTGAAACACGCCAACAGCAGCATTCATACCGGGCAGAGCATATACAGGAATATGTGGAAAAATTTGGGGGGAAAAATAAAAAATAATAAAAAATAAAAAATACCGGGCAGAGCAATCCGTGCACGACGCTGCAGGTGGACGAGATGGGCCGGGGCAGACCTGCAAAAGAAAGAGAAAGAGGCATTAGATCGGCAAGCAAAGCAAAGGGGGCTTACCTGAAACACGCCAACAGCAGCATTCATACTGGGCAGAGCACTCCGTGCACGACGGTGCACGGAGACGAGACGGGCCGGGGCAGACCTGCAAAAGATAGAGAAAGAGGCATTAGATGGGCAAGCAAAGCAAAGGGGATTTACCTGAAACACGCCAACAACAGCATTCATACCGGGAAGAGCACTCAGTGCACGACGCTGCAGGTGGACGAGACGTGCCGGGGCAGACCTGCAAAAGAAAGTGAAAGAGGCATTAGATGGGCAAGCAAAGCAAAGGGGGCTTACCTGAAAAACGCCAACAGCAGCATTCATACCGGGCAGAGCACTCCATGCACGACGGTGCACGGAGACAAGACTGGCCGGGGCAGACCTGCAAAAGAAAGAGAAAGAGGCATTAGATGGGCAAGCAAAGCAAAGGGGGCAGGCCTGAAACACGCCAACAGCAGCATTCATACGGGGAAGAGCACTCCGTGCACGACGGTGCACGGAGACGAGATGAGACGGGCCGGGGCAAACCTGCAAAAGAAAGAGAAAGAGGCATTAGGTGGGCAAGCAAAGCAAAGGGGACTTACCTGAAACACACAAACAGCAGCATTCATACCGGGAAGAGCACTCTGTGCACGACGGTGCACGGAGACGAGACGGGCCGGGGCAGACCTGCAAAAGAAAGAGAAAGAGGCATCAGATGGGCAAGCAAAGCAATAGGGGCTTACCTGAAACATGCCAACAGCAGCTTTCATACCGGGCAGAGCATTCCGTGCACGACGGTGCACGGAGACGAGACGGGTCGGGGACAGACCCGCAAAAGAAAGAGAACGAGGCATTAAATGGGCAAGCAAAGCAAAGGGGGCTTACCTGAAACATGCCAACAGCAGCATCCATACCGGGCAGAGCACTCCGTGCACGACGGTGCACGGAGACGAGACGGGCCGGGGCAGACCTGCAAAAGAAAGAGAAAGAGGTATTAGATGGGCAAGGAAAGCAAAGGGGGCTTACCTGAAACACGCCAACAGCAGCATTCATACCGGGCAGAGCAATCCGTGCACGACGCTGCAGGTGGACGATATGGGCCGGGGCAGACCTGCAAAAGAAAGAGAAAGAGGCATTAGATGGGCAAGCAAAGCAAAGGGGGCTTACCTGAAACACGCCAACAGCAGCATTCATATCGGGCAGAGCACTCCGTCCACGACGGTGCACGGAGACGAGACGGGCCGGGGCAGACCTGCAAAAGATAGAGAAAGAGGCATTAGATGGGCAAGCAAAGCAAAGGGGATTTACCTGAAACACGCCAACAACAGCATTCATACCGGGAAGAGCACTCCGTGCACGACGGTGCACGGAGACGAGACAGGCCGGGCCAGAACTGCAAAAGAAAGAGAAAGAGGCATTAGAAGGGCAAGCAAAGCAAAGGGGACTTACCTGAAACACACAAACAGCAGCATTCATACCGGGAAGAGCACTCCGTGCACGACGGTGCACGGAGACAAGACGGGCCGGGGCAGTCCTGCAAAAGAAGGAGAAAGAGGCATCAGATGGGCAAGCAAAGCAATGGGGGCTTACCTGAAACATGCCAACAGCAGCATTCATACCGGGCAGAGCATTCCGTGCACGACGGTGCACGGAGACGAGACGGGCCGGGGCAGACCTGCAAAAGAAAGAGAAAGAGGCATTAGATGGGCAAGCAAAGCAAATGGGGCTTACCTGAAAAACGCCAACAGCAGCATTCATACCGGGCAGAGCACTCCATGGACGACGGTGCACGGAGACAAGACGGGCCGGGGCAGACCTGCAAAAGAAAGAGAAAGAGGCTTAGACGGACAAGCAAAGCAAAGGGGGCTTACCTGAAACATGCCAACAGCAGCATTCATACCGGGCAGAGCACTCCGTGCACGACGGTGCACGGAGACGAGACGTGCCGGGGCAGACCTGCAAATGAAAGAGAAAGAGGCAATAGACGGGCAAGCAAAGCAAAGGGGGCTTACCTGAAACACACCAACAGCAGCATTCATACCGGGCAGAGCACTCCGTGCACGACGGTGCACGGAGACGAGATGGGCCGGGGCAGACCTGCAAAAGAAAGAGAAAGAGGCAAAAGATGGGCAAGCAAAGCAAAGGGGGCTTACCTGAAACACGCCAACAGCAGCATTCATACCGAGCAGAGCACTCCGTGCACGACGGTGCACGGAGACGAGACGGGCCGGGGCAGACCTGCAAAAGAAAGAGAAAGAGGCATTACATGGGCAAGCAAAGCAAAGGGGGCAGGCCTGAAACACGCCAACAGCAGCATTCATACGGGGAAGAGCACTCCGTGCACGACGGTGCACGGAGACGAGATGAGACGGGCCGGGGCAAACCTGCAAAAGAAAGAGAAAGAGGCATTAGGTGGGCAAGGAAAGCAAAGGGGGCTTGCCTGAAACACGCCAACAGCAGCATTCATACCGGGCAGAGCACTCCGTGCACGACGGTGCATGGAGATGAGACGGGCCGGGGCAGACCTGCAAAAGAAAGAGAAAGAGGCATTTGATGGGCAAGCAAAGCAAAGGGGGATTTCCTGAAACACGCCAACAGCAGCATTCATACCGGGCAGAGCACTCCGTGCACGATGGTGCACGGAGACAAGACGGGCCGGGGCAGACCTGCAAAAGAAAGAGAAAGAGGCATTAGACAGGCAAGCAAAGCAAAGGGGGCTTGCCTGAAACACGCCAACAGCCGCATTCATACCGGGCAGAGCACTCCGTGCACGACGGTGCACGGAGATGAGGCGGGCCGGGGCAGACCTGCAAAAGAAAGAGGAAGAGGCATTAGACGGACAAGCAAAGCAAAGGGGGCTTACCTGAAACATGCCAACAGCAGCATTCATACCGGGCAGAGCACTCCGTGCACGATGGTGCACGGAGACGAGACAGGCCGGGGCAGACCTGCAAAAGAAAGAGAAAGAGGTATTAGATGGGCAAGCAAAGCAAAGGGGGCTTACCTGAAACACGCCAACAGCAGCATTCATACCGGGCAGAGCAATCCGTGCACGACGCTGCAGGTGGACGAGACGTGCCGGGGCAGACCTGCAAAAGAAAGTGAAAGAGGCATTAGATGGGCAAGCAAAGCAAAGGGGGCTTACCTGAAACACACAAACAGCAGCATTCATACCGGGCAGAGCACTCCGTGCACGACGGTGCACGGAGACGAGACGGGCCGGGGCAGACCTGCAAAATAAAGAGAAAGAGGCATTAGATGGGCAAGCAAAGCAAAGGGGACTTACCTGAAACACACAAACAGCAGCATTCATACCGGGAAGAGCACTCGGTGCACGACGGTGCACGGAGACGAGACGGGCCGGGGCAGACCTGCAAAAGAAAGAGAAAGAGGCATCAGATGGGCAAGCAAAGCAATGGGGGCTTACCTGAAACATGCCAACAGCAGCATTCATACCGGGCAGAGCATTCCGTGCACGACGGTGCACGGAGACGAGACGGGTCGGGGACAGACCCGCAAAAGAAAGTGAAAGAGGCATTAGATAGGCAAGCAAAGCAAAGGGGGCTTACCTGAAACACGCCAACAGCAGCATTCATACCGAGCAGAGCACTCCGTGCACGACGGTGCACGGAGACGAGACGGGCCGGGGCAGACCTGCAAAAGAAAGAGAAAGAGGTATTAGATGGCCAAGCAAAGCAAAGGGGGCTTACCTGAAACACGCCAACAGCAGCATTCATACCTGGCAGAGCAATCCGTGCACGACGCTGCAGGTGGACAAGATGGGCCGGGGCAGAACTGCAAAAGAAAGAGAAAGAGGCATTAGAGGGGCAAGCAAAGCAAAGGGGGCTTACCTGAAACACGCCAACAGCAGCATTCATACCGGGCAGAGCACTCCGTGCACAATGGTGCACGGAGACGAGACGGGCCGGGGCAGACCTGCAAAAGAAAGAGAAAGAGGCATTAGATGGGCAAGCAAAGCAAAGGGGGCTTACCTGAAACATGCCAACAGCAGCATCCATACCGGGCAGAGCATTCCGTGCACGACGGTGCACGGAGACGAGATGTGCCGGGGCAGACTGGCAAAAGAAAGAGAAAGAGGCAATAGATGGGCAAGCTAAGCAAAGGGGGCTTACCTGAAACACGCCAACAGCAGGATTCATACCGGGCAGAGCACTCCGTGCACGACGGTGCACGGAGACTAGACGGGCTGGGGCAGACCTGCAAAAGAAAGAGAAAGAGGTATTAGATGGGCAAGCATAGCAAAGGGGGCTTACCTGAAACAAGCCAACAGCAGCATTCATACCGGGCAGAGCAATCCGTGCACGATGCTGCAGGTGGACGAGACGGGCCGGGACAGACCTGCAAAAGAAAGAAAAAGAGGCATTAGATGGGCAAGCAAAGCAAAGGGGGCTTACCTGAAACACGCCAACAGCAGGATTCATACCGGGCAGAGCACTCCGTGCATGACGGTGCACGGAGACGAGACGGGCCGGGGCAGACCTGCAAAAGAAAGAGAAAGAGGCATTAGATGGGCAAGCAAAGCAAAGGGGATTTACCTGAAACACGCCAACAACAGCATTCATACCGGGAAGAACACTCCGTGCACGACGGTGCACGGAGACGAGACGGGCCGGGGCAGACCTGCAAAAGAAAGAGAAGGAGGCATCAGATGGGCAAGCAAAGCAATGGGGGCTTACCTGAAACATGCCAACAGCAGCATTCATACCGGGCAGAGCATTCCGTGCACGAAGGTGCACGGAGACGAGACGTGCCGGGGCAGACCTGCAAATGAAAGAGAAAGAGGCAATGAACGGCAAAGCAAAGCAAATGGGGCTTACCGGAAACACGCCAACAGCAGCATTCATACCGGGCAGAGCACTCCGTGCACGACGGTTCACGGAGACGAGACGGGCCGGGGCAGACGTGCAAAAGAAAGAGAAAGAGGCATTAGATGGGCAAGCAAAGCAAGGGGGGCTTACCTGAAACACGCCAACAGCAGCATCCATACCGGGCAGAGCACTCCGTGCACGACGGCTCACGGAGACGAGACGGGCCGGGGCAGACCTGCAAAAGAAAGAGAACGAGGCATTAAATGGGCAAGCAGAGCAAAGGGGGCTTACCTGAAACATGCCAACAGCAGCATCCATACCGGGCAGAGCACTCCGTGCACGACGGTGCACGGAGACGAGACGGGCCGGGGCAGACCTGCAAAAGAAAGAGAAAGAGGTATTAGATGGGCAAGCAAAGCAAAGGGGGCTTACCTGAAACACGCCAACAGCAGCATTCATACCGGGCAGAGCATATACAGGAATATGTGGAAAAATTTGGGGGGAAAAATAAAAAATAATAAAAAATAAAAAATACCGGGCAGAGCAATCCGTGCACGACGCTGCAGGTGGACGAGATGGGCCGGGGCAGACCTGCAAAAGAAAGAGAAAGAGGCATTAGATCGGCAAGCAAAGCAAAGGGGGCTTACCTGAAACACGCCAACAGCAGCATTCATACCGGGCAGAGCACTCCGTGCACGACGGTGCACAGAGACGAGACGGGCCGGGGCAGACCTGCAAAAGATAGAGAAAGAGGCATTAGATGGGCAAGCAAAGCAAAGGGGATTTACCTGAAACACGCCAACAGCAGCATTCATACCGGGCAGAGCACTCCTTGCACGACGGTGCACGGAGACAAGACGGGCCGGGGCAGACCTGCAAAAGAAAGAGAAAGAGGCATTAGATGGGCAAGCAAAGCAAAGGGGGCAGGCCTGAAACACGCCAACAGCAGCATTCATACGGGGAAGAGCACTCCGTGCACGACGGTGAACGGAGACGAGATGAGACGGGCCGGGGCAAACCTGCAAAAGAAAGAGAAAGAGGCATTAGGTGGGCAAGCAAAGCAAAGGGGACTTACCTGAAACACACAAACAGCAGCATTCATACCGGGAAGAGCACTCCGTGCACGACGGTGCACGGAGACGAGACGGGCCGGGGCAGACCTGCAAAAGAAAGAGAAAGAGGCATCAGATGGGCAAGCAAAGCAATGGGGGCTTTCCTGAAACATGCCAACAGCAGCATTCATACCGGGCAGAGCATTCCGTGCACGACGGTGCACGGAGACAAGACGGGTCGGGGACAGACCCGCAAAAGAAAGAGAACGAGGCATTAAATGGGCAAGCAAAGCAAAGGGGGCTTACCTGAAACATGCCAACAGCAGCATCCATGCCGGGCAGAGCACTCCGTGCACGACGGTGCACGGAGACGAGACGGGCCGGGGCAGACCTGCAAAAGAAAGAGAAAGAGGTATTAGATGGGCAAGGAAAGCAAAGGGGGCTTACCTGAAACACGCCAACAGCAGCATTCATACCGGGCAGAGCAATCCGTGCACGACGCTGCAGGTGGACGAGATGGGCCGGGGCAGACCTGCAAAAGAAAGAGAAAGAGGCATTAGATGGGCAAGCAAAGCAAAGGGGGCTTACCTGAAACACGCCAACAGCAGCATTCATACCGGGCAGAGCACTCCGTCCACGACGGTGCACGGAGACGAGACGGGCCGGGGCAGACCTGCAAAAGATAGAGAAAGAGGCATTAGATGGGCAAGCAAAGCAAAGGGGATTTACCTGAAACACGCCAACAACAGCATTCATACCGGGAAGAGCACTCCGTGCACGACGGTGCACGGAGACGAGACAGGCCGGGCCAGAACTGCAAAAGAAAGAGAAAGAGGCATTAGATGGGCAAGCAAAGCAAAGGGGGCTTACCTGAAACACACAAACAGCAGCATTCATACCGGGCAGAGCACTCCGTGCACGACGGTGCACGGAGACGAGACGGGCCGGGGCAGACCTGCAAAAGAAAGAGAAAGAGGCATTAGATGGGCAAGCAAAGCAAAGGGGACTTACCTGAAACACACAAACAGCAGCATTCATACCGGGAAGAGCACTCCGTGCACGACGGTGCACGGAGAAAAGACGGGCCGGGGCAGTCCTGCAAAAGAAAGAGAAAGAGGCATCAGATGGGCAAGCAAAGCAATGGGGGCTTACCTGAAACATGCCAACAGCAGCATTTATACCGGGCAGAGCATTCCGTGCACGACGGTGCACGGAGACGAGACGGGCCGGGGCAGACTTGCAAAAGAAAGAGAAAGAGGCATTAGATGGGCAAGCAAAGCAAATGGGGCTTACCTGAAAAACGCCAACAGCAGCATTCATACCGGGCAGAGCACTCCATGCACGACGGTGCACGGAGACAAGACGGGCCGGGGCAGACCTGCAAAAGAAAGAGAAAGAGGCTTAGACGGACAAGCAAAGCAAAGGGGGCTTACCTGAAACATGCCAACAGCAGCATTCATACCGGGCAGAGCACTCCGTGTACGACGGTGCACGGAGACGAGACGTGCCGTGGCAGACCTGCAAATGAAAGAGAAAGAGGCAATAGACGGGCAAGGAAAGCAAAGGGGGCTTACCTCAAACACGCCAACAGCAGGATTTATACCGGGCGAAGCACTCCGTGCACGACGGTGCACGGAGATGAGACGGGCCGGGGCAGACCGGCAAAAGAAAGAGAAAGAGGTATTAGATGGGAAAGCAAAGCAAAGGGGCTTACCTGAAACACGCCAACAGCAGCATTCATACCGGGCAGAGCACTCCGTGCACGACGGTGCACGGAGACGAGATGGGCCGGGGCAGACCTGCAAGAGAAAGAGGCAAAAGATGGGCAAGCAAAGCAAAGGGGGCTTACCTGAAACACGCCAACAGCAGCATCCATACCGGGCAGAGCACTCCGTGCACGACGGTTCACGGAGACAAGACGGGCCGGGGCAGACCTGCAAAAGAAAGAGAAAGAGGCATCAGATGGGCAAGCAAAGCAATGGGGGCTTACCTGAAACATGCCAACAGCAGCATTCATACCAGGCAGAGCATTCCGTGCACGACGGTGCACGGAGACGAGACGGGCCGGGGCAGACCTGCAAAAGAAAGAGAAAGAGGCATTAGATGGGCAAGCAAAGCAAATGGGGCTTACCTGAAAAACGCCAACAGCAGCATTCATACCGGGCAGAGCACTCCATGCACGACGGTGCACGGAGACAAGACGGGCCGGGGCAGACCTGCAAAAGAAAGAGAAAGAGGCTTAGACGGATAAGCAAAGCAAAGGGGGCTTACCTGAAACATGCCAACGGCAGCATTCATACTGGGCAGAGCACTCCGTGTACGATGGTGCACGGAGACGAGACGTGCCGGGGCAGACCTGCAAAAGAAAGAGAAAAAGGCATCAGATGGGCAAGCAAAGCAATGGGGGCTTTCCTGAAACATGCCAACAGCAGCATTCATACCGGGCAGAGCATTCCGTGCACGACGGTGCACGGAGACGAGACGGGTCGGGGACAGACCCGCAAAAGAAAGAGAACGAGGCATTAAATGGGCAAGCAAAGCAAAGGGGGCTTACCTGAAACATGCCAACAGCAGCATCCATGCCGGGCAGAGCACTCCGTGCACGACGGTGCACGGAGACGAGACGGGCCGGGGCAGACCTGCAAAAGAAAGAGAAAGAGGTATTAGATGGGCAAGGAAAGCAAAGGGGGCTTACCTGAAACACGCCAACAGCAGCATTCATACCGGGCAGAGCAATCCGTGCACGACGCTGCAGGTGGACGAGATGGGCCGGGGCAGACCTGCAAAAGAAAGAGAAAGAGGCATTAGATGGGCAAGCAAAGCAAAGGGGGCTTACCTGAAACACGCCAACAGCAGCATTCATACCGGGCAGAGCACTCCGTCCACGACGGTGCACGGAGACGAGACGGGCCGGGGCAGACCTGCAAAAGATAGAGAAAGAGGCATTAGATGGGCAAGCAAAGCAAAGGGGATTTACCTGAAACACGCCAACAACAGCATTCATACCGGGAAGAGCACTCCGTGCACGACGGTGCACGGAGACGAGACAGGCCGGGCCAGAACTGCAAAAGAAAGAGAAAGAGGCATTAGATGGGCAAGCAAAGCAAAGGGGGCTTACCTGAAACACACAAACAGCAGCATTCATACCGGGCAGAGCACTCCGTGCACGACGGTGCACGGAGACGAGACGGGCCGGGGCAGACCTGCAAAAGAAAGAGAAAGAGGCATTAGATGGGCAAGCAAAGCAAAGGGGACTTACCTGAAACACACAAACAGCAGCATTCATACCGGGAAGAGCACTCCGTGCACGACGGTGCACGGAGACAAGACGGGCCGGGGCAGTCCTGCAAAAGAAAGAGAAAGAGGCATCAGATGGGCAAGCAAAGCAATGGGGGCTTACCTGAAACATGCCAACAGCAGCATTTATACCGGGCAGAGCATTCCGTGCACGACGGTGCACGGAGACGAGACGGGCCGGGGCAGACTTGCAAAAGAAAGAGAAAGAGGCATTAGATGGGCAAGCAAAGCAAATGGGGCTTACCTGAAAAACGCCAACAGCAGCATTCATACCGGGCAGAGCACTCCATGCACGACGGTGCACGGAGACAAGACGGGCCGGGCCAGACCTGCAAAAGAAAGACAAAGAGGCTTAGACGGACAAGCAAAGCAAAGGGGGCTTACCTGAAACATGCCAACAGCAGCATTCATACCGGGCAGAGCACTCCGTGTACGACGGTGCACGGAGACGAGACGTGCCGTGGCAGACCTGCAAATGAAAGAGAAAGAGGCAATAGACGGGCAAGCAAAGCAAAGGGGGCTTACCTCAAACACGCCAACAGCAGGATTTATACCGGGCGAAGCACTCCGTGCACGGCGGTGCACGGAGATGAGACGGGCCGGGGCAGACCGGCAAAAGAAAGAGAAAGAGGTATTAGATGGGAAAGCAAAGCAAAGGGGGCTTACCTGAAACACGCCAACAGCAGCATTCATACTGGGCAGAGCACTCCGTGCACGACGGTGCACGGAGACGAGATGGGCCGGGGCAGACCTGCAAGAGAAAGAGGCAAAAGATGGGCAAGCAAAGCAAAGGGGGCTTACCTGAAACACGCCAACATCAGCATCCATACCGGGCAGAGCACTCCGTGCACGACGGTTCACGGAGACAAGACGGGCCGGGGCAGACCTGCAAAAGAAAGAGAAAGAGGCATCAGATGGGCAAGCAAAGCAATGGGGGCTTACCTGAAACATGCCAACAGCAGCATTCATACCAGGCAGAGCATTCCGTGCACGACGGTGCACGGAGACGAGACGGGCCGGGGCAGACCTGCAAAAGAAAGAGAAAGAGGCATTAGATGGGCAAGCAAAGCAAATGGGGCTTACCTGAAAAACGCCAACAGCAGCATTCATACCGGGCAGAGCACTCCGTGCACGACGGTTCACGGAGACGAGACGGGCCGGGGCAGACCTGCAAAAGAAAGACAAAGAGGCATTAGATGGGCAAGCAAAGCAAGGGGGGCTTACCTGAAACACGCCAACAGCAGCATCCATACCGGGCAGAGCACTCCGTGCACGACGGCTCACGGAGACGAGACGGGCCGGGGCAGACCTGCAAAAGAAAGAGAACGAGGCATTAAATGGGCAAGCAAAGCAAAGGGGGCTTACCTGAAACATGCCAACAGCAGCATCCATACCGGGCAGAGCACTCCGTGCACGACGGTGCACGGAGACGAGACGGGCCGGGGCAGACCTGCAAAAGAAAGAGAAAGAGGTATTAGATGGGCAAGCAAAGCAAAGGGGGCTTACCTGAAACACGCCAACAGCAGCATTCATACCGGGCAGAGCATATACAGGAATATGTGGAAAAATTTTGGGGGAAAAATAAAAAATAATAAAAAATAAAAAATACCGGGCAGAGCAATCCGTGCACGACGCTGCAGGTGGACAAGACGGGCCGGGGCAGACCTGCAAAAGATAGAGAAAGAGGCATTAGATGGGCAAGCAAAGCAAAGGGGATTTACCTGAAACACGCCAACAACAGCATTCATACCGGGAAAAGCACTCCGTGCACGACGCTGCAGGTGGACGAGACGTGCCGGGGCAGACCTGCAAAAGAAAGTGAAAGAGGCATTAGATGGGCAAGCAAAGCAAAGGGGGCTTACCTGAAAAACGCCAACAGCAGCATTCATACCGGGCAGAGCACTCCATGCACGACGGTGCACGGAGACAAGACTGGCCGGGGCAGACCTGCAAAAGAAAGAGAAAGAGGCATTAGATGGGCAAGCAAAGCAAAGGGGGCAGGCCTGAAACACGCCAACAGCAGCATTCATACGGGGAAGAGCACTCCGTGCACGACGGTGCACGGAGACGAGATGAGACGGGCCGGGGCAAACCTGCAAAAGAAAGAGAAAGAGGCATTAGGTGGGCAAGCAAAGCAAAGGGGACTTACCTGAAACACACAAACAGCAGCATTCATACCGGGAAGAGCACTCTGTGCACGACGGTGCACGGAGACGAGACGGGCCGGGGCAGACCTGCAAAAGAAAGAGAAAGAGGCATCAGATGGGCAAGCAAAGCAATAGGGGCTTACCTGAAACATGCCAACAGCAGCTTTCATACCGGGCAGAGCATTCCGTGCACGACGGTGCACGGAGACGAGACGGGTCGGGGACAGACCCGCAAAAGAAAGAGAACGAGGCATTAAATGGGCAAGCAAAGCAAAGGGGGCTTACCTGAAACATGCCAACAGCAGCATCCATACCGGGCAGAGCACTCCGTGCACGACGGTGCACGGAGACGAGACGGGCCGGGGCAGACCTGCAAAAGAAAGAGAAAGAGGTATTAGATGGGCAAGCAAAGCAAAGGGGGCTTACCTGAAACACGCCAACAGCAGCATTCATACCGGGCAGAGCATATACAGGAATATGTGGAAAAATTTGGGGGGAAAAATAAAAAATAATAAAAAATAAAAAATACCGGGCAGAGCAATCCGTGCACGACGCTGCAGGTGGACGAGATGGGCCGGGGCAGACCTGCAAAAGAAAGAGAAAGAGGCATTAGATCGGCAAGCAAAGTAAAGGGGGCTTACCTGAAACACGCCAACAGCAGCTTTCATACCGGGCAGAGCACTCCGTGCACGACGGTGCACGGAGACGAGACGGGCCGGGGCAGACCTGCAAAAGATAGAGAAAGAGGCATTAGATGGGCAAGCAAAGCAAAGGGGATTTACCTGAAACACGCCAACAGCAGCATTCATACCGGGCAGAGCACTCCTTGCACGACGGTGCACGGAGACAAGACGGGCCGGGGCAGACCTGCAAAAGAAAGAGAAAGAGGCATTAGATGGGCAAGCAAAGCAAAGGGGGCAGGCCTGAAACACGCCAACAGCAGCATTCATACGGGGAAGAGCACTCCGTGCACGACGGTGAACCGAGATGAGACGGGCCGGGGCAAACCTGCAAAAGAAAGAGAAAGAGGCATTAGGTGGGCAAGCAAAGCAAAGGGGACTTACCTGAAACACACAAACAGCAGCATTCATACCGGGAAGAGCACTCCGTGCACGACGGTGCACGGAGACGAGACGGGCCGGGGCAGACCTGCAAAAGAAAGAGAAAGAGGCATCAGATGGGCAAGCAAAGCAATGGGGGCTTTCCTGAAACATGCCAACAGCAGCATTCATACCGGGCAGAGCACTCCGTGCATGACGGTGCACGGAGACGAGACGGGCCGGGGCAGACCTGCAAAAGAAAGAGAAAGAGGCAATAGATGGGCAAGCAAAGCAAAGGGGATTTACCTGAAACACGCCAACAACAGCATTCATACCGGGAAGAACACTCCGTGCACGACGGTGCACGGAGACGAGACGGGCCGGGGCAGACCTGCAAAAGAAAGAGAAGGAGGCATCAGATGGGCAAGCAAAGCAATGGGGGCTTACCTGAAACATGCCAACAGAGGCATTCATACCGGGCAGAGCATTCCGTGCACGAAGGTGCACGGAGACGAGACGTGCCGGGGCAGACCTGCAAATGAAAGAGAAAGAGGCAATGAACGGCAAAGCAAAGCAAATGGGGCTTACCGGAAACACGCCAACAGCAGCATTCATACCGGGCAGAGCACTCCGTGCACGACGGTTCACGGAGACGAGACGGGCCGGGGCAGACGTGCAAAAGAAAGAGAAAGAGGCATTAGATGGGCAAGCAAAGCAAGGGGGGCTTACCTGAAACACGCCAACAGCAGCATCCATACCGGGCAGAGCACTCCGTGCACGACGGCTCACGGAGACGAGACGGGCCGGGGCAGACCTGCAAAAGAAAGAGAACGAGGCATTAAATGGGCAAGCAAAGCAAAGGGGGCTTACCTGAAACATGCCAACAGCAGCATCCATACCGGGCAGAGCACTCCGTGCACGACGGTGCACGGAGACGAGACGGGCCGGGGCAGACCTGCAAAAGAAAGAGAAAGAGGTATTAGATGGGCAAGCAAAGCAAAGGGGGCTTACCTGAAACACGCCAACAGCAGCATTCATACCGGGCAGAGCATATACAGGAATATGTGGAAAAATTTGGGGGGAAAAATAAAAAATAATAAAAAATAAAAAATACCGGGCAGAGCAATCCGTGCACGACGCTGCAGGTGGACGAGATGGGCCGGGGCAGACCTGCAAAAGAAAGAGAAAGAGGCATTAGATCGGCAAGCAAAGTAAAGGGGGCTTACCTGAAACACGCCAACAGCAGCATTCATACCGGGCAGAGCACTCCGTGCACGACGGTGCACGGAGACGAGACGGGCCGGGGCAGACCTGCAAAAGATAGAGAAAGAGGCATTAGATGGGCAAGCAAAGCAAAGGGGATTTACCTGAAACACGCCAACAGCAGCATTCATACCGGGCAGAGCACTCCTTGCACGACGGTGCACGGAGACAAGACGGGCCGGGGCAGACCTGCAAAAGAAAGAGAAAGAGGCATTAGATGGGCAAGCAAAGCAAAGGGGGCAGGCCTGAAACACGCCAACAGCAGCATTCATACGGGGAAGAGCACTCCGTGCACGACGGTGAACCGAGATGAGACGGGCCGGGGCAAACCTGCAAAAGAAAGAGAAAGAGGCATTAGGTGGGCAAGCAAAGCAAAGGGGACTTACCTGAAACACACAAACAGCAGCATTCATACCGGGAAGAGCACTCCGTGCACGACGGTGCACGGAGACGAGACGGGCCGGGGCAGACCTGCAAAAGAAAGAGAAAGAGGCATCAGATGGGCAAGCAAAGCAATGGGGGCTTTCCTGAAACATGCCAACAGCAGCATTCATACCGGGCAGAGCATTCCGTGCACGACGGTGCACGGAGACAAGACGGGTCGGGGACAGACCCGCAAAAGAAAGAGAACGAGGCATTAAATGGGCAAGCAAAGCAAAGGGGGCTTACCTGAAACATGCCAACAGCAGCATCCATGCCGGGCAGAGCACTCCGTGCACGACGGTGCACGGAGACGAGACGGGCCGGGGCAGACCTGCAAAAGAAAGAGAAAGAGGTATTAGATGGGCAAGGAAAGCAAAGGGGGCTTACCTGAAACACGCCAACAGCAGCATTCATACCGGGCAGAGCAATCCGTGCACGACGCTGCAGGTGGACGAGATGGGCCGGGGCAGACCTGCAAAAGAAAGAGAAAGAGGCATTAGATGGGCAAGCAAAGCAAAGGGGGCTTACCTGAAACACGCCAACAGCAGCATTCATACCGGGCAGAGCACTCCGTCCACGACGGTGCACGGAGACGAGACGGGCCGGGGCAGACCTGCAAAAGATAGAGAAAGAGGCATTAGATGGGCAAGCAAAGCAAAGGGGATTTACCTGAAACACGCCAACAACAGCATTCATACCGGGAAGAGCACTCCGTGCACGACGGTGCACGGAGAAAAGACGGGCCGGGGCAGTCCTGCAAAAGAAAGAGAAAGAGGCATCAGATGGGCAAGCAAAGCAAATGGGGCTTACCTGAAAAACGCCAACAGCAGCATTCATACCGGGCAGAGCACTCCATGCACGACGGTGCACGGAGACAAGACGGGCCGGGCCAGAACTGCAAAAGAAAGAGAAAGAGGCATTAGATGGGCAAGCAAAGCAAAGGGGGCTTACCTGAAACACACAAACAGCAGCATTCATACCGGGCAGAGCACTCCGTGCACGACGGTGCACGGAGACGAGACGGGCCGGGGCAGACCTGCAAAAGAAAGAGAAAGAGGCATTAGATGGGCAAGCAAAGCAAAGGGGACTTACCTGAAACACACAAACAGCAGCATTCATACCAGGCAGAGCATTCCGTGCACGACGGTGCACGGAGACGAGACGGGCCGGGGCAGACCTGCAAAAGAAAGAGAAAGAGGCATTAGATGGGCAAGCAAAGCAAATGGGGCTTACCTGAAAAACGCCAACAGCAGCATTCATACCGGGCAGAGCACTCCATGCACGACGGTGCACGGAGACAAGACGGGCCGGGCCAGACCTGCAAAAGAAAGACAAAGAGGCTTAGACGGACAAGCAAAGCAAAGGGGGCTTACCTGAAACATGCCAACAGCAGCATTCATACCGGGCAGAGCACTCCGTGTACGACGGTGCACGGAGACGAGACGTGCCGGGGCAGACCTGCAAATGAAAGAGAAAGAGGCAATAGACGGGCAAGCAAAGCAAAGGGGGCTTACCTCAAACACGCCAACAGCAGGATTTATACCGGGCGAAGCACTCCGTGCACGGCGGTGCACGGAGATGAGACGGGCCGGGGCAGACCGGCAAAAGAAAGAGAAAGAGGTATTAGATGGGAAAGCAAAGCAAAGGGGGCTTACCTGAAACACGCCAACAGCAGCATTCATACTGGGCAGAGCACTCCGTGCACGACGGTGCACGGAGACGAGATGGGCCGGGGCAGACCTGCAAGAGAAAGAGGCAAAAGATGGGCAAGCAAAGCAAAGGGGGCTTACCTGAAACACGCCAACATCAGCATCCATACCGGGCAGAGCACTCCGTGCACGACGGTTCACGGAGACAAGACGGGCCGGGGCAGACCTGCAAAAGAAAGAGAAAGAGGCATCAGATGGGCAAGCAAAGCAATGGGGGCTTACCTGAAACATGCCAACAGCAGCATTCATACCAGGCAGAGCATTCCGTGCACGACGGTGCACGGAGACGAGACGGGCCGGGGCAGACCTGCAAAAGAAAGAGAAAGAGGCATTAGATGGGCAAGCAAAGCAAATGGGGCTTACCTGAAAAACGCCAACAGCAGCATTCATACCGGGCAGAGCACTCCGTGCACGACGGTTCACGGAGACGAGACGGGCCGGGGCAGACCTGCAAAAGAAAGACAAAGAGGCATTAGATGGGCAAGCAAAGCAAGGGGGGCTTACCTGAAACACGCCAACAGCAGCATCCATACCGGGCAGAGCACTCCGTGCACGACGGCTCACGGAGACGAGACGGGCCGGGGCAGACCTGCAAAAGAAAGAGAACGAGGCATTAAATGGGCAAGCAAAGCAAAGGGGGCTTACCTGAAACATGCCAACAGCAGCATCCATACCGGGCAGAGCACTCCGTGCACGACGGTGCACGGAGACGAGACGGGCCGGGGCAGACCTGCAAAAGAAAGAGAAAGAGGTATTAGATGGGCAAGCAAAGCAAAGGGGGCTTACCTGAAACACGCCAACAGCAGCATTCATACCGGGCAGAGCATATACAGGAATATGTGGAAAAATTTTGGGGGAAAAATAAAAAATAATAAAAAATAAAAAATACCGGGCAGAGCAATCCGTGCACGACGCTGCAGGTGGACAAGACGGGCCGGGGCAGACCTGCAAAAGATAGAGAAAGAGGCATTAGATGGGCAAGCAAAGCAAAGGGGATTTACCTGAAACACGCCAACAACAGCATTCATACCGGGAAAAGCACTCCGTGCACGACGCTGCAGGTGGACGAGACGTGCCGGGGCAGACCTGCAAAAGAAAGTGAAAGAGGCATTAGATGGGCAAGCAAAGCAAAGGGGGCTTACCTGAAAAACGCCAACAGCAGCATTCATACCGGGCAGAGCACTCCATGCACGACGGTGCACGGAGACAAGACTGGCCGGGGCAGACCTGCAAAAGAAAGAGAAAGAGGCATTAGATGGGCAAGCAAAGCAAAGGGGGCAGGCCTGAAACACGCCAACAGCAGCATTCATACGGGGAAGAGCACTCCGTGCACGACGGTGCACGGAGACGAGATGAGACGGGCCGGGGCAAACCTGCAAAAGAAAGAGAAAGAGGCATTAGGTGGGCAAGCAAAGCAAAGGGGACTTACCTGAAACACACAAACAGCAGCATTCATACCGGGAAGAGCACTCTGTGCACGACGGTGCACGGAGACGAGACGGGCCGGGGCAGACCTGCAAAAGAAAGAGAAAGAGGCATCAGATGGGCAAGCAAAGCAATAGGGGCTTACCTGAAACATGCCAACAGCAGCTTTCATACCGGGCAGAGCATTCCGTGCACGACGGTGCACGGAGACGAGACGGGTCGGGGACAGACCCGCAAAAGAAAGAGAACGAGGCATTAAATGGGCAAGCAAAGCAAAGGGGGCTTACCTGAAACATGCCAACAGCAGCATCCATACCGGGCAGAGCACTCCGTGCACGACGGTGCACGGAGACGAGACGGGCCGGGGCAGACCTGCAAAAGAAAGAGAAAGAGGTATTAGATGGGCAAGCAAAGCAAAGGGGGCTTACCTGAAACACGCCAACAGCAGCATTCATACCGGGCAGAGCATATACAGGAATATGTGGAAAAATTTGGGGGGAAAAATAAAAAATAATAAAAAATAAAAAATACCGGGCAGAGCAATCCGTGCACGACGCTGCAGGTGGACGAGATGGGCCGGGGCAGACCTGCAAAAGAAAGAGAAAGAGGCATTAGATCGGCAAGCAAAGTAAAGGGGGCTTACCTGAAACACGCCAACAGCAGCTTTCATACCGGGCAGAGCACTCCGTGCACGACGGTGCACGGAGACGAGACGGGCCGGGGCAGACCTGCAAAAGATAGAGAAAGAGGCATTAGATGGGCAAGCAAAGCAAAGGGGATTTACCTGAAACACGCCAACAGCAGCATTCATACCGGGCAGAGCACTCCTTGCACGACGGTGCACGGAGACAAGACGGGCCGGGGCAGACCTGCAAAAGAAAGAGAAAGAGGCATTAGATGGGCAAGCAAAGCAAAGGGGGCAGGCCTGAAACACGCCAACAGCAGCATTCATACGGGGAAGAGCACTCCGTGCACGACGGTGAACCGAGATGAGACGGGCCGGGGCAAACCTGCAAAAGAAAGAGAAAGAGGCATTAGGTGGGCAAGCAAAGCAAAGGGGACTTACCTGAAACACACAAACAGCAGCATTCATACCGGGAAGAGCACTCCGTGCACGACGGTGCACGGAGACGAGACGGGCCGGGGCAGACCTGCAAAAGAAAGAGAAAGAGGCATCAGATGGGCAAGCAAAGCAATGGGGGCTTTCCTGAAACATGCCAACAGCAGCATTCATACCGGGCAGAGCACTCCGTGCATGACGGTGCACGGAGACGAGACGGGCCGGGGCAGACCTGCAAAAGAAAGAGAAAGAGGCAATAGATGGGCAAGCAAAGCAAAGGGGATTTACCTGAAACACGCCAACAACAGCATTCATACCGGGAAGAACACTCCGTGCACGACGGTGCACGGAGACGAGACGGGCCGGGGCAGACCTGCAAAAGAAAGAGAAGGAGGCATCAGATGGGCAAGCAAAGCAATGGGGGCTTACCTGAAACATGCCAACAGAGGCATTCATACCGGGCAGAGCATTCCGTGCACGAAGGTGCACGGAGACGAGACGTGCCGGGGCAGACCTGCAAATGAAAGAGAAAGAGGCAATGAACGGCAAAGCAAAGCAAATGGGGCTTACCGGAAACACGCCAACAGCAGCATTCATACCGGGCAGAGCACTCCGTGCACGACGGTTCACGGAGACGAGACGGGCCGGGGCAGACGTGCAAAAGAAAGAGAAAGAGGCATTAGATGGGCAAGCAAAGCAAGGGGGGCTTACCTGAAACACGCCAACAGCAGCATCCATACCGGGCAGAGCACTCCGTGCACGACGGCTCACGGAGACGAGACGGGCCGGGGCAGACCTGCAAAAGAAAGAGAACGAGGCATTAAATGGGCAAGCAAAGCAAAGGGGGCTTACCTGAAACATGCCAACAGCAGCATCCATACCGGGCAGAGCACTCCGTGCACGACGGTGCACGGAGACGAGACGGGCCGGGGCAGACCTGCAAAAGAAAGAGAAAGAGGTATTAGATGGGCAAGCAAAGCAAAGGGGGCTTACCTGAAACACGCCAACAGCAGCATTCATACCGGGCAGAGCATATACAGGAATATGTGGAAAAATTTGGGGGGAAAAATAAAAAATAATAAAAAATAAAAAATACCGGGCAGAGCAATCCGTGCACGACGCTGCAGGTGGACGAGATGGGCCGGGGCAGACCTGCAAAAGAAAGAGAAAGAGGCATTAGATCGGCAAGCAAAGTAAAGGGGGCTTACCTGAAACACGCCAACAGCAGCATTCATACCGGGCAGAGCACTCCGTGCACGACGGTGCACGGAGACGAGACGGGCCGGGGCAGACCTGCAAAAGATAGAGAAAGAGGCATTAGATGGGCAAGCAAAGCAAAGGGGATTTACCTGAAACACGCCAACAGCAGCATTCATACCGGGCAGAGCACTCCTTGCACGACGGTGCACGGAGACAAGACGGGCCGGGGCAGACCTGCAAAAGAAAGAGAAAGAGGCATTAGATGGGCAAGCAAAGCAAAGGGGGCAGGCCTGAAACACGCCAACAGCAGCATTCATACGGGGAAGAGCACTCCGTGCACGACGGTGAACCGAGATGAGACGGGCCGGGGCAAACCTGCAAAAGAAAGAGAAAGAGGCATTAGGTGGGCAAGCAAAGCAAAGGGGACTTACCTGAAACACACAAACAGCAGCATTCATACCGGGAAGAGCACTCCGTGCACGACGGTGCACGGAGACGAGACGGGCCGGGGCAGACCTGCAAAAGAAAGAGAAAGAGGCATCAGATGGGCAAGCAAAGCAATGGGGGCTTTCCTGAAACATGCCAACAGCAGCATTCATACCGGGCAGAGCATTCCGTGCACGACGGTGCACGGAGACAAGACGGGTCGGGGACAGACCCGCAAAAGAAAGAGAACGAGGCATTAAATGGGCAAGCAAAGCAAAGGGGGCTTACCTGAAACATGCCAACAGCAGCATCCATGCCGGGCAGAGCACTCCGTGCACGACGGTGCACGGAGACGAGACGGGCCGGGGCAGACCTGCAAAAGAAAGAGAAAGAGGTATTAGATGGGCAAGGAAAGCAAAGGGGGCTTACCTGAAACACGCCAACAGCAGCATTCATACCGGGCAGAGCAATCCGTGCACGACGCTGCAGGTGGACGAGATGGGCCGGGGCAGACCTGCAAAAGAAAGAGAAAGAGGCATTAGATGGGCAAGCAAAGCAAAGGGGGCTTACCTGAAACACGCCAACAGCAGCATTCATACCGGGCAGAGCACTCCGTCCACGACGGTGCACGGAGACGAGACGGGCCGGGGCAGACCTGCAAAAGATAGAGAAAGAGGCATTAGATGGGCAAGCAAAGCAAAGGGGATTTACCTGAAACACGCCAACAACAGCATTCATACCGGGAAGAGCACTCCGTGCACGACGGTGCACGGAGAAAAGACGGGCCGGGGCAGTCCTGCAAAAGAAAGAGAAAGAGGCATCAGATGGGCAAGCAAAGCAAATGGGGCTTACCTGAAAAACGCCAACAGCAGCATTCATACCGGGCAGAGCACTCCATGCACGACGGTGCACGGAGACAAGACGGGCCGGGCCAGAACTGCAAAAGAAAGAGAAAGAGGCATTAGATGGGCAAGCAAAGCAAAGGGGGCTTACCTGAAACACACAAACAGCAGCATTCATACCGGGCAGAGCACTCCGTGCACGACGGTGCACGGAGACGAGACGGGCCGGGGCAGACCTGCAAAAGAAAGAGAAAGAGGCATTAGATGGGCAAGCAAAGCAAAGGGGACTTACCTGAAACACACAAACAGCAGCATTCATACCGGGAAGAGCACTCCGTGCACGACGGTGCACGGAGAAAAGACGGGCCGGGGCAGTCCTGCAAAAGAAAGAGAAAGAGGCATCAGATGGGCAAGCAAAGCAATGGGGGCTTACCTGAAACATGCCAACAGCAGCATTTATACCAAGCAGAGCATTCCGTGCACGACGGTGCACGGAGACGAGACGGGCCGGGGCAGACTTGCAAAAGAAAGAGAAAGAGGCATTAGATGGGCAAGCAAAGCAAATGGGGCTTACCTGAAAAACGCCAACAGCAGCATTCATACCGGGCAGAGCACTCCATGCACGACGGTGCACGGAGACAAGACGGGCCGGGGCAGACCTGCAAAAGAAAGAGAAAGAGGCTTAGACGGACAAGCAAAGCAAAGGGGGCTTACCTGAAACATGCCAACAGCAGCATTCATACCGGGCAGAGCACTCCGTGTACGACGGTGCACGGAGACGAGACGTGCCGGGGCAGACCTGCAAATGAAAGAGAAAGAGGCAATAGACGGGCAAGGAAAGCAAAGGGGGCTTACCTCAAACACGCCAACAGCAGGATTTATACCGGGCGAAGCACTCCGTGCACGACGGTGCACGGAGATGAGACGGGCCGGGGCAGACCGGCAAAAGAAAGAGAAAGAGGTATTAGATGGGAAAGCAAAGCAAAGGGGGCTTACCTGAAACACGCCAACAGCAGCATTCATACCGGGCAGAGCACTCCGTGCACGACGGTGCACGGAGACGAGATGGGCCGGGGCAGACCTGCAAGAGAAAGAGGCAAAAGATGGGCAAGCAAAGCAAAGGGGGCTTACCTGAAACACGCCAACAGCAGCATCCATACCGGGCAGAGCACTCCGTGCACGACGGTTCACGGAGACAAGACGGGCCGGGGCAGACCTGCAAAAGAAAGAGAAAGAGGCATCAGATGGGCAAGCAAAGCAATGGGGGCTTACCTGAAACATGCCAACAGCAGCATTCATACCAGGCAGAGCATTCCGTGCACGACGGTGCACGGAGACGAGACGGGCCGGGGCAGACCTGCAAAAGAAAGAGAAAGAGGCATTAGATGGGCAAGCAAAGCAAATGGGGCTTACCTGAAAAACGCCAACAGCAGCATTCATACCGGGCAGAGCACTCCATGCACGACGGTGCACGGAGACAAGACGGGCCGGGGCAGACCTGCAAAAGAAAGAGAAAGAGGCTTAGACGGATAAGCAAAGCAAAGGGGGCTTACCTGAAACATGCGAACGGCAGCATTCATACCGGGCAGAGCACTCCGTGTACGATGGTGCACGGAGACGAGACGTGCCGGGGCAGACCTGCAAAAGAAAGAGAAAGAGGCATCAGATGGGCAAGCAAAGCAATGGGGGCTTTCCTGAAACATGCCAACAGCAGCATTCATACCGGGCAGAGCATTCCGTGCACGACGGTGCACGGAGACGAGACGGGTCGGGGACAGACCCGCAAAAGAAAGAGAACGAGGCATTAAATGGGCAAGCAAAGCAAAGGGGGCTTACCTGAAACATGCCAACAGCAGCATCCATGCCGGGCAGAGCACTCCGTGCACGACGGTGCACGGAGACGAGACGGGCCGGGGCAGACCTGCAAAAGAAAGAGAAAGAGGTATTAGATGGGCAAGGAAAGCAAAGGGGGCTTACCTGAAACACGCCAACAGCAGCATTCATACCGGGCAGAGCAATCCGTGCACGACGCTGCAGGTGGACGAGATGGGCCGGGGCAGACCTGCAAAAGAAAGAGAAAGAGGCATTAGATGGGCAAGCAAAGCAAAGGGGGCTTACCTGAAACACGCCAACAGCAGCATTCATACCGGGCAGAGCACTCCGTCCACGACGGTGCACGGAGACGAGACGGGCCGGGGCAGACCTGCAAAAGATAAAGAAAGAGGCATTAGATGGGCAAGCAAAGCAAAGGGGATTTACCTGAAACACGCCAACAACAGCATTCATACCGGGAAGAGCACTCTGTGCACGACGGTGCACGGAGACGAGACAGGCCGGGCCAGAACTGCAAAAGAAAGAGAAAGAGGCATTAGATGGGCAAGCAAAGCAAAGGGGGCTTACCTGAAACACACAAACAGCAGCATTCATACCGGGCAGAGCACTCCGTGCACGACGGTGCACGGAGACGAGACGGGCCGGGGCAGACCTGCAAAAGAAAGAGAAAGAGGCATTAGATGGGCAAGCAAAGCAAAGGGGACTTACCTGAAACACACAAACAGCAGCATTCATACCGGGAAGAGCACTCCGTGCACGACGGTGCACGGAGACAAGACGGGCCGGGGCAGTCCTGCAAAAGAAAGAGAAAGAGGCATCAGATGGGCAAGCAAAGCAATGGGGGCTTACCTGAAACATGCCAACAGCAGCATTTATACCGGGCAGAGCATTCCGTGCACGACGGTGCACGGAGACGAGACGGGCCGGGGCAGACTTGCAAAAGAAAGAGAAAGAGGCATTAGATGGGCAAGCAAAGCAAATGGGGCTTACCTGAAAAACGCCAACAGCAGCATTCATACCGGGCAGAGCACTCCATGCACGACGGTGCACGGAGACAAGACGGGCCGGGGCAGACCTGCAAAAGAAAGACAAAGAGGCTTAGACGGACAAGCAAAGCAAAGGGGGCTTACCTGAAACATGCCAACAGCAGCATTCATACCGGGCAGAGCACTCCGTGTACGACGGTGCACGGAGACGAGACGTGCCGGGGCAGACCTGCAAATGAAAGAGAAAGAGGCAATAGACGGGCAAGCAAAGCAAAGGGGGCTTACCTCAAACACGCCAACAGCAGGATTTATACCGGGCGAAGCACTCCGTGCACGACGGTGCACGGAGATGAGACGGGCCGGGGCAGACCGGCAAAAGAAAGAGAAAGAGGTATTAGATGGGAAAGCAAAGCAAAGGGGGCTTACCTGAAACACGCCAACAGCAGCATTCATACTGGGCAGAGCACTCCGTGCACGACGGTGCACGGAGACGAGATGGGCCGGGGCAGACCTGCAAGAGAAAGAGGCAAAAGATGGGCAAGCAAAGCAAAGGGGGCTTACCTGAAACACGCCAACAGCAGCATCCATACCGGGCAGAGCACTCCGTGCACGACGGTTCACGGAGACAAGACGGGCCGGGGCAGACCTGCAAAAGAAAGAGAAAGAGGCATCAGATGGGCAAGCAAAGCAATGGGGGCTTACCTGAAACATGCCAACAGCAGCATTCATACCAGGCAGAGCATTCCGTGCACGACGGTGCACGGAGACGAGACGGGCCGGGGCAGACCTGCAAAAGAAAGACAAAGAGGCATTAGATGGGCAAGCAAAGCAAGGGGGGCTTACCTGAAACACGCCAACAGCAGCATCCATACCGGGCAGAGCACTCCGTGCACGACGGCTCACGGAGACGAGACGGGCCGGGGCAGACCTGCAAAAGAAAGAGAACGAGGCATTAAATGGGCAAGCAAAGCAAAGGGGGCTTACCTGAAACATGCCAACAGCAGCATCCATACCGGGCAGAGCACTCCGTGCACGACGGTGCACGGAGACGAGACGGGCCGGGGCAGACCTGCAAAAGAAAGAGAAAGAGGTATTAGATGGGCAAGCAAAGCAAAGGGGGCTTACCTGAAACACGCCAACAGCAGCATTCATACCGGGCAGAGCATATACAGGAATATGTGGAAAAATTTAGGGGGAAAAATAAAAAATAATAAAAAATAAAAAATACCGGGCAGAGCAATCCGTGCACGACGCTGCAGGTGGACGAGATGGGCCGGGGCAGACCTGCAAAAGAAAGAGAAAGAGGCATTAGATCGGCAAGCAAAGCAAAGGGGGCTTACCTGAAACACGCCAACAGCAGCATTCATACTGGGCAGAGCACTCCGTGCACGACGGTGCACGGAGACGAGACGGGCCGGGGCAGACCTGCAAAAGATAGAGAAAGAGGCATTAGATGGGCAAGCAAAGCAAAGGGGATTTACCTGAAACACGCCAACAACAGCATTCATACCGGGAAGAGCACTCCGTGCACGACGCTGCAGGTGGACGAGACGTGCCGGGGCAGACCTGCAAAAGAAAGTGAAAGAGGCATTAGATGGGCAAGCAAAGCAAAGTGGGCTTACCTGAAAAACGCCAACAGCAGCATTCATACCGGGCAGAGCACTCCATGCACGACGGTGCACGGAGACAAGACTGGCCGGGGCAGACCTGCAAAAGAAAGAGAAAGAGGCATTAGATGGGCAAGCAAAGCAAAGGGGGCAGGCCTGAAACACGCCAACAGCAGCATTCATACGGGGAAGAGCACTCCGTGCACGACGGTGCACGGAGACGAGATGAGACGGGCCGGGGCAAACCTGCAAAAGAAAGAGAAAGAGGCATTAGGTGGGCAAGCAAAGCAAAGGGGACTTACCTGAAACACACAAACAGCAGCATTCATACCGGGAAGAGCACTCTGTGCACGACGGTGCACGGAGACGAGACGGGCCGGGGCAGACCTGCAAAAGAAAGAGAAAGAGGCATCAGATGGGCAAGCAAAGCAATAGGGGCTTACCTGAAACATGCCAACAGCAGCATTCATACCGGGCAGAGCATTCCGTGCACGACGGTGCACGGAGACGAGACGGGTCGGGGACAGACCCGCAAAAGAAAGAGAACGAGGCATTAAATGGGCAAGCAAAGCAAAGGGGGCTTACCTGAAACATGCCAACAGCAGCATCCATACCGGGCAGAGCACTCCGTGCACGACGGCGCACGGAGACGAGACGGGCCGGGGCAGACCTGCAAAAGAAAGAGAAAGAGGTATTAGATGGGCAAGGAAAGCAAAGGGGGCTTACCTGAAACACGCCAACAGCAGCATTCATACCGGGCAGAGCAATCCGTGCACGACGCTGCAGGTGGACGAGATGGGCCGGGGCAGACCTGCAAAAGAAAGAGAAAGAGGCATTAGATGGGCAAGCAAAGCAAAGGGGGCTTACCTGAAACACGCCAACAGCAGCATTCATACCGGGCAGAGCACTCCGTCCACGACGGTGCACGGAGACGAGACGGGCCGGGGCAGACCTGCAAAAGATAGAGAAAGAGGCATTAGATGGGCAAGCAAAGCAAAGGGGATTTACCTGAAACACGCCAACAACAGCATTCATACCGGGAAGAGCACTCCGTGCACGACGGTGCACGGAGACGAGACAGGCCGGGCCAGAACTGCAAAAGAAAGAGAAAGAGGCATTAGATGGGCAAGCAAAGCAAAGGGGGCTTACCTGAAACACACAAACAGCAGCATTCATACCGGGCAGAGCACTCCGTGCACGACGGTGCACGGAGACGAGACGGGCCGGGGCAGACCTGCAAAAGAAAGAGAAAGAGGCATTAGATGGGCAAGCAAAGCAAAGGGGACTTACCTGAAACACACAAACAGCAGCATTCATACCGGGAAGAGCACTCCGTGCACGACGGTGCACGGAGACAAGACGGGCCGGGGCAGTCCTGCAAAAGAAAGAGAAAGAGGCATCAGATGGGCAAGCAAAGCAATGGGGGCTTACCTGAAACATGCCAACAGCAGCATTCATACCGGGCAGAGCATTCCGTGCACGACGGTGCACGGAGACGAGACGGGCCGGGGCAGACCTGCAAAAGAAAGAGAAAGAGGCATTAGATGGGCAAGCAAAGCAAATGGGGCTTACCTGAAAAACGCCAACAGCAGCATTCATACCGGGCAGAGCACTCCATGGACGACGGTGCACGGAGACAAGACGGGCCGGGGCAGACCTGCAAAAGAAAGAGAAAGAGGCTTAGACGGACAAGCAAAGCAAAGGGGGCTTACCTGAAACATGCCAACAGCAGCATTCATACCGGGCAGAGCACTCCGTGTACGACGGTGCACGGAGACGAGACGTGCCGGGGCAGACCTGCAAATGAAAGAGAAAGAGGCAATAGACGGGCAAGCAAAGCAAAGGGGGCTTACCTGAAACACGCCAACAGCAGGATTTATACCGGGCGAAGCACTCCGTGAACGACGGTGCACGGAGATGAGACGGGCCGGGGCAGACCGGCAAAAGAAAGAGAAAGAGGTATTAGATGGGAAAGCAAAGCAAAGGGGGCTTACCTGAAACACACCAACAGCAGCATTCATACCGGGCAGAGCACTCCGTGCACGACGGTGCACGGAGACGAGATGGGCCGGGGCAGACCTGCAAAAGAAAGAGAAAGAGGCAAAAGATGGGCAAGCAAAGCAAAGGGGGCTTACCTGAAACACGCCAACAGCAGCATTCATACCGAGCTGAGCACTCCGTGCACGACGGTGCACGGAGACGAGACGGGCCGGGGCAGACCTGCAAAAGAAAGAGAAAGAGGCATTAGATGGGCAAGCAAAGCAAAGGGGGCAGGCCTGAAACACGCCAACAGCAGCATTCATACGGGGAAGAGCACTCCGTGCACGACGGTGCACGGAGACGAGATGAGACGGGCCGGGGCAAACCTGCAAAAGAAAGAGAAAGAGGCATTAGGTGGGCAAGGAAAGCAAAGGGGGCTTGCCTGAAACACGCCAACAGCAGCATTCATACCGGGCAGAGCACTCCGTGCACGACGGTGCATGGAGATGAGACGGGCCGGGGCAGACCTGCAAAAGAAAGAGAAAGAGGCATTTGATGGGCAAGCAAAGCAAAGGGGGATTTCCTGAAACACGCCAACAGCAGCATTCATACCGGGCAGAGCACTCCGTGCACGATGGTGCACGGAGACAAGACGGGCCGGGGCAGACCTGCAAAAGAAAGAGAAAGAGGCATTAGACAGGCAAGCAATGCAAAGGGGGCTTGCCTGACACACGCCAACAGCCGCATTCATACCGGGCAGAGCACTCCGTGCACGACGGTGCACGGAGATGAGGCGGGCCGGGGCAGACCTGCAAAAGAAAGAGGAAGAGGCATTAGACGGACAAGCAAAGCAAAGGGGGCTTACCTGAAACATGCCAACAGCAGCATTCATACCGGGCAGAGCACTCCGTGCACGACGGTGCACGGAGACGAGACAGGCCGGGGCAGACTTGCAAAAGAAAGAGAAAGAGGTATTAGATGGGCAAGCAAAGCAAAGGGGGCTTACCTGAAACACGCCAACAGCAGCATTCATACCGGGCAGAGCAATCGTGCACGACGCTGCAGGTGGACGAGACGTGCCGGGGCAGACCTGCAAAAGAAAGTGAAAGAGGCATTAGATGGGCAAGCAAAGCAAAGGGGGCTTACCTGAAACACACAAACAGCAGCATTCATACCGGGCAGAGCACTCCGTGCACGACGGTGCACGGAGACGAGACGGGCCGGGGCAGACCTGCAAAATAAAGAGAAAGAGGCATTAGATGGGCAAGCAAAGCAAAGGGGACTTACCTGAAACACACAAACAGCAGCATTCATACCGGGAAGAGCACTCCGTGCACGACGGTGCACGGAGACGAGACGGGCCGGGGCAGACCTGCAAAAGAAAGAGAAAGAGGCATCAGATGGGCAAGCAAATCAATGGGGGCTTACCTGAAACATGCCAACAGCAGCATTCATACCGGGCAGAGCATTCCGTGCACGACGGTGCACGGAGACGAGACGGGTCGGGGACAGACCCGCAAAAGAAAGTGAAAGAGGCATTAGATAGGCAAGCAAAGCAAAGGGGGCTTACCTGAAACACGCCAACAGCAGCATTCATACCGAGCAGAGCACTCCGTGCACGACGGTGCACGGAGACGAGACGGGCCGGGGCAGACCTGCAAAAGAAAGAGAAAGAGGTATTAGATGGCCAAGCAAAGCAAAGGGGGCTTACCTGAAACACGCCAACAGCAGCATTCATACCTGGCAGAGCAATCCGTGCACGACGCTGCAGGTGGACAAGATGGGCCGGGGCAGAACTGCAAAAGAAAGAGAAAGAGGCATTAGAGGGGCAAGCAAAGCAAAGGGGGCTTACCTGAAACACGCCAACAGCAGCATTCATACCGGGCAGAGCACTCCGTGCACAATGGTGCACGGAGACGAGACGGGCCGGGGCAGACCTGCAAAAGAAAGAGAAAGAGGCATTAGATGGGCAAGCAAAGCAAAGGGGGCTTACCTGAAACATGCCAACAGCAGCATCCATACCGGGCAGAGCATTCCGTGCACGACGGTGCACGGAGACGAGATGTGCCGGGGCAGACTGGCAAAAGAAAGAGAAAGAGGCAATAGACGGGCAAGCTAAGCAAAGGGGGCTTACCTGAAACACGCCAACAGCAGGATTCATACCGGGCAGAGCACTCCGTGCAAGACGGTGCACGGAGACGAGACGGGCTGGGGCAGACCTGCAAAAGAAAGAGAAAGAGGTATTAGATGGGCAAGCATAGCAAAGGGGGCTTACCTGAAACAAGCCAACAGCAGCATTCATACCGGGCAGAGCAATCCGTGCACGATGCTGCAGGTGGACGAGACGGGCCGGGACAGACCTGCAAAAGAAAGAAAAAGAGGCATTAGATGGGCAAGCAAAGCAAAGGGGGCTTACCTGAAACACGCCAACAGCAGGATTCATACCGGGCAGAGCACTCCGTGCATGACGGTGCACGGAGACGAGACGGGCCGCGGCAGACCTGCAAAAGAAAGAGAAAGATGCATTAGATGGGCAAGCAAAGCAAAGGGGATTTACCTGAAACACGCCAACAACAGCATTCATACCGGGAAGAACACTCCGTGCACGACGGTGCACGGAGACGAGACGGGCCGGGGCAGACCTGCAAAAGAAAGAGAAGGAGGCATCAGATGGGCAAGCAAAGCAATGGGGGCTTACCTGAAACATGCCAACAGCAGCATTCATACCGGGCAGAGCATTCCGTGCACGAAGGTGCACGGAGACGAGACGTGCCGGGGCAGACCTGCAAATGAAAGCGAAAGAGGCAATAAACGGCAAAGCAAAGCAAATGGGGCTTACCGGAAACACGCCAACAGCAGCATTCATACCGGGCAGAGCACTCCGTGCACGACGGTGCACGGAGACGAGACGGGCCGGGGCAGACCTGCAAAAGAAAGAGAAAGAGGCATTAGATGGGCAAGCAAAGCAAAGGGGACTTACCTGAAACACACAAACAGCAGCATTCATACCGGGAAGAGCACTCCGTGCACGACGGTGCACGGAGACAAGACGGGCCGGGGCAGTCCTGCAAAAGAAAGAGAAAGAGGCATCAGATGGGCAAGCAAAGCAATGGGGGCTTACCTGAAACATGCCAACAGCAGCATTCATACCGGGCAGAGCATTCCGTGCACGACGGTGCACGGAGACGAGACGGGCCGGGGCAGACCTGCAAAAGAAAGAGAAAGAGGCATTAGATGGGCAAGCAAAGCAAATGGGGCTTACCTGAAAAACGCCAACAGCAGCATTCATACCGGGCAGAGCACTCCATGGACGACGGTGCACGGAGACAAGACGGGCCGGGGCAGACCTGCAAAAGAAAGAGAAAGAGGCTTAGACGGACAAGCAAAGCAAAGGGGGCTTACCTGAAACATGCCAACAGCAGCATTCATACCGGGCAGAGCACTCCGTGTACGACGGTGCACGGAGACGAGACGTGCCGGGGCAGACCTGCAAATGAAAGAGAAAGAGGCAATAGACGGGCAAGCAAAGCAAAGGGGGCTTACCTGAAACACGCCAACAGCAGGATTTATACCGGGCGAAGCACTCCGTGAACGACGGTGCACGGAGATGAGACGGGCCGGGGCAGACCGGCAAAAGAAAGAGAAAGAGGTATTAGATGGGAAAGCAAAGCAAAGGGGGCTTACCTGAAACACACCAACAGCAGCATTCATACCGGGCAGAGCACTCCGTGCACGACGGTGCACGGAGACGAGATGGGCCGGGGCAGACCTGCAAAAGAAAGAGAAAGAGGCAAAAGATGGGCAAGCAAAGCAAAGGGGGCTTACCTGAAACACGCCAACAGCAGCATTCATACCGAGCTGAGCACTCCGTGCACGACGGTGCACGGAGACGAGACGGGCCGGGGCAGACCTGCAAAAGAAAGAGAAAGAGGCATTAGATGGGCAAGCAAAGCAAAGGGGGCAGGCCTGAAACACGCCAACAGCAGCATTCATACGGGGAAGAGCACTCCGTGCACGACGGTGCACGGAGACGAGATGAGACGGGCCGGGGCAAACCTGCAAAAGAAAGAGAAAGAGGCATTAGGTGGGCAAGGAAAGCAAAGGGGGCTTGCCTGAAACACGCCAACAGCAGCATTCATACCGGGCAGAGCACTCCGTGCACGACGGTGCATGGAGATGAGACGGGCCGGGGCAGACCTGCAAAAGAAAGAGAAAGAGGCATTTGATGGGCAAGCAAAGCAAAGGGGGATTTCCTGAAACACGCCAACAGCAGCATTCATACCGGGCAGAGCACTCCGTGCACGATGGTGCACGGAGACAAGACGGGCCGGGGCAGACCTGCAAAAGAAAGAGAAAGAGGCATTAGACAGGCAAGCAATGCAAAGGGGGCTTGCCTGACACACGCCAACAGCCGCATTCATACCGGGCAGAGCAATCCGTGCACGACGGTGCACGGAGATGAGGCGGGCCGGGGCAGACCTGCAAAAGAAAGAGGAAGAGGCATTAGACGGACAAGCAAAGCAAAGGGGGCTTACCTGAAACATGCCAACAGCAGCATTCATACCGGGCAGAGCACTCCGTGCACGACGGTGCACGGAGACGAGACAGGCCGGGGCAGACTTGCAAAAGAAAGAGAAAGAGGTATTAGATGGGCAAGCAAAGCAAAGGGGGCTTACCTGAAACACGCCAACAGCAGCATTCATACCGGGCAGAGCAATCGTGCACGACGCTGCAGGTGGACGAGACGTGCCGGGGCAGACCTGCAAAAGAAAGTGAAAGAGGCATTAGATGGGCAAGCAAAGCAAAGGGGGCTTACCTGAAACACACAAACAGCAGCATTCATACCGGGCAGAGCACTCCGTGCACGACGGTGCACGGAGACGAGACGGGCCGGGGCAGACCTGCAAAATAAAGAGAAAGAGGCATTAGATGGGCAAGCAAAGCAAAGGGGACTTACCTGAAACACACAAACAGCAGCATTCATACCGGGAAGAGCACTCCGTGCACGACGGTGCACGGAGACGAGACGGGCCGGGGCAGACCTGCAAAAGAAAGAGAAAGAGGCATCAGATGGGCAAGCAAATCAATGGGGGCTTACCTGAAACATGCCAACAGCAGCATTCATACCGGGCAGAGCATTCCGTGCACGACGGTGCACGGAGACGAGACGGGTCGGGGACAGACCCGCAAAAGAAAGTGAAAGAGGCATTAGATAGGCAAGCAAAGCAAAGGGGGCTTACCTGAAACACGCCAACAGCAGCATTCATACCGAGCAGAGCACTCCGTGCACGACGGTGCACGGAGACGAGACGGGCCGGGGCAGACCTGCAAAAGAAAGAGAAAGAGGTATTAGATGGCCAAGCAAAGCAAAGGGGGCTTACCTGAAACACGCCAACAGCAGCATTCATACCTGGCAGAGCAATCCGTGCACGACGCTGCAGGTGGACAAGATGGGCCGGGGCAGAACTGCAAAAGAAAGAGAAAGAGGCATTAGAGGGGCAAGCAAAGCAAAGGGGGCTTACCTGAAACACGCCAACAGCAGCATTCATACCGGGCAGAGCACTCCGTGCACAATGGTGCACGGAGACGAGACGGGCCGGGGCAGACCTGCAAAAGAAAGAGAAAGAGGCATTAGATGGGCAAGCAAAGCAAAGGGGGCTTACCTGAAACATGCCAACAGCAGCATCCATACCGGGCAGAGCATTCCGTGCACGACGGTGCACGGAGACGAGATGTGCCGGGGCAGACTGGCAAAAGAAAGAGAAAGAGGCAATAGACGGGCAAGCTAAGCAAAGGGGGCTTACCTGAAACACGCCAACAGCAGGATTCATACCGGGCAGAGCACTCCGTGCACGACGGTGCACGGAGACGAGACGGGCTGGGGCAGACCTGCAAAAGAAAGAGAAAGAGGTATTAGATGGGCAAGCATAGCAAAGGGGGCTTACCTGAAACAAGCCAACAGCAGCATTCATACCGGGCAGAGCAATCCGTGCACGATGCTGCAGGTGGACGAGACGGGCCGGGACAGACCTGCAAAAGAAAGAGAAAGAGGCATTAGATCGGCAAGCAAAGCAAAGGGGGCTTACCTGAAACACGCCAACAGCAGCATTCATACCGGGCAGAGCACTCCGTGCACGACGGTGCACGGAGACGAGACGGGCCGGGGCAGACCTGCAAAAGATAGAGAAAGAGGCATTAGATGGGCAAGCAAAGCAAAGGGGATTTACCTGAAACACGCCAACAACAGCATTCATACCGGGAAGAGCACTCCGTGCACGACGCTGCAGGTGGACGAGACGTGCCGGGGCAGACCTGCAAAAGAAAGTGAAAGAGGCATTAGATGGGCAAGCAAAGCAAAGTGGGCTTACCTGAAAAACGCCAACAGCAGCATTCATACCGGGCAGAGCACTCCATGCACGACGGTGCACGGAGACAAGACTGGCCGGGGCAGACCTGCAAAAGAAAGAGAAAGAGGCATTAGATGGGCAAGCAAAGCAAAGGGGGCAGGCCTGAAACACGCCAACAGCAGCATTCATACGGGGAAGAGCACTCCGTGCACGACGGTGCACGGAGACGAGATGAGACGGGCCGGGGCAAACCTGCAAAAGAAAGAGAAAGAGGCATTAGGTGGGCAAGCAAAGCAAAGGGGACTTACCTGAAACACACAAACAGCAGCATTCATACCGGGAAGAGCACTCTGTGCACGACGGTGCACGGAGACGAGACGGGCCGGGGCAGACCTGCAAAAGAAAGAGAAAGAGGCATCAGATGGGCAAGCAAAGCAATAGGGGCTTACCTGAAACATGCCAACAGCAGCATTCATACCGGGCAGAGCATTCCGTGCACGACGGTGCACGGAGACGAGACGGGTCGGGGACAGACCCGCAAAAGAAAGAGAACGAGGCATTAAATGGGCAAGCAAAGCAAAGGGGGCTTACCTGAAACATGCCAACAGCAGCATCCATACCGGGCAGAGCACTCCGTGCACGACGGCGCACGGAGACGAGACGGGCCGGGGCAGACCTGCAAAAGAAAGAGAAAGAGGTATTAGATGGGCAAGGAAAGCAAAGGGGGCTTACCTGAAACACGCCAACAGCAGCATTCATACCGGGCAGAGCAATCCGTGCACGACGCTGCAGGTGGACGAGATGGGCCGGGGCAGACCTGCAAAAGAAAGAGAAAGAGGCATTAGATGGGCAAGCAAAGCAAAGGGGGCTTACCTGAAACACGCCAACAGCAGCATTCATACCGGGCAGAGCACTCCGTCCACGACGGTGCACGGAGACGAGACGGGCCGGGGCAGACCTGCAAAAGATAGAGAAAGAGGCATTAGATGGGCAAGCAAAGCAAAGGGGATTTACCTGAAACACGCCAACAACAGCATTCATACCGGGAAGAGCACTCCGTGCACGACGGTGCACGGAGACGAGACAGGCCGGGCCAGAACTGCAAAAGAAAGAGAAAGAGGCATTAGATGGGCAAGCAAAGCAAAGGGGGCTTACCTGAAACACACAAACAGCAGCATTCATACCGGGCAGAGCACTCCGTGCACGACGGTGCACGGAGACGAGACGGGCCGGGGCAGACCTGCAAAAGAAAGAGAAAGAGGCATTAGATGGGCAAGCAAAGCAAAGGGGACTTACCTGAAACACACAAACAGCAGCATTCATACCGGGAAGAGCACTCCGTGCACGACGGTGCACGGAGACAAGACGGGCCGGGGCAGTCCTGCAAAAGAAAGAGAAAGAGGCATCAGATGGGCAAGCAAAGCAATGGGGGCTTACCTGAAACATGCCAACAGCAGCATTCATACCGGGCAGAGCATTCCGTGCACGACGGTGCACGGAGACGAGACGGGCCGGGGCAGACCTGCAAAAGAAAGAGAAAGAGGCATTAGATGGGCAAGCAAAGCAAATGGGGCTTACCTGAAAAACGCCAACAGCAGCATTCATACCGGGCAGAGCACTCCATGGACGACGGTGCACGGAGACAAGACGGGCCGGGGCAGACCTGCAAAAGAAAGAGAAAGAGGCTTAGACGGACAAGCAAAGCAAAGGGGGCTTACCTGAAACATGCCAACAGCAGCATTCATACCGGGCAGAGCACTCCGTGTACGACGGTGCACGGAGACGAGACGTGCCGGGGCAGACCTGCAAATGAAAGAGAAAGAGGCAATAGACGGGCAAGCAAAGCAAAGGGGGCTTACCTGAAACACGCCAACAGCAGGATTTATACCGGGCGAAGCACTCCGTGAACGACGGTGCACGGAGATGAGACGGGCCGGGGCAGACCGGCAAAAGAAAGAGAAAGAGGTATTAGATGGGAAAGCAAAGCAAAGGGGGCTTACCTGAAACACACCAACAGCAGCATTCATACCGGGCAGAGCACTCCGTGCACGACGGTGCACGGAGACGAGATGGGCCGGGGCAGACCTGCAAAAGAAAGAGAAAGAGGCAAAAGATGGGCAAGCAAAGCAAAGGGGGCTTACCTGAAACACGCCAACAGCAGCATTCATACCGAGCTGAGCACTCCGTGCACGACGGTGCACGGAGACGAGACGGGCCGGGGCAGACCTGCAAAAGAAAGAGAAAGAGGCATTAGATGGGCAAGCAAAGCAAAGGGGGCAGGCCTGAAACACGCCAACAGCAGCATTCATACGGGGAAGAGCACTCCGTGCACGACGGTGCACGGAGACGAGATGAGACGGGCCGGGGCAAACCTGCAAAAGAAAGAGAAAGAGGCATTAGGTGGGCAAGGAAAGCAAAGGGGGCTTGCCTGAAACACGCCAACAGCAGCATTCATACCGGGCAGAGCACTCCGTGCACGACGGTGCATGGAGATGAGACGGGCCGGGGCAGACCTGCAAAAGAAAGAGAAAGAGGCATTTGATGGGCAAGCAAAGCAAAGGGGGATTTCCTGAAACACGCCAACAGCAGCATTCATACCGGGCAGAGCACTCCGTGCACGATGGTGCACGGAGACAAGACGGGCCGGGGCAGACCTGCAAAAGAAAGAGAAAGAGGCATTAGACAGGCAAGCAATGCAAAGGGGGCTTGCCTGACACACGCCAACAGCCGCATTCATACCGGGCAGAGCACTCCGTGCACGACGGTGCACGGAGATGAGGCGGGCCGGGGCAGACCTGCAAAAGAAAGAGGAAGAGGCATTAGACGGACAAGCAAAGCAAAGGGGGCTTACCTGAAACATGCCAACAGCAGCATTCATACCGGGCAGAGCACTCCGTGCACGACGGTGCACGGAGACGAGACAGGCCGGGGCAGACTTGCAAAAGAAAGAGAAAGAGGTATTAGATGGGCAAGCAAAGCAAAGGGGGCTTACCTGAAACACGCCAACAGCAGCATTCATACCGGGCAGAGCAATCGTGCACGACGCTGCAGGTGGACGAGACGTGCCGGGGCAGACCTGCAAAAGAAAGTGAAAGAGGCATTAGATGGGCAAGCAAAGCAAAGGGGGCTTACCTGAAACACACAAACAGCAGCATTCATACCGGGCAGAGCACTCCGTGCACGACGGTGCACGGAGACGAGACGGGCCGGGGCAGACCTGCAAAATAAAGAGAAAGAGGCATTAGATGGGCAAGCAAAGCAAAGGGGACTTACCTGAAACACACAAACAGCAGCATTCATACCGGGAAGAGCACTCCGTGCACGACGGTGCACGGAGACGAGACGGGCCGGGGCAGACCTGCAAAAGAAAGAGAAAGAGGCATCAGATGGGCAAGCAAATCAATGGGGGCTTACCTGAAACATGCCAACAGCAGCATTCATACCGGGCAGAGCATTCCGTGCACGACGGTGCACGGAGACGAGACGGGTCGGGGACAGACCCGCAAAAGAAAGTGAAAGAGGCATTAGATAGGCAAGCAAAGCAAAGGGGGCTTACCTGAAACACGCCAACAGCAGCATTCATACCGAGCAGAGCACTCCGTGCACGACGGTGCACGGAGACGAGACGGGCCGGGGCAGACCTGCAAAAGAAAGAGAAAGAGGTATTAGATGGCCAAGCAAAGCAAAGGGGGCTTACCTGAAACACGCCAACAGCAGCATTCATACCTGGCAGAGCAATCCGTGCACGACGCTGCAGGTGGACAAGATGGGCCGGGGCAGAACTGCAAAAGAAAGAGAAAGAGGCATTAGAGGGGCAAGCAAAGCAAAGGGGGCTTACCTGAAACACGCCAACAGCAGCATTCATACCGGGCAGAGCACTCCGTGCACAATGGTGCACGGAGACGAGACGGGCCGGGGCAGACCTGCAAAAGAAAGAGAAAGAGGCATTAGATGGGCAAGCAAAGCAAAGGGGGCTTACCTGAAACATGCCAACAGCAGCATCCATACCGGGCAGAGCATTCCGTGCACGACGGTGCACGGAGACGAGATGTGCCGGGGCAGACTGGCAAAAGAAAGAGAAAGAGGCAATAGACGGGCAAGCTAAGCAAAGGGGGCTTACCTGAAACACGCCAACAGCAGGATTCATACCGGGCAGAGCACTCCGTGCAAGACGGTGCACGGAGACGAGACGGGCTGGGGCAGACCTGCAAAAGAAAGAGAAAGAGGTATTAGATGGGCAAGCATAGCAAAGGGGGCTTACCTGAAACAAGCCAACAGCAGCATTCATACCGGGCAGAGCAATCCGTGCACGATGCTGCAGGTGGACGAGACGGGCCGGGACAGACCTGCAAAAGAAAGAAAAAGAGGCATTAGATGGGCAAGCAAAGCAAAGGGGGCTTACCTGAAACACGCCAACAGCAGGATTCATACCGGGCAGAGCACTCCGTGCATGACGGTGCACGGAGACGAGACGGGCCGCGGCAGACCTGCAAAAGAAAGAGAAAGATGCATTAGATGGGCAAGCAAAGCAAAGGGGATTTACCTGAAACACGCCAACAACAGCATTCATACCGGGAAGAACACTCCGTGCACGACGGTGCACGGAGACGAGACGGGCCGGGGCAGACCTGCAAAAGAAAGAGAAGGAGGCATCAGATGGGCAAGCAAAGCAATGGGGGCTTACCTGAAACATGCCAACAGCAGCATTCATACCGGGCAGAGCATTCCGTGCACGAAGGTGCACGGAGACGAGACGTGCCGGGGCAGACCTGCAAATGAAAGCGAAAGAGGCAATAAACGGCAAAGCAAAGCAAATGGGGCTTACCGGAAACACGCCAACAGCAGCATTCATACCGGGCAGAGCACTCCGTGCACGACGGTGCACGGAGACGAGACGGGCCGGGGCAGACCTGCAAAAGAAAGAGAAAGAGGCATTAGATGGGCAAGCAAAGCAAAGGGGACTTACCTGAAACACACAAACAGCAGCATTCATACCGGGAAGAGCACTCCGTGCACGACGGTGCACGGAGACAAGACGGGCCGGGGCAGTCCTGCAAAAGAAAGAGAAAGAGGCATCAGATGGGCAAGCAAAGCAATGGGGGCTTACCTGAAACATGCCAACAGCAGCATTCATACCGGGCAGAGCATTCCGTGCACGACGGTGCACGGAGACGAGACGGGCCGGGGCAGACCTGCAAAAGAAAGAGAAAGAGGCATTAGATGGGCAAGCAAAGCAAATGGGGCTTACCTGAAAAACGCCAACAGCAGCATTCATACCGGGCAGAGCACTCCATGGACGACGGTGCACGGAGACAAGACGGGCCGGGGCAGACCTGCAAAAGAAAGAGAAAGAGGCTTAGACGGACAAGCAAAGCAAAGGGGGCTTACCTGAAACATGCCAACAGCAGCATTCATACCGGGCAGAGCACTCCGTGTACGACGGTGCACGGAGACGAGACGTGCCGGGGCAGACCTGCAAATGAAAGAGAAAGAGGCAATAGACGGGCAAGCAAAGCAAAGGGGGCTTACCTGAAACACGCCAACAGCAGGATTTATACCGGGCGAAGCACTCCGTGAACGACGGTGCACGGAGATGAGACGGGCCGGGGCAGACCGGCAAAAGAAAGAGAAAGAGGTATTAGATGGGAAAGCAAAGCAAAGGGGGCTTACCTGAAACACACCAACAGCAGCATTCATACCGGGCAGAGCACTCCGTGCACGACGGTGCACGGAGACGAGATGGGCCGGGGCAGACCTGCAAAAGAAAGAGAAAGAGGCAAAAGATGGGCAAGCAAAGCAAAGGGGGCTTACCTGAAACACGCCAACAGCAGCATTCATACCGAGCTGAGCACTCCGTGCACGACGGTGCACGGAGACGAGACGGGCCGGGGCAGACCTGCAAAAGAAAGAGAAAGAGGCATTAGATGGGCAAGCAAAGCAAAGGGGGCAGGCCTGAAACACGCCAACAGCAGCATTCATACGGGGAAGAGCACTCCGTGCACGACGGTGCACGGAGACGAGATGAGACGGGCCGGGGCAAACCTGCAAAAGAAAGAGAAAGAGGCATTAGGTGGGCAAGGAAAGCAAAGGGGGCTTGCCTGAAACACGCCAACAGCAGCATTCATACCGGGCAGAGCACTCCGTGCACGACGGTGCATGGAGATGAGACGGGCCGGGGCAGACCTGCAAAAGAAAGAGAAAGAGGCATTTGATGGGCAAGCAAAGCAAAGGGGGATTTCCTGAAACACGCCAACAGCAGCATTCATACCGGGCAGAGCACTCCGTGCACGATGGTGCACGGAGACAAGACGGGCCGGGGCAGACCTGCAAAAGAAAGAGAAAGAGGCATTAGACAGGCAAGCAATGCAAAGGGGGCTTGCCTGACACACGCCAACAGCCGCATTCATACCGGGCAGAGCACTCCGTGCACGACGGTGCACGGAGATGAGGCGGGCCGGGGCAGACCTGCAAAAGAAAGAGGAAGAGGCATTAGACGGACAAGCAAAGCAAAGGGGGCTTACCTGAAACATGCCAACAGCAGCATTCATACCGGGCAGAGCACTCCGTGCACGACGGTGCACGGAGACGAGACAGGCCGGGGCAGACTTGCAAAAGAAAGAGAAAGAGGTATTAGATGGGCAAGCAAAGCAAAGGGGGCTTACCTGAAACACGCCAACAGCAGCATTCATACCGGGCAGAGCAATCGTGCACGACGCTGCAGGTGGACGAGACGTGCCGGGGCAGACCTGCAAAAGAAAGTGAAAGAGGCATTAGATGGGCAAGCAAAGCAAAGGGGGCTTACCTGAAACACACAAACAGCAGCATTCATACCGGGCAGAGCACTCCGTGCACGACGGTGCACGGAGACGAGACGGGCCGGGGCAGACCTGCAAAATAAAGAGAAAGAGGCATTAGATGGGCAAGCAAAGCAAAGGGGACTTACCTGAAACACACAAACAGCAGCATTCATACCGGGAAGAGCACTCCGTGCACGACGGTGCACGGAGACGAGACGGGCCGGGGCAGACCTGCAAAAGAAAGAGAAAGAGGCATCAGATGGGCAAGCAAATCAATGGGGGCTTACCTGAAACATGCCAACAGCAGCATTCATACCGGGCAGAGCATTCCGTGCACGACGGTGCACGGAGACGAGACGGGTCGGGGACAGACCCGCAAAAGAAAGTGAAAGAGGCATTAGATAGGCAAGCAAAGCAAAGGGGGCTTACCTGAAACACGCCAACAGCAGCATTCATACCGAGCAGAGCACTCCGTGCACGACGGTGCACGGAGACGAGACGGGCCGGGGCAGACCTGCAAAAGAAAGAGAAAGAGGTATTAGATGGCCAAGCAAAGCAAAGGGGGCTTACCTGAAACACGCCAACAGCAGCATTCATACCTGGCAGAGCAATCCGTGCACGACGCTGCAGGTGGACAAGATGGGCCGGGGCAGAACTGCAAAAGAAAGAGAAAGAGGCATTAGAGGGGCAAGCAAAGCAAAGGGGGCTTACCTGAAACACGCCAACAGCAGCATTCATACCGGGCAGAGCACTCCGTGCACAATGGTGCACGGAGACGAGACGGGCCGGGGCAGACCTGCAAAAGAAAGAGAAAGAGGCATTAGATGGGCAAGCAAAGCAAAGGGGGCTTACCTGAAACATGCCAACAGCAGCATCCATACCGGGCAGAGCATTCCGTGCACGACGGTGCACGGAGACGAGATGTGCCGGGGCAGACTGGCAAAAGAAAGAGAAAGAGGCAATAGACGGGCAAGCTAAGCAAAGGGGGCTTACCTGAAACACGCCAACAGCAGGATTCATACCGGGCAGAGCACTCCGTGCACGACGGTGCACGGAGACGAGACGGGCTGGGGCAGACCTGCAAAAGAAAGAGAAAGAGGTATTAGATGGGCAAGCATAGCAAAGGGGGCTTACCTGAAACAAGCCAACAGCAGCATTCATACCGGGCAGAGCAATCCGTGCACGATGCTGCAGGTGGACGAGACGGGCCGGGACAGACCTGCAAAAGAAAGAAAAAGAGGCATTAGATGGGCAAGCAAAGCAAAGGGGGCTTACCTGAAACACGCCAACAGCAGGATTCATACCGGGCAGAGCACTCCGTGCATGACGGTGCACGGAGACGAGACGGGCCGCGGCAGACCTGCAAAAGAAAGAGAAAGATGCATTAGATGGGCAAGCAAAGCAAAGGGGATTTACCTGAAACACGCCAACAACAGCATTCATACCGGGAAGAACACTCCGTGCACGACGGTGCACGGAGACGAGACGGGCCGGGGCAGACCTGCAAAAGAAAGAGAAGGAGGCATCAGATGGGCAAGCAAAGCAATGGGGGCTTACCTGAAACATGCCAACAGCAGCATTCATACCGGGCAGAGCATTCCGTGCACGAAGGTGCACGGAGACGAGACGTGCCGGGGCAGACCTGCAAATGAAAGCGAAAGAGGCAATAAACGGCAAAGCAAAGCAAATGGGGCTTACCGGAAACACGCCAACAGCAGCATTCATACCGGGCAGAGCACTCCGTGCACGACGGTTCACGGAGACGAGACGGGCCGGGGCAGACGTGCAAAAGAAAGAGAAAGAGGCATTAGATGGGCAAGCAAAGCAAGGGGGGCTTACCTGAAACACGCCAACAGCAGCATCCATACCGGGCAGAGCACTCCATGCACGACGGCTCACGGAGACGAGACGGGCCGGGGCAGACCTGCAAAAGAAAGAGAACGAGGCATTAAATGGGCAAGCAAAGCAAAGGGGGCTTACCTGAAACATGCCAACAGCAGCATCCATACCGGGCAGAGCACTCCGTGCACGACGGTGCACGGAGACGAGACGGGCCGGGGCAGACCTGCAAAAGAAAGAGAAAGAGGTATTAGATGGGCAAGCAAAGCAAAGGGGGCTTACCTGAAACACGCCAACAGCAGCATTCATACCGGGCAGAGCATATACAGGAATATGTGGAAAAATTTGGGGGGAAAAATAAAAAATAATAAAAAATAAAAAATACCGGGCAGAGCAATCCGTGCACGACGCTGCAGGTGGACGAGATGGGCCGGGGCAGACCTGCAAAAGAAAGAGAAAGAGGCATTAGATCGGCAAGCAAAGCAAAGGGGGCTTACCTGAAACACGCCAACAGCAGCATTCATACCGGGCAGAGCACTCCGTGCACGACGGTGCACGGAGACGAGACGGGCCGGGGCAGACCTGCAAAAGATAGAGAAAGAGGCATTAGATGGGCAAGCAAAGCAAAGGGGATTTACCTGAAACACGCCAACAGCAGCATTCATACCGGGCAGAGCACTCCTTGCACGACGGTGCACGGAGACAAGACGGGCCGGGGCAGACCTGCAAAAGAAAGAGAAAGAGGCATTAGATGGGCAAGCAAAGCAAAGGGGGCAGGCCTGAAACACGCCAACAGCAGCATTCATACGGGGAAGAGCACTCCGTGCACGACGGTGAACGGAGACGAGATGAGACGGGCCGGGGCAAACCTGCAAAAGAAAGAGAAAGAGGCATTAGGTGGGCAAGCAAAGCAAAGGGGACTTACCTGAAACACACAAACAGCAGCATTCATACCGGGAAGAGCACTCCGTGCACGACGGTGCACGGAGACGAGACGGGCCTGGGCAGACCTGCAAAAGAAAGAGAAAGAGGCATCAGATGGGCAAGCAAAGCAATGGGGGCTTTCCTGAAACATGCCAACAGAAGCATTCATACCGGGCAGAGCATTCCGTGCACGACGGTGCACGGAGACGAGACGGGTCGGGGACAGACCCGCAAAAGAAAGAGAACGAGGCATTAAATGGGCAAGCAAAGCAAAGGGGGCTTACCTGAAACATGCCAACAGCAGCATCCATGCCGGGCAGAGCACTCCGTGCACGACGGTGCACGGAGACGAGACGGGCCGGGGCAGACCTGCAAAAGAAAGAGAAAGAGGTATTAGATGGGCAAGGAAAGCAAAGGGGGCTTACCTGAAACAAGCCAACAGCAGCATTCATACCGGGCAGAGCAATCCGTGCACGACGCTGCAGGTGGACGAGATGGGCCGGGGCAGACCTGCAAAAGAAAGAGAAAGAGGCATTAGATGGGCAAGCAAAGCAAAGGGGGCTTACCTGAAACACGCCAACAGCAGCATTCATACCGGGCAGAGCATATACAGGAATATGTGGAAAAATGTTGGGGGAAAAATAAAAAATAATAAAAAATAAAAAATACCGGGCAGAGCAATCCGTGCACGACGCTGCAGGTGGACGAGATGGGCCGGGGCAGACCTGCAAAAGAAAGAGAAAGAGGCATTAGATCGGCAAGCAAAGCAAAGGGGGCTTACCTGAAACACGCCAACAGTAGCATTCATACCGGGCAGAGCACTCCGTGCACGACGGTGCACGGAGACGAGACGGGCCGGGGCAGACCTGCAAAAGATAGAGAAAGAGGCATTAGATGGGCAAGCAAAGCAAAGGGGATTTACCTGAAACACGCCAACAGCAGCATTCATACCGGGCAGAGCACTCCTTGCACGACGGTGCACGGAGACAAGACGGGCCGGGGCAGACCTGCAAAAGAAAGAGAAAGAGGCATTAGATGGGCAAGCAAAGCAAAGGGGGCAGGCCTGAAACACGCCAACAGCAGCATTCATACGGGGAAGAGCACTCCGTGCACGACGGTGAACGGAGACGAGATGAGACGGGCCGGGGCAAACCTGCAAAAGAAAGAGAAAGAGGCATTAGGTGGGCAAGCAAAGCAAAGGGGACTTACCTGAAACACACAAACAGCAGCATTCATACCGGGAAGAGCACTCCGTGCACGACGGTGCACGGAGACGAGACGGGCCGGGGCAGACCTGCAAAAGAAAGAGAAAGAGGCATCAGATGGGCAAGCAAAGCAATGGGGGCTTTCCTGAAACATGCCAACAGCAGCATTCATACCGGGCAGAGCATTCCGTGCACGACGGTGCACGGAGACGAGACGGGTCGGGGACAGACCCGCAAAAGAAAGAGAACGAGGCATTAAATGGGCAAGCAAAGCAAAGGGGGCATACCTGAAATATGCCAACAGCAGCATCCATGCCGGGCAGAGCACTCCGTGCACGACGGTGCACGGAGACGAGACGGGCCGGGGCAGACCTGCAAAAGAAAGAGAAAGAGGTATTAGATGGGCAAGGAAAGCAAAGGGGGCTTACCTGAAACACGCCAACAGCAGCATTCATACCCGGCAGAGCAATCCGTGCACGACGCTGCAGGTGGACGAGATGGGCCGGGGCAGACCTGCAAAAGAAAGAGAAAGAGGCATTAGATGGGCAAGCAAAGCAAAGGGGGCTTACCTGAAACACGCCAACAGCAGCATTCATACCGGGCAGAGCACTCCGTCCACGACGGTGCACGGAGACGAGACGGGCCGGGGCAGACCTGCAAAAGATAGAGAAAGAGGCATTAGATGGGCAAGCAAAGCAAAGGGGATTTACCTGAAACACGCCAACAACAGCATTCATACCGGGAAGAGCACTCCGTGCACGACGGTGCACGGAGACGAGACAGGCCGGGCCAGAACTGCAAAAGAAAGAGAAAGAGGCATTAGATGGGCAAGCAAAGCAAAGGGGGCTTACCTGAAACACACAAACAGCAGCATTCATACCGGGCAGAGCACTCCGTGCACGACGCTGCAGGTGGACGAGATGGGCCGGGGCAGACCTGCAAAAGAAAGAGAAAGAGGCATTAGATGGGCAAGCAAAGCAAAGGGGGCTTACCTGAAACACGCCAACAGCAGCATTCATACCGGGCAGAGCACTCCGTCCACGACGGTGCACGGAGACGAGACGGGCCGGGGCAGACCTGCAAAAGAAAGAGAAAGAGGCATTAGATGGGCAAGCAAAGCAAAGGGGACTTACCTGAAACACACAAACAGCAGCATTCATACCGGGAAGAGCACTCCGTGCACGACGGTGCACGGAGACAAGACGGGCCGGGGCAGTCCTGCAAAAGAAAGAGAAAGAGGCATCAGATGGGCAAGCAAAGCAATGGGGGCTTACCTGAAACATGCCAACAGCAGCATTTATACCGGGCAGAGCATTCCGTGCACGACGGTGCACGGAGACGAGACGGGCCGGGGCAGACTTGCAAAAGAAAGAGAAAGAGGCATTAGATGGGCAAGCAAAGCAAATGGGGCTTACCTGAAAAACGCCAACAGCAGCATTCATACCGGGCAGAGCACTCCATGCACGACGGTGCACGGAGACAAGACGGGCCGGGGCAGACCTGCAAAAGAAAGAGAAAGAGGCTTAGACGGACAAGCAAAGCAAAGGGGGCTTACCTGAAACATGCCAACAGCAGCATTCATACCGGGCAGAGCACTCCGTGTACGACGGTGCACGGAGACGAGACGTGCCGGGGCAGACCTGCAAATGAAAGAGAAAGAGGCAATAGACGGGCAAGGAAAGCAAAGGGGGCTTACCTCAAACACGCCAACAGCAGGATTTATACCGGGCGAAGCACTCCGTGCACGACGGTGCACGGCGATGAGACGGGCCGGGGCAGACCGGCAAAAGAAAGAGAAAGAGGTATTAGATGGGAAAGCAAAGCAAAGGGGGCTTACCTGAAACACGCCAACAGCAGCATTCATACCGGGCAGAGCACTCCGTGCACGACGGTGCACGGAGACGAGATGGGCCGGGGCAGACCTGCAAGAGAAAGAGGCAAAAGATGGGCAAGCAAAGCAAAGGGGGCTTACCTGAAACACGCCAACAGCAGCATCCATACCGGGCAGAGCACTCCGTGCACGACGGTTCACGGAGACAAGACGGGCCGGGGCAGACCTGCAAAAGAAAGAGAAAGAGGCATCAGATGGGCAAGCAAAGCAATGGGGGCTTACCTGAAACATGCCAACAGCAGCATTCATACCAGGCAGAGCATTCCGTGCACGACGGTGCACGGAGACGAGACGGGCCGGGGCAGACCTGCAAAAGAAAGAGAAAGAGGCATTAGATGGGCAAGCAAAGCAAATGGGGCTTACCTGAAAAACGCCAACAGCAGCATCCATACCGGGCAGAGCACTCCGTGCACGACGGCTCACGGAGACGAGACGGGCCGGGGCAGACCTGCAAAAGAAAGAGAACGAGGCATTAAATGGGCAAGCAAAGCAAAGGGGGCTTACCTGAAACATGCCAACAGCAGCATCCATACCGGGCAGAGCACTCCGTGCACGACGGTGCACGGAGACGAGACGGGCCGGGGCAGACCTGCAAAAGAAAGAGAAAGAGGTATTAGATGGGCAAGCAAAGCAAAGGGGGCTTACCTGAAACACGCCAACAGCAGCATTCATACCGGGCAGAGCATATACAGGAATATGTGGAAAAATTTGGGGGGAAAAATAAAAAATAATAAAAAATAAAAAATACCGGGCAGAGCAATCCGTGCACGACGCTGCAGGTGGACGAGATGGGCCGGGGCAGACCTGCAAAAGAAAGAGAAAGAGGCATTAGATTGGCAAGCAAAGCAAAGGGGGCTTACCTGAAACACGCCAACAGCAGCATTCATACCGGGCAGAGCACTCCGTGCACGACGGTGCACGGAGACGAGACGGGCCGGGGCAGACCTGCAAAAGATAGAGAAAGAGGCATTAGATGGGCAAGCAAAGCAAAGGGGATTTACCTGAAACACGCCAACAGCAGCATTCATACCGGGCAGAGCACTCCTTGCACGACGGTGCACGGAGACAAGACGGGCCGGGGCAGACCTGCGAAAGAAAGAGAAAGAGGCATTAGATGGGCAAGCAAAGCAAAGGGGGCAGGCCTGAAACACGCCAACAGCAGCATTCATACGGGGAAGAGCACTCCGTGCACGACGGTGAGCGGAGACGAGATGAGACGGGCCGGGGCAAACCTGCAAAAGAAAGAGAAAGAGGCATTAGGTGGGCAAGCAAAGCAAAGGGGACTTACCTGAAACACACAAACAGCAGCATTCATACCGGGAAGAGCACTCCGTGCACGACGGTGCACGGAGACAAGACGGGCCGGGGCAGACCTGCAAAAGAAAGAGAAAGAGGCATCAGATGGGCAAGCAAAGCAATGGGGGCTTTCCTGAAACATGCCAACAGAAGCATTCATACCGGGCAGAGCATTCCGTGCACGACGGTGCACGGAGACGAGACGGGTCGGGGACAGACCCGCAAAAGAAAGAGAACGAGGCATTAAATGGGCAAGCAAAGCAAAGGGGGCTTACCTGAAACATGCCAACAGCAGCATCCATGCCGGGCAGAGCACTCCGTGCACGACGGTGCACGGAGACGAGACGGGCCGGGGCAGACCTGCAAAAGAAAGAGAAAGAGGTATTAGATGGGCAAGGAAAGCAAAGGGGGCTTACCTGAAACAAGCCAACAGCAGCATTCATACCGGGCAGAGCAATCCGTGCACGACGCTGCAGGTGGACGAGATGGGCCGGGGCAGACCTGCAAAAGAAAGAGAAAGAGGCATTAGATGGGCAAGCAAAGCAAAGGGGGCTTACCTGAAACACGCCAACAGCAGCATTCATACCGGGCAGAGCATATACAGGAATATGTGGAAAAATTTTGGGGGAAAAATAAAAAATAATAAAAAATAAAAAATACCGGGCAGAGCAATCCGTGCACGACGCTGCAGGTGGACGAGATGGGCCGGGGCAGACCTGCAAAAGAAAGAGAAAGAGGCATTAGATCGGCAAGCAAAGCAAAGGGGGCTTACCTGAAACACGCCAACAGCAGCATTCATACAGGGCAGAGCACTCCGTGCACGACGGTGCACGGAGACGAGACGGGCCGGGGCAGACCTGCAAAAGATAGAGAAAGAGGCATTAGATGGGCAAGCAAAGCAAAGGGGATTTACCTGAAACACGCCAACAGCAGCATTCATACCGGGCAGAGCACTCCTTGCACGACGGTGCACGGAGACAAGACGGGCCGGGGCAGACCTGCAAAAGAAAGAGAAAGAGTCATTAGATGGGCAAGCAAAGCAAAGGGGGCAGGCCTGAAACACGCCAACAGCAGCATTCATACGGGGAAGAGCACTCCGTGCACGACGGTGAACGGAGACGAGATGAGACGGGCCGGGGCAAACCTGCAAAAGAAAGAGAAAGAGGCATTAGGTGGGCAAGCAAAGCAAAGGGGACTTACCTGAAACACACAAACAGCAGCATTCATACCGGGAAGAGCACTCCGTGCACGACGGTGCACGGAGACGAGACGGGCCGGGGCAGACCTGCAAAAGAAAGAGAAAGAGGCATCAGATGGGCAAGCAAAGCAATGGGGGCTTTCCTGAAACATGCCAACAGCAGCATTCATATCGGGCAGAGCATTCCGTGCACGACGGTGCACGGAGACGAGACGGGTCGGGGACAGACCCGCAAAAGAAAGAGAACGAGGCATTAAATGGGCAAGCAAAGCAAAGGGGGCTTACCTGAAATATGCCAACAGCAGCATCCATGCCGGGCAGAGCACTCCGTGCACGACGGTGCACGGAGATGAGACGGGCCGGGGCAGACCTGCAAAAGAAAGAGAAAGAGGTATTAGATGGGCAAGGAAAGCAAAGGGGGCTTACCTGAAACACGCCAACAGCAGCATTCATACCCGGCAGAGCAATCCGTGCACGACGCTGCAGGTGGACGAGATGGGCCGGGGCAGACCTGCAAAAGAAAGAGAAAGAGGCATTAGATGGGCAAGCAAAGCAAAGGGGGCTTACCTGAAACACGCCAACAGCAGCATTCATACCGGGCAGAGCACTCCGTCCACGACGGTGCACGGAGACGAGACGGGCCGGGGCAGACCTGCAAAAGATAGAGAAAGAGGCATTAGATGGGCAAGCAAAGCAAAGGGGATTTACCTGAAACACGCCAACAACAGCATTCATACCGGGAAGAGCACTCCGTGCACGACGGTGCACGGAGACGAGACAGGCCGGGCCAGAACTGCAAAAGAAAGAGAAAGAGGCATTAGATGGGCAAGCAAAGCAAAGGGGGCTTACCTGAAACACACAAACAGCAGCATTCATACCGGGCAGAGCACTCCGTGCACGACGGTGCACGGAGACGAGACGGGCCGGGGCAGACCTGCAAAAGAAAGAGAAAGAGGCATTAGATGGGCAAGCAAAGCAAAGGGGACTTACCTGAAACACACAAACAGCAGCATTCATACTGGGAAGAGCACTCCGTGCACGACGGTGCACGGAGACAAGACGGGCCGGGGCAGTCCTGCAAAAGAAAGAGAAAGAGGCATCAGATGGGCAAGCAAAGCAATGGGGGCTTACCTGAAACATGCCAACAGCAGCATTTATACCGGGCAGAGCATTCCGTGCACGACGGTGCGCGGAGACGAGACGGGCCGGGGCCGACTTGCAAAAGAAAGAGAAAGAGGCATTAGATGGGCAAGCAAAGCAAATGGGGCTTACCTGAAAAACGCCAACAGCAGCATTCATACCGGGCAGAGCACTCCATGCACGACGGTGCACGGAGACAAGACGGGCCGGGGCAGACCTGCAAAAGAAAGAGAAAGAGGCTTAGACGGACAAGCAAAGCAAAGGGGGCTTACCTGAAACATGCCAACAGCAGCATTCATACCGGGCAGAGCACTCCGTGTACGACGGTGCACGGAGACGAGACGTGCCGGGGCAGACCTGCAAATGAAAGAGAAAGAGGCAATAGACGGGCAAGGAAAGCAAAGGGGGCTTACCTCAAACACGCCAACAGCAGGATTTATACCGGGCGAAGCACTCCGTGCACGACGGTGCACGGCGATGAGACGGGCCGGGGCAGACCGGCAAAAGAAAGAGAAAGAGGTATTAGATGGGAAAGCAAAGCAAAGGGGGCTTACCTGAAACACGCCAACAGCAGCATTCATACCGGGCAGAGCACTCCGTGCACGACGGTGCACGGAGACGAGATGGGCCGGGGCAGACCTGCAAGAGAAAGAGGCAAAAGATGGGCAAGCAAAGCAAAGGGGGCTTACCTGAAACACGCCAACAGCAGCATCCATACCGGGCAGAGCACTCCGTGCACGACGGTTCACGGAGACAAGACGGGCCGGGGCAGACCTGCAAAAGAAAGAGAAAGAGGCATCAGATGGGCAAGCAAAGCAATGGGGGCTTACCTGAAACATGCCAACAGCAGCATTCATACCAGGCAGAGCATTCCGTGCACGACGGTGCACGGAGACGAGACGGGCCGGGGCAGACCTGCAAAAGAAAGAGAAAGAGGCATTAGATGGGCAAGCAAAGCAAATGGGGCTTACCTGAAAAACGCCAACAGCAGCATTCATACCGGGCAGAGCACTCCATGCACGACGGTGCACGGAGACAAGACGGGCCGGGGCAGACCTGCAAAAGAAAGAGAAAGAGGCTTAGACGGATAAGCAAAGCAAAGGGGGCTTACCTGAAACATGCCAACGGCAGCATTCATACCGGGCAGAGCACTCCGTGTACGACGGTGCACGGAGACGAGACGTGCCGGGGCAGACCTGCAAATGAAAGAGAAAGAGGCAATAGACGGGCAAGCAAAGCAAAGAGGGCTTACCTGAAACACGTCAACAGCAGGATTTATACCGGGCGAAGCCCTCCGTGCACGACGTTGCACGGAGATGAGACGGGCCGGGGCAGACCGGCAAAAGAAAGAGAAAGAGGTATTAGATGGGAAAGCAAAGCAAAGGGGGCTTACCTGAAACACGCCAACAGCAGCATTCATACCGGGCAGAGCACTCCGTGCACGACGGTGCACGGAGACGAGATGGGCCGGGGCAGACCTGCAAAAGAAAGAGAAAGAGGCAAAAGATGGGCAAGCAAAGCAAAGGGGGCTTACCTGAAACACGCCAACAGCAGCATCCATACCGGGCAGAGCACTCCGTGCACGACGGTTCACGGAGACGAGACGGGCAGGGGCAGACCTGCAAAAGAAAGAGAAAGGGGCATTAGATGGGCAAGCAAAGCAAAGGGGGCTTACCTGAAACACGCCAACAGCAGCATCCATACCGGGCAGAGCACTCTGTGCACGACGGTTCACGGAGACGAGACGGGCGGGGCAGACCTGCAAAAGAAAGAGAACGAGGCATTAAATGGGCAAGCAAAGCAAAGGGGGCTTACCTGAAACACGCCAACAGCAGCATCCATACCGGGCAGAGCACTCCGTGCACGACGGTGCACGGAGACGAAACGGGCCGGGGCAGACCTGCAAATGATAGAGAAAGAGGCATTAGATGGGCAAGCAAAGCAAAGGCTGGCTTATCTGAAACACCCCTTGAAGGCAATCTTTATCTTATCATTTATGTAGCCCAAGCCCTCAAGGATATATTGGGTCTCCCACTTTGTGTATAATTACCTGAAACACGTCAACAGCAGCATCCATACCGGGCAGCGCACTCCGTGCACGACGGTGCACGGAGACGAGAGGGGCAGGGGCAGACATGCGCAAGAAAGAGAAAGAGGCATCAGATGGGCAAGCAAAGCAATGGGGGCTTACCTGAAACATGCCAACAGCAGCATTCATACCGGGCAGAGCATTCCGTGCACGACGGTGCACGGAGACGAGACGGGCCGGGGAAGACCTGCAAAAGAAAGAGAAAGAGGCATTAGATGGGCAAGCAAAGCAAAGGGGGCTTACCTGAAACACGCCAACAGCAGCATTCATACCCGGCAGAGCAATCCGTGCACGACGCTGCAGGTGGACGAGATGGGCCGGGGCAGACCTGCAAAAGAAAGAGAAAGAGGCATTAGATGGGCAAGCAAAGCAAAGGGGGCTTACCTGAAACACGCCAACAGCAGCATTCATACCGGGCAGAGCACTCCGTCCACGACGGTGCACGGAGACGAGACGGGCCGGGGCAGACCTGCAAAAGATAGCGAAAGAGGCATTAGATGGGCAAGCAAAGCAAAGGGGATTTACCTGAAACACGCCAACAACAGCATTCATACCGGGAAGAGCACTCCGTGCACGACGGTGCACGGAGACGAGACAGGCCGGGCCAGAACTGCAAAAGAAAGAGAAAGAGGCATTAGATGGGCAAGCAAAGCAAAGGGGGCTTACCTGAAACACACAAACAGCAGCATTCATACCGGGCAGAGCACTCCGTGCACGACGGTGCACGGAGACGAGACGGGCCGGGGCAGACCTGCAAAAGAAAGAGAAAGAGGCATTAGATGGGCAAGCAAAGCAAAGGGGACTTACCTGAAACACACAAACAGCAGCATTCATACTGGGAAGAGCACTCCGTGCACGACGGTGCACGGAGACAAGACGGGCCGGGGCAGTCCTGCAAAAGAAAGAGAAAGAGGCATCAGATGGGCAAGCAAAGCAATGGGGGCTTACCTGAAACATGCCAACAGCAGCATTTATACCGGGCAGAGCATTCCGTGCACGACGGTGCGCGGAGACGAGACGGGCCGGGGCCGACTTGCAAAAGAAAGAGAAAGAGGCATTAGATGGGCAAGCAAAGCAAATGGGGCTTACCTGAAAAACGCCAACAGCAGCATTCATACCGGGCAGAGCACTCCATGCACGACGGTGCACGGAGACAAGACGGGCCGGGGCAGACCTGCAAAAGAAAGAGAAAGAGGCTTAGACGGACAAGCAAAGCAAAGGGGGCTTACCTGAAACATGCCAACAGCAGCATTCATACCGGGCAGAGCACTCCGTGTACGACGGTGCACGGAGACGAGACGTGCCGGGGCAGACCTGCAAATGAAAGAGAAAGAGGCAATAGACGGGCAAGGAAAGCAAAGGGGGCTTACCTCAAACACGCCAACAGCAGGATTTATACCGGGCGAAGCACTCCGTGCACGACGGTGCACGGCGATGAGACGGGCCGGGGCAGACCGGCAAAAGAAAGAGAAAGAGGTATTAGATGGGAAAGCAAAGCAAAGGGGGCTTACCTGAAACACGCCAACAGCAGCATTCATACCGGGCAGAGCACTCCGTGCACGACGGTGCACGGAGACGAGATGGGCCGGGGCAGACCTGCAAGAGAAAGAGGCAAAAGATGGGCAAGCAAAGCAAAGGGGGCTTACCTGAAACACGCCAACAGCAGCATCCATACCGGGCAGAGCACTCCGTGCACGACGGTTCACGGAGACAAGACGGGCCGGGGCAGACCTGCAAAAGAAAGAGAAAGAGGCATCAGATGGGCAAGCAAAGCAATGGGGGCTTACCTGAAACATGCCAACAGCAGCATTCATACCAGGCAGAGCATTCCGTGCACGACGGTGCACGGAGACGAGACGGGCCGGGGCAGACCTGCAAAAGAAAGAGAAAGAGGCATTAGATGGGCAAGCAAAGCAAATGGGGCTTACCTGAAAAACGCCAACAGCAGCATTCATACCGGGCAGAGCACTCCATGCACGACGGTGCACGGAGACAAGACGGGCCGGGGCAGACCTGCAAAAGAAAGAGAAAGAGGCTTAGACGGATAAGCAAAGCAAAGGGGGCTTACCTGAAACATGCCAACGGCAGCATTCATACCGGGCAGAGCACTCCGTGTACGACGGTGCACGGAGACGAGACGTGCCGGGGCAGACCTGCAAATGAAAGAGAAAGAGGCAATAGACGGGCAAGCAAAGCAAAGAGGGCTTACCTGAAACACGTCAACAGCAGGATTTATACCGGGCGAAGCCCTCCGTGCACGACGTTGCACGGAGATGAGACGGGCCGGGGCAGACCGGCAAAAGAAAGAGAAAGAGGTATTAGATGGGAAAGCAAAGCAAAGGGGGCTTACCTGAAACACGCCAACAGCAGCATTCATACCGGGCAGAGCACTCCGTGCACGACGGTGCACGGAGACGAGATGGGCCGGGGCAGACCTGCAAAAGAAAGAGAAAGAGGCAAAAGATGGGCAAGCAAAGCAAAGGGGGCTTACCTGAAACACGCCAACAGCAGCATCCATACCGGGCAGAGCACTCCGTGCACGACGGTTCACGGAGACGAGACGGGCAGGGGCAGACCTGCAAAAGAAAGAGAAAGGGGCATTAGATGGGCAAGCAAAGCAAAGGGGGCTTACCTGAAACACGCCAACAGCAGCATCCATACCGGGCAGAGCACTCTGTGCACGACGGTTCACGGAGACGAGACGGGCGGGGCAGACCTGCAAAAGAAAGAGAACGAGGCATTAAATGGGCAAGCAAAGCAAAGGGGGCTTACCTGAAACACGCCAACAGCAGCATCCATACCGGGCAGAGCACTCCGTGCACGACGGTGCACGGAGACGAAACGGGCCGGGGCAGACCTGCAAATGATAGAGAAAGAGGCATTAGATGGGCAAGCAAAGCAAAGGCTGGCTTATCTGAAACACCCCTTGAAGGCAATCTTTATCTTATCATTTATGTAGCCCAAGCCCTCAAGGATATATTGGGTCTCCCACTTTGTGTATAATTACCTGAAACACGTCAACAGCAGCATCCATACCGGACAGCGCACTCCGTGCACGACGGTGCACGGAGACGAGAGGGGCAGGGGCAGACATGCGCAAGAAAGAGAAAGAGGCATCAGATGGGCAAGCAAAGCAATGGGGGCTTACCTGAAACATGCCAACAGCAGCATTCATACCGGGCAGAGCATTCCGTGCACGACGGTGCACGGAGACGAGACGGGCCGGGGAAGACCTGCAAAAGAAAGAGAAAGAGGCATTAGATGGGCAAGCAAAGCAAAGGGGGCTTACCTGAAAAACGCCAACAGCAGCATTCATACCGGGCAGAGCACTCCATGCACGACGGTGCACGGAGACAAGACGGGCCTGGGCAGACCTGCAAAAGAAAGAGAAAGAGGCATTAGACGGACAAGCAAAGCAAAGGGGGCTTACCTGAAACATGCCAACAGCAGCATTCATACCGGGCAGAGCACTCCGTGTACGACGGTGCACGGAGACGAGACGTGCCGGGGCAGACCTGCAAATGAAAGAGAAAGAGGCAATAGACGGGCAAGCAAAGCAAAGGAGGCTTACCTGAAACACGCCAACAGCAGCATTCATACCGGGCAGAGCACTCCGTGCACGACGGTTCACGGAGACGAGACGGGCCGGGGCAGACCTGCAAAAGAAAGAGAAAGAGGCATTAGATGGGCAAGCAAAGCAAGGGGGGCTTACCTGAAACACGCCAACAGCAGCATCCATACCGGGCAGAGCACTCCGTGCACGACGGCTCACGGAGACGAGACGGGCCGGGGCAGACCTGCAAAAGAAAGAGAACGAGGCATTAAATGGGCAAGCAAAGCAAAGGGGGCTTACCTGAAACATGCCAACAGCAGCATCCATACCGGGCAGAGCACTCCGTGCACGACGGTGCACGGAGACGAGACGGGCCGGGGCAGACCTGCAAAAGAAAGAGAAAGAGGTATTAGATGGGCAAGCAAAGCAAAGGGGGCTTACCTGAAACACGCCAACAGCAGCATTCATACCGGGCAGAGCATATACAGGAATATGTGGAAAAATTTGGGGGGAAAAATAAAAAATAATAAAAAATAAAAAATACCGGGCAGAGCAATCCGTGCACGACGCTGCAGGTGGACGAGATGGGCCGGGGCAGACCTGCAAAAGAAAGAGAAAGAGGCATTAGATCGGCAAGCAAAGCAAAGGGGGCTTACCTGAAACACGCCAACAGCAGCATTCATACCGGGCAGAGCACTCCGTGCACGACGGTGCACGGAGACGAGACGGGCCGGGGCAGACCTGCAAAAGATAGAGAAAGAGGCATTAGATGGGCAAGCAAAGCAAAGGGGATTTACCTGAAACACGCCAACAACAGCATTCATACCGGGAAGAGCACTCCGTGCACGACGGTGCACGGAGACGAGACAGGCCGGGGAAGACCTGCAAAAGAAAGAGAAAGAGGCATTAGATGGGCAAGCAAAGGGGGCTTACCTGAAAAACGCCAACAGCAGCATTCATACCGGGCAGAGCACTCCATGCACGACGGTGCACGGAGACAAGACGGGCCGGGGCAGACCTGCAAAAGAAAGAGAAAGAGGCATTAGATGGGCAAGCAAAGCAAAGGGGGCAGGCCTGAAACACGCCAACAGCAGCATTCATACGGGGAAGAGCACTCCGTGCACGACGGTGCACGGAGACGAGATGAGACGGGCCGGGGCAAACCTGCAAAAGAAAGAGAAAGAGGCATTAGGTGGGCAAGCAAAGCAAAGGGGACTTACCTGAAACACACAAACAGCCGCATTCATACCAGGAAGAGCACTCCGTGCACGACGGTGCACGGAGACAAGACGGGCCGAGGCAGACCTGCAAAAGAAAGAGAAAGAGGCATCAGATGGGCAAGCAAAGCAATGGGGGCTTACCTGAAACATGCCAACAGCAGCATTCATACCGGGCAGAGCATTCCGTGCACGACGGTGCACGGAGACGAGACGGGTCGGGGACAGACCCGCAAAAGAAAGAGAACGAGGCATTAAATGGGCAAGCAAAGCAAAGGGGGCTTACCTGAAACATGCCAACAACAGCATCCATACCGGGCAGAGCACTCCGTGCACGACGGTGCACGGAGACGAGACGGGCCGGGGCAGACCTGCAAAAGAAAGAGAAAGAGGTATTAGATGGTCAAGCAAAGCAAAGGGGGCTTACCTGAAACACGCCAACAGCAGCATTCATACCGGGCAGAGCAATCCGTGCACGACGCTGCAGGTGGACGAGATGGGCCGGGGCAGACCTGCAAAAGAAAGAGAAAGAGGCATTAGATGGGCAAGCAAAGCAAAGGGGGCTTACCTGAAACACGCCAACAGCAGCATTGATACCGGGCAGAGCACTCCGTCCACGACGGTGCACGGAGACGAGACGGGCCGGGGCAGACCTGCAAAAGATAGAGAAAGAGGCATTAGATGGGCAAGCAAAGCAAAGGGGATTTACCTGAAACACGCCAACAACAGCATTCATACCGGGAAGAGCACTCCGTGCACGACGGTGCACGGAGACGAGACAGGCCGGCCAGAACTGCAAAGGAAAGAGAAAGAGGCATTAGATGGGCAAGCAAAGCAAAGGGGGCTTACCTGAAACACACAAACAGCAGCATTCATACCGGGCAGAGCACTCCGTGCACGACGGTGCACGGAGACGAGACGGGCCGGGGCAGACCTGCAAAAGAAAGAGAAAGAGGCATTAGATGGGCAAGCAAAGCAAAGGGGACTTACCTGAAACACACAAACAGCAGCATTCATACCGGGAAGAGCACTCCGTACACGACGGTGCACGGAGACAAGATGGGCCGGGGCAGTCCTGCAAAAGAAAGAGAAAGAGGCATCAGATGGGCAAGCAAAGCAATGGGGGCTTACCTGAAACATGCCAACAGCAGCATTCATACCGGGCAGAGCATTCCGTGCACGACGGTGCACGGAGACGAGACGGGCCGGGGCAGACCTGCAAAAGAAAGAGAAAGAGGCATTAGATGGGCAAGCAAAGCAAATTGGGCTTACCTGAAAAACGCCAACAGCAGCATTCATACCGGGCAGAGCACTCCATGCACGACGGTGCATGGAGACAAGACGGGCCGGGGCAGACCTGCAAAAGAAAGAGAAAGAGGCTTAGACGGACAAGCAAAGCAAAGGGGGCTTACCTGAAACCAGCCAACAGCAGCATTCATACCGGGCAGAGCACTCCGTGTACGACGGTGCATGGAGACGAGACGTGCCGGGGCAGACCTGCAAATGAAAGAGAAAGAGGCAATAGACGGGCAAGCAAAGCAAAGGGGGCTTACCTGAAACACGCCAACAGCAGGATTTATACCGGGCGAAGCACTCCGTGCACGACTGTGCACGGAGATGAGACAGGCCGGGGCAGACCGGCAAAAGAAAGAGAAAGAGGTATTAGATGGGAAAGCAAAGCAAAGGGGGCTTACCTGAAACACGCCAACAGCAGCATTCATACCGGGCAGAGCACTCCGTGCACGACGGTGCACGGAGACGAGATGGGCCGGGGCAGACCTGCAAAAGAAAGAGAAAGAGGCAAAAGATGGGCAAGCAAAGCAAAGGGGGCTTACCTGAAACACGCCAACAGCAGCATCCATACCGGGCAGAGCACTCCGTGCACGACGGTTCACGGAGACAAGACGGGCCGGGGCAGACCTGCAAAAGAAAGAGAAAGAGGCATCAGATGGGCAAGGAAAGCAATGGGGCCTTACCTGAAACATGCCAACAGCAGCATTCATACCAGGCAGAGCATTCCGTGCACGACGGTGCACGGAGACGAGACGGGCCGGGGCAGACCTGCAAAAGAAAGAGAAAGAGGCATTAGATGGGCAAGCAAAGCAAATGGGGCTTACCTGAAAAACGCCAACAGCAGCATTCATACCGGGCAGAGCACTCCTGCACGACGGTGCACGGAGACAAGACGGGCCGGGGCAGACCTGCAAAAGAAAGAGAAAGAGGCTTAGACGGACAAGCAAAGCAAAGGGGGCTTACCTGAAACATGCCAACAGCAGCATTCATACCGGGCAGAGCACTCCGTGCACGACGGTGCACGGAGACGAGATGGGCCGGGGCAGACCTGCAAAAGAAAGAGAAAGAGGCAAAAGATGGGCAAGGAAAGCAAAGGGGGCTTACCTGAAACACGCCAACAGCAGCATCCATACCGGGCAGAGCACTCCGTGCACGACGGTTCACGGAGACAAGACGGGCAGGGGCAGACCTGCAAAAGAAAGAGAAAGAGGCATTAGATGGGCAAGCAAAGCAAAGGGGGCTTACCTGAAACACGCCAACAGCAGCATCCATACCGGGCAGAGCACTCTGTGCACGACGGTTCACGGAGACGAGACGGGCGGGGCAGACCTGCAAAAGAAAGAGAACGAGGCATTAAATGGGCAAGCAAAGCAAAGGGGGCTTATCTGAAACACGCCAACCTCAGCATACATACCGGGCAGAGCACTCCGTGCACGACGGTGCACGGAGACGAAACGGGCTGGGGCAGACCTGCAAAAGATAGAGAAAGAGGCATTAGATGGGCAAGCAAAGCAAAGGCTGGCTTATCTGAAACACCCCTTGAAGGCAATCTTTATCTTATCATTTATGTAGCCCAAGCCCTCAAGGATATATTGGGTCTCCCACTTTGTGTATAATTACCTGAAACACGTCAACAGCAGCATCCATACCGGGCAGCGCACTCCGTGCACGACGGTGCACGGAGACGAGACGGGCCGGGGAAGACCTGCGCAAGAAAGAGAAAGAGGCATCAGATGGGCAAGCAAAGCAATGGGGGCTTACCTGAAACATGCCAACAGCAGCATTCATACCGGGCAGAGCATTCCGTGCACGACGGTGCACGGAGACGAGACGGGCCGGGGAAGACCTGCAAAAGAAAGAGAAAGAGGCATTAGATGGGCAAGCAAAGCAAAGGGGGCTTACCTGAAAAACGCCAACAGCAGCATTCATACCGGGCAGAGCACTCCATGCACGACGGTGCACGGAGACAAGACGGGCCTGGGCAGACCTGCAAAAGAAAGAGAAAGAGGCATTAGACGGACAAGCAAAGCAAAGGGGGCTTACCTGAAACATGCCAACAGCAGCATTCTTACCGGGCAGAGCACTCCGTGTACGCTGGTGCACGGAGACGAGACGTGCCGGGGCAGACCTGCAAATGAAAGAGAAAGAGGCAAAAGACGGGCAAGCAAAGCAAAGGAGGCTTACCTGAAACACGCCAACAGCAGGATTTATACCGGGCGGAGCACTCCGTGCACAACGGTGCACGGAGATGAGACGGGCCGGGGCAGACCTGCAAAAGAAAGAGAAAGAGGTATTAGATGGGAAAGCAAAGCAAAGGGGGCTTACCTGAAACACGCCAACAGCAGCATTCATACCGGGCAGAGCACTCCGTGCACGACGGTGCACGGAGACGAGATGGGCCGGGGCAGACCTGCAAAAGAAAGAGAAAGAGGCAAAAGATGGGCAAGCAAAGCAAAGGGGGCTTACCTGAAACACGCCAACAGCAGCATCCATACCGGGCAGAGCACTCCGTGCACGACGGTTCACGGAGACGAGACGGGCGGGGCAGACCTGCAAAAGAAAGAGAATGAGGCATTAAATGGGCAAGCAAAGCAAAGGGGGCTTACCTGAAACACGCCAACAGCAGCATCCATACCGGGCAGAGCACTCCGTGCACGACGGTGCACGGAGACGAAACGGGCCGGGGCAGACCTGCAAAAGATAGAGAAAGAGGCATTAGATGGGCAAGCAAAGCAAAGGTGGCTTATCTGAAACACCCCTTGAAGGCAATCTTTATCTTATCATTTATATAGCCCAAGCCCTCAAGGATATATTGGGTCTCCCACTTTGTGTATAATTACCTGAAACAAGTCAACAGCAGCATCCATACCGGGCAGCGCACTCCGTGCTCGACGGTGCACGGAGACGAGACGGGCCGGGGCAGACCTGCGCAAGAAAGAGAAATACGTCCTAACAAGCACTCACCTGAGGACGGTAACCAGGACACACGTCCTAACAAGCACTCACCTGAGGACGACTTCTTCCGGCGGCGGTCGGGCTGAAATGGCTGCCGCAAAGCTCCGACATTTTTGCAATTCGTGGGCGTGTTTTGTGCTGAGTGACGGATGACGTCAAGGGTAGATAGAAGGCAAAAAACACGCCCCCGAATCAGAAAAAGACGGGGCTTGATCAGAGTGACGCCTCTCTCCTCCAATGGCTGGCCAGCATTTACGAGGACAGCCAATGGAGAAGAGGGGCGTGTTCAAGCCCCAAACTAATAATCATTAAACCTCTGACAGAGACTGCGCAAGCGCAGCCTACGGTCCTCGACCTAAAAAGAAATAAGGCAAAAAAAGACATCAAGTAGGAAAGAAGGTAAAAAAAGAAAGAATGGGAAAAAAGCAAGGAAGGCAAGAAATAAAGATGCAGGAAAGGAAAGAAGGAAAGAAAAAGGAATGAATAAAAAAATAAAGAAGGTAGAAAATCGGGAAGGACGGCAAAAATGAAGGAAAGAAAAATTATAATCAGGCAAAAAAGAAAAGGAAAGAAGAATAAAGTAAAAAGAGAAAAAATAAGAAAGGAAAGCAAAAGGGAAGAAGGCAAACAAATGAAACAAAAGGAAAAGGCAAAAAAAGAAGGAACAAAAGAAGGAAGGCAAAAAGGAAAGAAAAAGATGAATGGAAGGAATGAGGGTTCTTAGTATAGGTCCTTACCCACGCACACAAATCTCTCCACGACCTGGGCCCCAAGTACCTCAATGACCGCCTGACCTTCTACACGCCCACCCGTCAGCTACGTTCTACAAGCCTCGCCCTCGCCGCCGTTCCACGCATCCGAAGAGCCACCGCCGGAGGAAGATCCTTCTCCTACCTGGCAGCCAAGACATGGAAGTCCCTCCCCATCCACCTCCGGCTGACACAGGACCAACTCAAGACCTGGCTGTTCGAGCAGTAGCGGACCCCTCCCCTAAGCGCCTTGAGACCCTTCCGGGTGAGTAGCGCGCTATACAAATGGTATGATTGATTGATTGATTGATTGATAACATATTGGATATTAAAATCCAAATTACCCCCACCTATGTTTAAATAAAACTGTTACAGGTGTACTGCAAATTAAACACCATAAAACATTTTTTTTCCTTGGCAAACTTTATCAAAGAACTATTGGTGAAACACAGTCCAGGAACACAATACGGCATGCTATGAAATAGCGGCAATCCACTTCAAAGGGAAAAGCGTTTGAGAAAGATAGGAACTGATAACACTGGAATGTGCTCACTTTAAATGTGTCCTACAATCACATCAGGCAACACTTGTACTAAAGCGAGCTTATTGTGTGCAGATGTGCACCTTGTGAAAGAGAAAAATGCAGGCACTCAGTGTGACTTTAAACAGAGGCTTAAGTATAACAGCATTATAAAATCTTCCTTTCCTGTGGCTTGTGGTACCTGCCTGGGCTACTCATTGTCACCACTATTATTTGCCATCGCCATTGAGCCCCTTGTGATGAGATTGCTGCAGCATCACTCGCATCAACGGCTGGGATTTACGCAGCAAGGAGTCCTAGTGTCCATGTACGCAGATGATGTGACAGTATATGTCAAATCCCCACGTGAAAATTTGGACTCGCTAATCCGCAAGTTCTCTAGGTTTGGAGGCCTGTCTGGCATGAAGGAGGAGTGTGGCTCAATGGTTTGAGCGGCAGACCCTGATCCAGAGTTCTGGCCCGGGACCAGGGTTCAATTCCTGCCTTGGTGAGTCTTGGGCTCAATTTCCTCGGACCTGACAATTCTTGCCTCCGTGCCTATTCTAATCATGGGCCCCACGCTGCAACTCTGGGCAATAGCTTGCTTAACCTCCACACTGGCCCCAACAGCGCTACGATGCCTGGCTTCACCCTGTCGGTGCCCAGGAGTGGACACTTCACAGGGAAAGCCAGGAAGGGTTCCACAGCGGTATGAGTAATAGCGCCAGGAAACCGCTCAGTGGCAGTGCGCTCTACAAATACCTTGACATTTACATTTACATTAATATAAACTGGCCTAAATCTATATTTTTTCCCTTAACCTCTGTTGCAACAGTTTTCCTCGGTGCACCCACTTTGATGAGTTAGCAAATCTGTCCGATATTCGGGAATGTGCCTCAGTGGGAACCTTCACGAGCTCTGGCAGGACAATTATGGTTGTCTTGTAACATGGCTGGAGTAAAAGTTGGAGGGCTGGCCTAGGCTGCCGCTGTCTCTCACAGGTAGGTTTGTTATCACCAAAATGAAAGTACTGCCCAAGCTTTTATATCTGTTTGCAAATTTGTAGATTCCGCTAACAATGGCTTTCCACTGAAGACTGTCTTTAACCTTTGTGTCGCTCATAAAGGCTGATCGACAACCTAGCATCGCTTGGGAGAAGTTTACAATTCCCGTGAGCAGGGAGGGCTGGGGGGTGCCAGATACGAATTTGTATTATCTCTGCACAGAGATGCAATTTGCCCATCATCGGTTCTTTCCCACAGAATTCATGGCGCACACTGCGCCAGAGGAGGATTATTCTGCCCCTTGCCATCTTTTGACAGCTCTTTACTGAAAACCTAGATGTCCAAGTACCTCTGTTGATACTTTTGCCTGCACTGTGTGGGCATAGAATGACCTGAGGGAGAGGTCCCGATTTGATATTCTATGTGTCCCATCATTGCCCATAAAAGACCACCATTCCCTACCTTTTACACAAGGGAGTGAACACCACCCCACTAGAAACGCTCAAATATCAGCTGTGCGCCACGCTCCTGTCACTACATGACTCTATACCCACGGAACCCCCTACTTTCCAAGTCCTGGTGACTGCAGTCACCTACCCCCAACGCTTGCAGACTAGTAACCAGACTCTGTGCCAAAATGCAGGCTCGCGAGGAGTGAATGGGAAACTGACCTCAACATTACATTCACGGATGACCACTGGAGATATTGCTGTGCTCAGTCCAAGGCCCTTCCCCCAATTGAAGACTACACCTGGTACATTTCAATTTCATCCAACGCATATACCACACCCCAGCACGTCTCCATAGAATTGGCCTCATTGAGGACATGGGCTGCTTACATAGCTCTGTGGTGGAGATGTCCTGATATATAAAGCTTCAGGTTACAGATTTTTTTACACCACTGCAGAAATATGGCAAATGCGCGATAGAGCGCTCACCGCGCCTTGCACTACAAGGATATGTCAAGGATATTCCTCCTGGGGCAAGCAGACTAAGGGGGCGATGCTGCTATCGCTTGCCAAACGCCAAATTGCGCTACAATGGGGATGACAATCCACTCCATATATTGGGATCTGATGCCGGTGCGTTCCTGACCCAAAGACCTCTGGGCTCCTTTAGAGGCGTATTTGCGGAAAAGTCCGGAGGTGCACAATGTAGAGCTGGCTGCACATGTGAGCCCTGAACCAAACTATCTGGTCTACGGAGCGCTCCTCCTGTGTAGTGGCGCGGCTAGGTCATGGTAGCTCACAATCCAACTACAACCACATATCAGCCGCAGATCGTCATGAGTAAACCAGGCCAAGAGTCATTTATGGCCCTAAGAAATAAAGTTGTCGATTGGCTAAACAAGTATAGACCATTGCCATTGCATATCTCAAGTAAAATACTTATGGTACGTAGGGTGTCCTGGGTGGGCCATATGGTCAAGGACATTAGGGGGGGCTGCGTTCTTGTTAATTTTAAAGATCCCAGGACAGTGGAGCACATTTGTAATTGGAAATACTACAGCCCAAAGGCTTCCATCCTATCCCTTCCATTGTCTTACTTTTACCCCCCCAATTACTTTTCCACTGCAGATGAAGGGTGGACATTAGTAAAGTGGAATGGGAGGGGTCGATTAATAGGGACAGGCTGGAGCCTTTATCAACACCAAGTCAAATCCCTACCCAAAACCAGTATAGTAGCTTGGAGGCTGTTGACTGACTTCAGGTTCATGAAGGGGTTTGTTCAAGTACTCTTGCCCTATCTAGTAATAGTATTGCCAGTCCACCTCATCCAATCTTATGTCCAGGTCCCGAACCGTTAGCTTTAGTTCCACTACCCTTAAGGGACAATCTAGGGAATGCCTGGGCCCCTGATTCAACCCAGGGCGGTGGTTCTATTGTGAATCTTAAACTTGTTTCATGGAACATAGCAGGACTATGAAACAAGCTATCCCTTCCGGATTGGAACACTTTTATTGAGGACTGTGACTTGTATGTGTTCCAGGAAACATGGAGCCTTGAGCCACTGTTCAAGCCTGGTTACTCATGTTTCCATATACCTGCCATCTCCTCTGGACGCGGGCGCCCATCAGGTGGTCTCATGGTCTGGGTCAAGGCTGCGCTTAACTATAAAGTTACCCCTCACTTATCTCTATCACCAGACCTGATAAGACTAACGATCAAGGGCACGAAGGGCAATACAACCTTAGAACTTTTTAACATCTATGCAAGGGGCGCTCAAGGAGGAGCAAAATCTGCAACTGTTTCCATCCTGTCTGAAGTACTGCTTTCCTGCCCCTCTGATTCTTTCACTCTGATTGCCGGCGACTTAAACTGTTCGTTTGAACCTTTGGCAATTGATGATATTCTGGGAACCCATGTTGAAGATGCAAGATGGGGTATACCTCTACTGTCAATCTCGTCAGTTAAGAAATGGTCACCGGTGGTCATTCAACTGAATGCTTTAATGTTGGAATTTGGTTAAGAGCTACTAATGGGCGTACGCCCTCTGATGTCTTGGGAGCAAACATGCCAAAGTAGAATTGACTATATACTGGTTGATAAGAGGTTATGGAAATATGTATGTGACATGATCATTATATCGTCTATTGATAGCGACCATAACCCTCTATCCCTTTCTATGCTGGACTTGTGGCAAAACACGGTAAATCGCCCTATTATTAGTTCTGAGATGTTATCAAAGGCAATTATACCATCTAATTGCAAAAGGTTTCTCAAATGGCCAAGATTCATTCTGAATGAACAAAAAAAAATATCTTCGGGGGAAATCCTAAGAGATCAGACCGCCAAGCTCTCGGTTGCTTGCATGAATGAGACTGGGCCGTTAGCGGTGGAGACAATTTATGTTGAAACTATTGACCTGTTACGCTCGCTCTTCTTAGAAGCTCCGCCTCATAAAAAGCGCTCCATGAGTAGTAAGCCAATGGAGAAATGGTTCAACAAGGATTGTAGGGTGAAAAAACGAGCACTGTTACTTGCCGTTAAAACCTCCAATACTGTTGAGGTACGCATGGCGAGGCAACAGTATAGACAAACCATCATAGAGGCGAAAAAGGCGTGGGAAGAATCGCATTGGAATGACTTGAAGATAGCAAGCCAGTCCAAGAATGGCGAGCTTTTCTGGGCCCTAGTAAGAAGATCTAATGGCTGTGATCCCAACCAAATCCCTAACAATATCACTGATGGGGAGTGGTTTGATCACTTTAGGAGACTCTGCGCAGGAGACGAGATTTTGGAGAGATAGGGGTCATTAAGTTGCCCCCTGGCATCCATTCCTATTCCCTCGGGCTCTTTTGACCCCATAGGGAAAACAGAGGTGTTGGCAGCCATAAATAAAATTGTCACAGCCAAGGCCCCGGGACAAGATGGTATACCGGGTGACCTATTTAGAGCCAACGCTGAGGACTGGGCCACCTATTTTGTTCTCTTGAATAATGCTTTGTTGGAAGGGTCTCCAATTCCTGATTCCTAGAAGGGAGCAGTAGTGGTTCCCATTTACAAGAAGGGGTCCAGGGGGTTCTGGCACCAACGCAGTTCACTTTGTTTGTGAATGAGGTTGTTTCCTTTTTATCGGAAATTAATGCCGATGCTCCCATTCTGGCAGGTGTTAAAGTTCCAGCATTACTTTTTGTGGACGACACTCTGCTGGTATCGAAAACACCAGTGGGTTTACAGAAGCTGCTGGATCGGTTCTGCCTTTTTTGCAAGGAGAGGGGCCTAGTTATCAATACCTTGAAAACAAAGCTCCTCTATTTTAATCCTAGCAGATCGCCCAAATCCACCCTTCTCCTCGATGGTGTGCCCCTAGAGCGTGTGAAAGTTTTTGATTACTTAGAGATCACAGTCTCAGATAATCTGAAATAGCAGCCACACATTGAAAAAATGGCCCTAAACCATAAGTGGGTTGTGGGTGTGATAGGGAGGGAACATCGTGCATCAGTCTCTAGGCCCATCACCCCAGCACTTGAGATTTATGCAGCAAAGGCTGTGGGCTGTGCATTATATGGAGCTGAACTCTGGGGCTTTGGTAACGTAGATAGCCTTGTTGTGGCAGAAAACAAGTTCTTTAGAGAGCTTGTCTCGATCCCCAGGGGGACCCCGACTAAGCCTCTTCTGAGCGACTTGGGTCGTTGCTCAATTAGGGATTTAATTACTTTACGTCCCCCTCCTTTATTGGCCTCGATTATGGTGCACAGCTGAATTATCTGGCTATCTTGACGGCCTTAGAGAAGTGATGAGTCTCCAGGGTTCACATAAGATTGATTGGCTAGCCAATGTAAAAAGGATCATTTTGGCCACTGGTCTCAAAACTGCTTGGGAGGCAGGGATTCCGCTGTCCAAAAGCGAAACTAAGAGAGCATTCTGGGCGTGGATTGATAATGAGGAGCTTACAGACCCTAATTTAGGTAGATTGACTGATGAGTTTCGCCAACACAAGCCTGTGCCTCGCTTGGAAACCTACATGGATTTTATTCAGAAACCGAGAGATAGAGCTCTTTTCATACAGTTCAGGTTGGATACCCTGCCTGTTCGCGAACGCACGAGCAAATGGAGTCCTCCTAATCAAACGCCCGTTGACTGTCCATACTGTGCAGGTGTAGCCGAAAATATCCCACACCTTTTTTTTTGTATGTCCGGCTTACATTAAACCTAGAATGAAATGGTTAAAACCTGTATGTCAACAGCTTGAGACTAGGAATTATTGTACTGCACTCAGAATCCTCCAAGCAGATTCAAATACAACCCTAGCTTGTGGGGTGGCCACATTTTTAAGCTGGGCCTGGCTCATAAGATTGAAAGTTTTATGATGAATAAACTTAACTACTAATTGTATATCTTTTCAGCAAAGCTGTTTGGTTTAATACATTTTTAACTGTTTATTGTAATAATGATTACCAATGTGATTCTCTTTTTACCCATATTTATTGTGTACTTTGTTTTTAAATGTAATGCTTTTAAGACATTTCATATCGAATAAAGCTTTGTTGACTGACTGATATCAAATGCAACTGCTAATAGTTCTTGGGTCTGGCTGAGTGGTCCCTTTCCCTTTTCCCCCCTTTTTCTCTTCCCTCACCCAGCTATGACAGACGAGATGCACCAATTGTGGTATAATATAAACATTTGCCTGCTCTCTCATGATCACCTGTTTGTTAAAAGAAGCATCTCCTTAATGTCTGTTACTGTTTTTTGTAAAACCCAATAAACAAATGTAATAAAACACACACATAAACAGAGGCTTATGTATGCTGACACATTGCCACTTGATGTATGCTGTAGTGGGTGGAAGCCCAATGGGAATGAAACAACAACAGACAGATGGATGAAGAGAGGTGGCTGAAAACCTCTTTAGGCAGTATAATATACATATTATTTTAATAAAACCAAAAGTTCTTGGCTAAAACCAGACCTAAAAAGCAGGGATGGCGAACTGCATCATGCCATTGCAATTCCAAGTGCATGTATGATGATGTAAACATGTGCATGAGTCCGAACGCATATGAGTAGAATGATTGAATTGGCATCTTTTTTTTAATGTACTGATCTGAGCTAGATCAGTGAACAAACAAAAAATAACACTGAAGTAGCGTGTAAGTGCTTTTTTAAGATTAACTGTGTTTACACACACACCAGCCTACATCACTAGGCCTGTGGGTGTAGCTTATATGCTGTGCTGTGTCACTCATAACATTATTGGAAAACTCAGCAACTGCCATCCGCTGACAATGAGGAAGAATAGCTGCCATGGATGTCAACAAATGCAAACAATATAGACTAATTTAACAACCCCTACCCTCCCCGCCCTGAATTTGAGTGATTTCTTCATGGTAATATTAAGGGCTCGATTACGACCTTGGCAGACGGGACAATCCGTCACAAACAAGAAGGATATTTGTAGGATGCAGGAGGGCAAGTAGAGCCAAATTTGGGGGGGGGTGGGGGTAGGGGGGGAAAAGATTTCAGGGCGGGGGGGGGGCTAATTCTTCCAGCCATAGGAAGAGTGGCTCTAAGAAGCGGTGAAAACACAACAAAAACCTCATTAACAAGTTAATGGTCTTTTAAAGACCGGTGAAGTACTCGGTGTGGCTGCAATTAAAGGGTTGCCAGCCCGCGAAGCTTTCTCAGCCTGGCTGACACACATGAATGGAGTAACCCGGTCTGCCAAGATCAAAATCAGGGCCTTAATCCCAAGATTTGGGAGGGCCTATGATAACCCTTAGACATCATCTTGCCGTGAATAATGACGGTCGCATCTGTAGCATTGCGGGCCCTAGGCCCACATGCAGGGGCGGCTGGTGACATTTGAAAGTGGTGAGCGTAAACTAATTTGCATATTGCACCGCAGCGAGCACAGCGAGCGAGCGCAGCGAGCGAGCCCGAACCACCTTGCATCCATCCATACATCATTCATGCATCCACCCATCCACCCACCCATCCTGCATCCATACATCATTCATTCATTCATGCATCCACCCATCCATCCATCAATTCTGCATCCATCATTCATTCATGCATCCATCCACCCATCAATCCTGCATCCATCATTCATTCATGCATCCACCCATCCACCATCCATCCTGCATCCATTCATCCATCCATCCATCCTGCATCCATCATTCATTCATGCATCCACCCATCCATCCACCCATCCATCCTGCATCCATCATTCATTCATCCACCCATCCATCCACCCATCCACCATCCATCCTGCATCCATTCATCCATCCATCCATCCTGCATCCATCATTCATTCATGCATCCACCCATCCATCCACCCATCCATCCTGCATCCATCATTCATTCATCCACCCATCCATCCACCCATCCAGCATCCATTCCTGCATCCATTCATCCATTCACCCATCCATCATCCATCCTGCATCCATTCATCCATTCACCCATCCATCCATCCATCCTGCATCCATCATTCATTCATGCATCCACCCATCCATCCACCCATCCATCCACCCATCCATCATCCACCATTCATTCATCCACCCATCCACCCATCCTGCATCCATCATCCATCCATCCATCCACCCATCCATCCTGCATCCTTTCCTGCATCCATTCACCCATCCATTCATCCATCCATCCATCCTGCATCCATCATTCATTCATGCATCCACCCATCTGTATGCGTGTAGTTTCACGCATACAGATGGGTGACGTAAATGCTACTATTTCCTCAGAAACCCACATTCTTTTTCTGTTTTATTTTAAGTTCCGTGATTTATTGAAGCGTAAATCTTTGCTCAAACTGAGCCCTATTTGTCTTGGTAAATCGGGCAGACTCCTGCTTATAAAGTCCAATAAGAGTAACAAGGTGAATGAATAAAATGGCTTTCACAAGAGTGTGAACATCCTTCCGACTACAGCGTGACAGTGATAACCGGCCTCAATTCATACGTCTGATTTCCACCTGAACTTCTTTTCTTGCTTTGCTCTCTGAAGCGTCTGCTCTCTGAAGCAGTTCACTGCCGACCACATTTTTAATCCCATTGAATGCTACTTTTCATGATGAAACAATAAGACTTCGAGTTTAAATATGTGCCAATTCTTCTGACACACATCTATACATTCTCCTCCCATTTCACGAATATTTACAATAAGAGGCTCGAACCTGGTTTCCCAGCACCAAAGTCGGCCGCGCTAACCGTCGGGATTGGCTGGGGGGGCACCATAACTCCTCGCCCAGTCCCCGTGTGTAACCCCGGGGGCTGCGGCCCGCCCCCAGGTCCTCTCTCTAAGGGGAAATGCACAGGGAATCAATCTGCGCATGCGCGAACATGATTCTGCCCATAAATCAACTTGCGCAGATGCAGCAGGCCCATCCGCAACCCCCCCCCGCACAGAAAAGTCGGGTGTCTCCCGGATTCCCGGGCGGCAGGTAGCGAGCAAGATTATTTCAGTATTTGTTGTATTTGTATTTTCGTGACGACGCGGTGGGTCCATGGGGCTTAGTGGGGCTACGCCCCTACGCCCCAATGGACGCACCGCGCCTGCCCACATGCTGCCGAAATCATGGACACAGACACGGCTGGTATAGTACTACAACTGGCCCCAGGCACGTGCGCCCGCCCCCCTTTTATTAACAGGGTCACCTGACTGGTGAAGCCTGTGGTGGGTGGGTGTAAAGTGTATGACAAGATGGGCTGACCACTAGACTGTATCCAGCTGGATACTACAGCATCAAGCTGCGCTTCCCAGTAAATCCTTCCTCTTTCTGTCATTATCTGCAGCAGACTGACTTTCCTTTTGCAATCCTCACCTGCGTACACTGTGTTGGAGACATTGACCTTCCTCTCCCCGTTCCAAGAATTGCGCCGTAAAGCACCAAAGACAAGTGGCCTACCTCGAGCAGAGCGGGAGGCCGAGACAGACACCTACAGGCCTGGGGGGTTGAGCCATGCAGCAACACATGGTCAAGAGACCACATGACTGCCCCGCCCTTGCAGAGAAAATGCGACATAGGTGGTGTGATGCGCCGGCAGAGGAATCATCGGCCTTGTGAGCGCCAGATGTGCTGCGCATGGACCTTGCAGATGAGACAACTTTTAGTGCCTTGGGGCCAGCCTTTGCACGTTTGACAGCTGGGTTGGGCCACGAAGAGCCGGTGGGCTGCGCCAGTTTAAAACCTGCACCAGCTGATGGCTGACTCGGTGACTCCATGTTCGTGGGGGCACAAAATCCTTCAGAGCAGTGAATGCAGGCGCGGAGTGTCCATTCAGGCATATGGGGCATAGCCCCAATAAGCCCCATGGACCCACAGCGTCGTCGCTAGAATAAAAATAAAAATATTTAATGATCACGCTACCCGCCGTCCGGGAATCCGGGAGACACCTGACTTTTCCGGAGTGCGCGGGGGGGGCTTGGCCTGCTGCAGCTTGAGTGACAGTCCACTCAGCTGCAGCAGTACTGCGCAAGTGATTTTTTGGGCAGAAACTAGCCCGAGCATGCGCAGATAGTTTCCCTGCTGAAGTTCCCCTTAGAGAGAGGACCAGGGGACGGGCCGCAGCCCCCGGGGTTGCAAAGGGCGACTGGGCGAGCAGTCATGGTGCCCGCCTAGCCGGATTGGCTGGTCCAATGGTCCATGTGCAGGCCAATCACTGTGTGACTTTGGGACGCCCGCCGCTGTGACGTTGTGACTTCGACTCTTAAATTAATCTCTAGCCTGGAGCTCGCCTCGTGTGCAGGCAGCAGACCGTGTGTGACTCCCGCCTCACTGTTCACCGTCACGGTACAGGTAAGGCCACAGTGCATTATATGCGTTATGTAAGGCCCTCATTTCATTCGTTTTTCTTGCCCTCTGAGTCTGTTCTCCGTTTTCCTTGACCTGTGTTCTCTCGATTTCCTTGACCTCTGTTATTCCGTTTTCCTTGCCCTCTTTTCTATAATTTTTCTTGCCCTCTTTTCATCCGTTTTTCTTGCCCTCTTTCATTCGTTTTTCTTGCCCTCTTGTCATTCGATTTTCTTGCCCTCTTTTCTTCCGTTTTCCTTGCCGTCTGTTCTTCCGTTTACCTTGCCCTCTGTTCTCCCGATTTCCTTGCCCTTTGTTTCTTGCGTGTGGGGGGGCTCTGTGTGGGTGGGGGGGCTCTGTGTGTGTGTGGGGGGCTCTGTGTGTGTGTGTGGGGGGGGCTCGCTCTGTGTGTGTGTGGGGGGGGCTCTGTGGTTATAAAAAACCTCTCAGTTCATTTGGTTTATTGTGTCGGATTACACATCTCCTTCCGGTAAAAAACTCAGTTTCTACTCCCTCTTATTGCAAACTTTGAGAAGGTCCGTGGAAACCTTTGCAACCTCGTGCATTTTGCACACCGTTCTTAAATGTAACTTTTGTGACTGCTTGTGCTGCGTGTATCCTCAATTAACGCAAAGGAACGGGTCTCCACAGACACACTTCACAACAAACAGTCAGGCCCTCTTAAAGATTTGCAATAATCCCCATTTGCCAGTAAATGAAAAAGCATAATTTCAAACCTGGTGGAAACTGTAATTGTATTTATATAGCGCTTGCTTCCCCTGATGAGGCATTAAAGCGCTTTGCAGCAAGTAGCACGCTACTCCGGAAACCAAGATTAGAGTTAATAGTAGTTTAGTAATACGTTTTTTCCCCCGCAATCTCGAATTGTTTTCCGTGTGTGTATTTTCCTAAGAAAAGCCTGGTGAAATGTGTGTGGTAAAATGTGCACATGCAGAAAGGTGTGTGTCTCAGTGGTGTTGCCCATTCCTCACTAGTAAGTGGGAATACTGTTGTTAAACTTCACCATGGAATGGCTATAAACTCCAGGGTCAGTAATCCCAGGATGGTATTACGGATATAATATAGCCCCAATAGAAAAGTGCTGCAAACGTGCAGAGAAAAATTCTGGCTACATGTTCCAACCTGGTATAAGTTACAAATATGCAAGTTGCGTCTTTGATACAGATTGTATTTTGCTTGGCTAGACGCTGTTATAGTGAAAAAGATTTCTTGTGAGAAAAAACTGTACCCGGGTGAAAGTAAGTAAAGGTCCACAAACTTTGCTACCTTTGAAAAGGGCAAAAATTGGGAACTTCACTAAAATGAACTGGAGGGAAAAAATATCAACCTTTTGTACTTTGGCAGTAGTGCTGTAAAGGGGCCTCTCAGACATCTCCAGGTGTGATCGTCCTTATTACTTACCGGTAAACTTCCTTACCCTTTTTCAGAATCCTACTTATTATTGTGAGACGTCTCCGCCTCCGACTGAGTTTTCCCTCGCTAGGGGTCCACAATCCCCAAAGTTTTAAGCTGCCTTCTATTTCTATGATCGAAGAACAAAAACTCCCCTCCTCCCCCCACCCTTCCTTTTGTTCTTTTTTTTGTCGTCGTGTACCAGTTGAATATGCCACGTTAGTTTTCATGCGTTTACAATGCATGCCATTACAACGCGGTCATTACATCAACTGCGTTGTTACATCTCGTACCATTGCAACCCAAGTCGGAACAACGACTTGCTGTAGGGCAGAGAGCTGGATTTTGGAATATTATAATTTTCTGTTCCAACTCCAGTCTGTGCAACAGTAGGGAAGGTGTTGGATTTTGAATCCAGCACCTGCTGCCCCCTACAGCAAGTCGTTGTTTCGACTTACGTTGTAATGGTATGCAATGTAACAACGCAGTTGTTGAAATGGCATGCGTGATAAACAATGTTTACCGTACCAGAGGAAACCCACTGTGTTGTGTACTATGCAATTGTTTTATATTTGTTGTGTTTTTTTTAAATGCTTTCATTATTTACAAAGGTTTTGTACCTTCCCTCTTCATAGTGGGGCACCAGGAGTTCATTGAGCACTGCGATCATTGTGCAGCAGCATACTTGTGTTTGATCTTAGGCATTCCAGAATGGGGAATAGGCTGTGAGATTTCACATATTCACTAAGTTGTAGCAAGGCTCACCCAAGTTCGTATTCTAGTGAAAATTCACAAGGCCATCTCTGCTTGTTAAACTGCATTATGATTGCAAACGGCAGGGATTTGGACAGCAAGAAATTCACAAAAGGTGACTTTGTAGTCTTAAATCTCATTATTCGTGCATAATATTACCTCACCACGGTGTACTATGGGTTGAAGTAAATCCTATGATAGTGGCAGGAATGGGTGGTTTAGGGTGGTTTAGGGTGTTTTCAGTCTAGAGAGATTGTGTACAAGCACATACACATGAATTCATGTGATACACAAACTCTCATCTAACACTTTCCCACCATAGAAATAGTTGGAGATTTCCTCCTGACATGGGAGGAGTACATCCCTTTGTATAGTAGAAACTTCCACAAAATTATTGTGTGCACAGAGGAAGTGGTTTCCCTATTCCCATTGCACAAATACACAATCATTGACAGTGTACAGCTGCACCATGTGTACAATTTGTCATTGTTCAAATATCAATGCCTATGAGTAGGCTTTCCTGTTTTCAGTTTCGATTTTTGGTAAATTCTAGTGGGGGGTTTTCAGTGATATCTTAAAAAACAGTTGTTATCAGTGGTTACACATTTTCGCGCCACTAAAAACAACAGAAAATGTGTTTTTCCGGTGTTCATGGAATGTTTTGCTTTTATTATTGCTTGCTTTCTGCACTGAAAGAACAGGTATATAGACAGTGTATTTATAGTGTATATGAGGTCCAAATAGATTTTTGCAAATTAATCTTATTGTAGTACACCATACAATACTTCTTCAGTGAGTCTTTGGGTCATGTGCGCTCACTCTTTCCTTCTCATGTAAACTTCTGTGAAAAGGCCCTATCAGCATTCTTAGCCCATTGGGCAGAGAACCATCAGCGAAGGGACACAGTTGGGATGACTCTTTGTTTGATGCCACATAAAGCACGAAATGATAAATATTTGCGTTTTAGTTCCTGTGCATTAGAAACCAGTGCACCAGAATAGACTAAAAAGTCAACAGCATCCCTCATTAACTCTTAAGATTGTAAAGATGCTTTCAGCATACCATCTAACAAGTGGCAAGGATCTACTACAGGGAATCGCTTCAGCTCGGGTATCAATTTTGACAGGTCATCACACAACTTTTTTATATACGTAGCTAAATCACTGCAAATACAAACAATATCACTCCAATCTTTGTTGAACATGGAAAGTACCTTTTTTGCAGAGCATTACAAGTGACAATGCATTCCATGTTTTCCAAAAGTCTGGTGTCATGTTTTTACCACTATCCCAGATGCTTGGTGATATATATACTTGTCACTATACCTTGCATTGAATGTTTAAAGCCTGAGGTGTTGGCAATTCACCTACTACCAATACTGACCCACTAGAAACTATGGTCTGATGTATTAATGGTTTTTACCCATTCTCTGTGGGACAATGTGATGACACATATTAGGAAAGATTTTTATGTAACCAGCCATTTTACCTATCGGTGAAAGAATCAAATGCAGCCAAAATATCAAATATGAGTTTGATATGGAATTAGTTACTTACCTGTACACTATAGTTCTCCAGTATTATCTTTCATAGATTCACATGCTTGTATCTTCCCCGTCGTCATGGTGGGAGTCTCACGGTCACAGAATGACCAAAGCAGTATCATAGAGAAGAAAAACTGCAAAGAAAAGCCCATAGGGCCTGTATTATTTGGTAACCAGACCTCCTCATTGTTTGGTCCAAAAGTCAGCCAATCAGCATTACTGCCCTGACCTCCCCAGCAGAACCTTCCTGCCTCAGATTTCCAGCCCCACGTGTGAGACATGGATAAATACCGAGATCGAGAGTTCTACCTGAGAAACGGGGAGGTGGGCGGGCGCATGTGAATCAATGAAAGATAATACTGGAGAACCATAGTGTACAGGTAAGTAACTAATTCCTTCTCCAGTATAACATCTTTCATAGATTCACATGCTTGTATCAGAGTAGTAAGTAGTACCCAAAACCTGGAGCGTTTCCATGGTAGAACTCTGTAGTATGGTTCTGCTGCGTAGTACATGATATGTAATTCACAGAAAAACTTAAAACACCAACTATATTAAAATATATATATATACTGTACATAATACCAATACAGAGACAAGAATACCTTATTGGAACAGCGTCTCAGTACAGCGTGCCCCACTGCTGTGTCCTCTTTCCACGCAGTGTCCAGACAGTAGTGCTTGGTAAATGAATGCACACTTCTCCACGTTGCCGCTCAGCAGATGTCCGGCAGAGACACTCCTGCAAACAATACCGTAGATGTCGCCACCTTTCTTGTGGAGTGAGCATCCACCCTGGAATGCAGCGGCTTTCCAGCTTTTTCATGACATTTAATGATTGCCGACGATATCCATCTGGCAATACTCAGTCTTGGAGAAAAGGCTCATCCACTGAGAAGGCCTGAATCTCACTAACTCTCCTTGCCGAGGTGAGTGCTAGAAGCAGAGCTGTCTTCCATGAGATAAATTGCAAGTCTACCTTGTGTATAGGCTCAAATGGCGGCCTCATCAGTTGCGTCAAAACTGTGTTGAGTTGCCATGGTATTGGCGGCCGTTGAATGGGTGGAAAAGCTCTAAAGAGCCCTTGACAAATTCCTTGATTAGTCTGTGAGACCAAATAGACGGCTCACCCGGCGCCCTCCTGAATCTTGATATTGCCGCCAAATGCACCTTTACTGAGGCATGAGATAGTCCCGCTTTTGATAATGACAGCAAGTAAGGTAAAATACCTTCAGGTGGTACTGTAAGCGGGTGAAGATCTTTACCAGCGCACCAGTGACAGAAACGTGTCCATTTCGCCGTGTACGTTTTGTTCGTAGACAGAGCCCTAGAGTGCGTTAATATATCCCTGCAATCCTGTGGTATGATCATGGCCTGGAATTCTCACTCATGAGGTTCCATGCAGACAATTTTAGCGATGTCAGGTCTGGATGAAGAATCTGGCCATTGTTCATCGAAATGAGGTTCTGGACCATCGGGAACTGCCACTTGTTGCCCCTTGAAAGTTGTAGCAGGTCTGAAAACCATGCTTGTCTCGGCCAAGCTGGTGCTACCAGAATTATCTGACATGGTTCCGATCTTATCTTGTGAAGCACTCTTGGAATCAAAGGGAATGGTGGGAACGCGTAAGCGAACATTCCCATCCAGTTCAGATGAAACGCATTTCCTTTTAACCTTTGATGAGGGTACCTGGACGCAAACTGCTTGCACTTTGAGTTGTCCTGAGTCGCGAACAAATCTAACATTGGTGTGCCCCATTTTTTAAACACTCTGTGAAGCTTGGTGTCGTTCAGCTCCCACTCGTGCAACACTGTCTTCGTGCAACTTAAGACAACTGCTCTTGTATTGAGAATGCCCTGAATATGCTGTACCTGGATAGAAATGTCGAGCCTTATGAGCCATTTCCAAATCCTCTGCGCTAGTATGGAAATCTGTTTGGACCGTGTTCCCCCTTGTTTGAGGAGATAAAACATTGTTGTGATGCTGTCTGTCTGTACAAGCACCGACGATCCCTGAATTCTGGGGAGAAAGGCTTGAAGCCCCAGAAACACCGCTTTGAGCTCCAACATATTTATATGAAGTTGCGCTTCCCATTCCGACCAGAGCCCCTGGATTTCCAGCTCCTGAAGATGCGCACCACATCCTTGCAACGAAGCGTCTGACGTCATCACATATTCGTGGCTCTGGAGTTCGAAAGACAGACCCTGTTTCAAGTTCTCCCGAATCTTCCACCATGGCATGGCCACCTTCATTCGATGAGATATGATGACCTGATCTTCGAATGTTCCTTTTGATTGAACCCACTGCTCGTCTAGCTGTTCCTGTAACGGTCTCATCCGAAGACGGCAGTTTGGAACCAGTGGGATGCAAGATGACAGCATTCCCATCAAGGATTTGTATATCCTCACAGAAATGAACATTTTTGCTTGCAGAGAGGTTTCTAGGCTTATAATTTTCCTGATCCTTCCCTCCGAAGGATATGCTTTCGCTTCCTGTGTGCATATCCATGCTCCTGTCAGGACTAGGATGGCTTGCGGTCTAGGGCCCGTCCCACTAAACAGAAGCATCTATCCTCTGTCATGTCTGGTGCCCTTGTGTGGTAAAATGCACCAGTTGTCTCGGGGAGGGCGCTGGTGGCAGAAATGTGCAAGGGGGTTTCATTGTAAGAGTGCCCATAACATTGTCTGTGCTTAAAGCCTGTGCTCTATGATTGTCCGCCTGATGCGTGAGATTTCGCACCCTCACATCGCCTGCCAGATGCGTGGGCTTTCACATACTTGTCGCATGCGTGAGATTTAGCTAGGGCGTTGTCACGTCGATATACGCGACCGCGCCCAACCTTCCGTGCTCACTATTCTGTCTGTGTTGGAGAGGAGGCAGGCGGTTCTTGGTTCTCCAATCTTGTTTTAGGAGTTTGGAGTTCATTTCACGGAGCGGAGCTGAGGCGGTTAGTGGACCAGTCCAGGGGGCGTTGCAGTTTCGTGTTTTGGCTGAAGAGCTGTTATCCAGGTCCTATTTTCCCCGGGAGAAGATCACCTTCGTGGGGCCAGAGAAGCTTTCTCAACCTTCCAAATAGTAGAGTAGGTCGTACTCTACAGGTAGGAGGAAATTAAGCAAAAACACGGTGATTTCTAAAGTCTATTTCAAAGGTAGTAATCTGGCATAATCTCCTGCAGAAGCTATAAAAGTAACTGAGTTTTTAAAAGCTCTTTCCTAAGTATTTCTTGGGCGCAATTCAGTTTTTTCTTCTTTGAATAAATGTGGAACTATAATGTTCATTCTACGAATCCTTAGGCGCAATTCAGTATTTACAGAATAAAAGTGGTGTTTTCACAAATTCGTTGTTCCAAATATTACTGAGAAGTATTTGATTTCCTCTGTCAAGTTTAGAATTAGACTGAGCAGTAATCAGTTTAATGCTTTGTAAAGAAGTTATTCACAGGTATAAATGAGTCACAACCCCCTGAGGAAATATTCTATTGTTATTTAAACCTGCCAAGTAACCTAAAAAGGAAGTTAAAATCTTGTTCATATTTTTGGATTACAGAAAAGTCTATTCTTGCCAAAAACTAAGTAGACCTTTTATTTTAGGCTGGTTTGATCTTAGAGATTAAAAATCTTTGTTAGCATTATTATAATTTGATTAGTCAAGTATAAAGCAAAGAATACTTGCAACAATAACTTTTCCTTTTCTAATCTCCTTCCCTGCTGTTCCCTTCCTAATCCCCTTTTCCCCCGCTTGATCACTTCAAAATTCTGTGTAATAATTACAATCAGAATTGGAGGTATCGAGAGGTGGGCCCTTATATCTTCACATCAGACCCTGTGGAAGACTTCGTCTGACAGCTCCTAAGAATTGAATGCCTTGTGCTGGGACCAGACAAGACTTCTCTAAGTTGGTCCTCAGGCCTAACCGCTGAAACAGACTGATGCAGCAATGTAGGGATGCCTCGGCCTTCTTGAAGGATGGACCTGTCACCAGCCAATCGTCGAGATATGGGTAAATGCAGTGACCCTTCAACCTTAAGTGGGCCGCCACCGGGGCCATGCATTTCGTAAATACCCTCGGGCCGATTTGAGGCCGAATGGCAATACTTTGAATTGAAAATGGCGACTCTCCACAACAAATCACAGATACTTTCTGTGCTTTCGATGGGTTGGTATATGGAAGTATGCATCCATGAGATCCAACAAAGCCATGAAGTCCTTTTTCTTCAGCATAAGAAGGATCTCTTGTAGCGAGAGCATCCGAAAGGGAATTTTCTTTATATATTGATTTAGATCCCTCAAATCCAGTACCTGTCTCCATTTTGTTGTTTGCTTCTTTTTGATGAGGAAGAAATGTGAGTAAAAGCCTTTCCCTCTGTGATTCCGCGGTACTTCCTCTATAGCCCCCTTTTGTAGTAATGAAAGGGCCTCCTTTTGCAACTCTTGTGCATGTTGATGGTGCTTGAACACCGGGGGGTGATCTGGTGGTATTTGCACAAACTCTACGGTATGGCCTTTGGTTATCACATCCAAAACCCATCTGTCCGATGTTATGGACAGCCAATTTCTGAGTGGAGAGCGCCATCATGGAATCATTGTCATCTATTAGACTGCTGATTCCTTCCTCTGTTGGAAGACTTGCCTCTGGACTGCTGCTGAAAGGAAGAGTTTGAAGATCTATATTGTTGACCCGCATTGTGTTGCCTATAACTCTGCTGGTAGTAGGGTTGATATCTGTTGGATTGATAACTGGACCGCTGATTGAACTGTCCTCTCGTACCTCTCCTGCGAAAGGATTGAAACCTTCCTTGTTGTAGGGATCCCAGTGCTCTGGTTGTATCTGTATCCCACTTAATGCCCTGTTGGGCCTCATCCACATGTTTGCCAAATAGATTTTCGCTATCGAAGGCCATGTCGACAATCTTCGCCTGCACTTCCGGTCGGAACGAGGTCGCCTTCAACCAACCCTGTCTCTGAAGGGAAACTACTCCTGCCATCTGTCTAAAAGCCATGGATGAGACATCCATTGCCACATCAATAGATTCCGAAGCTGATTTCGCTCCATCACGAATGATAGCAGCTGCTTCTTCTTTCTTGTCTTCCGGGAGTGCAGCCAAAATGGGCGCCAAATCCGACCACATTTGTCTGTTAAAACGGCTGAGTAAAGTCATAGCGTTGTCTGCTTTAATAGTAGATGCTGCCATCACTGCAAACCTCTTTCCAGCTCTGTCCATTCTCCTTCCCTCCTTGTCTGGCGGTACCATAGAAGTAGAAACTGGGTTTTTGGAGTTTCTCTGCGCCGCTTGTGTTACCACCGACTCTGCTTTAGGATGCCCTATCAGGCAGGCCGGAGAAGACTCTAGAGCTCTGTATTTCTTTTCGATTCTAGGAACCGAAACTGCTATTGAAGCCGGCGTCTTCAAAATTTTTAGACCATCATCCCAAATATGCTGGATGATTGGGATTGATCTAGATGTCTTTCTAGCATCATCTTTGTAGTCGTAAAAGAAACATTCCGTTTCTTGAACCTCCATCTCTAAATCGAATCTTTTGGCTGCTTTCTCTATGATGTCGTGGAATCCTCCAATATCTTGAGAAGGAGAAGTGGATGGCGCCGGGATAGGCGAGGGGGCTGACGGCAAAATATACTCATTCCATTCCTGGCCTCCCAAAGTATCCTGAGTGAGTTCACCCTCCTCAGGCTGATCATCATCGTCTGTATCCATCAGGTCATCTCTGATTGTCACCACTGGTAGTGAACGCAGAGGCTTCGTTGGCTGTGTATTCTGAGCCCTCGGAGTTTGTGGAGCAGGAGCCGGTGTAGATGACTAAGGCACATTTGCCTCTGGAAAACGACAATAATAGTCATTAATCATAAGCCTCAGGTCAGATACTAGAGTTGAAGGCATAGAGACTGACTCTTCTCCTGTTTCCTCTTGCTGTTCTTCCTCCTCACCATAGTCACCAGTGTCCTGGAAAGATTAATATCTTGAAGACTTTTACTGGGCCCGCTCTTTAAATGAAAAGACTTCCTCCTCATCTGTGTCCTGACTCTTTATTTTAAGTTGTGATGGACTATAGGCCGCTCCAGATGACCCCTCATCATTTGAGTCTTGCTCCAGCAGGCTGGACGGAGGTAGAGGAGAAAGTTGCGTCCACGACGTGAATTCCGCTGACTTACTTATCGTCGACGATCCTCTCGACGATTGATATGAACGAATGGAGATTAAAGTCTTCGACTTTGGCGATTTAAAGGCCTTTGCCGTCGAAATCACACTCAACGTCGAAGAAGCCATCGTCGACGTGTGGTAAATAAATAAATAATACCTCTCTTTTTGACTAGATATAACAATAACAGATGGCTCAATAAATAAGAGTCAAGATTCGAGGTAGTAGGAGTTTGCAGGTTTAATACGGAATAAAGGACAGGAACAGGACAACCTGCACAGGACTAGGATGGCAGCGCTGCACGGGCAGGATCGGCGTAACATTTAATAACAGTGCACAAGTATATATACTAAAACAATTGCATTACAGTACATACAATAGGCGGAGCAGTGGGTGTGGTCAATAGCAGTCGCGAAAGATAAGGGTGAAAGTAGGTGTAACAGGAGGTGTGGACAGGGCGTATACATAGACATGTGATGTAAACGTAACAGAATATGTCATAAATGGGGCGGAAACATGGAGGGGGCTACCTAAGGAGCCGGGACCTCTAACCTAATGGTGCGCGCAAACTGACAATGACGTGTTACTAGGGAGAAGCTGGGGGCTATGACTTCTGCGCTAGGAGCAGAGACTGAAGTCTGGAGAGTCAGAGCGACATGTACCTAAACACTATCTAGTATCTGATGTTTAGGGAACATGTTGATAGAATCCAAAAGTTATCGGGGTAAAGGCTAACAGATTCTAAGACTGGAGCATGCATTATTCTACATGTAGTGCGTGTTGAGGAATATTAAATGACCATTAATACAGTATTTCTTCTATACATGGAGACGTAAAGGCTAGACCATGACGGAAACCATTGATGCGATTCAGTAGCTTAGGAATGCAGAAGAGGAGGGCTGGACTGATAACTAGAATCATAACATACTCTTGGCAGACTAGCAGGCAGAGCCAGGCCGAGCCGGGCACTGTGAGGCAGGAAGTAAGTGAAGGGTCAGGAATACAGGTGGGGGCTGTATCGCTCCTCAGCGAGGGCTCAGGAGACAGGAGCTGAATCTGAGTCCGGGCCCTTTTGAGGCCTAGAAACGGGGACTTTTCAATGAAATAACGTGCACACTGAGAACTGTGGCAACGTAGCTGTACATAGGCCTAATATTCGTAGTATTCACGAAAACTGGGAACTGGCATACTAGAGATGGACACAACTGTAATTGCGTCTTTAATCGAACATGGGGAATACATATGCATATTAATCATGCACACATAACATAAGATGGGGAACACGTAGGGACACAGAACATGGCAAAATGTACTTTTCCACATTCCCTCCTTGTCACTACGTTTCCATCAGGAAACATCAATATTCATGATACCATCTATCATTTCATACAGTATCATTTGCTCGTCTCGAATTGTCTTGGAACGGGATTTAGGACGGGACTTAGGACTAGGAATACAAGAGGTAGCACAAATGCCGCAAATCGCAGGGCCACATTGTATACAGAGGCAGCAACTGAATGTGATCGCTACTGCAATACCTAGAAATGACAATACTTTCCATCCCCAGGCAGAAATTATACTCCAGAACCAACCGGACCATGTCCAGGTGCCTGGATTTTGGTGTAACAGATGGGCAATTTTATGAAGTCTGGTTATAGCTGAATAAACAGACGGCGCGTTATTAGGAATGAAAATGCAGCAACTAGATCCGATGACTCTACATGCTCCTCCTCTATCGGCCAGTATGACGTCAAGAACGAGACGATTTTGGAGCACGACAACTCTCATAGCAGATTGCTCTTCGGTTAGGTTACCTAGAGCAGAAGTAGATTCAGTCACTACTACTTCAAGGGTTCTGGTCAATCTACGTATCAATTTACTATTCGCGACAGTACCTAAGTAGGGGAAGAAACCTTTATTGAGATCTATATATTGTTCTAGAGCAGTTTCAGTATAATCGACAATCGGGAGGTCTCTCTTGTGTCTAGTATGTACTAGGTGGGAGTTCCTATGATAGTCAGGTGGGGCTAGGAAAACTGGTGGCAGTAGGAAGGCAATGTAACAGGTTCCCTCCCAATCGAGGGGCAGACGAACATATGCGGTCTGACCACAAACAAAATAAGAATGACGTGAAGCTTTGAAAATAGATTTCCCACTGTCACTATACTTGACAATAGTAGTACAATCACTATGTCCTACATGTACGGAACCATTATTTCTGACACATAATTCGCCTTTGACTGGTAGTACTGACATATCAGGTAAGTCTGGAGTAGAATCAGACTGAACATTCAGGACCATGAAATTCGAAGAATAATTACCCAAATTGTAAACTTCATTTTCTAGATCTAACCCTGTTCTGTGGGGAAGACCTTGCTTGTCTGGAAAACATGTACTGTTCAGAAAGGACATATCAGTTGAGGATGACGTTAACGTGGACCATGCTCCACATGAACCGTTATGTGAGAATGGATAAGGAAATAGTGGCAGAACTCCCTTCGGTGTCTGGAAAGGGGGGAGTCGACCACACACCCAACAATTAGTGGCATTGCTGGTCTGGTGTGAATAGTGTAGCATGCGGATAAATGAATTGTTACGCATAGCAAGACGATAAGATAGTTCATGAGGAGGCAGATCACTAAACGTGTGCTCTACTGTAGCATTAGAAGACTTATTTACATGAGAAATTGGAAAACATAAATGAAATGCATAACTCGTGCAGCTAACCATCAGGCTGAGAAACAGTATAAAACTTAGAAAAACGATACATCGGATTGAGTTTTGACTAACTCTCTCACTATGGGGGTCTATTTCATACATGTCAGATACCTATTTAACCGTTTCACCTAGGGGAGGACTTAGACAATTAAACTGGCTGACTTATTTTACTAGACCGTAATTTCTTTTTATACTCCTGCTGCGGAGTTTCCTCTAACAGGGGAGGCTTGGTATCAATGTCATTTGCGGGACAGTCCTTAAGAATAGTATCTCGGCAGTCTTTAAAATCTTGGCAATCCTTGGAAAAGTTCTTGGAAACAGTTCGTGGTCGGAGTCCGTGAAATGTCTTTACATGCGACAGGTGGACCCACCCCTTCCTGCCTTCCAACTTGACGGCAGTACGGGTGGTCAGGAGAACTAACTTTGGCTCCTTCCAGCGAGGCTCCAGCGGACTTGAACGATCAAAATTCCTGACGAGAACGAAAGAGCCTGGAAGGATCTCGTGTGGCTTGACTTCAGTATTGTCGGGAAATGCAGCGGCAACCTGTGAACGACAAGAGTGTAGGGCAGACATCAAGGAAGCTAGGTAATCTGTCAGCATATTACTGGAAACATCTGTAATACTTCGGGGTCTAGGTGTACCCCACATATTTGGGGGGCGGCCGAAAACGACCTCATACGGGGACAGACCTGATCTGGAATGTGCGACCATGCGCATATAAAACAGAGCGACTGGCAGAGCTACTAACCAGTCTACACCTTTCTCTTGACACACTTTGGCAATACGGATTTTCAAGGTTTGATTATGTCTCTCTACGAGACCGGCTGCTTCTGGATGGCGTACACAATGGAACTTCCATTGGTACCCTAACAAAAGGGAAACGTGTTTCATCAGTTCAGATGAGAATGGCCGGCCGTTATCAGAATATACGACCCTAGGGAGTCCATAGCGGGGGAAGAATTCATGAACCAACTGCTTGGCAGTGGTCGCAGCTGTGTAATCTGGGACTGGATATGCTTCTGTCCACCTGGACAAAGCGCATACAACTACAAGGACATACTTGAAACCTCGACATCGCTCCATCTGAATATAATCCATCTGGAGGACTTCAAAAGGGTGGTCAGGGGGCTGGAATCCACCTTGTTCCACCGGGACACTTTTACCTGGATTAAACTGGCAACATATCATACAGGTACGGACTTTCTGCTTAGCTGCAGCTCGTAAATGCTTGTTAAACCAAATGTTCTGGATACTGTCTAACATGGCTTTTTCTCCTAAGTGTGCTGGACTATGTGCGGTATTGATAATGACTTGAACCATTGAGTCGGGGAGAAACCATGTGGCTCTACCCTTCGTCAACCATCCCTGATCTGTCTGGACCCCTCCTTGTTCGGACCATTTTATGATTTCTTCAGGAGTAGCATGTAACTGGATATCTATGACATCTTGAGTGGGGTCCTTAACTGTCATACAAGTAGTCTGTTCTAGAGTGGATGTCGGTGTCTTGTTAACTGGTATGTCTGGTGTCTGAGCTGTAAGCTTGGCTGTTCGATCTGCTAGATCATTGCCTTGAGAGATAATGTCTGTAACTTTAGTATGTGCTTTGCATTTCATGATAGCAATAGATGTCGGTAAATGTATGGCATCTAACAGAGCTTGAATAAGGAGACCATGCTGAATCTTGGTTCCATGAGAAGTCATGAAACCTCTCTCCTGCCAGAGCACTCCGAAGTCGTGTACAACTCCGAATGCGTAACGTGAATCTGTGTAAATATTAACTTTCAGGTTCTTGGCGTGTATGCAGGCTTGTGTCAGAGCAACTAGCTCTGCTGCTTGAGCAGACAGGGTATCAATACGGTGTGTTTCAATAACTTCAGTGTCAGTAGTCACTGCATATGCGGCTACTAGTTCTCCTGTACTTGTTCTCATACATGAACCATCCACATAAAGTGTCAGGTCAGGATCTGGTAATGGAATATCTGTCAGATCTTGTCTTGGCTTAGTCATAGTGTTAACAACTTCCACACAATCGTGTGTGGCAGGATTCGAAATAACTGACGGTAACAGTGTAGCAGGATTTAGAACGTTGCAGCGTCTGATTTCTATGTGTGGCTGGAACAGTGTCAGTTCATAACCTGTCAAACGTGCAATTGTCAAGTGCTGAGTCTGTGTTCGGTTTAAAAGAACTTCCACGGAGTGTGGAACTTGTACTGTCAAGGAATGTCCTAATACTATGGAATCACTTTGTCTGATAGCTAGTGCTGTGGCTGCAACTGACTTGAGGCACGCAGGCAGAGCCTGGGCTACTGGATCTAATGTGCTCGAAAAATAAGCACAGGGCTTGTATTGTCCTGCTTGATCTTGTGTGAGAACAGATAATGCTGTACCATCACGTTCTGTGACAAAAAGTGTAAAAGGCTTACTGTAGTTCGGTGTAGCTAGAACAGGAGCTTGGCATAAAGCTTTCTTTAACTCATTGAAACTAAGTGTATGTTCAGATGTCCAAAGGAGAACAGTCGATACGGCTGCCTCCTGTGTCGTTAACTGTATCAGTGGCTTGGCTAGAAATGCATACTGAGGAATCCATTGTCTGCAATAAGAAGTAAGGCCGATAAAAGCACGTACCTCCTTCTGTGTCTTGGGCTGAGGAAGACTCGCTATTAACTGGATACGATCAGGTGTCAACTGCCTACCCCACTTGGACAGTAAGTGGCCTAAGTAGATCACTTGCTGGACACAGAATTGAAGCTTTGAAGGGGACACCTTGTGCCCCATCTCGGCTAGGAAATACAGAACTGTAAGTGATGCTCGCTCGCAAGCACGTTCAGAACGGGCTGTGATCAATAGATCATCGACATACTGGAGCAGGGCAGTGTCAGTTGGCATGTGAATGTTGTCTAGTTGTCTCTTGAGTGCTTGACTGTAAATGCTAGGACTTTCTGTGAAATCTTGAGGAGCTCGTGTGAATTTATAGCTCCTTCCATTTAAACAAAAACCGAAAAGGTACTGGCTATCTGGATGAATTGGAACACTGAAAAATGCGTTCTTGAGGTCGATTACGGTAAAGAATATTGCCTCAGAATCAATGGCTGTCAATAGGGATGAAATATCTGGAACAACTGGATACTGGGGAATAATACATTTATTGAGTTCTCGAAGGTCAATCACTAATCGATATACTGGGGGTGCATTTGGATCAGTACGTTTCATGACTGGAATGATCGGAGAATTACATATATTGGAGTCAGTTTCTACAACTACTCCTTGAGCCATGAGCTCGTCAATAATTTTGGATAAGGCTGCTACAGCCTCAGGTGGCAATCTGTACTGTCTGATTCGTGGCAAAACAATACCTTGTTTGAGAGTCACACGATGGGGTGTGATTTGCATGAAACCAACATCAGTTGGACCTTGCGCCCATAGATGCTGCGGGACATTTGACAATCTCGGATCAAAATCTCGTAATACATAGTGACCCTTGAAGTCACGTAAAAACAAACGTATTCCCTCTGGGGAACAGCAAATAACTGCACCTAATTCTTTCAGTGTCTTAATACCTAACAAATTTTCTGGACATGACTTCGTAAGTAATAGATCAGTAGTTCGGGACAATGGACCTACTTCTAGAGTAACTGGTTTAGAAATCTCGTTTACAATAGGCTTTCCTGAAAATCCAAGGGAAACATTTCTAGAGCCTGAGAGCGGAGCCCCTGGAACCTCGTCGTGACTTATGGTAGTCCTACTTGCCCCTGTATCAATCAGAAACTTTCTGTCTTTCCCTAATACTTGACTATGAACATAGGGACCTTCTTGATCTACAGGAATCTCGATGAGAGGCAGGCCTACCTCCCTCTCTAGGCTGTTTCATGAATACTGTTGATACTCTGGATACTCAGACTGTGCATACTGGTACATTTGCTGTGTAACATGCTGTGTTGCAGCAATAGGCTGCAGTGCTGGAACTGTCTGTTGTGCATTCTGTGGCTGGGAAGTCTGTGAAACTTGTTCTTGTCTAGGCGGACGTGGTCTTTCTTTAGTTTTACCAGTAGCTATATTGTGTTTCAGAACTGCACACTCGTTTATAAAATGACCTGGCTGTTTACAATAATTGCATGTCCCTTTAACGGGAGCTGCAGGATGACTGGCTTGATTCGGACCCCTCTTCTGACTGTCTTGAGGAACAGATTGTGCAACTAGTACTTTCATTTTCGTGTCTTTCATACGTCTTCTCTCGTGTTCTTGCTCTTCTCTGATTCTATTCTGGTGGTACTGGAGCATCTGTAACATCTGGGACGGGGTACTAGCTTGCCATGTACTTTCGACTTTCAAAACTCGATTCTTAACTTGTGGACTTGAATTCTTGACTAGTTTAGTAACAAAAAGATGAGGGTATGACTCGCTACTCGTCTTCAAGCCACTGTTTATGATAAAGCATTTCTCAAATCTAGAATAAAAATCACTAGTGTTTTCGTCTTGTTTCTGTTTACAGGCTGAGATTGCATCCCAGTCTTCCTTTTTAGTGGCTAATAATGTAGGCAAAACTTGTATTAATAGTTCAGGTAATTCTTTACATTTCTCTCCAAGACCGGTTCCTGGTACTCGTATCTTGTCTTCAGCTTCTAGAACTGCCCAATCGATCTTTTTCTCTCCCACCTCCCAGTCTTTTTCCTTGAGTTTTTCGTATACCCCTGCGGGCAACAGGACTTTTAACATTTTAATAATATCTGGATACGTGTATTCTCCCATACGGAGCATGTCTTTTAACTCTCGGTGGAACCCTGCTGGATCTTTGTCGTGACAGGGAATTAATTTCTTCATTTCTAAGAGTTCCATCTTGGTAACTGGGGTGTAAACAAATACTCGTTGCATTTCACCATCCGCTGTCCTAACTGGGTGCACTTCTCGTAGCGGATGCTGTCTATCTATGTAAAACGGTTTACTTTCTGGAGGTGAGACATGAACAAAATGCGGGTTCAAAAACGTTCTATATTTGTGGCGCTGTTCTAGAATGACACTAATTAAATCGGTACCTAAACCTTTCCATCTATACTGGAGTAACTCGTTCAGAACATCATGTAACGGACCTGGGTCAGAATGTTGACCCTCATAGAGTGTAATGAGGTGCTGGATCATATACATACCCACCAGTCGCTGCTCGGCTGGGGGCAATTTCAGAAACATTTGTGCCACTATTTCGTCTGGAAAAGTGGTAGAATCAGTAGTCCATCGGACTGCTGATCGGGCTAGTTCTTGTTCATGCATAGTACTTAACTCACTATAACCGATTCGTGATTTCAGAATGTGATCGGTAGCTTGAAACACTTGTTCTAGAGAACCTTGTTCTGGTGCTGGATGATGAAAGACTTTCTTGTGCTCTAGGCGTAAATGTCGGTCTGGAAATCTAGATTTACCTACATACGCTATTCTGGCGGTATTCTCGTCCTCTACCTCTTCAGTAAAAGAGTCATTTTCTTTCTCGCTTCCTAGAGCTTCACTGCGTTGTTCGTGTATCCTTATTATTTCTTTACGAATTTTCTTGTACATATGATCTATACTATTGAGTGTCTTATGCTTACCCTCGGCTATATTATCACTCCACTTTGTCAGGATTCTCATTTCGGTCGGATCTTTAGTCGGAGTATCTTGTTCCCGTATTAAACAATTGATCAGAAACTTTAATAGCATAAACTGGGTTTCGGATTTCCTGTGAGACATGACGTCAGCAATACTTTCTGGATCTTGTCCTGTACGAATGAAACGATACATTCTGTCTAGATCTTCTTTCATGTCCGGTAGGGTGACCAAATACTCGGACACCTGTCTTATACGTATGGAATATATAACCATGCTATCCTCGCCTGGGACTGTATCATAACAGCATTCAGTAAGAGCTCGTCTGATTTCTGCAACGGACTTAAATTTGGGCGTACGCTGTAACGCACGTTCATGTAACTCGACTGCTCCTAAACGCCTACTTGGCGGCGGGGTACCAGGAGGACCTCCTCCTGCGGCCCCTATACTGGAATCGTCGACTGATACTCTTCGTGCTGGCAGAGTGACTGATGTGGCGGGAAGTTGTACTACGGGCTGGACCGGGGGTACCGTAGCAGGTACTGCAAAAGGTGCCCCGGTGTCTGGAGGAGCAGGAATTATATGATTTACAGGGACTGGCGGAACGGGATTTGCATATTCTGGGACTGTGTCGTCCAAATAGGACGAGATAAAAATATCAGCTGCGGTCGGTTTGTGACGTAGTTTGATCGGAACTAAGGGTGGCGGAAAATTACTGGATGCTTCCGGGGTCGCTTTTGGCAAGCCCTCGGCAAGAAGAGGATACATACCCTTAATGAGGGCATTCCTCTGTCTGTCTGACTGTTCGATTTTAACTCGTTCACCTATTTCGATTAATTCCCTTTCTTGGGCTCTTTCTATGGATTCTCTACTTAATTCTGACTTTCTGATTTCTTTTTCGGTTCTTTTATGAGATTCTTTGCGCCATAACTCGATGGCATCTTTCTGTGACTGTCTGGCTTTCTTTTTCCATAATGCTTCTTCTACTCGCATGATGCACTCGGCATCCCACGTACCTGACACGGGCCATCTATACTTTTCTTCTAACTCTTTGGTGTACTCCACCCATAAATCTAGATACAATATGGCACTTATGCCATGCTTTTGATACATAAAATGACCTGGACTGTCCCTAGGCGGGACAGGAACTGCTTCTTCTAACAGACCTTTTCTAGTTTTTAACTGACGTAGTTTGGAAAACAAAGGCATGACTGAACTGTAGTCTAGACACAATACAATACACAATAAAACACGATAATTACACCACTTTCATACCACGACATTAAAATACATGAATGACATTTTAAAATAACAGTTCTGACAGAATACTACCTGGAATACTGAAAACAAAATACAGAATTTCTCGAGAACAGAACGGACTAGAACAGAAACTAGATGCACTGCTGAAACAGTACGAAACTTACCGGTCTCATAAAGAGACGCGTCAGGACCCGCATCCACCGGAGTGGACACTTCGTGTTGGGTCTGTGTACCACCAAACCCACGGACCAGAGTCAATTAGATTGACCCTGTCTAGATACTACCCCAGCAACGGTACTCACCGGGCAGCAAGAACGGAAGGCCTCGGACTGGACTGGACTGCTTCGACGCCGGACGGACGAACTTCGGACTTCTGTTACGGGTGGGCCTCCGGATACCTCGGACCTTGGACTCTCGGCTTGGGCTCTGGTCGGGACTCGCCGCGTTCCTCCACCGCCTCGTCTGGATGCTGGACCGCAACCTCCGTCTCCTCCGTGGGCCTGAGGGATACTTGAAGCAGAAATATCTGCACGTGCACGGTATGGTTCCGTCCCGGCTGCAGAGGATCAGGGGGCCTGCGTGGCTTCACCGGCGCGTGGGGAAAGGGCAAGTCCCTATTCGGGCGCCATTATGTGGTAAATAAATAAATAATACCTCTCTTTTTGACTAGATATAACAATAACAGATAGCTCAATAAATAAGAGTCAAGATTCGAGGTAGTAGGAGTTTGCAGGTTTAATACGGAATAAAGGACAGGAACAGGACAACCTGCACAGGACTAGGATGGCAGCGCTGCACGGGCAGGATCGGCGTAACATTTAATAACAGTGCACAAGTATATATACTAAAACAATTGCATTACAGTACATACAATAGGCGGAGCAGTGGGTGTGGTCAATAGCAGTCGCGAAAGATAAGGGTGAAAGTAGGTGTAACAGGAGGTGTGGACAGGGCGTATACATAGACATGTGATGTAAACGTAACAGAATATGTCATAAATGGGGCGGAAACATGGAGGGGGCTACCTAAGGAGCCGGGACCTCTAACCTAATGGTGCGCGCAAACTGACAATGACGTGTTACTAGGGAGAAGCTGGGGGCTATGACTTCTGCGCTAGGAGCAGAGACTGAAGTCTGGAGAGTCAGAGCGACATGTACCTAAACACTATCTAGTATCTGATGTTTAGGGAACATGTTGATAGAATCCAAAAGTTATCGGGGTAAAGGCTAACAGATTCTAAGACTGGAGCATGCATTATTCTACATGTAGTGCGTGTTGAGGAATATTAAATGACCATTAATACAGTATTTCTTCTATACATGGAGACGTAAAGGCTAGACCATGACGGAAACCATTGATGCGATTCAGTAGCTTAGGAATGCAGAAGAGGAGGGCTGGACTGATAACTAGAATCATAACATACTCTTGGCAGACTAGCAGGCAGAGCCAGGCCGAGCCGGGCACTGTGAGGCAGGAAGTAAGTGAAGGGTCAGGAATACAGGTGGGGGCTGTATCGCTCCTCAGCGAGGGCTCAGGAGACAGGAGCTGAATCTGAGTCCGGGCCCTTTTGAGGCCTAGAAACGGGGACTTTTCAATGAAATAACGTGCACACTGAGAAACGTGGCAACGTAGCTGTACATAGGCCTAATATTCGTAGTATTCACGAAAACTGGGAACTGGCATACTAGAGATGGACACAACTGTAATTGCGTCTTTAATCGAACATGGGGAATACATATGCATATTAATCATGCACACATAACATAAGATGGGGAACACGTAGGGACACAGAACATGGCAAAATTTACTTTTCCACAGACGGAACCATCGTCGACGGAGCCGTCGTCGTCAAAGCCATCGTCGACGGGAAACTCGTCGACGGAATCACCGTCGTCGAGGTCGTCGACGTCGTTCTCGTCGACGGGATAGTCACACTCGTCGCCGTAGTCGTCGTCGACGACACTGACTTAGTTCCTGTCGTCGACGCCGCTGTCGTCGTCGAAATAGTTGTTGTCGACGCTGAAGTCGTTGACGGGGCTGGTGTCTTCACCTCAGATTTTGAAGAAGAAATCCTGGAACTGGTCGCTGGAGCAGAAGATGCCACTTTCTGACCTGACGACTTCTTGAGAGGAGTCTGAGGTAGAGAAGACACCTCCTTCCCCTTAGATTTAGACTTTTTAGACTCTACCATCTCCTCAGAATGGGAGGCCTTCCTCTTTTTTGGTGTTTGAGCAGCAGACTCCTTACCAGAATCAGAATCTGATGCGGCCTTCTTTTTTGAAGCCACAGCAGCAAACGAGCCTCTCTGTCCTTCAAAGTCTTAGCAGAGAAGGTTCTACAATATTTACAATCCTTGGCAATATGCTTTGGATGAAGACAGTATAAGCAGTCCTTGTGAGGGTCTTCACAGAAAAGCCTAGCTTTTCCACAGGATCTGCAAAGTCTGAAAACCTCTTTTTAGAGCTCTCAGCCATTATAAGGTAAAGTAAATGATAGACAATAACTTATCCAGAAGAAAAATTCAGTTGAAAAAGGCCAAAAATTCAGTTTTGAAATACCAAACTGAGCAGAGCTCAGGGAGACTCCTTCCTCACACGAAGGCGGGTGGACATCTGAGGCAGGAAGGTTCTGCTGGGGAGTGTGAGGTCAGGGCAGTAATGCTGATTGGCTGACTTTTGGATCAAACAATGAGGAGGTCTGGTTACCAAATAATACAGGCCCTATGGGCTTTTCAATGCAGTTTTTTTTCTCTATGATACTGCTTTGGTCATTCTGTTACCGTGAGACTCCCACCATGACGATAGGGAAGATACAAGCATGTGAATCTATGAAAGATGTAATACTGGAGAATTCCTGATTCTCTATAGTTTATAGAATAATTAAACTATACCCAAAACATGAAACTAAACCCTGCATCTTTAGACCAAAGGCCACAAAACTGAAAAAGTAAAAGGAAGAAGAAACAATATTTTAGTGGCATCCCTAAAGCACAAAACTCAAGCAGAATAATGTTAGCCAGTCTTTCTTACTGCTACTTGTATAACAAAGTTACATTGTATTGACCCCTTCAGAAAGAAAAAAATGACTTTCACTCTCTTTTTCCTTTCTTTGAATGGCATTTAGTTTGTGGTTGTCCAGGTGTTTTTTCAGAGTTTATATGTTTTCACCGGTGAGGGCTATTTTTCTTTCAGTGGGGTTTTATCAGTTATTATAGGTTTAAACCTAAAACCCCACAGCCTACCTATGAGTAAACGTAATTCATAAACTTTTCCAGTGACTGGTGTAGCTTTCCAGGTGTAATCTGTGAAGGTTTTGGGAATCTCTGGAAAGCTTGTAACTACAACATTGCAGTAGAGTCATTCTCTGAAAAAAGCTTCACACTTTTCTTCAACCCGTGTGTTGTGACAGTAGTAACTCTTGGGAGTCAAAACTTGCCTCTCTTTCCAGAAACTATTGTGGCCGCTTCCACAATCAGTAAAATGCTGCAATGTGACGCCATGTTTTACAAAATGTTCCTCTTCACAACCCACACACACACTTTTTACAAATGTTATTAGACATTAAAGACAATGGAAGAAAAGATCTACCCTCACCCACCAACCTATTTATTTACTACTCCTGTGCAGAGGTGTAATGGAGGCCCCCGCAGTACGGGGGGCCCAGGCCTTCTCACCCTCCAGTCTAAGCCATGCCATTGCATGTGGCATGCCTTGCAGAATGTGTGTAATTGCATGGAACAAGATATAGTCATACTTTCTGGAAAGCCACTTTGCTTTACCGAGCAGGCGCCTGCAGTGTAGGAGGCGTCCAACTGTTCAGGGGGCCCCCATTGACACATGGCCATTGTCTGCTGATGTGCCCATTTATCATTAATTGACCAACAGGAAGGGACCTAGTGCCCACAGCTGCCACCAATGCAGCTATACTTTATCATTTATCTACTGTCTATATCCTCACTCCTCTGTGACAGGTCTCTTTCCTTCGTGCTCCCAGGTCTGTCACCTCCCTCCCACTATTACTAATTTGCTTTGTCCCTATTCAGCATTCTGTCCGTTCCTGGCCCCTTCTAACCCTGCCCTTCTCCCTCTCCCCTCCACCATAGCTCTTGTCTGTCTATTCTTCAGCCCTTATCAGCTCTGTCTCCACTTTACCTATACACTTTTCTTTATCAGCTGTTTTTTTTCTCTCCTCTTACGCTGTGTTTTAACCTCGTCCCTGTTTATTTTAAAGAACTTGTTTTTACCTTGTGTGTGACTGACTGTCCCGGTTACTCGCTCGTAACACCAGCTACTTCCGCCCTCTACACCGGTCCACCACGGGCTTGCCCGATTGCTGTGGAGGGTAGGCGGGGCGGCCAATCACAATCTGTGGACGCTGGGAAGGTGGAGTCTGGGGTCAGAGCACCAGCCACTTAAGGCCAAGCTATCAACCTGAACGCTGTGGATGCGCGCTAGTACTTTGGACGCGCTAGCTGCTTCAAGTTACGCTGTGTTTTAACCTCTTCCCTATTAATTTTAAAGAACTTGATTTTACCTTGTGTGTGTGACTGACTGTCCCGGTTACTCGCTCGTAACACCAGTTACTTCCGCCCCCTACCCCGGTCCACCACGGGCTTGCCCGATTGCTGTGGAGGGTAGGCGGGGCGGCCAATCACAATCTGTGGACGCTGGGAGGGTGGAGTCTGGGGTCAGCGCACCAGCCACTTAATGAGATGCACTTTAGGACATGCAGCGGGCGCGCCGCTGGCGCGCCAAAGGCAAGCCCGTCTGCACCCGTCCGCGCCTGTGCCGCGACCAGCGCCAGGCAGGCTGCCGGAGGACACACAATAAGGCAAATACACTGGTCCAGGGCTAAATTGTTGGCCATGAGACTTCTGACCAGTAGCTGTAGCACCAAGTGCAACCCCTCTCAGCTACTCGTCGAACAATTTGAGTGCAAAGACTGTTGCTTCCTTCTAGATGCACTCACTCACTATCTGCCCGAGTAAAAAATGCTATAAAGCACCAGACTGTGAGTCACCCAGAGAGGTTAAGGCGTGCCTCCTGAACTGTCGATCTTTCCCGCGACACGCAGGCGACATTTGGCTATCACTTACTACCCATTCATGGGACCTGATGTTTCTCACTGAAATTTGGGTCAAAGAGTCCTCTAACCCAGATATTTTGCTTGCAATCCCCCAGATTACCACTTTATTGGGATTAGTCGGCCAGGGACAAAAGTGGGAGGTGTATTCGCCATTATTTCACGGTCCCAATGGAAAATAACCTCCAGGAAATTAACCAACTCTGGCCCTATTGAAGCGATGTACTTTAGTATCACGGATCCTACTCACCTGATCATTGCTGGAGCCCTAATCTACAACCCCCCAGGCACACAGCCCTCTCATCTCACTGAGTTATTGGCCACCCTTGCCAACCTATCCCTAAAACACCCACATTTTACCATCTTAGGTGATTTCAACCTACATATGGATGATTCTTCTTGTCCTAAAGCGAGGGCCCTTGTAGAAACGCTAGCTGGAATAAACCTGGACCTGAGAGTTCATGGCCCTACCCACACGGCAGGCCACACCTTAGATCTGATTTTTTTCGAACTTGTCAGCTCTTTCTACTTGGTCACCATGTCCCCTGGCGTGGTCTGACCACTTACTCATTCCTTTCAGTCTGATTATCCCCCCCCTACCAACCACAAATTGTGTAATACCGAATTTGGGAAGAAAATGGTACAAAGTCACATGTGACGCGCTTGAACCAGCACTTTCGAATAAGGATTGGCAGTCGCCAGAGGATCTAGATGCTGATGTGAAAAAATTCAATACCACTCTCACTACAGCGATAGATGCGATCGCCCCCTTATTGCCCCTCTCTTCTGCCAGATTGAAACCCTCTGCCCCATGGTTCTCCCCTGACTTACGTACAGAAGGAAGTAAATGTAAAAAACTTGAGCGCCTTTGGCGACGCACCTATGATCCTCTCGCTAAAAATACATATAGAACTGCGTTAAAAAAGTTTCATAAATTAAAACTGGCCACAATGAAAGAATATTTTGCCAACCAAATTAACTCTGCAGATAATTCGGCCAAAACCCTTTTTAAAATTGTGAAGGACTTCACAAAACCATCAGACCTTACCAGTCTCTCCAAACCGAGTCAAGAACTCTGTGATGGTCTCTCGCACTTCTTTCATCATAAAATTGTTGATATTTTCTCCTCCTTCACACCGACGAGGGTGCATGGTGAGGTCATATCAGTCTAACCTCCCCTACAGGATGGTGCAACCATTTTCAAGGCGTTCAATCCCATCGTATGGCACTCTGTCCTATATAAAATGCAAAAATGTAAATCTGGCTCTCCCCTAGACCCCGTTCCGGCTCAAGTATTCACGACGCTGGCGCCACTCATCACTGCCCCCCTAATTTCTATATGAAACACCTCCCTCTCCTCTGGCCAATTCCCGTCGGAATGGAAACAGGCAATGTTGATCCCTATATTAAAGAAAGTGGATGCGGATCCGGCGGTATTTAGCAATTACCGGCCTATCTCACTCCTCCCCAAACCTGCCAAAATTTAGGAAAAAATAGTACCGGAACAGCTGGCTGACTACCTGGAAGCTAACACTCTCTTGCATGACACTCAATCCGGATTTCGATCCGGATATAGCACAGAGACGGCCCTCCTGGAAGTAACTGAGACTATAAGAGAGAGCGTGGACAGAGACGAGGTGGCCATGTTGGTGCTCCTCGATCTGTCCGCGGCTTTCGACACCGTTTCTCAATCCATACTACTGGACAGACTCCATGACATGGGGATACAGGGCACACCACTGGCCTGGATAAATTCATTCCTATCTGGAAGAAGGCAACAGGTGTGGTGTCGACCCTACTTGTCAAAAGATAAGAAGCCCCTTGGTTGTGGAGTCCCTCAGGGGTCGGCCCTCAGCCCTCTCTTTTTTAATGTTTACATGTAACCGTTGGCGAGGGTTGTGGAGGCCTGCGGAGTCAGAGTGGTCTCTTACGCTGATGATACTGAGCTGATTTTTTCATTTAGAGACCACTCTGACACTGGGCTCGCAAATTTTAAATCCTGCCTCACTAACATTGTTTCATGGATGACATATAATACATTAAAATTGAACACCGATAAAACCGAGGTGCCATTTTCTAATCTGAAATCCCCACTGCTGTCTTCCATATGGGGGCCGCCTGAGTTGAACCCACCCCCCATCCGTGCTAATTCTGCCCGGAACCTTTGGTTTTATATTGACAATGAATTATCATGTAAAACACAAATCCAAAAGGTTACCTCTGCTTGTTTTGGCAAATTAAAAATGATAAAAAAAACTCCCCCTATCTTTCTAGGGACTTGATGAGGACCGTTGTGCACGCCCTCATCACTTCGCATCTGGACTACTCTAATAGTCTCTTTGTAGGGGCTCCTGCATATCTACCCCATCGTCTGCAGATTGTCCAGAACGCGGCGGCAAGACTGATTTGCCACGTCCCTTACCGCCACTCCATTTCTCCATACTTAAAGAACTTGCATTGGCTTCAGATATCTCATCGCATCCAGTTTAAGGCCCTGGTCCTGGCTTTTAGAGCACTTAATGGGAATGGACCAGGCTATCTCAGGAACAGACTGAAGCAGGTTCAATCAGTTCGTACCCTCAGTCCTAACCACCTTCGTCTCTTGCTCCCTCCCCGTTTCCAACGCTCCAGAAGAGGTGGCAAAGCTTTTGCTGTGCTCACGGCTAAGCTATGGAACGCCTTGCCGCTTAACCTGAGATTGATTGAATCGGAACGCCAATTTAGGTCCAAACTGAAAACATACCTGTTCTCCAGCTACTAGCCTCCTTGGTTCACTACTGTTACAGTCCACAGCGCCAGGACACCCCCGGCGGGGGTAGCCGTGCGCTTAACAAATTCCATGATAATAATAATAATAATAATAATAATAATAATAACTAGGTTTTGTCAGCAGCATACATAAAATATTTGCTATGACTTTGGTGCCAGACTGCTGAGCAATGTTACATTAATGCTTGGACTTAGGGGTTCACTTTCCTCTGTCATCTGCCTCTATCTTGCACCTAGCATGTGCTTTTGATAACTGTGCCATTGAATGTCTTGCCTGCTTTTATCTAATTTCTGGGAATCCGGCGTGCAGCTGATGAGAAGCGAATGATCCCGGAAGAAGAAAGGGGGGAATATATGTTTGCGTGAGACCGTCTGAGGGGCGAGTTCTGCAGGCCTTCCTATGCAATACTGTGTGCTTTATGTCCCAGGGATGTGTGGATGTGTGTGTGAGCGTGTGTGTGTGTGGGGGGGGGCTGTCTGTGTGAGTGTGTGTGAGTCTGTATGTGTGTGCGTGTCTCTGTGTGTGGGCATGTGTTTGTGTAGCTCTGACAAACTTTCTCTATGTTTCTCTCAGGGCTGGTCTCTCCTTCTTTCTCCTATATGACAATGACGTTCAACTGATCCTCATGTTTGTCTGATCCCTTCATAGAGAGCTTTGTGTAACTAAAACGACCTCGTTTTCTCAGGAACTGCTCTTAGATGAATCACCGGTTCCAGGCGTGCTAGCTAGCTCGAAATTAATTACCTGGAGAACGTGCAATTTTTCATTTATAACAAACACGTAGGTCGCATTCATGCACCAGAAGTTGTGGAACAATGTAATCACAGCTCTTTCTTATAAGTTGGAAAATATTGAAAAAGCAGGTCCTTCAGGGGTTTTGTCATAAGTCCAAAGATGCCAGCATTTTCATACCTTCCTGTTCTGACTTTGCATCAATATTGACCAACCGGCAGAAATGTTGTTTTTGCACTGGTCGGTCTGTGGAAATGTTGTTTTACACGTGCCTGACAATGTTGGGGCAAATTACCCCGGCATGATTTTAAGCTTTATTCTAAGGTTTGGCTATTAATGGGAATGTAACAAAACTGGTGCTCAAGTAAAGCGCTCTGATACCCAATGTCTCGGGTCTAGTTCGCGTTATATAAAACAAAAAATAGAAAAATCAATTGTTGGCCTATATATGGAGGTGCATTGGAAGTCTGGCAGAGCTAGCCAATGTTTGTGGTACGAGTAGTGAAATAGCAGCTGGCGGCAGCGCAGAAGGTTAATGTGCCTGCTGCAAAGAACATGTACCTGATGCAGATCACATACTCCATATGATGTAAATAGGTCAGTGAGTCACAGCTTTTGTCAGAGAGATCCTTTTGTTACTTGCAGTTTGTAAGTTAAAATCGTAACATACAACAGCGAGCTAATAACTGTCACCTAAGAGTTGCATGCAAACTGCAAGGAAAAAATTGGAGCGTTATGTTTTTTTCCCCGCCAGTCTTTGTTTGATTACCCTAGTGTTTCAAAAATAAATTGTTATCTTTTCACTATGGCACAGAGAGGCAGTAAGGCTGTATTTTTAGCAGTAGTTTTGTGGAAAGGGGAGCTGGTGGAGATGTATTACGGTACTGCACAAGATATATGTATTTATGCTGAAATTTGATATTTTTGCACTGCACCTTATACGTTGTACTTTGATTATTGGCAGGTTTCTTTGATATATATATTGGTAAGGCCAGCAACACCATCATGAATACAGTACAGGAGCTGATTACAAGGTCATTCCAGGCACGGCCACTTGAAGAAAAACTACATTTAAAGCAATTAGGACCTAATCAGCCTGACATAAACCTAGAGAAAACTTCCCAGGACAGAGGAAAAATGTCAAAAAGTACATTCTCAAGTGCCGGGTACACAAAAGCTGATTGGCTTACAGGGTGTCCTATAAGAAATTCTCTGTTCTGCTTCCCCTGCTTGCTGGTTGGTGGTGACTTTTCTTGGACACGTCAAGGAATCACAGACTTGAAGCATTTGTCGGAAAAAATAAAGAAGCATGCATACACAAGAAAGCATATGGAAAACCTGACGAGGCTGGGAATGTTGGGGGAAGACGCACCAATTGAGCAGCAGATAAATGAGGCATACCGAAAAACCATACAGAAACGCAATGAAGCCGTTGATAGGAACAGACAAATTCTATCCAAGATAATTGATTGCATTCGTTTCTGTGGTGCTTTTGAACTGGCATTGCGAGGCCATGATGAATCGGAAAGTTCCTCAAAACCTGGGATCTTCAGAGGCCTAATGGATTTAATAGCAAGCATAGACAAGGATTTGGAAACACATTTAGCGAGTGCTACAGTCTTTAAGGGCACCTCTAAAACAATACAAAATGAACTCCTTGAGTGTATGCTCGAAATTATAAGAAGCCATATTGTGCAAGAGTTGCAAAACACAGACTTTGTGGCTAATCAGGCTGATGACACCACTGATGTGGCCACTAAGAAACAGTCCGTATTAGTGTTTCGGTACCTTGACAGTGACAGAAACGTTGTGGAGAGGTTCTATGGTTTCACACATTTAAGAGACTCCAGTGAAGCAACCATTACTGAATCTATACTGTGTCAACTGAACTTAATTTTTACGGACCTGCCTCAAAAACAAAAAATATCGCACAAAGCTATGATGGTGCGTCTGTAATGAGTGGAAGCCTTAGTGGAGTACAGAAACGAATTCGAGATGTGTACCCTAATGCTCATTATGTGCACTGTTATGCCCACCAACTTAATCTTATTATGCAACAGGCAGTATCAAAGATCAGAGAGACACAAATTTTCTTTCAGGATATAGGAGGCATAGCAGCATTCTTCTCACGTTCCCCCAAAAGAACAGAAGCCCTTCATGAGATTGTGGACAAAAGCGTTCCAAGGGGATCCTCAACTCGTTGGAACTTTAACATTCGTACAGTCAACCTAATCTTTGAAAATAGGGAGGGCATTGAGAAATGTTTTGTCGCCATAGAAGCCAATGAAGAGTTTGATTACACAAGTCAGAATGAAGCCCGTGGCTTTATTAGATCATTACAAGACAGAGAGTTTCAGTTTTTACTGTTTTTATTTCATAAAATAATGCGTGCTGTCGACGTGTTATACAAGCAGTTACAAGGAAAAGACGTAGATACTGTGTTTGTGAGGGAATCTACCACTACATTTGTACAAAGCTTAAGGAAAGTGAGATATAGGGTTGACAATTTAGAGAGCAAACTGCCGGAGCATTCTGCTTTTTCAAACCGCAGGCAAAACATCACCACTCTGGTTCGAATTGCAAAGGAGATATGTGACATTGTAATTGTGCAGGGACAAGAACGTTTTTCATTCACTAAACATTTGGTGAGTGCCACATTATTGCAAAGTAAAGAGTTTGCAAAATATGATGAATCCTTCCTGGAGGGTGCTCTGAATGAGGCTGTGGAAGCATATCCTATGCTCAAAAAAGAGCAGCTGAGAACTGAGTTGACTGTACTGTACGCAATGCCTGTGTACCGGAAGGCCACAAGTGCCTTGACTTTGCTGACTTTAATACATAAACTGAATATGGAAAAGTCACTTACAGAGACAGTGACTTTACTAAAAATTGTCATTACCACTCCAATGACAACAGCCGAAGCTGAACGATGTTTTTCAGCCTTAAAGCGCATTAAGACATTGCTCAGGAACACCATGCTAGAGGAAAGACTCAATGCTTTGACGATGCTCTCTGTAGAGAGCAAGCTAGTACAAAAAATACCGGACTTCAACAATAAAGTTATTGACAAGTTTGCTACACTGAAAGAGAGACGTGCTGATTTACTTTACAAAAAGTGAATGCTGCTACTTGTTTGTTAAATAAAAAAATACTGTGAGTTAGGTACTCAGAAATGCATTGTTATCTTTGTTTTTAAAAGTTTTCTAGTGTTTTGTTCTACTTGGGGACTAAACAGATTTTACTGATCAAATGGCATATTAAGTATATTCTGTAGCACCTAAACACTATAAACTGTGTGGAAAGACATGCGTGATAAAGTCACATGCGTTCTAATGGAAACGTGGTAAAGTTAACGCTTGGTTCCCAATGCTTTGTAAAGGCTGTTTCCCAACTGCTGTGAAACTTCTTCTACTCTTAGAGCCGAGATTTCCATGAAAGTCTTATAGTCTGAATTCAGCAGCGTAATAGGACAGAATGTATGAAGCTCTGTGGTTATACTGAATAAGCAGGTACATATGTTAGGACAACTATTAATGTAATAACTGCACTTTCCAAATTGCTTTATTAACCTTCCTGCTTTCTCAAATTGGCTTGGAAATGCACGATTTTTCTTCGCTCGCTGCGGTGCAATATGCAAATTAGTTTACGCCACACCACTTTCAAATGTCACCAGCCGCCCCTGAGTGAATGTAGGCCTCCATAAGTGGGACAGTGTCATTGACAGGCGGCCACAAACTGCCTCTTGCTGAGGGGGTGGCTGTTTCACACAAGGGACTTATAACGTTTTACTGGGGCTCAAGACTACCCCAGCCAATCACTCGCTAGAGCACAGTCATGATCTTCTAGCCAATTAGAGACCTCCAGTAGTTCACAAAATTATTTCTTTCAGCATTTCTGATTGGCTGTAATTATTTACGTGATCTAAGGTCGAGTTATCTATCAGCTAAAATTGACATTAAATCGTCTTGTCCATCACAAAAATCAACATGTTACGGGCATTGTGCAAAATAAATCCCAAACCCGAGGCATATCGTTTTCTGTTTTTTGTCCCCATTGCAGCCTCTCTTTTCTTGTATATACTAGTACTTCAATTTAGTCTTCCAATCTTCCAAACAACTGTCTACTATTCTTGCACTGCTCCCACGAATTAAACATAGGATACCAACTTCATTTTTAGCCTCCAATTTCAAATTCCTTCGCATTTACAGAGCATTAAAAAAGCATTGGTATTTAGTTTTGACTTTTTTATGTGCGTACACTTTATTAATCAGCTAATATTAGTTACCTTTCTATATAAACATGGAGCTCCATAGTAGGCATTACAGACTCATACAGGGCCCAGCGACCACACTGCTCAGTGGCACTGGCTGCTGGCTACTTCAAGTCTGAAATGATTATGTGTGAGTGCACGTTTTTGTGTGTGGCCGTGTGTGTAATTTATGTGATGTGTGTTTCATTTATGTTGTCAGAGGGAAGGCTAATAATCAGAAGCAAGGTTTGCTCATCTACATGGCTGTGAATGGTTTTAAGCTCATTTCAAAAGTGGCTGCCCTTTGCCTGCAAGTAATCTACCATAATAAATCATACACACCCTGATCCGTCGATAACGGAGCTTGCTCTGTTGGGATGGGGGAGGACTTTTCTTCCTCCATCTAAAGGAACTGCTGCCAAATTTTAAGAAGTCCTCCTGGCTCACAGCCATCACTCTATTTTCTAGTTCTAGTCCTGCATTCAGTAGTCCGAAGACATCAGTATTACATGTGAATGTGAGAAGTCTCAGGTGATTGCGTGTCTGCCCATTAAATAGTCTTTTCTGTTCCACTAAGGCCTTAGGAGGATGATGTAGACTTTGGGGATGAAGATACAGCCAAGGAGTCCTGTGCTGGAAGTCAGGATGGCAAAGACCTCAACGGCCACCATGTACCTGCCTTTGGAGCTCAGGTATGCTGGGATGAAGGCGACCCAGACACTGCAGAATACCAGCATGCTGAAGGTGATAAACTTGGCTTCGTTGAAAGTAGATGGTAACTTCCTAGCTATGGAGGCGACAGCAAAGCTCAAAAGAGACAAAAATCCCATATAACCAACTACAGCATAAAATGCAAAGACAGAGCTCTCATTACACTGCAGGATCATCTTCCCTGTTTCTGATCTAGTATCAATATCTGGGAATGGAGCAGACAGAGTGAGCCAAATACCGCAGATCAGCACCTCCCCAGTGAGCAGAGAAGCACCAAACAGCTTGGTGTTCGGGGTCCAACCCACTTTCTAAACTTACTTCCCGGCTTTGTGGCATTGAAGGCGATGAGAACTATGATGGTCTTTGCTAGTACAGAAGACACAGCAATTGTGAAAATGATCCCAAAGGCAGCTTGTCGAAAGAGGCATGACATCTTAGAAGGACGTCCAATAAACAGGAATGAGCAGAGGAAGGACACCATGAGGGAGAGGAGAAGGGTGTAGCTGAGATCCTGGTTATTGGCTTTCACTAATGGTGTGTTTCGGTACTTAATGAAGATTCCCAGCACTCCCACAGTGACAACGGAGAAGAAACTTGCAATGCACGACACAACCAAACCCAAAGCATCCTCAAAGGACAGGAACTCCACAGTCCGTGGAATGCAGGCATCTCTCTGCTCATTGGACCACTGGTCTTCAAGGCACTTTATACAGTTTTCCATATCTGCAAAAAAAATATCAAAAGGAGTTAAGAAAACCATCCATTCAAAGAGGTAAAGTCCCCTTCTTAGTTTGTGCTTTAACCATCAATTCAGTTCAGGTCTTGACAAACTGCTGCAGTTAAGGAATAGCTAGCTATTCATTCCTATGGGCCTAGAGGCCCATAGGAATGAATGGGAATTGCATGCACAATTTGCTAGTACCAAATTGGTACTCTCAAATTGTGCATGCAATTTCAAGGGTGCAAGGGTGCCAAAAGGACATCCTGTGGCACCACTGAAATCGCTATGTTACCACATGTTGCGCACATACATGCCCCAATGGCATGTGTATGTCTAACATGAAACTTTGCAAAAGGACCTTTAGTGCATTTTTGAAAGTTTTGGCAAATTACCGTCAAGTTCAAATTGATGGTAATTTGCGATCCCTAATTGTGAATTCGCAGTTTGAAATTGCACCATGCATTTCGGGAATCACAATTTGTGATTCCCTAAATGCATTTGCAATTTATGTAATCGCAAATTTTGCGATTACTTAAATTGCAATTTTATACTTGGGTTGAGGCTCCCACATTTTCGTTACTGCATGGGCCCCTTAGTTTCTTCATGGGGATTTAGGGCCAATTTAGAGTTTGGTGGACAGGGAACTCCATTGCAAACGTGATGTAGTATACCCTCTCTGCGAAAATCCTGCACTGTCCACCTCATTTAAGGATGGGCATACAGTGAGTATTCTATTGATGGAGCCCCCATTAGCTCCGCCGAAGTATTCTTTCTCCGATGTCGCAACCGAGTGGGAGCCATCAGATGAAGGATATTTCACTGCCAACCATTAAGGTGGGCAGTGTGATGTCTTTTATCCTGTCTAGTAAAGAAAACATAACAGTAACAGACAAAACAAGCCAAAAAACCATGATGGCAGATCCTGTCAATGTAGAAGGATGTCCATGTGGCCAGCAGACATTTCTAAATTTGGTGGCCCAAATTTTTGGAATGGTCATACATAGCATTGACAGAACTAAGGAGAATATGTTTATTTACGCCCTGAGGAAGTCATGTTTGCACAAATGAGTGCATGACGAAACACGTGTTGGCTGCACTTATTGGAAGTGGTTGTATTTTTGGGACACTGAATTACCCAAAGTATTTGGAACATTCAATTAATTAAATGTGGAGAAGTGTGGCTCAGGGGTTAGAGGCAGCAGACCCGGAAGCTGAGATCGGTCCTGGACCAGGGTTCAATTCCCCGCCTCGGCGGGTCTTGGGCTAAGAATTCCACGGACTCGATAATTCTCGCCCCGGTGCCTCCTCGACTCACGGGTTCACACTCTGCGACTCTGGGCAATAGCTTGCTTAATCTCCACATCGGCCCCTTGCGGCGGGATGCCTGACTTTCACCTTGTGGATACCCTGCTATCTCACAGGGGAATACCAGGACGGGTTCCCTAAGCAAGCGCCGGGACACCCAATGCGGGTAGCTGTGCGCTATATAAGCTCATTTACATTTACCTGAAACTACTTGAAGAAGGATTTACTCTGCAATTTGGAATGAACATCTTTTGGAATTTGTAATAGTTGTTAACATTTACACTGGAGTTGAAGAAAGTGATCTGTGATGTTATTATAATTATTTTGAGAAAATTGAACCAAATATAGGATATTACTGTATGAGGCTGTGTCTAACTAATTACTTTATTATTCATTTTTGTACTATATATCTATGTGAATGGTTTGTAGAACATTGATCTAGAGTGTGCCCAGGGAGGAACTGTTTTGCAATATGTATAATGCTCACAAAGTGGTTGTTTGGTAAGCAATCCATTTTCCACCCTTATTGAAGCACAACACATTACAGTGGTTTCTTTACTTTAGGCTAATAGCTAAGGGAGAGCGCACTATTAGAAACCTAGTTACCAAAAATTCTAGTTTTGTTCTCCTTGGAATGGTAGATGTGTTCTAAGGAGCTGAGGGTGTGGTGCCATGTTTGTACAATGCACAGCCAGTGGGTGGGGGTGACTCCTGGACGCTCTATAACCAATGGGTAGCAAGTTCCCAAGGGAAAACTTCCCCATTTTCAGTATAACCTATTTGCCTTATTACAAACTATCACACGGCATTCTAAAGAAAACTTAATAGCCCCTAGAAGTGGTGCCAAAATGGATGGAGTTTCTTGGGGTCAAAAGGCCCTTCCCCAGATCTCATTTTATAATATACTATGAATAGGCTGGCCTCATCGTGATCTTTCCCAATGTCAATTCCTGGAATAGGTTGACCAGCATACTTCACATCCAGTCTGTCATGTAAAAAGGCCTGAACCATTGAGCCCCCTCTTGGAGTGCTTTCACATCTCCTCAAGGAGTGAAGCACTGCCACTAAAAATAATTTGTCTACTGGAGCTTCGTTTAGGAAAATTAAAGCTTTCACGAAGTAATATTTTCTGTACATTTATCAAAAATCCAACATCGACAAAGATTTATATTTTGATATATATTAAAACAGTAGCTGAATGGACTCAGTAGTTTTTTCCAGACCAAAGTTTCAAAAATAGTGCTTTAATTCTACTTATGTTTTTCTCATAGAAAATGGCACAGTATGTATACAGTGGAAATACCTTGTGAGGGATAGTCATTGTAAGAGCATGGCAACCATACATTTCTGCATCCCCAACTCTTAAATACCAATCCCTGTGCCTTGTGGGCGGCACAGCTTATTTAGGAGGGATTTACTTTTTATTTAAAAGTATATTATTTTCTGGTCAAAAGGGTTATTTTGACAGGTCTGCTGATCTAAAAGCTGCACCAGCCAGGCTACAAATGTAGGCATCAAACCATACTTTACTGGTCAGCCTGGTAGCTGGTATAAAACATACTGCAGTTCACAGGTGAAATTAAACTTCCATGCCATCAATGTATTTCTTGCCCCATATAATATTGCCGTACTGGAAAGCTAAATATAACAATAAGTGATTAGTCAAATTTACTATGTTTTAGGGTTCCAAGCACACACACTGGGAATTGGACAAAAGTGCCCTAGTTTGAAGAGTTAAAAAAACAGCAGCGTCACTGCACAGAAAATAGGTCTGGGCAAGCAAAAAGAGGCATTAATAGCGACACCAGCTATAAACCTCTTAAGTGCGGCCGTCGTCCAATGACCGACGCTGCAATACCTCCCCAGTGCGTCTATCGGCCATTGGCAGACCCTTGGGAGAGCTATAAGGGCATTGCCTTTTTTCTTTTTCTTTTCAACAGGTTGCTTGGGAAAGCTTTTGGAGCAACCTGATCATTTTGTTTGTATTTACTATAATGATGGTAGGCGTGCAGGGTGTGCTGACGTCGTTACAGGAAACTGAAAGTAAAATGAGCCTATGGGCTCATTTTGCTTTCAATGAATCAGGGCTAGTGGGCATATATCAGTCTTCCCTTTCCAATGCCACCTCTGCTCAGTGGATCCCTGCTTGGTGATTTTCTCAGGTGAGGGATCCTCAAGATTGGAGCCCCCAACTAGCTTGCAGGGAAAGGGGCGAGACCCTCGGGCAAGAGCTTGTGCTCCCCATTGGCAACTTTAAAATGTCAGTCTTTCTGTACCCCCAGGAGCCCGATGTGGGCAATTACCCAGGGACACCAGGGATATTTTGTAATAAAATATAGTGGTGGGGGCTGTGTGCACAAGCATGGCCATGCCTCCACCCCATATTAATGAGGCAACAGCCTTACTGTCCGTCTGGGGGAGACAAATGGGGTTATTATCCTTGATCTGACATCCAGGGGGCAGAAATCCCAGTCAACTGATCTGAGTTTAATCCATCATTATTCTTTAGCTCAGTCCGCCACCCCAGCTCAGACATGGCCATATGCAAATCAGTCTGACCCCGTGCCTCATGGGAACAATCCAGCCCGAACTGCCAAGCCATGTCTTCCCTCGACCGGAAACAAGCATCCTGGGACTGGTTTCTGGCTAATCTGCTGTCATCAGCCAGGCTAGCTTGAATACAGTGAGGGGAGGAGCCCACTCGACACCAGGGATTTGTTTTTAATACAAAGATAGGTGTGGGTGCTTCCCAGCATTGGGATGGACATCCCCCACACAACAAAAACCAGCGGATAGTCTTTCTGACATACCTGGTGGCAGATGGGGGTAATTATCCTTGCTCTGTCCTCCGGGGGATCGGGTGGGCAGAAAGCCCCCAAGACACTAGGGGCATAATTCATGCAATATTTTGGGGAAGGTGTGCTCCCCTGGGCATGGGCCTGTGCTCCTCTCCATCCAGAGGGCAAATAGTCTTTCTGCCCTTCCTGGGGGGTGGCTAAGATATTGACCCCTAATTTGCCATCCCCTCCCTGGGGACTGAAACTCCACCAAACAGAACCAAAACAAATAATAGGATGGGTTGGCTTACCCTGGTATCAAGCCATACCCCAGCCCCAATGGGGTCAATAGTGTCTTACTGCTCTCCTAGAGCCAGATAGGCAGCTGGTACCAATTGGGCAGGTTGCCACTGGGGGGTTGAAAATTCACCTGACAACGGGGATTTTACCTTTGGGGCAAAAGCAAATGATGTGGGAGTTGAACTGTGGCATTGGCCACAACCCACCCCAAAAAGGACAACCCAGTCTCCCCCCCCCAAAAGGGGTAGACAGGAGGTGAGCATCCAAGGTGCCCCTAGGGGGGGGCAAATATCCCACTGTATGGTAGGAATATATATATTTTAAATAAAATAATGGGATGGGATGGGTTATGCCCATTCTTAAATCCGGCCCCACCTTCATCTCTAAAACCTCAACAGTCTTTCTTCTTTCCTGCAGATTAACCCATCCCATCCCAATGGCAAGTGAGAAGACATTTTATTCTTTTGGCTGTTTTTTTAACATATGGGCCAGGAGAGTGAGGCTAAGTCCAAATATTGTCCACTTGCAATGGTGAACAGCTGAACTTTTTCGGTTTTAGCAGGCTGCTACCTGGAGAAACCTACCAGACCCTTCACCAGATGCTTCACATGCATCCCACACCATTTTATTACCCACAATTAAGTGAATGCAGGGTGGAAGGAGGTTTGTGGGTCCCCTCAGATTCCAAAGGTTTCCATCACAGAAATCTGGAGAAAAGGTTTTTTCTTAGTCAAAGTTTGGGGTTTGCAAGGGATTCTGTATAACAAAAAATCTGGTGTGAACCACACAAGTACCCCCACCCTGGATTCCCTTAGATGTCCAGTTTAAATAAATGTGCAAATGTGCTGTTTCCACCGATGCCAAATGAGCTACTGCCCAAAATCCACAGCTACCCATTTTACACAAAAAAGGTACATTTTTAGTGAAACAATTTGATGCATCATGTTGGTTTTTGGGCCGTTTTCTGTTGTGGTCACTAGGCCTACCCACACAAGTAAGGTACAATTTTTATCACAAAACTTGGGGGAATGGTGGGTGTAAGGAAGTTTCCCACAGGTTCCACAACTTTCCATCATAGTAATGTGAGGAAAAAGTTTTTTAGTCAAAGTTTGAGGTTTGCAAGGGATTTTGGGTTAAACATCCTGATGAGAACTACACAAGACACCCCAGTCAAAGTTTGAGGTTTGCAAGAGATTTTGGGTCGAATATCCTTCTGAGAGCCACACAAGTCACCCCACCCTGAATAAGTTTCACAACATATCAGCATTTGCTTAGCCCAATGACCCCTTCTCAATGACTGAGAAGATAAATGTGCCTTTGACGTGTATATCCTAAATCATATGTTTGCTGATGACCTACCAGTTGAGTTGGTGATTTCTCCCTCAGGGCAGCGGGCGCAGTCATAGCAGCAGACTGGCCCCATCTTCCAAGGAACCTTTCTGTATCCGGCAGGACAGCTCTCAGTGCACACAGAGCGAGGGATCTGAGGAGCAGGACACACTGGGTGAATGCAATAACATAAGGCATCAAAGAAGTGAGAGGCAAAGGACATATGACAACACAGACTGATTAATTTAAGAAGAGATAAGTAGAACATGTAATAATAGAGTGAGTGGTCTGAGGAGCACAAGACAAAGGGCTTATGTGAAAACACAATGTGGGATTAGGAAAAAGAGACAAAGGATATATGTGATTATACAATGAGTGATTAGGATGAATAGACCAAAGATATATATATATATGTGATAATACAGACCTAGAGTTATGAGGGCAAATATACAGTGGATATGTAATAATAGAGCAAGGGACACGATGAAGAAGAGAGAAAGGATGTATATGTGAATACAGAGAAAGGCATATAATACAGAACAAGGGGCATGCAGAGTAAGAGACAAATGATATGAGTGATAACGGTTTGATCAAAATATTGAATTGCTAATATAGTGAGTCACAAATATCACAGACATAATATTGTGATATCAAAAATAACATGGGACTTAATAATGAAGGCAGGAATATTGTGTGTTGGATAGATATTAATCTTTTTTTTAAATACAGGTTTGTATAATTATGTTTTATTTAATTCTGTTGTAAAACATTTCTTTTTTAAATATTTTGACAGGTAGTCATTTCAGCATTATTTAGCACTTTAAGTTATTTGTGTTATAAAGATATTTGTGTCAAATTTCTTTATTTATGGTTTCTAAGTTTTTATATTAAATATCTTTATTCAATTTATTTAGAAATTGGTAATTTTGTTACAGGTTTCTTGCATTTGTGCAGGATTAGGGTGGAAAGTCTTTTAAAAATGAAAATGATTGTTGTTAATTTATAGTGTAGTGCATAGTAAATCTACCCGCTCCAAAATCCAACCCTTTCCCTACTTTTGCTTGTGTTGTATTGGGAATAGTAAATCTGACCCCTCCAAAGCACAAACCTTTCCCTAGTGTTGCTAAGATTTTAATCAAAATAGTAAATCTAATTCCCAATTATACATTTTATTCCTTCAAAGACCAACAATCTCTGTATATCAAAACCTTTACCTACTTTTGCTTAAGTTGCATTGGGAATAGTAAATCTGACCCCTCCAAAATCCAACCCTTTCCCAACTTTTGCTTGTATTTTATTGGGAATAGTAAATCTGACCCCTCCAAAGCACTAACCTTTCCCAAGTGTTGCTAAGATTTTAATCAAAATAGTAAATCTGATTCCCGATAATAAATCTGAATCCTTCAAAGACCAATAATCTCTGTACTATTGCTCAGTTAGGATTGTTAATATTTATTTTGAAGGTTTCATTGTTTTTAAATATTTTTTTTAATTAAAATATTTGTAGTTTAAAATATCTTTTTTAAATTCTATTGTTTAATGAATCGTTCAATATTATTTTTATTCACTTTTAATTACAGGATTTTCTAAATGCTATTTCTAACTTTATTATGATGCCACATATAATAAATTCAATATATTTAGCAGGTTTTTTTGGACAATATTCTGGCCTACTATATTTTTATCTATATATTTTTAAAGTGTACATGCTTGGTATGTAAACACATTTTTTTGGTTTCTGATATTTTTTGCAATATTTGTTTATCACAATATTTTTTGATTCTCGATATTGTGTCATACAATTATACCAGTTTTCATCTGAGGAACAACAAGCAATAGGCATATACAATACAGCTGTGGCACATGCAGGTAAGAGCGGTGAGGCCGGGTGGGGGGGATTTCGATAGACGACGATGAGGGAAAATTAAATAAATAATAAATTTTCCCTTGTCGGCATCGGTCGAAATCTCCCCCAACCCGCCCCTAACGCTCTTACATGCACGCGCTACAGCTGATGCAATACCACAGTGAGTGAGAGAATTGAGGAGGAAGTGACAGAGGACACAGACTAAGGAATCAAAAGAGGAAAAGACATAGGGCCTTATTACAAGTTTGGCTGTCTTCTTTTGGGACCACCACTGTGGCAGTCCCAGGAAGGAAGGCCGCCATGCCAGTGGTGAACTCACCTGCCAGATTGCTAATTAAATCCAGGGCAGGAGGTGTGGCGACAGTGTCACAGCAGTGGGTAAGTGAGGCTCAAAAAAGAGCCTAAACAGCATACTGCTACCATTAGAGTCTGCAGCATGTATGTGCATGGTGTGGCATGCACCATGTTGCGCATGCCACACAGTGCATGCACAAAGGTGCAATTAATGTTGGGCCCCCCACATGCATCCCCGTGGCCAGATTTGCCCATTTCTGCCACCCTTTTCATGGCAGGGTCCTCACCATTAAATGGGCGGTGGAAATGCAGGTACTAATATGTCCGGCAGTGCTGGCATCAGCACCACCAGCATATTTAGCCCCTTATCTGACGTCACTGCAGCGGGATCCTGGATCCAGGCGAAAGTGACAGACTTGTGGCGGTCCCACAGCCACAATCATAATACAGTGGTCAGACCATTGGAGTGGTGGCAGTCGGAGCACCACAGCGAGTATGACAGCCCCAGGAGTACTATAGTCATAATAAGGCACATAGGATATATATGATATCAAAGTGAGGGGTCAGAGGACGAAAATGCGCAAAGTGTATATGTGATAACACAGAGCCCAGGGTATGAGGAGAAAGAGGTGAACAACATATGTAATAACAAGGTGAGGGGCTTGAGGAATAAGGTATGTCAGTGTATGTGATAGCAGAGTTATGGATCTGTGAAGGAATAGTCAGTATACGAATGTGGTTGGGATTGTCATCTTTTTCTGACAAAATATCAGGCCTTTATTCATGTTTTGAAATGTTAGAAGGACCATGAGTTAGTGTGAGAGACGTGTCTGGTAAAAACCTGAGTGTTCTTTTTTGCATGGCAGGTCTACAAGTATTTTTTGTAAATAATTAAGTATGCATAGTCTGGGCTGTAAAAAACCTTCAAAGTGATTTTTTCTTGGATTTGTTATTGTAAGTTGTTTTTCAAAATGGAAAATGCCAATGTTTGCATATTTCCCTATTGTTTTACTGACATTGACAGTACTGGCCAGGTGACAACCCTATATTCGATAACACAGAGAGAGAGCAAGGGACTAAGGGGCATATTAGCAAGAACCTCGTTAAAATTACCGTTGTTTTAGCGGCAGGAAACTGCCGCTAAAACGGCGATAATAGGCTTGCTAATATGCGTTATAAAATTCCAGTAGAAGCCCAGGTTAGATGTCCTGCACATATAACCTGGGCTTCTATTGGAATTCTATAACGCATATTAGAAAGCCCATTATCGCCGTTTTAGCGGCAGTTTCCTGGCCTGGCCTTTCTGTGTAGTACAACTTTGAATTGTTCACTCAGGTCTACCTTATTCAAGCTCTCATGATGACCATAATACTGATTATATGTTAAACTTTCAGAACAGTAAAATAATTAATAGAAGTATTAGGCAACTACTCATTTTAAAATTAAACAGCAATATTTGTTTATTCCACAGTCTGTTGTAAAGAATATATATTTTTTCTTCAATTATTGGGGAGTGGAACAGTAGAGCAGGTATCACTTTTATATCTAAAAGCCCATTCAACAATTATTACATTCAGGTATCCTTTTGAATTGCAAATCTACAGAGCTGGGTCCTAATCCTGGATCACAATGTGACTAATATTGTAAGTTACTGGTGTAATCACACTGTTTTGGGCAATACCTTGAATTGTAAATTTGTGTAATGTAGAAACTATGATGTAAAAAGTAACTGTATGTTGGACTGTGTAACATTACAGTTCCACTCGAGCTCTTAAACAGGGCACACTACATTATGCTTTGCTGCATAACAGTGCCAAACTAAGTAGCTATCCCCCTCCACCACATCGCAATCCTTGTCTTGTTTGTATTTGGTTTTCAGTCAGACCTCACAGATACATGAAGATTTTTCTAATGTCCAAGTTTGAATGTAGTCAGCAAAGCTTCAGCTGCTTTATAAAGCAAGATACATGTTCTATCAAATACTAAATATAAAATGAATATAACACGTCAGACACACACAGTCGTGTGCATCAACTCAACAAGCTATGTTACTATCATTGTAAAATGCTGAAGCAAAGGTTTCATGTGCCCCAATTCCTGCAGGGACATTTTCCCCTACTCTCACAGCTGGGAAGGGAAAGACGGCCATATTAGTAGTATAGATCACCACGCACATCTCTGGGCCCTTGTGAAACTGCACATGCTGCACACCCATGCCTGTTGTGCTGACAGGTTAAAGCAGTACTTAGGTGGCACTAAAAGATGCTTAATAATGAATAATGAAGTATTATCCTACTACACCCAGCAGCAAACAACACATCATTAATTCCTTCTGAGTCCTGACCTGATTAGAAAAGCCACTTTGGTTGAAGTGGGTACCATACAACAAACAAAAGTGCTAAGATCTCACTTTAAGACATGCCAGTTCTGTGTCACGTCCCGCAGACACTCAGTCTACAGTGTCTTTAGAGGTGTGCAGGAAGATATATTAAGATAAAGTCACTACTGCGCATGAGGCTAGGAGGGGCGCAGATAAATAACAAACATAGAATCAGCATCATTCATCGAGAGCATAAACCTCAGTTACAGAAATATGGTTTATGTCATTTCTCTGCTCCCCTCTCAGCCTCGCTCTGCAGGAATGACTTCATTTCTATGAAGCTTATGACTACTGCACATGCACATGCACAACCTTTCTGCTTTTAAGTGTATTACTAGCCTCATTATCACAAACACAGTGCAATACTTCTTATTTGGATAATTACAGCTAAGTCATCTATGTAAATGTAAATGTACAGGAATTTATATAGCGCAAATCACCGAGCAGTTTCTAAGCGCTTGCTTAGGGAACCCGTCCTGGTATTCCCCTGTGAGATAACCCTGGCAGGGTATCCGCAAGTTGAAAGCCAGGCATCCCACCGCGAGGGGCCGTTGTGGAGATTAAGCAAGCTATTGCCCAGAGTCACAGAGTGTGAACCCGTGAATCGAGTAGGCACCGGAGCGAGAATTGTTGAGTCCATGGACATTTTATTTAGGACTCAAGACCCCGCCGAGCCGGGAATTGAACCCTGGTCCCGGGCTGACTTCTGCTTCCAGGTCTGCTTCCTCTAACCAGTGAGCCACACTTCTCCACTGCGCCATCTATACAATGGCACCGGGAGGATTTATCAGTATTAGTGCAGTCATTAGGCATTTGTTTTTCTTTAAAAATAAAAAATAAAACATTATCATACTCAACCAGGTAATATCCCACATACCAATCTATCACTAATCATATTCTTTTAGAGGTCTCACCTGCTGACAGCACATGCACTATCCACTGAGAGAGGTACTGTTCACTGTAAAGGGCTTGCCCCTGCACAATGCTCACCATTTCTTGGCATCATTGTCACTCCTCTTCGCTGCCTCCATAGTAACTAGTGTGTGCCAGACATTCCTTCCTTTTCTTTGTGCGGAGCATGGACCATGCACAAATTGATTTATCTTAGTACTATTTCTTTCATTGCTGCTACCTGAGTCGATCTTGTTTATCACCAACTGACATGATATATGTTGCTCCTTTGCCCACTAGCTCTCCCAGTCTAAAACACATTTAATTGTAAACAGCAACCTTACACCAGGAGAGCTGCTTTTTACCACTATCTTCACTATTTCACAAAAAGGTGAGATTCTGAGAAAATCGAGACTTTTTCCCAAGGGAACATTTGGAGTCTTGCAAACCAAAAAAAGTAAACTAAAATTAGTGCTACGTGAACGGATCTTGGGGACATACCTGAACTGCTGCGTGGTTGCCTGTGTCCCGCTGTTGGTCTCCCTCCCGCTGCTGCACTCTTCCACCAGCGCACCGTGGCCACAGCGGGGAAGGAGCGAGGGGACTACAATCCCCAGGAGCCTTTTCAGCGGAAGCCGCCACCACCTACAACGCGCCCGGAGGCGCTTAAAATCGAGGAGAGCCCAGGTGGAGCGGGGCTCTGCGAACGGATCTTGGGGGCATACCTGAACTGCTGCGTGGTTGCTTGTGTCCCGCTGTTGGTCTCCCTCCCGCTGCTGCACTCTTCCATCAGCGCAGCGTGGCCACAGCGGGGAGAGGAGTGAGGGGACTACAATCCCCTGGAGACTTTGCGGCGGAAGCTGGCACCGCCTACACCGCGCCCGGAGGCGCTTAAAATCTAAGAGAGCCCCCGCGTTGCGGGACCGCGCGCGGGCCATGCCGGGAGAAGCCTGGGACAAGGGCGGGAGCGTCTGTGGCCCAATGAGGCCGGGCTGGGCCACCCCCCTTGGCCCACGTGGTACTGAAACCCCTACATCTTGTCGAAGTTAGGATATTACAGAAACCAAGACACATCGGAGTAAAAGAAACTTTGGACTGGGACTCTGGGACTCTAAAACGTAAGCTAATAGCGAGGGCTGGAGGGGGGATTGAGTTCTATGTTCTAAGGTTAGAGGTTTGGGCATTGGCTAGGTACGGGTGTGTTAAAGTGGGGCAATTGGGGTAGCTTTGGTTCATTAGATTGATCGCTTAAAGTATGGCCAGTAAAGCGAAAACTCGTTCAACAAAGGGCAAACCTCATATCTCTCTCACACCCCGAGTAACAGTGCTTGAGCCTAATGTATCGCTTCCCCTCAATGTACAGCCCACTGAGATTGACCTCATGTTGAGGAAAGTCATTGGTGAAATAGAGCACACGGAGAGACGCCTATCCCTAACTCCAACAACTGATCTATCTACCCCCCCCCCACAGGATAATGATAATGAGATAATGATTGGTTCCCCACATGTCATCCTGGAGTCACCCCTTCATGACATCCCTTGCGCACAGTTGGCCGTTGTTCCAGAAAAGACGATACCCTTGGTTGATAAGAAAGCTCCCATTAGCAGAAAAAGAAGAGTGTGTCCTAAGAAGTCTTGCACCAAGAAAACAAAATCAAGCCCTACCATCCCCCAACCAAGAAGTAGAGAGGATGAGGTTATCGAAGTACAAATATTACAGCACCCAGCCCCGCCGAACTGGATGGCCCAAGTAGTTACAGATCTACAAAATCACCTAGAACTGCTTATTGCTAGCCAGATTAAACCACTAGTTAGCAGGCTAGATACAATTATAAATGAATTAAATAAGCAGGGAAGGATACAGGGCACTGCCCCTAATACTAGAGCATTAGGCAACACTGCCATGATGGACATTGGCTCGGACTCTCAGCCCCCTACACAAAATAATAGTGCCAGTAAGAAGCAACAGATTGTTACACAGGCACCAACTCCTTTTAACCCCCCAACACAAGTGGCTGCTGACAATAGGCTGGGAGCAGGGATCATGGGCTCAGATATGGGGCGGAGTCAGCCAATATCACAACTGCAAAACAAAAAGCTCCCAACTCCTAAACCAGTAGAGACATATCATACAAGTCGGGAGATTAATGGAAGAAGTATTAGTCCTGTGCCAACCATAAATCTACCCCCTGAAGCATGCCCCTATGTAGTTGTACTTGTGGGGGTACCGGAACTGAAGCCTGAACAAGAAAGAGACACATACATAACTAAAAAAAAAGATAACAAACTGGCTAAACCAGAACAGGCCACTACCTGACAAGAAAAGTGGGGAGATCTTGCATGTTAGAAGGGTGAACTGGTTGGGCAGTAGAAGTAAAGATACGGCGGGCAATTGCATAATTGTGAACTTCAGGGATACTAGTTTAGTGGAGTACATATTAAACAGTGGCAATATAAATCAGACAAGTACTATAAGACCCCTGCCACTGGGATATTTTTACCCCGTGCAACTTGTCACTCATGACCCAAGGTACACTTTTGGTAGAACGGGGACGGGTCTAAATGGCCCCAGACTAGGAATTACACCTTGGATGGCCTGGTGACAAAAGAACAGGGTCTAGCGGACTGGACAAATAGATTTAGCCCCTTATTGTCCCTTGATGAGAACGACTGACTAAGTAGGTCGTCGGATCATCTAGACAAATCAACTGGGAAGGAGGGTGACAAAATGAATCCACAGGAAACACCAGGATTTGTGTCGTGGACGACTATCAATGTCGACCCACTACAACCCCTTGATAGAAAGGTGCCTTATAGGCCATTAAGTCGAAACTGGGTGATATCTCATGAACTGGGAAAATGTTGCAGTACACCAGAAGGTTTCATCTTAGAGGAGGAGCAGAGGGTGGCTGTAGAATTCCCATTTTTGCTGGGACGGGGGGCACAATCGGTGCCTTTAAGGTCTGAGGACGGGCCAATTATTGAGAACCCGAGAGAAAAAGATTCACACAGGGAACAACCTGCAGAGGGGGGGCTAAAAATATTATACTGGAATATAGCGGGTTTGGCAGGGAAATTCGACAATAAAGAATGGCGACAGTACATTAGTGGGTTTCAGATAATAAGTTTGCAGGAGACTTGGGCGGTCGACAGTACCCCATTTCATATAGCAGGTTACAAATGTTTTTTTGTACCAGCACAAGAAGCTAGATCAGGAAGAGCAATTGGAGGATTAGCATTTTATGTTGATCTAAATCTGGAAGGAGTTTGGACACTTCCATCCTGGTCATCGCACACTCTACAGGCGGTAAGATTTACGGGTAGCGGGCTAAGGCTGATCGTGTTCAACATTTACAACACAGGGATTGCGAAAGGAAATAATTTTGCACTCCAGGAACTAGATCATAGTCTTAGTCAGGAGCTAGTCTATAGGAAAGGGGTTGTAGAACCCACTGTACTAGTAATGGGTGATCTAAATTGCCACTTATGTCCAAGTTTGTTTGCCTCAAATAGAGATTGGTCCTGTTGCCCAATCGAGAAGGGTCCACATTTCGAACACACCACTGAGGGAACAGCCTTTAGCAAGCTCTTAAGAACTCATGTCCTAGAACATACCATCGATTTGGCTAGCTTGGAGAAAGATGGGTCTCTCACACCAACCTTTAAAGGAAGAGGATGCTCTTCCTTTACAGATTACTTTCTAGTGTCCAGACTTTTAAAAAACTGGATTAGCTCGGTAAGGATTGACTGGATTATATTTAGTGACCACAATCCTTTAGTTTTAGAACTCTTATACCGAGGTCGATCCAAGAAGAGTGTACAGTCTGTTTCCATGAGGCACAGGGTCAGACTGATTTGCATATAGCCATGTCTGAACTGAGGTGGCAGAGTGGGCTAAAGAACGGTGATGGATTAAACCCAGATCTTTTGACTGGGTGTGAGTGTTTGATTGATTCAGATGCTCTGTCCATCACCACCCTCTTTTGTACCGCTTTTGGCCGCCACAAGTGTGGCAGGGTATGCTCAGACGTGAGTCCCTTGCTCACTTTGCCACTGGATTCAAGCAAGCCGGGCTGAAGACGGCTGGAAGCCAGAAACCGCTCCTCGGAAACTTGTTTCCGGTCCAGGGAAGACATGGCTTGGCAGTTCGGGCTGGACTGTTCCCATGAGGCACAGGATCAGACTGATTTGCATATAGCCATTTCTTAACTGGGGTGGCAGAGTGGGCTAAAGAACAGTGATGGATTATACCCAGATCTTTTGACTGGGTGTGAGTGTTTGATTGATTCAGATGCTCCGTCCATCACCACCCTCTTTTGTACCGCTTTTTTGCCGCCACAAGTGTGGCAGGGTATGCTCAGACGTGAGTCCCTTGCTCACTTTGCCACTGGATTCAAGCAAGCCGGGCTGAAGACGGCTGGAATGCCAGAAAACGGTCCTCTGAAGCTTGTTTCCGGTCCAGGGAAGACATGGCTTGGCAGTTCAGACTGGACTGCTCCCATGAGGCACAGGGTCAGACTGATTTGCATATAGCCATGTCTGAACTGAGGTGGCAGAGTGGGCTAAAGAACGGTGATGGATTAAACCCAGATCTTTTGACTGGGTGTGAGTGTTTGATTGATTCAGATGCTCCGTCCATCACCACCCTCTTTTGTACCATTTCTTATGACCTCAGCAGCACTTTCAAGTTTATATCCTGTGTCCTCAAAAGCTTCTGCTAAACATGGGAATGCCTCCAGCAGGCCATCTTGAATTAGTCTTCTCCACAACCCCAGCTTTTGTTTAAAGCAGATATTTTTGTACAGCATGAAAGAAGAACTTTCCTCTCCTTGCAAAGACAAATTCAGGGAATTCAATTTATCAAAGATGTCTGCAAGGTATGCTAAATGCACAAGCCAATGGGTATTACACAACTGTTCTGATTTGTATGGGTCCAAATCCAGAAGGAATTGTCGTACTTAATTTCTCAATTCAAACATTTGATTCAGAAACTTCCCTCTGGATAACCCGAGGACTTCTGTTTGGAAAAGCAAACCATAATGTTCAGATCACATTTCTGCAAATAGATTGCAAACAGACAATCTCTAGCGGGGTGAGCCTCTATGAAATTAACAATTTTCACAGCAGAATTCAACACATCCCCAAGTTCTCTACCAATATTTCAGACTGCAAGGTCTTCCCATTGAATCATACAGTAGGTCCATAAAATATGAGAAGACACTTTCAACCCTATGTCTTTTAAGCCTGTCCTAGCCTCACACATGAAAGGAACACCATCCATACAGACCCCAACACAGATGTCCCATTTTAAGCCATTGAGCACAGGAAGGCATTGAGAATACCAAACAGAGCTGATGCTGTTTCCTGTCAGTTTTGTGGAAGTATTGGACATAAGCAATAAAGTGAGCTTCCTTGTTAAGTCAATCGCTTCATCCAATTGCAAATCAAGCAAACTCGATTTCAAGTGTGCTAGGATTTGTCTGTTGCTATCCTCTGACATGTCAGAGATTTGGCGGCAAATTGTTGTGTCAGAGAGAGGTACCATTTTCAACTTCTCTGCCGCTTTTTCACCAAGCATTGCTATTGTCACATCAAGAATTGCTGGAAGAATCACCTTTTCCCCACCTTTTCCCCACTGCGTCTTTTTGGTAGATGATGCCTTCCACCTTTCTGCCAAAAAAATCGGTATTCTTTCCTACCAGTGACCCATGTTTAGTTTCCAAGTGGCGCTTTATTTTGTTTGGTTTCAGAATTTGGTTAGCCAAGGTCTTGCCACCAACCACACACTGTGTCCAGGTAGGAGGTATCATACCCCCTAATCTTTGAAGCTCTTTTCACACCATCTGTATTGGCCTTCCATTTCAGTACCTTATCATCTTTTGGCAGCAGGAAATGATGCATGTCAAATCTGTGTTTGATCTATGATACAAAATTCCAAAGTTCCATAATAATAAATCCCACAGACTTGCTGCTGCATGAAGTATAGTTGTCTTTTTTTTTTTAACTCTTTGTAATTTCTCAAGATGCCTTGAAAATCTTCTTATCTCTAACACAAATAACACATGAGGTTCCTTCCACATGTTTAAAACAGATATTGCAGCTGGTCCAAGCTTCCATTACGAGAGCTGGCGTTGTGGATCATTGCCAAGGTTCCCCTTCCTTTGAGCGCCCACACATTGATAGCAATAGGTAACACTGGCGGATGACATGCTTAGAATTCACATCCTTCCTACTAATGAGATTAAAAGTCTGCTGTTTGTGCCCAAATTGATTGTGGAGGCTAGTGCAACTCCTGATCTCCTGCAACCTTCTTCATGAAAGATAGAAGGACTACAAGGTTGTTGGCTGTGATAATAATAATACATTTTATTGATTGGTTTAAAAAAACATTTACAATTTAAAACATGACAAAATTGAATAATAGAAATGACTGTGATAAGAGTTTTAAAACCATGGATTCAAAATGAGTTAAAATTCGGGCCATTAAGGTCTGATAATGTTCTGATAAAGGACCTTGCTCTGGATTTCTTGTAGTCTCTAATGTGGATGTTGTGTCTATTAACTTGGCCGCCCTGCTATGGTGAGGAGGGTTTGGATGAGATTGTGGCTTCAAGTAGTTTTGACGCTTTTGGATGAATTTCGAAAGCCCAATGTTTAGCTTGGTGTTGTCAGGGTTAAGAACGTCCATTATTGCTTAGCGGCAAGATCGAACTCCCAACATAATACATTGGCCTCGCAGCAGTGACCGTCTGGCTGTAAGCAGTGCAGGACATGCACAGACGATATGTTCCATTGTTTCAGAATGGTAGCCACACAACCTGCATTCAGTGCTACTACCCGGCCGGCTCCATTCCGGGAGGTTCTTCAGAAAGGGCCATTCTCCCATCCTCAAGGCTAAAAACCTGTGTTTCCAATAAAGTGCGGATGTGCTTGACAGGTAGAGCGGCTGAACACCCACTTAAAAATTGGCGATGACAGCCCAGGCGTGTCTCCTCTTTGACAGTATCACCCTGTCCAAGTGAAAGGGCCACAATCTATCGTTTTTGTTTATGGCGGACTTTAACACCAGGTGAAAGGGATTTATATCCCAGAGGTTTTTGCACCTAGTAACCTTAAGCTGTGATCCAGGAGTTGCCGATGCTTGTGGCTGGTCTGATTTTGTCACGCTTGTAGCCTCCACAGGATCAGGGTGATGCTCAAAGGGGTCCACCTCCTGATTTCCCGACACTCTGACTGAATGAACATACACAGAGCCTCTAGGTAATCAAGCGAGGGAAAGGTAAGGGATGGGACTGGAACGGAAGGGACAACGGAAACGAGAAAAAACACAAAGGTTATAACAGTTATTTCTGACTACTCTCAATAAAGTCTCGCTAGTAGACCACCTACCCAATATATAGTACTGGAGGTGAAACCTTCCTTTATGCTGTATGTAGCAGATGCATCTCTCTACAATAAGCCTCGCAATCTGGAAGTAAATAACCACAATTAAATACCTTGCATACTTTCTAGGATCTTCTTGAATCAAACATGCGTTGTCCCATACATACTGTTCCTCCTACCCAATTAAACGTAGAATAACAACCCTTCTCCAGTAACCTGCAGAGCTGTAGTTCAAGGGTGTTATTAAAAGATAATAGTAACAAGGTTTTCCAGCTTGAAGCACAACAGTCTTGAACTTAAGCAGTGGACCAGAAAGTAATAAAGAAAAAATCAAGGTCCCGATAATCCAATCAGTAAGTCAATACTGTCTTTTCCAATCCAGAACAGTTCAGTAATGGCGTTCAAAATATAATAGAGAATGTCCTCACAGGAGGCTTACCCCAGAACAGAACAGAACGGTTTCTAAACAAAACATCTACCGATCTATCAGCAGAAGCAGCAGAAGCCTCCCTTCGTCAACAGGGGGGGAAATCACCAAACTGAGGCAGAATCCGCATCTCCGCCGAGAACGCTCGAGGGACAGTACCGCTGCAGCCGCAGGCGGTATCTTGAACAGATCTTCTCCAAGCGCGGAAATCGGCAGCCGCCTCACTCCGTCACAGGTAAGACAGCGTCTCAGCCGAGAACGCGGGAAGGCCAGTACCGCTGCAGCCGCAAGCAGTAACACCGCCAAGGTTTTCTTCGAACGCGGAGTTCGGCAGCCGCCTCACTACGCACAGGCAAACCAGCGTCTCAGCCGAGAACGCTGGAATAAAACACAAACAAGGAACACGACGCACTCAGGACCTCACACAAGTTTCCAGTGTGGAATCACGTACAGCGCTCGTCTGCGCTACGTGATCCTATATGTCCATGACTCCTCCCTTCTTCAGAGCATTCTGGGAGATGTAGTTTGCAGGTGTGTCTTGCAAACCGTGACAGTATGTCCTCCTCCCAAGCGCCTCCTGGCTCCAGGAGGCCTCCAGGCTTATCCGGATGGCGAGCGTAGAAACAACGTACCGCACGGGGGGCATTGACCCCTGAGCACGGTTCCCACGAATCATCTTCCACAGTGTACCCCTTCCAAGACACCAGGAACCAGAGTTTACCCTGCCGGAAACGGGAATCCAGAATCCTGCTCACCTCATATTCCAACTGTCCATCCCTCATCACAGGAGGCACCCCTTTGCAACTCGTTGACCTAGCCGGTTTCAAGAGGCTACAATGGAACACCGGGTGTATCCTCAAAGAGGCAGGTAGCTTTAATTTATACGGCACTGGATTGATCCGGCGAACCACCTCATAGGGCCCAATGAAACGTGGATGGAAGATACTATGGAAACGAAACCGAATGTTCTTGGTGGAGAGCCACACTTTATCGCCCACATGATACAAGGGACCCTCTTGCCGATGCTTACCCTCCCATTTCTTATAGGATGACTTGGCCTTCCCCAGATGAGCTTGTACCCTTCTGTGACCCTTCAGAAGTGCCTTAACCTGGCTGGCCACCGAGGGATGATTCGTCACCTCACTAGGGATTGTCAACGGCAGGGTGTCAGCATGGAAACTCGAGTTAGCCTTGAACGGTGTTTCACCCGTCGAACTGTGCCATGCGTTATTATAGGACAGTTCCGCCAACCATAGTAAGGACACCCATGAATCCGCTGCTTCTTCAGCATAGCAACGGAGATACTTTTTGAGGGTTTGGTTCAGTCTCTCGGTCTGTCCATCGGATTGCGGATGGAAACTGGTGGACAAAGCATCCGATATGTGTAAGGCCTCACATCACATATGCCAGAACCTAGCGACAAACTGGGGACCTCTGTCCGACACGATGACTTTCGGGATACCATGAAGACGCACCACTTGGGTTAATAGCAGCTGCGCCATTTGAACCGCCGTAGGCAGGTTCCTGCACGGAATAAAGTGTCCCATCTTGGTGAAACTATCCACCACCACTAGGATAGCATTGCTACCTTTATCCAAAGGCAGACCTAAAACAAAATCCATACTGATCACCTGCCATGGTCTTGAAGGAGTAGGAAGAGGCGTCAACATCCCTTTGCTCTTGACTTGTTCACTTTTTGCCCGAGCACATGTCTCACATTGGTCAATCAAGGTTTTCACATCCTTTGCCAACCCTTCCCACCAGAACTGCCTTTGCATGGCGTGAATGGTCTTCTGATGTCCTGGATGCCCTGCCACCATTGCATTGTGACACCAGTTGAACGCCATTAACCTGAATGCGTGGGTAGGGAGATATAACCTGTTCCTATGCAATGCCATGTTTAAGTGAGCGTTGCATGTCTTTCTTAGCCCACTCCTTCCATTGTAAGAGCGAGCGATTACTAGAAACAGCCTCCATGAATCTGTCTATTGTTAGGGTACATAACACGATTTTCTGGGGCCAGAATGGGCCTTGGTTCTTCCGACAGATGTATAGCTGAGTCCGCTTGCCTGGAAAGGGAATCTGCCTTTCGGTTCTCCGCACATGGACGAAAAGTAATAGTGAACTCATACTCTGAAAAAAAGAGCATCCAATGCATTTGTCTTTGGGATAAATGTCTTTTCATAAACTGTAGATGTCTATGGTCGGAGTACACTGTTACCGGGTGCTGCGCCCCCCACAGATAGTGCCTCCACTCTTGGAAGGCTTTCTTTACTGCCAAAAGTTCCTTTTCTGCTACCGTGTAGTTCACTTCAGCGGGATTGAGCTTTTTAGACAGAAAGGCCACTGAATGTAGCTGTCCTGTTTGTTTGTCCCTCTGGGACAACACTGCCCCAATAGCTATATCGGAAGCTTCTGCTTCCACAGTGAAAGGTACGTCCATTTGAGGATGTTTCAATATAGGTGCCGTGCAAAAAGCCTCTTTCAACTGATTGAATGCCTCCATGGCCTCTGAAGTCCAACAAAAAGGCGTCCCTTTTCTCAACAACCGGGTTACTGGAGAGACCAACTGGGAGAAATGGGAGATGAATCTCCTATAATAGTTGGAGAATCCAAGAAAACACTGAACATCTCTCACATTCTTGGGTATTGGCCACTCACGTACCGCTAGCACCTTTCTCTCTGCCATCTTGAACCCACTTGGATTCAGTAGCACACCTAAGAACTCCACTTCTGTGACGTTAAACGCGCACTTGCTGAGTTTGCAGTACAAACTATTCTCCTGTAGCCTTTTGAGAATTAGGAGAACATGGCTAACATGCCGAGCTGGGGAATTTGAGTAAATCAAGATGTCATCGATGCATATAACAATAAATCGATCTATGTACTCCTTCATGATGTTGTTTACAAAATACTGGAATGCCGCCGGGGCGTTGCACAACCTGAACGCCATTACCAGATATTCAAATAAACCAAAACGGGTTTTAAAAGCCGTTTTCCACTCATCTCCCGCCCGTATCCATACCAAATGATAGGCCCCACGAAGGTCTAAACAGGAGTAGATGGTCGCCTCTCTCACCTGATCCAGCAGGACGGGGATGAGTGGAAGCGGGTATCTGTTTCTCACAGTGACTTTGTTCAACTGATGAAAGTCAATGCATGTGCGCAGCTCTCCATTGGCTTTTGAAATAAAGAAAAGAGGAGACACGGCCGGTGAACGGGAAGGGCGTATGAAACCAATGGAGCAGAAATGGTCTAAGTGCTTCTTCAAATGGGTGGTTTCGGAATCAGATAAAGCATAGACTCTACAAGAAGGCACGACAGCCCCCTCCACCAAATCTATTCGGCAATCATACTCTCTGTGAGGTGGAAGGATCTCTGCCTTCGCTTCACTGAACACATCTTCAAACCCCGCATATTCTCCTGGTAAGACCACCTCTTTTTCAGCTGCAGTAGCAACCTGAAAGGCCCGTGCCAAGGACAACGTGTATAATTCAGGTGATTTTAAGCATTGCGACATACAGGTATTAGACTTAAACTGAATGGTTTTCTGTTTCCAATCCATACAAGGGTTGTGTTGACACAACCACGGCATCCCCAGAATAACCTCGTATTGAGGAGCTTCAATAATATTCAACACTATACTTTCCACATGGTCTAGCAGATGTCCCGGCAAAGTCAATTCCAACGCCTCAGTATGTTCAACAATGGGCCCAGACTTCAACGGGGTGCCGTCCACTGCTAAGACGGTTTCAGGCAGAAGGGTAGGTATCTTTTCTAGTCCTAACCGTTCCACCAGTCCACAATCAATAAAGTTTCCCGTAGCCCCAGAATCGATTATAGAACATACAGGGCGTTTGTGTTGTCCCCCTTCGAACGCGGAGTTCGGCAGCCGCCTCACTCCGCACAGGCAAATCAGCGTCTCAGCCGAGAACGCTAGAATAAAACACAAACAAGGAACACGACGCACTCAGGATCGCACACAAGTTTCCAGTGTGGAATCACGTACAGCGCTCGTCTGCGCTACCTGATCCTATATGTCCATGACTCCTCCCTTCTTCAGAGCATTCTGGGAGATGTAGTTTGCAGGCGCGTCTTGCAAACCGTGACAGATTTTTCTGTATTTCCTGCAGATTTTTGGCAACCGAAAAGCTCTTTTGAAAATGTTTGTTGTTAACTTATTTATTAATATACCGGTTGTGCCATTGGTGATTTCGTGTCCATACGTCAGGGAGTTGATTACTTTGGCTTTCATTACTTTCAGCATGGGTTTTAGGTTGGGACCTAGTAGCTGTTTTGCCAATTTTGCAGGGGCCACCTCTAACGACAGAGCTTTAATTTGAAATGCTTCTTTGTGCTTGATAAAAGAGCCTCTTGTATCCAGAAAGATGCCCAGATATTTATAACTGGGGGTTGATTCTAGCTTTGTTTTGTTGAAGTACCACCTTTCTGTTGACCTTTTTTGTTTCACAAAAGAGATAGTTTTGGTTTTTGACAAGTTAAGCTCTAGGTGGTTTCTTGTTGTGTAGGGTAGCAATTCATCCAGTAGCCTCTGGAGACCCACTTTTGTGTGACTTAACAACACCAGATCATCGGCGTAAAGCAAATTTGTGATGCGGGTCCCGTCAAGTTGAGGAGGGTGGTAGTTTACACTGTCAAGAGCTGGAGAAAGGTCGGATATATACAAATTAAAAAGGAGTGGGACCAATACACACCCTTGCTTGATGTTAGTTTCGGTTCGAATCTTCCTGGAGACGTGGCAGCCTTCACCCAGTTTGATTCTCATCCACGTTTCCGTGTGGAGTTGGATTATTGCTTGAAGAAGAGGTTGAGGTATGCCCCACGATTTTAGTTTCTGCCATAACAGACCCCTGGGCACACGATCGAAGGCCGCTTTGAAGTCTACAAAGCAGCAGTGCAGCTGGATATGTTGGGCTGTCACTTTATCCATCAAGACGGTTAGCGTTAACAAATTGGTTGTAGTACCGTGGTTGGCCACAAAGCCCGTCTGGTTAAAAGGAAGGCGCGCAGTTGTTTCGGCCCAAGCCTGTAGCTCCTCCAATAGAATATTTGCATAGTAATGTGGAAAAGTGAATTTTGCCATGTTCTGTGTCCCTACGTGTTCCCCATCTTATGTTATGTGTGCATGATTAATATGCATATGTATTCCCTATGATCGATTGGAGACGCAATTACAGTTGTGTCCATCTCTAGTATGCCAGTTTCCAGTTCTCGTGAAAGCTACGAGTATTAGGCCTATGTAAAGTTACGTTGCCACGTTTCACAGTGTGCACGTTATTTCATTGAAAAGTCCCCGTTTCTAGGCCTCAAAAGGGCCCGGACTCAGATCCAGCTCCTGTCTTCTGAACCCTCTCCGAGGAGCGATACAGCCCCCACCTGTATCCCTGACCCTTCACTTACTTCCTGCCTCACAGTGCCTGGCTCGGCCTGGCTCTGCCTGCCGGTCTGCCAAGAGTATGTTATGATTCTAGTTATCAGTCCAGCCCTCCTTCTCTGCATTCCTAAGCTACTGAATCGCATCAATAGTTTCCGTCATGGTCTAGCCTTTACGTCTCCATGTAAGAGAAATACTGTATTAATGGTCATTTAATATTCCTCAAACACGCACTATATATACAATAATGCATGCACCAGTCTTAGAGTCTGTTAGCCTTTACCCTGATAACTTTTGGATTCTATCAACATGTTCTCTAAACATCAGATACTAGATAGTGTTTAGGTACATGTCGCTCTGACTCTCCAGACTTCGGTCTCTCCTTCTAGCGCAGAAGTCATAGCCCCCAGCTTCTCCCTAGTAACACGTCATCGTTAGTTTGCGCGCACCACTAGGTTAGAGGTCCCGGCTCCTTAGGTAGCCCCCTCCATGTTTCCGCCCCATTTATGACATATTCTGTTACGTTTACATCACATGTCTATGTATACGCCTCCTGTTACACCCACTTTCACCCTTATCTTTCGCGACTGCTACGCACCCCACCCACTGCTACGCCTACTGTATGTACTGTAATGCAATTGTTTTTAGTATATATACTTGTGTACTGTTATTAAAAGAGAGCGTGCTCATCTCAGATCTTGCCCGTGCAGGTTGTCCTGTTCCTGTCCTTTATGCTGTATTAAACCTGCAAACTCCTACTACCTCGAATCTTGACTCTTTTTTATTGAGCTATCTGTTATTGTTATATCTAGTCAAAAATAGAGGTATTATTTATTTATTTACCACATAATGGCGCCCGAACAGGGACTTGCCCTTTCCCCACGCGCCGGTGAAGCCACGCAGGCCCCCTGATCCTCTGCAGCCGTGACGGAACCATACCGTGCACGTGCAGATATTTCTGCTTCAAGTATCCCTCAGGCCCACGGAGGAGACGGAGGTTGCGGTCCAGCATCCAGACGAGGCGGTGGAGGAACGCGGCGAGTCCCGACCAGAGCCCAAGCCGAGAGTCCAAGGTCCGAGGTATCCGGAGGCCCACCCGTAACAGAAGTCCGAAGTTCGTCCGTCCGGCGTCGAAGCAGTCCAGTCCAGTCCGAGGCCTTCCGTTCTTGCTGCCCGGTGAGTACCGTTGCTGGGGTAGTATCTAGACAGGGTCAATTGCATTGTCTCTGGTCCGTGGGTTTGGGGTACACAGATCCAACACGAAGTGTCCACTTAGGTGGATGCGGGTCCTGACGTGTCTCTTTATGAGACCGGTAAGTTTCGTACTGTTTTAGCAGTGCATCTAGTTTCTGTTTTAGTCCGTTCTGTTCTCGAGAAATTCTGTATTCTGTTTTCAGTATTCCAGGTAGTATTTTGTCAGAACTGTTATTTTAAATGTCATTCATGTATTTCAATGTCGTGGTATGAAAGTGGTGTAATTATCGTGTTCATTGTGTATTATATTGTGTCTAGACTACAGTTCAGTCATGCCGTTGTTTTCCAAACTACGTCAGTTAAAAACTAGAAAAGGTCTGTTAGAAGAAGCAGTTCCTGTCCCGCCTAGGGACAGTCCAGGTCATTTTATGTATCAAAAGCATGGCATAAGTGCCATATTGTATCTAGATTTATGGGTGGAGTACACCAAACAGTTAGAAGAAAAGTATAGATGGCCCGTATCAGGTACGTGGGATGCCGAGTGCATCATGCGAGTAGAAGAAGTATTATGGAAAAAGAAAGCCAGACAGTCACAGAAAGATGCCATCGAGTTATGGCGCAAAGAATCTCATAAGAGAACCGAAAAAGAAATCAGAAAGTCGGAATTAAGTAGAGAATCCACAGAAAGAGCCCAAGAAAGGGAACTAATCGAGATAGGTGAACGAGTTAAAACCGAACAGTCAGACAGACAGAGGAATGCCCTCATTAAGGGTATGTATCCTCTTCTTGCCGAGGGCTTGCCAAAAGCAACCCCGGAGGCATCCAGTCATTTTCCGCCACCATTAGTTCCGACCAAGCTACGTCACAAACCGACCGCAGCTGATATTTTTATCTCGTCCTATTTGGACGACACAGTCCCAGAATATGCAAATCCTGTTCCACCAGTTCCTGTAAATCCTCCAGACACCGGGGCACCTTTTGCAGTACCTGTTACGGTACCCCCGGTCCAGCCCGTAGCACAACTTCCCGCTACATCAGCCACTCTGCCAGCACGAAGAGTATCGGTCGACGATTCCAGTATAGGGGCCGCGGGAGGAGGTCCTCCTGGTACCCCGCCGCCAAGTAGACGTCTAGGACCAGTCGAGTTACACGAACGTGCGTTACAGCGTACGCCCAAATATAAGTCCGTTGCAGAAATCAGGCGAGCTCTTACTGAATGCTGTTATGATCCAGTCCCAGGCGAGGATAGTATGGTTCTATATTCCATACGTATAAGACAGGTGTCCGAGTATTTGGTCACCCTACCGAACATGAAAGAAGATCTAGACAGAATGTATTGTTTCATTCGTACAGGACAAGATCCAGAAAGTATTGTTGAAGTCATGTCTCACAGGAAATCCGAGACCCAGTTTATGCTATTAAAGTTTCTAATCAATTGTTTGATACGGGAACAAGATTCCCCGACTAAAGATCCGACCGAAATGAGAATTCTAACAAAGTGGAGTGATAATATAGCTGAGGGTAAGCACAAGACACTCAATAGTATAGAGCAGTGTTTCCCAAACTGTGGTCCGCGGACCCCCAGGGGTCCGTGACACATTCCCAGGGGGTCCGTAGGCAACAGTTTTAAAAGCACAGAAACATTTCTTGTAAAATTAGCAACTTTCCAGCAACTATAAAAGTGTCAAGAGAATGCCAGTGATTAATGTACATGCTGGAGAGCGAGGGGAGTTTTGTTCAGTGGCAGCTTTGATTTAACTAATGTAGCACAGAGGGTTAATGTTCCTACTGCAAAGAACGTGTAACATGCATCTTAAAAAGCAGAATTTTATGTGCCTAGGTGCGTGGTCACTGCTTTTGTCACAGAGATTTCTTTATTACTGTGCACTTCATAAGTGACAATTGTAATCTAGCAGAGGGACCTCTAAACTGTCATCAAAGAGCTGCTTGCAAACTGCATGGTACCAGTTAGTAACTTATATTTTGCCCCAGTTATTCATGATCCCGATGCTGCTAAAAATATATATTTGGATGGAAATACATTTTTAATGTTAAAGTCAATGCTAGCCACTGTGTTATGCTCTGAATCCTGAGTTTGTGCTTTTCCAGACCAAGCTCTCTTTAAACATTTTATATACACACTGATTTACATGTATGATTCAATGTCTCTATATGTGTGTGATGTAAAGTGCTCTGACATCCTACAATGGTATGAGAGATGCTACAAAACAAATGAAATACATGTGACAGAGGGGCTATTACTTCAATATAAAATACTAAGGGCCAGATGTACGATCTATTTTTATATGCGCGAACGGCTTCGCGAACCCTTTTGCACATGCAAAAACCTATTGGGCCATGTACATAGCCTATTTCGCGAGTCGCAATTTGTTTGCGACTATCTAAATAGGTTTTGCAACTTGCTATTTGGAAGGGGCATTCCCTTCCAAATAGCGAGTCTCAAAACCATGTACAAATGTTTTGCGTTCGCAAAACAGTCACAATTACCACCTACTTCAAGTAGATGGTAATGCATTCACAAATGGGAAGGGGTCCCCAGGGGACCCCTTCCCAAATGCATGCAAAATTATTTTTTACGGTCAGGCAGTGGTCCCAGGGACCTGTGCCTGCCCTTAGAAAATGAAACGAAAATGTTTCATTTTTTTTTTTTAAATGCATGGTAAACAGGCTGCATTTTTTTTTTTTAAAACTGCTTTATTTAAAAGCAGTCCGAGACAGGGTGGCCTGCAGAGCCCAGCAGGCCACCATCGCTGGGAGGGCTGGCATTCCCAATGGGCTCGCAAATTGCGAGAGGTTCATTAATATTAATGAACCTCGCAATTTGCGACCCCATTGGGAATCCCAAACGGGGTTAAACAAACTGTTGTACATTTCATTTAGCGACTTGCAATTTGCCACTCGCAATGTGTCACCAATTGCGAGGCGCTAAATGAAATGGTCGTACATCTGGCCCCAAAATCCTTAGTGCTTTGAGTATTTGTTTTGTGTGCACACGTGTGTATTTCTTTAGAAATACTGTTTTAAACCCTTGGCCGTGGCAGTAATTCCGCCGCGGCGCTAGGGGGGGGGCGCACGGCGCTGCCATGCTCGTGACGGAACCACTATGTCACGAGCCGCGGTGGCGCTGTGCTTATGACGGAATGGTTCCGTCACGGCCCCGCCCGCTCAATAGAACGCGCCGTGCAGGCACGAAATCAGCACCGCGCAGCCGTGGCGGCCGGGCCGTGACGGAACCATTCCGTCAGCAGCACAGCCCCACCGTGGCTCGTGACGGAATGGTTCCGTCATGAGCGCGCAAGGGGTTAATGTTTGAAATTTAACTCATACAAATTGCTTGGGGGTCCCCGGCTTCCAGTGGTGACTCAATGGGGGTCCTCAGGAGTCAAAAGTTTGGGAACCACTGGTATAGAGCATATGTACAAGAAAATTCATAAAGAAATAATAAGGTTACACGAACAACGCCAAGAAGCACAAGTAAGCGAGAAAGAAAATGACTCTTCTACTGAAGAGGTAGAGGACGAGAATACCGCCAGAATAGCGTATGTAGGTAAATCTAGATTTCCAGACCGACATTTACGCCTAGAACACAAGAAAGTCTTTCATCTTCCAGCACCGGAACAAGGCTCTCTAGAACAAGTATTTCAAGCTACCGATCACATTTTGAAATCACGAATCGGTTATAGTGAATTAAGTACCATGCATGAACAAGAACTAGCCCGATCAGCAGTCCGATGGGCTACTGATTCCACCACTTTTCCAGACGAAATAGTGGCACAAATGTTTCTGAAACTGCCCCCAGCCGAGCAACGACTGGTGGGTACGTATATGATCCAACACCTCATTACACTGTATGAGGGTCAACATTCTGATCCAGGTCCGTTACATGATGTCCTGAACGAGTTACTCCAGTATAGATGGAAAGGTTTAGGTACCGATTTAATTAGTGTCATTCTAGAACAGCGCCACAAATATAGTACGTTTTTGAACCCGCATTTTGTTCATGTCTCACCTCCAGAAAGTAAACCGTTTTACATAGACAGACAGCATCCGCTACGAGAAGTACACCCAGTTGGACAGCGGGTGGTGAAATGCAACGAGTATTTGTTTACACCCCAGTTACCAAGATGGAACTCTTAGAGATGAAGAAATTAATTCCCTGTCACGACAAAGATCCGGCAGGGTTCCACCGAGAATTAAAAGACATGCTCCGTATGGGAGAATACACGTATCCAGATATTATTAAAATGTTAAAAGTCCTGTTGCCCGCAGGGGTATACGAAAAACTCAAGGAAAAAGATTGGGAGGTGGGAGAGAAAAAGATCGATTGGACAGCTCTAGAAGCTGAAGATAAGATACGAGTACCAGGTACCGGTCTTGGAGAGAAATGTAAAGAATTACCTGAACTGTTAATACAAGTTTTACCTAGATTATTAGCCACTAAAAAGGAAGACTGGGATGCAATCTCAGCCTGTAAACAGAAACAAGACGAAGACACTAGTGATTTTTATTCTAGATTTGAAAAATGTTTTATAATAAACAGTGGTTTGAAGACGAGTAGTGAGTCATACCCTCATCTTTTTGTTACTAAATTAGTCGAGAATTCAAGTCCACAAGTTAAAAATCGAGTTTTGAAAGTCGAAAGTACATGGCAAGCTAGTACCCCGTCCCAGATGTTACAGATGCTCCAGTATCACCAGAATAGAATCAGAGAAGAGCAAGAACACGAGAGAAGACGTATGAAAGACACGAAAATGAAAGTACTAGTTGCACAATCTGTTCCTCAAGACAGTCAGAAGAGGGGTCCGAATCAAGCCAGTCATCCTGCAGCTCCTGTTAAAGGGACCTGCAATTATTGTAAACAGCCAGGTCATTTTATAAACGAGTGTGCAGTTCTGAAACATAATATAGCTACTGGTAAAACTAAAGAAAGACCACGTCCGCCTAGACAAGAACAAGTTTCACAGACTTCTCAGCCACAGAATGCACAACAGACAGTTCCAGTACCGCAGCCTATTGCTGCAACACAGCATGTTACACAGCAGATGTACCAGTATGCACAGACAGAGTATCCAGAGTATCAAGCGTACTCATGAAACAGCCTAGAGAGGGAGGTAGGCTTGCCTCTCATCGAGATTCCTGTAGATCAAGAAGGTCCCTATGTTCATAGTCAAGTATTAGGGAAAGACAGAAAGTTTCTGATTGATACAGGGGCAAGTAGGACTACCATAAGTCACGACGAGGTTCCAGGGGCTCCGCTCTCAGGCTCTAAAAATGTTTCCCTTGGATTTTCAGGAAAGCCTATTGTGAACGAGATTTCAAAGCCAGTTACTCTAGAAGTAGGTCCATTGTCCCGAACTACTGATCTATTGCTTACGAAGTCATGTCCAGATAATTTGTTAGGTATTAAGACACTGAAAGAATTAGGTGCAGTTATTTGCTGTTCCCCAGAGGGAATACGTTTGTTTTTACGTGACTTCAAGGGTCACTATGTATTACGAGATTTTGATCCGAGATTGTCGAATGTTCCGCAGCATCTATGGGCGCAAGGTCCAACTGATGTAGGTTTTATGCAAATCACACCTCATCGTGTGACTCTCAAGCAAGGTATAGTCTTGCCTCGAATCAGACAGTACAGATTGCCACCTGAGGCTGTAGCAGCCTTATCCAAAATTATTGACGAGCTCATGGCTCAAGGAGTAGTTGTAGAAACTGACTCCAATGTATGTAATTCTCCTATCATTCCAGTCATGAAACGTACTGATCCAAAGGCACCCCCAGTATATCGATTAGTGATTGACCTTCGAGAACTCAATAAATGTATTATTCCCCAGTACCCAGTTGTCCCAGATATCTCATCCCTATTGACAGCTATTGATTCTGAGGCAATATTTTTTACCGTAATCGACCTCAAGAATGCATTTTTCAGTGTCCCGATTCATCCAGACAGCCAGTACCTTTTCGGTTTTTGTTTAAATGGAAGGAGCTATAAATTCACACGAGCTCCTCAAGGTTTCACAGAAAGTCCTAGTATTTACAGTCAAGCACTTAAGAGACAACTAGACAACATTCACATGCCAACTGACACTGCCCTGCTCCAGTATGTCGATGATCTACTGATCACAGCCCGTTCTGAACGTGCTTGCGAGCGAGCGTCACTTACAGTTCTGTATTTCCTAGCCGAGATGGGGCACAAGGTGTCCCCTTCAAAGCTTCAATTCTGTGTCCAGCAAGTGATCTACTTAGGCCACTTACTGTCCAAGTGGGGTAGGCAGTTGACACCTGACCGTATCCAGTTAATAGCGAGTCTTCCACAGCCCAAGACACAGAAGGAGGTACGTGCTTTTATCGGCCTTACTTCCTATTGCTGACAATGGATTCCTCAGTATGCGTTTCTAGCCAAGCCACTGATACAGTTAACGACACAGGAGGCAGCCGTATCGACTGTTCTCCCTTGGACATCTGAACATACACTTAGTTTCAATGAGTTAAAGAAAGCTTTATGCCAAGCTCCCGTTCTAGCTACACTGAACTACAGTAAGCCTTTTACACTTTTTGTCACAGAACGCGATGGTACAGCATTATCTGTTCTTACACAAGATCAAGCCGGACAATACAAGCCCTGTGCTTATTTTTCGAGCACACTAGATCCAGTAGCCCAGGCTCTGCCTGCGTGCCTCAAGTCAGTTGCAGCCACAGCACTAGCTATCAGACAAAGTGATTCCATAGTATTAGGACATTCCTTGACAGTACAAGTTCCACACTCCGTGGAAGTTCTTTTAAACCGAACACAGACTCAGCACTTGACAATTGCACGTTTGACAGGTTATGAACTGACACTATTCCAGCCACACATAGAAATCAGACGCTGCAATGTTCTGAATCCTGCTACATTGTTACCGTCAGTTACTTCAAATCCTGCCACACACGACTGTGTGGAAGTAGTTAACACTATGACTAAGCCAAGACAAGATCTGACAGATATTCCATTACCAGATCCTGACCTGACACTTTATGTGGATGGTTCATGTATGAGAACGAGTACAGGAGAACTAGTAGCCGCGTATGCAGTGACTACTGACACTGAAGTTATTGAAACACACCGTATTGACACCCTGTCTGCTCAAGCTGCAGAGCTAGTTGCTCTGACACAAGCCTGCATACACGCCAAGAACCTGAAAGTTAATATTTACACAGATTCACGTTACGCATTCGGAGTTGTACACGACTTTGGAGTGCTCTGGCAGGAGAGAGGTTTCATGACTTCTCATGGAACCAAGATTCAGCATGGTCTCCTTATTCAAGCTCTGTTAGATGCAATACATTTACCGACATCCATCGCTATCATGAAATGCAAAGCACATACGAAAGTTACCGACATTATTTCTCAAGGTAATGATCTAGCAGATCGAACAGCCAAGCTTACAGCACAGACACCAGACATACCGGTTAACAAGACACCGACATCCACTCTAGAACAGACTACTTGTATGACAGTTAAGGACCCTACTCAAGATGTCATAGATATCCAGTTACATGCTACTCCCGAAGAAATCAAGAAATGGTCCGAACAAGGAGGGGTCCAGACAGATCAGGGATGGTTGACGAAGGGTAGAGCCACATGGTTTCTCCCCGACTCTATGGTTCAAGTCATTATCAATACCGCACATAGTCCAGCCCATTTAGGAGAAAAAGCCATGTTAGACAGTATCCAGAACATTTGGTTCAACAAGCACTTGCGAGCTGCAGCCAAGCAGAAAGTCCGTACCTGTATGATATGTTGCCAGTTCAATCCAGGTAAAAGTGTCCCGGTGGAACAAGGTGGATTCCAGCCCCCTGACCACCCTTTTGAAGTCCTCCAGATGGATTATATTCAGATGGAGCGATGTCGAGGTTTCAAGTATGTCCTTGTAGTTGTATGCGCTTTGTCCAGGTGGACAGAAGCATATCCAGTCCCAGATTACACAGCCGCGACCACTGCCAAGCAGTTGGTTCGTGAATTCTTCCCCCGTTATGGACTCCCTAGGGTCGTATATTCTGATAACGGCCAGCCATTCTCATCTGAACTAATGAAGCACGTTTCTCTTTTGTTAGGGTACCAGTGGAAGTTCCATTGTGTACGCCATCCAGAAGCAGCAGGTCTCGTAGAGAGACATAATCAAACCTTGAAAATCCGTATTGCCAAAGTGTGTCAAGAAAAAGGTGTAGACTGGCTAGTAGCCCTGCCAGTTGCCCTGTTCTATATGCGCATGGTCGCACATTCCAGATCAGGCCTGTCCCCTTATGAGGTCGTGTTCGGCCGCCCCCCTAATATGTGGGGTACACCCAGACCCCGAAGTATTACAGATGTTTCCAGTAATATGCTGACAGATTACCTAGCTTCCTTGATGTCTGCCCTACACTCTTGTCGTTCACAGGTTGCCGCCGCATTTCCAGACAATACCGAGGTGAAACCGCATGAAATCGTTCCAGGAAGCTTGGTTCTCGTCCGGAATTTTGATCGTTCAAGTCCGCTGGAGCCTCGCTGGAAGGAGCCGAAGTTAGTCCTTTTAACCACCCGCACTGCCATCAAGTTGGAAGGCAGAAAGGGGTGGGTGCATCTGTCTCACGTCAAGAAATTTCACGGACTAAGACCTAAACAGCTCAAAGACACTTCTATAGACACTTTCAAGTCTGAACATTTGCCTATTCTTAAGGACTGTCCCGCAAATGACATTGATACCAAGCCTCCCCTGTTAGAGGAAACTCCGCAACAGGAGTATAAAAAGAAGCTCCGGTCTAGTAAAATAAGTCAGCCAGTTTAATTGTCTAAGTCCTCCCCTAGGTGAAACGGTTAGACAGGTATCTGACATGTATGAAATAGACCCCCATAGTGAGAGAGTTAGTCAAAACTCAATCCGATGTATCGTTTTCCTAAGTTTCATATTATTTTTCAGCTTGATGATTACCTGCACGAGTTATGCATTTCATTTATGTTTTCCAATTTCTCATGTAAATAAGTCTTCTAATGCTACAGTAGAGCACACGTTTAGTGATCTGCCTCCTCATGAACTATCTTATCGTCTTGCTATGCGCAACAATTCATTTATCCGCATGTTACATTATTCACACCAGACCAGCAATGCCACTAATTGTTGGGTGTGTGGTCGACTCCCCCCTTTCCAGACACCGAAGGGAGTTCTGCCACTGTTTCCTTATCCATTTTCACATAACGGTTCGTGTGGAGCCTGGTCCATGTTAACGTCATCCTCAAATGATATGTCCCTTCTGAACAGTACATGTTTTCCAGACAAGCAAGGTCTTCCCCACAGAACAGGGTTAGATCTAGAAAATGAAGTTTATAATTTGGGTAATTATTCTTCGAATTTTATGGTCCTGAATGTTCAGTCTGATCCTACTCCAGACTTACCTGCTATTTCAGTACTACCAGTCAAAGGCGAATTATGTGTCAGAAATAATGGTTCCGTACATGTAGGACATAGTGATTGTACTACTATTGTCAAGTATAGTGACAGTGGGAAATCTATTTTCAAAGCTTCACGTCATTCTTATTTTGTTTGTGGTCAGACCGCATATGTTCGTCTGCCCCTCGATTGGGAGGGAATCTGTTATATTGCCTTCCTACTGCCACCTGTCTTCCTAGCCCCATCTGATTATCACAGAAACACACATCTAGTACACATTAGACATAGAAGGGAGATCGAGTCCCCAATTGTCGATCAAACTGAAACTGCTCTAGAACAGTATACAGATTTCAATAGAGGTTTCTTTTTCTTTATAGGACCTATTCAGAATAGTAAGTTAATACGTAGATTAACCAGAACCCTCGAAGCAGTAGTGAATGAGACTGCCTCTGCCCTAGGTAACTTAACGGAAGAGCAATCTGCTATGAGATTTGTCGTGCTCCAGAATCGTCTCGTTCTTGACGTCATACTGGCCGATAGAGGAGGAGCATGTAGAGTCATCGGATCTAGTTGCTGCATTTTCATTCCTAATAACGCGCCGTCTGTTTATTCAGCTATAACCAGACTTCATAAAATTGCCCATCAGTTACACCAAAATCCAGGCACCTGGACATGGTCCGGTTGGTTCTGGAGTATAATTTCTGCCTGGGGATGGAAAGTATTGTCATTTCTAGGTATTGCAGTAGCGATCATATTCAGTTGCTGCCTCTGTATACAATGTGGCCCTGCGATTTGCGGCATTTGTGCTACCTCTTGTATTCCTAGTCCCAAGTCCCGTTCTAAAACCCGTTCCAAGACAATTCGAGACGAGCAAATGATACTGTATGAAATGATAGATGGTATCATGAATATTGATGTTTCCTGATGGAAACGTAGTGACAAGGAGGGAATGTGGAAAAGTGAATTTTGCCATGTTCTGTGTCCCTACGTGTTCCCCATCTTATGTTATGTGTGCATGATTAATATGCATATGTATTCCCTATGATCGATTGGAGACGCAATTACAGTTGTGTCCATCTCTAGTATGCCAGTTTCCAGTTCTCGTGAAAGCTACGAGTATTAGGCCTATGTAAAGTTACGTTGCCACGTTTCACAGTGTGCACGTTATTTCATTGAAAAGTCCCCGTTTCTAGGCCTCAAAAGGGCCCGGACTCAGATCCAGCTCCTGTCTTCTGAACCCTCTCCGAGGAGCGATACAGCCCCCAACTGTATCCCTGACCCTTCACTTACTTCCTGCCTCACAGTGCCTGGCTCGGCCTGGCTCTGCCTGCCGGTCTGCCAAGAGTATGTTATGATTCTAGTTATCAGTCCAGCCCTCCTTCTCTGCATTCCTAAGCTACTGAATCGCATCAATAGTTTCCGTCATGGTCTAGCCTTTACGTCTCCATGTAAGAGAAATACTGTATTAATGGTCATTTAATATTCCTCAAACACGCACTATATATACAATAATGCATGCATCAGTCTTAGAGTCTGTTAGCCTTTACCCTGATAACTTTTGGATTCTATCAACATGTTCTCTAAACATCAGATACTAGATAGTGTTTAGGTACATGTCGCTCTGACTCTCCAGACTTCGGTCTCTCCTTCTAGCGCAGAAGTCATAGCCCACAGCTTCTCCCTAGTAACACGTCATCGTTAGTTTGCGCGCACCACTAGGTTAGAGGTCCCGGCTCCTTAGGTAGCCCCCTCCATGTTTCCGCCCCATTTATGACATATTCTGTTACGTTTACATCACATGTCTATGTATACGCCTCCTGTTACACCCACTTTCACCCTTATCTTTCGCGACTGCTACGCACCCCACCCACTGCTACGCCTACTGTATGTACTGTAATGCAATTGTTTTTAGTATATATACTTGTGTACTGTTATTAAAAGAGAGCGCGCTCATCTCAGATCTTGCCCGTGCAGGTTGTCCTGTTCCTGTCCTTTATGCTGTATTAAACCTGCAAACTCCTACTACCTCGAATCTTGACTCTTATTTATTGAGCTATCTGTTATTGTTATATCTAGTCAAAAATAGAGGTATTATCTATTTATTTACCACAGTACTTAGACTCCATGTCAAGAAGTGCAACCATTCGGTAACTTTTTGGCTTGTTTCTCTTCCCACCTTTGTAGATTGTGTGAATGACTGCACCTCGCCAAGATTCTGGGACCGTATTATTTAGACTGCAGTAGAAAAACAGGGGGGTCAAGTATTCTGACCATAGGCTGACATCGGATTTGAACATGGCTTGAGGGAGGCCGTTCAGGCCTGGGGCTCCTTCGGCTCTGGCTTTCCTTATGAAGCTTGAGATCTTGTTCTTTAAGGCATCCGACGACACCGTAGGCTCTGGTGAGGTATTGTTCCTTTTCATTAATTCCTTGTGTGTCGGATCTTCAGGTGGGGTGTTTACAGGCCGAGCCCGCCGTGAGCACTCCAGTCCCCGGGGAGAGATCATAGGGTTGTTTTTGTTGGTGTCTCTGACGTGAAGAGATAAAAACTTACTCCAGACTGCTTTGCTAATGTTGGCGCTACCGTAACCCACTTGCACTTTGTTTGCTCCTATTTACTAGAGACCAGAATTGCTTCGGGTTAGGATTTTTACTTTAATGGATAAGCTTCAGCCAGAATTGATCCTAGGCCGCTAGTTTATCCTTTTGTGTGGCGATTCTAAAAGCTGCTTGGGCTTGCTTCAATCAATTAATCAATCAATCAATAAATTATTATATTTGTAAAGCACGCTACTTACCCGTGAGGGTTTCAAGACGCTGAGTGGGGGGAGCTACTACTGTTCGAATAGCCAGGTCTTGAGGAGTCTCATGAAGGTCAGTAGGTCCTGTGTCTGCCGTAGGTGGAAGGTGTTCCATGTCTTGGCGGCGAGGTGGGAGAAGGATATACCGCCGGTGGTTGCTCTTCAGATGTGGGGGACGGTGGTGAGGGCGTGGTTGGCGGAGTGGAGCTGGCGGGTGGGGTTTAGAAGTTGAGGCGGCAGTTGAGGTACGATGGTCCGGTGTTGTGGAGTGCTTTGCGTGCATGGCTCAGGAGCTTGAAGGTTATCCTCTTGTTGACGGGGAGCCAGTGTAGGTTTTTCAGGCGGGGTGTGATGTGGCTGCGGCGCGGGATGTCGAGGATCAGACATGCTGAAGCGTTCTGGATGCGTTGGAGCCGTTTGAGGAGTTTCGTCGAGGCTCCGGCTTAGAGGGTGTTTCCATAATCCAGTCTACTACTGACGAGAGCCTGGGTGACCGTCCTTCTGTTTTTGGTGGGGATCCACTTGTAGATCCTGCAAAGCATACGTAGGGTGTTGAAGCAGGAGGCGGAGACGGCGCTGACCTACTTTGTCATGGAGAGGGTGAAATCGAGGATGACCCCTAGGTTGCGTGCATGGTCAGTAGGTGTGGAGGCTGTTCTAGCGAGGAGGGCCACCAGGAATCATCCCAAGCTGAGGGGGTGGACCCGAGGATGAGGACCTCCCTTTTGTCTGAGTTCAGCTTCAGCCGGCTGTTTCTCATCCAGTCGGCGATGGCTGTCATTCTCTCGTGGAGGTTGGTTTTGGCTGTGTGAGGGTCTTTGATGAGGGAGGGGATCAGCTGGGTGTCGTCGGCGTAGGAGATGATGTTGAGGTTGTGCAGTCGGGCGATGCAGGTGAGCGGGGCCATGTAGACGTTGAACAGCGGGGGGCTGAAGGAGGAGCCCAGGGTATGCAGCAGAAGATCTCGGTGGCTTCAGAGCAGAAGGGAGGAAGGCGGACACTCTGTGTTCTACCGGTGAGGAAGGAGGTGGCCCAGTCCAGGGCCTTCTCTTGAATCCCTGCGTCGTGGAGGCGAGCGCATAGAGTGCGGTGGCAGACCATGTCGAAGGCGGCCGACAGGTACAGGAGGATGATGGCTGCGGTTTCACCGTTGTCTAGCAGGGTTCTGACGTCATCGGTGGTGGCTAGGAGGGCTGTCTTGGTGCTGTGGCTGTGGCAAAATCCAGACTGGGACGAGTCCAGAATGCTGTTTTCCTCGAGGAACCTGGTGAGTTGTATGTTGACCGCCTTCTCGATGACCTTCGCCGGGAACGGGAGCAAGGAGATGGGTTGGACGTTTTTGAGGTCCTTAGGGTCAGCCGGGGTTTTTTTCAATAGGGCGTTGATCTCGGCATGCTTCCAGTCCTCAGGGAAGGTCGCTGTCTCGAGGGAGCTGTTGATGGCCTTCCAGAGGTGGGGTGCGATGACGGTGCTGGCCCTGTTGAAGATGTGGTGAGGGCATGGATCTGTCAGGGAAACGGAGTGCACGGAGTTCATGATCTTGATAGTGTTGTTGTTGTCTATGTTGGTCCAGGCGGTTAGGCGGTTGGTGCGAGTGGTTGTCGTGGGTGTCTCGGTGGTTGCCGGAGCGGTCGCGGTGTTGAAGCCATCGGTCGTTGCCGGGGCGGCCGCGGTGTTGAAGCTGTCGTGGATGACCGTGATCTTGCGGTGGAAGAAGGTGGCGAGTGAGTCGCAAAGTTGTTGCGAGGGTGGGATGTAGTTGGCGCTGGAGTTGGGGTTGGAGAGTTCTTTCACGATGTTGAAGAGCTCTTTGCTGTTGTGTGCATTGGTGTCTAGGCGGTCTTTGAAGGAGGCTCTTTTGGCGGAAATGATGAGGTGGTGGTGGTTGCGGGTGGCGTCCTTGTGAGCTGAAGAGCTTTCCGTGGTTCGATCGCAGGTCCAGTTCTTCTCTAACTTACGGCAGGTTTTCTTGGATGTCTGGAGGTCTTGAAGATCCAGCTTGCTTTCTTCCTGGTATGGCTGGTGGATGGTTTCTTGATTGGGGCAGGGGGTTAGCGCAGTCTCGATCCATTGTCTGAGGTTGTGGGCTGCGGCGTCCGGGTCGGTCGGGTCTGTGGGTGGGTTTTGGGCAATGGTGGTGTTTAGCTGGTCATCGGTGACTTTGCTACAGCAGCGGCGTGGCATCTGTTGGGTGCGGTGGAGTGTGACGGGTTTCCATAAGGTGAAGTGGATGCATCGGTGGTCGGTCCAGTAGAGGTCGGTGGTGTGGTTGAAGCAGACGTGGGTGCTTGCTGAGAAGATGCAGTCCAGCGTGTGGCCGGCGGAGTGGGTGGGCATCGAGACGAGTTGTCTGAGTCTGAGGTTGGCGAGGTTGTCGATCAGGGTGGAGGAGTTGGTGTCGTTGTTGTTCTCGAGGTGGAAGTTCAGGACCTCGAGGAGGATGTAGTCCATGGAGGCGAGGGCATGCGTGCTGACGAGGTCGGCGATGGAGTCGCAGAACTGTGGTCATGATCCGGGGGGTTTGTAGACGAGTGTTCCTCTGAGGGTGGTGTTGGGGTCGGTGTCGATCTGGAAGTGTAGGTGTTCAGCGGTGCAGATGGTGTCAGCGTCATTAGTCGAGATGTTTAGGGTGTTCTTGTGGATGATGGCGATTCCTCCTCCTGCTCCGTTGGTGCGGTCCTTGCGGATGATCTTGTAGCCTTCCGGGATGGCTATGGCGATGTCGGGTGCTGAGGAGGAGTCAGCCAGGTCGCGGTCAGGAATGCAACATCAGGTGTGTGGGTGTCGAGTAGGTCCCAGAGTTCGACGGCGTGTTTCCTGGCAGAGCGGATGTTTAGGAGGATGCAGCAAAGGTGGTTGGATTGATTGGCGGGCTGGATGCTGATTTAGCTGCAGTTTCAGCAGGTGAATGGTCCGTGTGTGCGTTTCGGGGCAGCCAGGTAGCAGGTGCTTGATCGTCCGGTGTTGAGTGCGTGGAGGGTTCCGGTGGCGTAGTGGAGACGGGTGTTGTGGCTGTCGCGGGGGCCAGGTGCTCTGGCACTGGGTACGGTCCAGGCACGGACGGGCGCAGACGGGCTTGCCTGAGGCGCGCCTTCGGCGTGCCAGTGCACGCTTCCGCTGCGCGGTCTGCATAAGAGCGTAGATGGGAGGAAGGAGCAGCTGGGTGGTGGGAGCGGGGCGGCGAATGGGCTGTCAGTGGGGCAGGGCCGCAGGGAATAGTGCGGCGAAGGTGACGGGCTCAGCAGCGGCTGGGGCCGGGGGCAGGCAGAGGCAGAAAGCGGGCAGGCCAAGTCAGCTGGCAGCAGCTGGCAGCAGGAGACAGCAGCAGGAGACCAGGGTGAGCAGGCGGCAGCAGCATAGGGGCGACCTAACCTGTAGGCAGGGTCAGAGGTTGCTTGTAGTTACTTAAGTTGATTCTATTGCTGGGGATCTTTCTTGATTGACGGAGTGCTCGGTTCCTCTCGGTTCTTATTTACCTTGTAGCTTTTGAGATGTAAAATTGAGAAATTTGGTTTCTTTGGCCCCTCTTGATGGGAAGTTCGTTGAGAAGGAGATTTGTAAGAGAGGTCCAGCCACTAACGACATGAGTATTTAGCTCTAGAGGTTGATGAAATAGGGCTCTGCTTTTTTCCGTCGGCGATAGGGCCGTGGAATCTGACCACTTTATCCGCATCTGTGTGGCTGCCTGATTGGGCGTGGGCCAGTTCTTGATGGTGTGGAGTGCCGTTGGATAGTGTTATTATTTGTGCCTGGTGATTACTCTCTCTTTGTGGAGCAATTTGATAGCTCTTGATCCAGGGCAGAATTTCTCTACTCCCTAGAGTAAAGTAAAAAAACGAGGGGGATCTGCCATCTGACCGGGTCCATGCGGGCGGGATGTCAGTGGGAAAACGCCCATTCAATAAGGTATATCCTAAGCTGCTGAACTGCTTTACCACATATTCACCCAATGTTGAAGATTTGTTTCCAACAGGATTCTTGGGGGGTCGTCGGCAAGATTGCAGTAGAGATTAGTATTGAAGTCATCTGAAATGATACTTGGTGTGCTGCCATACTTGTCAATTAGGTCGCAAATAGAGTTAATCAGGCTGTCCATTTTGGGTTTTTTCTTGGTGGTGCATGGGGAGATATAGGCGTTAAGGATAAGCAGCTGAGGGTCCGTAAGCGAACTTCCCTGAATTATTCCAGAGATCCAATCCTCCTCGAATCTATTCTGTTTGATGCATTTGGATAATTGTGTTGATAGGTAGATCGAGAGACCGCCACTTGGCCTGCCGAACTTGGACTGCCTGGAGGCAGGTGTCATAAACTCCAGGATGCCCATTATTGGGATACTTTCTCCTGCCCATGTCTCCTGTAAAAGGAGGATGTCATATTCTTTTAAAAAGTCCACGATGGCGGGAGATTGTTTTTCCAGGCCAAATCCGTTGATGTTCCAGGAGCATATCGTCAGACTGTTGTTAATGGTGGTTCGATCGTTCTGGTTTCTGGATAGAACCCCCGGAAGCCATAACCAATCTGCTCCATCAAGGTTTCGCTGGTCGGTTGCAGGCTCTGGGATTGCTGTTGGTGAGCTGCCTCTTTCGGACCTCAGTACTGAATAGGGGGCTAAGGAGCCTGGTTATTTTCCAGTATTGAGGGGTAACGAAGGTCACTTGGTATTAATGTTGTATTACCCCAGGTTTTAAATTGGTTGGTTTTCGTCAAGACCAAATCCCAGGTTGCCGGTGTTACCAGTGTTACTTGCGTAGCTTCGCCCGGATTAGATCTGGTCGATGGAATAAGTTTGATAGCGAATATGTCTCTCGATTGTAGGTGGTTTAAGTCTGGTAGGGATTTAAAAAGTTTTAGTATATTCCCTCGGTTGAGGAAGTTGTGAGGGCCCCTCGAAGTAAATTCTGGGATGAGCAGCAGTTTGGTGTTTTGGGGGCTACTTGGGCACTCACGGGGCTCGTTGGCCATTACTGGCTGTTTTTGCTTTGGTTTTTCTTCAGAGGGTTTTCTTGATGATGTAGATATAGTGAATGCTAGAAGGGGCAATTCCCTATGGTTGGTATTTGGGGATTGTGGGAGATGACTTTTATTTGTGGGCACCAACGTACAACAGCTTGCTGAGTTTGTATGATTCTTACGACCAGGTTCTATAGCTATACTCTGTGTATGTGATTTGTTGTCCTCGCCGGTAAGAAGGCGAGAGAAACTAGTTTCCTGAGCTGGCATTTGGAGAGTTACAGGACTCTTTTGCTCTGCTTCCAATGCTGGGTGCTTGGATGGTGGTTGTTTAGAACAAAGTTTTACTTGTATTGATGGCTGGAGGGGGTGTCCCATAACTTGAGGTGGCCCTGACTGCTGACTGGTCCGGCTTGAAGGTTCTGTCTGTCGGGGCAACTCATTTGGTAATAGTTGCGGGCTTGTCAGTTCTCCTTTTGAAAGTAATGTTGATGAGGCATTTCCTGGAGGTGCTATGTCGCTCCTAGGGGAGTTACTCATATTTGAAGTTGTTGTGCCAATTTTTTGTTTATTCAGGCTTTTTCTTTGTCTTTTCTTTACCCTTTTCGACAACCGGTGTGAATTATGGTCTTTAGATGGTTCGATGGAGAATAGTTTAGCAACTGCTGTCTCTGTGGGATTCGGGAAATTTGAACTGGTATGTACTTTAAGGCGAGGTGGCTCCTGTGTCTGGTTTAGAGCCTGAATTAAGGGGGCTGGGGGCTCGGACTCCGAGGGTTTCTCTATTTCTGTTAGGATGGCTAAAAGGAATTGAGGCAGAGATGATAGGGAGTCGATTATAGGGGAGCAGCAGCACACTGATTGCACCAGTTGAGTTTGTGCTTGGGCTTTTTTGATAAGAGCATTGAGCGCCTCCAATTTTTGGTCGATCCCAGCAGTGTACACCGCGAGTGTGTTTAGCTGGTGCACCTGCATATCCATCTTGTCTGAATGATATGTTAGTGCAGCCGAAAAGTGTTTGAAAGGTTTGCAATAGTTGGGACCATAGGTTATTAAGGTTGGCTGAAGGAGAACTTTCCTGCCTTTCAGGCTCTTTGGGTTCAGTATTAAAGAACGATAGGTCCAGAGAATTGTTAATTATGTTATTATTTGACCCTTCTCGGATGACCGTTTGGTCGACTTCTTCCCCTTGATTCACCTTGACCAGTAAATAATCAGATTCTGGTTGGACTGGGATGCTAAGAAAGACTTGTGGATAGGGCCCGGCCTGTAATAGTGAGGCTTTTGGACTCTTTTATAAATTGACAGATTTAGGATCGGTTGAGGAGTAAAATACAGATGGAGAAAACGGGCTTAAATTTTAAAATGGTTGAAAAGTTGACGGGTCAACGTCGCTATGGGCTGTTACCTTGGGTGAAGCTTGTTCTAGGTGAGTTGTATGTTGGGCTTAGGGTTGGAGGGGAGCCTGTTGTGGTTGACTGACGTCCAGGGCTTCTATGGCGCTTTTGCAGGGAGATTCTGTTGTTGATAAAGCGCTGGTTTGCCTCAAGTCGATGTGTTGTATTTCTATCTAGGACCCTAATTCGATATTCCTAATGTATGCCCTTGTATGGCTATAATAAACAATATCTTTATAAAGGCATAAGAATCATATCCATATTTAGTCGTAGCCCATGCAGTCCAAATTAAGCATGGCTACTTCCCCAGACTCCTAGAGAGTACAACGCGTTCTTTAAACAAAGCAAACCTCCAGCAACCTGGGAAATCCCCATTGCTTCTGGTTTGATTTGTCCTAGAACTCCTGCGAGCACTGAAAGAACGGCCAGTTCTTAGTGACATCTTTATTGACGTCTTATGTCCATCCTTACGTCAAATCCGGCACCTTTCAGGTATAAATATACCAACGTTGCCTTAAGCAAACACACGGTGGTTTTGGAGCAGAGCGGCTATCTACTTGCCCGAGAGCCCAGCTGATGCGAGAGTCCACGGACGCCGCCCCTCCCTTTTGACGCACTGAGAGAGACGCTGTCTTTTCTTCTGCCGAGAAATCCAGCTCCGGTGTTTCCAGATACCCTTGCGGGTTGCTGGGATATCGAGTCCTGAGAGAGAGATGCCAGACCTCCTGCTTACTCTTACCCAGGTACGGAGCTGACTAAACCCTTAAAGAGAATTCTTGATTCAGATCCTTAGCAAAACCAACTTAACTTAAACTGCAGCTTACTTACTCCTTCCCACGTATTAAGCTTAGGTCAGGTACACTGGGGTAGGCGTATCTAGAAGCACCAGTTGAGTTCGTTAGTCAATGTATATATGTATGTATATATTTTATCCATTTTAAAGTATAATATGGCTAAGAAACCATATCAACGCTTTTACAGTATTATTTCATAATACTCCTTTTACTGTACGCACTTTACTTTACTATGAGTATTGCAATTGTGGCAATTCATTTCTCTTGCATGAGAAAGAAGACTGCTCAATAAATAACACCTTTTATTGAAAACGCCCGTCTCTCTATTCTCTGCACTCTGGTGAAACTAAGTATGCACAATTGACTGAGTGAAATAGCTGTCTATTGTTTTCACACGACTCTAGAGATACACTCTTATTCTGAGGGAGCAAAGTTGTCATGTTTTATGGCTGTCAGAAGCTAATGTTACAACAACACAAGAGTGCCTATTGGGATAGACTAAAAGTACACGAGTGACAATATCCCTACTTACTGAAGACCATTATGTGAAAAAATTAGTGCTATTAAATAAGGTCAAAAAGGCCGGAAAGAGAAATAAGGGAAAGAAAGAATTCATTTCTTAAAAGAATCCTCACTCACCCTAGTGGTGACATGCTTCATCATGGGGTTCCCGCAGGAGGGACCGAATGCCCCCCCTGCGTGCTACGACGCCTGCAATTGCAGCGGAGCAGGAAAATTGTGAAACAGTATTTGCGTGACAAAGTGTTTAGTGATATGTGTGAGTGTTAAAAGATCACAACTGGGCCCAAAAAAACTTTAATGGTGGACCAGTTGCTCACATTAAAAACAGTGGGGCCACGTGATGGTTTATTATTAGAACCACAGTGTCCAAGTGTCAAAAGGTCAACATGTTTCTGCTGTGTAATGCATGTTTAGCTCAGCTTTCTTCAGGACCAGTAAAAAAAATCCCCCGGGGGTCCACACTCGCTAAGGCGTGTCCGCTCCGTGGAGACAAATGTGAAAAATAAGGAAAAAATTGATTCCTTATCCAACTCACGGTTTTGCCCGTAGTCAATGCTCCTGCGATTCGCCTGGAGGTTTACATCACCCGTAGTACAGGCGTGCCGCATGGACTGTCAGTATGGCGGATTCTTCACGCTGTGCTTTTATTCAGGCACAGCGACTCGCCGCCAGTAACCTAACTCTCAGGACTGCAGCTACACACCACACCCCTACATTGAAACAATGACAGACCGGGAACTTTTAGCTCAGCTAAAAATACTAATTAAAATACATAGACAATTAGTCCAATATGTAATGCGGACTTCAACAGTCCATCCAGCTATTAACATTCCACAGCTGACCCCTCATCAGGGGAACACTAACAAAATTACACCACAGAACATACAATCATGTCTTGGTAAAACACCCGCAAAACGGGAACAAATTCCATTCTGGTTAGCACAAAAAATATAACTCAAATAGAGGCAGTATTTCCTGATACTACACCTACTGAGAAACACAGAATTCTGACTATCTGTCTTCCAATGGGGATCGCACCACATGTGAAAGACTGTGACACTTGGGGCACAGTCTTTGCTTCCATCTACATAAAAACACATGGTGTTCCATCCATGGCGGTAATACCAGATGTACTAAGACAGATTCAAAATGAATGCGGTCCAGAACCTGCTTTAACTCTGGGTATGAAATTACTGAAAGACTTCAAGCAGGTCTCGGCTATATTATTAGCCAACATAAAAGGAGAAGCAGCATCTGTGGCGATCCGCCAGAAATTGAAAGAAACAGATATAGCAGGACAACCATTTGAACTTGCCAGAATCATAGAAAAATCCTATGAAGAACTAGGAAGAGATAGTTTGGGTGGGAAACCAGTAAAACCCCAACTAACTGAAAATCCAGAAAAAACTTTTATTAAAAATAATCTAAATACTCCAAACAAGAGTTGGGATGGTAATAAACAATCCACTCCCAAAGAAAAAAGATTCCAGTCCAGAGGAAGGTCTCCTCAATGGAGAGAAAGATCTCCTGACCGAGGAAACAAGTCTCCCCAGAGGGAGCCCTCTGAGAAAAGATACAACCTTAGAAATAGGGATAATTTGAAGAAATCTGATAGATATCAAGATATTGATACACGTCCCTCTCGATCTTTTCAGACTTCCTCGCAGAAATCGGAAAGAAGAGGACGGTTTGAACACAGGGAAAAGCACGTCAAGTCCAAAGAAAAGGAACCTGCTCATCAAAGTAAAACATTACAATTTCCAAGAAAGAAGGTAGCCAGTATTAAAATAATTAAACATGCCGAGGATTCTGAGGACACAACTGAAAAACGGAGAGTGGGCCCAGACAATGCTAGACAGCACAGCAGAAGTGACCATAGCTCGCAAGATCCTGATGAATCTTCTGGAGACAGTGGACACGAATGAATACATTCAAGTGGAAACTGCAGATACCAGAGTTAGCAAACCTCATAAAATATACGAAATAACATTACGTATAGAGGGAGATAAGACTAGGAAAGTAAGGGGTCTCTTTTGGGATAACCTTTCGAAAGGCTATGACATCCTTTTAGCTGAGAAAGACTGGCCACCAGAGTTTGTCAGGGAGTGCCCTCATGGCGAAGAAATGATTATGCCTGTCTTCTCAAATCATATTCCAATTCATAGAAAATATACACTTGCAAGAAAATGGGCAGTAGCCCAAGCTCCTGCATTATATAAAAATCATGTAGGATGGGATGAGGACTCTCCTCCTCACAAAATCCAGTTAAAATGTCAACCCACTGCACAAAGGTAGTACCCAATTAAACAAGAAGCTAAAAAGCAAGTCAGGGAGATCTTAGATCAACTTGAATACCAAGGGGTGATTGAAACATGCACCTCACAAATGAACAATCCTTTGTTCCCTGTCTCCAAGCCAGACGATTCATATCGTCTAGTTTTGGACTACAGACACCTTAACTCATGTTGCAAAACATTTGCAGTACAAAACTCACACAGTGCAGCACTAATGAATAACATTGTGCGCAAAAAATACAAAACAACATTAGACATCTCTAATGGAATCTTTTGTCAAAACATTGCACCTGAGAGCAGGTATTTGACCGCGTTCTCAATAATGGGGTCACAAAAAAACTTCTGTCGACTCCCACAGGGATTCAAGAATAGCTGGAGTTCTGGACTTTTTTTGGTCCGTCCAGAGGTGTCAGGGACAACACCCGAAGACTCCGGAGTTCAACCTGTCTTGGTACACAAACAAACAGAAACACGGGCTTCTCGATGGTGGCGTCAAAGACCAAAGGTTTATTACTGCAGGGACACAGAAGTCACAGAAACTACACATGGGCAGTATCTAGGAGCCTGTTCGATTTGTACAGAGAGGATTGCTCCTTATATACTAAATATTGGGCTTCAGGCAAATTCTTTACATGTTACCACAGTTCTAATCATTCGTGTCTTAAACAATAAATATTTGGCGTTGCACAGGAATCGTCGACAGTATCTGATGTCAAAACATTACGAATGAGGGGTTCCCACTAGTCCATCATACTCCCATGTCAATTCTTCATTCAAGACCCGGACCGCCTCATCGTAAATTTCGTTACCTCCCCCCAATAAAGGCCCAGAAGGAAAGGAGTAGAGCCAGGTGTGGAAGATAGAAAGACAGGATAAGAAATGTTTGTGGGTCGTAAATGGGCACGGTTACCAGCTTCGGCCGCTTAATCATGATCAGGCCAACGAACACAAGAACCAGTATAGCAGGACTGGCCTCAGGCTGGGGAGGCAGTTCTTGCCGAGTCATGCTGCCACAGCGTTGCTGGCCTAAGGTGCACGTGTCACTAGCAAGGTGAATCGCCGGTTAAGGCCTACGTGTCCTTAATGAAAAAGAGGTCATTGCGTGTCCATTGACTATGTGAGGGCAAGGAATACAAAATGGCTTCCGTGATCTAAGATGGATGCCATGGGTAAATCACAAATGTGTTGGTAACAGGAGTGCTCTTGCTCATAGCATAGCGAAAATACCAGGATATACTAAATGGATCATTTGCGGTTCACTGATACCAAAATTATGTATTTACGACAATGTTATGAACACGAGTAAAATCGCCACGGAACCTCAGACCCTCCTTTTGCCCTTACATAGGCAATTACTTAGTCTATATCAGAGTCAGAGTCCAATTCTATGCTCATTAGGTCAGCGACATGTCGTTGTATCATCATCCTGTCTCGTGCTTTTTCTCCAAATGCAGGTGGTTTTCTGAAACAGGTTGCAGCACAGAGACTACACAGAGCGGGACCACACTGGATAATAAGACAGCACGAGAACAGAAATACTAGGATGACACCAATAACCATTAGAACCTTCCATCCCCACGCTGATACCAGAGTCCAAAACCACTCCATGAAGGACCAGTTTCCCTTATCTATGTGTATAGAGTCGGAAATCTTATGTAGCTTAGAGATTGCTTCATAGACTGTTGGAGCATTATTAGGAATAAAGACACAGCAGCTCGATTGGATCACTCTGCATACCCCACCTCGATCTGCAAGTATTACGTCTAGAACCATACGGTTCTGCAACGTCATGAGACGATCCGCCTGAAGCTCAGCTGTTAAGTTACTAAGGGCACCAGCAGTTTCTGTAATAGTAGATTCAACTACCCGTGTTAGTTGGCGTAGGTTTCTACTGTTGGCCATAGGCCCCCAAAACGGAAGGAAACCTTTGAAAAAGTCTCCAGCTTCTTGACCAGCGGTATCTTCCTTGCTGAAGACACCTCTTGCTACTCTGGATTTGTGATAATCTGAAGAAGCAGTGTATGTCGGAGGTAACAATCGAGCAATATAACATGAACCTGAAAAGTCAGCAGGCAGCCATGTATATGCTCTGTCCTGACAGATGAAGTAGGTACCCCTAGCAGTCAGAAAGGCAGGGGAGGAGTCAGACGGAAATACGTAAGTCTCAACGCACTCGCTGCTCCCTAGCTGAGCTCTCGGATTTCTCCCATTTCCTTGCAAACAGACCTGACCTCGGTGAGGCACGACCCAAACTGAAGTGGAGCTTTTACGCTTGCTTTCTCCCAAACTAAGGCGGTACTCTGTAGAGTTCCAAGTCAAATACACCAGCAATTCGTCTTTAGGATAAGATGGAGTATTATTGACGTCTTTAATCATATCAATAATTCCCTGGACTAAAGCTTTGTTGGCTGAGTTGTATTTAGTGGACCGTGGTGGACGCGGAGGATAGGTCTCAAGGGCGTATGAGAAAATGGTCTGAAAGGCCTGAAATGATCCATTATAGCTAAAAGGCAAGACTAGATAGGGAATGCCTTTATCCATAGTGTGAGGTATCAACCCACACACCCAGCAGTCTGTAGTATTAACTATCAGTTGGTGTTGATGCAAGAGCTGTACAAATGTATTGTTCATAAATTCTGAGCGTCGAGCTTGTTCGTGTTCAGGAAACGAGTGAAAAGAATGTATAGAAGAAACTGTAGAAGTAACAGGATCAAGGGGAGGCACTGTAGTTACTGGCATAAAAATCAAATGTATGCAAAAGACGATTCCACCCGCCAACGTTATTAAAACAATTAAAAATATAACTGCACATTGTATTAGAAAGCATTTGCTGTGAAGTATTCTGTACAGTCTATTTCTGCGAACATAAATTACATTTTCTCGTTGTAGCTCAGGAAGCTCCATCTTCTACGACCGTTCGCGACCACTGATGATGTGTACGTAGATGAAAATGCCTCTATCAGCCCTGGGAGTTCCCAGAACTAACAGAAAGATCGACCTTGTGTCAGACCCCCGCAGATTCAACTAGGCACACAGCCACGACCCTACGGCTACCCAGACGGCAAGGCAATTTTTTAAAACAAAAAGAAACAATACAAAGTATTAGCAAACTTCCTGGCTGGAGGCAATGTTATAGCAAATTCAAATCTGAAAATGGGCAGTTTCCTGCTTTATTTGTCCGTATTGCGAGAACGTAAGTTGTATCTCAGTTTTGCAGGAGCTGTCTGATCTGGAAACAATGTATTTTCAGCTGACGTTGCAATGTTCACGTTCGCAGATGGCAAATGTTCTTTTGGTGCAGATGGCAAATGTTCATTGGGTGTGGATGACAAGTGTTCAGGGTTCCAAAGAGCAGTTTCAGGAGGAGAGTCAGAATTTGGTGAATCCGTGATCAGTTCTGCATCGCTGAAAGGTATGAACCTGGGGACTTGTTCCGTTTCAGAGGTACCGATTCCTTTCTTTACCCAGTTGTCGTAAGGAAGTGGCAGAGGCACACGTTTAGCGTGTGTTGTATGGATCCAATTCCTTCTTCCGGCCACACGAATAGCAGTTCTCGTTGCTAGCAGGACTTGGAACGGGCCAATAAATCTGGGCTGAAGATTTTTCGTTCTTGCAAAATTTCGGATGACCACCTGATCACCCGGTTTCAGTTGATGGCCTGGACTCTCCGATGGCTTTGGTAATGCATCGAAAACCTGTTGGTGAATAAGACTTAATTTAGCAGTCAAGTCGAAAAGGTAATCAATTAACATTGGGTATTCCAGCTGCTTAAATTCTTTCGGTCTAGGTACCCCCCAAACATTTGCAGGACGACCGAAAACTATTTCGTAGGGACTAAGCCCTACTCTAGAATGTACAGTTGCTCTTGTTGATAGCAAAGCCAAAGGCAATGCGTCTGGCCAGGACAAACCCGTGGATGCTTGTATCTTAGCGAGTTTCAGTTTAAGGGTGCCATTGTAACCCTCGACTAAACCCGCGGACTGGGGATGATTCGCACTATGAAATTTCTGTCTAATCCCTAGGCCGGCACACACACTCTGCATAACTTTCCCTACGAACTCACTTCCGTTATCTGACCATACAATCCGTGGCATTCCGTATCTGGGGAAGTATTCTTTAAGAAGAATTTTGGCAGTGGATAAGGCAGTATTGTCCTTTAGTGGGTATGCTTCGATCCATCTGGAAAAAGCACAAACTACCACTAGGACGTATTTCAGGTTATTACAACGGTCCATGTGAATGAAGTCTAGCTGGATCACTTCAAAAGGGCAGGAAGGAGGAGCGAAATGACCTGCAGGTGTGGGGATTCCCTTGCCAGGATTATGCATCAAGCATACCATACAATTCCTCACCACTCTCTCTGCACACCTACTAATTCCGTCATTCTTCCAGACCGGAGCCAACATCTTACAAATCCCTTTTGAACTGATGTGCGCTATTCCATGTGCCATCGTCACTACTGCAAGCACATACGCATCAGGCAACATCCAACGCTGTTGTTCCGACAAATCAATCCAACATCCACTCGAGTCCAATTTACCCGTGCTCTCTCTCCATGCAAGTTTTTCCTCCTCAGTCGCCTCTTTCTGAATTTCCTTCACGCTTTCCACTGTGTCTTCACACATTCCAGACTCAGAAATCCATCTTGCAGACGTTGCAACATACATTCCACTCATCATATTTCTAGCTGTCTGTTTTGCAATCTCATCAGCAAAAGCATTCCCACGACCAACATCATCCGTGATTGCTTTATGAGCACTGCATTTCACAATCGCAACTTCAGTCGGTAAGGTTAGAGATTCCAATAAGTCATTAACTAGCTGACCATGTTGAATCTTAGTCCCATGGGACGTAATGAAACCTCTCTCTTTCCACAAACGGCCAAAACTATGGGCCACGCCGAACGCGTACTGACTATCTGTGAACACATTCACTCTCTTTCCCTTAGCTAAAACGCACGCTCTTGTTAGCGCGATCAATTCTGCAGCCTGGGCAGAATTCTGACTCACTCTTGCAGTCTCCACAATCGTACTCAAAGTCGTTACTGCATAAGCAGCACTCACATCACCATTCTCCAATTTGAAGCAAGACCCGTCAACATACAACGTGCCATCTGGTTCTGACAATGGAGTGTCTTTTAGGTCGATTCGTCCTTTTGTTTCTTCCTCAGTTCTGAAACAACAGTCGTGTGCTTCGGAATCACTCGACTCTTGGCTAGTCGGCAACAATGTTGCTGGATTCAATACATTGCATCTTTTGATCTGAATATGACTAGCTAATAGTGTCAGTTCATAGCCTGATAATCTAGCACTGGTAAGGTGTTGCGTCTTGGTTCGGTTCATGAGTGTATCCACAGCATGCGGAACCATAACTACTAACATGTTGTTCATTACTAAACCAGCAGATTGTCGAATGGAAGCTGCAGCTGCGGCTGTAGCTCTCAAGCAACTAGGCAATGCTCTAGCTACCGGATCTAACGTTGATGAAAAATACGCACAAGGGCGTTGTTTATCACCAAATTTCTGCGTCAAAACACTCAATGCACAACCTTCTCTCTCGTGGACATAGAGCGTAAATGGCTTACTGTAGTCGGGTGTACCCAATACAGGTGCTGAACACAGTGCATTTCGTAACTCAGAAAAACTCTGCTGACATTCAGCAGACCATGGTACCGGACTTGGAACACCTTTCCCAGTCAGGGCTACCAATGGTTTTGCTAGAAGAGAAAAATTTGGGATCCATTGCCTACAATATGAGGTAATACCCAAAAAGGCACGTACTTCTCTCTGTGTGCTAGGAACGTTCATCTGTGTAATTGCTTTTATTCTCTCTGGGGTCAACTTCCTTCCCTCCTTTGACAAGAGATGACCTAGGTAGGTCACTTCTTGGCAGCAGTATTGCATTTTTGAAGGTGACACCTTGTGATTCAAATCTGACAAGTGATGCAATAAAGAAATCGTAGCTGTTTTGCAAGTTTCCTTGTCATCGGCAGCCACTAGAAGATCATCGACATACTGTACTAGAGCAGAACCACGAGGAAGTACGAAGGAATCTAACTGACTTTTTAATGCTTGACTGTAAATGGATGGGCTTTCACAATAACCTTGTGGAGCGCGTTTAAATCTAAAACTTCGTCCTCCTAGAGAAAAACCGAAAATATCTCTGCTTTCCTCGGCTATCGGAATGCTGAAAAAGGCATTTTTCAAGTCGACAACCGAAAACCATGCTGCTGTAGCAGGAATCAACGTTAACAATGCAGTAATGTCTGGTACCACTGGAAACTGTGGGATCACAATTTTATTAACTTCTCTAAGATCAATTACGAACCTATATACTGGAGGCTTTGTAGGGTCAGTTCGTTTCAAAATAGGCAGTACCGGACTATTACAGACATTACCTCTAGTTTCTTCTATAACGTCTTTCTTGATCAGGTCTTGTACTATTAGTAGGAGCGCACGCTCACCTTCACTAGAGATTCTGTATTGTGGAATTCGTGGAAGTTTGACATTTGCTTTCAAAGTTACTACATAGGGTGGAATTTCCAATAGACCTACATCATTAGGACCAGTCGCCCAAAGAGTATCAGGGAGTGAACGCAGCTCTGGTGGGAGCGCATCCATTGACAAGTACATCGGGGAGATTATTCTTTTACCCAACGTAAGCTGTACTCCCGCTGGAGAACAGTACAATGTCGCGTACAGGCGTTTTAACAAGTCTAAACCAAGCAGATTTTCGTTACAACCTGTCGTCAAAATCAGGGGTGCTTTCAATTGACGGGGTCCAACAGAAATAGACAAAGGACCAGAAACAGGGTTGTGAACAGGGGCGCCCGAAAAACCTACTGAAACGTTTGTTGAGCCAGACAAAGGTGCGCCAGGGAGTTTCGCATGTATGATAGAACTTTTTGCTGCACCAGTATCCAACAGAAACGGTTCGACTATACCTGATGTTGCTACTGCGACATAAGGTCCACTCTGATCTACTGGTACTGATACTACTCCCTCTCTTTGTCCATGGCTGTCCTAGTATTCACTTTGCTGACCTTCCTCACTGGCTTCATAATAGTCTTCGACATGATACTGTGGAGACCTATTCTGTTGGGCAGATTGTCCATTTCGCTGATCGAAATAATTAGAGGGGCGATCACTTGTCTGTGGGGGCATAGCACCTCGTCCTCGACCTCTAGAGTTTTGCATAGAACTACCACGACCTCTCTGAGCTGCCGCATCATTATTTTGCGCCCGAACTGGACAATCACTCTTGTAATGACCTTCCTTTTTGCAATAAGCACATTGATTCCATTGGTATTGTGGCCTTTGAAAATTATAATCCGTTCTTTGATATGACCCTTGCTGCATATTAGTTTGATTCGTGCGAGGCGGATAAGCTTGCTGTAAAAGTACTTTAGTTTTTAAATCTTTCGTCTTTTTATCTGATTTTTCCTTCTCTTCTTTATCCCTATTTTCATAGTACTGAGCAGTCGCAAGTATTTGCGCAGTCGTAGAGACAGCCCACGCACTTTCAGAATTCTTTAATTTACTACTAAGTTCCGGCGACAGATTGTGCACAAATTTATCAACAAATAATCTCTGGCCTCCTTCTGTGCTCATATCCTGACCACTATGATCTACGAAAGTCTCTTCGAATCTTGTGAAAAAGTCGGAGACGCTTTCGTCTTTCTTTTGTTTGCACGCGGACAATTTATCCCAGTTAACGCGTAATGCAGGCATTAAGGTTTTCATTAAATCGATTATTCTACCAGGCAAGTCAGCAATTAAAGGTTCAGGTTTGGAACCACCTACTTGTTGACCATCCGCTGCAGTTATAGCTGCCCAGTCACCACCTAGGGCAACTGGATGATTCTCTTTACGAATTTTAGCCCAAATTGGTTGCGGTACTACGTTACCAAATAGCAGATCGATGTCAGCAAGATTCAATACACAAGCGTCAACTGTTTGAGCCAACTCTTTGTAGTATCCTGCAGGATTTTTACGCGGATCTGGCAAGGCCTGTTTTACTGCTAACACTTCAGCTCGTTTCCATGGAATATGTATCCATACTCTCTGGAATTGGGCCGGAGCGGCTGCAATACCAAGCGGTGCATTAGCTTGCACAGCTTCACGCCAAATTGGTGGAACCTCTCTCATTGGATATTGACGATTTCGTTTCGTATTACGTTTCTCTAACTCTCTTGGTGAAAGAAGGGATGAGTCGGATCTATAACTTAAAATTAGTTCCATCGCTTCTTTTATATTTTGACCAACTATCATACCTGTAGCAAACTCTTTCTGAACATTAATTAATTCTCCTAGATTTGATTCAGGGTCATCCTCTTCCAATTCCTCACGTAGAAGGAAACACATTTCATCGAACACATATCGTTGTGTCGGTTCATTCCATTGCATAAATGTATCTAATACATTTTGTACATTATATCTTCCAACTTTCGAAACCCATCTAAGGGCAGTGGAATCTAGTATTCCTCTTTCTTCAGTACTGGGAATCTGACTACGTCTCTGCACAGAGTCAGAGGTAGGAGTCTTAATCAGAGTTTTATAGAAGGGAGATAGAATATTAGAGACAGAATCAGTGATTCTTCGTCGAACAGAAAGCGGAGTCATAATATTAGCAGAGGCAGTGAATAGAGTAGCAGTTGGAACAGATAGATCAGGAACAGTAGGAGTAGCAGGCAAAATAGCTTGTGAAGTGGCAGGTGTGAGTGACACAGGCATAGGAAAAGAAGCCGGCAACCCTAGAAGAGGGGTTGTCGAAGGAACATTAATATTGACTACAGGAGGTACAGGAACTAGATTCAGGGGAGCGGGAACAGGGACACCAGGTTGTCCAGCAACCGGTAATTGAACATTCGGTATAGGTGGAGCCGTAGCACCCTGTGCATACGGTGGGGGTGATCGTAACAAGTAAGACAACAGGGGATCCTTTTCAGGGTCCTCTACTATCTTAGCCGTACTCGATGGCAAAGCAGGATAGCATTTGTCTATCGCTAAATTACGCTCTCTATCGGCCACCTCCATCGCTTTCTCAGACTCGTTGAGTTGCAGCTGCCTAGCAGACTGTTCTAAAGTCAACTCTTGCTCTTTCTGTTCTTTCTTTAGTTTTTTAATTTCTCTCTGTTTAGATTATTTTCGCCAATAACGGAAAGAATCAAACATTGCCGGCCGGGCTTTCTTCTTAAACAACCTTCTTTCTAGATTATCGAGGACTTCAGGTTCGAAACTACCATGTAGTGGCCAACTAAGGACACCGTCTTTCTCTGTGTAGCGGATCCATACCTCATTATAAGAGATAGGGCCCACGCCAAATTTGCAATATAGGTCATAAAGGGGAGTTCCAATCGGAGGAACCAAACACGAGTCCTCCAACCGGGAATCATTGTTGCAACTAAAACAAGACAACATACAATTTTTCCGACTTACCATTTTATAATCCGGAACACAAGACAAACAAGACACAAACAGAAAAGATGCGCACTTGAACCACGAACTTAGGCCTACCAGAACTGACAAATGTATCGATACCTGAACTGAACAGAATGATTATCGTAACCAGAATAACCAGTGATAATCTTACAGAACTGAACTGAACTGAGAACTAAAAGGATTATCCAAACGGGAGCAATCCTCATAAAATATTTAACTAGCAACCACTGAATACTTAACTGAGGCACTGAAGACGTCACCAAGGAGAAACCCGTCACGTTTCGCCGTACTGAGGACTGCACCTCGGGTCCAAGACAGGGCGACGGTCAAGGCAACGGAGCACTGCAGCCGTCTGAACGGGAACCCTCGTGGAAGAGGACGTCGGGGCCACTTTTGCGATATGCCGGGATCGATGAAGTGGGGCGCCTCCCTCTGAAATCTTCACACGAAGCTCCTCGAACTCTTCAGGCTTTTGGACCGGTACCGAATGACGTCGCCCCACGTTGGGCGCCAACTGGAGTTCTGGACTTTTTTTGGTCCGTCCAGAGGTGTCAGGGACAACACCCGAAGACTCCGGAGTTCAACCTGTCTTGGTACACAAACAAACAGAAACACGGGCTTCTCGATGGTGGCGTCAAAGACCAAAGGTTTATTACTGCAGGGACACAGAAGTCACAGAAACTACACATGGGCAGTATCTAGGAGCCTGTTCGATTTGTACAGAGAGGATTGCTCCTTATATACTAAATATTGGGCTTCAGGCAAATTCTTTACATGTTACCACAGTTCTAATCATTCGTGTCTTAAACAATAAATATTTGGCGTTGCACAGGAATCGTCGACAGTATCTGATGTCAAAACATTACGAATGAGGGGTTCCCACTAGTCCATCATACTCCCATGTCAATTCTTCATTCAAGACCCGGACCGCCTCATCGTAAATTTCGTTACCTCCCCCCAATAAAGGCCCAGAAGGAAAGGAGTAGAGCCAGGTGTGGAAGATAGAAAGACAGGATAAGAAATGTTTGTGGGTCGTAAATGGGCACGGTTACCAGCTTCGGCCGCTTAATCATGATCAGGCCAACGAACACAAGAACCAGTATAGCAGGACTGGCCTCAGGCTGGGGAGGCAGTTCTTGCCGAGTCATGCTGCCACAGCGTTGCTGGCCTAAGGTGCACGTGTCACTAGCACGGTGAATCGCCGGTTAAGGCCTACGTGTCCTTAATGAAAAAGAGGTCATTGCGTGTCCATTGACTATGTGAGGGCAAGGAATACAAAATGGCTTCCGTGATCTAAGATGGATGCCATGGGTAAATCACAAATGTGTTGGTAACAGGAGTGCTCTTGCTCATAGCATAGCGAAAATACCAGGATATACTAAATGGATCATTTGCGGTTCACTGATACCAAAATTATGTATTTACGACAATGTTATGAACACGAGTAAAATCGCCACGGAACCTCATAGCCCAGGATTATTCTCAGCAAGGGTAACAGAGTTACTACAAATATATGATGATGAAGCATTATCTTATGTCGATGACATCTATCTCACAGATGATGACTTGTATACTCACGTGAAAAGAGTGAACACCATAATACTTGGGTTCACAGCTGAGGATTACAAATTCAACTTTAAAAAGTCACGAATTGAGGAGGAGCTTCGCGGGCATCCATGATGGTCGCGTGAGCACAGAGCTCCCGAGACCCGCGCCGCCCTTCGCAAATATCCTGCTAATATCCTGTTTCTGAAGATGGGCTTTTGAAGGCGATCCTTGGCTGACTTCAATCTTCCTTTCAAAATTGAAATCGGACGTCGGGGGCCACTTCTACATCGGCTCGTGCTTCTGAGACCTGCCCCGGGACGGGACCGGGGGCTCCGCTGATTTTCAGGCTGAGGAGTAGTTGAACAACAACGGCCAGAGGGGTCTTCCCCAGGCGGCCCCACTTCAACTTTCAGTTTCACTTTCCTACTCCGGGCTCTGATTGACTGGCATTCCTTCTGATCTACTCCAGATCTGGCTGAGTCTGCTCTACTGCTGTGTGCCTTCTTCAAGTGAGGGTCTGGCTTCCAGCCCTATTGGATCTTCTCTCCTTTTGCCCATTTCGTGTACTTTTGGCCTCATCGTGATCGGCCATTTTCACCAGGTCGCGAGGGCCCCTCCGGGGCTCTGTTCCCAAGATGGCCACCAAACCGGACACTGAGAAGCGCAAGATGAAAACGCCTCTCCGTGGGGGGATAACTCAAACTAACGTGATGGACCGCTACACCCATCCTAAAGGGTCCCCCAGCGGCACCGGCAGTACTCCTGAAGACCCGTCGGTGGACCTTGCTGAGCCCTCTGAGGTATCGCTTCAAGATGTCATGAGCGCCATCGCCAGTATGAAGGCCTCCATCGTACAGCAGTACGAGGCCCTCGCCTCCAAGATCGATACGGTGGCTGTCGATCTTACACTGATTAGAGCGGACCTGGCGAAGACTAATGAAAGGGGTAAGGCTTTGGATTTAAAGACCTCCAGCCTGACGACTGATGTCACGGAGGTACAGGCTGAGATAGACAACTTGCGTTCGTGACAGGACTTGGTGGCCCGTCGGCTTGAGGAGTTTGAAAATAGGGCCCGGCGTAATAACGTACGCATTATAGGTGTCCCGGAAAATCCCGAAGACGCCGCCACCGACACCTTGGTGGAAGACCTGGTCCTGAATCACCTCGCCCCCGCCGGTCTCAGTAAATTCTTCGCTGTTGAACGGGCCTATCGATTTCCGGGTGGGAAGCCTAAACCGGCTGCCCCCCGATACCCATTATTGCCACACTCTTCCATTTTCGGGACAGGAACGCTATCCTTCGGGCATCTCGTGAGAGCGGCCCTGTGAAATTCGACAACACCACTGTGAACTTCTATCCCGACTTTACTCCATTGGTTCAGCGGCAGAGAATGGGGTTTCGGGGAGTGATGCGCGATTTGGACCTCAAATATGCCATGTTGTTTCCAGCCAAACTACGAATCGAATATGAGGAACAAACGTTTTTCTTTGATCGTCCGGACAATGTCAGTGACTGGCTTGACTCATTGCCCAAAACAGGTGATCGAACTGAGCGCCCCGGTGGCGCCTACGGTGGCTCGCCGGAGCGGGAGTGACATTATGGTTCCCGACGTCTGAACTTTCTGCCTATTTGTCAGCTGAGTTTGAATAATTGTCCTTTCGTTCTATTCTCGATCGGCTCGAGGGTGGCGGGGGTGTAAGGGGTCTCTTCCTCCTCCTGGGTTTCTTTGTGTAGATTAGTTTCATGATTGGGCGACAGGCACACTGCAAGTTGGGGTGGCTTCTGAGTCGTACGCAGGGGTGCAGGGTGGGGGGTGTTGTAACGGGTTCAAGTTGGGGGGTGGTGGGGGGGTGTTCGTCTGTTTATTTCTTTGTTCATAAGGCATTGTATTGTTTTTCGTCCATTCCAATCGTTGGGTCCTGTGAGGGGTGTGCTCTGTCTCTTCTACGGGGATGGGGGATGGTGAGTTGAGACTGCTATCCTGGAATGTCAATGGTTTGGGAGACAGGATAAAACGTGGGGTTGTGCTGCAGTTTCTTAGACGCCATTCCCCCGATATTGTTCTTTTGCAAGAAACACACTTAATCGGTAACGCATGTCAAGCTATGAATAGACGTGGATCCCGACTGGTCGCTCACTCTGGATTCACTTCCGGCTCCAGAGGAGTGGGTATTCTCATTCGGTCCTCCCTCCCCTTTGAAATTGATGATGTAAGACTCGATGACAAAGGGCGCTATGCCGCGCTCACCAGTAGATGGGAGGGTAAGACGCTTTCCGTACTCACACTGTACGTCCCTCCGGGCCTGCAGACGTCCACTTTTGCTGACCTTGGGCGGCTCCTATTGGGTCTTCCAGAGGGTTTTATGATCATTGGTGGTGACTTTAACTCCGTGGTCTCCGGCACTTTGGATCGCCACCCCCCTAGAGATTTGACTAGGTCTCAATTGTGGCTTGCTGACCTGTTAGACACTTTTGGCCTTATAGATAGTTGGAGGTTGATGCACCCTACGCAGCTACAATATACCTTTCACTCGGGGGCCCATGGTAGTCTTTCCAGGTTAGATTATTTCTTAATGCCAGCAGCGCAGTTACCCTCTATTAAAGAGATTCGTCAGCTCCCCAGGGGCATTTCTGATCACTCCCCATGTGGCTTTGTGTCAAGGCTGGGGTGGGTGGTGAGGGTAGAGTGGCTCCTATAAACTCCTGGCACCTTCGCAATCCTAAAACCCGCTCTGCACTGCAGAAATCCATTGACCACTACTTCGATGAAAATGTGGGGTCTGTTTCTTCCTCTGTTTCACTCTGGGAGGCCTTCAAGACTGTTATTCGTGGACATTCATTGTCTTTGATTGCTGCTTCCAAGAAGGCTAAATGTGAGGAACTTGTACGCATCGAAACTGAAATAACTGTGCTTGAAAATACTCTTGAAGGTGCTGTTACTCGTTCTAAATTGCATTCCCTCAGTCTGAAACAAGCTGATTATAGGGCCCTTGTGACTGACGCTGCGAAAGCGATGAATAGAGAGCAACAGGGCAGGATGTATGACTTGTGCGACAAGGCTGGTAAACTGATTGCGTGGGTGGACAAGAAAGAGAGAGTGAATCGTGTAGTCCCTGTGATTCAAAGGCCGGATGGTGAATGTGTTACTGACCCAGCTGGTATTGTTGAGTGCTTTTCTGATCATTTCAAAACCGTATACGCCTCGGTCAGTGATAGGGACGAGGAGGATTCCCACTTGTTGTTGCGAGACATAGCATTGCCTCGCCTTTCCGATGATGATAGAGCCCTACTTGATGCGCCTTTCACTGTAGACGAGGTCGCTGTTGCCATACGTTCCCTTCGCTCTGGCAAGGCACTAGGTCCTAATGGTTTACCCATTGAACTCTACAAGCTACAACCCGACAAAATGGCGCCCTACTTAAGGAATATGTTCCTTGAGGCTTTCGATTCTGGTTCTCTCCCCCTCGATCAGCGACTAGCCACCATCGTAGTAATCCACAAGGAGGTTAAGCCGCGTAATCGCTGCGCCTCGTGTCGGCCCATTTCACTACTTAATGCCGAACCTAAGATACTGGTGAACTACTAGCTAATCGGTTGATTACGGTGATCAGCAACTTGATCCATCCGGATCAATCCGGCTTCATTCCACACCGGAATACCGCCCTTAATCTTCGCAGACTTCACGGAGTTCTCGCGAGAGCTCAGACTCTAACTGAGCCGGCCATTTTGGCCTCCTTGGACGCCACTATGGCTTTTGATACTATAGAATGGCCTTATCTTTGGGCGGCCCACTCCAAATTTGGGTTCGGTCCGACATTCATCGCCTGGGTGAAGCTCCTTTATGAAACACCCCTCGCCCAGGTGGTTGTTAACGGTAAGGTCTCCGGCGTCTTTACACATGGGCGCGGCACCCGGCAGGGTTGCCCGCTGTCTCCGTTGCTTTTTGCCCTTGCTCTGGAACCGCTGGCGGAGTGGCTCCGTTGGGAGCCCTCCATGAAAGGCATCAGTTGGACTCCCGACTTTGAGGACCGAATTTCGCTATATGCGGATGATATCCTTTTATATCTTACGTCCCCCCAGAAATCCCTCAATGTGCTTTTCGATGTTCTGACCTCCTTCGGGAAGAATTCGGGTCTCATTATCAATTGGACCAAATCATGCGTCTATGTCCAGTCCGGTGAGCTTCCCCCACACTGCCTCGTAGATTCCCGATTCAAATTGCTGACACTGGCTTTAAATACTTGGGGATTTATGTTTCCTTGGATCCCGCAGTTCGCTATGAACGCAACCTGCTACCTCCTCTTCACCGGCTTAAACTTGACGCTGCACGGTGGTGGCAGTTGCCTTTGTCGCCACTGGGTCGCGAGGCTCTTTTCAAAATGATGTAGCTTCCCAGATTTTTGTATGCACTCCAAAACTTTTTCGACCCCATTCCATCCGGATATTTTCGTGTAGTGGAACACCTGCAGAGGCGGCTTGTCTGGGACGGGCGTGCGCGCATTGCTCTGTCTAAGCTCACGCTTCCGTGGTACGATGGAGGCATTGCCCTCCCAGACATCAAGCGTTACTATTGGGCTTCTCAATTGAGTGCCGTTAACCACGCAACTTACGCTCCCGGTCCTACCCCGGCCTTCGCCATGGACAAGCACCTCTTGCCCGGTGGGAATTTTAATAGAGTGCTATATTCCAAGGGGCTTCATAGGACGTTGACCGGGCCCACGAAAATCGCCGTCAGAGTGTGGCACGATGCAAATGCGGCCTTGGGATGGTGTGATAGGTTGACGCGTGCGACTCCTTTGTATGCTTCTGAAGGTTTGGGCAATCTATGGCGGACGAAAGGTTTTGATAAGTGGGACATGATTGGTCTAAGTAAGGTGGGTGACCTTTGGAATAAAGGAAATGTGAATACCTTTGAGGTGCTCAAGACGGAATATGAGCTTGGAGACAAGGAATTTTTTAGATATGCTCAGGTACGTCATGCTCTACTGTCAGTTTTTGCTGTGGGAACTACTATTCCCGAATCCTCGCCTCTCGAGGACCGTATCCTTGACGGCCATGTCCCTGATAGTACAATTTCACTGATTTATAAAAAACTGATCAACACTAGAATTGACTTGCTCTCGCACCTCAGGGCTTTATGGATTGCCGACGGGCTGGAACTGGACGGCGAGGACTGGCAGTCTGCTTTGTCCTCGCCTAAAGACGTTGCCATACCCGCCCGCCTTCGGTTTGTCCAACTTAAGATCCTTCACCGTGTGTATGTCACTGGTCCGAGTCTGGTTCGAATGGGTTATTCGTTGGATGGGTTGTGCAAGCGTGGCTGTGGTGTGATTGGAGCCTTCCTTCACATTTTGTGGGAATGTCCTGAAGTGGCTGGTTTTTGGTCCCGAGTGCATGCGATTATGGAAAATGTCACGGGGGTTCCGCTTCTGTCTGAGGCCCGACGATGCCTCTTGAATGTATGGGAACCTAACGATTATACTGCTTCTCAGATCTGCTGGGTGACCCTCGGCAACATGGTTGCTAAGAGGGATATTGCACAGCTATGGGGCTCTCATAGACCACCCACTGTACTGGCGTGGAAGGAGAACATGGACTGGTGCATGTTTCGGGAAAAGACAGTATACTTGTCCCGGGGAAGACCCAGAAAGTGGAATAGAATTTGGTCACAGTGGAATGCTTATCGTGGAAATATATGTACTCCCCCACATGACTCTACCCCTGATGTCTCCTTGTCCCCCTAACTGACATTCCCAATAATTTGTATTGACAGTCTATATTGCATTGTTTCCTCGCTGCCCCCTCCCCCTCCTCCTCTAATGCTTCCAGCTATACTGTACGTTTTGAACTGTTCGGTGCTGCTCCCACTTGGACTCAAGATTACCATCACTGTATTTTTGCCTTGTGTTTTTATTTTGTTTTATTGTTGTGTGTTAATTTCAATAAAATTCTAATAAAAAAAGTCACGAATTGCCCATCTAACTGTCCTTTTTTTAGGATATGAATTATCAAGTGAAGGCAAAAGCCTAACAGACAACTTCTTTGAGAAGTGTGCTGTACTCCAAGCACCTAAAATGCTGAAGAACTTACAATCAATACTAGGTTTCTTGAATTTCAGAAGAACATACATTCTAAATTATGCGGAGAGGGTTAAACCTCTCTATGAATTAATAAAACCTGATTTCAAACCAATCAATTGGACTCAGAAACACACAGAAATTTTAAGATCATTGCAAACAGACATGTTAGCAAAAACAAAATTACAAACTCGCAAAAACGTATGCAATCTTGTAATCCGAGTCATCCCAGGAAGATGTGGATTCACGTACCTGACCTCTAATGAGGGAGAAACGGTACCAATAGCTTACAAATCTCACTTGTAGACACAAGCTGAAATGAAATTCAGTTCTACTGAAAAAATTCTCATAGCGGTTCAAACTGCTGTAGCAAAAGAAAGAGCCCAAGCCCAAGGCAGAAGAATAACTGTTTTAACAGCAGAATCAGCCCTTGAGGCATTAACAAGCCCACGCAATTTGACTGCTGTGGCATTAGATCCAAAATGGATACAATGGGAAAATTCTCTTGCTGCAGAAGACGTGAAATACTATTTTGACCCTAAAATGAAAAAACTAAAAAATCAAAATATGAATTAGAATATCCTCTGCCAATCGAAATTCTGCCTCTGGAACATTACGCCTGTATAATATATAGACGGATCAGCACAACCCGCAGTTGGGGGTAAGCAAACTTACAGTGCTGCGTGCGCGGTTGTTAAATGCCGGTGGCACGGAGGAAAATTGAGACCACTTGTCTCTATAACTTTATCTGTAAAAGACAGTTCGGGTCAGCGAACTGAACTACTAGCATTTAAGATGGCGCTTGATATTTTCTAATCCTGATATCGCTATAGCTATTCCCCCTGATTACAATGTTTTCAGGCAGGATAGATTGAAGGGGAGAGGTGGTGGAGTGGCAATGGTGGTGAACAAATGCGCCTTGTGCTCCATTTTGCCCATGGATGACATTCAAGGATCTGAATCCCTTGCCTTTTCCATTACATTGGCGCCACATCAATCCTTTAAAGGTCTTCTAGTCTATAGGCCACCTGGACCGCCTCGAACCTTCTTTGAAGAGCTCCAGTCGGCTATTTCGGTGTTGGCCTTGAAAGCGGAACATTGTATTCTGGCCGGGGATTTCAACTTTCATATGGATGAGCCATCGGACCCGGATACAATCAAACTGCTCGATGTCACGGCCCCTTTTGGCCTGGTCCCGTATCTTCTGGGGCCAACGCACGATAAGGGTCATACGCTTGACCAGATCTTCTCTACATCTCCCTTGGAAGTGAAGGCTATTATACCAGTGCTTTGGTAAGACCATAGGCTGGCCAAATTCTGTATCCAGGGCACGATGAAACCTTCTAGCACCGCTTTTAAGCAGCAGTGCCGTGCTTCTAGGGTTTATCATCGAGTGACCCCAGACATGCTGGCTCAGGCTGCTCTGGATCACCCTTGCCCCCTTACGGGAGATTTGGAGAGGGATTTGGATTCTCTGCAAGTGTGGCTGCTAGATAGGCTAAACGATCTTGCCCCTGTGACGACCCCCCGATTAACACCTAAGCGGGTTGTTGCTCCCTGGTTTACTGAGGCGCTGTCTGCCTCTCGTCGGCAGTGTAAGGTAGCTGAAAGAGCCTGGCGCTCACAATACGACCCTGTGGCAAGGCTGGCCTACAGAACAGTGGTTAAGGCTTATCATCGGGACATCCGCCTAGAGAAAAAAGCCTATTTTGCAAGGAGGATAGATGCCGCTTCTAACTCCTGTAAAGAGATTTTTACTATTGTCAGAGAATTCACGGCCCCCCGATCTAACGTAACCCAAGCTGTCCCTTCGGAGTCCTGGGCTTCCGATCTTGCAAATTTCTTCACCAACAAGATAAAACTGATCCAAGACTCTTTTCCACTGGTGGCGACTGCTGTTTCGGCCAGCCCCGAGGATGGATCAGCTTTATTGGCCCCTTTGGGCCCAGTTCTGGCCGTTTTTCTGTCGATTTCAGCCCCTGCTTCTTTGGCACTTATGGGCAATCTTAAATCTGGGTCGACTCTTGACCCTTGCCCAGCCAAATTCTTGGCAAAAATGTCGGAAGTTATAAATCCGCTGGCGAATCCACTCCTGAACCTCTCTTTGAGCCAAGGAGTGGTTCCGCAGGCCTGGAAGCAGGCAATGGTCATTCCCTTGCGGAAGAAGCCTGGTCTGGATCCGGAGGTTTTGGCCAACTACCGGCCTATTTCTCTCCTCCCTGCTCTTACGAAAATTTTAGAGAAGCATGTGCATATGGTGCTTTCTAATTTCTTGGAAGCTCATGATGTATTGCATGCTACTCAATCTGGCTCCGCCCTAATCTAAGCACCGAGACGGCGCTTTTAGAGGTGTCTGAAGCCATTAAAGAGGTACTTGACTCCGGGGGCAAAGCCATGCTTGTCATGTTAGATTTGTCGGCGGCCTTTGACACCGTCCCCCATGAGGGTCTTCTCGCCAGACTCTATGAGATCGGTCTGAGGGGGACGGTGTTCAGCTGGTTTAGATCTTTCTTAGCTGGCCGTCGACAAACGGTCTGGGCCTCTTCTAACGCGGCCGTGATGCCGCCTCTGGGAGTCGGAGTTCCGCAGGGCTCTGTGTTGAGCCCGACTCTTTTTAACATCTTTATGACCCCTCTGGCGGCATTGGCGGAGTCGTTCGGGGCCCAGATCGTATCCTACGCCGATGACACCCTGCTCCTCTTTTCATGTAAGAAAGGAGGAGACTTTGATGGAGAGAGTATCCGGGACTGCCTTGGGGCTGTTTTTAAATGGTTCCAGCTGAACAGCCTCAAGTGCAATTCAGACAAGTCTGAGGTACTCTTCTTCGGATGTTCATCGGATCCGGACTGGCAGGCATGGTGGCCTATTAATATGTTCCCCCCGTCTTGTTCGTCCCAGCTCGCTAAGAACCTAGGGGTCAAGATGGACAAGGGTCTGACGTTGAGATCCCAGATCCTTGGTCTAACGGGAACATGTTTTGGCCTGCTCAAGATGCTCCTGAAGTTTTTGCCTCTTCTCTCAGAGGAGCATAGGAAGATGACAGTGCAGGCCCTGATTGGCTCAAGATTGGATTATTCCAACGTCCTCTATTTGGGCTTGCCAGAATATCTATTGCAGCGGCTGCAAGTTGTTCAGAACGCGGCCGCGAGGGCCATCTATGGCCTAAATAGGTGAGCCAGTGCTGCTGGTCTGTTGCAGTCGCTTCATTGGCTGCCTATCCGGAAGCGGATTGCCTTTAAGGCTTTGACCTTGGCCTATAAAGCCCTGCATGCTGTGGGAGCAAAGTATCTCCAAAGGAGACTTGCCTTTTACCATCCGGCTCGCTCTCTAAGATCAGAATCTCTGTTTCTTGCGGTGGTCCAGCGAGTAAAGAGAGCCCGTATTGGAGGCCGCTCCTTTGGGCTGCGGGCGCCACTGCTGTGGAACACTCTGCCGTTGACACTACGCGGTGCTACTAATTTGCTTGCCTTTAGGAAAGGCCTTAAAACTTGGCTCTTTGCCCTTTAGCTCATCACTTTTTCTGTCCTGTCTCTTTTAATCTGTTTTTACATCACTGAGTTGTGTTATCCTGCTATAGGTCTCAATAAAAGCGCCGGGACACTCTTTTTGAGTAGCCGTGTGCTATACAAAACCAAATATAACATAACATAACATAACATATTGCCGATCGCAAATTCATCACACTGACAGTGTGCGATTCGCATTACTGCGTCAAGTCTTACAATAACGACTTGCAGAACTGGGTTCAAAATGATTACAAAGATGACACAGGTGCCACAATAAAGCATAAGAAGCTTTGGGAACAGGTAGTTCTTTTGCAGAAAGAACTACGAAAGAGTCACGTGATACATACACTGAGTCATCAACTTGATGGCGTTCAAGTTGCAGGGAATTAATTGGCTCAAAGAGCCACAGCGGAAGCAGCTCAACCGGCTTCCGTAGCCACAAAAAAGCATTTAGAAAAATACATAGACGGGGAAACCATGCTAGCGGTAAAAACGTCTTCAAAAGGCGACTGTGCAGCATTACCTGTGAACTATCCACTCAATTATACATACATAATTAATGCAAACTCCGTTCCTTTTGCTCAAATCCCTGGAGTGGGGGATAGAGTAATTCCAAACACGAACAGGAGAGTCGTTTTAATAGCAGACGCACACATGGGATTGGGTCTAAGGCACCGAGGGATCAAGGAATCTCTGAAAGAATTACAATCAGAATACTGGTGGCCGGGGATGAGCCTGCAATTTTACAAATTTGCAAGATTCTGTCCAAACTGCAACAGAGATCGCAGTCATGAACCGACCGGGGTATTGCCAGGACCCTTCTTTTAGAAAGCATAAGGCTATCTATACGCAAAATTCCAGCAGGAGAAATGTTTCCCATTTATGTTTAAGACTAGATTTACTTAAAATGTAGACACCAGCGCTCGGCTGACGCCAGAACTGTTATAAAAGATTTGCGAGTCTTTATCGGCACATACGCAATTGGCATGCTACATTCTGACCAGCATGGGCATTGCATTGCGGTACTCTTGTCCCTTCCATCCTGAGGGAAATGCGGTAGTGGAAAGAAAAAAACGGGACATAAAGCAATCTATAACGGCGAGGGTATTAGGTTCGGGTGATGGGTGGGTCCAACATTTAACAAGTGTCCAACGTAGTCTTAATAATCTGCCAAGAAATTCTCTAAAAGGTCTCAGTCCGTACGAACTATTGTTCGGTACTAGAATGCATATTCAGGACCTTGATAGTCAGACTTCAGTGGTAGAAGAAAAATACTTTGATATCAAAGACCATTTGGCTGTTTTACAGGACTTAAATGAAACAAGAAAAAGCCTGAGCAACATAAAGTTAAAGCAACAGCCAAAAGCCACTGAAGATAAACCACCTGTCCCAGCAAGACCTGTCTGGATTCCAAATATTGGGGATCTGGTCAGAGAGAAGATCGCGGTGAAGAAGGAATTTGGGCCTTCTTACAGAAAAGCAGTACCTGTCTTAGCTGTCAGCGGAACAAGATCAGTTGTACTACCGCCCCTTGCTGGTAAAAAGGAGAACCGAGTTGTATCCATCGACCTGGTAAAACCACAATCATGTGGCCAATAATAAGTAGTAGGCCCAGTGGACTCCCAAGAAATAGCAGAGTACCAAAAATGTCTACAATACAAGAGGTTCAAACTGAGAGACTAATCACATTTGATAAACCTGCAGTGAATAAAAAAAGACTGTGCAACAAAGCCATGGAACTTATGCCTCTTTAAACCCAAATTGCAACAGTTCGTCAAGAAACACCAGTCTACAACGATGTAGCCTCAGACTATGCTAATGAAACAAAGAAAAATCCAAAAGCAAATGAAAATTCGTAAGCAATTCCAACAATTGACAGAACTACATCTGGCTACTTCATCAATTTTGATGACTTTTCTGAAGATCCAAGCGAGCCTGAAGAAACGCCAGCAACAAAAACTTTAAAAGACAAAGTAACTGAACTCTTTCATGAACTCAAAGAAACCTATCTGATTTCTCCATGGATTGATGGATTGTGTTAGGTGTACTTTTCCTCCTGCTTTGGCTCATCATGGTTCTTTGTTTGTGAAAATTCATTGAAGGAAAATACAGTACAATGGACACAGCAAGTCAGAACATCAACTTGGTCCTAAAGCCTCACAAGTCATCTCACATCGAGAAAAGAGACCTATCATCAGTGAATGTCACACCCAATCCAATACCCGGTGGGGTAGCATGGGACAAAACGGATATGAAATCTATGGCCCGATTGAGCTCTTGAAATATCCACACCAGTTTAAGGTTTCATTAAGTGACTTTGTAAAACCAAGTACTTTCTCTGATGATTGGGACTTTGAAAATATTAATAATATGATGTCAGATTTAGTAATGTCAGCAAAATTTACAGAACATGATTACTTACAGGGTTCATCAAATTATGAAGAAATGTATTGTTATAATCACTTTGGACATCACTATTTGCATAAATCTGCTCAACCTAGAAATGTTTTTAATTATAATCAATGGGAACATTGTGCAACTCCACCTGAAAGCAGCTCGAAAACATTTTATGAGAAATTCCCCTACTTCTCAGGGTTTAACACAAGTGATGCAGAAACGTTTTATTTTAAAATGTTAAATAAGACAGGAATGAAAACAATGCTGGCAAATACTAAATTGATCTATTCTGAAACATTTTATGAAAAAATGATTACATTTGGTTTTGAATTCTGGAAAAACAACATTAAAACAAAAACCATCTGGGGTACAAAAGAATGGCAGGTCCAAGGTTTAGAAGCATTATTTAGAGCCTGCATGATCCCAGAACAATTAATATTCCTGAATGACACCGTTCAGCAAACAACCTGTCTTGGCCTAGCCAAGATTAAAGACTTAAATAAACCGTCTATTCCAAAGCCCATACCTGATAGTAATAGCACTACAGACATGGAGATAGACGTATCCCATATTTTACACCAAAAAAGAACACATCCTGATTGGAAAATATGGTTGATCTGGCCAACAGACACAAATAACTGTCAAGATAGATCCCTAAACAAAACACAGGGGTTAAAAATGACCAGGTCAGACCCAAGACATCCAGGGATAGTTACAACATACAGTGTAGGGAAACTATGCCTCGAATGGCTACAGAAATCCACACTGGCAGAAATTAAGCAACACTTGACTTTACTTAAAGACGGTGCTGACATGCGTGATTTTATATTGGGACCACGCAAACAGCGTCAAAAACGTTTCATAGCGGCCGGTATATACGCTGCGTACAACGAAGCTTGGAAAGTAATGCAAATTGAAACAGCAGAAAAAATACGAGAAATTGATCGTATTAATTTGGAAAAATCACTTTCTGTTGTGGACAATGGGTTAATGACTCTGTCCTCCAGAATATATTCACTGGACAGTATTGTATCATCTGCTATTGATATAATAGAGCAGGACTTACAAATGTTACAACATGGTCAGTCCCAAGTACGTTCTATTGTACAGCTTGGCTGGACGTTGCAAAATCTGCGTTCAGGCTACGTGCCATGACTTTTAATCAACACAACGTCATTATTCTCTATCTTTAACCTTACTGATAAACAAATCAGTTTGGCACAAAAAGGAGCAGACTATACGATGCTGAGCATTAAAAAACTTGAGAGATTACCATTGACCATGTCAGAAAGACCTGTCATTGAATGGATAATACACGGAATAATTACAATTCCGATAACAACTTTCCAATTTAAATACTGCCAAGAATATATACCAGCGGGCCAGTATGAAAGGTTGGGTAAAGGGTACATCAAGTCATCATGGAAATTACCTTATACACACACATGTTACAGTGAAAAGAAAAAGAATGTATTTCTTAGTGGTAACAATTGTAAAAGATCACTAAGCGGTACACTTCATTGTGTCAAGGTATTAACTTGCATGGAGCCGACGAAGGGTCTTCAAATAACCTTTCATGTCACCTGCACGGCACTCCTGCAACACAGATAGAGCCATTTTTTAGACGGCTTTCTAATGGGAGCTATATTCTAATAGTGGACCACAGCTGTTGTGGCATGGTGCCAGGGAAAGCCTATCTCGTCAGCGTTAGTTCCATGGTCACTTGCTGTATGCAAGTATTGTATCCAAACAGCAAACCAGATATGGAGGCGGCAATAGGGCCTCGTTTGAATATCCCTTCTATTCGAATTGATACTTTAAGCAGAATGAAGACTATTCTTTTACAGGCGACTGTGCCTTTGACCTCGTCCAGAGAAACGTATGATCTGCAAGTTGCAAGGACAACGGCAGAGATACATACGCTTTTATCAACAAATTGCCCCATGCATTTTGCTGAAATGCTAAGCCAAATCCTAAATATGTCAGATACCAGTGGCATCGCACATGTATTTAAGACAATTTTTTCGGGACTGTTAACACCCTTCAAAACTGTTCTGGTCATTTTTCCCAATTTTGTCCATTCTGTCTTTGGCGGCCTACCACTACTTTTGGGACTCGTAGCAGGAATTTTATTTTTGATACTTCTGCTCCGATATGGCAAGCCAAGTCGCAGACAAGACTCCAGCAACGATGGAAGAAACGATCCTAGCTATACGCTATCATTCAGACCTATCTGGCAAAATTGCATCTTACCTGTGCTTCGATGTATGTTATGCGGAGAAGAATGCGTGTTGGACGTTTGTCTTACACTACCATCAGCAGTACCAATGGATGCAGATACTTTGCTAGGTCCTGTAACGGCTCATGCATCGTGTTGTCCCCAGCGGCTACCAATTCTGATGACGGCATTCGTTGAGACTTCACCACTACGAGTATGTGGCAGTGGAGTACGAGATGAGAGCAGCATCACCTAGGTACAACCTTCAGTGAGCATTGCTGATCCTGACATCGATGATAGCAATCATTCTCACGACTGCACTGTTACAGCATTTTCAAACTTGGTTGAACTTTCACCTGATGTTGTAGACCAATTTTTTGCGAATCTGTCTGAAATGATGTTCTCCCCTGAACAGAAAGAATAACTTTTTAAGCAACAAGCACACAGTGTTCCCTGAACTCTGAATTCGGCCTTCAGCTTTGATAAACAAAAGCTACTGAAAACATTTGGAACTATTTTTTCCCCTGAAAGCGAATTTTTTTTTTTTTCACGTCCAAAATATTTACCTTTTTCTGGCACATGTACTCTGCTTAAAGTAGAACTATTCTTAGAGAACAGAGCTTCTATTTTAGGAACTCTAGAGACAAAATGTTACCTCAGCCTCTAGCACATGTACAGCATTTGTATTATTATGTGATGGAATGGTCTCGACCTTCTCTTCTGTATTAAGAGCCATTTCATGTGTAATTTTTGCAATTCATTCAGCTCCTATATATATGCATTTTTAACTGAATGATACCACTGCTTCAAAAGCGTACAGTACCAATACTCATTTTCTTGTATTTACCATTTACCATTTCGAATGCAAAAATATGTAATTTGGGGTGGGTTGGAAAACACATGCACCATTATATGTTTACTATTGCTTAGTTTTAAGTAATGAGGGACATTAGATCGTGGAGTGGGTGTTGTATTCCTATCTAGGACCCTAATTCGATATTCCTAATTTATGCCCTTGTATGGCTATAATAAATAATATCCTTATAAAGGCATAAGAATCATATCCATATTTAGTCGTAGCCCATGCAGTCCAAATTAAGCAAGGCTACTTCCCCAGACTCCTAGAGAGTACAACGCGGTCTTTAAACAAAGCAAACCTCCAGCAACCTGGGAAATCCCCATTGCTTCTGTTTTGATTTGTCCTAGAACTCCTGCGAGCACTGAAAGAACGGCCAGTTCTTAGTGACATCTTTATTGACGTCTTATGTCCAACCTTACGTCAAACCCGGCACCTTTCAGGTATAAATATACCAACGTTGCCTTAAGCAAACACACGGTGGTTTTGGAGCAGAGCGGCTATCTACTTGCCCGAGAGCCCAGCTGATGCGAGAGCCCACTGTAGCAGGGTTTCTGTTCTCCCACAGAATTGTGCACAGAGGATTGGAACCCCAGCGAATTAGGGTGACCCAAAACTCACCTTAGTACCCAACAAACCCCTTACCGAGCTAGCTACAGTGTCTCATTGGTCATAACAAACTCCCAATGTTTAGACAAACCAGAACATGAGCTTACAATACCTCAGGTTACGTGGAACACATGAGCACTCTTTCGTTATACAATCATTACAAACCAGAACATGGAGTAAAGAAGAACACGTGAGCATTTGAAATGTTTATTTACTAATGCCTTCTTCTCAGGCGCAGTATCTTAGATAATACAAGTAAACATATTATCAGAAGCAAAGTTACCAGCATAGTTACTAGTCCATAGAAAGCAAACGGTGACAGCATGCTAACATGCTGTAATGAATAAGAGTTAACAACACTTATTTCTCACCCTCCCTAACACACATATTATATTAATAGCTAAGAAGGTCTCTTTGGGTTGAATTAGGGCGGGCCCATACCTCAGTGTCCTAGCATGAAGGGATCACATCAGCATACACCAGCTCTCTCTGCATGCGAACAGCATCAAGTGTGTTTTTGTGCCTCAAGCAAAGCAATATAAAAACCCGCCTCAAGCCTAGAGTTGGCAGAAGCTGCACTTATGTTATGTCTATGAAGGCGCGAAGATCAGACCTCATAACAATTCTGTATCGTGTTGTTCCTGAAGCTTCAGCAATCTCTGTACAGACATAGTTTATTAAGCAAAGCTGATATCAGAGTAATAACATATTATTCTCATGTAAACCACAACGAACTACTAGGTTGAAAGCTAAATCAACAATTAAGTGTCGTGTGCAGAAGTAGCAAAAGGAAAAATGGCGTTTAAACATTTAATGAGCCTATGCTAACTTAACACATTATAAAGATATACAGTAGCTATATGACACCCCCCCCATGATCCGAGGACGGATAAGATAAGATAAGGGCAACTTCATGAAAGCAGAGTTCAAGAACTGGGAGCCATGAATGTACTTTAAAAACATTTTGAATGTGTTGCTCAAGTCAATAGGTCTGGGAAATAATCAGTGTACTAAAAATCGCAAAAATATGTACGCTGAAAGTCAAGTGGATTTAGGCCATGGAAAAGTATTTAAGACAAGACCGTATAAGCAAAATATGCAGCAACAGCCTCAAGCATGAAATCACCGTCTTCATCCGAAAACAGTTCAGCCATCCAATTCAAAAGCGGAAAAGAACATACGTGTTCCTCAAGTATCGGTGCCTCTATTACCATCAGAGGACAACTCGGTGGGTTTTCAAGAAAGCTCAGTTCCAAGAATTCATGCGCTGCTGTGAATACGCCCCAGGGACCCATTAGTCCATGCATCCCTGCCAAGGCCATAACCCGTTCGTCAGAACAAACCAACTCGTGAGTAGTGATAGGACTCATCAGCTGATTAAAATCGACATCAGGAGAAACCGGTCCGCAGAGACACAAATCAATGGCCCAATCAAAATCACAGCTCAGGCAGTGAAATACAGGCTGGACACAGGTGAAGTAGGAAAATCGGAACGATAATCCATATGTCGTGCTCAAAATCGCCAACGGCAGTGTGCCAAAATATTCAAGCATCCGGTTGCGAAACAGCGGCAACAGGGGCTGGGCGGGTTCTTCCACATGTTGGGCATCCATATTTAAGGAAGCAAAGAACAATTAAGATGCCTGCCGCTAGTGGCAGTAAATCCGGGAATCCACCAACAGACTCGAAAAGATGGAATGAAAGAAACTAGGGATCACTCCAAATATTTTTTCAAATGAAGTCACAAGGCCGCTGCTAACTGTTTTGAAAAAATGCGCCAGCCCAGTTGTGGAGGACGCGTTAAAGATAGAATGTATCATTCCGCCAAAATGCAACGGTAAATCAGTATTTAAAAGGGCCTGAACCTCCGTCCGGGTGTTAGCTATGTGAAGCACGAAAGTTTCTCGAGCCGAACTCAAGGCCACTTCTTTCTGGGACAATAGAGCCCTCAGTCTGCTCATGCCGTTGAACTGTGCTTTCAAGGTTGGGATGCGTGGCCAAATGGAAACCTCCCTATTTTCATGTGTGGGTGGGTACAGGACATTTCTGCAGCAAACGACACGTTCACTTACTGTTACCACATAAGCTACACCTTTAATTAACCCGCAACAATCTTCATTATTTAAAAGTAAATAACTTCCGTTCCCCAATAAGGTAAAAGTCGGGGTGATTGCTGGGACAGGAGTTCCTTTCAAAACACATGCTAAGTTCAGTCTGTCCTGGTTGCAAGAACCGTGTAACTGTATGTGCCTACACATTAATGAGTGATCTGGAGTTTCTGTACATTCTTCCCCATTCAGATAAACTTCCTGGCCGTCTTTCAAACATCTATAAGTGTAAGGAAGGGACCATACTTCATGGAGAAACGCACCACCTAAAGGCTCATAGCGACCTATAGCAACATATTTCATACAATTTGTAAATTTATACAAAGCAAAACGTAAAGTTATTAGTCCGTGGATAAGCCACGCTGCAGCCGAGGCCTCCGCCACCGAAAAAGGCAAGGACTCCAATCGCTCAATATGTAACATTGAAAAAGAAGCATCTCGCATAGAAAGCAAGCGTTGTTTGTCAGTCAAATTAAAGGGGGCAAAGAGAGAAGAAACATTCATGTAGGTCCATGGCACCTTGCCAGATTTTAACGTTTGAAGGGTCCATGCAAATTGCATGATAGAACGCAACTGATTCTGACCATGGTACAACACAGAAACTTCATCATGCACAATATCCACTACAGAAGACACAATGTTATCTAAAGTGTAAATGCGGGACGAAAGTGTGTTAATACTATTGTCAACTACAGCAAGCACTTTCTCTAAATTTGCTTGATCTATAGCTCTTAGTCGTGTCGCTGCCTCAATCTGTGAGGTCTTCCAGATTTCATTGTAAATAGCATATATCCATCTTTTTGATCTACCACTAGCCGGGCCTTTTATGAAATCATTTAAATCAACATCATCATTCAGTTTTGCAAGATGTAATTTAACTGCAGACAATTTAGAATGTTTCAGCCAACTCTGACACAATGTACCGACAGAGTAAGTTGTGACAGAACGTTCAGTTTCAAAACGTGGATCAGGTCTGACCTGTGTAAAGCCATCAGACAAACCCAGAAAACGGTGCTGGCACGAATCAGCACTCCTGTGCCACACCAGCCAACCTCTAGGGTCTATACTGGAAATGTTAAAGGATGAATTCAGCAATAGGGTCTGCAAGTCCCTAATCGAAAATTGAGTATAATTACTCCAGCCAGAATATTCCTCTAACTCCGGGATGATAGGAAAATTTAGTTTTTTAGAAGTAGCCAATCCAAAGCACGTTGTTTGTGAAATAGTGGAATTCAAAAACAACATTTGGTTCGGGATGAGACATGCACGGTGCAAAGCCTCAGTGCCTTGTACCTGCCAGACTTTCGAACCCCAAACTGATTTTAGGTCAATAGCTTCCTTCCATAATTCATAGCCGCCAACAGCCAGTTGATCTAGAAAGGACTTCGAATACAATAATTTAGTATCGGTAAGTCTAACCTTGGACATAGGCTTCTGTGTCATTTTGAAATAAAAGGACTCGGGATTAGATTGATTGAAGTCAGTAAAATATGTGTACTTTTTCAAAAAAGTACTAGAACTGCCTTGTACAGGAGCTGGGCAATGTTCCCATTGTGTGTAATTTACAGTATTCCTTCTGGATGTTGTTTTATGCAAGAAGTGATTGCCAAAATGTTGAAAGCAAAACAAATCACCATAATTAGCAGATTCTAAGTATAAATCCTCAGCATCAAAGGCAGAATAGTATTTCAAATCAGAAAACAAAGGGGCATATTACCAACAACTAGCGATAATTTTTGTCTCTAACTTGTTTAGAGACAAAAATTATCGCCGCACATCGGCGATTTTTATCGCAGATAAACCTTGCTATTAGCAAGGTTTATCGCAAATGCGATAAAAAACGGCCGCAATGCATGAATATCGCTGAAAAGTCCGCGATATTCATGCATTATCGAGCAAATGCTCTTAGCCATGTTATCCACCTCCCATTGGATAACATGGTGAAGAACTGCTCAGGGCAGGTGTTAGCTTTTGGAGATATTCACGCTTAGCGCGAATATCTCTAAAAGTTGGTAATAGGAGATAGCGATGTTAGCGACTGTTTCCAGTCGCTAACATCTTGGCACGCCCACTTTGCATGTCATTAGTGATAAATATCACTGACATGCAAAGCGGGGCCCAAGATGGTCGCTATCTCCTATTAGCTGTCACTAACTGGTGTTAGCGACAGCTTGGTAATAGGGAGATAATTTTATCTCCGCTTTCTTGGCTTTTAAAGCCAAAAAAGCGGAGATAAACCCCCTTGATAATATGCCCCAAAGACTCTACGGCCTGAACATCCCAATCATCAGAACGTATGTTTTGTTTCACCACACCCCCCATATTAACTCTAAGCACATTAGGGACATTAACAACCTCAGTAGGCCCATGAATTTGAAATCTAACGGAATCCCACACTATCCCATCAAGGACAGGCCAAGCAGTGATGTTAACAAAAGCCAAGTCTCTTCTCAGTCTGTGTGCAGAATGCGATGAGGACAGGGGGGCCAATGTTCCATTGAGATGTCGAATGCATGTTCTTTCCTCGACATAGTGTCCATTTACCAAGCGGAAGAAATAAAACACAAACCCAATCGACATAAAAAGGTAAATCGAAAAAAGCACCAGCCAAATGTATGTCCAAGGGAGAATTAAAAAATGTTTTTTAAATAAGCTGGCATAAACTGCAAAACGTGAGGGTTTCTTTGAGCCATTGGAAATAGTGTCAAAGGAAAATCTGGATTCTGTGGCCAAACGTGCTTGCAGGTCAGGCATGGACAAGTCAGTGGGGTAAGCATAGTCTAATTCATCATGGTCTGTACCGGGCAAAGTACTTAATAAAGGACTGGAAAGTGCAGGTAATTCGATGGCCACCTCAGTTTCTCGATTAGAAGCAGTGGGCAAAACTGAATTTCTCACAATGGAAGGACAGGAAACAGCCGGTGTCATGCTAAGAAGAATCGGCCACTCTGTGTATCTTGACACTGTCAATTGAGATAAACCTGTTTTCCTTACGACCAGGAAGTGGTGGTAAAATGACTGTTCTTGTGCCCTTCACTCCAAGTACTGGAACCGGAGCTCGATAGGAAGGACCAAACTCTTTCTTGTTATCGATCTTCTCCCGAACCAGTTCTCCAACTTGGGGTAGCCAGCCGACTACCGGGATCTGCAACGCAACATCCGACGTGGAGGGCAAATGTTCCTTCGCAAGACTGTCTCTGGTCTTTTGTAGATTCTGTAAAACATTGCAATGTTCATCTGCGTCAAAGGAAGAGGCGCGAACCACACAGTCTAGACCGTCAAGGTCAGGGACGTACATCTTGATGCCAAAGAGCATTTCGTATGGGGTCCGCCCACCCAGAGACCTTCTAGGGAGATTATTAAAAGCACGCTGCACGCCATAGAGGTGGGCTAGCCAGTTTCTGCCAGTGCCTATAACTCGAGCTGTCAAAGATTGCTTTAAATCACGGTTCATTCGCTCCACTACACTGTTACCCTCAGGTCTGTAGGGAGACGAAAACTTGACTTGGACCCCCATCGAATTCATGGCATCCTTATACGCCTTAGAGGCGAAAGCCGGACCCTGATCCGAATGGAAGGTACCACAGGCAAAAATCCCTACAAAGATGCGCAAATCTCTAATGACAGTTCGTGAATCAGCGCTGCGATGGGGCAAGACCCACACAAAGCGTGTGCATGAATCAACTGCAACTAAGATGTACTTGTAAGCAGTATCAGATGAAAAAGGACCGCAGTGATCTACATAAACACAACCTAGTGGTTTATTAGAAATGTACAACTGTGTCTGTGGCGGACGCGCAGCAGTCGAAGGTTTAATCTGCTGGCAAATGTCACAAAGAAGGACATAATCACGCGTCTGTGTGTACAGTCCCCGCCACCAGAAACGTTGTTGTAATTGAGTTACAGTGGCTGAGACGCCCGCATGCGCAGACGCCACACCTTCATGAGCCGCCGTAATCAAGTCAGCCCTGCGATCCGAGTTGGGAATCAAGCGTTCTCCAACTTCAGGATTTTCACAAAAGGAACCTTTTCGGGACTTAAGTGGTATGTGTACTTCGAAGGGAACCCCGTAGGATGTTTACTTCCCTTCTCAGTGGCAGCAATTGCTGCCAAGATATCACTATCAATCTTACTTTTGGACCGTGTAACTGCTGCAACTAAGTATGTAGACACCGCTAATTTCGCTGCTTCATCAGCAAGCGAGTTACCGACAGCGTGTACTCCTAGACGCTGATGGCCGAGAGTATGAATTACAAAAACAAGCGGCAAATGAGCTTTAAGCTCTGCCACTCGAACCCAGATCATCTTGTGTTTTATTGTGCTACCCTTGGAATCACGAAAATCATTCTGATTCCAAAAGAACACATTTTCATTGTAAGACTGGACACAGTAGAAAGAATCACTTACAATAAGAGTAGTAACACTAGGATCTGCGTACTCCAACGCTAGTAAGAGAGCACGAAGCTCTGCCAATTGTGCGGTACAATCACCCAGTGGCAACGTGTGCACTTCCCTGGAGATGAACTCATCGTTCAACATAGCACCGACCACAATGGCGCATGCGGAAACGTAGGCATGTTTAGAGCCATGCGCAACCTGCGCCGAACCATCAGTGTAAATGATACAATGGAAGTCCTCCAAAGGTCGCATTGCTAGAGGAGCAGGATGAACAAACTCATAATGCAAGTACTCTTGCGACCGCAGGGAGGCGTCAAAAATAAACGTGACATCTGTGGACGTCAAGGACGCAGCCCACTGAATCCACCGAGGGTGCAAAGCTTTAGAATTAGGTACACTGGCCTTCGTGACTGCCTCCAAATGAGGACAGGGTGTAACAACCAACATGCGTTTCCCCTGTGACAGAGCTCGTTCTTTAAGAATAGCCATCTGCACAGCTGTTAAAACCTTTTCCACAGTGGGAAACCGCATTTCAGCCGAAGTGTACAAGTGTGACTTGTAAGCAATAGGTACTGTGTCTCCTTCATTAAAAGTGAGGTACGTGAAACCCACCGTCCCCGGAATTATCCTTATCACCAGGTTGGTGTGGTTATCACGAGTCAGTAAAAATTTAGAAGCGAGCAGATCAGCCTGCAAGGACTGCAAGATGGCTGAATGCTCAGGCAGCCAGCATGATTTAGAAAAAGTAGGTTGTATCAATGCATACAAAGGCTTGATACGCTGGGCATATTCCGGAATGTATGTCTTCCCGAAATTTAAAAAACCCAGCAAAGACTGTAATTTTTTCAGAGTTGTTGGAGCGCGCAACTGGGCGCATTTCTCCAAGAAGTGAGGGGCAAACCTCTACCTTCATTGTTGAGCTCATAGCCCAGGAACAACACCGTGTACTCAGCAATGTGCGATTTTGCAAAGTTAAATTTGTAACCCATATCTGCAAAGGTACAAATAATCGAATTGACACGACACAGATGCTCCCAAATTTCGTCCTCTGTGAGATATATGTCATCCACATACGAGCAAGCATCTGGGTCGATTCTCTCCAAAAGAGAGACAATGCGTGCGGTAAAAATACCAGGACTATTCTTATAGCCCATTGGGAGACGCCGGAATTGTTTTTGGGCCCCAGCGCACGTAAAACTGGTCCATTGGGAGCTTAAGCCATCCAAACTATGGGCATAAAAACCGTTGGAAATGTCAAGCGTTGTTTTAAAACGCTTACGCACAAGACTATCCACCAGTGCAGAGCCGTGAGTATTCTGTACTGCACAGTTACGGCAATGCAAGTTTAAATGCCGGTAATCCAATACCAAACGATATGATCCGTCAGGTTTGGTCACAGTAAAAAGAGGATTATTCATCGGTGGCACACACGTTTCAATAACTCCCTGATATTCCAATTGTTCAAGGATTTCCGCGACGGAAGATTTTGCTTCACGCCGAAGGGGATATTGAGGTTGAGGCTGCGGCTGAGACCGCAACAGAATTTCGTGGCATGGGGACAATTTATCCCAACCACACTGGTTACGGTACAGAGCCGGTGCGAGAGCCCGAGCCCACTCTTCTGCAAAATGTTGCGCATGCTCTTTCGAGACAGTGTTCGCAAAACTGGGGAGGATCACCTCCTCCCCTCGCGGCGCCGCGAGCAGAAAAGGTGGGGGCCAGTCAGCCTCCGAAAGCAAAATGTCATGCGTAGAAGAAAGATTTTCCCAAAATACCCCTTTAACGGTACGTTGTATGTCACCTTCAATTAACAGGACAATTTCATAAAGTCTTTCAGGGGGAGCAAGTCTCGTAACCGCTGTTTCTATTACAACGTAGACATCAGTCGCTGTCACCTTCAGTAGTGGACGCAGCGCCTCTCTCACTATGGTAATCTCCGCCGCGCTGTCTAGCAAGGTCAGAGCCCACATCAGATTCCGAAGCCGCGTTCTCACAATCTGTGGCATATCGATGAGCAGTTAAGGCTGCGACTTTCTTTTTTGCAAACTGCGGTCTCTTTGGCGTAGAATCCTCCTGCTTCCCTGCGCCTTCTGTCTGGCGGGGCTGGCCACGTCCTTGCTGGCCACCACGTCCCCTCCCGCCTCCTCCTCCACCGCTCTTCGGCCCGATGAGTCCTGAAAGGAACGAGGAGAGCGTTGATCAGAAACCTGAAATCGATCAGGTGATTTAATCATCGCGCGGTCGCGCAAATAATAAACTTTCTCAGCCGGCGCAGGAATCTGTGGCGCAGGATAAGAATCCTGAGTCTGCTGTTGTTGCTTCCCCTGTTTCTGTTTCTGAGGCCAATTTTGTTTCTTGGACCTGGGTTGTACATCTGCCGCAGCAGATTGCACTTGCGGTTTATTCTTCTCCTTAACTGCGAAGTACTTCAAACCCTTACTTGTGCGACCGATCGTTTTATAAGCGGCCACCACAATCTTCGCCAACTGGCAGGGCTTTTCGGCATCGGGTAACGCAGCCAAAGCATTAAACACCTGGAAGTTCACCGCATCTCCTTTGATGTTGGAGAGTATGAGATCACTTACAATCTCAAATGAACCACACAGGCGCATACCCAATTCAACCGCTGCCTCTGGACCGTGATCATCCTGAACACGTTTTATGATCGTAGGCAGTACAGCCATAGACGGGGTGCCGAAACACCTCGCATAAACAGCTGCAAAAGTTTTACCCCAACTCTCACAGTCAACGAGCTCGGGAGTAATATCCTTTGGTAAAGTAATCGTCAACATTCTATGTTTACCAGCAGGAGTAGAATTCGGAAACACGGCTTCCAGTTGGTCAAATTTCTCGGCCAGCCAAAAAGGAAAATCATCTTTATTATCGGGGCGCTGACCAAAAACCAAATTGACCGTAACCGGATTGAGCCGTAAACCACCACGTTCCGTTTGAACGGCCGGACCCCCCGGGGGACCTCCCGGGAGATGTCGACCAATGTATTGCACTAATGCACGAATCACAGCAATCGAGACCACATGTAGTCTACGAATATCCGCCAGGGGACAAGCGCCGTGATTCGGGTGCGGGGTAAATCCACCCAAAGCAGGCCAATTCGTACCTGGAATGGAGAGCGGACCTAACCTAGCAGCGGACAAAGAGTGGGGTAGGTCGCCATCAAACCAAACGCGACGCTGCCAATGATCAATAGGTATTTCCAGTGCCCTGTACGGCGTGTACTCAGCCGGTACAGCGGATGGAGTGTAGTGGAGGAACAATTGAGAATTTGCGTCCACCTCCGGAAATGTGACCCACGAGTAAAACAGCTCGAAAGGGTACGCCGGATCTGCACACACCACCAAAATCACAGCCATGCCTTCCAAAGGGACTTGGTAAGTTTGTAAATGGTTGCGCACCGCAATGCGACTATGCTGCGCAATGGCCACAGCCATGATATCACCGGAACTACTGAACAACAAAGAAAACTTTGTAGCACAATTGGGTAGTAATTCAAGGAAACCGTTTTAGATAGAATCAAGCTTGAAAAAGACCTATTACAAAAAAAGGTAGGTTTCACCGACACTACCGTTTTCCGGAAACGATAGTGAAGCATGTAGCAGGGTTTCTGTTCTCCCACAGAACTGTGCACAGAGGATTGGAACCTCAGCGAATTAGGGTGACCCAAAACTCACCTTAGTACCCAACAAACCCCTTACCGAGCTAGCTACAGTGTCTCATTGGTCATAACAAACTCCCAATGTTTAGACAAACCAGAACATGAGCTTACAATACCTCAGGTTACGTGGAACACATGAGCACTCTTTCGTTATACAATCATTACAAACCAGAACATGGAGTAAAGAAGAACACGTGAGCATTTGAAATGTTTATTTACTAATGCCTTCTTCTCAGGCGCAGTATCTTAGATAATACAAGTAAACATATTATCAGAAGCAAAGTTACCAGCATAGTTACTAGTCCATAGAAAGCAAACGGTGACAGCATGCTAACATGCTGTAATGAATAAGAGTTAACAACACTTATTTATCACCCTCCCTAACACACATATTATATTAATAGCTAAGAAGGTCTCTTTGGGTTGAATTAGGGCGGGCCCATACCTCAGTGTCCTAGCATGAAGGGATCACATCAGCATACACCAGCTCTCTCTGCATGCGAACAGCATCAAATGTGTTTTTGTGCCTCAAGCAAAGCAATATAAAAACCCGCCTCAAGCCCAGAGTTGGCAGAAGCTGCACTTATGTTATGTCTATGAAGGCGCGAAGATCAGACCTCATAACAATTCTGTATCGTGTTGTTCCTGAAGCTTCAGCACTCTCTGTACAGACATAGTTTATTAAGCAAAGCTGATATCAGAGTAATAACATATTATTCTCATGTAAACCACAACAAACTACTAGGTTGAAAGCTAAATCAACAATTAAGTGTCGTGTGCAGAAGTAGCAAAAGGAAAAATGGCGTTTAAACATTTAATGAGCCTATGCTAACTTAACACATTATAAAGATATACAGTAGCTATATGACACCACGGACGCCGCCCCTCCCTTTTGACACACTGAGAGAGACGCTGTCTTTTCTCCTGCCGAGAAATCCAGCTCCGGTGTTTCCAGATACCCTTGCGGGTTGCTGGGATATCGAGTCCTGAGAGAGAGATACCAGACCTCCTGCTTTCTATTACCCAGGTACAGAGCTGACTAAACCCTTAAAGAGAATTCTTGGCAAAACCAACTTAACTTACACTGCAGCTTACTTACTCCTTCCCACGTATTAGGCTTAGGTCAGGTACACCGGGGTAGGCGTATCTAGAAGCACCATCGTTAGTCAATGTATATATGTATGTATATATTTTTTCCATTTTAAAGTATCATATGGCTAAGAAACCATACCAATGCTTTTACAGTATTATTTCATAATACTCCTTTTACTGTACGCACTTTACTTTACTATGAGTATTGCAATTGTGGCAATTCATTTCTCTTGCATGAGAAAGAAGACTGCTCAATAAATAACACCTTTTATTGAAAACGCCCGTCTCTCTATTCTCTGCACTCTGGTGAAACTAAGTTTGCACAATTGACTGAGTGAAATAGCTGTCTATTGTTTTCACACGACTCTAGAGATACACTCTTATTCTGAGGGAGCAAAGTTGTCATGTTTTATGGTTGTCAGAAGCTAATCCCTTCTTGTCTATCCAGGGAAGTTAAACTCCTCCTTGTTTATTCGAGAAAGTTTATAGTGACCTCTGAGCTAGCTGGCAAAACTAATAAAGTCTAATATAGTCAGTAGAGACCTAGATGACCTCAGTCCTACGTCTAAACTGCTGTTTATATTATTCCAATGCGCAGAGCCTATTGGGAATATAGGAACTACACTACAGATGGGCCCTCCATCGACTCTGTGGATCAGTGGCAGAACCGTAATTTGGTGTGGCAATAGCTCGGAAGATACTGAGGCGAGTACCTGTGGGGCGGGCGGGGGCAGGGGGGGGGTACCTGTTGTTTGTCCTGGGTGATTGTAGTTTTCTTCCGTGCTATAGCTGGGACTGTAGTCCTAAAGTAGTCCCTTAGTGAGGCCTGGATTTTTGTTGGTTTAGATTGTTCTTTAGAGCCAGGTGTTTGTTCCTCAGCGGTTAGATAGGCATGTACAGGCCCTGGATCAGAAGCTGTCCTTGGGTTTGCTGATGTTTGGTGAGGCGAGGATGCCATTGAGGGCTCTACCAAAAGATCACAGAGGTCCATTTTCTTTGCACCTTTTTTGGAGAGTTTTGATGGAGCTTTCCTTACTCGTCCTGCCCTCATCCCGGGAATCTTTTTTTTGTTTTTTATTTGTTTCTTTATTTATTTATTTATTGTTTAAGGGGCTGCAGGGCTTTCCCGATCGATCCTAGAGATTCCTGTTGGTTGGTTTGGGTAATGGTCCAGGTTGGTTGATTGAAGAAAGATATCAGGTGAATGGGGTTAATTAAGCGATTACTTAATCGATCAGTTGGATTAATATGGGCCCTTGATTTATTTGCTGTAGTTTTATTGTGTTGTAATAAGATGTTATTGGTTATTTGCTTGTTTTTACTGATTGTATTTCTCTCCGGTGGAGTTATTGGTTGCTGAGTTGTTGGTTTGATGGGATTTTTTTGTTGTTATGTATTAAGAGCCTGCCTGTTTGCCAATGATAGATGACCCTTAGATGATCCTTAGATGGTTCTTGGGTGTCCGGATTTCTAGGGTCCCGAACGGGTGGGATGACTAATATTTCCTGGTTTTTCCTAGTTTTTCCTTGACCTTTCCTCCTACTTATCCTTTTATTGTTTTTGTCCTTCCAGCCCCTCCTGTGTATTGGTGCGGTGTTAAAACTGGTATTGATGGAGCTGATGGCCGTTATTATTATTTTTGAGGTGTTGTTGTTTTTTTCCCAGTCTTTTTTTAAGTGATTTATGAAAGGTGGTAGATGGTGGTGGAAGAGCTGGAGTGGGTCTGGGGAGCTAGCCGGACGCTCTGGCAGAGTTGCCGGCAATGCTTATTCTAGGCGGACCACCTCTGCGGGAACTCTTGTTTTGCTTTGCCATCACACACACAACAGCAGTGGCCACTGCTGAGGACTATATAGCAATCACAAATAGTCCACTCAAAGAGTTTTTGCACTCCCTGAAAATTCACATTTTCCCAACAGGTTGGTGCACGACCATCCTCTCCATTGTCACAGACTTAGATGAAAGCCTGCAAACATTCTCTTCACTTTTGTCACCTATCATTATGATTTCTGAACCTGGCGGCCAGCTTGACACACACTGGCTTCTGTTAGTGCCACTAAGTGTTGCCTTCCTTCTCACTCATCGCTGGAGCGAAGTGGACAATTAAGTTTATTGATTGTGAGCGCAGAGTATGTGAGATCTAAAAAAAGGGCCCTGGTTTGTAAAGCAGGGCAGTTCTAAACTTGTAAAGGGTGAGCTATATAGGTGTGTTTTATGGTATGGGAGACTACATGCATTTGTGCTTGCTGCAAACAATATGTGTGGCATTAGCACAGAAGTTGACAGTTAAAATGGTCCCCCAGACCATAAAACAGGTCAGCAAGCAGCAAAAGAAAATAAAGCCCACACACTGACCTGACTGGCCACGCCTTTGGGCACTGCTATATATACTGCTGCCCTACAGGCAGGGCTACTGGAATTATGTGGCAAGAGAGGACCACATTATGCTGCAGTTTCAATGGTGTAAAGGCTAAGCTTTATAGGTGTTTTGCAATGTATGGGAGGCTGCATGCATTTGTGCTTGCTGCCGACAATAATTGTGGTAATCACACATAAATTAATAGTAAAAACAGTCCACCAGACCATAAAACAGACCAGCAAGGAGAAAAATAAAAAGCCCAAGCACTGACGTTACTGGCCACCCCTTTGAGCACTGTAGACTGCCTTATAGACAGGGCTACTAGAAATATAAGGCAGGGGAGGAGGAGGGGTTGCCTAAATTGTGTGGAAAGAAAATGTAAATAATGATTTGCGATGCAGCATATTTTGGGATAGTATTGCTTCATTATTTAGAATTGTTTTACACATGATAACACTGGACAAATATTTTACCTCATCAGAACCAGTTTTTAACCAAAATACAGCAATAAACAGAAAGATGTCTAGTCAACCTTTGTGAAGGGCCTTCACCTTTGCAGGAATACGTGTTCCCACATTAGAATCAGCAGCATCAGGGGTCCCTTAAAACCCTGATGGTCCAGTGCAGAGTTAATCAGTTCTCCCAAGCCTCTTTCCTCACACCACCTCCATCTTACCTATAAGGATTACACATTAGTAGTACTTATGTCCACTGATCAATCTGAGAAACAGAGTGATCCTCTCTGTGACAGCATGGTACATAGATCTGAAAAGATATAGAGGTGTGTAAAATTCTGTATTTCTTTTCAAGAAATTTCACGAAAATGCCTCCACTTCCAAAAAATGTGGTTTTAGTTCAAAATGTGGCTTGCTGGTGGTGTGTGTGTGGGGGGGGGGGAGGGGGTTAGCCTAAGGGGAAGGGGGGGAGAGAATTAATAGGTATCAGCGTTATGGGTTTTGCGGCTATTGTTTTCTCATGCTCTTCCGTTTATTGTTTGTTTCATCACAGTTGTTGTATAAAAGCCATCTCTGTGCACAAACCAGGAGCTGGGAAGATCCACCCCCAACTATGCTCATGCACAAAGACTCAACGTGCGGACAGTCATGGACCTACTTTGGGGCGGCTGCCCCGACAACATGTGTTTCGCCAGTATGGGGCGGGTACCCTTCCTCCTCAATTCATATGTGGTCTTGTACTCCTTAATCATATGATAACACGCCTTTAAATGCATGCCTGACGTGTCCAATTACTAGGCTATTAATGTTGAAACGTCTAATGTACTCTGATACCTTTTCAAAATGCTAATAAACTGATTTGACAAAAAAAAAGAAAAAAAACGAAATGTGGCTTGCTGGTATGTGACTTTTTCAGGTGGGGACATAACTCGACTAAAAAAGTCATGAGATTCCGGCAGAAGACTGGTTTGAGTAGAAAATGTTTCTCAACAAGACTTTTTAAGCACAACCTACTCCCACTACCCTTCTTCTTTAGCCTCATTGCTGCAGGTGAAACCTGCCTCCTAGTCCTAACCTGCCTCCTAGTCCTTACTTTCCCTAATCTCAGGGTTGCTACCCTCAGAGATCAGGACCTGGGCCATGGCCCACAAGGCAACCACAGACAGCACAGTACCTAGGATGGACTCTCACCTACCTATCTCTGTTCCTCAGGGTGCATGCCAACAGCCACTGCTTCTTGCCTTTCCCCAAGTTTAATTCTACCCCATCAACGAAAATTGGAACGCAAACCATCACCTGCTTACTCCTCATGGACAACCTCCATACTACCAGGGGGGTGCTATGGAGCAGACCACCCAGTTCCTACCTCTTTGGGGCACACCTTACTTTCTCTAAGGAACTACATCACATCACTCTTTTCTGAGAGGCCAGGATCTGAAACCAGCCTTAGAGTGCCTCAAAGAACCTTAGTTTACACTGGGATGCTAAATTACACTATGGTAGCAGGTCACCATGGATTTAGATCGTGGCATGAAGGCCATACATTATGGCATTTATTCACTAAAGTATGCATTGCTGTGTGCCTAATACAAAGCAATAAATCATACAGGTCTTTAAAAGGTAAAAAGTATATTCACACAAAATTTTGTGTTGCCGTTCGGAAAGCAAGCGCCTTGCAAACCATTAGTAAAAGAGGGTCCATGCATCCACTCTCAGGCATTTTTATTTTTACAAATTATTGTCATCAGGTGCAGCAATCCAACTGATCTTAAACATTGGGAGGCTAAAATACCCTGAAAGCAATCCTTTATTAAAATAAAGGGGCAGAACAGGAAACACAGTGCTCCTCTTTACAGAGAGGCCAGGTTCTACACAAGGTTTGAGGCAAATAAAAAATGTGTTCAATCCACCGGTTCTCCAGAAAACCGGTAATGTCCAGATATAGGGGATAATTCCGATGGCGTAAGGACAGCCCCCACCAGCCGTGCGGTGGCAATCCGTCCGCCATCGAATGTGGATTTACCACCTGCTAGATTAGGATGGCGGGTAGATCCAGACTGCGACCGTGGTGGATGCAAAGACCGGCAGAGCAGTCTGCATGCGTAAAATGCTGGTGGTGCCTAACCGTCCACCAAATTACGATGCAGGCTACATCCAGCCTTTCCATGATGGCAAAACCATCATGGAGAGGCTGATGGGATTTGGTTTTCGGGGGCCTGTTGCAGGCTCCTAATGTGTTGGGGGGAGGTGTTTGTGCACTGTGAGGTAACCATGGTACCCCCTACATTTAAGTGCACTAAGTGGTAGACACTGTGTGGAGCCTGCCACATAGTGCAGTGAAATGCACAACATGCATTTTCAACATCGTGGCGGGTGCTGGTGTCAGCAGCACCCACTGCGATGTTAAAATGCAAGATGCAACCGCCATGGCGCCCGCATCCCAAATTGGTGTGCGGAACCGCCGCATGCATTGGGGACGGTCCTGATCACCAGCACGATGGCAGATGGACTCCAGTCTGTCCGCCTTGGTAATCAGACCCATAGTATTCCCTGACTAATATGTTGGATAATAATGATTGAAATATTTTTTATAACTAGGCAATTAAAGTTCACTTGAATAGCATGTAAAGACTGAGAGGGGAACCGAGAAGATGGGCATTTCCTTTCTGTCTGTGGAGGCTTTACACCTGCCAGTCCAGGCTATTTTACCTAATAGTTAGTTGCACTCTGGAACTTGTAGTTTTATAGTTAACATATAACTAGGCCCAAATGTTCTAAATGTCCTATTGATTGAAAGGTCAAGTCAAGCTGAAGGAGTCAAACATGAAATTGAACCGTGTGACATAATTGTGTTCGGACTTCAGTAGGGCTGGTGAGTGATGTGCACCATTTCACCACGGCTGCTAGTGACACATGTCAATGGCCTAGCTTTCGGCGGCGGCATTTTGTAGCTGGGACTTGCAGTTGTGCATATTCATATGGGCTTCACGTCTCCTCCACAGAGCAGTGCTACAGCAAAGCCTTTTTTCTGTAGAGAATGCATTTATATGGAATACAATCGTCTGCTGCTGCCAAAAGGAAAGAATTTAATCTGAGTAAAAAAACTGCCATTATCCCTTCTAACGGATCCCCATTGTCTGGCTCTTGCTTTCTATATGGAGGTGTTCCTAGCTTTACTTAGTGCCTTGAAGTGCTTGGGGTGAGTTGATGATGCTTTATCAATTAAAACAAAAACGTAAATAAAAAATTAACCATGGCGTATTCTTGAACCATCCCAGAGGTCATATAGCGCTTTATAAGGTATTGGATTTGAAGTCATTGGTCCACAGCAAGCATGCCTGAAACAAGGCGTTCTGTAGAGAAACATTAAAATATGGCAGATCCAGATTCTGGCGCCATCTAGTGGCATAATATATGCTAACTGCCTTCTCATTGACAAATTGTGCAGCAGCGAAAAGAATAGGCAGTGGGGAATAATGCACCTCTGCCACTGATGTTCCAGTGAAATTCATAAAGGATTGTCATTAAAAAGCCATTAATGTGCGTGAAGACGTCTTCTAGAAAAAAAGAAAAAAAATTCAATTAATTAAAAGCTTGGCGTTAGGTTATGCATTGATCTGTCGATTAACATTATGTGGGCTTTTTCATAGATGGATAAAATAATAAGTATGCTTTACATTTTAAATGGAAGAGATTGGAGGCAGAGAAAGATCAAAGTTGAGCATGAGTCTTCACTATGAATTGAGCAGAGTGATTTTGAGGAAGATCAAGATTCTCACTTGTATTTCAACTGAGAACTCCGGCTGCAGTACTTATTCTATTTATCCTGATGGGCTCGTTATCTCTGGTTACTTACACCTGCAACATTAAAGGAGCAACATGTGCTAAGTAAAAAGTGCAAAAAGCAGTCTCTGTGCAAAATTTGTACAAACGTGTGGAAATTGTACTTTAAAACAGAAACACACAATTAGCTCAGGTGCTAATAACATATTTAGAGAATGTTTAAATAGCCATAAAACACAGTGCAGAGTTTTGCCTGATATCAAGCAAACTATAAAAGGTCTGAAAGCACATCCAAGGCAAGTCAGCTGCTGCCTGGCAGAACATTTGTGAAATGCTCTCCAGTTCACTATTCAAACCTCATGCTATTGGTTGTGTGACTACTTTAGCAGAGGAATACCAAAGACAGCAGTGAGGGAAGGGTGGGCATGAATTTGTCGAGATAAGTGTGTAAATGTGTGTGTGTCTGTCTGTCTGCGGGGTGAAAAGCAAGGGCAGCCTACTTACAGGTTCCATGAAGCTTCGGTTGCCTAGGAAAAAGCCAGGAGATCGGAATGCAGAGGCAGCCACGAGGAAGAAGCACGAAAACGACACCAGCTGGAAAAACACAGCAGCAGCGAGGAAGTCCAGGAAAGACAGCAGGAGGGCAAAGCAGCAGGAACAAACAAATATTGAAGCACTCAAGAGCCTTACACAGGTATTTATGGCCCCAGCATTTCCTGGTGTTTAATTTGCAGTCTCTATGATTGGTGGGCAATCACCGATGACCTTCAATGCTTTCACGATGTCCTCCAATCAGAGAGTGCCTGGAGATGCCACTAATTGGAATCCAAAACGAAGAGCATAGTACCATCATGGCAACACTCCCCACCCCCCAAGCACATGGCATGCATGCAAATAAGTACACACCACACAGATTTTGTATTGGGAAAAACTGCTGCAGGTTTATTACATACAACGTTATGTAATATGGTGGGTTATCTTACGGCCGATCCAAGGGCAGGCAGCATTCTCGCCACCTGCCCGCCTGATGAGCCAAGCAGCACTGGGGCGAACCCCATCTGTGCTGCCCCTTCTGGTGATCATCCATCCGGATCACGTGACACCTGGTCCCTTATTACTCACGCCCCTTTCAGGGCAGAGCGTAGCAAGGCAAGCCCCCAGTTGTTCAGGCCCACAACCGCCTGAAGGACTAACGGGGCGCCAACACGGTTTCCAGGAACCTCCCATGAGGCTCCTGTGCTCTGGCTCTGGCACCCCTATGTGCCGTGCAGATGTACCCTTCTGTACCCATTTGCTTTCAGATCGCCCTGTAACTCCGCCACAGCTCTGGCGGCGGCCACCGTCGTCGACAGAGCCCCCCACCAAAACAGCTCCTTTCTCACCTGCAACTTCTCATTTACAGGGCCCCTGCCAATCGACGGGAAGGAGACCCCATCTATATCCCAATAGCCCTTGGCGTTAGACCGCTAGTGTCTAATGAAACCAAAAGCCCTTCTGGCCTGTAAACTTGTGCCAAGAACTAATCCTCGTATGGGAAAGTTACCCTGCTTCACATGACCCTGCACCGTGCCAGCTCTGGGCGGAGCAGATTTAGACACCATGGCTCACAACGCCCCCTGAATTTGCTGATCTCACCTAGCTGCCGTCCAACTAGCACCGTGTGTCCTGCACACCTGTGCCCCACATCCAAGGACAGCAGCCCACTTGTAAGCTGACTGCTCCCACACCTGCCTGTCTGCTTAAGCTAAAGGGCGAGAAGGATTATACTTTAGCCTTTCCCAGTCCTTATGCTTTCTAACCCGGAAGCACCTGAGTGTCCATAACTAGAAGTATGTGACAATGAGCAAGGGAAGCCTTCCTGCCCTTGCCCGGCATCCCTTGATCCTTATGGGGAACGCCAGCTCAGCTCCCTCTGTGGTGACAACCACCAAGCATACCTGCTCAGAGGATGTCTGATTTTGTACCGTGCCCACTGCTGGTCCTATGGAGCCCAACATTCAGGATTTGACCAAGTCCTACATACCCCCACCCTAGCGTGTCTACGAATAGGCGGGGGCGGGGGCTTCGCACTGCCCACACTGAGCAGCCCCAGGGGTGGAAAATAACCTGCCAGCTAACTTAAATTAGTTGAACACTGGCCGTGCAAATGCTCTATTACAGAATCTTTTGTGCTTGACACCTTGTTCCCCCATATCCTGGGACGGCAGCACCAGATGACCTAAAACAATCAGCTTGGTGTGCTACCACAAACCGAATTATTCATGAGAACCTAAGCAGCACACAATTATCACCTGGGCGTACCCTTCGATGAGACTGGTTCCACACAGTTGTCAGGCCGAAAAGACATATATTCAACTTATTTACTGGTTTTGCCGCTTGGTACCTTGCTGGTTGCCGCTCTGTGTTTTTGTGTAGCGTGCATGCCCCTGGGGGCATGCCGGCACTGATAACCCGTGTGTTACACATTCGCTGATGTAACGCTAACTGCCCTTATTTGGATTGCAGGAATGCTGAGTGATTCCTGGGGATTGTGGACTTCATACTCCAACCCCGTTTGACCCCAAAATTTGGGACAGGCCAAGGAGTAAATATGCCCTTTAAGGTACCTCTACCCCAGCATTAAATATCAATGAATTTGGGAAATCGGTGGTAGAAGATGCCCCTTCCAGTCTCGGGTTCTGGCCCCTAAAGGATGACCAAGCCCTTTCCTGAATATCGGGACGCCACAAGATCTATAATATCCTGTCGCCATTGGCTCTAACTAGTGTTACAAAACCTCCTTGCGCCAGCACCCTTGTTGGGTGACAACTACCACCGCCCGCCTGCTGCCCTGGCTAAAGTGCGGGTGAATGTGTCTTAACTGAAGCTACCTGATACCTGCCCTTGGCTGAAAAGGAATTCCCACCCAGCGTACCTGGCACCTGATTCTATATGGTGCCCGCAGGTGTTCCCCACGAGGCCCTTGTAGCCAATTGCACAATGCAGCCCAGTATTTCGCAGTGCCTCTCTTTGTGTATAAATTTCCTGAGTAATTCTCACATTATACATTCCCACCATTGGGCAGGTAACCGGTGTCAAAGGCAGATTGTTAACTTGTGGCTTCTGACATTACCTCTGAGTATACACTACCAAAACCGTAATGTCCTTACAACACGCCAGTACCGTCGGCTATAACAATGCTTGTTAGTTGCATAAGCTAACTGAAGCCAAAATTCCGGCTTCGCTGCTTACCATATTGAAAATGCATCCGCTCAGCACTGGTGGTACCATATCCTTAACGTGTCGAACATAGAATTAAGTGTTTCCCTACCATGAGTAGCAAGCTCAACCGCAATTGGGATCATTACGTAATCAACTTCCGCAACAGCCAGACAGGTCACCTGCACATGAGACAGGTGCCGAAAGCAGAAAGCGGGAGCCCTTTGGAAATTGATTAGCGGGACACAATCCCCACATTCGAGACCAAATTGACCTTGTTGTACTGCGAAAGAGGCACATGCGGAGACAAAATAACTAATCTTTGCAAAGCAGAGCCTGCCCGTAACTTCTGTCTACATTGGGACAAGATGAACCATGATATTATCACTGATCCAGTCTGTGATGTCATGATCACTACCTCTGGCCTATTTCTCATAAATCGCCCCATATGACTGGCACCGCACTCTCACTCTGTGTTTCGTTTGATCCTGGCCCATGATGGTGTGAGTAGAGCCCCGTGAAGTATGCTTGTCTTCATGGCCGATGCGCAAGTCACTCACCCGAAGCACTGCTGTAAGAACCCAACCATAAACAACAGCCCCTGCATGAAATTTGAGTGCCCCAATGAAATGTAGGCTCGTGTAAGACAGACACTGCGCTTGAGCATGCCCCATAACCACAGGGTTCTTCCCAGACCCATTGCTGGCCCGGAACACTTTCTTACTACTCCTACAAGACTGCCACTGTTCCACTGATGCCACACAACGTGCTCTATCTCAGGAACCACCGAATGGAGTACCTGGAAATTTGCTGCTGCACTGTGCCCAATTATAGCCATCAACTGGCCTGGTGAACCAACTGACCTGCCCCGGGCCACTCGGTGCAGGGCCAACACCGGGACCTAAAACTGGCTTTGCAGTCCCCAAGTTGCCCTTTTGCTCACCAGTGCCCCCCTCCTGTCTAAAAACAAATGTAGATACTGCACTGACCGTCTCGCAGTGCTAGCGGCATCCCAAACCACCGCTGCCTGGCTACAAGCCCAAACATGCCACCACAAAGATGGTAGACTCCCTGGACCCCTGACATAACATTAACATAACATAACATGTGTATTTGTAAAGCGCACGTTTACCCTTGGGTATTTTGGCGCTGAATAGCAGATGTTTATTGTTACCCAACTCAATGGTACTCATTTTATCGACCTCAGGTGGATGAAAGGCTGAGTGAACCTGCCTGGATTTGAGCCTGTGACCATAGGGGCATACACATGCCCCTGCAGTGGATGCATTAGTACACTGAGCCACCAGACCCGGCAACAAAAGTTACTCTATATAATGGGTCTTCAATCTGTGGGGCGCGACCCCCAGGGGGGGGTGTGGACTCATTCAAAGGGGTCTCGCACTCCTGCCTGGAACTGCCTGGATCCGGAATCCAAAACGTTAGCGTTTTGGATTCCCAATAATGTGTGTCAATGTGCTCTCTGATTGGAGGACACCGTAAAAGAATATAACGTCATCCACGACTGTCCCCCAATCAGAGAAACTTCAGGATACACACCAGAAAATGCCGGGAGCTGGGGCCATGAATATGCACCTGTGGAATTAACATAGAGTGCATCAATATTTTTGTTTCGCTGCCTTGCACCCTGTTGCCTTTTCTGGACGTCTTCGTTGTTGCTGCTACTGCTGCGTAGTTCCAGCTGGTGCACTTACCGTGCCTCTTCCTCGTGGCTGCTCCTGGTATCTGATCGCATTGCTGTTTCCTGGTTCCCAAGGCAACCGAAGCTTCGACGAACTGGTGAGTCAGCTGCCTCTCCCCCCCCTCGGCCCCTCCTTCCTCCGCATCCACCATGTTTTCCCCCTCAGACATACACACACACACCCCTCGCCTTTTTTTTATTTCAAACTATGCTATTTCCGAAAACCTGTCTATATTACAAAAATACCGTTTATTTATGTTCACTTTCACACTGACTGCATTTAGCCTTTTTACTCTCTTATTCTGCGTGGTCCCATGATTTCTTTCAAATCAATTTTTAACAGCATCATTCCGCCGTTACTAGGTGACATCAAACTACAGCAAAGTACTGCAATTATGTATGGACTATCAATGCATACGTGGGTATATTCTCCAAAATCATGCATTAGGAGATCGCAGTGACCCGGGTCTGGTGCCTCAATGAACTTTTGTACATGCTCCAGGAGTTTCTCTTTATTATTATCATCATAGATTCTGGCTGCATTATGAACAGTCTCTTTACCAGTTATATTCTTTATTAGAGCACACCGCATCTTGCATCAGTGGGTCGTTGTAGGCTAAGGTGCGGAAGCAACGCTCTTCTTTTCAACGTGGATAGACCAGAGCAGGCAATATCATTTGCTTCATGCAAACATAAACCCACACTCAAATTGGCCCATTAAGGGAGATAAAAAAATATTGTTGTCCTCTGGTAGTCAAATTATATAACCATGTTCAGTAATAGTCCCCACATCTTACCTGGCCATTATTAGTCGGTAAATACCCAGAAAAACAGTTTAAAGATTACTGCTTGCTTTATTCATGGATTTATTCATTTATCAAATGAGTAAGGCGCCAAAGCTGATGAACACCAATTCTGAATATGAATTCAAGAGTGCAATAAAACATGCCAACAGTGTACGTTAGAGTTGTTGTGCATGAAACGCAACAAGGTATAGTCTGCAACAAGCATATTTATGAAGCAGGAGCCAATAGCTGCAAATATTTGCAAAACCTTTGGAGGAAAAAAAGAAAGTGAAAAAAACAGAACACCTGCCCACAAAGGAGGGAGCTCATGGTCAGGGTCCAAAGCCTAACCAACTTTACTATCGCAGCTTCATGCATGCTTATTTGAATTATAACCATTTAAGGATTACAGTTTGTGGAGTTTTTTTTTGTTGGTGGAGTTTTATATAGCGCAAACTAGACCCGAAGGTATCAGAGCGCTTTACATGAGCACCAGTTTTGTTACCGACTGACACATACATTTTTGTTAGGCATCAGGAGAATAAGTCATTTGCCCAGAATCACAGAATGTTGAGCGTCCCTGCCGAGACTCGAACCAGGTTCCCCAGCTCTGAGGTCGACCGCCCAAGCCATTAGGCCATATTCTCTCCCCAGTTTGGTGTGATAGCACTTGGCACAACACCTAGGAATGTTGTCTAAATGTTCAAGACACCAGGAAAATCTCAATAAAAGCATTCCTACTCTTGCGCATGACCCGTAGATCATAAAAGATACCATATCTAGAATATGATGGATTGTCACATTGCTCTGTATGTTAAGTTGCCTCAAGGTTAAGACCTGTATCTCAGTACTGTAAAAAAGGCAAGCAACATAGTAATGATGTAATGAAAATAGTAAAAAAAATAAAAATATATGGACAGCCTTCACACATGCCAAGAATTGGGTACAAACTGCAGAAAATTAGTATTTTCTGTTACTTTGCAGTGTATGGGCTCACATATAGTAACTAACTGATGGAGGAAATTATGAGGTTGGTAATTCTGTCATTTAGGATACATTGAAGCAGTTCATTTTGGGGCATACATATTTACATAATCAAGTTTGTAATCTTCTGGTCACAACTGTACTTGTCTGTTGAACAGAAGTTGTGGGGATTTGAAAATGCCAACCCTCAGGGTTGTATAAACTCTCAATCGTTTGTGTAAAAAAAAAAAAAAAATGGTGGGGAAGGCAAAACAAGACTATTATACTAAACGCATAAATCTCGCCAAGAATTCGGCAAAGGAACTATTTACAACCGTGTCCGCTTTAACTGACCCGGTACCCGCGCCTATTCCCGCGAGCTCTGAATTATGCGAAGTTCTTGCCAATTTCTTTCTAGGAAAGGTGGAGACCATTTTTAAAGCCTTCTCTAGTCAGGAGAGGGAGATCAGCCAGGCGATTACACCAGGAAATGTAATGGAGTCTACCGTAGGGCAAAAATTGGACAGTTTTTCACCAGTAAATGGGGAAGAAATCACGCGATTACTGCTAGCGGCAAAATCAGGCACTCCGTCAGACCCTAGCCCAGTGGCTGTGATTAAAATGGCCCCAGGTCCGATAGTCACATCACTGGTGACCATTTTTAATAACATGCTCACTACAGGAGCTTTCCCATCGTGTTGGAAACATGCCTCTATTTTGCCCCTTCTTAAAAAACCAAACTTGGATATTAAGGACCCAAATAAGTACCGTCCAATAGCAAGGCTCCCCCTACCAGCTAAATTAATTGAAAAGGCCCAAAACACACAACTAAGCTCCTCAAACTCTTCATCCCTCCCAACATGGCTTTAGACCCTACCACAGTACGGAATCCGCCCTCATTAAAACAACTGAGGAAATTAGAGCGGTGACGGAGGGCTGCCTTGGTGTTGTTGAACCTCTCCGCGGCCTTCAACGCAGTCCACCATGGGATCTTACTCGATCGTCTGAAGAACTGGGGAGTACAAGGGAAGGCGTTGGACATACTTAAAGCCTTCCTGTCTGGTAGAGTCCAAAGCGTGGCGCTGGGAGACTATGAATCAAAACCCTTCATTCTGCCCTGTGGAGTTACTCATGGCTCGTCACTGAGCCCCACGTTATTTAATATTTATGGCAGCACATTGGCACCTGTAATCTGGGCCTTCGGCTTTGATCTTACATCATATGTCGACGAAACCCAGATTGTGGTGTTGGTACTACCAGGGAGGGAAGAAGGAGTAGCAAGGAACTTTAAGGACTGTATGCTGGCGGTCGGAAACTGGATGGCACTTAACTGCCTGAAATTGAATTCAGCTAACACTGAAGTCATAGTGTTTGGGTCAAACACTAACTTTTGGAGCCCAAATTGGTGACCAGAGCAGATGGGCAATGCGCCGACACCAGTGGCCAAGGTGAAAAACCTGGGGGTATTGATCGATGATCAACTCACCTTTCGCCCCCAGGTTAATGCGCTGTCTTCTTCTATTGCCTACCTGCTCAAATCCATCTGTAAGATCTTACCATATATTCCAGGCACTGATAGAAAAACAGTGGTCACGACGTTGGTCATGGCAAGGCTGGACTATTGCAATAGTCTATTTCTTGGTGCCCAACAAGGGGGTACCTAACAAACTGCAGGTATTGCAAAATGCGGCCGCCAGGCTCATATTGGGGATCCCAAAATGTAGGCCTGTATCCCAGGAGCTAGCTAAACTACATTGGCTCCCAATGTGAAAGAGGATTCAATTCAAAGCACTATGCCTAGTATTTAAGCCCTTACAGGGCAAGGGGCCTTCATTCTTCCGGCAACACTTTCATTGGTATTATCCGACTAGAAATCTTAGATCAGCTGATCTGGGGTTGATTGTTGTGCCTCGTATTAGGAGAGTGCGCTGGGGAGGCAGAAGCTTTGTTCTGGGCGCTACCAAAGCCTGGAACGCTCTGCCCCATGCCCTCAGAAAAATGACGGACTTAATGGCCTTTAGAAGAGCATTAAAGCCATGGCTGTTTACCAACTGATCCCCGACCCGCCTCTACCTTAGGAGTGATACTTTGCGCCAGGACACCTACGGGTAACAGAGCGCTGTACAAATGTAAAAAAATAAATAAAATAAATAGGTTCTTCACAGAACTTTCGGAGGCTGGTAATGACTCTAAACTGCTGTACCAGGTTCTCTGTACATTTACCAAGCCCGTCGCTTGCGACAGCCCAGAAACGTTGACTCAAAAACTGTGTGAGGATACTGCTGGGTTTTTTGCCGATAAAATTGATGCTATTTATCGAAACATTTCCCAATCAAGCCCACCTATTGATGATAAGGACCCCTCTTCTAGCCTTCAGCCCGGAACAGTCGGTGCTGCCCCCGCTGCGCTGTCCTTTATCCCCGAGATTAGCTTGGACCAAGTCAACTCTCTGATTGGGACCATCAAATCAGGCAGCCCAGTGGACCCTGTACCTGCCCGTGTCATGCACCTCATCGGGAGTGTCCTCAGTCCCTCCATTCAGACGGTGATCAATCGCTCCCTTTCCGAGGGACTGGTCCCCCGGGAGTGGAAAGAGGCCATGGTCAAGCCTATCAGGAAAAACACCTCCATCCCCTGGTCAGACATGACCAATCTGAGGCCAATCTCCCTTTTGCCGTTCGTCGGCAAACTGATGGAGAAGCATGTTAACCACCACCTTTCCAGCTTCATTGAGCAGACCGGCAGTTTGGACCACTCTCAGTCGGGGTTCAGGCCTAGGTATAGCACCGAGACGGCTCTTCTTTCCGTCACGGATGCTATACGCTTGTCCCTGGACAGAGGTTTGTCAGTGGTGTTGGTGCTGCTGGACTTGTCCGCAGCATTCGACACCATATCCCACGCCATCCTCCTTACCAGACTAAAGGAGATTGGCATTGACAGATCTGCCCTGGCGTGGTTCACCAGCTTTCTCTCCGAGCGCACCCAGAAGGTGAATATGGGTTCTTTTAGCTCCACCTCGGCCAGCATCATCAGAGGAGTCCCGCAGGGCTCCTGTCTCAGCCCTACGTTGTTCAACGTATATGTCTCCTCTCTGGCCAACATTATGAGGTCTTTCGGGTTCATGCCCATCTCTTACGCTGACGACACGCAGCTGCTGTTCACTTTTAAAACCTTTACCCCGGAGATAAGACAAGCTTTCTCCAACGGCATGACTGCGATCGCCAGCTGGATGGCCAAGAACTTTCTTCAGTGTAATGTGGGAAAGTCAGAGGTCATGCTATTCGGAGAGGCAAAAATCCTGTGGACCCCTGACTGGTGGCCCTCCAGTCTGGGTCAGGCCCCTTCCCCGAAACAGGTGGTGAAAAACCTGGGGGTCCGTCTAGACCATGACCTCACCCTTGCTCATCATGCCAGCACCACGGCGGGATCCTGCTTCCACGTTATTAGCCTCCTTCGGAAAGTGTTCCCCCTTCTACCAGACAACACAAGAAAGACCTTGGTCCAGGCCCTCGTTCTGAGCCGCCTGGACTATTGCAATGGCCTATTTTTAGCAGCCAATGAAGGAGTGCTTAATAAACTTCAGGTGGTTCAAAATATCGCGGCACATCTGGTGACCAATGCCCCCCCTAGAACGCCATCCTTGCCCCTCCTCAAGGCCCTCCACTGGCTTCCCATCCGGAAACGGGTGGAATTTAAGATCTGCTGTGTGGTGCACAAGAGTCTCCACAACCTAGGGCCACACTATCTGGCCGAGAAATTTGTATACCACCGCCCTTCCCGCAATCTTAGGTCCAGCAATCAGCTGTTACTTCAGGTTCCCAGACATAACAAGACCAGACAGGGAGGCCGCGCCCTCTCCATCATGGGCCCGCGTCTGTGGAACAATCTTCCCCTTTCCCTTAGAGAGTGCCCGAGCCATCTAGCTTTCAGGAAATGCCTAAAGACAACTCTATTCTAGGATGAGCGCTGCCCGACCTGTTCACTTCACAGCACCGCGCGGAGATACACCTTCGGGTGTGATGCCGGCGCGTTACAAACCCATAAATAAATAAATAAATAAATAAGCTGCCTCTTCCCCCACCTTCCTCCACATCCACCATGCCCTGGCTTTTCACCCCTCAGATACACACACAAACATACATGCATGCCCACACACACATTCTAATTTACAAGAATTTTCCGGGAGATGTTACCCAGAATACTTTATTCCCCTGGAAGCTTTGTTCATTTAAAAAAATCCGCTTTCTACTGCTGATGGCACTGGTTAAATTTCCACCATCTTTCTGTTGCTACCCTCACACCCTTTATTTTCACACTCACCCTTTCCCCACTGCTGTCTTTGGTATTCTTCTGCTCTGCCCCTGCTGTTTCAGCTCCCCTGTTTACATTTATGTTATAAACTGGTACTGATAAGGGGAAATCTTGCCCAGAGTTACCGTGTGTAAAGAATGTCAAAATAATGAAGCAATACTATCCCAAAATGTACCTCATCACATAACATTATTTACATTTATTTACCACACAATTTAGTCAGCCCTGCCGCTATATTTGGTCAACCCCTGCATCATAATTCCAGTTGCCCTGCCTATAGGGCAGTCTGGCAGTGCCTAAAGGGGTGACAAGTCAGGTCAGTGAGTGTTGTTTTTTTTAGCTGCTTGCTGGCCTGTTTTATAGTCTGGTGGACTGTTTCAACCTTGGTTTCTTTGCTACTACCGCAAATATTGTCTGCAGGAAGCACAAATGCATACAGTCTCCTATACTTTACAAAGCACTTAAAAAGCTTGGTCTTTATAAGTTTAAAACTGACACTTAATTTGGTCCTCCCCTGCCTCATAAATTCCAGTTGCCCTATATAAAGTACTGTTGTGCATTTTTGGGCAATTCTTTTTGGAGACTTTCAGTTTGAACTGTGTAGTAAGCCTGGGGCTCCAAACCACAGTCACCCACAAACATTTGATTTGCTATACACTATTTAATAATATTTCCCCAACATAAAAATGATTTGCCATGGGAACTGCAGGCGTTTATGCTTGTCGATGATGAGGAGTACCAAGTTCTAGAAATTTCTGTCAGGAAGGGGGTCCTCAAGCCTGAAAATGTTGACACGGGGGTCTAGGCATCAAAAAGTTTGAAGACCTCTGCTCTATATATGTATACATATATGTTACTGCTGCGGAACGAGAAGCACCTCCTAGCCAGACCTCGAAATGCCACTAGCTGAGTCTGCCTAAGAGGCCACCATGAGTTAGATAGTTTTAAAACACTAATGCAATAGGTATCCCGAGTTCTACTACCAGAGACAATGTAGTGGCAATGAGATTGTGTTCCAACCCTGTGACTAGGTAGGGCACCACAGCTGTACTACACGGTGACAAATATACCTGGTAAAGTCAGCACTGTGCTTCTGAGTGGGAACCGTCGCTTTGGTGCAAGAAGTACAAACCTATTACCCGTTAAAACCAAAAGCAAAAATACTTGAATAACAAAGGCGAATGATTTAAACATTGGCAAATATCACCCCTGTGCAAACAATGTACCACTAGCTGGGTGACTCCTTTCTTTAACTTTCCCAAAGCGACTTACCCCAGGTATGCGTTATATCCCCGGCCACGCGGTATCCCCCTGTACTTAATTTCACAAACCATGGCTGGACACTAGGGCGAACCAAGGGGTGGTAAAGAGGACACTGCCTCCTCCTTGCCCAGATAGGCACTGGTTGCACCATCAACCATTGTCTATTAACATAAGTGATCCTTAGGTTGGCAATGCAAAGGTATCTGCGGAGGACAAAACAGGTTAGTAACTTTACACCGGTTTCACCTTTACAAACTTTACTAAGACTCTTCCCGAACAAAGGCGCCTAAAACAGAATCGCCCCTCCTGTAATGGTGAAAGCCATCTGTAGTTGTGTACTGTCACCATTTTACACTGAAATGCAGCAATGCGCCAATATCATTCTGCCATCCTGCCTCACGGACATGGCTAACGTAATTAAGGGTATGGATTAACTCGTGCAAGCCAACTTCTTTTATGATTATCAAATAATCACCCTTTCAGACTCCTCCTACAACAACAGTGGCTCACAACGCCTAACTGCGATGGGACATGCTTTTAATTTCCTACAAAATGTGTAACTGAAATTTAATACTCATAGTGCTGGCGCCAAGCCAGGGCGGTAGCTTTGCCCAACTTGCCTTCAGTAAGGATGGCTAAATCTTGTCCATTGGGCGAGCAATTCCAAACTTCCATTCACTCTGTCGTCACAAATATGCGTTATCCAGTTTTGGCCTTTTTTATCTCATTAAGTGTTTGCATATGTCTCGCTCCGGCAGCACTGTAACCAATGTACTCACACCAGGCAGGTTGCGAACACCCGGCTCCCTCGAGACCGAGCTGACACTTTGAATTCCGGCCTGTGTCCGATCTGGGGCCATGTGTCTGAACAGCAGCCGAAGTGCAGGCTGGATCCAAGCTTTTGGGACCTGCCCCCTCCGGCCTGATCCGCACAACCCCAACAACGCATGCGGGCCTGTGGCAATGTGTGCTGGACTAAGACATCCTTTCTATAAACACAAGTAAAATGATTGCATTGCCACTGGCACTGCCGTTACCAATGCAACAAGCGGCCTCATCCCTGGAGTAGGGGTTTGTCTTTAACCCCCTCGCTTATGGGGGGCAGCAGGCTCGCAGCACCGTGACGAACCTGATAGTGCGCGAATGCGCAATTAAACGTTAAGCCCCAATAGATCCACACACCTCGTCACCGGCATGACCGTGCCTGCCTCCTCAAGACAAGCGTGAAGTTTACGAGCGGTGGTTGCGCCTCAACCTAGCCGCCCCCACCACCCCCTCGCAGCTTGTCAACCTTGATGAGCGCATTTCTACTCTAGTTCATCCAGTTGAGCTCGGATGCGGCAAATGGTGCACTGGTCCCAGCTCGCTTTGCTTCAAAAGACTGGGATGGGTGCTCTTCTACAGCTCGCAGGGTTTATTGCATGTGGGACAGTGTTTAAATGGAAATGGAGCAGTCCTGGTACTGAGAAACCATAGTACCAGTTGTCTCCTCGAAAGTTCTGGCACTCTCCACTAAATAAATGTATTGTATCAGTGCAGAGAATTGCTGTTACTCTCAGTTCTATTGTAAAGCAGTGTAGGATGCCCCGCACTTTCGCGGCCTTAAGTCCGTGGCCCCTCCCCCGTCCGGAAAAATTTGCAGGCTGTGCGAGGTGAGTCAGGCGGTCAGACCCCTGGTGCTTCAGTTTGTCCCAGGTGGGAGAAAGCCCCCCGGCTGCAGCGGACTCCGAGCCCCACGGAAGCACCACTGGCGCACAAGAGCCCTCAGCAGGGGAGGTGCATGGCCAAACTGCCACATCCCTGCAAAGGCGAGCAGAGCCGACAACCACCTAACCCAAGGGGTGGTCGTTTCCCCCCACGCTCCCTGAACCGGTTGGCCGTCCCTCATGGCAGGCGCACCCTGGAAATCCTGCACACCCCCTCGCTGTGCTGATTTGCTTCGGGCGAGGAGCAAGACCAGGACGACCACAGCACGACTAAGTGCAGGCGGTAGTGTGAGAAATATTGCACATTTAGCCTTTGACACTTTCCTTGGACCGTTGGGGGATGGTGTCAGGTTTTAAACCAGGTACCTAGCAATGAAGGATTCAATTCACAATCCTGCATCTTACTAATACATGTTTAGCGCAGTCCCTCTTCTGAGGCCGGGAGCGCGCCTGGAGACTAAAATATCCGAGGAAACCCCTTTGATTCGGGGGGACGCGGGGGGCACCACCAATAGCTCGGCAAGGAGGCTCCGAACCCGAGCCATCCGACTGAAGCGCGGCCTCCCCCAGGGGAAAGTTAAGGAACAACCAATCGCCCAGCAGACGCGACCTCCGACCAGCTCGCCCCCCCAACCGGTAACGGAGACGCGGTGGTGTCTCCCTCCCTCCCCACTTCAAAAGCAAGCAGAGTCAAACTCGCCGTCCAACACAGTGAGCATTCAGCTCGCTCAGCAATCTTGCCCGCAGTGGTGAGCAAGTTCATAGCGCCTCGGACACGGAAGGGATGGTATACGAGGAACCCAATGCTGTCCCCTAACTCAAGTACCACCCCCAGGAGCACGGCTAGTGGGGAAAGCGAGGAGGGAAACATCTGGGGATGTCTGTTCCTGGTGTGGAGGCTGGTGCGGCCTAGCCTCGCTCAGGAGGCCGGGGGAAGCGGACTCAACGCGCTACAGGGGCAAGCGACCCCGGCCCAATCCCCCCGATGCCCACCATGTGTGTATGAGTTGGGGTGGCCTGCGCAAAAAAATTAAACCATTGAAAGTGCTTCACGAACATGCGTATGTGTAACGGAGTAACATTACACACAGCATCCCGTCGCTTGTGTTAACGGTCCATTCCATTGGCAGGAAGGAATGCATTCACAGGCACTGTAAGCATCTACAGCATTAAGCGCTACCCGCCTGGGGCCTGTTGCTCACACGCCGAAGCGGCACGTGGGTGCCGAGTGTGTTTCGCCAGTCCTAGGCATTGGCGTTAGAGGCTCGGGTTCCGGGTCCCGTTCTCTCCCGCTTCTACCCACCAGCCTGCTAGGGCCACGCTGCTCCATGGCAGCAGCTCCCCCACGGTGGGTCTCAGCCAGCTGGCTTCTGGGCGCGCCGGATAGCGATGGCACGGCTAGGAGCGAGGCAGTGGGGGGTTTCAGCACTCACCTCGCAACACCCAAGGGCTTGCCCCACAATGATGGCCAACGATGCCACCGACTTCCAGCAAACATCACGACCTGCACCAATGACGGATCAACCACCTAAGACGGCGTGTCCCGCGAGGCAGCGGCCGTGGTGTGTCCGGTGCGGCAATGAGGTTGTCAGCGTGATGAGGGGGATCTATATACCCCTCACCCTGCCTCGCGCACCGGACATGACGCAGCACCGCCCGCGCCCAGGAAGGGGACTCCACCAGAGTCCCTGACCCCTCAGGAGGAGGGGTGGGGTGCCTCTTGGGTGGCCTCCTGCGGTGGCCTTGGGCAGCCGCAAACGTTTCGGTTTCCAGATCCAGCAAATTCCAGGCAGAAGTGCGACGGGGAATGCGCGACCCCCTTTCTATGACTCCACTGCTCCCCTGGGGTTCACGCCCCATGAATTGAAGGTCCCTGCCTTAAGGTCTCATATTTCCTCTCACTAGAAGGCTCTTCATTGACTCCCAATTAAAAAAAGGATTTTTTTCAAAACCCTTGTCCCTGCTCACAAAGCACTGAAGGCCACCGGGGCAAGCTCTCTCAGGTACTGGATTAAAGACTGTTCTCCTTCTAGAAATCCCTATCTTCTACCGGTCAGTTGGCTATGATACCAAAGATTCATCGAGCGAGAATTGGAGGCAGGCTTTTTTTCTTACCGCGGGTCGTTTTACCTGGACTACACTTCCTTTGGAGCGACGCCCAACAGCTGAGACATCAATCTTTAAGACAAAATAAAAACTTGGATGTTTCAACAGGAATAGTGTCACTGTTTGCCTGTGCAGATAACTTTAAAGCACTGAGAGAGAGGGGTCCCAGTAAACACACACAATCTTATTTACAAACCACAACTGGTAGTTCAAATTGAATGAATGAATGAAACATTATTTATATTGCGCAGCTATGCCCAATGGGCGTCAAGGCGCCTAGTCCAAATAACGACTGTGAGCAGATAGAAACAGAGCCTACTTGTATGCATTGATAAAGAGCCAGGTTTTCAATGCCTTCCTAAAAAGGTCAAGGGAGGGCAGTATTTTGATTTCCAGGGGGAGTGTATTCCACATCAGAGGAGCCAGTATGGAAAAAGCTTTGCTCCCCCATCTAGCCTTCTTGGCTCTGGGAATAACCAATTGATTAAGCTCACTGGATCGGAGACATCTACTCGGAACGTATCTAAAGAGTAGTGATCCAAGGGCATCAGCCGAACCTGCAGTTAAAGCCTTATATGTAAGGCAGAGGAGTTTGAAAGTGATCCTTGAGGGGATGGGGAGCCAGTGAAGGTTCTTCCTCGCTGAGGTCATAGAGGCCAGCCAGGGCAGAGCGAGAGCAAACCGCGCTGCCGCGTTTTGTATAACCTGCAAACGCTGGAGCAGACCCTTGTTGGCCCCGGCGTACACTGAGTTGCAGTAATCAAGCCTTGAGCCAACAAGGGCGATCACCACCTGTTTCCGTGCCTGTGGGGACAGGTAGTGTACGATTCTTTTCAAGGTCTTGATGACTCCCCAACAGGTCGCCACCGTTCTGTTGACCTGAAGCTCCATGGAGAGCTGGGTGTCAAAGATGACGCCTAGGTTCCTGGCAGATTGTGTTGGTATTGGGCAGCTACCTAAAGAAGGAGGCCACCAATCATCTGACCATATGCCCTGGTCCTTGCCAAAGACCAGGACCTCTGTCTTGTCCCCGTTCAACTTTAGGGAGTTGGCAATCATCCACTCTGCAACAAGTTGCATGCAGGCCCTAAAGTTAGAAGCGGTTTCACCCACAGAGTGAGTCAGGGATACCATAATCTGCGTGTCGTCGGCATACGACACTACCTCCATCCCCTGAGATCTTACTAGTCTTGCAAGTGGGGCCACGTAGATGTTAAACAGGGTCGGGCTCAATGCCGACCCCTGTGGCACCCCACATTGCAAAGACTTAGCAGGGGAGAGGTATTCACCTAGCATGACACACTGCTCTCGTTGTTGAAGAAAGGAGCTCAGGAGACTGAGTGCCGGTCCTTCTACCCCTGCCTCCCTTAACCTAGTTGTTAAAGTAAGGGGAGACAGGGTGTCGAATGCTGCTGAAAGATCTAGCAGCACCAGTACGGTGGTTAGACCCAAATCCACTTTTCTGCGGATGTTATCAATGACTTTCGTCAGAGCAGACTCCGTGCTATGCAGCTTTCTGAAGCCATGTTGGGACCCGTCCAAGAAACCAGAGGTATCGAGGAAGTTTGAAAGATGGAAATTCAAATGGGTCTCCAACATCTTAGCCGGGGCCGGCAGAAGAGAGATGGGTCTAAAGTTCTTCAGTACTCCAGGGTCCAAGGTGGTCTTTTTCAGCAGCGGCTTTACAATGGCTTTCTTCCAAAGTGACGGGAAGATGCCCTGCTCCAATGCTCCATTCATGACTTCCAGCATCGAAGGGAGAATAGTCTCTCTGCAGTTCTTCAGTACTTTAAGAGGAACAGGATCAAGTGGAGATGACGATTTAGTTTTGTCCAACAGGCTATTAAGATCCTCTAGCGAAAGGGCAGGGAAATGATCAAGGGAGTGAGAGGATTCTGTAGTCCAGGCTTCCAGACGTGTAATTTGGGAGAAATCCTCAGCATTAAGCAAGTTCCCCTGCGACTTTAGAGCTATGTAGATATCATCTATCTTTTTGTAGAAAAAGTCTGATATATCATTGCATAGCTCCTGGGAAGCGACTACAGGATCGGGGACCTGGAGAGAGCACAAAGAGTCCACTATTTTGAAGAGCTCTTTGGAAGATGTTAAGGCACAGGTTAAGTTGGAAAAGTAGTCCTGTTTCTCCTTAATGACTCTCTTTTTGTACTCTCGTAGTAGGCTCTTATAGCCTTCTCTATCCTTGAGATCCCAGGATTTACGCCACCTGCGTTCCTTCTGTCTGCAAGATTGTCTAAGAAGCCTCAGATCGACGGAAAACCAGGGGGCCGTTGGCTTCTGTCTAGCTGCAGGTTTCAGGGAAGGGGGGGCTAATTCGTCAGCGGCTCTGGTGATGGCATCAGCGAGTTCTTGGGCCGACTCATCCACCTTCCGCTGAGTTGAAATATGGGCGTTGAGAATAAAAGGGGCCACAGCCTCCGAAGTAAAATTTTTGAAGCTCCTTTTGAGTTGTTTTTTACCAGAGCCCGCAATGACAACGGGGCAGGGGATGTCTAAAAACAGCGGGACTGCTAAGTGGTCAGACCAGGTAATCGGGACCGGAGTACCAACACCTAACCTGGGGTCGTTGGAAAAGATCCCGTCAAGGATATGCCCCGCCTTATGAGTCGGGAGGAGAACTCGTTGGACAAAGTCAAATTAATAAACAGAAGAATCAATCAGCTAACATTGTTTTAATTCCAATGAAGCAAAGCCAAAAAATTGGATAACATTTGATTACGCAAAGATAAAAACTTTTTGGTTACCGTGCCCTGGGGAGGGGGGATGGAAATGTGCAGTGAGTATAGGGAAGGGTAAGAGACATAGAAAAAAAAGGGGGCCAAGAGGCCACACAATATTAAATAACCAAATACTCCAACTTAGACATAGATGACCATGGGTTCAAATATAACCTAAAAAACAACAGGCTTCATGGGTTTAATGAATAACACAAATATTGGAATGAAGCTGGAAACAAAGGAAATTGGTCGACGTTTCGACCCCTTTACAGAAGCAGGCTTGAATTGATCCCTTGCAGTGGGGTCTTCATCAGGACAGAAGACAGGGACACAGACCTATTTGATACATGAATTGATACATTAGGGTCAACTCCCAGAACAATAATTAATAGAACAACTAAGCACATCAAAATAAAAGAAAACAAGACATACCGAAGATGCTCATTTTCAAACGGCGGACAAGGAACTGCCACTCATACAGGGCGTAGGGACTGGACAATTGAACCAACCTCTAGTTTCTCAACTGATTACAGTGAATGGTGGGTCAATGATATTAAGGAATAGCGTCATTCTGGAGAGGGAAGGAAAGAGAAATGAAGAGAGCCATTGTCTAGCAAGTGATATAGCTAATGGCATGCCTGAATAGGAGTCAGTGAACTTACACTATACGCCATGGTGCAATTCCAATTAAAATCACCGATGGTACGGGGGCACACGCCTTGTAGTACTTTCAAGGTGAAAACCAGCACATCAATGTCTGAATGGTAACGGATAATACGATAACAAGAGGTCTCTGTAATGAAAAAAGCGAACATCACCACTTTCACAAGCGTGGGAGATCCATGGTTAATCAAACATTACACTACAGAGACCACAAGGAGACGCGCCTACCAGTGGCCAGAGGAATCAGGACCCAAGGTACTCGTCGGATGACCAGTGAATTGTAGTTATTCAATCCAGCAACTGCATGGAGTACAAGAAAAACAAAATTTCTGTACTGGTCTCATAAAGGCAAAACTTGCCCGTATCAATATAAGAGACCATGGGTTAAGAAAATACCTGATGCGTGACTTTATGTCAGAGATTACAGCTGAAACAGGGTAGCCGAGTCCAAGCCGAAACAGCGTGTTAGAATCAGCCTGAGCCTCCTCGCTATGAATACGATCACATGGTGTTGATCGACATAGACATAGAGGAAGGCGTGTGTGCATCTAAGGAAAAGGACGCATGGCGGCCTTCATGGGATGGTTAGTTGAAAGAAGAATCAGCCCATATGTCTGACAGATGGTCAATGTCAAGCCACATTGGGAAGGTAGACAGGTGGCGTCATGTAAACATCACTCCGGGGGTATGGCAAAAAAGATTGTTGAACGAAATAAAAAAATGAAAATATTAGATTTACTAACGCTCGATCACTGATCATCAGAGGATGACTGACAGATCAAGACTGAATGAATGTGCTTTAGTGTACGTTCTGGATATTATTTATACAGAAGAGGACTAGCATAGAGAACCATGGAATGAATAGACTACTGGAATAGATACAGAGATTACCGCGTTAATGCTAAAAACACGATTGATCATTAGAATTGTACCAAAACCAAAACCTTTCTGAAAAAGAAAAAGGACAATTTGAAAAGAAAATAATGTTTGGCGTACCTATCACAAGACGGTATAGGCCAACTAGTACATAACGTCCAAATCTTAATGATAAGATACAAAATACATACATTGTTACCACCATCGTTTCTGTTGATGTTAGTGGCGTACCTGTCCCAAGACGGTAAAGGCCAACACATCTATTGTGCCAATAGGATATTGGTCCCACTAAATGTATACATATAACCACGGGGAGCAGATACATGATGTGCAGAACTCGCACCTCCCATGGGGACAATTGAGAGAAGATACATTAATTGCTAGCTGAGTATGAACAATCTAGTGGACTAAAGCCAGCTGGGAGAACGAACTGTCATATTCATTAAGGCCATTGTTGATGGAATTGAAGCGAAACATCCATTTAAGCTCCCTTACATTGAGGATGTCTGCAATGTTACCACCCCTGGGGCCCAGTGCCACCTGTTCTAAAATAACCCATTTGAGACTTTCTGGAGGGTGCATAGCGGACTTGAAATGCTGCACCAGAGGTGCACCCTGGACTTCACAGCGGATCTTGCTAATATGCTGTAGAATCCGGACCTTAGCTTTTTGTTGGGTATGGCCAATGTAAATTAAACTACACGGACACAAGATGGCATAAATGATGTTGGTAGAATTACAATTGGTATGAGATCTCATAGGCGTTTTAATATTGAGATACTCAAATTCTTTAGTCTGTATAGTGCTATCACAAGCCTTACAAGTCCCGCAACGGTAGTGACCAACAATGGGTGGTAAATTCCACATAGTTAATAGTGAAGGGTCAGCAGGACCCTGTAAAAAGGATCGGACAACAGAGTCGCGCACACTCTTCGCCTTTCTGAATGCGTGAAGGGGAAGTTCTTTGTGATCTATATCATCTGCAACAAGTGCCCAATGTTGGTTAATTGTGCGCTTGATGGCGCTACTCTTTGTAGAAAAAGTGGTCACACAAACAATGCGGTCATTCTGACTGTCACTATTGGTCTTGGGGATGAGCAAAGCTTCCCTGGGATTAAACCAGGCACTTTTCCTGGCCCGACGGACAAGTCTCTTAGGATAACCACGTTCAAGGAGACGGTTAGATAGATCCTCAGATTGGGCCATATAATGTTCCTTGAAGGAGCAATTCCTTCGGATTCGAAGAAATTGCCCGAAGGGTAAATTGTCACGGAGTGCCCGGGGGGATGACTGTTGTACTGAAACAGTGAATTTCGTTCGGCGGGTTTGCGGTACAGGGTAGTTTTCAAAAATCCCTTATCTTCAAAGATGGTAATATCCAAAAAATCTATTTTACTTGTATCTGAATGTGTAGTGAATTGAAGATGAGGAGACTGTTCATTGAGCCATTTATGGAAAGATGTTAATAGGCTAGTAGTACCATTCCAAACGAAGAGAATATCGTCGATGTATCGCATCCAGAGACCAAGATGGTCTCTGAATGGATTAAGGTGATTGAGGACAACATTCTCCTCAAAGGTGGCCATATAGATAATGGCCACATCCGGTGCGAAAGGAGCCCCCATCGCGACCCCCTTTGTCTGGAGGAAAAATTGCTTTTTAAAGACAAAAAAATGTTTTGTCATCGCAAGTCTGAGTAGTGCTATAATGAATTCAGTAGGCACTGCCATAGGGGCAGGGCGCTGGTTCAAAGATCTAGTCATTACGGCAAGTGCTTCCTCCTGCGGGATGCATGTATACTGTGAGACTACATCACACGTAACCAATAGTTGATTGTTTGTATCAAAGGGAAGATCTTCTACAATGCCGATGGTGTGCATGGTATCCCTTAGATAAGTGCTCGTAGTTTCAGCAATCGGTTTCAGAAAATGATCGACATACCTACCCAATGGCTCCAACATGGACCCACACCCCGAGACAATGGGACTTCCAGGGGGTTCAGACATGCTCTTGTGAATTTTGGGTAGCGTATATATGGTGGGCAGTCTCGGATTGCGTTGATTAAGATACTTAAATTCGTGTTCGGAAAGGAAACCGAGTTCTAAACCTTCCTTGGTTATCTCAAATATTTCGAGAGCCAGAGATGCAGATGGATCCGACCGAAGTCGATGGTAACTGACTCCGTCATCCAGCTGGCGAAGAATCTCATTCTCATACTTTTCCACATCTTGAGCGACAATAGCACCGCCTTTGTCGGCGGGCTTGATGACCACTTTATTGTTGGACGCAAGTGATTGTAGAGCCAATTTCTCTGACCTGCTGATGTTAAATTTGACATAAGTTCTATTGTCAAGTGTTTGACAGACATCTCTCCACACTACTTCCTCGTATGCCAAAATCTTATGCGACATAGCATGTGCCGGTGGGACAAAGGAGGATGGCAGCTTGAGCCCGGTCTGAGATTGTTTTTGTAAAGGGGGTGCATTCCTAAAAAAATATTTGAGTCGGATTTTCCGGAAAAATTTACACAATTCAGTCTTGACTGAGAAGTTGTCAGGTATGTGTGTTGGAACATATGACATCCCTTTGTTGAGCACTTTCTGCTCATCATCAGTTAGGACATAGGAAGATATATTGACCACAGGACTGGATGAGGGAGTAGCCCTCACCACCGGTAGGTCTTGCGGCGGGTCGTCCGAACCCCGTGTTCCTCGGGTTGGAACTGTATCTGCTTGGTAGATAGGCCTCGGTCCGAATCCCATGTTAATACGTTCTGGGATTGACCACGTGTTTGGCCCCTGGGCCAATTGTTGCCTCTACCCCGAGGTGGTCTCCAAGTACCAGGACCTGGGACTAAAAAAGGATTGAACTGATGTGGATAATATCCAAAGTCCTGGAATATATTGTTAGGACCAGGGTACATGTGGCTAGGACCAGCTTGGTCCTGCTCGCCCTCCGAACTGTAAGACGAATCAGAAAAGGTAGAGTAATTCCGCCGTCCACGAAAGGAGCTGCGGCCTCTATTTGTGAATCTGCCTTGATAATCCTGACGATAATAATCGTCCTGCAGATACGGATAAGTCTTTTTCTTATTGTATAGCCTCAAATCACGTGCCAACTTTTCAAGTTTCTTATTTTGAGTGGTTAATTCAAAGTCCTTAAGAGAAGTATCTAGATTGATAAGAGTTTCTCTCGCAGAAGCAAAACTAGCATGGGCAGAGATCTCAGCCTTGAGTTGCGCAATCTCAGAGGCAATTATTTTCACCTGCTCAGCCGCCGTCTCCACACCCAACACCATCCAATGGCGAGAACAGTTGTTGGAGATGTGACTAAAGCCCTCCCTAAATTTAGGGACTTCAATGAAAATTGCAGGTTCAATCTTTATCTGTAGACCGATAGGAATGATATTCTCCTTGAGTTATTTAGTTAGTAGGTGGCCATGCCAACGGGTTCTGATCAATTTCTTTTCAAGACGTTCTAAACGAGAGATTTTATCTTTCAAAGTGAAGTCGATGGAAGGGACATCAGATGAAAGAAATTGTTGCTAGGGTTGTCCAGTAGTTGGTTAATATATTCCTCAGAGTAGGAGAGAAGCTCACTCTCCACCATGATGTGCTCAACTGTATTGAGTAAATGAATTACAAAAGGAAAGAAAACCTCGCAGGCCACCGCCTGCACGAAGTAGGTTGCAAAAAGGGGGGTTCACCCAATAACGTCACTGGTACCTGGGTAGGTAAGGCACTGAGAGAGAGGGGTCCCAGTAAACACACACAATCTTATTTACAAACCACAACTGGTAGTTCAAATTAATAAACAGAAGAATCAATCAGCTAACATTGTTTTAATTCCAATGAAGCAAAGCCAAACAATTGGATAACATTTGATTACGCAAAGATAAAAACTTTTTGGTTACCGTGCCCTGGTCCCAGTGACGTTATTGGGTGAACCCCCCTTTTTGCAGATAGCTTTAAAGCCAGCACCAGGACACTCAGTTGAGTATCTGTGTGCTTTATAAATCGCTTTATCATTGATTATCATATCTTGGGCCGTTTTCCTATGCACGATTATCCCAAGGTATCTAACAGGTTCCTCAAACCATTGGAAAGTCCAGTATCAATTTCGGAGTAAGATCTCAGAGTTGGATTATACCTGACTTTTCCCAGTTATTTTGCATGTGGAATGTTGACTGAATCTGGTGTACTCCTGCATCACCGGTGCCATATTGTAGAAGAGTGCTTGACATAAAGAGTAATGTCATAAGTATATTTTGAAATTATATACTGTTTCCAAAATATATTAACTGCTGTCCGAGCATGTTTCCCCTAGATTATGCTTATCAAGGACTCCAGGCCTGATTTAGATCTTGGCAGATCTGATTCCACTTTTCCGCCAATTAATCCTTATGTCAAGTCCCACTGTCGCTACTAGAATTTTCTTCCCACGTCATCATACACAAAAGCGCATATTGGAGGGAGTTCAGAGCATATTTCTACCGGTTCAATTATGAACTCTCTTCCCATCAACCTCACTCTGTCGGGTAAACTTCCAAACCTGAGTTGGGGGTTTCCAAGGGATAGAAGCTTGCCTTTTTTTCATTTTTCCACTTCCCTTTGCATCATGAACCCGATCGTCTAAGTCATTTATTTGCTGCTGCTACTTGACAAAGAGGCAAAACAACCCCGGTGTCACCGGAATCGAAGGTAAGCGTCTTTTTAACTTCTTTTTTTCTTTAATTGTCTGTTTAGATTTGTTCTGGACACGTGCATTTTTTTTATTTCACGTACAAGCAATTTTTATCAGTGTAATGCATATGTGTGTGTAATGTTGTCTTTGCAAGAAATTTAAAGAAACACAACTGTATTCAATTTTATCTTTTTTCTCTAATTCGTTGCAACATTTCATCATGAACTTACATAAAATCTGACATTAATCAAAATTTAGAGTGTGTTCATACAAGTGTGTTTAAATATTTTTCATAAATTATCAAAGTTAAATCAATGTTAGTTCTAAACTTTAAGTAACATTTTCCCTTGTCTAGTGTATTTTCTGTATTTTATTAAACTGTATTCCTTTTTTAAAGGTGTAATGCATATGTGTTTATGTTTTCACTTATCAAAATAAAATAAACACACCTGTATTAACACTCAAAAATAAATATTTCAATTGTTCAGTGTAAGTGTCCCTTATCAAGATGAATGCTTGCACATTTTAATGTCCATTACATTTTTTTCTAATGCTTGAACTTTACACATGTCATGTTACAGTTCCAGTAGGGTCCACCATCACTCGTGACTTGTCACTGGTGGAGGCCCTCAAAGAAGATGACAATGTGGTGTCCTCCGTTCTAGTCCCCTCATCCCCTGTGTCACTGTGTACATCAGTGTCTGACGTTTCACCACCAGAAACACAGTAGCCAACGGCATCCCTAACCTTCCTGGCCAATAACGCCTTTGCCTGCTCTTGAAGAAGCTGTAAAGACATACTTTTATTGTATCTGTGTAAATATAACTGATCATAAAGATTTCTCAAAACATTTTGAAAATTTTTATATTTTACCTGTTTCAAGGCTTTTAAACTTTTGTATATTTGTTATCTCCTGCATGGAGGGAACATCTTCAGAAACCGTTGGGTCAAAGTTTTGTAATTTTCTAATATTGCTCCTAATTAATTTTGATAGTTTTTCTTAGCTATTTCTATTCACTCCAGGAAAGGGTTTACACTTCTGAATGATTCTTATTTGTTATTTTGAATAGTGAATTTATGTTACAAAAATGTAATATAAAACAAAAAAATCCCTTTGCACATTGTGTGTATAAGGCAAAAAAAGCTGCTTTTGCATTTTGTAAATTAAAAATATGAATCTCCCAATTTAGCCAATAATATCCGCTTACAGGTGGTTAGTAGTGGCTGCCTCTGGCCCCGCCTCCTATCCTCAATAGACGCCGGTGCTGATGCGCTGCGGAGCTGTAGCTGCTTCTGTGGTGGTGCAAGAGAGACAGGCTGGAATGGACACCGATTACAAGCTTATTGCCTAAAAACCACGGTGGCATGCAGGAGATTCCATCGTGAACTGCGGCAGTCTTTTCCTGTGTGAGGCAAGGTGAAGGGATTGGGAGGTTAGTAGTTGGAGATACAGCAGTTTTCCTTTCTGAAGAGTAGGCAGAAGAAGCTTCATACAAGGCGAGATGAGAGTGAAGTAGGAGGAGAGGGAAGGGAAATAAACCTTTGCTGCATCAAAATGTTGCTTTTTCATTGCCCGGGCTCCTCTATACTTGGGGCCGAGCAGCTCCAAATCAGATTTTTTGTAGCCAGGTGGAAGGTCTGGGACTGTGTGGCCACCATCGTGGCCTCCAATGAATATTTGATTTGGTGAAAAAGGGGGGAAAGAGGAGAAGAAAAGGAGCTCCTATGACTGGCAAAAGGGGCGATAAGGCGACTTGTAAAGTTAGTGCTAAGTGCCTCAATAGCTGTCAGTGCCAGGATCCATGTGGGGATTCATGTTGCCCCATTATATCTAGAGCCAGACAGTTGTTTGAAATTCATTAACAGATAAGCGCCCTACTGTCATGCGACAACTCTGCAGAAAAATTGCCTCACCAATTCCTCCTGTTCCCCTTAAACAACGCAAGACAGCCTCTCAAAGTAGAGTGACTGGCTGGCGAGACAAGCAGATGGAGACCTTGGCAGGCGTACCTACTTTATCCTTCAATCATGGTCAGTCTTTTGAAGAGGAGGTCAGGGGAGCAGTTGGTAGCGGGAAACAACCCTAACAACGCAGGCATCACATCGCAATAGTATAGTTTACTATTCCAACACCTTCACTACTGTTACGTAGGCTGGAGTTGAAATAGTAAATTATACATTTCTAATGTCAGAGCGCCATCTACTGCAATGTAACAACTTGTGTAGTAATGGCTTTGCGCGGTAACAACGCAGTCGTTGTACCAACCGCGTTGTAATGGCTCTGAGGTTCCGTAAATCCTGGACCCGTTTCATAAAGGTCATTGTTTCGCTACGATTTTGGTATTAACGAACCGTAACCAGTTAGTACGGCAAGCCTGAGTGTTTTCGTTACGTTACACCGACGGATTCACTACGTATTTAGGGATTCGTTCTGAACCCTCGGGTTCCATTTTGTATAAGGCAGCCATTTTGTGGTTGCCCTCACATAGGCCGGTGACTTCGGCTAAACGAGTCTCTAGCACACGTACACTGTAGCTGACTTCTGAATGACCCGAGCGAACGACCCTCTTGCCTGCAGCCGAACTTGTTAGGCCAGTTCCTTTCCCAGTAGCTGATCAAGATTGAGCATCAAGGCACAGGGGATCATAAACACTTTTATTACACACAACTATTTCTTATCTTGCTCACACCTGTCTCTGCTTCTTTCTTTATGACCCGTTTACGATGAGGAGGTGCCCGTTTTTATAGTGGGTTTTCGACCGACCTGCCTGATGAAGAATGTTGGGTTCAACCAATGAGTGATCGTGGGCTGGGCAACTGAAAAGTGGGTTTCACCGTCATGCGATACCTCTGATTTGGATACATGTGATTGGACAGTTTGTAAATGTAAGGTATTTGTCTGGAATGTGATTTTTGGCATAAAAAGGATGGCTTGCTTTGTAAAAATTAAGCAGTCTCCTACGAATATACAGCCATTGTACTTCGTGGACCTCTGTTTCTGGTTGCAGCCAATAAATTCGATCTTTGACGTCACCAAGAAGATTCCGTGTCTCTGTGTTTAGAAGACGGGTGAACCTGGAGACTTTGGGCGTGTCCCCTGATGCCGCTGGGTCTTAAATTACCCGGTTCTTCATTTGGCGCCCAACGTAGGGCGACTTCAACGGTACCGGTCCAAGCCTGAAGATCGTGAGGAGCTTCGTGTGAAAATTCTGGAGGAAGGCCTGCCACTTCATCGACCCCTGTATGTTGTCGTGGTCCAAAAGTCTTTGCTGCGAGGTTCCCCGCTTTCCGACGGCTACAAAGGACTGCTGCCCTGACTGTCGCCCTGTCTTGGAGCCTTAATGATTTGTAGAGCGAGACGATAGACGGATCTTCTGGCGACGTCATCGATACTTCAGTTAAGTATGAGTGGAGCGTCTCCCAGTCCTTAGTTTTGTTTTTGGGTATCCCTTGGGATCTTTGATTTGGAACTCGACGATCTTTGATTTGGAACTTGCAAGCTCCGAAGCTCGTGTCCGGTTCCTCCGATTGGAACTCCAACCTATGAGCTCTATGTGAAACATGGCTTGGACCCCGTCACATATAATGAAGTATGGATTTGTTACACCAGGAAAGACGGTGTCCTTAAATGGCCCCAATATGGTAGTTTTGACACGGAAGTTTTAGATAATCTAGAAGTTAAACTTTATAAGAAGAAAGCCCGGCCGGCGATGTTTGACTCTTTCAGCTTATGGCGAAAGGAAGCCAAACAGAAAGAAATTAAATTAGCGAAGAAGAATAAAAGAGAGAAGGGTATCTCGATAATGCAGGCTGCTATACAGTTTAAAGATAATGAAGAAGAACAAGCAAGTGAGCAGTTGCACAGGCAACATAAAATGGCGATTGATAAATGCTATCCAGTTTTGCCACCCCTTCAGCAAGATGCGATGAAGGATCTTGTGAAAGATCCTTTGATGTCGCATTTGTTGAATTCGCCACCCCCTTATGCTCAAAATGCTACAGCACCTCCGCAACCTTTAGTTGCGCAACCTCCGGGTGCTTTGCCTCTTGCTACTGCACAACCGCCAGCTCCTCTTCAGTTGGCTCCTCTGCTACTGCTTCTACGTTGACTTTTTCTCAGTCCGCTTTATCTCCTGTCCTGTCAACTTCTCCTTCTGTTCGACAGAGGATGACTGATACTGTTACTAGTCTTCTGTCCCCTTTCTTTGGGTCATTTAGTACGACCCCTGTTTCAGAGCGTAAGCAGTTGCGTAGTCAACTGCCTGATTCCCGAGAGAGGGAAGTATTGGATAATTTAGCGCGTAAATGGATCACTCGTCCTTTAAGATATGATATAGAGTCTGTTATGGATGTCTTCCGTCAATGGGAAGAACCGAAGCAGAGATATGTCTTTGATACGATGTGCACGTTCCTTCGTGGGAAATGGGAAGACGGTGATCTGGAACTAACTCCGCCTGAATTGTCCAATGTGCAATTAGAGTTTGCGAAAGGCACGATTGTGGGCCCTGACGTTGAAAGAGCGGTAGCGACGCTGCTTTCGTTCAGGAATGAGTCTCCTTCTCGGTCATTATTTGAGCCTGACCCTTCTGTTAGGAGAAAGGTGAGACAGTACCCAATGAGAGAGGTTCCTCCGGTATGGAAGGAAGCAGTTCAGGCTGATGTAGGTCTTGGTATTGTAGCTGCACCGGCTCATTTTCAACGTGTTTGGGTGCATGTTCCGTGGAAACGAGTTGAAGTCTTGGCTCTTAAGCAGACTTTGCCTGACCCCCGTAAAAATTCTTCTGGGTATTATAAGGAATTATCACAGACTGCAGACTCATGCGTTATGAATCTAGCGGATATAGACATGTTATTTGGTAATGTGGTCCCACAGCCTTTATGGGGATTGATTCGTCATACTGATCATGCGCCGGAGTTAGGTGATACATGGGTTAATATTAGTGCTGCGGATGGCCGACAAGTTGGTGGTGCTAAACCTGAGCCTGTAGTTGCAGAACTTCCTGGTAGGAATATTACCTATATGAAAACTTTAATGCCCGCTATGAGAGTAAATTGGGACAAATTGTCTGCATGTAAGCAGAAGAAGGATGAAATCGTATCCGATTTCTTCACTAGGTTTGAAGAAACGTTTATTGACCATAGTGGTCAAGACATGAGTACCGAGGGTGGTCAACGGTTGTTTGTTGATAAATTTGTGCATAATTTACTACCTGAATTATGTACTAAGTTAAAGGATTCAGAAAGTTCTTGGGCTGTTTCCTCGTCAGCACAGATATTGGCTACTGCACAATATTACGAAAATAGGGATAAGGATGAGAAAGATAGAGCAGGCAAAAAGACTAAAGAGTTGAAGACGAAGGTTCTTTTACAGCAAGCGTATCCGCCCCATAATAACAATCCTGATTATCAGCAACCTCAGCAGTTTCAGCGAAACTCGCAACGGTTTGAGCCTTCTCAACCGCGTTTTCCTGTAGGCCCTAATCAATGTGCATATTGCAAAGAAGAGGGTCATTTTAAACATAGTTGCCCTGTTTTGTTACAGCGTATGAATGGTGTTTCTGGCGCAAGAAGTCTGGGTGTTCCTCAAGCTTCTAGAGGTAGGGGACATGGAGGTTTTCCACAGAACGCGTGTTCCTTCCCTCAGCAGAATTCAATGAATTGTTTCGATCAGCAGAATATGCGTCTGGTAGAACGACTCAGTACTATGCTGATGACTACTACGTCGAAGGTGAGAATCTGGATGGTAATGATTGCTAGGACAGCCATGGACAAAGAGAGGGAGTTGTTTCAGTTCCAGTAGATCAGAGTGGACCTTATGTTGAAGTGATTACATCAGGTGTGTCAGAGCCTTTTCTGTTGGATACTGGTGCTACGAAGAGTTCTATTATGCACTCTAGACTCCCTGGTGCACCTTTGTCTGGCTTAACAAATGTTTCAGTAGGCTTTTCTGGCGCCCCAGTTAGAAACAAGATTTCTGACCCTTTGTCCCTTTCTGTTGGACCTCGTGAATTCGAAGCACCCCTTATACTGACGACAGGTTGTGGTGAGAACTTGTTGGGATTGGATCTGTTGAAAAGATTGTATGTGACGTTGTATTGTTCACCTTCAGGAGTACAACTTACATTGGGTAAGAAAGTGGTTTCGCCTATGTATTTATCGAGAGATCACCTTCCGACATAATTATTTTCTCTTCCTGATACTATTTGGGCTACTGGTCCTAATGATGTGGGTCTTTTGGAGATACCACCGTATGTTGTGACGCTGAAAGCGAACGTTAAAATGCCACGCATTCCTCAATATAGGATCTCCAGTGATGGTGAAAGAGTGTTGTTAGCGATTATCCACAATCTAATTGAGAAAGACGTACTTGAGGAAACAAGAGGTAATGTTTGCAACAGCCCTGTTTTGCCTCTCTTGAAACGCACTGACTCTTCTCAGCCACCTGTTTACAGGTGTGTGATTGACCTCCGCGAGGTGAATAAGATAGTTGTGCCACAGTTTCCTGTGGTTCATCTGCCATGATTCCAGCCTCGGCCACGTGGTTTTCGGTGATCGATATGAAGAATGCTTTCTTCAGCATCCCGATTGCCGAGGAGAGTAGGGACATCTTTAGCTTCTCTTTAGGAGGCCGAAGCTTCCGGTTTAAGAGAGCTCCTCAAGGCTACTGCGAGAGTCCTTCCATCTATAGTCTGGCCTTAAAAACACAGCTTGATACTATTGCTTTACCTGATGGTGCTGCTCTTCTCCAGTACGTTGACAATTTGTTAGTCGCTGCCGATACGGAAGAGCTTCGTAAGGAAGCTACTTTGTTGTTGTTGCGTCATTTGTCTGACTTCCATCACAAGGTATCTCTGTCGAAGTTACAGTATTGTCGACAAGAAGTGACCTACTTAGGTCATCTCTTATCGAAGGAGGGAAGAAGATTGACCCCAGAACGAATTCAGGCGATTGGGAAAATGAGTGTGCCAATTATGCAGAGAGACGTGCGTGCTTTCTTGGGTATCACGTCATACTGCAGACAATGGATACCGAATGTTTCTTTGCTGGCCAAACCTCTGGTGGGATTGACGTGCAAAGATACACCAAATCCCCTCCCGTGATCTGATGATTGTCAGAAGAGTTTTTCCGAATTGAGCGATGCATTGTGTTCGGCTCCTGTGTTAGGTACCCCCGACTACAGTAAGCCTTTTACGCTTTATGTCCACGAGAGAGAGGGATGTGCGTTGTCAGTGTTGACGCAATCTTTTGGGGACAAGCAACGTCCATGCGCGTATTTCTCGTCGACTTTGGATCCGGTAGCTAGAGCGTTACCGAGTTGCTTGAGAGCTACAGTGGCAGCCGCTGTTTCCTTTCGACAGTCTGCTGGTTTGGTCATGAATAACATGTTGATTGTAATGGTTCCACATGCTGTGGATACCTTGTTGAACAGGACCAAGACACAGCACTTAACTAGTACTCGATTGTCAGGTTATGAGTTGACACTTTTAGCGAGTCATGTGCACATAAAGAGATGCAATACGTTGAATCCAGCTACGTTATTGCCGATTTTAGTAGAAACAGATGTTTCCGAAAAGCATGATTGTTTTCTCAGGACAGAAGAGGAAACGAAAGGGAGAGTAGATCTTAGGGACACTCCTCTTGTGAAGAGTGATGGTACCTTATGGGTGGATGGTTCATGCTTCAAGCTTGCGAATGGTGATACGACTGCGGCATATGCTGTTACGACTTTGCATACGATTGTTGAAGCTACCCGTATCCCACATAATTCAGCTCAAGCAGCCGAGTTGATTGCACTTACGAGAGCGTGTGCGTTGTCGAATGGAAAGAAAGTGACCATATACACCGACAGCCAGTATGCGTTTGGTGTGGCTCATAGTTTTGGACGTTTGTGGAAGGAACGTGTGTTCCTCACGTCTCATTGAACAAAGATTCAGAATGGTCAGTTGGTGAACGAGCTTCTTGAGTCACTCACCTTGCCGTTGCAAGTTGCGATTGTGAAATGCAGTGCACACAAGAAGGTTACCGATGACGTTGGTCGCGGTAATGCGTTTGCCAAGGAAGTTGCAAAAGATGTGGCGAAGGATGTGATGAGTCGAATGTATGTTATTGGCCCTGCAAGATGGATTGGTGATGTTGGAATGTGTGAAGATACGATAGAAAGTGTGAAGTCTATCCAAGCTGAAGCTACAGAGAGAGAGTTGAGCGTATGGAGAGAAAGTACGGGTAAATTGGATGCGAATGGTTGTTGGGTTGAGTTGTCAGAGCATCAGCGATGGTTGTTACCCGATGCGTACGTGTTTGCAGTGGTTAAGATGGCTCATGGAATGGCTCATATCAGTGTGAAAGGGATTTGTAAGTTGTTGGCTCCAGTATGGCAGAATGCTGGAATTCCTAAGTGTGCAGAGAATGTGGTCAAGAATTGTATGGTTTGCCTGATGTACAAACCTGGTAAGGGAACCCCAACTCCAACTGGTCATTTTGCGCCTCCGACGTATCCGTTTGAGGTTTTGCAATTAGATTTCATTCACATGGAGAGATGCAACAACCTGAAATACGTACTCGTGGTTGTTTGTGCCTTCTCGAGATGGGTAGAAGCATATCCCCTAAAATATAACACTGCCTTCTCCACAGCCAAAGCCTTTATTAAGGAGTTTTTCCCTAGGTATGGGTTGCCGAGAATGGTCTGGAGTGACAATGGGAGTCAATTTGTGGGTCAAGTGATGAAGAGAGTTTGTGAGGGGCTAGGGATACAACAGAAATTCCACGCTGCAAATCACCCACAATCAGCTGGACTAGTAGAGTGCTATAATGGCACTCTTAAGCTAAAACTTGCCAAGATACAGGCGAGCTCTGGTCTTAAATGGCCTGACGCGTTGCCATTAGCACTTTTGTCAACTAGGATGACTGTACATTCTCGAGTGGGACTTAGTCCCTATGAAATAATTTTTGGTCGCCCGGCAAACATATGGGGAGTGCCGAGGCCGACAAAATTTAGCGAGATTGAACACCCTGTATTGCTTGATTATCTGTATGATTTGACGGCTAAATTGCGTGTCTTACACCAACAGGTTCATGATACATGGCCTCAGGCTTCTGACGATCCAGGACATGTCATTGATCCTGGCTTTTGGGTGCTAGTCAAGAACTTCCAGCGGACAAAGAACGATCAGCCTCGCTGGATTGGTCCTTATTTGGTACTCCTATCAACGCGATCTGCAGTGCGAGTGCAAGGGAAAAAGAACTGGATCCACGGTGTACACTGTAAGAGGGTCCCTTTGCCTCTGCCGTACGACCAGTGGGTCCAGGAGGGCATTCCTGATACGGAAACTGACACTGTGCCTCGTTTTCTGCCTTTTAGCGATGCACGTTTAATTGGGACAAGTTCTGAGCGAGAAAGCGACGATCTTCTACAAGAAGCTACAAGAAGTTCGATTAGACACTACTGAGCCTGAACTGCTGTTTCGCGACCAGACATTGCCTGATAAGGGCCGTTATAATTTGCGACCAAGAGTCATGGGACAAATAAAGTGATCACATTTTTCCTTTCGCAATTTTTGAAACTCAGCTCTCCCATCTGAGAAACTGTTTTGACCGATTTTTGTTTTTCGAACCGCCATCCGGGTTCAGCTGTAGGGTCGCGGTGTCAAGTCTTTGGAGTGCAAGCCGAAGACACAAGGTCGACGGTTCTGGTTGGTCCTAGGGCGTTCCCTGGACTGACAGGCGCATTCCTTAGCACGGAATACCCAACCGCTGCGAACGGCACGATTAGAGGATAGAGTTTTTCAAGATGGAGAGACCTGTTAAGGAAACAAATTTTAAAAGCAAAATGTGTAAAATTATGAGCAGGAAATGTTTTTTAATATTGTGTCTTTTTATGTTGCTTAGCTTAATGATGTTTTTAATGGGATATATTGTATTCTCTTTTCAAGTGACGTTTGCACCCACTACACAACCTATACCTTCTCCTACTGTTTCTTCGCATTCTTTTCATCCTCTGCCTGAACATGAATCCATTAGAAGATGGGAATTCATTAATAACTCCTTTGTTCAGCTTCTGCACCAACACCAACTGGTAGTGAACACGACTAACTGTTGGGTGTGTGGCCTTATCCCGCATTCTACCGATAAAGGTATTCCTTACCTGGTCCTGCCATTCAGCTACAATGGTTCCGTGTGGACATACAGAACGATGTTCATCTATGCTCGTGAGGTGTACCCCCTACGTTCTATAAAGGACAATCCAAAGAATAGTGCTCTAGTTAAGGGAATAGTCGATATGATTAGAGGGTTTAGCTCCTATGAGACGATCCCGAGAGAAGAGACACTAGGGTATATTGGATGGAACGTGACTGGATATGGAGTTAGTCTGAGTGAGAACCAGCGAGCGAAAAGGTCCTCTCCGATTTGGATTGTACCTCATCTTTGTCTGCAAGGTAATGGCAAGAATCCGAGCGCTCAGTTAGGGAAGAGTATCTGCGCGGAGACGTATGTTTTTGCGTCCCAGACTTCCCCACCGTTTCTAGACCTATTTTGTCTGTTACGATAGGGCGTACACATGGTTGCCCCCTGACTTCTCGGGCACATGTTTTGTATCGTTTCTGTTGCCTCCCACCTATACAGCTGCGGCAGATTACCACAAGACGAGAATTGTTAGAGGTGTCTTCAGTAAGGAAGATACTGCAGGACAAGAATTTGGAGATTTCTTGAAGGGTTTTCTGCCGTTTTGGGGACTAATGGCTAACAGCAGGAACATACAGCAGCTGATGAGAGTGGTTGAGTCCACCGTAGTTGAAACTGCCGGTGCCCTTAGTAACTTGACTGCTGAGGTCCAATCGGATCGTCTTTAGATGTCGTACTTGCAGATCGAGATGGGGTATGTAAAGGGATCCAATCGAGCTGCTGCGTTTTCATTCCAGACAATGCTCCGACAGTATACCAGGCCATTTCCAAGTTACATAAGATCTCCGATTCTATACACATGGATAAAGGAGATTGGTCGTTAATGGGATGGTTCTGGGAACTGTTATCCACCTGGGGATGGAAGATTCTGATGGTCATTGGGATGGCTTTAGCGATTCTGTTTCTGTTCTGTCTTTGTGTGCAGTGTGCTACTGCTATATGTGGCCTCTGTGCTACTATGTGTGCAAGGAGCCCTGTCCCAAGAGAGGTACTAAGCAATAGGATTATGCTTCAGCAACATCTTGATGATCTGATGAATATAGACCTGGACTCAGATTAACGTGAGTAATTGCCTATTTAAGGGCAAAAGGAGGTCTGAGGTTCCGTAAATCCTGGACCCGTTTCATAAAGGTCATTGTTTCGCTACGATTTTGGTATTAACGAACCGTAACCAGTTAGTACGGCAAGCCTGAGTGTTTTCGTCACGTTACACCGACGGATTCACTACGTATTTAGGGATTGGTTCTGAACCCTCGGGTTCCATTTTGTATACGGCAGCCATTTTGTGGTTGCCCTCACATAGGCCGGTGACTTCGGCTAAACGAGTCTCTAGCACACGTACACTGTAGCTGACTTCTGAATGACCCGAGCGAACGACCCTCTTGCCTGTAGCCGAACTTGTTAGGCCAGTTCCTTTTCCAGTAGCTGATCAAGATTGAGCATCAAGGCACAGGGGATCATAAACACTTTTATTACACACAACTATGTCTTATCTTGCTCACACCTGTCTCTGCTTCTTTCTTTATGACCCGTTTACGATGAGGAGGTGCCCGTTTTTATAGTTGGTTTTTGATCGACCTGCCTGATGAAGAATGTTGGCAACTGAAAAGTGGGTTTTACCGTCATGCGATACCTCTGATTTGGATACATGTGATTGGACAGTTTGTAAATGTAAGGTATTTGTCTGGAATGTGATTTTTGGCATAACAAGGATGGCTTGCTTTGTAAAAATTGAGCAGTCTCCTACGAATATACAGCCATTGTACTTCGTGGACCTCTGATTCTGGTTGCAGCCAATAAATTTGATCTTTGATGTCACCAAGAAGATTCCGTGGCTCTGTGTTTAGAAGACAGGTGGCTTGAACCAGAGCTGTCCATGAAGACCCAGGCAGCCAAAACAGCAGGCACCTGCTTCGGACTTATGCGTTCCATCCGTAAAATCCTCCCACTACTCCCGCCCCTATCTAGGAAACTCTTGATTCAAGGTTTGATCCTTGCCTGGCTAGACTATAGCAATGCTGTCTATCTGGGAGCCCCTGAATCTACCCTGGCCAAACTCCAGCGAACTCAAAACGCGGCAGCCCGGCTCCTTATAGGCCTCCCTTCCAGAACCTCTGCCAGACCAGCGCTGAAGGCCCTTCATTGGCTTCCAGTGCGGCAGAGGGTAGAATTCAAGGCGATATGCACTGCCCACAAACTCCTCAATGGTCTTGGTCCTTCTATCCTGAGAGACATGGTCACCCCCTACAAGGCCCCTAGACTCCTACGCTCTGACAACGAACGCTTGGCCATCGTCCCGAGATTCAGGAAGGCACGCACTGGCGGTAGACGGTTCGCAGTAAAAGCGTCTGCAGGATGGAACTCACTCCCCCGCTGCCTGCGACTGGAACCCTGCCACCTCCTCTTCCGTAAAAAACTGAAAACTCTGCTTTTCCCCAAATAAGCTCCCCTTCCCCCTCTGGTCTCCACTTGTATCATTAGCGCGGGGATGCCACCGGGTCACCAGGCGCTTTATAAATCGCTAAATAAATAAATAAATAAATAGGTGAACCTGGAGACTTTGGGCGTGTCCCCTGACACCGCTGGGTCTTAAATAACCCGGTTCTTTAGGACGCGGAGTAATGGCTCGCGATGTAAGGAGTCAAATTCGTTGGTAGCTCACTTTTGAACAAGTTGGGCATGGCCGAAGCAGAAAAAGCACATATCTCCTCCTCAACTTCCAGCAGTTTAGATAATTCAACCCCTTCTTCAGTATCAGCTATGCCTGCTACAAATGACAAGACCCGCTCTCTTCAAAATGTTTAAACATTTCCTTTATTTACAAATGTTGGGCTATGCTTCCCAGTGAGGAGGTCAGGCTGGGGTTATCACCCGGGACGACAGCTGTAACAGGGCCTAGGTCTTCAACATTTGGAAGGGACGCTACCAGCAATGGGAAAGAGGAAAGAGACTGTACTCCTCCAACTGCTTCAGATGAATCCTCCTCCAGGCTCTCCCTATTACAAAGCTCCAGCTCCAGCTCTCAAGAGCTTTTGCTAGTGGCGGTGAAGAAGATGTTCAATACAATCTTGGTGACGCTTCTCACACTGACTTGGGTTACTTTGCGGTCCCTTACCTGATGCCTGGGACATACGACCAGTTTGCCTCTTCCGACGGAGCCAATCCCCCAGCATTGGTGTTCTTGCTTGCCCTCCACCACCGCACCTCTCCACCTCCGGTGCGGTTGCCGAGTGGGGGCGAGCTCCTGGCCACACGGGGGAAAACTACAGGCCCCAGCATACCTTGCAGCCGGAAGCTGCACAACGGGACTAGGCGTCAGGAGGCGCACAAATACACGCGTCCCTCCCTGCGTCGCGGAGGCAAAGGGCGGGCCCTCTGTGGCTGGGCCCTATCCCTTGGTCACATACTTACGGGACAACACTGCCAACAGGACGATAAGTTATAACCCTTGGCGTATTTCTTCTTAGCCTTTATTATTCTATGTTGGTATCACATTAATTATTGCCGGTACTGTTGTGTACACTTGATTTGATCCTGGACTTGTTTGATATATATAGCATACCATAGAGGAAACAGCTATTAGCTATGCCTAAAGGCCAAACAACTAGAAGGAAGTCACTGGCAGGTGGTAGTATAATAGGCACCATAGATCAATTTCTAACGAAGGCTGCCAATAAGTTAGACGATGACATAGCCCTGGCTGAACAACGCTTGTCAGTAGAATTTCCTTCCAATAAACGCTCTTCCCTAGGCTCCCTACAGTTAGCAACTTCGCCCCCTATACCATCTAGCGACCACATAGTCAGGGATGATCCAGGGATCCCCTTGCTCCTTCAGGACAGCTTACCCTTAACACAACCCTCACAGGGGGAAACCATTGACACAATAAACCTGGACCAATCACCTATTCCTTCAAGGGAGGATTATCTACCCCTCCCAACACCGGGCGACAAAGCCCAGCTTAATCACCCACTGAAGGAAAATCTTTCACATCCTGGACAGGGGGCCACTTTAAAGAGAAAGAGGGCTTGGGATACACATGTAGGCAAGCGTGCAAAAATACAGAGATCATCCATAGACCTGAGTAATAAGCAAGCTACGAGTGAAACATGCATGGGCCAAAATAACTCACTCCTAGGGGGCACTTTAACTGAGGGTGTAATGGAGGAGTTGGACAAGATGATTAAATCCCTCATGATACCCCTCATAGAGAGAGTAAAGAGGTTGGGAGATCAAATGACTCATTTAATTGAAACTACACAATCAAATGAAAAGGCTTTAAAACAACTCACTACCCAGAATACCCCAAAAGTATCACAGTGTCCTCTACCAGGATCAATTAAGCCCTACGAGGAACCCCATTCTACAAAGCCAAGGGTCACTTCGGCTGCTATAGCCAGTACTGAGCTGCCACCACAGCCACCCAGAGAGACACCATTAGTGGGACCTTCGTATATGTCAAATAACAATAACATAGCAACAACGAAGGCACCTCCACCACACTCGGGTCCAAACAATTGCGGGCATTATATAGATCTACCCCCGGAAGCAGCCGACTTTGTCATCATCCTGACTGGAGTTCCAGTGTTGGTTGAAGGCAGGAAAGAAGCCCATGAAAATCTTAAAAATAAAGTCATACATTGGCTGACCACCAACAGACCTCTGCCACCAAACATCAATGGCGACATAGTGTCAGTTAGGAGACGTGGTTGGGTGGGCCCTCGACCAAAAGACATTGAGGGGGATATTGTAATATTTAATTTCAGGGACCACAGAGTTGATACCACATTGCTGATTGGTTTTCGGGGAGAGGTGAAGGTGGCATATCACCTCGGGATTTGAGCTACTTTTACCCTAGAACTTTAATGACTCGCTCAAACTTCGTGCCAGTTCCGGAAACACGTAATACCCAACATCCTTTTAACTGAAATACCCATATCCCTTTATCGAGACCTCCCACCTCTAAGACACCTTTATTCCTCCAGTCCTCACGAACACACAGGCCTCTATTTCCTCAGCATAGCAGGCACCAACATCCAAATTACAACTGGCGATGGAGTATCCCAGTATGTAACTCATTTGAGCCATTGTCAGGCCTAGAGGACTTGGATTGACAACTGACGGCCACTCGGGTGTCCCAGCCATTAGACTTATCCTTTGGTGTCTCTGAACACCAAAAGGGTCTTGGGTGCGATCTCCCATTTGATAGATCTAATATTAACACTGTTCCTGGTAAATTTATTGAAGAAGGGAGGCCCAATTATCCGTTAGTGAGCGAACCAGCTATACCATTAGCGGATGTTAGGGCACTGTCTGAAGATCCACCTATTATACTGCCTCCCACTCTTAGGGTAGAAGAAAATACAGACATCCCTATTCTTACAGTCCAAAATTCGATAATTCTGTCTCATTTACTTTTATCTTGGAATGTGGCAGGTCTGGCTAACAAAATTGACCAACAGCCTTGGTGGGATTTAGTTGACAACTATACCATTGCTTGTTTTCAGGAAACCTGGGCCTTAGATCCTGTTCATCTATTGGGGTTTCAGACTTTCCACTCACCAGCCTTGCCAAGCTCTCAGGGCAGAAATAGTGGGGGTTTGTGTATATATGTTAGCACCGTTAGTGGGCTTACAATTTTAAAACACCTTCCAACCGAACACTACCATCCTAATTCTTAGATGGGGCAATTCCATTAACATGATTTTAATCAACTTTTATAACAATGTGTCTACTGATAATTTAGATAGAGATAAACAATCTGATTTGCAGTGTTTCATCCCTAAAGGAAAGGATAGGTGGGGAGTCTTTCCTGGCATGGGTGGGTGATTTTAATTGCAATATCTGTCAGGACGGACCGAAGGGCATTTGCGGCCTCGGCAACCTTACTGACGACAACCTGAGTCATTTCACCCATTCTAACCAGGGTGATATACTGAATAATTTGCTGTTTTATTTTAATCTTTCATATATTAATGAGCTATGCTCACCACTAATACAGTTCCAGCCAACCTAACATGGTAGAGGGTGTAACTCCACAATAGACTTCACCCTTTTTTCTACAACGCATGCCCATTTAGTAACAACATGGGAAACGCTAGATGAAATTTATGGTGACCATTATCCAATTTCATTCTCCATAAAAAAGGCCAAGCTAGAGCAGCCTTTTTCAGCAACCGATTACCCTTGCTCGTAAAAATGGTTACACCCTCAAATGGGATAAGGTTGACCCAGCGGGGTTATTAGTAAATTTATTTTCGACAATGAAGAAAGAAATTTACATTTGCCTCTCTCCTACTGAAGAATACTCTAAAATCCTGGGCTCCTTCTCAAAGATACAAGCAACTTTAAAACGACTATTGACCAGACAGTATCGCTCAGATTTGAACCGCCCAAATGGCTGGTTCGATCATAATTGTACCTCTGCACTAAAAACCCTAAAAAAGGCTCTCCATGCCTCACCTGGATCCCCGTGCCAGATACGAGAGGCTAGACATTTCTATCGTCTAGCTATTAAAAATAGGGTGAAATTACTGAAAAAAGAGGCATGGCAGGCTGTAATTACTGCTTCCAAAAATAGGGGTACCATCTCATTCTGGAAGGCGGTCAATGCCCCTTTCTTCCCGAATACCAAACAAGTACCGGTGATAGATATCGCTATCAATGGGGAAACTTGGGTCACACATTTCGAACACCTTTATGACAATGAAATTTCCCCCAACCCTATACCTGCTGCTTTTGCATCCATGTCTGGCGATAAAGGAAGTGCTTGTAAGGGAGTTTTCCCGCTTGGAATCTCTTTTACTTGCGACGAGTTTACCATGGCAATAAAGGAGAGCCCTTCTGGTAAGGCGCCCGGCCCGGATGGTATACCCATTGATGTTTTTAAATCTGAAATCCATCTCTGGGCCCCCCTTTTAACTAATGTCATGAATAGTGCTAACTCTTTTGGGCTCATATCAACTTAGACTGAGGCCATAGTGGTCCCTATCTTTAAAAAGGGCAACAGACAAGATCCAACTTGCTATCGTCCCATTTCACTTCTAGACGCTTAATGAAGGTAGCTGGTTGCATTATTTTGAAGCGAATTCAACTCTGGGCTGAGAAAGGCAACATTATATCTAACCTCCAGTACGGTTTCCGTACTGGTATGGGAACTATCGAGCAGAGTTTAAATTTACATCTTTTCATTTCCAAGTACACCCAGGCCAGGATAGGGAATCTCTTTATTACTTTTATTGACCTGAGCTTTGCATTCGACTTTGTGGACCACAATCAACTTTGGTCCACACTATCCGACCTGGGCATTGATGATACAATACTTAATTTCATCAAGGAATTATATAGGGGTGCTGGGGCCAGGGTGCGCTTTGGTAAGCAAGGTGAGTGTTCGTCAAAATTTTCCATCAAGAGGGGAGTGAGACAGGGGTGCATTTTAGCACCCCTGCTCTTCACTTTATATATCAACTCTATTGGCGATCACCTTAAGGGCTTACCGTATGACTATCCTTCATCTCAGGGCCAGCCTGTTCCCCTACTCCTTTATGCTGACGATGCTGCCATCATGGCGCAAACCAGGCTAGGCCTACAGAGGGCGGTCTCAAAATGTAATACCTATATGAAATATAAGGGATTAAAAGTTAATACCACTAAAACATTTACTATGGCTTGTGGGCATGGCACTAAGAAAACACCCTGTCCTATATTCCTTGAGGGCAGGAGGATAGAGACTACGGACCACTTCCCCTACCTCGGAATATCATTTGACAGGAAATGCACTTGGCATACCGCAGTAAAAGCAAGAAAATTAGCCTTCACTAGGGCGGTTGGTGCACTGCATAGCTTTGCGGCAAAACTTGTGGGTAGACCTCTTAAGGAACTGATCTTAATATATCAGGCCAAGGGTATATTTACGGCCACTTACGGATCAGGTATTTGGGGCATTGAAAATATAACATCTATTCAATTAATTGAAAATCATTACCTCAGATATTTGCTGGGAGTTCCTAAATCCTCTCCAAATTACCTTACTCACATTGAATTGGGTCTACCCTTTATTACTGATGCCATAAAGATTGAGCCTATCCTCTTATGGCACAAGGTCTGGGTCACCCCGGAGACAGCATTTAACCGTAAAATAATCACTGACTGTCTTACCCTAGACGGTGTTAGGAATATCAAATGGCTGTCTTATGTGAAAACTTTGATGACTGAGTTTGTCCATCCTGGGTTTTATTCGAGACCGGCCAGTATGGAAGTGATTGCCAGGGAATCACTGAAACAACTGGCTATGGATCATCTAGCTAATAAAAGATGGTCCACAGAAAAACTTAAAAACTCTGTCTTGGCCTTTCAGGAAATCACTACTAACCCAGGGCCCCAATTGTACCTTGTAAGTACCTGCTACTCGAGAATGCTACTGTCACGGTTCAGGTTTGGAACTTTTTTTCGTATAATCACCTTTCCAACCTGTAATAACTGGTCGAGAGAACTGCCCACTTGCCCTTGTGATGACTTATCTCCCCAATCAAACTTACACTGTATTTTGTTTTGTAAATTTTATGTAGTTCCACGGAGGATTATTTTGAAACCCATCCTCAAAGCATGGGGCCACCGATCATGTAGAATAGCTTATGTTAGTAAAAGGTCCATAGGTCGCACGCTACTCCACCATTCCAGCGGGTATCCCCAAGAGCATCATGGTAAATGCAGTTTTTTCAAAGCGGGTGCGCTTATTCAAAAGTTCCGAAGTGTAATGCAAGCCAACTCTGGACACCGGTGTTTCAGGATTATTGTCCTTCATCAGCAGAGTGTAGGAAGATTTACAGGGGTTGCTGTGCAGGCTGCCAAAGTGTTCTCAGGTCTGGTACCTCTCCGGGCGCGTAGGGCGTTACCTGAGCTCGTCAGCTCAAAGGCTCGAGGGAGCCGTATATAAGTAAAAGGTCCATAGGTCGCACGCTACTCCACCATTCCAGCGGGTATCCCCAAGAGCGTCATGGTAAATGCAGTTTTTTCAAAGCGGGTGCGCTTATTCAAAAGTTCCGAAGTGTAATGCAAGCCAACTCTGGACACCGGTGTTTCAGGATTATTGTACTTCATCAGCAGAGTGTAGGAAGATTTACAGGGGTTGCTGTGCAGGCTGCCAAAGTGTTCTCAGGTCTGGTACCTCTCCGGGCACGTAGGGCGTTACCTTTATTTATCACGGCTCCCTTGAGCCTTTCAGCTGACGAGCTGAGGTAACGCCCTACGTGCCTGGAGAGGTACCATACCTGAGAGCACTTTGGCAGCCTGCACAGCAACCCCTGAAAACCGCCCTACACTCTGCTGATGAAGGACAATAATCCTGAAACACCGGTGTCCAGAGATGGCCTGCAACCTTGCAATTACACTTCGATTCTTTTGAAAAGCGCACCCGCTTTCAAGAAAACTGCATTAACGATAATGCTCTTGGGGTATACACGCTGGAATGGTGGAGTAGCGTGCGACCTACGGACCCCTTATTTATCACGGCTCCCTTGAGCCTTTCAGCTGACGAGCTGAGGTAACGCCCTACGCGCCTGGAGAGGTACCATACCTGAGAGCACTTTGGCAGCCTGCACAGCAACCCCTGAAAACCGCCCTACACTCTGCTGATGAAGGACAATAATCCTGAAACACCGGTGTCCAGAGTTGGCCTGCAACCTTGCAATTACACTTCGATTCTTTTGAAAAGCGCACCCGCTTTCAAGAAAACTGCATTAACCATAATGCTCTTGGGGTATACACGCTGGAATGGTGGAGTAGCGTGCGACCTACGGACACCTTATTTATCACGGCTCCCTTGAGCCTTTCAGCTGACGAGCTGAGGTAACGCCCAACGCGCCTGAAGAGGTACCATACCTGAGAGCACTTTGGCAGCCTGCACAGCAACCCCTGAAAACCGCCCTACACTCTGCTGATGAAGGACAATAATCCTGAAACACCGGTGTCCAGAGTTGGCCTGCAACCTTGCAATTACACTTCGATTATTTTGAAAAGCGCACACGCTTTCAAGAAAACTGCATTAACCATAATGCTCTTGGGGTATACACGCTGGAATGGTGGAGTAGCGTGCGACCTACGGACCCCTTATTTATCACGGCTCCCTTGAGCCTTTCAGCTGACGAGCTGAGGTAACGCCCTACGGGCCTGGAGAGGTACCATACCTGAGAGCACTTTGGCAGCCTGCACAGCAACCCCTGAAAACCGCCCTACACTCTGCTGATGAAGGACAATAATCCTGAAACACTGGTGTCCAGAGTTGGCCTGCAACCTTGCAATTACACTTCGATTCTTTTGAAAAGCGCACCCGCTTTCAAGAAAACTGCATTAACCATAATGCTCTTGGGGTATACACGCTGGAATGGTGGAGTAGCGTGCGACCTACGGACCCCTTATTTATCACGGCTCCCTTGAGCCTTTCAGCTGACGAGCTGAGGTAACGCCCTACGCGCCTGGAGAGGTACCATACCTGAGAGCACTTTGGCAGCCTGCACAGCAACCCCTGAAAACCGCCCTACACTCTGCTGATGAAGGACAATAATCCTGAAACACCGGTGTCCAGAGTTGGCCTGCAACCTTGCAATTACACTTCGATTCTTTTGAAAAGCGCACCCGTTTTCAAGAAAACTGCATTAACCATAATGCTCTTGGGGTATACACGCTGGAATGGTGGAGTAGCGTGCGACCTACGGACCCCTTATTTATCACGGCTCCCTTGAGCCTTTCAGCTGACGAGCTGAGGTAACGCCCTACGCGCCTGAAGAGGTACCATACCTGAGAGCACTTTGGCAGCCTGCACAGCAACCCCTGAAAACCGCCCTACACTCTGCTGATGAAGGACAATAATCCTGAAACACCGGTGTCCAGAGTTGGCCTGCAACCTTGCAATTACACTTCGATTCTTTTGAAAAGCGCACCCGCTTTCAAGAAAACTGCATTAACCATAATGCTCTTGGGGTATACACGCTGGAATGGTGGAGTAGCGTGCGACCTACGGACCCCTTATTTATCACGGCTCCCTTGAGCCTTCCAGCTAACGAGCTGAGGTGACGCCCTACGCGCCTGGAGAGGTACCATACCTGAGAGCACTTTGGCAGCCTGCACAGCAACCCCTGAAAACCGCCCTACACTCTGCTGATGAAGGACAATAATCCTGAAACACCGGTGTCCAGAGTTGGCCTGCAACCTTGCAATTACACTTCGATTCTTTTGAAAAGCGCACCCGCTTTCAAGAAAACTGCATTAACCATAATGCTCTTGGGGTATACACGCTGGAATGGTGGAGTAGCGTGCGACCTACGGACCCCTTATTTATCACGGCTCCCTTGAGCCTTTCAGCTGACGAGCTGAGGTAACGCCCTACACGCCTGGAGAGGTGCCATACCTGAGAGCACTTTGGCAGCCTGCACAGCAACCCCTGAAAACCGCCCTACACTCTGCTGATGAAGGACAATAATCCTGAAACACCGGTGTCCAGAGTTGGCCTGCAACCTTGCAATTACACTTCGATTCTTTTGAAAAGCGCACCCGCTTTCAAGAAAACTGCATTAACCATAATGCTCTTGGGGTATACACGCTGGAATGGTGGAGTAGCGTGCGACCTACGGACCCCTTAGAATAGCTTATGTTAGACTGCAACAGTTAGAAAATGACACTGTGGCACATGCTATATCCAGCTTTTTAAAATTACAGGTTAAGTTTAGAAACTCTATGTAAAGAATTGCATTTTTGCACATATCAGTATTTTAGACATTTTTAACAACCTGTTTTCATTAACTTGGAATTGCACTGATTCTTATAATTATATTTTTAAACGTATTGTATTTAATTGGCATTTTCGGACTGTATGTTTAAACTTGTATGCTTTTATAGTAAAGTAAAGTAAAGTCCACATTTGTAAAGCGCACAATCACCCGTAAGGGTCTCTAGGCGCTGGGGGCCGTCGGGAAGATTAAGCGAGCTATTGCCCAGAGTCACATGGTGCTGGGCTAACCTGCCGCCGGAGCCGGGGATCGAACCGTGGTCCCCAGATTCCAGCGTCAGTCGCCCTGGCCGCGGCGCCACACCTCTCCCTTTATGAATTCACTTTGAAATACGAATAAAGCTCTTTGAAAAAAAAAAAAACAATCTTGGTGGAGATACACAGGTTAAAGGTTCAGCAAGCTCTGGATACTAAGTTAATAAATCAAAGGCTCACTAAAATGGAGGAGACCTTATTGACGCTCCCAAATCAGCTGTAGGCAGAAGAGAAAAGAATCTCAGAAATTGAAGACAAATGGGCACTTCTGCAATCCCGCTCGGAACCTGCATCTGTAAAAATTGGAGTTAAATTAGAGTTAATAGAGAATAATACAAGATGTTCCAATCTTCGATTTGCAGGGATTCCGGAAGGGAATGAATCCCAGGGTCAAATACAATCTGTTCCTAAGCTGATTAATATGCTGATCAAAGTTCACATCTTGCCATCTGCTCCTGAATATGTGACAAGCATGCATGCTCATAGAGTTCCTTTTCAATAGCCACCTGGAACAAACTATTCTTCTGAACTTTTCCGACTTCCGGATTAACGAACAGGTCTTTACAAGAGCAATCCAGGAGAAATCGTTTACGGTCTTACAAAACGCCTCGTTGAAATTTTTTCAGATCTTTCTAGGCGAAGAAATGTGTTTCAACAACTTGCCTTTGAATTTAGATAGATTGGTGCACAAGCCTCCCTGGTCCAATCTTCAAAACTCAAGGTTCTTAGGAAAGGACAATTTAAGATCTTCAATGTTCTTTCAGAAGCACAGGACTTTTTAAAATCAATCAGAAACTAATGATGCATGTAGGGTGACATTAACCCTTTTTTCTAACTGTTCTTATTTTTGATTTTTTGTTTTCTTTCTCTCTCTATTCTTCAGCGTAGGGGGCGATTGGGTGGTGGTGGTTGGTGGACCGATTCCACCAGTTCAGGGTGCAATTTCATGGCATCCTTCAGATAGAGATTCCACATGGCGCGCTGTTAGGGGGACTTACATCACATTGGTGGGGAAGGTGGGGGACAGGATGGGGTAGCAGGGAAAAAATGAGTGGCTCAAAGTTTTCAATTGTATACACAGTTGTTTTTATCTATATTTCTATAGATATTTAATTTTATTTGGTTGTGGCGCAATAAGAGCTGAGATTTCTATTTAACAAATGGATAGCAGCCAAATAATGTTGTGCAAAGTTAATGGGTTGCTGAATTGAATAAAAGCAAGCACAATGTTGCTGGCTGCTATCTTTTTCCCCAGAGGTGTTGTTCATTCAGAAAACTCATTTTAGGTCTGATTCGCCTAAGCTGAGCCTTCCCAAGGGGCTCAATTAAGCTTGTTTTGCTTCTGCAAACATGTCAGTTCGAGTGGTCACTATTATATTTTCTAATAACTGCAACTGCCAGGTAGCCGTGATGTTCAAGGTCGGTGGATTTATGTACAAATTAACCCTAGGGGTGTAGTTTATGATCTCTTGAACTACTACGGCTCTATATTTGATAAAACTTCGGCTCTGCTTCAAATTCATGACTTATTGGTGTTTCTGAGGGTTCCATAATTTGGGGTGGGGATTTTAATTGTATTCAGGATATTCGAATAGATACTTCTAACCCTACCAAGAAGCAATTACAACCCAATTCAAATAAATTGATCACCATGATGGAGCAAGACTTTGCTCTCCTGGATCCGTGTCATCAAAATCATCCAGGACAGTCAGATTATACATGTTATCTTCCAGGTACAAGACCACCTCACGAATTTCTTTCTGATTGATAATATGTTAATTGAGGGGAAGCTGATATTATTTCCAACGTCTTTTCTGATCACTCAGCTGTTTGCATTAAAATCCAGATCAATGTAATACGCTCCCATATTAACAAGCGCGGCAAATAAACAACATTCTCAGGAGATTCTTTCCTTGCAGTTAGGGGTCGAAAAAGCTAGCGTCAATTTAAGGACAGCTAGGTCTGAATCTCAAAAAATGAGTTTTCTGCTAGACCTAATAGCAGTTAAAGATAAACTCAAGAAATGTTTTAATCTCTAAACAATCAAGGGGAGCAAGGCTTAGAAACAACAACTGTATGAGTAGAGCCAACATGTAGAATGCCACTTAGCCTGGGTCACAAAAATCCAGGGTAACCTAAATATAGTCACTCAGATTAGAGATCCAGTTTCGGATAGGGTAGTGGATTCTAAAGAGGAAATTGCAGAGGTATTTCTTCACCATTTCAAAACGATCTACAAGGAGACACAGGAAATAACTCAAGCATCACTCACACATTATTTTGAATCATTGGAAATGACCACTATTTCAAAGTGTATGCTGGATTTTCTCGATAAACCTATCTCACAAGCTGAAGTCAGTAACTTTTAAAAAATGTTAACTAATACAAAAGATGCAGGTAACGACGGTATCCCTGCTGAAGTTTTTCAGACCTTTGAATCCTTGCTACCGCCTTTTCTTACTAAATTGTATAATCTGTTAAAAAATTGCGAACCTATATCTAAAACATTTTAAGAAGCGGTTGTGGTCTTTTTTCTTAAGAAAGATAAGGACGCCACTGCTACTGGCTCATATAGACCCGGAAGAGTTTTAACCATAGACTATTGAAGTACTGGGTTTTTAAGAACCCAGTGGTGCCAGGGAACACACCCTAAGACTTCGAGTCCTTCCTGTCCCAGATTACAGAAACACAGAGTCTTCTTGGTGAAGTCAAAGATCGAATTTATTGGCTGCAGCCAGTAACAGGTATCCTAGAAGTACAACACTGTGTATATTCTCAGGAGACTGCTCAACCTTACAAAGCCAGTCATCTCTTTTATACAAAATATTATGCTTTAGGCAAACATTCCTTATTTACAGTTCACCATTCACATATTTTCACAACAAAGAAAAAGCAGAGTCACGATGACAATCCCACATTTCAGTTTGTCCAGCCCACAATCAATTACCCGGCAAGGCCCAACATTTTCCATCAGATAATCGGACGGACCCTAATAAAAACGGGCACCTCCTCATCGTAAAGCAAGTCATAAAGAAAGGAACAGAGACAGGAGTGTGTAAGATTAGGCATGGTTGTGTGCAATAAAGGGTTTATGACATGCTGTGCCTTGATCCCTAATCTCGATCGGCCACTGGGAAAGAAACTGGCAGAACAGGTTTGGCTTCGGGCAGTGGAGTCAGCTTGCCCAGGTCTGACAAGCGTCAGCTGAAGGTGTACGTGTCCCAAAAGACTCGTTCGGCCTTAAACATCGGCCTATGTGAGGGCAACCACAAAATGGCTGCCGTACACAAAATGGAACCCGGGGGTTCAGAACGGAATCTCTGATTTTATGGTGATCTCATCGTTCGACCCTGCCGAAAATACTCGTATATAGTATACTCATCATTCTAGGTCTGCTGATACCAAAATCGTCATACTACGAACATGTTTATGACACGGGTCCAGAATTTTCAGTACCACACTATCAATCAATCAATCAATGCATTTCTAAAGCGCACTACATACCCGTGAGGGTCTCAAGGCGCTGGGGGGGTCTGCTACTGATCGAAGAGCCAGGTCTTGAGAAGTCTTCTGAAGGCTAGCAGGTCCGGGGTCTGTCGTAGGTTGGTAGGGAGAGTGTCCCATGTCTTGGCGGAGAGGTAGGAGAAGGATCTGACGCCGGCGGTGGTTTTCCAGATACGAGGAACTGTGGCGAGGGCGAGGTTGGCAGAGCGGAGGCTGCGGGTGGGGGTATAGAAGCTGAGTCTGTCGTTGAGGTATGCTGGTCCGGCGTTGTGAAGGACTTTGTGTGCGTGGATGAGGAGTTTGAAGGAGATCCTCTTGTTGACTGGGAGCCAGTGCAGGCCTCTCAGGTGGGGTGTGATGTTGCTGCATCGGGGCATGTCGAGGATCAGTCTTGTCGAGGCGTTCTGGATTCGTTGTAGTCGTCTCAGGAGCTTGGTTGTTGTTCCTGAGTAGAGGGCGTTCCCATAGTCGAGTCTGCTGGTGATGAGGGCCTGGGTGACGGGTTTTCTCGTGTCAGAGGGGATCCATTTGAAGATCCTGTGGAGCATTCGGAGGGTGTTGAAGCAGGATGCGGCGACGGCATTGACTTGCTTTGTCATGGAGAGGGCGGAGTCGAGAATGACCCCCAGGTTGCGTGCTTGGTCGGTGGGTTCCTGGGCTGTGCCTAGCGATGTGGGCCACCAGGAGTTGTCCCAAGCTGATGGGGTGGGTCCGAGGATGAGGACCTCCGTCTTGTCTGAGTTTAGCTTCAGCATGCTGTCCTTCATCCAGTCGGCGACGGCCTTCATTTCTCTGTTGAGGTTGGTTTTGACGGTGTGGGGTTCTTCGGTGAGGGATATGATCAGCTGGGTGTCGTCGGCATAGGAGATGATGTTGAGGTTATGTTGTCGTGCGACGTGGGTGAGGGGTGCCATGTAGATATTGAACAGCGTCAGGCTGAGGGAGGATCCCTGTGGGACGCCGCAGATGATCTCAGTGGTTTTAGAGTGAAGGGTGGGAGGCGGACGCTCTGGGTTCTTCCGGAGAGGAAAGATGTGGTCCAGTCCAGGGCCTTCTCTTGGATTCCGGCGTCATGGAGGCGTGCTGATAGGATGCAGTGGCAGACCGTGTCAAAGGCTGCTGATAGGTCCAGGAGGAGGAGGGCGGTTGTTTCTCCTTTGTCCATCAGGATCCTGATGTCGTCGGTGGCGGCGATGAAATAGGTCTCCGTGCTGTGGTTGTTGTGGAAGCCGGATTGGGAAGGGTCCAGGATGTTGTTATCTTCGAGGTAGCGGGTTAGCTGTTTGTTGACAATCTTCTCCGTGACTTTCGCCGGAAACGGAAGCAGGGAGATGGGCCTGAAGTTCTTGAGGTCCTTGAGGTCCGCCTTGGGTTTCTTCAGTAGGGCGTTTATCTCAGCTTGCTTCCAGGTTTCTGGGAAGGTTGCTGTCTCGAAGGAGATGTTGATTGTTTTCCGGAGGTGGGGCGCGATGGCTGTGCGGGCTTTGTTGAAAACGTGGTGAGGGCAAGGGTCGGATGGGGATCAGGAGTGGATGGAGTTCATGGTTTTGATGGTGTCTTCGTCGCTGACGTTGGACCAGGCGGTCAGGCGACTGGTGCGGGTAGAGGTCGCAGGGGTGGTGGTCTCGGCGGTGGGTGCGGGGGTGTCTGAGTTGAAGCTGTCGTGGATGTCCGTGATCTTGCGGTGAAAGAATGCGGCCAGTGAGTCGCACAGGTCTTGTGATGGTGGAATGTCATTGGTGTTGGTGCTGGGGTTGGAGAGTTCTTTCACGATGCTGAAGAGATCTTTGGTGTTGTGGTGGGCGTTGTTGTCTAGGCGCTCCTTTTGGCGGTCCTGATGAGTTGGTGGTGCCTGCGGTGGCGTTCTTGTGGGCTGTGTGGTTTTCTGGTGTTCGGTCGCAGAGCCATTTCTTCTCCAGCTTCCGACAGGTGTGCTTGGAGGTCCGGAGGGCTTCAGTGAACCAGGCGGCTTTCTTGTTGGTGTGGTTGGTAGTGGAGGTCTTGAGAGGGGCGAGGGTGTTGGCGCAGTCATTAATCCACTGTTTGAGGTTGGTAGCGGCGGTGTCGGGTTCGATGGGGTTGGCAGGAGGTCTCAGGGCGAGGGTGGTGGTCAGTTGGTCCTTGGTGACCTTGCCCCAGCAGCGGCATGGCAACCGTTGGGTGCGGTGGTGTTTGGTGGGTTTCCTGAAGGTAAAGTGGACGCATCTGTGGGCGGTCCAGTGGGGTTCGGTGGTGTGGTTGAAGGAGATGTGGGGGCTTGCAGAGAAGATGGGGTCCAGTGTGTGTCCAGCGGCGTGGGTGGGTGTCGTCACGAGCTGTTTGAGTCCAAGGTTGGCGAGGTTGTCGATCAGGGCGGGGGAGTTGGCGTTGTTGTTGTTCTCGAGGTGGAAGTTCAGGTCCCCGAGGAGGATGTAGTCGGTGGAGACGAGGGTGTGGGTGCTGACTAGGTCGGCGATGGTGTCGCTGAACTGTGGTCGGGGCCCGGGTGGTCTGTAGACGAGTGTTCCTCTGAGGGTCGTGTTGGGGTCGGTGTGGATTTGGAAGTGCATGTGCTCAGCGGTGGTGAGGGTGTCGTCGGTCTTGGTCGAGACTCTGAGGGTGTCCTTGTGGATGATGACGATTCCCCCTCCAACTCCGTTGGTGCAGTCTCTGCGGGAGATCTTGTAGTCTTGTGTGATGGCTGTGGCGATGTCTGGTGCTGAGGTGGCATGCAGCCAGGTCTCCGTCAGGGGCGGTAGAGTCTAGGAGGTCCCAGAGTTCGATGGCATGCTTGCGAGCGGAGCGGGTATTGAGGAGGATGCAACGGAGGTGGTTGGGTTCTCTGGTTGATGGTTTGGCGGGCTGGATGCTGGTGAAGCTGCAGTTCCGGCAGGTGAATACTATAAAATACTTATGAACATCTGGGCAGCAAGGTGGACTCCTGTTGTACAACAGATGTTCAGGATCAGACAAGTTTTTTACATCATCAATTAATGGCTAAAATTCCAACACATATTTTTGGATTCAAGCAATTGATTACTTTTCATTCAACAAGGTCAAGGCAGCAATTTTTATGATTGATGCAGAAAAGGCCTTCAACCTTGCTGACTGGCAGGCTCTGAGTTTCATACTGTCTTAGGAGCCCGTTAGGATGGCGGACCTGCCATCCTGCCATAAATGACCCACTGCCACATTAGGATGGCTGGGGGGTCCACAGCGGATGGAAAGACCATCTGCCGCTTTTCCGCTGGTCGACTCGTCGACCAGGCCGAAAATGTGTTGAATAGGGTGGCGGTGTCTGTAAGACACCGCCATCCATATTATGATCATGGTGGTGAGCAGCCTTTTCATGGGGGCATTGCAGTTTCTGCTATTGGGGGCCCGTTGCAGGCCCCCAGAGTGTTGGGGGGTGCACTTGGGGGTTGCCTCCATTAGCGGCTATGCCAAAGAATAAATTATTTGCAGACAATATCATTCACCACCACCATATTCAGCCCCTTTTCCACCCGGTCGACTCATCGGTGGGCGGAAAACCGGCGGGTGGTCTTTCTATCCACCGGGGTCCCCCCGCCATCGTAATATGGCGGGGGAATCGGGACGCAGGTGGTGGGTAGTGGTAGGCGGATCGCCACCGCCATACGGGCGGTGGTGATCCGCCCGCTATTGTAATAGACCCCATAGTTAGATGAGACTGCAACTCAACTTCCCTTCTTTCTGCATTCCCCGAAATTACCCAAAAGTTCGAGGTATAAGTCAATATCTGACCTACTTTGCTGTATACAAGAACTTTTTTAATTACATAACGTTCCCAGATACCACTTGTATTCTGAAATTGGTGAAGGCCAGGCTCTTGGCCTGCAGCTTTCTTGTGGTTCTTTGCAATAATGGAAGTAGGCGGGATTTGAATGTTTAGGGGATTTTTTTAGTGTACAGCAAATATGATTACTAGAGAGATATTATTCCAGCAGCTCGGGCCTAGGTTTGCCGCCTTGTTATTTAGCTTCAATCAAATATCTAGCTTTTTCAGAACAAAATATATGGCGCCTAATAATACAGCCTTAAGGATATTACATAAATTATATGTTCGGGGCCTAAGTGGATCGGCAACTAGTATTCTTGCCTAGTGCAGCTGGGGGAACAGAAAGTGCTCAATAACTTTTTCTCTAAACTATTAAAAGTAACAGGCTGCAATGTCAGTAAAGAGGAATGGCAACCTATAAGCGAGTTACAACATAATATAATTACATAAGAATGGTCTTTCTGTCAAGATGGCCAACTTATTATTCGATGAAAAGACTGAATGGGATGTACCCGGCCTCTCAGAATTCTGTTTTAGGTGTGGGGGCCTAGAGCTAGGGTCGTGGAACCACATTTGTTTATATTGTTTCGGGCTGCCTCAATTTTGGTCTGATGTTTTCAAAGGTTTAATCAATCTTTGGCACTAACAGTCCAGATTATACCACATTGATTCAGATATAGTTTTAAAATTAAAATCCAAAATGCAATTTACAATAAAATTTCTTTTGACTTGGATGCATTTCAAATATTTCTAAATGATTCTTTTTTGTGCCTGATTTTGAGTGTTGCAGATGGAATACACTAATATATTTGTGAGGGATCGTCCATCCGTCAAATTCCAAGTGCATTGTAAAATACTGCCCTTGGAATAGGTTGAACATCCATCTCCAAAAGTATTCTAATTGTATTCATTATTGAAGTATCAGCCGGACAGAACAAAGGACATAAAATGAATGGGTCAGAATCACAAAAGAAATCTGAGACAAAATCCTAACTTTACGACTTTCAGTATTCACAAAAGACATTTAGGAGTAGTAAAGTTAGGATTCCTAACTTTACTCCTCTTAAACTGAGACAAAATCCTAACTTTACGACTTTCGGTATTCACTAAAGGCATTTAGGAGTATTAAAGTTAGGATTCCTCACATTACTACTCTTAAACTGAGACAAAATCCGAACTTTATTACTTTCAAGATTCACAAAAGGCATTTAGGAGTAGTAAAGTGAGGATTCCTAACTTCAAAAAAGTAATGTGTAAACAATACATGTAAAATGTATAATTTGCACATTTATTTAAAAAAAATAGACATGTCAAAAATGTAATTAAAAAAATAATCACAAATAAATGTTATATAAATGTATGAGTAAAAAAAGGTTTTGAAAAAAAATATGTTTCGTTTCAAAAATATGTCAGCAAAATGTATAACAATTTTAAAATTTTTAAATGTAGACATTTGAACCCATGGAGAGTGAGAAGACAGTGGGCTCAAGTTATGAGACCATTTCCAGAACTGGTCATCATGGAAGAATGGGATATAATAAAAAAAAAATCAGATTCATTAGGCTAACTATTATTGATTTCTGCTGTCAGCTTCTGCGTCACAATGGGAATCCCACAATATTAACACCAAAAGTAAAAAATAATTACAGTACTCCATTTTGTGGCCATAGGCTCATTCCAATACACTGTTGCAGTATGTGGTGGAATGTTACCATCAACTTTCAGTGGTGTACTACAAGATGTTCTTTCTTCAATATTGAGACACCTCAACAATTTCTCACAGTAGGATTTGGCTCCAGCTGATGACATAAATCTGAACATTGCGATCCCTCTGCAACACTTCATCTCCCAGAGCTCTGTAAGAATCTGGTAGATCATGTCTTGATACTGATTGAGGGATCCCAAGACTTGTTCGAAGGTGGCCTGGGTGACAATGAAAAATTAAGAAAAAACTCCCACACGACCTGTAGTCCTTCTAGTTATCAGATCATGCACATAATCATGCTCATATTTATCCTTTTATTATATTTTTGAACGTATTCATATTTTTTCAATTTTTCTGATTGTACAAAAGTTAAAAACATGTTTATGAAACCACGAGATATTCATTAATGCAAATGTACAATTGTTCCACATTGAAATACATCTGATGATTGTTCTAATACACTGTTAAACTTTTGAAAATGATACTCTTTTAATACACTGCTAAACTTTTGTAAATTATACATATATGTTGAAACATTTAGTTTACAGAATTAACACTGTAAAATAACTTAATACAATTATTATATAAAAAATATTAAAAATCAAATTACTTTACTTCCCACCCTACTCCCCTATCAACCCTCAACCACTCCTGAAAAAAGTACACAATTAACATATTAACAAACTAATTATTAATAAATAATACCAAATTAATAACTAATAATTAACTTGTTTAACACAATTAACATATTTACCAATAAAGCATTAATTAATAATAATCAATGTATAATTAATTATTAATTAATAATTAACACAATTAACAATATAAATGATTACAAACAAAATATTAATTAATTTGTTTATTAATTTAAATTAAATTACTTCCAACCCTATTCCCCTATATATCCACAACCCGCTACAGAATAAAATTACACAAAAATTAATTAACTTATAAGTAATTCGCTGAAAAAAAATCTTAAATAATATATTATAATTACATTACTTCCCACCCTATTCCCCTATAAACCCACAACCCCGCTACAGAACTAAAATTAAAAAAAATATTTAACATAAAATTCGTTACTTTAAAAAAATTCAAACAATAATATATGCTTTTAATCTTCCCCCTAGATTCCCTTCTGTCCTAAATCTTAAAACTCTTCACTGGCTTCAAGTATGACAAAGAAGCAATTTTAAAATCTTAAGTCCCACACACAATTAATGTATGACACTGGCCCTAATTACTTAGCAAAAAAACTTCAATGGTACATACCAGGAAGATTGTTAAGGTCCTGTACTAAATCATACCTTGTTCAGCCTCGCAATCGTATGTCCCGTAATGGTGACTGTTCTTTTTCTTATCTTGCCCCTTTGCTATGGAATACATTACCATCACATGCCTGGACCACAAATGCTTTTGTAACAAGCTGAAAACCTGGCTTATTCCTAAGTAAACATTCCGTCAGGTTCAGGTTGCTGTCTGTATCGCGGTTTTCTGTTGCAAGCACCTTAAGACCGTCCGGTGATAAATGCGCTCTACAAGAATATCTGACATGACATGACATATACTAACATTTAAAACACTGTAAAAAAAATTATATTTTTAACAACGATATTATCCCCTTGCGTGCTTCTGTCGGCCAACGGCCATCGCACGGACTACCTTCATAGTGCTGCGCACGTCGGTTGGCAGACGCGGCCCTGCCCACTCCCCTAAACCGCCTAATCGCGGCGGAATTGCCGCCGCTGTTAAGCGGTTATGACTGACCATATTACTAACTTCGATATTTTGACAAACAATATTTCTTACCTGCATATCGATATTCTGTACCACTATATTTTTGACAGTCAATATTCTGTCCTCTCGATATTTAAAACTCAATATTCTGTCATCTTGATATTTTAAATTCGATATTTAGACTGTTTACCGGTCATGGCATGTGACTATAAAACAATTTAAAAGTTGTTGCGAACACCTTGCAGTTCTGGGCAATAAAACCGCATCACCCGTGTACAGAAGTGCGGGGATCATCTTGGTACTAGCCCTGGGTATGTCTTTGCAGCAAGATCTTAAAGAATCCCTCAGTTTGTTGATATATAGCGTAAACAGCAGTGGAGCCAAAATGTATCCTGTCAGGCTCCCGTGTTTATTAAATCATACCGAAGCCGGTGTATTTACGTGAGCAGTGTGCAGGAAAGAGATCAGTTCAGCATCTAGCCCCATGTTACGCAGGATCAACCACAGCTTGGACCTATTGACAAGGTCAAAAGCTGAGGTTAGGTCCATAAAGGCCAGGTGTAAGAATCCCCCCTTGGCAACAGTGTACTTCCCGATCACCAAATGGAGATTGAGGTATTGATCCAGTGTCCCTTTCCCTTGCCTGAATCCATATTGGAGATGAGAAATTAAGTTAGCTTGATCAAGACAGAATGTTAGGCGATCCAATACTACTTTCCCCATGATTTCTGCCGCGTCTAGGAGCGAAATCGGTCTGTAGCATGCCAGGGCATCCTGGATGCCCTTTTTAAAAATGGGGATAATGACCGCCTTTTCCCATGATTAGGGAAAACCACAGGAACATGCGGCATTAAAAATATGTTAAAATCTTGGCCAGACTTTAGGATCTGCCTTGTAAAGGTCAGCTGGTACCCCATCAGGGCCACAAGCCTTTCCACCTGAGGTTAAAGGGAAGGCTTTGTAAACCTCATCTATTTGGAAATGGAGGGAGGAACTTGCTAATCTGAGAACTGTTTGTCCCATGGCTTCGGCTAAGTTAGCATCACTATAAATGTTAACAAAGTGCTGGACCCATTTCTCTTCAGGGACTATACAATCTCTGCTGGAGTTTGACGTGTAAGAAAAGAGAGGACTATTGACCACAGACCAGAATTTAGAGCTATTGGTCAGCACACTGGCTTGGCTAAGCTCTTCCCAGGCCTGCTCCCTTAACTGTTTTTCCTCTTCTGAACTGTGAGTTTATAGGCCTTCCTGCTGCTCTTAGTTAATTGTGTGTCCCTCGGTTTTTGCTTATGGGCCTGCATTAGCTCCTTATGGGTAGCCAAACAGGTATTGTCAAACCACCTTTTAAGTTTTGGACACTTCACTCTGGTTGTGATAGATAATTTAGAGGCAACCTGCTTAGTGATTTTATCAAAGGCATCTAGAATGGCTCTATCATGAGGTGCTTGGTCCATACAAACTTGAAACTCCGGAGCGCAGGTAGTATACCAGTTATCTAGGAAACTCTCTGGGGTAATCCTTTCCCACCTCAATCTATGTGCTTGGTCTTTGGTACTGATGTTTGTATTAGTAACTTGGCTTGTGACCCCCCCTTTAAGGACATCTGGGAGGAGGAGAACCAATATTAAAGGGTTGTGGTCGCTAAAGCAGTTCCAGGTAACACTTAAGTTCTTTGCAGCCGGTTTTAATAGAGCTGATAGCAGAATGTGGTAAATTATACTTGGGCTATGATGGCCTGCATAGGTAGGGACCAGGGCTGATGTACCTGATTGCTGTGAACAATTCAGGATATTGGCTGATAGAAGGCCGTCTAAAAATGCGCCTGATGGTGTGTGTTCAAAGTGGTTTTGCTCCTGTGAGCCATCTTTCTCCTCCAGCATTGAGAAGCAGTTGAGGGAACATTTGTGAATATTAAAATCCCCTAAGATTAACGTGTCATAATAGGCTCGTCTTCCATCCCCATAACTTTCCAGAAGATCCTCCAAGGCCAGAAGATGTTCGGTCTCATGGGTTCTAGAGAAGGAGTTATAAAAATGTACCACTAGCAGGGTGGGGAAATTCTTACCTGACATTTCCACATCTAACACGTGGGGTGAACGAGAGTCAGTTTGTCCTGATAGGAAAATATAAGGCTAAACATTAAAAGAAGACCCCCCTGGCTCTACACATATACGATAAGATTGCAAATTTGCAGAATGAAATTAAGCCATTCAGATAAAAACAATCATTTGGCTCCCACGTTTCTTGAAAGGCAATAATGTGGTGTGTAGCAAGGAAGTGTTCCCAAGAGCTATCGCCCTTCTTTGACCTAAGGCCAGCTATGTTCCAGGACAATGCCTTTGTCGTAATGTTGTCAGTGATAGTTGAGGTAGGCGAGGGATTCAGTAAATTAACCATTGGGAGTTGATGTATGGGAGCAGATGCAGTTGGCTCAGTGGGAGCCTTAGGGGTCTATTAGTATGGAGGGCAGACATGAGTCCGGCTGCCATCCTTGCGGTGTTGCGACCGGCTGCCAGACATGTGGAGGTCCTGCACAGCGAATTAGGATGCGACCGCCACCATGGTGGTCGCATTCCGCAGTTTAACATTGCGGAGGGTGCCTCTTACAGCAGCACCCGCCGCAATGTCAAATTGCCATGCTGAGCATTTCCATGCAAAACATGGCAGGCATGCGCGGTGCCTGCCACCTGGTGCATGGAAATGGAGGGGGTACCATGGGTACCCCCCAAGAGTATCCCCACCCCCCACTCCCCTTGGGGCTCGCAACGGGCCCCCAAAGCAAATCCCTGCCATGGAAAGGCCTTTCACCGCACACATCCTAATATGGATGGCGGTGCCTGCTAGGCACAGCCACCATATTAGTGGCCCAAGTCTGCCCGGCCAGCAATCGGAACGATTGCCGACCGGCGGAAAAGCGGCGGACACACTTTGCGTCCGCCACGATACCCCCGGCATTATAATATGGCGGGGGCATTACTCATTACGATGGCTGTGGCGATCATTATGCCATCATAATGAGACCTTTAGTTGACACCTTCTTGGTCTGTGTTGTCCCTGCTGTCGTCGCTAGTCAGTCAATTTCATCAGGCCCTGGCGGTTAGCTAGCGGTAAGTATCAATTTGTTAAAGGTAATATAGTGTTCACATTTCTAGCTTGGGGGGAGGCTTAACCGGCTCAAAAGGCAACTGCCACTTGTGGTTCACTATGGCACACCTAGGCCCGCCCGTGTGCATCCTGCACTGTAAGAGCCCGCCAGAGATCTTGTAGCACCTCCAGGCACGGGATGCTGGTGTCTGTGGTGGCGGGAGAGAGCCTGGGACTCTCAGTCCTGGTCCCGCTCCCTCCTTCTCAGTGGCGGCAGTGGCGGCACAAACAAGGGCTTCCCGTGCTGCAGGAGCCCACCGGAGATCTTGTAGCACCTCCAGGCGCAGGATGCTGGCATCGGTGGTGGTGCGATGGATCCTGGGACTGGCAGTCCTGGTACCGCTCCCTCCTTCTCAGTGGCAGCAGTGGCGGCACAAACAAGGGCTTTCCCTCAATCATTTCGGAGGAACACATTCTAAGGCCATGTTCGCACAGGCTTCAATTTTTGGGCAATACTGGCTCAGGCATCAGATTTCGGTTATGCCTAAGTACTTGCTGGGGAAGGAGAATCATGTAGTGAACTGGCATTCCCGCAATTTGCTTTTGGAAGCTAGACCCGGAAATCTTTTCTCTACTTCCGCGGTCTTGGGGCCATTTCTCGATTGACCTGTTTGCCTCCCAACTGGACCATCAGTTGCCCAGATTCCTCAATTGGAGGCCAGACCACATGGCGGTAGCCACAGATGTGTTCCTCCAGGAATGGAGCCAGGAGAAGGGGTATGCCTTTCCCCCTTTGCAATGATTACTCAAGGTTTGTCTCAGATCAGGTGGCAGGGTGCAGAGGTGGTTATGGTCACCCCAATCTGGAGGTTTCAGGTGTGGTTTCTAGTTCTTTTGGAACTTTCCTGGGATTTTCCAATCCGACTCCCCCTGTTTCCGTCCCTCTTTCTGAATCCCAATCAGGTTCGACATCCAGTGATGCTGGGAGGGCCCCTGCCCTCGATGGCTTAGCGGGTATCGGGAGCAGATTGTCGGTCCGGGGCATTTTGCGAGAACCTGAGGATTTATTCTCTAAAGCATGGGCCAGGAGCACAGTCTAGCTTTACAAGTCTGCTAGGGCATGATTGACCAGTTGGTGTGTGCAACTGGGTTATGATCCTGTGGTCACCAATGTAGTTCAAGTGCGCAATTTTCTGGCTTCTTTGGTGTCAGAAGTGTTAGCTTATTGATCTAATATTACCTTCTGGTCGGCCATCTCTGCAGGGCATGTCCCAGTGGACTGCTCTCCTGTTGGTGAACATCCTTTTGTGTGCTGTCTTCTCAGTGGGGTTCGGTTGTCTCTTTCTCAAGAACCCAGGTACTCAGCCCTTTGTGATGTTAATTAGGTTCTGAACGTGTTTCTGTACTGGCAATGGAACTGATTTTTATCCAGAAAAGAGCTTTCGGCAAAGCTAGCAATGCTTCCTTCTCTTGTCTCGTGCAGACAAGTATCTGATGTTAGAGCAGTAGCGGTCGGTGGTAGAAGTGGTGCCGGGCGGTGACATGGGGAGGGGGAGGGGAAGGATGGGGGTAGTAAACTATGGAATATGGACAAATACAGGTAAGTAAACATAAAAATAAATAACACAAATTGTGTTGTGCATACTGCATCGCCAAATACAATGCAGTGCCCACAGCAACATTCAGTTTATTTATTTTTGTGTTTACTTACCTGTATTTGTCCATATTCCATAGTTTACTAACCCCCACCCTGCCCCTCCCCACGTCACCACCCGGCAGCACTACTACCACCGACCGCTACTGTGTTAGAGCCCTTGATATTACCAGCATGCCCTTCTCCCCCTCTGGGATTTCTTTAACAGCAGATGTTCAAAATGCAACACCAGAGTCATTTCTTATCCAGCTGTTCCATATTCTCCGAAGCTATGTGTTGTGCAGTGTCTTAAAGAGTATGAGGAGCTGTCAGAAGAAATCCGGCCCCCAGGTGAGAGCCAACTTTTGATTGGACTCCAGAAGCCACACAAGGCTGTCTCTTCTCCTATTATAGCCCAGTGGTTAAGGCGGGTGATGCAAGAGGCTGGCATTGATTTGAGGATTTTTGGAACACATTCGGCTCAGGGACCAATGGCTTCCAAGGCTTTTAGTTTAGGAGCAAGATTGGAGGATATTATGAACTCTGCAGGATGGTCATCTGATTCGACCTTTAAGAGGTTTTTTTTTAAGCCTGTGGTTGATATGGCTCATCTGGTGCTGGAGAAGTTTTGAACATGAATAATCCACGCCTCCCTTCCTGACATAGAGTGAAAAATGTCCTAGCTATCCTAACAGAAAGTTTCAATTCTATTAAGGACTTGGAGGTGAGGATTACTTCCTTGGGATTGTTAATCAGGATTCCCTAGTCGTTAAATAGTAGGTATTTAGGTTTTCTCATTGAATTTGTGAAAACAATTAGGAAAGGAAAAAGGGCAATGTTTACTGATGTGCTTGAATTTTGTTCTCGCTAGTTTATTTGCTTCCTATTCCTTTGTGGTACCTATTTTGCTATTGCATCTGAGTTTGTGACCTTTAGTAACTACTTCTCTTTGTTTCCAAGGCTCAGATTCTATCAGACAAGATGCTTGACTTCACACAGTTGGCTTGGCTCAAGCAACGAAAGAGGACTGGGACACTGTTAATGGATTATGTGGCAACATGTAGAGTCTTGATTCGCTGTTACTCTGGAATGCTGCTCTATTGGTTGAACTTTATGATCTTTACCCTCTTCCCAAGCAAAGATGGGAATCGTAGATTTTGATGTGTTCTGTGACAATGCCAGCTGTTAATAGAAGCGAAGAGCATAATGCATAATCTTCCTCTGTGAGTCCTTATTAGAATTTAAACTTTCCATTATGATAGCTAGGAAATTTTTCATTCTCCCTCAGTAAAACATGGATTTCTCCTCCCTGCCATTATTAAATAATAAACGTAATAAATGTAATAACCCACAAGAAACAAAATGGAAGATATAAAAATGAACAAGGAACAGGAAAGCAAAAAAACCTGACTTCACTGAAAAGTTCTCATAAACAATGTCAGTAGAGTGGCACTGAAACGGAGTGTGTTTTATAGTGTGGGATGCAGGTGAAAACAATTAGCCAAAATACATCAGGTGTGTGATGCTAGAGACTATGGATTAGTTAGTTACCTGTAATCCTAGTTCTCATCCAGGGGTATACTCATCAAAGTCATAATCTATGAATAATCCCCGCCTATGTGCGGGATCCCGGAGCATATAGAAAATACCTATATATAAGTATATATGCATATGTGAAACATATAACTGCAGCCTAAAAAGTTTCCAACCTGGCAAAAGAAAAGCTGAAATTACATAGGTTTGCATTGTAGACACCATACCTTCCCAACCCATAAGGAAAAGCAGGAGCAGTAAACATTTGTCATACAAACAATGCTTTATTGCCATAGAGAAAACCTGTAATTGCAGGCATTTGCCAGTAGGCTGCAGCAGAATCCTAAGAAACAAAGAAAAACTGGCACCTTGCCTTTAAGGCATTAGAGTAAGGGTACTGTGCCTTTAAGATCTGCAGGAGACCCCTTGCTCCCATGATGCATCACAGGTGACAGTTGGGTCAGTTCTTTTTAGTGGTGCCTATGCACCTGTGCATATCCGTAATCATTAAACAAAACACTTCTAAAAGCTCGTCCTGGGAGGTGGTTGGGCCACTTATGACTTTGATGAGTATACCCCTGGATGAGAACTAGGATGTCAGGTAAGTAACTAATCCTTCTCATCCAGGGGATACTCATCAATAGTCATAATCTATGAATAGAGTAGCAAGCCCATACCCAAAGTTTTGCGGACGAGCAACCAAGTACACAAAAACCATGAATCAATATCACATTTAAAATGCAATTATGCAAACAAATTCCTCAAAGAGGCCTGCCCCACTTGGGCATCGGCCTGTGCATCTGAATCTAGGCAGTAATGGTGGGTAAAGGAATGCACTGAGCGCCATGTAGTCGCATTGCAAATCTCAGATATTGGAATGTTGCGAAGGAGAGCTGTGGTAGAAGCTTTCCCTCTAGTGGAATGTGCACGGGGTCTGCCCTGTAAATTTTTGTTCGCTAATTGGTAAGACAGAGCTATACAGGAGACGGTCCATCTAGAGATGGACCGTTTTAAAGCTGACAGACCAGTATTAGTTGTACCATAATTAACAAAGAGCTGGTCAGTCTTCCTAAGTGGAAGAGTCGTAGCCAGGTAAAATTTCAAAACCCTCCCGCGATCTAGGGAGTGTAAAGATCTCTCCGGGGGAGTGGTTGGTTGAGGGAAGAAAGTTGGCAGTGTGATGGTCTGATTGAAGTGGAAATCCGAGACCACCTTGGGCAGGAAGCTTGGATGAGTTCTCAGCACCACTCTATTTGCATGAAAGAGCGTGTAAGGCTCCTTGCAACACAGGGCCTGAATCTCACTCACCCTGTGGGCTGAGGTGATGGCTATCAAGAAAGGTCAAGTGCTGTAAAGATGCCTCATGAATAGGCTCGAAAGGAGCACCCATCAATTTGGTAAGTACGATGTTAAGCTCCCAGGGAGGAGAGGGGGACCTTACTGGTGGAAACAATTTCTTAAGCCCCCCTAGGAAATCTTTGACCACAGGCATTAGGAAGAATGAGGTCTGGGAAGGAGTCTTCCTATATGCTGTGATAGCAGCTAAGTGGACCCTGATGAAGGGGTACTTCAGTCCTGACCTTGCCAAGTGTAATAAGTAGGGGAGAATCACCTGCTCCTGGCTTGAATCGGATCACGGACATTGTCCTAACACCAAATGTAAAACCTCTACCACTTGAAAGCATAAGACTTTCTGGCAGAGGGCCTCTTTGCTTCTCTGCGAATGTTCATGCAGTCAGCCGAAAGATCTAGGTGGCCATACTGGATGTCCTCAGCAGCCATGCAGTCAACTGAAGGGAAGGGAGAATGGGATGAAACACCCTCCCCTCGTTCTTGGTCAGTAAGTCCGGGCGACAAGGCAGCCTCCGGTGAGGAACCTCTGACAATTGGAGGAGATCCGGGTACCACCACTGTCGTGGCCACTCCGGCGCTATCAGGATCATCCTGGTGTTGGTCCTGTAGAACTTCTGTATCACCGCCGGGATCAGAGGGAGTGGAGGAAAAGCGTACAGCAATGTCTGAGACCAGCTGATCAAAACTGCATTCCTCCGTGATCCCCGTTGGGGGAATCTGGATGTGAAGACGGGGTATTTCGTGTTTGCCACGTCTTCGAACAGATCTATGTCTGACACTCCCCTTTTGCCGAAACACCTCCTGAGCGACATCTTCGTTGATCACCCAGTCGTGCGCTTCTACAAAGTCTCTGCTTAGATTGTCTGCCTGAAGCAAAAACAACAGGTTATGGACAGAATGCAGAACAATGTCATACATTCACCCCAGTACAGAGATCTGGGCCTAAATCCATCGTTTTTTAGCTCACCATGCCTTTCCAGTTGGAACTCAGCTATATGCAAATCAGTCTTGATCCTGTGCCCCATGGGAACAGTCCAGCCCGAACTGCCAAGCCAGGTCCTCCCTGGACTGGAAACAAGCATCCAAGGACCGGTTTCGGGCTTTCAGCCCTCATCAGCCTGGATAGCTTGATTCCAGTGGCATGGAGAGCACGGGACTCACGTCTGAGCATACCCGTCCCACTCTGGGTGACAAAAGCAAACACAACAGGTGATGGACAGAATGCATAACAATGTCATACATTCACCCCAGTACAGAGATCTGGGCCTAAATCCATTGTTTTTTTGCTCACCACGCCTTTCCAGTTTAAACCCAGCTATATGTAAATCAGTCTTGACCCTGTGCCCCATGGTAACAGTCCAGCCCGAACTGCCAAGCCAGATCCTCCCTGGACTGGAAACAAGCATCCAAGGAACAGGTTTTGGGCTTTCAGCCCTCATCAGCCTGGATAGCTTGATTCCAGTGGCATGGAGAGCACGGGACTCACGTCTGAGCATACCCGTCCCACTCGGGGTGACAAAAGCAAAAACAACAGGTGTTGGACAGAATGCATAACAATGTCATACATTCACCCCAGTACAGCGATCTGGGCCTAAATCCATCATTTTTTTGCTCACCATGCCTTTCCAGTTTGAACCCAGCTATATGCAAATCAGTCTTGACCCTGTGCCCCATGGGAACAGTCCAGCCCGAACTGCGAAGCCAGGTCCTCCCTGGACTGGAAACAAGCATCCAAGGACCGGTTTCGGGCTTTCAGCCCTCATCAGCCTGGATAGCTTGATTCCAGTGGCATGGAGAGCATGGGACTCATGTCTGAGCATACCCGTCCCACTAGGGGTGACAAAAGCAAAAACAACAGGTGATGGACAGAATGCAGAACAATGTCATACATTCACCCCAGTACAGAGATCTGGGCCTAAATCCATCGTTTTTTTGCTCACCATGCCTTTTCAGTTTGAACCCAGCTATATGCAAATCAGTCTTGACCCTGTGCCCCATGGGAACAGTCCAGCCCGAACTGCCAAGCCAGGTCCTCCCTGGACTGGAAACAAGCATCCAAGGACCGGTTTCGGGCTTTTTAGCCCTCATCAGCCTGGATAGCTTGATTCCAGTGGCATGGAGAGCACGGGACTCACGACTGAGCATACCCGTCCCACTCGGGGTGACAAAAGCAAAAACAACAGGTGATGGACAGAATGCAGAACAATGTCATACATTCACCCCAGTACAGAGATCTGGGCCTAAGTCCATCTTTTTTTTGCTCACCATGCCTTTCCAGTTTGAAACCAGCTATATGCAAATCAGTCTTGACCCTGTGCCCCATGGGAACAGTCCAGCCCGAACTGCCAAGCCAGGTCCTCCCTGGACTGGAAACAAGCATCCAAGGACCTGTTTCGGGCTTTCAGCCCTCATCAGCCTGGATAGCTTGATTCCAGTGGCATGGAGAGCACGGGACTCACGTCTGAGCATACCCGTCCCACTCGGGGTGACAAAAGCAAAAACAACACGTGATGGACAGAATGCAGAACAATGTCATACATTCACCCCAGTACAGAGATCTGGGCCTAAATCCATCGTTTTTCTGCTCACCATGCCTTTCCAGTTTGAACCCAGCTATATGAAAATCAGTCTTGACCCTGTGCCCCATGGGAACAGTCCATCCCGAACTGCCAAGCCAGGTCCTCCCTGGACTGGAAACACGCATCCAAGGACCGGTTTCGGGCTTTCAGCCCTCATCAGCCTGGATAGCTTGATTTCAGTGGCATGGAGAGCACGGGACTCACGTCTGAGCATACCCGTCCCACTCGGGGTGGCAAAAGCAAAAACAACATGTGATGGACAGAATTCAGAACAATGTCATACATTCACCCCAGTACAGAGATCTGGGCCTAAATCCATCGTTTTTTTGCTCACCATGCCTTTCCAGTTTGAACCCAGCTATGTGCAAATCCGTCTTGACCCTGTGCCTCATGGGAACAGTCCAGCCCGAACTGCCAGGCCAGGTCCTCCCTGGACTGGAAACAAGCATCCAAGGACCGGTTTCGGGCTTTCAGCCCTCATCAGCCTGGATAGCTCGATTCCAGTGGCATGGAGAGCACGGGACTCACGTCTGAGCATACCCGTCCCACTCGGGGTGACAAAAGCAAAAACATCCATCAAATGTCCATCAATTTTTGTTTTGCATTTGTCACCCCGAGTGGAATGGGTATGCTCAGACGTGAGTCCCATGCTCTCCACACCACTGGAGTCAAGCTATCCAGGCTGATGAAGGGTGATAGACAGAAACCGGTCCTTGGATGCTTGATTCCGGTCCAGGAAAGACATGGCTTGGCAGCTCGGGCTGGACTGTTCCCATGAGGCACAGGGTCAAGGCTGATTTGCATATGGCCATGTCTGACCTGGGGTGTTGTGGAGTGCAAAATAATGATGGATTTAGGCTCAGATCTCTGTACTGGGGTGAATGTATGACATCGTTCTGCATTCTGTCCATCAATTGTTGTTTTGCATTTGTCACCCCGAGTGGGATGGGTATGCTCAGACATGAGTCCCATGCTCTCCACACCACTGGAGTCAAGCTATTCAGGCTGATGAAGGCTGATAGCCAGAAACCGGTCCTTGGATGCTTGATTCCGGTCCAGGAAAGACATGGCTTGGCAGTTTGGGCTGGACTGTTCCCCTGAGGCACAGGGTCAAGGCTGATTTGCATATGGCCATGTCTGACCTGGGGTGGCGTGGAGTGCAAAAAAACGATGGATTTAGGCCCAGATCTCTGTACTGGGGTGAATGTATGACATTGTTCTGCATTCTGTCCATCAATTGTTGTTTTGCATTTGTCACCCCAAGTGGGATGGGTACGCTCAGACGTGAGTCCCATGCTCTCCACACCACTGGAGTCAAGCTATCCAGGCTGATGAAGGCTGATAGCCAGAAACCGGTCCTTGGATGCTTAATTCCGGTCCAGGAAAGACATGGCTTGGCAGTTTGGGCTGGACTGTTCCCATGAGGCACAGGGTCAAGGCTGATTTGCATATGGCCATGTCTGACCTGGGGTGGTGTGGAGTGCAAAAAAACGATGGATTTAGGCCCAGATCTCTGTACTGGGGTGAATGTATGACATTGTTCTGCATTCTGTCTATCAATTGTTGTTTTGCATTTGTCACCCCGAGTGGGATGGGTATGCTCAGACGTGAGTCCCATGCTCTCCACACCACTGGAGTCAAGCAATCCAGGCTGATGAAGGCTGATAGCCAGAAACCGGTCCTTGGATGCTTGATTCCGGTCCAGGAAAGACATTGCTTGGCAGTTCGGGCTGGACTGTTCCCATGAGGCACAGGGTCAAGGCTGATTTGCATATGGCCATGTCTGACCTGGGGTGGTTTGGAGTGCAAAAAAATGATGGATTTAGGTCCAGATCTCTGTACTGGGGTGATTGTATGACATTGTTCTGCATTCTGCCAATCAATTGTTGTTTTGCATGTGTCACCCCGAGTGGGATGGGTATGCTCAGACGTGAGTCCCATGCTCTCCACACCACTGGAGTCAAGCTATCCAGGCTGATGAAGGCTGATAGCCAGAAACTGGTCCTTGGATGCTTGATTCCGGTCCAGGAAAGACATGGCTTGGCAGTTCTGGCTGGACTGTTCCCATGAGGCACAGGGTCAAGGCTGATTTGCATATGCCCATGTCTGACCTAGGGTGGTGTGGAGTGCAAAAAAACGATGGATTTAGGCCCAGATCTCTGTACTGGGGTGAATGTAGGACATTGTTCTGCATTCTGTCCATCAATTGTTGTTTTGCATTTGTCACCCCGAGTGGGATGGGTATGCTCAGACGTGAGTCCCCTGCTCTCCACACCACTGGAGTCAAGCTATCCAGGCTGATGAAGGCTGATAGCCAGAAACAGGTCCTTGGATGCTTGATTCCGGTCCAGGAAAGACATGGCTTGGCAGTTCGGGCTGGACTGTTCCCATGAGGCACAGGGTCAAGGCTGATTTGCATATGGCCATGTCTGACCTGGGGTGGTTTGGAGTGCAAAAAAATGATGGATTTAGGTCCAGATCTCTGTACTGGGGTGATTGTATGACATTGTTCTGCATTCTGTCCATCAATTGTTGTTTTGCATGTGTCACCCCGAGTGGGATGGGTATGCTCAGACGTGAGTCCCATGCTCTCCACACCACTGGAGTCAAGCTATCCAGGCTGATGAAGGCTGATAGCCAGAAACCGGTCCTTGGATGCTTGATTCCGGTCCAGGAAAGACATGGCTTGGCAGTTCTGGCTGGACTGTTCCCATGAGGCACAGGGTCAAGGCTGATTTGCATATGGCCATGTCTGACCTGGGGTGGTGTGGAGTGCAAAAAAACGATGGATTTAGGCCCAGATCTCTGTACTGGGGTGAATGTATGACATTGTTCTGCATTTTGTCCATCAATTGTTGTTTTGCATTTGTCACCCCGAGTGGGATGCGTATGCTCAGACGTGAGTCCCATGCTCTCCACACAATGGAGTCAAGCTATCTAGGCTGATGAAGGCTGATAGCCGGAAACCGGTCCTTGGATGCTTGATTCCGGTCCAGAAAAGACATGGCTTGGCAGTTTGGGCTGGACTGTTCCCCTGAGGCACAGGGTCAAGGCTGATTTGCATATGGCCATGTCTGACCTGGGGTGGTGTGGAGTGCAAAAATCGATGGATTTAGGCCCAGATCTCTGTACTGGGGTGAATGTATGACATTGTTCTGCATTCTGTCCATCAATTGTTGTTTTGCATTTGTCACCCCGAGTGGGATGGGTATGCTCAGACGTGAGTCCCATGCTCTCCACACCATGGAGTCAAGTTATCTAGGCTGATGAAGGCTGATAGCCAGAAACCGGTCCTTGAATGCTTGATTCCGGTCCAGAAAAGACATGGCTTGGCAGTTCGGGCTGGACTGTTCCCATGAGGCACAGGGTCAAGGCTGATTTGCATATGGCCATGTCTGACCTGGGGTGGTGTGGAGTGCAAAAAAACGATGGATTTAGGCCCAGATCTCTGTACTGGGGTGAATGTATGACATTGTTCTGCATTCCGTCCATCAATTGTTGTTTTGCATTTGTCACCCCGAGTGGGATGGGTATGCTCAGACGTGAGTCCCATGCTCTCCACACCACTGGAGTCAAGCTATCCAGGCTGATGAAGACTGATAGCCAGAAACCGGTCCATGGATGCTTGATTCCGGTCCAGGAAAGACATGGTTTGGCAATTCGAGCTGGACTGTTCCCATGAGGCACAGGGTCAAGGCTGATTTGCATATGGCCATGTCTGACCTGGGGTGGTGTGGAGTGCAAAAAAACGATGGATTTAGGCCCAGATCTCTGTACTGGGCTGATTGTATGACATTGTTCTGCATTCTGTCCATCAATTGTTGTTTTGCATTTGTCACCCCGAGTGGGATGGGTATGCTCAGACGTGAGTCCCATGCTCTCCACACCACTGGAGTCAAGCTATCCAGGCTCATGAAGGCTGATAGACAGAAACCGGTCCGTGGATCCTTGATTCCGGTCCAGGAAAGACATGGCTTGGCAGTTCGGGCTGGACTCTTCCCAATAGGCACAGGGTCAAGGCTGATTTGCATATGGCCATGTCTGACCTGGGGTGGTGTGGAGTGCAAAAAAACGATGGATTTAGGCCCAGATCTCTGTACTGGGGTGAATGTATGACATTGTTCTGCATTCTGTCCATCAATTGTTGTTTTGCATTTGTCACGCCGAGTGGGATGGGTATGCTCAGACGTGAGTCCCATGCTATCCACACCACTGGAGTCAAGCTATCCAGGCTGCTGAAGGCTGATAGCCAGAAACCGGTCCTTGGATGCTTGATTCCGGTCCAGGAAAGACATGGCTTGGCAGTTCTGGCCGGACTGTTCCCATGAGGCACAGGGTCAAGGCTGATTTGCATATGGCCATTTCTGACCTGGGGTGGTATGGAGTGCAAAAAAACTATGGATTTAGGCCCAGATCTCTGTACTGGGGTGAATGTATGACATTGTTCTGCATTCTGTCCATCAATTGTTGTTTTGCATTTGTCACCCCGAGTGGGATGGGTATGCTCAGACGTGAGTCCCATGCTCTCCACACCACTGGAGTCAAGCTATCCAGGCTGATGAAGGCTGATAGCCAGAAACCGGTCCTTGGATGCTTGATTCCGGTCCAGGAAAGACATGGCTTGGCAGTTCGGGCTGGACTGTTGCCATGAGGCACAGGGTCAAGGCTGATTTGCATATGGCCATGTCTGACCTGGGGTGGTGTGGAGTGCAAAAAACGATGGATTTACGCCCAGATCTCTGTACTGGGGTGAATGTATGACATTGTTCTGCATTCTGTCCATCAATTGTTGTTTTGCATTTGTCACCCCGAGTGGGATGGGTATACTCAGACGCGAGTCCCATGCTCTCCACACCACTGGAGTCAAGCTATCCAGGCTGATGAAGGCTGAAAGCCAGAAACCGGTCCTTGGATGCTTGATTCCGGTCCAGGAAAGACATGGCTTGGCAGTTTGGGCTGGACTGTTCCCATGAGGCACAGGGTCAAGGCTGATTTTCATATGGCCATGTCTGACCTGGGGTGGTGTGGAGTGCAAAAAAAAGATGGATTTAGGCCCAGAACTCTGTACTGGGGTGAATGTATGACATTGTTCTGCATTCTGTCCATCAATTGTTGTTTTGCATAGATCGTCTGCCTGAACATTCAGTGTCCCTGGAAGGTGAACTGCAACGATGGAGAGACCTCTCACCAGAAGCCACCGCCAAATGGATTGAGCTACCAGGGACAGAACTTGTGACCTGGTGCCTCCTTGTTTGTTCAGATAGAACATTGTTGTTCTGTTGTTTGTCTGAACTTGAATGTGGCTAGACTGAAGAGACAGGTACAGGGACTTGAGCGCCAGATAGACTGCCCATAGCTCCAAGAAGTTGATATGATAGCTTCTTTCTGTTTCAGACCAGAGACCTTGTACCTGAAGCTGGTCCATATGAGCTATCAAGCCTTGCATTGAGGTATCTGTGACCACTGTCTGCGTTGGAGGCGACTGATGAAATGGAACCCCTTGCAGCAGGTGAGAGCATTTCATCCACCATCTGATGGAGTTTCTGGCAACTTGGGGGAGAGAAAAACGATCTTCCCAGTGACCTGACCTCTGAGATCATTGATCCTCGACTGCCTGCTGCAGAGGCCGCATGTAAAGGCGTGCATTGGGCACAATGTAGATGCACGAGGCCATCGATATCAGTAGTGAAGACACTTGTCTGGCTGTAGGTCTTTGGGTGTCGAGAAGGGTGCAGCACTTCAGAAGCATTGATGATAACCTCTCCTCCGAAGGACACACGCTTGCCTCTGCGGAGTCCAGGGAGGCGCCCAGATAGTGTATTCGTTGGGTGGGGTTGAGAACCGACTTTTTGTAGTTGACTTACAACCCCAAGGAATGCATCAGGTTGAGGCAGTATGAGAGATGGCTCTGATGTAAAACAGGTGTGGATCTTTTCAGGAGTCAGTCGTCTAGGCATGGGTAGACGAATATCTTCTGTCTGCGGAGGAAGGCAGCCACCACCTCCATGCACTTGGAGAATGTCCGTGGGGCAGATTTGAGGCCGAACGGAAGCACTCGATACTGATAGTGGTGACGACCTATCTGGAACCTGAGAAATTTGTGATGCTTCACTGAGATAGGTATATGAAAGAAGGCGTCCTGCAGGTCGATGGCACACATCCAGTCTCCCTGGTGAAGGTGCAGAAAGATCTGATGCAGGGCTAGTATACGAATTTTCTCCTTCCTGGTAAACCTGTTCAGCAGGTGCAGGTCGAGGATAGGTCTGTACTCTTTGGCTACTCCTCGCTTTTGGACTAGGAAGTAGTGGGAATATACCCCCTGATTTCTTTGGAGGGGCGGGACCTCCTCTATGGCCTTCTTTGCGAGAAGGATAGATACTTCGTCCTGTAACAGCTGACTTTGAATTAGAGGAAGGCGCTTGATTTGTGGGGCACTTGCGGAGGAGGAGACTTGAACCTCAGCAAGTAACCATGCTGCACAATATTCAGCACCCATTTTTCTCTTGTTATGGTTTCCCACTCTTCCACGTGAAAAAGTATACTCCCTCCTACCGGAGTGGCGAACGGGTGCGGAGGAAGCAACGGCACAAGGCTTGGGAGGTTGCTTAGAGGTGGGCTGCTGTTTGTTATTGCCTCTTCCTCTTCCAGGGTGCCTTTGTTGGAACTAGGATCTCTGTTGGTTCTGGGAGGACCATTGAGGAGTTTGAACCCTCTGTTGAAAAGAACGTTTGTCGCCCTGACTGAAACATTTCTTGAACTCCATGCGCTTTTCCAGGCCAACAGCCATGACAGTGTCCAGCTATGCCTTCATTTTGTTCATCTCGTCGTCAGTGTGAGCCCCAAACAGAGACGAGCCATTAAATGGAAGGTTCAGAATCTTTTTCTGGGCATCAGGCTTGAGGCCTGTGAGGCACAGCCAGGCTGAGCGCAGTGAAGAGACTCCATGGGAGTAGCCGTGAGCGGCGAGATCTGAAGCATCTGCTGCAGCACTTATCACCTTATTGGCTACTAGCCCCCCTTCTTGCAGAATTTCCGTGAAATCCTGTCGGTCCTCTTTGGGAAGCTTCTCGGTGAATCATGCCAGGGAGTCCCAAAGAGATCTGTCATATCTCCCGAGAAATGCTGAGGCACTCACAATCTTCATTGATGCCGCTGAAGTATTGCACATTTTCCTGCCATATGAGTCCATCTGTTTACTGTCTTTCTCAGGGGGGACAGAGGATGACGTAGAGGCTGAATGGGACTTCATGTCTGCAGCCACAATGATCGAGTCCGCTGGTGGGTCAGCCCTGAGAAACAAGGGGTCCTCGGCAGGAGCCTTGTATTTCTTCGCAATTCTGGAGGGAGCAGAACCCACCGTCGCAGGGTTGAGGAAGGTGGCCATAGCCGGTTCCAAAAATCCTGGCACCAACGGTAGCAGCGGTCTAGGAGCTGTGCGGTGATGTAAGGTATCAAAAATGCCAGATATGGGAACCACCGGGGAATGCAAAGTGAAGTTGAGTTTCTTCGCACCCCTACCCAGAACATCTGTGAAAGTCATGATGTCATCGATGGAAGACACCCGTGATGGAGGAGTTGAAGAGAAGGTTGGGGAGTAGTCCCGGACCAAAAATCTTGTAGAGGAAGACCATGTGGGTGATCTTGTGCGCCTTCTCTTATGGGGTCTGTCGTGATGACAGCTGTGTCGACCCCTGGACCGAGACAGACGTGTAGAGGGTGAACTTGGTATGGAAGGCGATCTTGGTCTCCAAGGGGTAGATTTCGAGGGTCCAGCAGGGACGCTTCTCCGAGGAGTGGTCCTGGATGGCGAATACGTGTGCGAGTAATCCAAGCCCGGACTACTGTGCTCAACTCTCCTGGCACCTTGCGGATGGCGAGGCGACAGACCGTGGGTTCTCTCCTCTGCAGGTCTGGGGGACACCTGTGGTGATACCTGCACAATATGCAGTCCTGGAGATGATGACCGGTCTCCAGATGACGATCTGGACCTTGAAACTGACTGCATCCGGGACTGCTCTGTGATTTCTGCAACCTTTTCTCTCGATGTCGAGTGCCTCGACGTCAATGAAGTCTGAGTCACCATCGGCGTTGAGGGAGGTCTTGACGGTGATCTTGACATCGATCGCCTACTGCGATGAGGAGACCTCGACTTCGATCTTCGGCGTCGTCTTGGGGATCTCGTGTCTCAAGAGCGTCGTCAAGGTCCCACCACTCGACGTCGATCTTCTTGACGTCGAGTGGTGGGACCTTGACGACGCTCTTGACGATGGCATACCCACTGGTGGCGAGATATTTTGCCGTCGCGACTCACAACGCTGACCCCCTCGGGGGCGGCAGAGTGTCTCGATGTCGACGGAATCCTCAACGGAGACTTAGGTCTCTCAGCACCCACAGCCTTCTAGACCGAAGTGTGGTGCTTTGACGCGACTTACTTGCATGCGGCGGAGACTCTCGATGTCGAGATGGTGTTCTGTCACTTGATGCTGAAGAGTGTGTGGGCCTCTTCGACGGCGACTTCGACGTCGACGGAGAATCCCCTGTTCCCTTATTCTTTCTGGGGTCAGGAGAGGTGGAATGACGCCGCTTCCGATATTGTTTGCTCGAAGATGGTGGTCTGAGGCCTCCATGGCCACCACCCTGATGGCTTTTGTCCTTTTCCAGCAGTGCATTGAGTTTTATGCGTTCCCTGTCGCGTAGAGTCCGCCTGGAGAACTTCTGGCAGTGGTGGCACTGGTCAGGATTGTGTGAGGATGGAAGGCACACAATACACACCGAGTGTGGATCTGCCAGTGCCAACTTCTTGTCACAGGAAAGACATTTCCTGAATAAGGCTGGCATTCTGACTGGAAAATATTTATGGAAAACCACAAAACCAGTAGAAGGAGCCTTTAGAAAGAAGAAAACGTCGAATTTTCTGATAAAATCTCTTGAAAAACTGTTTTAGTCACAAAAACTGAAGAGCTTAAGCTCCAGGATCCTCTCAGAAGGAGCGGGAAAAAAGAACTGACCCAACTGTCACCAGTGGTGCATCATGAAAGCAAGGGGTCTCCTGCAGCTCTTAAAGGCACAGTACCCTTACTCTAATGCCTTAAAGGCATGGTGCCATTTTTTTTTGTTTCTTTTATTCTGCTGCAGCCTACTGGCAAATGCCTGCAATTACAGGTTTTTTCTATGGCAATAAAGCATTGTTTGTATGACAAATGTTTGCTGCTACTGCTTTTCCTTATGGGTTGGGAAGGTATGGTGTCTACAATCCAAACCTATGTAATGTCAGCTTCTCTTTTGCCAGGTTGGAAACTTTTTAGGCTGCAGTTATATGTTTCACATATGCATATATACGTATATATATATATGTATTTTCTATATGCTCCAGGATCCCGCACATGGGCGGGGATTATTCATAGATTATGACTATTGATGAGTATCCCCTGGATGAGAACCAAAAGCAACAAGAATATGTTGAATGCATACCACTAGGAATCCCTCCATCAAGAATCAATTGCTAGGTAAACACCAGCACAACTGAGAAATCAAAGTATGCTCTGCGCAATCCCGCCAACCTGGCGGCGATCAAGTAATGTTAGCCAGCAGAGTGGTCCGCCGCTTACGCAATGAAAAAACTCTGTCACCGCGAATGGAGGATCAGTCAGCCCAGATCTAAATAGGTGGATCTGTCAGCTTAACATAGTGCATGGAAAAGCCGCCATGGAGGGACAACAGGAGTCTGCCCATGATCTAAATCTGGACTTCAGTTGCTAAAGCAAACCGAGGACACCTTCTGATCGGTATAGTAGAGAAAAGATATCCATTTACCATTGAAATTGCTGAACAATAGAGCTATGCAGCCCATGATTCCAGCACCCAGTCCTGTGGAACAAATTGAAGGAGTCAAATGTTTGATGGATATGCAACATCGTAGACACCCATGAAAGATTCAGGTCCACTTAATATGCCAGTGTGAAAACTGATCTCAAATTGAATATTGTGTATCTGCACGGTATGAACCCAGACTGTTCAGGAAACAAAGACCGAAAGTCTTAAAGTTACGATTTTTCTCAGTTTAGGAGTAGTCAGGTTAGGACTCCAAACTTTAGGGCTCCTAAATGCCTTCTGTGAAAACCGAAACTCTTAAAGTTAGGATTTTTCTCAGTTTAGGAGTAGTAAAGTTAGGACTCCTCCATCGGTATTCACAGAAGGCATCTAGGAGTCCTAAAGTTTGGAGTCCTAACTTTACTACTCCTAAACTGAAAAAAATCCTAACTTTAAGACTTTCGGTAGTCACAGAAGGTATTTAGGAATCCTAAAGATAGGAGTCCTAACTTTACTACTCCTAAACTGAGAAAAATCCTAACTTTAAGACTATCGGAATTCACAGAAGGTATTTAGGAGTCCTAAAGTTAGGACTCCTAACTTCTGTGAATACCGAAATGAGTAAGTGCCTTCTGTGAATACCAAAATGAGTAAGTGCCTTCTGTGAATACCAAAATGGTAGTAAGTTTAGGATTTTGTCTTAAGTTAGTTCTGTGAATCGGGCCCTGGGAGATATGACCGGAGACTCTGGGAAATATTTAGCCCCACCATGGTGTAAGCTAGTTCTGACTTGCAGAGCCTACATGGAGCAGAAAGTCACCCAGGGGCTCTGCCTGCCAGTCTGAGCCTAATGCTAGCTCGAGTTGGTCATCAATTTTTTCCAAAATAAATCTTGTTCAAAACTTCATCTCCGGGGGCGTGGCTTGACAGGCCACCCTGGCGGACGCGTCAACAGAGCTCCATCCAGGTCGACGATTGTCCTCCTAATATCCTGTCTTCCTCCCTCAATTGGTGGCCCCGGGGGCGACGATTACCTTGCGGAGACCGGCTTCCCTCAATTCCTGGTGCCCAGTGAGTTCGGGCAGGCCCGGGGGCCAGAGCTGGGGTCTCCCGCATGGTGAGGCCTTGAGACAGCAGCGAGGCCGGGCCCTTGAGTTTGGCCACCCAGGTGGCGGTGCGGGTCAGGCAGAGCGGGGGCTGGTGCCATGTCGGGTCGGCCCCCGTGTTGGCAGCTCCGGCGGCGGTTGGTCGAGGGGCAAATCGGCCCCCGGCGGGAAGGCTCCGACTGTGCATCTGACGTAGTTGAGACCCCGGGGGAGAGGCTGCGCTGGGTCCCGGGGCCCGGAAGAGGGCAGGCGGCAGAGGCGGAAGGCGGGGCCTGGGACGGCGGGCGCAACGGCCTGCTGCGAGTTCTTGCATCGCGGTGGCCCTGGTTCTCCCTCGGCACCCCCGCGATCCCATCAGGGGGGCAGTGGTGCTTCCACCTTACAGTTGGGCACCCAGGCGATGGCTGGAGTCCTGTTGGCCTCATGGAGATCGGACACAGGGTTTCCCCGGCTATTGAACTTCTCTGGCATACTTAACCCTGGAGGCGCCTGAGGGTCCCTTGAACCTGGAGCCGTGACCCTGGATAGACAACGCGGTCCTGCGGTGGAGTGGTGCATGCCGGAAATCAAAGACTCCAGTGGCGCTGGGGCTGTGGGGTGTACAGGCGAGGCCTGGATCGCCTAGGAGGAGCCCGGGCGTGGATTTTAGTGCTCCCCGGTGACTGGGGAATCAGGCGGCCCTGAGAACGGCTGTGCCCGGTGAGTGTCTGGAGCAGTGGACGTGGCCCCACTGGGGATCCGGTGGCGCGGCCGGTGCAGAGAGGCCTGGAGCTGCCCCGGGGACCCTCTTGTGCGCCCAAGAGGCATCCGGCGACGAAGGCAGCGCCTCGGATATTGGACTGTTGGTGGCCTAGTCGGGGGGGGCGGAAGACACCCTTCCCTGATCCTGTGACTCTCCGCGGTTTGGCAGCAGAATTGCGCCGTGCGGGGCGGTGTCCACAGAGTCTGCTGAATGGGCCTGGTGAGGACCGCCGCAGCGACACTTGGAGGCTGAGGAGCAGGGTCCAGCGACTTTGGCGGTATTTGGGACAGCGGTCTCCCTGGTTGGCCGGTGCCAACTGGACTGTGAGGTTTCGGACCAGTGACCCGGGGGCCTGGTGGTGTCGTGAGAGGGCGCTGCTGGTGGCGTGGGCCCAGAAGGCACCTGGGAGCGGAGAAGTTGGATGGCGCAAGTGAGGAGTGGAGCCGGGAGGTGCGGCCCGTCCGGCGTCCCGTGGCCCTGTCTGGGTATTGGCGACATCTGGACGGCATGTCGGATGCAAGGAGAGCGCCTGGCTGAGACTCTTGTAGTGTGGACAGTCGTTGGATGGATTGCGGGCCCTTTATCGAGGGTGCCTTCCTTCCAGGAGGGACCGGTCAGCGTTGGATAAGGGAGAGCTGTTGCTAGTGCATTGAGTGATGTCCGGGCGGGGTCGGACACTGGTGGATATGATGCGGGACAAGGGTAATAGTGGTGCCACGAAACATGGGCCCATCGATAAGTTCACTGGTCCTGGTGGCGGGGCTGGAGCGGTAGGTGGACAGCAGGAGCCAGGTCCGGATAATGGGGCGTTGATGGCGGCGATAACCCAGTCCCGTGACATGCTACACGCCGAGATTGGTGCGGTTGGCTCCGATGTTATACTGTTGCGCCAGGATTTGAGGATCGCTGTGTCCCGCATTACGGAAGCAGAGACTCAGATCGGGGTGGAGGAAGACGTGGCTGCCCTGAAGTGCCAGGTGGCCAGCATGGCTAGCACTCAGAAAGGTCTGGTGTCGCGCGCCGAGGATGACGAAGGACGGGCTTGTTGTGTTTCTGGAGGGCTGTGAGAAGGGCAACATGGAGGGCTTCCTAACTACTTGGTTGGAGAGCTGACTCCCCCCTGACACCATGTCCCGGTGCTTCGTGATTGAGCGGGCCCACAGAGCACTTATTCAGAAACCTCCAGTTGGGGCCCGTCTGCGGCCAGTGTTTGCAAAACTGCTGAACTATCATGACCGCGATGCCATCCTGAAGCAGGCTAGACTCAAGGAACCCCTGCTGTATGAGAACCGGCGTATCATGATCTCCCCGGGGGAGAGGCTGCGCTAGGTCCTGGGGCCCGGAAGAGGGCAGGCGGCAGAGGCGGAAGGCGGGGCCCGGGACGGCGGGCGCGGCGGCCTGCTGCGAGTTCCTGCATCGCGGTGGCCCTGGTTCTCCCTCGGCACCCCCGCGATCCCATCAGGGGGGCAGTGGTGCATCCACCTTACAGTTGGCCACCCAGGCGATGGCTGGAGTCCTGTTCGCCTCATGGAGATCGGACACAGGGTTTCCCTGGCTATTGAAATTCTCTGGCATACTTAACCCTGGAGGCGCCTGAGGGTCCCTTGAACATGGAGCCCTGACCCTGGAGAGACAACGCGGTCCTGCGGTGGAGTGGTGCATGCCGGAAATCAAAGACTCCAGCGGCGCTGGGGCTGTGGGGTGTACAGGCGAGGCCTGGAGCGCCTAGGAGGAGCCCGGGCGTGGATTTTAGTGCTCCCCGGTGACTGTGGGGAATCAGGCGGCCCGAAAACGGCTGTGCCCGGTGAGTGTCTGGAGCAGTGGATGTGGCCCCACTGGAGATCCGGTGGCGCGGCCGGTGCAGAGAGGCCTGGAGCTGCCCCGGGGTCCCTCTTGTGCGCCCAAGAGGCATCCGGCGACGAAGGCAGCGCCTAGGATATTGGACTGTTGGTGGCCTAGTCGGGGGGGGCGGAAGACACCCTTCCCTGATCCGGTGACTCTCCGTGGTTTGGCAGCAGAATTGCGCCGTGCGGGGCGGTGTCCACAGAGTCTGCTGAATGGGCCTGGTGAGGACCGCCGCAGCGACACTTGGAGGCTGAGGAGCAGGGTCCAGCGACTTTGGCGGTATTTGGGACAGCGGTCTCCCTGGTTGGCCGGTGCCAACTGGACTGTGAGGTTTCAGACCAGTGACCCGGGGGCCTGGTGGTGTCGTGAGAGGGCGCTGCTGGTGGCGTGGGCCCAGAAGGCACCTGGGAGCGGAGAAGTTGGATGGCGCAAGGGAGGAGTGGAGCCGGGAGGTGCGGCCCGTCCGGCGTCCCGTGGCCCTGTCTGGTTATTGGCGACATCTGGACGGCATGTCGGATGCAAGGAGAGCGCCTGGCTGAGACTCTTGTAGTGCGGACAGTCGTTGGATGGATTGCGGGCCCTTTATCGAGGGTGCCTTCCTTCCAGGAGGGACCGGTCAGCGTTGGATGCGGGAGAGCTGTTGCTAGTGCATTGAGTGATGTCCGGGCGGGGTCGGACACTGGTGGATATGATGCGGGACAAGGGTAATAGTGGTGCCACGAAACATGGGCCCATCGATAAGTTCACTGGTCCTGGTGGCGGGGCTGGAGCGGTAGGTGGACAGCAGGAGCCTGGTCCGGATAATGGGGCGTTGATGGCGGCGATAACCCAGTCCCGTGACATGCTACACGCCGAGATTGGTGCGGTTGGCTCCGATGTTATACTGTTGCGCCAGGATTTGAGGATCGCTGTGTCCCGCATTACAGAAGCAGAGACTCAGATCGGGGTGGAGGAAGACGTGGCTGCCCTGAAGTGCCAGGTGGCCAGCATGGCTAGCACTCAGAAAGGTCTGGTGTCGCGCGCCGAGGATGACGAAGGACGGGCTTGTTGTGTTTCTGGAGGGCTGTGAGAAGGGCAACATGGAGGGCTTCCTAACTACTTGTTTGGAGAGCTGACTCCCCCCTGACACCATGTCCCGGTGCTTCGTGATTGAGCGGGCCCACAGAGCACTTATTCAGAAACCTCCAGTTGGGGCCCGTCTGCGGCCAGTGTTTGCAAAACTGCTGAACTATCATGACCGCGATGCCATCCTGAAGCAGGCTAGACTCAAGGAACCCCTGCTGTATGAGAACCGGCGTATCATGATCTCCCCGGGAGAGAGGCTGCGCTAGGTCCTGGGGCCCGGAAGAGGGCAGGCGGCAGAGGCGGAAGGCGGGGCCTGGGACGGCGGGCGCGGTGGCCTGCTGCGAGTTCCTGCATCGCGGTGGCCCTGGTTCTCCCTCGGCACCCCCGCGATCCCATCAGGGGGGCAGTGGTGCATCCACCTTACAGTTGGCCACCCAGGCGATGGCTGGAGTCCTGTTCGCCTCATGGAGATCGGACACAGGGTTTCCCTGGCTATTGAAATTCTCTGGCATACTTAACCCTGGAGGCGCCTGAGGGTCCCTTGAACATGGAGCCCTGACCCTGGAGAGACAACGCGGTCCTGCGGTGGAGTGGTGCATGCCGGAAATCAAAGACTCCAGCGGCGCTGGGGCTGTGGGGTGTACAGGCGAGGCCTGGAGCGCCTAGGAGGAGCCCGGGCGTGGATTTTAGTGCTCCCCGGTGACTGTGGGGAATCAGGCGGCCCGAAAACGGCTGTGCCCGGTGAGTGTCTGGAGCAGTGGATGTGGCCCCACTGGAGATCCGGTGGCGCGGCCGGTGCAGAGAGGCCTGGAGCTGCCCCGGGGTCCCTCTTGTGCGCCCAGGAGGCATCCGGCGACGAAGGCAGCGCCTAGGATATTGGACTGTTGGTGGCCTAGTCGGGGGGGGGCGGAAGACACCCTTCCCTGATCCGGTGACTCTCCGTGGTTTGGCAGCAGAATTGCGCCATGCGGGGCGGTGTCCACAGAGTCTGCTGAATGGGCCTGGTGAGGACCGCCGCAGCCACACTTGGAGGCTGAGGAGCAGGGTCCAGAGACTTTGGCGGTATTTGGGACAGCGGTCTCCCTGGTTGGCTGGTGCCAGCTGGACTGTGAGGTTTCGGACCGGTGACCCGGGGGCCTGGTGGTGTCGTGAGAGGGCGCTGCTGGTGGCGTGGGCCCAGAAGGCGCCTGGGAGCGGAGAAGTTGGATGGCGCAAGTGAGGAGTGGAGCCGGGAGGTGCGTCCCGTCCGGCGTCCCGTGGCCCTGTCTGGGTATTGGCGACATCTTGACGGTGTGTCGGATGCAAGGAGAGCGCCTGGCTGAGACACTTGTAGTGCGGACAGTCGTTGAATGGATTGCGGGCCCTTTATCGAGGGTGCCTTCCTTCCAGGAGGGACTGGTCAGCGTTGGATGCGGGAGAGCTGTTGCTAGTGCATTGAGTGGTGTCCGGGCGGGGTCGGACACTGGTGGATATGATGCGGGACAAGGGTAATAGTGGTGCCACAAAACATGGGCCCATCGATAAGTTCACTGGTCCTGGTGGCGAGGCTGGAGCGGTGGGTGGACCGCAGGAGCCAGGTCCGGATAAAGCGGCGTTGATGGCGGCGATAACCCAGTCCCGTGACATGCTACACGCCGAGATTGGTGCGGTTGGCTCCGATGTTATACTGTTGCGCCAGGATTTGAGGAACGCTGTGTCCCGCATTACGGAAGCAGAGACCCAGATCGGGGTGGAGGAAGACGTGGCTGCCCTGAAGTGCCAGGTGGCCAGCATGGCTAGCACTCAGAAAGGTCTGGTGTCGCGCGCCGAGGATGAAGAAGGACGGGCTTGCCAAAACAATCTCCGTTTTGTTGTGTTTCTGAAGGGCTGTGAGAAGGGCAGCATGGAGGGCTTCCTAACTACTTGGTTGGAGAGCTGACTCCCCCCTGACACCATGTCCCGGTGTTTCGTGATTGAGCGGGCCCACAGAGCACTTATTCAGAAACCTCTAGTTGGGGCCCGTCTGCGGCCAGTGTTTGCAAAACTGCTGAACTATCATGACCGCGATGCCATCCTGAAGCAGGATAGACTCAAGGAACCCCTGCTGTATGAGAACCAGCGTATCATGATCTTCCCGGACTACACACGCCTGGTGCAGCAACAGTCTTTCATGGCCGCCAAGGCCCGTCTCCGAGACCTCAAGCTCCCGTATGCTTTGCTGTTTCCAGCCCGCCTGCGGGTGGTTTTCCAGTCACACACCCACTTCTTTGATACTCCGGAGGAGGTCTTTTAATGGATGGATAAGGCGGTAAAGGTGCGGGTGCACACACCTCCCGGGCTGGACTCGGACTCCTCAGTAGGCGAGGCACAGTCGAAATCCTCCAGGGGGTCGCGTCAGCAGGGTAACTGGCGGTCCCGCTCCAGGCGACGCTCTGTATCTGGTGAGGCCTCTGTCCGTGGGGGCCCGGCTACTGGACAACGAGCAGTAGCTACTTGACTCATGTTACATACTGTTGTGTGATGCCTGGCCTCCTCATGAGGGGCTGATCGCTCTATTTGCAGTTGCGGGAGGGAGGGAGGGCTGATAGGGGCTGACTCCCCCTTAGTTTGGTACTTCTGGGGGGGTGGACTTGGGCGCTATGGGTTGCAGGGTGGGGATCCATTGGCATGGGGGACTCTGGACCCCACGTTGGGGGTCGGGGGCCAACGCCGCCGCAACAGGTACTTCAACGGTTTTGAGGTATGGGGTGGGGTGGGTGGGGGGTCTGTTTTTGTGGGGGGTTTGTTCTGGTTGGGTAGGAGTCGCACTACCACAAGGGGTTTCGTATACCTGTTCTGTGCATGCCCGCATGGCCTGATGTCCGTGCGACTACTATGGATGTTTCCTGATGGCGATGCGTATGGATAAGGTCACGGGGTCCCATGGCACTCTTTGGATACTCAGCTGGAATGTGCGGGGTATGTTAGATAAGATCTAGAGGGAAGCAGTGCTGCGCCAGGGAAGAGAGCGGGGCTGATATACTTATGCTGCAAGAAACTCATCTACTGGGTACCAAGGCTTTGTGCTTGCAGCGATATGGGTTTCAGCAGGTCTTCCATGCGGTGTTTGTGAGGGGTTCCCGGGGTGTGGCCATACTAGTGCATCGCAGAATTCCCTATATCTACTCCAAACAGTGGGTGGACACACAGGGGCGATATTTGTTCATTAGGGGCATGGTTGGGGAGGACCCTCTGGTGCTGGGCTGTGTTTATGCTCCGCCCCCTTTACAGTGGTCACTGGTGGAGAAATTATTTGCGATTTGGGCGATCATTCCTGACACGCTGTCGGTAATTGGGGGAGACTGGAATGATGTTCTCGATCATGCTAAAGATAGATTCTGGGCGGGGTTGGCGTGAGTGTGGGCCTCACTATGAAGCTGAGGGATTTGGTGGCTGGGTTGGATTGGGTCGACACGTGGCGGCACATACACGGGGATCGCCAAGAGTTCACGTTCCTCTCTGCTGTACACAAATCCTTTTCTAGATTAGACTACCTTTTTGTCCCTAGGGCACTGGCCGGAATGGTTGAGTCGGCTGTGATTCTCCCACGAGGCCTCTTGAATCATTCACCTATCTCCATCGATATTAGATCTGGCAGGGGAGGCATCCGTTTCGCTGGCGCCTGTCAGTGTGGCAATTGCAGCAGGAAGACTATGGGAGGCATATGAGCGAGGCGATTGTTGATTACTTGCTCGGGAATGTGGGCACCGTCTCTAGTGCTGCGACGCTGTGGGAAGCTCTGGGTTTCTAGTTGATTCTCCTGAGGCACAGCCGGGAGCAGGGACACTTGAGAGATTTTTTAAACTTGTGTAACTTGTGTAAAACTGTATTTTAAAACGGACTTAAGGCACTATTTCCCCACACAGCGAGCAGAACGCTAACGCGGGCGGGTGGTTTCCAAAGACCGGACGCCATTGGCCGGACTCAAAGGCACTCCCACTGACACCAGCCACACCCCCTTTTTCCACCTACCCCACTTCCATAAAGGATGTGTTTTTGCCGGAAGCGCACCGGACGAGCGCAGCCGGCGCGACGATTGCGCACCGAAGGCGCGCTTAAGGCAAGCTCATCTGCGCTCGTCCGCGCCGAGACCGGGCTCAGGGTAACCCCCCCTGGCCGACCATCCCCGGACCTCGAGGCTTACAGATATAGTTGGTAAGCACTGATGCTGCTGGATCCACTGGCTGGCAGAGCTACCTGTCCACGCCTAGCCCCAAACATAATATCTGAGGACAAGAACCCCTGCCCCAATTGCCTAGGGCGTTTACCACATATAAATCCCCTCCCACTTGAATCATTACCTAAACTTGATCAGATCCCAGACAACAGGCGTATCCCGCTAAAGCATGCTGGATATAAGTACACTACCAAGGGAGAATTATTCAGTGGACTACTAAATGTCAGATCCCTCCCGAAACATGCCACCGAAATACAGCTACTGATCGAATCCCACAACCTGGACATTCTATTTCTAACCGAGACATGGACAGCGGTGGGAATGGAATCAGAGCTGGGGCCGGCATGTCCAGTAGGATACAAGATTGTTCATAAACCTAGGACTAAGGGAAAAGGGGGAGGAATAGGAATTATTTTTAGGGAGGAGTTAAATGTTGTAACATTGGATATTGATATGGTCTCATGTGCCGAAGTTCTCGGGATATCAATAAGACATGATTCAGGCCATTGCCTCACGAGCCTAATCTGCTATAGAACACCGGGGCATATCAATGCAATACAACAGCAGGAATTGATCACTGTTATTAACAACATGTCAATCTCACATAGCAGACTGTTGGTACTGGGAGATTTTAACTTGTGGGATAACGATCAATTACACACGGCCTTCTATAATATCACGCAATCTTGTGACAATTTGGGTCTGAAACAATGGACAACTACCCCCACACACAGACAAGGTAATATACTGGATCTAATATTCGCTGCAGAAGATCTAATCACTATGGGAACAACACTACCAGTAGATTGGTCAGACCATCATCTCCTACTATTTAACATTCATACCTCGACCAACACAGGACCAATAAACACACAGACTAGGACCTTCATCAGCCGTGACTGGAGGGGTCTGCTAAAAAGGAAAGAAGAAGGGAAGTTCGACTTCCGTCAAGCAGGAAACCCGTTTAATTTAGAGAACGATATTACCACAAATTATCATCTACTATGTAAAGAGGTAACCAGGAAGCTTGACGACATTGCACCATTAAAAGCAATTAGAAAAAGAGGAAAACCCTCCGCGCCCTGGTATACGGTCAAATTGAAAGAACTGAAAAACGCCTGTAAAAAGTCGGAGAGGCATTGGAGGAAAAATTACCTAGAGCAGGAGAAACTGATCTGGAGGCAGACAATTGTGAAGTATAAAAAAGAGATCACCTTAGCCAAAGCGAACTACTTCGCAGATCTAATACTAAACAGCTCAAACAAATCTCGTGACACCTTAAGGATAGTCAAAGAGCTGTCTCATCCTGAGTGTGCTAATAGCCAAATCAAGCCCTCACAAGAATTATGTGACGGTCTAGCATCCTTCTTTCAGGACAAAATCACCAAAATCATCGAGGGTATGAAGGAGGTGCCCCTCCCTCTAGTACAGAACAATAGTAATACTGAGAATAGGGAGAAGTGCGAAGGAAATATAAGACGCCCCACTCCAAAGGCCATCTTGGAGAACTTTGAGACCCCGACAGAACACGAATTTACAAGAACAGCCCTTAATATAACATCAGGATCCCCCTTGGACCCTTTACCTCATAAAATAGTAAAGGAGTTCAGGGACGAACTCTTTCCAGTACTTCGGCAGCTGTGTAATCAATCCTTTAACACAGGCACGGTACCAAAAGATTGGAAACTGGCGGTTGTCACCCCCCTACTGAAGAAATCAAATCTAGATCCGAATTGCCACAAAAACTATCGACCTATATCGCTCCTGCCATACCCAATCAAGATCATGGAGAGGCTTGTCAGCAGGTCACTAGCCCTCTTCTTGGAAACTAACAACATCCTTGAAGAGGAGCAATTCGGTTTCAGACCAGCCCATGGAACCGAGTCAGCTTTGCTGACGGTTCTGGACGACCTACGAATGAGGGCAGACAGGGGAGAATCAGCAATCTTAATCTTGCTAGACCTGTCCGCCGCTTTTGATACGGTGAGTCACAACATTCTGCTGACAAGACTGAAAAGCATTGGAGTTGGGGGAGCGGCACTCGACTGGTTTCACTCCTATTTGACGGAGAGATGGCAGGCAGTAGCAATCCCCCCGTACCATTCTGAGTTTGTTACAGTTCCACATGGGGTCCCACAGGGGTCTGCAATCAGCCCGATACTTTTTAATATATATATGCAACCCCTGATGGGCATCATCAAGGCTCATGGCATCAGCGTGATCAACTATGCGGATGACACGCAACTGATGATTTCTCTTGATGGGGCCCACGCAGACTCACTTGAGACCTTTCACACCTGTATGTTGGAAATGTCATCCTGGTTAAATCAGAACTCACTACAATTTAATAGTGACAAAACCGAAATACTACATTGTAAAGTAGGTAAAATCACAAGAAGTCTACCCACGGACTTCTGGCCTCTGGAGCCAGGGAAGTAACTGACCACAATGAAATCAGTGAGGAACCTTGGAGTCAGCTTTAATGACAGTGTAGGAGAGTAGGGTCTGCTATCCTATGGTCACCCCAAATTTTTGCTTTTTGCTTCACTGGTTTTCGACTTACTGAGGCTGTGGGCCTGCTAATCAGACCCCAGCCTGCTGTTCTCTCTCTAAATTCATAATACATGTGCTATAGGTACATACCCCTATTGGAAATGGACTCCTTGTCAGCCCCTGTACCATGCATAGGTGCTCAGGGCATAGGTGCCACCAAGGCCTACCAGGGGCTGCAGCATATCTTTTACCACCCCTGGCTGGTTCTTAAATTGACACAACTGGTTGATCACTCAGCTGGGGCAATATGGTGTAATCACCCCTTGCTTAGGTATAGTATACCTATATCTAAACCTATATCTGGACACATATAAACCTGTGAGCCACTTCTATGGAAGGCCTCATCAATCCTGGAGGCAGAGTGCGTGGTTTAATTTGAGATGGAGCTCTAGCATGAGCTGAGCCTGTCTGCAGCTGTCGGGAACAATTCCCTAAGCTGTTCCGGGATAATGCCATGCCATATACTCTTAAGTGCATTATAATCCTCGCGGTTATATAGCAACTTTGGTTTGGCTTTATCAAAACATGTCGTGTAAGGTGTCTTACGATTTGGAATACTATCCCCTTGCCAGTCCTGGCGACGGGGATAGCATTCCACCCCTCTATAGGGAGGAGACATGTTACTTTACTGAAATGCGGTTAATTTTTAAAAGAGCCTCAGATCCACAAGATGGATGCTTCTGCCACAGACACAAGTCTGACCCCCTGTAGCTGACTGAAACTCAGCCAAGGAGGCCTGGACAAAGGATTTCCTGTCGCAGGGAGGTGTCACACCGCCCCAGACAGGAGATAGTGGATTGTAGCAGGGAGGTTTGAAAGAAACCAGACACTGCTTGGGGCGCACAAGGCTGCCCCTTGCATAATCCGGCAAAACCGGTTCAGGGGCACAACAGCCCCCGACCCAGCGCGGCCTGGATCAAAGGAAAGGGGTGTACCCACCCCCTTCCTGGGTCCCACCCGTAGGAGGGGACCTAGCAGGTAATCCAGCCCCCTAGATTGGTATAAGAATGGGAGCAGTGCCAATGCACTTCAGATTATCCTGATGAAACATAAGAAACTAAACTCTGGACCCTTCGACATCCTACTCAACGTAGAAGACTGAAGAATCTCCCTTGTGGTCAAGGAGTGACCACCCTGTGCAAACAGGCACCATCCAGCCCTCGACGTCTGCTTTGTTGCAGTTCCCGCCAGAACTCGAGCGACAGAGATCGACGAGGTCAAGCTTGCCTGCTTTCTTACAGCCCGATCCACAGTCCCTGCAGAGCTGAGACCCATGGAGGCGACCAGAAGCGTGGGGCACACCATCTTGAAAAGACCACGAGACGCTGACCGTGCCGCCCACGAGTGATCCTCGAAGCTGTACACCGGGGTTTGAGAAGCCCCAACCCTGAGCCACTCTTGCACCGAAGTTCACCCCTCTGCACTCGATGAGTGCTGCGTGGGGCTCTTCTGCTTCTTTTGGCTCAACGCGTTGGCCCGGTCACTTGCCAGCCGGCTTGTGGCCCCTGTGTCGACGAAACTCGAAATACGACTTGTGATTCTGGTTGCTCCAGATTTGCACCAGCTCCCCTGAAAAGGAGCCCCCACTCTGACCCGCCTGGTCCGAGTGAGAAGCAATCTTCCAGTTCCGCGTGGATTGCTTTTGCCAAGTGTTGTTTGCTCCAATCTTGAAGCCGACAGCGCTGATGGCGAGAGCCTACGTGGGACAGATTGTGACCTGCTCCTGGACGTCGTAGATGCCCCAGAGCCACCGTGACAGCGGAGAGAAGCGCCTTGACAACCATCTGATTGCGCCCGACATTGCCTGGTTCCACCCTGGTCACTGCTGAGTGACCCAGACTCTGTCCCCTCTGCTTTCAGGTACTTTTCGACTTGGATCCCACCGGACACTTCTCCTTCACATCGCCTGCAGCCTCTTCAGCTTCAAGCACCATGAACCTGCGTGACGAAACCCGACACCACTTCGACCCTATGCACCCGCTTCCTGTGGGTGAGGTAACATTGCAACGCCGGTGTTACCACACTGGTACGCACCTCTAGGGCCTGTGTCTAAAGTTTTGTCTTTCTAGGTTCAGCGGAAGTGTCCTTAAACTCTATTTGTGTAACTTTTACGCACCATTGACTAACATTGGTGCATGCGTGCGCTTTCAGCGCTGCACCCGAATCCCGCGGGCTTTTCCCGACATCAGCATTGCTTGTCCCGACTGCTCCCAGCGATTCCCTAGGCCCTAGGCCTAACCACTGATCGATTGGTATCTCTTATACCATTTTTTTAGTATATGGTCTTAGTGGCCCCCGCCCTCATCCATAATTGTGCAACTTTGTATGTTATACTGTGCTTTTGATTTAACGCTTGTGCCCCTTTATTCATAAAGAGTACTGGGGATTATTCTTAGAAATAAATACATATATTTTTATAATATATACTTGTGTGGTGTCCTTTCATTTGATATTACAGGACTGTGATTGGTAAAACAGCTCGCTTAACACAACCTCTTGAGTTAAGCCTTTAAGGCTGCTTAGTCTATGCTACCATTAAGATAGCTTGTCTACAAGGTTGACTTACAACCAGACACCATAAGGGGTTATTTGGACTGATACAAGGTGGTTCCAGAATTGGAAACATCATATATCAGGCCAACTTCTCAAATTGGTGCGCAGCGGTGCGGATTTGAGCTTGCTGTTGTTTTACCATTGCAATCTTTTTATCAAATTGAAAGATCACATCAAGTACCTTAGGTACATATAAATCAAAAGCTTAGCATATTTAAGTTCTACTGAACTTAGTAGTTGTAGGTTGAAGGGATTAGCACATCCTGACTACAACTCACTAGCAACGTACAGTAGGTAAACACTTAGTGTAGGTAGGTGCATCACTTACACCACACTAGAGTCATGTCTGGCACAGGTGAAGCTCCAAGCTCTCTGCCTGTGACAGTTGACCTTACCAAGGCAACTTCCAGCTATGACAAACTTAGCCACAAAGACTTGATTGCCTTGTGCATTTCAAGGGGGCTAAAAAGGGGCAGAAGTCCCACCAGTCCTACCCTGATAGCCATTCTGGAACAGGATGACTTAGATAAGGCGAGTACAGCTCCCTTAGCATCAGGAGATGGAGTGAACCCCCCTGTAACTGAGACCACTCCAGAGGAGGAAGATGTAGAGGAGGAGGATGAGGAGGAGGATTCAGATGTAGAGGATCCTGAAAATGAGGATCAGAGGGGTAACCAGGTTGTAGTTGCCAGGCTTAACCAGGTCAACTTAGACCTACTTGGGAAAGGAGAGGGCCAGCACCTCCCCAGATCCCATAATATCATTCTCCCAGGCAAGAGAAGGGTGAGATCTCCATCAGGGGACTCTCATATTTCTAGTGCCTCAAGAGAATCTCAGAGAGAAATGACTTCCTCTCAGAATATAGAGCATAGGGCCAGGATGAGGGCTGTCAAACTCCAGATAGAGAGGGAGGAGGTAGCCCTGGCTCAAGCTAGACTTGCCTTGGCAAGAGAACGAAAGTTAAGTGGCTTAGATGCCACTGGTGGCAGCATAATTCCTAGAGAGAAAGACAGGAGCTATGATAATAGAAACCTGACAAAAATTGTGGCCCCCTACAAGGAAGGGGATGACATCCACAAATGGATGACTGCTCTTGAGAGATCCTGCATGGTACAGCAGGTTCCTCAGGATCAGTGTGCTGCAATTTTATGGTACTCCTTTTCTGAGAAAGGGAGGGATAGGCTCCTCACAGTTAGACCTGAGGATGCCAAAAACTACTCTGTCCTGAAGAGTGCTCTTATTGAAGGGTTTGGCCTAACCACTGAGCAATACAGGTTGTTGTTCAGAGACACCCAAAAAGCACAGACTCAGGACTGGACTGATTTTGTTGATTGTGCCACTAAGGCTCTGGAGGGTTGGTTGCAGGGAAGTAAAGTTTCAGACTATACAGGATTGTACAATCTTATAATGAGAGAGCAGATCCTTAATAACTGTCAGAACCAGCTGTTGCATCAATACCTTATTGACTCTGATTTGACCTCTCCCCAAGAATTGGGAAAGAAGGCAGACAAATGGGTCAGAACAAGGATTAAGCAGAAACCCCAGAACCAAGGTGGTGACCAGAAGAAAACAGACCAGAAGGGTGGGAATCAGAAAGATAAAGAAAAGGACCAGAAGTCTTCAGGCCCCCAAAATAGTAATAAGGAGGGTGGTTCCCAAAATGGAAACAAGAAAAAGAAGAACGATGGCCCAAAGAAACCTTGGTGTAATACCTGCAAATCAGTTTCACACTGGGGCAGTGAATGCACCAAGAAAAATCCAGTCCCCACCACTGCAGCTCCTAAAGCACCTGCACCCCCTAGTATAGTTAACAGTGGTGGTACACAGCCAAAGGGTATAGTAGGGTTAACCTTGGTTACTGAGATGGAATCTGGCCTAGTCAGAGTCCCTACTCAGGCAGTTCTCCTATATGATGTGGACTTATCTTTGTCCACTACAGTGAGTCCCAGTAACCTGGGCAAATATAGGCAGACGCCTTTGATAAATGAGAAACTGGCTCAGGCCTACAGGGACACATGTGCCAGTGTCACTATGGTGACACCTGACTTTGTGGACCCTGGACAGATTGTACTAGGTGAAATTTACCTAGTGACCAATGCAAGCAACTCCACTACTTCACATAGTGTGGCTGTTGTGAACTTCTGCTGGGGAGGGGTAGATGGCCTAAAGAAAGTTGTTGTGAGTGCAGACCTCCCAGTATACTGTCTGTTAGGCAATGATCTTGAAAGCTCAGTTTGGTCAGAAGTGGAGTACAAGACTCATGCAGAAATGCTAGGGATTTCAGCACATGTCCTTGCAGTGACAAGGACTCAGGCTAAGAAGTGCCTTCCTGAACCAGTGGTGGATCTTGGAACAATAGACCAACCACAACCCAAGAGAATGAGCAAAAGGGTAAAGGCTATGTCTTCCCCCTTGCCCCAGGTTGAGGATCAGATTTCACAGGAAACTGATTCTGCAGTCCAAGAGGAGACTGTCTCTGAGGAACTTGAGCCTGATCAGGTTGAGTTTCTGGGGACAGGGGGACCCTCAAGGGCAGACCTGGGGCAGGCCCAATTAGATTGCCCTTCACTTGAACCCCTCAGACAGCAAGCTGCTGATGAGGCTGCAGGGAATGCCCAAGGTGCCCATAAAGTATATTGGGATGATGGACTCCTTTACTCAGAGGCTAGAGACCCCAAGCCTGGTACAACCAGGAGGTTGGTTATACCTTTGAAGTTTAGGGGTTTCCTTCTCACCTTGGCCCATGATATTCCCCTTGCAGGACACTTAGGCCAGAACAAGACTTGGGACAGGCTTGTTCCACACTTTCACAGGCCTCATATGTCAGAAAATGTCAAGGAGTTTTGTCGCTCCTGTGTCACTTGCCAAGCCAGTGGTAAGTCAGGTGGCATAATAAAGACCCCCCTGATACCACTACCTGTGGTTGGGGTACCCTTTGAAAGAGTTGGAATAGATATTGTGGGTCCCATGGATCCTCAAACATCATCTGGGCACAGATGTATACTGGTGGTAGTGGATCATGCCACCAGGTACCCAGAGGTAATTCCCCTAAGGACCACCACAGCACCTGTGGTGGCAAAAGCCCTCATTGCAGTTTTCTCAAGAGTATGCTTTCCAAAGGAGGTACTATCAGACAGAGGTACAAACTTCATGTCTGGTTACTTAAAAGCAATGTAGAAGGAATGTGGAGTGAACTACAAGTTTACCACACCCTATCACCCACAGTGCAATGGGCTTGTGGAGAGATTCAACAAGACCCTCAAGGGAATGATAAAAGGGTTACCAGAGAAGCTTAGGCGGAAATGGGACATCCTTTTACCCTGCTTGCTCTTTGCTTACAGACAGGTCCCACAGAAGGGGGTTGGCTACAGCCCTTTTGAACTTTTGTTTGGCCACCCTGTGAGGGGTCCACTATGTTTGGTGAAGGAAGGATGGGAGTTATCTCTCAAAAAGCCTAAGCTAGATGTTGTGGACTATGTACTTGGTCTCCGCTCCCGGATGGCTGAGTATATGGAGAGAGCATCCAAAAACCTGGAGGCCAGTCAAGAGTTACAGAAAGCTTGGCATGACCAAAAGGCTGTTCTGGTTGAGTTCCAACCAGGGCAGAAGGTGTGGGTGTTGGAGCCAGTGGCCCCAGCAGCACTCCAGGACAAATGGACTGGACCCTACCCTATCATTGAGAAAAAGGGAGAAGTCACCTATCTGGTTGACTTTGGAACCCCTAGGAGCCCCCACAGGGTGCTCCATGTAAATCGTTTGAAAGCATTTGTGGACAGGGAGGACATGAGCTTGCTCATGGCCACAGATGGGGAACAGGAGGAAGAGAGTGACCCTCTCCCAGACCTGCTTTCCCAGAACCCTGATGATGGTTCAGTTGATGGAGTAGCCTTATCAGGCAGCCTCACTGACCAGCAACAGATGGACTGCAGACAAGTTTTGCAAGCCCACAGACACTTGTTTTCACTCACACCCAGTCAAACTAACTGGTGCACCCATGAGGTGGACACTGGTGACAGTCTGCCTGTCAAGAATAAGATCTACAGGCAAGCTGACCATGTCAGGGATTGTATAAAGGCTGAGGTGCAAAAGATGTTGGAGCTTGGAGTGATTGAGCCATCAAGGAGCCCATGGGCCAGCCCAGTGGTCCTTGTGCCAAAACCTCATACCCAAGATGGAAAGAGAGAAATTAGGTTTTGTGTGGACTACAGAGGTCTCAATGCTGTCACTAGGACAGATGCACATCCCATTCCAAGAGCAGATGAGCTCATTGATAAATTGGCTTCTGCCAAGTTTCTGAGCACATTTGATTTGACAGCTGGCTACTGGCAGATCAGACTAGCTGAAGAGTCAACAGCCAAGAGAGCATTCTCTACCCCTAGTGGACATTATCAGTTTGTGGTAATGCCCTTTGGTTTGAAGAATGCACCTGCCACTTTCCAAAGGTTGGTGAACCAAGTCCTTGCTGGGTTGGATGACTTTTGTGCAGCATATCTAGATGACATTGCTGTCTTTAGCTCCACCTGGGAGGATCACCTGATCCACCTGAAGAAAGTTCTAGAGGCCCTGCAAAAGGCAGGCCTGACTATCAAGGCTACCAAGTGCCAGATAGGGCAGAGCAAGGTTGTGTACCTGGGCCACCTAGTAGGTGGGGGTCAGGTTCAACCACTGGAGAGCAAGATCCAGACCATACAGGACTGGACTCCTCCAACTACCCAGACACAAGTCAGAGCCTTCTTGGGCCTGACTGGGTATTACAGAAAGTTTGTGAAAAACTATGGGTCCATTGTGACACCATTAAATGACTTGACATCCAAGAAGATGCCAAAAAAGGTTCAGTGGACAGTTAGCTGTCAAAAGGCATTTGATGACCTGAAGAAGGCCATGTGCTCTGCACCTATCCTGAAGAGTCCTGACTACTCCAAACAGTTCATTGTACAGACAGATGCTTCTGAGTTGGGGGTGGGAGCTGTGCTTTCACAACTTAATCAAGATGGTCAAGACCAGTCCATTGCTTTCATTAGCAGAAGGCTGACCCCCAGGGAGAAACGTTGGTCAGCTATTGAGAGGGAGGCCTTTGCTGTGGTTTGGGCCCTGAAGAAGTTGAGGTCCTACTTGTTTGGAACTCACTTCCTAGTTCAGACAGACCATAAGCCGCTCTTGTGGCTAAATCAGATGAAGGGTGAAAATCCCAAACTGCTCAGGTGGTCCATTTCCCTACAGGGGATGGACTTTACAGTGGAGCACCGCCCAGGGACTGACCATGGTAATGCAGATGGTCTCTCCCGGTACTTCCACTTAGAACATGAAGACTTATCTGGTCAAGGTTAAGTTTAATGTTCCTGCGTTGGGGGGGGGGGGGGTTGTGTAGGAGAGTAGGGTCTGCTATCCTATGGTCACCCCAAATTTTTGCTTTTTGCTTCACTGGTTTTCGACTTACTGAGGCTGTGGGCCTGCTAATCAGTCCCCCAGCCTGCTGTTCTCTCTCTAAATTCATAATACATGTGCTATCGGTACATACCCCAATTGGAAATCGACTCCTTGTCAGCCCCTGTACCATGCACTATAGGTGCTCAGGGCATAGGTGCCACCAAGGCCTACCAGGGGCTGCAGCATATATTTTGCCACCCCTGGCTGGTTCTTAAATTGACACAACGGCTGATCACTCAGCTGGGGCAAGATGGCGTAATCACCCCTTGCTTAGGTATAGTATACCTATATCTAAACCTATATCTGGACACATATAAACCTGTGAGCCACTCCTATGGAAGGCCTCATCAATCCTGGAGGCAGAGTGCGTGGTTTAATGTGAGATGGAGCTCTAGCATGAGCTGAGCCTGTCTGCAGCTGTCGGGAACAATTCCCTAAGCTGTTCCGGGATAATGCCATACCATATACTCTTAAGTGCATTATAATCCTCGCGGTTATATAGCAACTTTGGTTTGGCTTTATCAAAACATGTCGTGTAAGGTGTCATGCGATTTGGAATACTATCCCCTCACCAGTCCTGGCGACGGGGATAGCATTCCACCCCTCTAGAGGGAGGAGACATGTTACTTTACTGAAATGCGGTTAATTTTTAAAAGAGCCTCAGATCCACAAGATGGATGCTTCTGCCACAGACACAAGTCTGACCCCCTGTAGCTGACCGAAACTCAGCCAAGGAGGCCTGGACAAAGGATTTCCTGTCGCAGAGAGGTGTCACACCCCCCCAGACAGGAGATAGTGGATTGCAGCAGGGAGGTTTGACAGAAACCAGACACTGCTTGGGGCGCACAAGGCTGCCCCTTGCATAATCCAGCCAAACCGGTTCTGGGGCACACCAGCCCCCGACTCAGCGCGGCCTGGATCAAAGGAAAGGGGTGTACCCACCCCCTTCCTGGGTCCCACCCATAGGAGGGGACCTAGCAGGTAATCCAGCCCCCTAGATTGGTATAAGAATGGGAGCAGTGCCAATGCACTTCAGATTATCCTGATGAAACATAAGAAACGAAACTCTGGACCCTTCGACATCCTACTCAACGTAGAAGACTGAAGAATCTCCCTTGTGGTCAAGGAGTGACCACCCTGTGCAAACAGGCACCATCCAGCCCTCGACGTCTGCTTTGTTGCAGTTCCCGCCGGAACTCGAGTGACAGAGATCGACGAGATCAAGCTTGCCTGCCTTCTTATAGCCCGATCCACAGTCCCTGCAGAGCTGAGACCCGTGGAGGCGACCAGAAGCGTGGGGCACGCCATCTTGAAAAGACCACGAGACGCTGACCGTGCAGCCCACGAGTGATCCTCGAAGCTGTACACCGGGGTTTGCGAAGCCCCAACCCTGAGCCACTCTTGCACCGAAGTTCACCCCTCTACACTCGACGAGTGCTGCGTGGGGCCCTTCTGCTTCTTTTGGCTCAACGCGTTAGCCCGGTCACTTGCCAGCCGGCTTGTGGCCCCTGTGTCGACGAAACTCGAAATACGGCTTGTGATTCTGGTTGCTCCAGATTTGCACCAGCTCCCCTGAAAAGGAGCCCCCACTCTGACCCTCCTGGTCCGAGTGAGAAGCAATCTTCCAGTTCCGTGTGGATTGCTTTTGCCAAGTGTTGTTTGCTTCAATCTTGAAGCCGACAGCGCCGACGGTGAGAGCCTACGTGGGACAGCTTGTGACCTGCTCCTGGACGTCGTAGATGCCCCAGAGCCCACGTGACAGCGGAGAGAAGCTCCTCAACAACCACCTGATTGCGCCCGACATTGCCTGGTTCCGTCCTGGTTCCACCCTGGTCACTGCTGAGTGACCCAGACTCTGTCCCCTCTGCTTTCAGGTACTTTTCGACTTGGATCCACTCTTGGATCCCACCGGACACTTCTCCTTCACATCGCCTGCAGCCTCTTCAGCTTCAAGCACCAAGAACCTGCGTGACGAAACCCGACGCCACTTCGACCCTATGCACCGCTTCCTGTGGGTGAGGTAACATTGCAACGCCGGTGTTCCCACATTGGTACACACCTCTAGGGTCTGTGTCTAAAGTTTTGTCTTTCTAGGTTCAGCGGAAGTGTCCTTAAATTCTATTTGTGTAACTTTTACGCACCATTGACTAACATTGGTGCATGCGTGCGCTTTCAGCGCTGCACCCGAATCCCGCGGGCTTTTCCCGACATCAGCATTGCTTGTCTCGACTGCTCCCAGAGATTCCCTAGGCCTTAGGCCTAACCACTGATCGATTGGTATCTCTTATAACACTTGTTTAGTATATGGTCTGAGTGGCCCCTCGCCTCATCCATATTTGTGCAACTTTGTATGGTATACGGTAGATATAGCTTGGTGTGTGGCGGCTCAAAAGCAGTGTAGAGCGGAACTGGTGCACGCAGAGGTGGAGATTGAGGAACTAGAGCATCAGAGTCGGGTGGCAGACGGGAGCCGCAGTATAGTTCAGCTCCTCCTAGCGCAACAGGCATACGCAGCCCTCCAGATAGATGAGGCTAGACAGATTTGGCTCGCGACGCGTAGCAGGATATGTCAGTGGGGGACAAGTTTGGTACAATGCTGCACCGACTCTGTAAAGGGGCCTTCCATGCACAGACTCTACCTGGGCTGCTCGATGGAACGGGTGCCCCAATTACGGACCCCAGTGTCCTCGCGGAGAGCTTCGCGGTGTATTATGCTGATCTATATGCCCCACGGGAGTGCCTACCGGAATATATGGTAGATAAGTTCATAGCCGACCTGCCCCCCAAGGTGGTGTCAGACGAGGTGCGGGATCGGTTGGAGCTTCCGTTGACAGATGAGGAACTGGGCACGGCCCTGGGCGAGCTCAATTCGGGGAGAGCCCGGGTCCGAATGGATTCCCCTGTGAATTCTTCAAGAAATATTATTTGCAGCTGGCTTCAAACCATCGGGCGGCTTTAGAGGAGGCCAGGGAATGGGGTAGGCTCCCCCCCAGACTGGAGGCATGCAGAAGTGGTGGTCTTCAACAAGCCAGGTCGTCCCCCAGAACAGCATGCCTCTTATCGCCCGATTTCCCTCTTGAATGTGGAGGCCAAAGTTCTTGCTAAGGCGCTGGCTAACATACTCCTCCGTACAGTATTACCAACAAGAGAGTCAGGGTATTTTTTAACAGTCACTCCTGTACCCCTATTTTAAGTTTATGTTAAACAACAAAAGAGTGACTAAGTGAATAAACAACTAATTATTGTGAAAAAAAGGAATTATTATTTGGCAGATTTGGACAGACCACCAAAGGTGAACTGTTCCTATCTGTCACAAGTAAAGATTATACACCCAGATCAAGGCAAAGCAATTGGACATGTCATGGGCCCGCTTGGGCCCGCTCTCTGTTCCCCTGCCTTGCTCCGGGTGTTGGCCCCCACTGTTTCTGTTTGTTCCCAGTGTACCTGGGTGGGGCCCTTTTGTCTCCCCCTCCCCCGTCTGCCTCTGTCTAAAAAAGGTTGCGGGTATGTATATTGATTGTATTGCACACGTGACCGGAACTAACCAACTCAAAATACGCCAGTCCCGATGGCCTCCTTATCGTTCGGGCCGTTTCCGTTGCTACATTTAGGTAGTTGGCGGGGAGTCGCGTGTATACAAGTAAGTCCTTTTCGTTCTTGCTTTTGGGAGGGTCACACTTTCGGACTCTTATACTACCGATTCTACACGCAAATTAAGACCAAACTAAACTCGTTTACTACTTCCCGTTATTTAGTAGAAACACGGCGTGAAGGTTACCCGAGCCACTCGAGCCAAGGAAGAGGGTATTTGCTCTCGAAAAAGTGAGTGGTCTCCCATACGTTCTTTTGGGGATTCCAAATACACAGATAATCCTTCCTTTTTGTAAAAAAAGATAGCCGTGTACTGATGACCAATTTTAACAGGGGTGCAGCTAAGAACTACGAAGTAACCGAGGACAAACAAAGGTGGATCCTACGGTAGATTATATATGAAATAAACTCAACATAATCAAAGTCTTTTTCTGCAAATTACGAAATAGTGTACCCGGCCATATTAGTTTAATGGAAGGGCGGGTCCACAACCCTTGACAAGGCAAATGAATGGTTGTGATTTTACCATATAGTTGATAACATATGTGAAAGGGTGATGCACACAATATGTTACTTGATGGGGAATTTACATATTGATAACGACTACATGATACAGTGATTACATGTTACATATCTTTATGTGATGTCATGCGTGTCTTCCTTTTTCTCCCATTTTCCTACAGGTAACTGGCTCTAGCAAAGTTTGGTGAGCCTCTACGGATAATGTCAGTGAGTAATATGACAGAATGAATTTTTCACACTAGAATCCCCACGGGAGGGTGCACCTTAGAGAGTGCATACCACCGGCGGATACGTTTTTTTAGGTCCTGACGAATGCTGAGCGAAATTGCAAATTTACAGCAGAAACATGTTGACCAAATGTTACTAAAGGACACTGGTTTCATAATATAGAACCATGTTTAGTCCGTTCTTTACTGTTTTTAACTCAATGCTGGTTGACGTCTAATAAAATCTACTCAGGTTACAACCTTGCATTTTTTAACGTCACACACAGTTTAAAACCACTCATTAGTTTTTTCACTGTTTCCACACACAACGAACCAGCTCCGCTGTAACCAGGCGTAGTAGCACGCTGGGGTTGACACTCGGTCACCCCAGCGGGAACTCAATGATGAAGCATGTCACCAAATAGTGGTGAGTGAGGGTTCTTTTTAAATGAAAAATTATTTTTTTCCTTTTTTTCCTTCCCAATTACGAAGGCATGCCATGTCCGTATTGACGGGAGCACGTGGCGGTAGAGGCGATCCGAGGCACGGGGACCCGGGCAGCGCTTCTTCTCGTGGACATAGATAGGACGTTTGACGCGCTGAGTTGGGTCTATTTGTTTGCGCTGTTGCCACGGCTATCTGGGGCCTTGTTTTTTGTCATATTTGCTTCTTCTCTACACGGATCTGACGGCTTTGGTCGGCGTGTCGGGAGCAATCTCGTCTCTCTTTCCCATTCGCCGCGGTACTCGGCAGGGCTGCCCCCTCTCGCCCTACCTATTCGCCTTGCATGGATGCACAGTTGAAAGACTTTGAATGGGCACAGGGGCCGTCGGATAGGATCGCACTATATGCAGATGATGTTCTCTTTTTTCTTACGGACCTTTACAGGTCGGGCCCCGTCTCCTGCAAATAATGCAGATCTTCGGCGAGTCCTCGGGGTTCTACATGAATCCTCGCAAGTACACGTTGTGCTGGGGGAGCAGGCACAAGTGGGTGATTGGGCAACTGCGCTGCAGGTAGCCATTGAGGGTCTTAAGTATCTGGGAGTTTTTCTGTCCGAGGTCCCGGCCATACAATGGGAGCGAAATCTGACGCCAATCTGGGAACGAGTCCGGGCGGATCTTAAAGTCTGGTCGTGGATGCCGCTTACTACTTATGGGCGATCGGCAATTTTTAAAATGGTGGCGCTTCTCCGCCTGTTGTATCAGTTGCAAAATCACCCGTATCCTATATCACCCAGTTGGTTCAGGCAGGTAAACTCTGTCTTAGGGCAATTCTTGTGGGGGGGGGTGGGGCGGTCCGTGTAGCCATACGCACGTGCTTCCTCTCCACGCATTGTGGTGGGCTAGCAACTTCAGACATCCTTTCCTATTACCAGTCCTCCCACCTTTTGGTCCTGAATGAATGGTGGTATGGCGATAGGGGGGGCCCAGAGTATGCTATCGAACATTACCTGATGGGTTCCCATACACTACACACCATTCAATATACAGCGTCGATACAGAGTGAGCTACCACTGTTGTTCCGCATCTTGTGACAGACTCTGCGCCGGATGGGGTGGTAGAATACCCTGACCGGAGAAACTCCTCTATGGTACAATGGGCGGCTGCCCAGTCTGGCGGCACTGCAGGGCTTTCGGGGCTGGGACAATATAGGGATATCGACATTAGGGGATGTGTTGAGGGGTACAACTCTCAAGTCCTTTCAGGAACTCCGGGAAGAATTTGACATGCCTCGCTCCCAGTTCTTTAGATACCTCAGTTTCGTCATGCACAAACACCCAGTCTGGAGGGGCTGGAGGCCCTCCCCGAGTTTAATCCGTTGGAAGCGAGATTATTCATGGGGGACCTAGGCACCAAGAAAATATACTGCATTTATCAGGCGTTGGTCACCCACTGTTCCCCTACACTGAGGAGACTCCGGGAGCAATGGGAGGAAGATGTAGGCGAGCTTGAAGAGGATGATTGGAGGGAGGCACTGGCCGCCCCCTGGGGTGCGGCCATTGCAATGCGTCTCCGCCTTATTCAGTTTAAATAATTACACAGAGTGTACTTTAAAGGGGTTCAGCTGTGCCGGGCTAGACCGATTGCCTCACCGGTCTGTCTCCGTTGTAACAGGGAGGACAGGACATTTCTTCATACAGTATGGAGCTGTGAATCCCTTTCTCGGTTCTGGAGGGGGGTTCTGGCCTGCATGTCTGAGGTGTTGGGATGGATGCTCCCCCGTACGCGGAAGTTTGCCCTACTGCATGTCATGGAGGGGGTGGGGGGCAACCTCTACAAGAGACACCTGATGCTCCTTGCCCTTACATTGGCCAAAAGAGACATCGCTAAAGGGTGGAAGGATTCACAAGCCCCGTCGGTGGTCGTTCGGAAGAAGGGGTTAGATTATTGTATGGGGTTGGAGCAGCAAATTGTCATAGCTAGTGGGGGCCCGCGGAAACATTATAACATTTGGAAGCGCTGGGCAGATTATAGGGGCCTGTGGCTTGACCCCCCGGTGGAGCAGAATGATCTTCTGTGTGTGGGATGATGGACACAGATAGTTCCGGGGAGGGGGTCATGGGAACGTGGGAGGAGGGTGTGCATATACTGCGATGGTGTATTTTTCCTATGCTTGTATCACTTCGTACGGGTGGAACCTGGGGGGGTTAGTGCGACTCGGGGGGGAGGGAGATGGGGGGAGGGAGTTGAGGGGGTAGGGGTAGTGGGGAGGAGGGGAGGGGAGAGAGTGTTCAGTTGCTTGTGACCCTTTGGTAATATGTTTGTACTTGCATAAGAAAGTCGATTGCCGCTTGGATGATGTACTGTTTCTTTTCACCTGCAGTTATCCCTGGGTTACAGGGCGCTGCACAATATGTGCAATCTGACAATAAAATTTGTTTTCCAAAAAAACATAATCTCCAACTAACATCCTTTTTCTATGAAAGGTAATTGGTGGGCTAGGAACAGGCCCAGTGATGCAGATGTTTTTCTTCTTAAATTGCAAATAAGGAAAACCAGACAATGGTTCACCTCTTATCTTCAAAACAGATCCCAACAAATTAAACTCAGTCACTGCCTCTCTAAACCTCAACCTGTCTCACTTGGTGTCCTTCAAGGCTCTATCCTATCTCCAACCCTATTCAATCTCTTCATGGAACCACTCACTCTCATTCTCAAACAAGCTAAAATCAGTTACCACCTCTATGCTGATGAAACTCAACTATATTACAAGATCAAGTCCCACAATGACATACTACAACTCAACAATACTCAGAATAAAGTCCAAGCCTGGTTCCATCTTAATCACCTCAAACATAATCCTAAAAAAACTGAAATCATCCTTTTCACTCCCAAAAACAACTCTCTGCCTATCCAACAATGGATCACTGATATCAAAGCACCTAATTGCTCCCTCTCCACCTCTAACTCTGCCAAATCCCTAGGCATTAGCATCGACCAGAATCATAATCTTATCCCCCACATCAAAAATGCCGCAAAAGGTGCTCTCTTCACCCTTCACCACCTTAAAAAAATTAAACCTTTCATTCCAGCTGATGACTTCAAAATCGTGGTACAATCCCTTGTCCTATCCAGAATTGATTATAGCAACGCCACCCTTGCTGGCACCCCTAAATTCCACCTTGCTCCAATTAAATCTGTTCTCAACCTGGCGGCCAGGCTTATCTCTGACTGTAAGCGATTTGATCACATCTCTCCTGTCCTCAAAAACCTCAATTGGCTCCCAATAGAAGGCAGATCCACCGACAAGATTGCTTGTATCACCCACAAAGCCCTTCACCAAAACACCCACTCTTACCTCTCTGACAAATTACAAAAAGCAGGGTGTCACATTGCTCCAATTAAATCTGTTCTCAACCTGGCAGCCAGGCTTATCTCTGACTGTAAGCGATTTGATCACATCTCTCCTGTCCTCAAAAACCTCAATTGGCTCCCTATAGAAGGCAGATCCACCTACAGGATTGCTTGTATCACCCACAAAGCCCTTCACCAAAACACCCCCTCTTACCTCTCTGACAAATTACAAAAAGCAGGGTGTTCCAGGGCTTTTTGGAGTACTAACGCCCTTGGCTTAATCCCTCCTCGACTCGAATGTAAAAAGACTCAATCTCGTGCATTCTCAGGTAATGTCCCTACGATTTGGAACTCTCTCCCCAAAGATCTTCGCTGCAACCCCTCCTACCCTCTCTTCAAAAAAAGCCTCAAGGCGTTTCTTCTTAACAAATATTGGGGTACTTAACGTCATTTAATTCACTCTGTTATATTCTCTCCCCTTCTCTATCTTCCCTTCTCTTCTCTCTCTAACTTTCTCAACCTTCCTCTTTTCTGATATTGACCCCTCAGTTACTTTTTCCTACGTCTCTCGTTCGATTGAAATTCCTTATCCTATGTGAGTAAATCTGCACTATGTTAATTGTGGTTTTGGTTTTGATGTGTTAACCGACCTTGTAAAGCACTCTGATACTCTCGGGCCCAGTAGCGCTATATAAAACCTTTTACATAAAATTAAAAAATAAATAAATAGTATCACACCACCGCACCAATCACTTATGAAGGGCTCCTTTGGGAATTGGTGGCACTGGGGAATTGCCCACGTTGTCTATGACTTAAAATGTCTCTAGGAGTATGTGATGACAGACTGAAAGATCATTGAAAGAAGAGACACACATTGTCCTGACAAATTGCTGAAATCAGAATACTAACCCTTCTACCTCTAACACACTGCCTACCCCTAAGTGCTCCCTGCATTCACCTAACCTTTGGGACCAAAAACCAAAACCCTGTCTTCACAAACTAACTATACATTCTTGTATTCTTCAATATCTGGGCTGGCCCTGCAAGAACTCAACTTCTCTGCTCCCCACCTATCTCGGTGCCTATGAAAGGTATCTTCAAACCCTGTGAGGAATCTCTCTATAGAACCACAGCTTTGAACCCGTCCAGATGCATTTTTAGCCATGGTAGCTTGGACTTCGGATTAACAGGAGCAGTTACCCTTTGCCTCAACCACCCGGCCTTCACTCCAATCTCTCCCACCTTGCATGTTCCCCGTTTCCCTGGTGCATTGTAAGAGCAGGTGTCTCCCTCTGCATGTCGAACTATCTTGAGAGAACTTACGTGGGAACCGGTAGCATGCTCCTTTGTTTAGGTTCTAGCATGCTCCTGTAGGCTCCCTCTCTCACAGAGCCTCAAAATGGTGTGTAAGTTATAGGAAAACAGCTAGCCAAGTGCATCAGCCTGGTTGGGTTCATATTTATCAACTACAGCTTGTTATCTATTTCGCTTATGATTTCCTAGTGGTCGTCCTTTTCTTTGCACTGAACTACTCATCGGAAAAGAGCCAAAAGATCCATGCCAGACCACCAGAACTGAGGTTCACTTCCAGAATTATATCTACATATTTCCACAGAGCCACGCTACACTCAGGGGTCTTTTCACAACTTTGGCTCGCATAGATAGTAAATACCACCATCCACGTCTTAATGTTGGCCTTTTAGCTAATTCCCTCTCTTCCACTTTTAAACCTTCCTTGCATGGTATGCTCTATGGAGTAGCTTAAACATGTCCTCATATTCATTGGCCCAGATATTTTCTTTCATGGCCATCAGTAGGTGAACCTCCAGACGCTGGCCAATGCTCATAAAGGAGAGGAGTGTCTCCCTTCTAGGTTCGGTAACATCCCCAATGCTGCTGTCTTCTCCTGTCCTCCTTTGCTCCACTACCTGCCATGCTTTCCTGGCTCTCTAGTGTGGAGCTAGTTGGAGGTGTTTTTCCGGTGCTCCCTCAGGCAACTGAGTTGTGCTTTCCTCCGGCCATCCCTGTGTTCCTTAGAGGTGTCCCCTGCTGCCTCCACTGTCTGAACTGAGGCAGTCTTTGAATTGGTGCACCAGGAAAAATTCCCAGGACTCTCTCCATGATCTCTGTATGTTCTCAAACTCACCCACACTCTATCGCCTACTTGCATCTTCATATTAGCCTGCTCATGCCTTTGCCCATTCATCCACTCCCCAATGTGGCTGCCCGTGCATCCCTGTACTCATATCTTCCCCACTTCTCTGTTTCCAACTTTCCTCTCTTCTTGTCCGTTTATCCTGAGCTAACTTCCTTCCTTCCTCTTGCCCCTAATTGTGCTGTTTATGGAAAGCCTTCTTCTTTCTCTTGTGTCTGTCTACCGACTGTCGCTGGTTCCCCTTCCGGGGCTGATGCCTGTCTCTAGCACACCAGGTTTCTTACACCACCCTAGCCCTATAGGGCAACCCAGCCCTCTGCTGGGACTTCCCCTATCCCTGTCAGAGTCCGACTCGTCTTCATTTGAGTACCTATATCAAACCTTGCATCCACCTCCTACACAGTACACCCAGGGGTGGCTGGTGACATTTGAAAGTGGTGAGCGTAAAATAATTTGCATATTGCACCGCAGCGAACGATCGCAGTGAGCGAGCCCGAACCACCTTAAGGGGGGTTCGGGGGCGTTCTCCCCCGATAAAATTTTGAAAAAAGAGAAGAAAAATCGTACATTTCCACGCAAATTTGAGAAAGCAGGAAGGTTAGTAAAGCAATTGTGAAAGTGCAGTTATTACATTAACAGTTGTCCTAACATAGGTACCTGCTTATTCAGTATAACCAAAGAGCTTCATACATTCCGTCCTATTACGCTGCTGAATTCAGACTATAAGACTTTCATGGAAATCTCAGCTCTAAGAGTAGAAGAAGTTGCACAGCAGTTGGGAAACAGCCTTTACAAAGCATTGGGAACCACGCATTACCTTTACCACGTTTCCATTAGAACGCATGTGACTTCATCACGCATGTCTTTTTCCACACAGTTTTTGTTTATGACTAGACAGAGCTGGGACTTTGTATGGAGAGGAGAGGAAAAAAACAGCTGATAAAGAAAAGTGTATAGGTAGAGTCGAGACAGAGCTGATAAGGGCTGAAGAATAGACAGACAAGAGCTATGGTGGAGGGGAGAGGGAGAAGGGCAGGTTTAGAAGGGGCCAGGACGGACAGAATGCTGAATAGGGACAAAGCAAATTAGAAATAGTGGGAGGGAGGTGACAGACCTGGGAGCACAAAGGAAAGAGAACTGTCACAGAGGAGTGAGGATATAGACAGTAGATAAATGATAAAGTAGAGCTGCATTGGTGGCAGCTGTGGCCACTAGTTCCCTTCCTGTCGGTGAATTAATGATAAATGGTCACATCAGCAGACAATGCCCATGTGTCATCTGCAGACACTGAGAAGTATCGCCAAACATGGCATGCATTGAAGTTATCAGTGGAAAATAGTTAGGATGAATAGCACATTACAACAAGACAGAGTACAACGCATGGGTATTGTCAGCAGCAGTAAGGCACCTCTATCGCTAGATGTTTGCTTAGTATGAGGGAAACTCGTATGTTTGCTTTCGGCCTAGTTCTTTTTTGAGCAAAGAAAGGGCTGAAACTGGCCACAGTACTGTAAAGAGCAACTGCTGGCAGAACGTATTGTTCACCAATAATACATTTTTTTACCGAGACCTTAATTGTTCAAAGCATTCTATACTTGCATTTCTGTGGGGTTAAGTCTAGGTGGAAATACTGCACACACACTGTGCTGTTGCTGTATGCATTACACTGAAATGCAGAGATTTCTGTGATTCACAGTATGCTGCTGTAAAATTCACCTTTGTGATCAGTTTTGCCCCCAACATATTTTTGACTCACAGGGCTGCGGGCAACAGCAGACTCAGCCTCCATTTTGTAAAGACCACACAATCACACATACAGAAGAATGACGCACATTGCTGCTGTGTAAAGTTACGGCCACATGAAGAACTTCCCATACAAGTTAACATAACAATCCATCGATGAACCCCCAACTGCTGCGCAGTCAGAAGTAATGCAAACTGCGGAAGATCGAAATAAAAACTAAAAGGAAACAAACAAAAATAATAATAACGGAATGACCAAGGGGGTCCGACATAAAAGCTGCAGAGAGTGGCAATACGAAGGGGCACCAGCGCACCACGATAACACACGGTGAGTAAAAAACAAAGTAGAGGGTTACAGATTTTCCTAGCTTGCTTTAGGCCTTTTTACACCACCGTGGACAATCGAACTGAAAATGACCTGTGGTAGTTGTTCCATGCCTTCACAGGCTTCACCGATAGCAAAGTAGCTTGTCAGAAAATAATGTCGGACGTCCTGAAAAGGCGTTCAAGTTCAACTGAGAAGAAGTCGTGCTCTCGCACATAGAGAGCCCAACACACACACAGAGCCCAACACAAACACACACAGAGCCCAACACACACACACACACAGAGAGCTCAACACACACACACACACACACACACACACACACACACACAGAGCTCAACACACACACACACAGAGCCCCACACACACAGAGCCCCACACACACAGAGCCCCACACACAGAGGCCAAACCCCCACCACACACACAAAGAGCCCAACCCCCACACACACACACACACAGAGCCCCCCCACACACACAGCCCAACCCCCCCCACACACACACAGAGCCCAATCCCCCCACACACACAGAGCCCAACCCCCCCCCACACACACACACAGAGCCCAACCCCCAACACACACAGAGCCCCCCACACACACACACAAAGCCCCCCCACACACAAAGCCCCACACACACAGAGCCCTACACACACACACACACAGAGCCCCCCCCCACACACACACACAGAGCCCCACACACACAGACAGAGCCCCCCACACACACACAAAGCCCCCCCACACACACAAAGCCCCACACACACAGAGCCCCCCACACACACACACACACAGAGCCACCCCCTCACACACACTGAGCCCCTTCCCCACACACACACGGAACAGAGGGCAAGGAAACCGGGAGAACAGAGGGCAAGGCAAACGGAAGAACAGAGGTCAAGAAAAACGAAAGAAAAGAGGTCAAGAAAAACTAAAGAAAAGAGGGCAAGGAAAACGGAAGAACAGAGGTCAAGAAAAACGAATGAAAAGAAGGCAAGGAAAACGTATGAACAGAGGGCAAGAAAAACGAAAGAAAAGAGGGCAAGGAAAACGGAAGAACAGAGGGCAAGGAAAACGGAGAACAGAGGGCAAGAAAAACGAATGAAAAGAGGGCAAGGAAAACGGGAAACATTGCCTTACATAGCGCATATAATGCCAGGCTGCCCCGGGCCACCTCAGGGAGCCACCTAAGAGGGCGGCCACCCTTAGTGCCACAGGATGGCCCAGACCCCCAATGAGCGGTCTAGTGTGCGGGACCCTGGGGGTCCCCAGTGATGTCACTTCCGGCGGGGGCGTAGGCATATAGCCTGGGTTCGCGGGCCTGGCGCCCTCTTTGGCCCCGATCAGCCTCGTGGACGGTCCCTCTCCCCCCTTGCCCCGGACGAGCTATGGTGCCCGGATGCTGTTATTGGATTCAAGGTGAGTGTTCCCTTTTGGTCTTCCCCCCTCTCCCAGTTCCTAAGTCCCCCCCTGGGTCCTCCATTGCCGAGTGCTGCTTAACTGTTGTGGGTGGTGGATTGCGGGTCCGGTCACCCTGTGCGCTCTTTTTGGGCTCGTTATGGAAGAGTGGGGGGGGGGCTTCCTGCATCTCCGGCCTGCGGGTCTAGAGTCGCGGAGGGCGGGTCGGCCTTTTCTCCCTCCGGCGTGTGTGTCCCTGGATGCCCCGACTCGTGCAGCTGTACTCCCCTCCCCCCACCCGCGTCGAGCTGTTGTGTCGGGTCGTGGCAATCAGGCGCGCTCGCAGCTGCTCTCCCGCGTGGTCATCCCTGATGAGTGCCAGGCTCGTGGTGGGGGTCTCCGTAGCTGGATCTCGCTTGCATGTGGGGTGGGGGGGACGGGCGGAGGCATTGCCGGGGATTATGGTTTTATTGTTGGTAGGCAGCGCGATTACTCCCGCAGGTGTACGAGCCTCCACAAATGTAACATTGCTAGTATGTGGCATGTACTGCTTCTCCCACGCCGTGGGCGGGGGCAGTGTCGAAGTATTCGTGGGCAGTTTGAATAGTGTGAACATGACCCGCAGGGTCAGTGTGATGTGTAGCCCCAGTGGCCTGACGGATTAGTCTCTGCTCACCGGGGCCAAGGATTGTGGGTATGTGTCCAATCTAGGTTGGCTATTGAAATGATTGATCTTTAAATAGAATCAGGTTGTGATTAGCAATTAATTCTTATTATTCACCTGCACTGTTAGCATGGTTAGTGTAACCCAGTTAGTAAACTGGTAACAAGACTGTAGGTGCATTTACCACTCGTGCAGCTAGCGCATGATGTGCATCGAAGACCCCTGCCAGCAGGTACCCAGCACCTATCAATATGTCAGCTTATCATAGCAGAAAAAATTACAAATGTACAAGATGTAAAGTCTCACAAGGAAGAGATACAAACAAAGAAATATTGCAAATGTACAAGTAGTAATCCCGAAATACCTAAGGAAGGGATACGAATGGATATACTCTGAGTCACATAGGAATAGTAGAGAGTACAAAGGTCTACTGCATATATTAGCGATTAGAGTTATCTCTATATACATAGGGAAGGAATATGAATGGATATAATCTAAGAGTCACATAGGAATGGTAGAGAGTACAAAGGTCTACTGCTTATACTAGTTATTAGAGTTATCTTTATATACATAGGAATGGTAGAGAGTACAAAGTTTTTACTGCATATACTAGTGATTAGCACGCAATTTATTTAAGCCATGTACTGTTTCCCTCATGCCGTCGGCGGGAGCTGTACCTAGGTGATTTGTTTATGGGCTTATTAGCGTGAACATTACCTGAAGGTGTCAGAGCGCTTTAAATAGAATCAGTTTCGCATAGGGTTTGGGGTTTAATAAAAAAAAAAATATTTGGGGGGGAGGAACAGTGGCAAGTTGAAGCGTTTCTTGGTAAACATGCAAGGTTAGTGCTGAAGTGGATGTCCATCAAAAGAGCCAGGTTTAGGCCTTCTTGCTCTCTTCTTGTAGGTTAGATGTCACATGGCAATGATACAGATGCAATGGCAGACATGACACTAAACCTTGATATTATGTGGCCCAAACCATGTGATCAGTTAGCGTGCAGTTCACCTAGCCCGTCCAGCCCCCCCAGGGCTGGGAGGGATGTCTATGTTGGGCGGGGTTGGGACTAATATCACGTTTGGTCATATGTCCATGCAGGCTACCATTCAGAAACGGATGATGGGGCACGCCTCGTTGAAAGTCACGGGAGTGACCATGGGTAAACAGGTGTCGGCACACTGGGGTCAGTGGGCCTGATGTAACGGACAACAGGTGTGGTTTGAGGCTAACATGTTTTTCTAATTACAGATTGTCTGTTGGTTTAGGATTAGACGACAAGGAGGACGTGGGATTTGATTTGGAGCAGGTATGGTTGGACACGCGGCGTGGAATGTAGTTGGTTGGCAGTGGGAGGGGCCCAGCCCAGGGCTACAACCACCCTATTTTCTGGCTGTGAGGGAGGCGTTGCTAACCTTGCTTTAATCGTTACACAGACTTGTCACACCGGGGATTCGTTGTCAGTCAGTGTTTACAGTCGCTGCCTCTTTTGAACTTTTAGTTGTTACTGCAGCAGGAAAACCTTTAGGGGATGATAATATTTAATTCACAGGCAATTAACAACGTGGTGGGCCTAGTAATGAATTCAGTGTGATGGGTAATCATGGGAGTGCACGAGGGTCCACAAATGTTAAGATAATAACTTCAGTAATGTATGGCGAACTCACTGCTTCCTTTTAGCTACAATTTAATGTCTGGGGAAGTTTTACATAATTGTCAGAGTGTGCACTTAAATTCAATAGCTTTCATTAATGGCTGGTTCTATCACCGGACAAGATTTATTGTGGATTGATGCATCCACTAATGGGGGCCCATGTTTGACCTCTTGTCACGGAGTCATCTCCCAGCAGGGTTGCAACTTTTTGAGTCCCTGTGGTTCTAGTGGACCAAACAATACAAGAGTTAGCAAACTGTGCATTACAGGAGGAAAGGTGACGTGTGCAAGTTACAAAGGTGTACAAGTAGAGGTATAATACTACAATAAATGGAGGACACTCAAACACAGGCAATGATGGCACTTGTGCAAGTACCGGAACCAAACACAATGTAAGAGGTAGCAATCAGTGTGTTACAAGAGAAAGTGGCGTGTACATGTTACAAGAGAGTACCAAACACAGGTAGAAGGATATTACTTCATAATGGCAGACTCTTAGCCACAAGAACACACTGGGAGGACACTTCCATAGTCAAGGAGATGAGAATTTTAGATATTAAAAGGTCTTCCCTCAGATAAGAGAGGGCATGAATTAAATTGGGAGGTGTCTTTGAAGGAGGAGAACTTTGAGGTCAGTTTTGAAGGCCTGGGAGGAGGAGGTGTTTCTGAGAAGAATAGTAAGGGGGCGAGTTAAGAAGTGACTCTAATTCACACACTCCAAAGTGCAATGGTCATTATCAGATATAGCATGTGAATATTTGACTTAGTTTCAAGACTCTACACTTCTGCATAGGCGCTAGAGGTACGCAAGTATGTGCCTCACCCAAGTCCTTACGACTATGTATTGTGGGCAAACTAGTTCTCGTAACTGACAAACAAGCTCGACCTCTGAGGCGTGGGGGGGCATTGAGGGCCCTGTCTCGTTGCAGAGAATCCATATTGATATACGGAGGGGGGCAGGGCTCTAATGGATGTTTTTATGTCTCAAATGCAGGAACCACGCTGGAGAACCGCCCTACTCACATGGGGGTCCACCTGAACTATCAACAGGTATAAGGGTCATAGCACGCTGGGGGCAGTGTGCTAGGGTCTGGGACTCCCAGGCCCTCCCCAGGTGTCAGGACTGTCCCTGTTGTGAGGCACACATGTTACACCCCAGAGAAGTAAGACATTCATAGTCAACTGGGGAATCGGAACTTAGCAGGTAGCTCCTGTACAATAATTGGATGTTACTCTTGTGAAACATCAGATGAACCAGGGCAATTGGTTGATTTACTGGGCATTAATTGGGGTGTTCTGTTGGTAAGCAGTAGGAGACTGAGGGCAAACCATGCATGCCCTGTGACAAAATTGAAATGCGTTTTTAGTTTACACATGTGAGGTGTCTGGGCATATCTTGCAGCCCATGTGCAATAAGGGAATGTGTTCTTTTGTACAGCTACTGGTGCGCAAGTAAGGGGCTCTGAGCCTGGCGATCGAGTTAGCAAACTATTTCTCTTAACCAACAAACAGACTTGGCGTTGGTAGCATGGGGGGCATGGATGGCCCCTGTCTCATTGCAGAGAATCCATTGGGTATATGAGGGGGGCATGGCTTTTAATGTATGTTTTATGTCTCAAATGCAGGAACCACGCAGGAGAGCCGCCCTACTCACATGGGGGGCCACCTGAACTATCAACAGGTTGAAGGGTTTTAGCACATTGGGGGAGAGTGCTAGGGTCTGGGATTCCCAGATTCTCCCCAGGTGTCATTACTATCCCCTTTTTGTGGGGCGCGCAGGTTACAACCCATGGAAGTATTACATTGTGTGGGGTCCCAGGTCAGCACGTATGTACTGCAATCCAAAAATTCCCTGTACCCAGGACTTGAGTTAACAATTATCATCCGAGCATGAGACCATTCTCCACTGGAATTTTCTATAGTAAAATTCTGGATATACCTCTTCATGAATTCTCTAAGTAGGTATTTGTTGTCTCTAATGCATCAATGTCCTAAACGAACACTTCGTTTATAAATATTCGTAAAACGAAGAGGGGGTTCATTATGTATTCAACTCGGCGCAACCGATCCCAACAGATCTAAGTAGGACAATACACACAGCCACACATACACATTTAGAGACAGAAAAAATGTGTGGCGGAAAGGAAGGCACCTCACGGGCGAACACCCTCGGGGCAATTTGGTCAGTTGTTTTCCAAATATTGTGCCCCTTTCTCATCATAGGTGGCCGTTCCAATTTCCAGAATTTGTGAAAAGTAAAGACAAAGACATAAAGAAAAAGGGTTCCTGGGATGATTTACGGCGCTAAATCACGAACTGTATGGTTGATACAACAGCCAACAGTAAGGCGGAGAACTGCCTGTTCAGCTGGTACGATTGACCATAGCTGATCCAGGCTTCCTGTTTTAAAGAAAACCGAAGTGGCTGCAGCAACAGAGTGTTAACCCTGATGAATCTGCCATAAACTCTAACGGGCAGTGAAACATGTCGGTTGCAGGTATTGGGATGCGAATTTAAGCTACCAGCCTTTTTAACTCAGCAGTTCAGACCTCAGTTAGTAATAAAGTGGTTCAGGAGGTTTGATTGTTAATTTTATCTTCACTCTGTTCTGTTTCTTCACTAGGAGCTATGCTCTAAGCTCCTTGCCTTGGACCTTTTTCTTTATGTCTTTGTCTTTACTTTTCACAAATTCTGGAAAACTCCAGTGGAGAATGGTCTCATGCTCGGATGATAATTGTTAACTCAAGTCCTGGGTACAGGGAATTTTTGGATTGCATTTCATTGAGTGGAGGGCTTTCCCTAACAGTACCCGTTGCTTTTCCCTCTAAGGTCCTTTTTGTTATTGCAGCACTTATGTACACCTGTTTATACAAAATGTATTTGATATTTTATTCATTTTTTGCATGTATATCAAAATTCCTTTTCTTATTTTTTCTATTTATTTTTAATCTTCACTACATTGTACTTTTCCGTTATATTGATTTAAAAATCTACTCATCATGTACATATTGAGTAGATTTTTAAATCAATATAACGGAAAAGAACAATGTAGATAAGATTAAAAATAAATAGAAAAAATAAGAAAAGTGATTTTGATATACATGCAAAAAATGAATAAAATATCAAATACATTTTGTATAAACAGGTGGACCTGTGTTGATTCAAAGGGATTTTTCGAAACTATTTGAACAATGTTGATTGAGAAAGGATGTTAAGGCCACAAGGGAATTTCTTGTATTATTGTTGATGCTGTCCCCTCTTTTCCCTGGCCACAAAAGTCTAGCAGAGGGGGTCCCAAACTTTTGCTATTCCTGGGTCAGCACGTCCAGGATTGGAGTGTAACCTGTTTTCTAATTTCAGGACATCGGATCAAGTACATAGACACCACTCTGAGAAGGACAGGTAGGATCGGAAGCAGGAATGGCCAGGGGTGCTCCGGGCTCTGAATGCTGTTCCTGGTTAAGTGCTCTTGGGGGGCAAGGTGACGGTTCTGACTTCTTGTAGGTAAGATTGGAAGCAGTGTTGAGTGGAGAGGTTGTGCAGTTACCATGCCCCCTTACACATCAGCCCCAATTGTGCTCAAGTACCTTATGCAGACGCTGGCCTCAGCTCATAGGTGACAGGATGGGTAACCACAAGGGTAGATGGCTTGCATTAGGGGGGTGCCCAGGGGTCTTCTCCAAAACGTATCTAAAGGTCAGTACTTGTGTCACACTATAGGGTTTGCACTCAGCAGGGGAGAGGGCCTGTCCAGGTAGTCAGGGGCAACGGTATTGTCAAGCCTATACTTCCGTAAGCGCGGCTAGGGCCCGCCAAGACCATGAGGGACAATTGCCTTTGGCCCAGGGCATCAATTTAGCCGTAAGGGGTTCGCTTCGTTTGACACACTGCTGTGGAATATAAATGGGTCAGTTCTGTGGGACGTATGCTCCGTTGGTTAGAGCTCCTTAGAGTAAGGCGTGTGGAGCATGGACCTGAGGTGGCAAACTCTGGTTTGCTCCTGGGTTTAAAATATTGATGTGATGGGCCAAGGGGTGCTGCACCAGGCGGAAATTATATAGTACAGCATCTAGTTTACCAGTTCTCCTATGGGATCTTCATTCGCAACAGCAGCTGCTTATATGGATAGCAGTATTGCCTCGTTTACTTTGCCCAGGGTTGGGGCGGGCAAGGTCAGCAGCTTGACAGCCAGGAACAGAGGAGGGAAAAAATCATATCCGGGTCGGAGCCAAGTGCACTCGGCAGTCAAGCAAACTATGTTTCAACAGAACCCTGACACACTGTCGGGAATAAACGCAAGGTTATGGGCTACGCATAAATAGGCCTTCCTGTGTGCAGGGGGCGCGAGTGAGCCATTCCCTGGAGGGTGCGATTGGCCTTGACAGTGCTGAAATGGGGGGGGGATGGAGCACTAATAGGGACATCTCCAGAGCACAGTTTGCAGGTGTTAGTTGATAGGTCAGGGACAGTACTATTCAGTTCACAGTCCTGTGGAGCGGCAGAACTGATAGGGGATTTGGTTGCTGGGCAGCACAGCTGTCCAGAGGAGGAAAGGACATGTTTTTTCTTGAGCCAAGGAAGGCCTCTGAAGGAACAGGCTGTAGGTAACTAGGTCTATGGCGGTGGGGTGCCCTGGGGGGACGGCGGCCACACCTAGGGCTGTGGCGTAATGACAGGGCAATCCAAAGGCTATAAGGTACAGTAAGGGTACCTCTACAGGAGCACAGTAAGGGTGCGAAAGCCGTAAATCCACAGGGGGGTCCTCAGGTTGGACCCTGGAGGAGCAACGGAGCTTTGAGGTTGATGGGATTCACCTGTGGCCTTACCTGTACCGTGACGGTGACGGTGAGGCTGGAGTCACACACGGTCTGCTGCCTGCGCATGAGGCGAGCTCCAGGCTAGAGATTAATTTAAGAGTCGAAGTCACAGCGTCACAGCGGCGGGCGTCCCGAAGTCACACAGTGATTGGCCTGCACGTGGATCACTGGACCAGCCAATCCTGGCGCTGTATGCAGCGCCAGGATTGGCTAGGGGGGCACCATGACTGCTCGCCCAGTTGCCAATTTCAACCCCGGGGGCTGCGGCCCGCCCCCTGGTCATCTCTCTAAGGGGAAATTCATCAGGGAAACTATCTGCGCATGCTCGGGTTCGTTTCTGCCCAAAAACTCACTTGCGCAGTACTGCTGCAGCTGAGTGGACTGTCACTCAAGCTGCAGCAGGCCCAGCCGGCCCCCCCTTGCGCACTCCGGAAAAGTTGGGTGTCTCTCGGATTCCCGGACGGTGGGTAGCGCGATCATTCAATATTTGTATTTTTATTTCAGTGACGACGCGACGACGCGGTGGGTCCATGGGGCTTAGTGGGGCTACGCCCCTACGCCCCAATGGATGCACCGCGCCTGAGTACACCCCATGTGTCTGTGCTGTCTCCTCGTGCTGCACTCTCACCTCTGACCTGGGAGCAGCTCTGTGCTCCTCCACCTTTCTGACACCTGCCCTCCTTGGAAGCGCTGGTCCACCCCCCTCTATGTCTGAGCTTTCTTCAGTGACATCTTTCTGATCAAGGAAAATGTGGCTTCCCCACTCCTCGCGTGTTGACCCCAGCGTCATGCTGCGGGATGCTCCTCCCCTTCTTCTCAAGAACCTTACTAGGGCGATCTCTATGATCCCCCACGAGGACCGGAATCTTACAGATTACTTGCCATCTTCTATGCATTAACATTGTTCTTAGCAGGAAATTTGCCGGAAACAGCACTAAAATGAGCCGTAGATGTAATACGTGCAGTGGTGGAGGGCATGTTCAGGGTGGCTCAGACTCCAGGTCAGAACCAAACAGGACCGGGCCCTGGAGCTGTAACCTCAGGAAGCAATCAGCAAAGTGTCAGGCTGAGAAAACAGGTCCTTGTAGTTGATGGGAGGACAATGCAGATGAACCCGAGATTAGAGACGGACCTGCACATGAGATGGGCAGCAGTGAGTGCAAAAGGAAGCAACCACAACCCTTTCCACGCCCTGCAGAGCCAGGACTCTCCTAAAGAGAAGACAGCTGAAAACAGGGGACATTTACGGTGGTTAGAGACAGCAGAAGAACGCAGCTGTGCACATAATATCTGACAGCAAGACCTTGGAACTTCATTTGATTGCTCCACTACTCGGTTTCAGGAAAGCCTCGGTCTCCTTTCTAAGTGATGCTCATAGTTTTTCAGTCTCGTCTGATTTAGGCCTCTTCTTGAGTCTTGACTTACCCACGTGGATGATCTTACACGGTTAAAGTTAGGGTGCCTCCTCCGACGAGCTGATACTGAAGCTTCCCACTTTGTTGGTCGTGACGTTTACAAAAGAATAATAAATCCAGTTCAGAATGTCAAATCTTGCAGGAAACTCTCCTTGATCATTGAAGTGGATCTCATCACCAGAGGTGGTTGTAAAATGAAGATTACGCATATAGTGATGTAACTGCCAAGGAGAAATGAGACACAGCAATAGGATAAATCTATTATAAGCATCAAAGACACTGACAGCCTCTTATGCAGAGGGGGCACGGTTAATGCTACACTTCTATTATTCATCAGTGTTGTTATTGGCGAGTGGTCATTGCATTGTGTAGTCAGAGGTAACAGCAAAAGTTTGAAGTCAGTTTGTTCCCCTTTAAGTGTTAGGTAGGGCTGCAGTTGAAATTATCTTAGTTGTGTCAGTCTCACGCCATTTATATGGGTTTTGCTTGAAGGAGTGCAAATGTGCGTCTGTGTGTGTTATGAATGTGGGTGAGTGCATGAGTACTCTTTGACTTCCATGCATGTTTGCAAGCATGTATGTGGGCACAAGAGTTCATTGTCTGCACCCATTTCCTATGTTTATGCGTGAGTGTCTACTCATGTGTTATTGTATGTCTATTTTTTGTGTTTGCATGTGTGTGTATGCGTATCGACTGCATGCATCTGTATATGTCTACATGTGCATATGTGTGCTCAGGTGTCATTATCTGTCTGCTTTCCAAGTGTGTTTGCATGTGCACACCTGTGAGTGTGTACGCATGTGTGCCTGTTTGTGTCTTTGTATCTGTCTGCATATGTGTGTGCTCATTTGGTGACTTGCATGCAACAGTGTATGTTTGTATGTGCACACGTGTGTACACACAACTCTGTGTCTGCGAATACTTCCTTGTAAAAGTCCACATTTGTAAAGCGCACAATCACCCGTAAGGGTCTCTAGGCGCTGGGGGCCGTCGGGAAGATTAAGCGAGCTATTGCCCAGAGTCACATGGTGCTGGGCTAACCTGCCGCCGGAGCCGGGGATCGAACCGTGGTCCCCAGACTCCAGCGTCAGTCGCCCTGGCCGCGGCGCCACACCTCTCCCACCTCTCCTCTCTTGTGTGTCTGTGCATGTGTCTATCAGCGTCAGCGTATGTGTGTCTGTCTTTGTGTGGATTCACTGACTCTATGCATCTGTGTATGTGTACACAAGACCATTTTCTGCATCAGTTTCCCTTGAGTGTTTTTTGTGCATGCATGTCTGTGAATGTCTGCAAATGTATATATCTGAGTGTTTGTGTGTATGTGTTTGTTCGTTTGGGTATGAGTGTTCCATAAGGTTGCATCGCAAAGAGGCTACCTGGCTTGGGATTTGCTTTTGGATTTAAATCCCGCTGAAGCCCTCAGAACTGCCTCTGAGGCTCCTGCTGCCCTGCTGCTGACCTTCAGCAGAATACAAGAGACACAGGTTTGTAACTGCTCTGGAATCGACCTGTGACAATCGCCTCCATGTCATTTCCCAGGACCCAGAGGGTGGCCAGGGAATCCTTCACTGATTGAGAGGACCCTCACCGGGACTGACCCTTACCACCTCTTTGTCGCTGAGAGGTCCCTTGCTGGAACCAACACTTATAGCCTCCCTAACTGCTGAGTACGGAGAGGGTGTTCTCTAGCCTATTTACACAGGGTCCCCCCTCGCCTCTCAGCCTGCCGAGAGGTCACTCACTGAGACCACCACTTTCCACCTCTCTGCCCGCTGAGTACAGATTGTGGGCAGAGGGTTTGCTCTAGCCTCTTTACAAAGGATCTCCCCTCACCTCTCAGCCTGCAGAGAAGTCACTCACAGTCCTTTGACCCTGTCCTCAGGCAGGTCGCCCCCCAGCCGCCACACGGTCATCCTGTGACGCCTGCCCCCGCCTTGCTCTTGCCGCTGCCTGGATTGTTGTGTGAGAAGTCCATGCCTCACCTGGTATCTTTAAATCTGCCTGTGAGAAGTTGGCCTGATGTGCAGTGTTCACTATTCTAGTGATCACTATATATCAGTCCAAACAACCCTTATTGATGATTGGTTGTAAGTCAACCTTATAGACCAGCTATCCTAGTAGCATGGATACGAGCAGTCTAAGGCTAAGACTCTAGAGGGCGTGTTAAGCCAGCTGTTTTACCATCACATTACCCCTTGAACACCCAGTGAAAGGACACCACACAAGTGTTATGAAAATAAACAATGTATTTATTAGAATCACAACAACCCTGTACTCTTTATGAGGACAGGGTGCTAAGCACACAACAAAACTCTTACGAAAATACTTTTAAGTTAGCACGTTACACAAATGCCCGAGGGGCACGAAAAACCATATACGCTAAAAGTGGAATGCGAATTACTAGCAGGTAAGTAACAGTTCTAATAGGCTTTGGAATCGCTAGGACTGGACTAGGGAATCGTTAGATTACTACTAGGAGGCCCAGGGGACTCGGGTGCAGAGTGTGCACTCTCACGCGGGATGCGGGACAAAGTCTATGGAAGCTAGAATTCACAAAGTTAGTGTTCACGGGCGAACCCGACCTGGTAGGAAGAAAACGACAGTGGATCCTGACCCTTGGATAGTGAGGCTATGCTGGGACACCGGAGTGCTGAAGTTACCTAGCCCAGGGGCTGCAGCTGCATAGGTCTGAAAAGACGTCGGGGATCTCGTTGCCGGACCAGGAGCCTGGAAGGAAGAAGTTGCTGGCAGGCGACCAGTGAAGGAAAGTTCGATGGATCCAAGCCTGGATCAAGGAAGAAGAAAACCTGAAAGCAGAGGGGACCAAGTTCTTGAATCACTAGCCAGTGATTAAGTGGGCACCAGGATGGCACCGGGCGAAGTCACCGCAGTCAGGTGAGTGGGCGCTGCTGGGCTCTGCAGTCTCTCGGACCAGGAGGCGTTGTCGGCGACCAGGATGGAGGTGCGAGCTGTCCCACGAAGGATGAAGTCGTTGGCGTCGAAGTTACCCAGGATTGGGCAACAAGCCTTGGCTAATTCAAGCCCACGCGGTGGACCCAAAATGGCGTCTTGAGTGGACCAGGAGGGTCCGGGGTGCTCCTCTTCTGGGAGGGAGCAAGGGCCAGTCTGGAGCAACCAGACCAGCAGCAGAAATGTCGTCGGGCGTCGTCAGGAAGGCCACAAGCCAACGGGCTAGTAGCCAAACAACGCGGTGAGCAGCAGAAGGCAGAAGGGCCCCACGCCGATCGTGGAGATGCTGGGGGGCTGCTCTTCGGTGCTGGAGCTGCTCAGGGTGGGGGCTTCTCGGACCCCAAAGCACTCACCAGGAAATTACTCGGTGGGCTTGCTGTGCAGAAGTCGTGCAGTCTTGGCGATGGCCGGTCCCTCGAGGTCTCGTCGCACCCACGGTTCTCAGCTGGGCTGTAGAGGTGGGTAGAGGTCAGAGGTGCCAGGGAAGCCGGGTCTCGTCGAGCTGGGCAGTCGGATTCCGGAGGAAGGACGTGCAGCAGACCGCAGTGTTCTTAGATGGTGCCTGCGGATGCAGGGTGACTACTCCTTAGCCACAAGGGAGAATCTTGAGGAAGAATCGTGAAGTCCTTTCGTGGAAAGTGGTATCTTGATTCCAAAGATGATCTGATTTGGAAGGGGGCCAGTCTCTACCTTTATCTGGGAAAAGGGGGCTGGCACGCGACTAGGTCCTGCCCTATGGGTGGGACCAGGAGGGGGGTGGTTACACCCACTTCCTTGGCGGGCTTTTCCCCAGCACAGGGTCTGGAGTGACCCTGGAACTGGTTCCAGCCAGCCTATGCACAGTGAGCACCGGGGTGCCACGTGCAGTCACCTTCCTCTAAAGCCCTGCCTACCTACAATACACAAAACCCTGTCTGGGACGATGCTGGCACCGCCCCTGGCAGGAAACCCTTTGTCCTTATCTCCTGCTCTGGGAGGACTCCCAGCAGCAGGAGGGCAGACTTGTGTCTCGGTGGCAGCATCCATTTTGTGGATGCTAAGGCTCTGTCTGACTTTTAACCGGGTTATAGGTTACAGGCATGTCGTGTCCCTCTAGAAGGGTGGAATGCTAACCCCGTCGCCAGAATTGGCGAGGGGTTAGTATTCCAATTCGTATGACACCTTACTCGACATGTTTTGATAAAGCGATACCAGAGTTGGCACATAACCGCGAGGATTATAATGCACTTAAGAGTATATGGTATGCGATATCACGGAAACGGCTAAGGGATGGATCCCGAAAGCCGCAGACAGGCTCAGCTCATGCTAGAGCACCATCTCACACGATTCCAAGCACTCTGCCTTCAGGATTGTTAAGGCCTGCTATAGGAGTGACTGATAGGAGATCTGTGTGTCCATTTTAGGGTTAGATACAGGTATACTATATCTAAAGCAAAGGGTGGGTACACCACCTTGCCCCAGCTGTCGTGCAGCCAGTTGTGTCAGTTTTAGTTAGTCAATCCAGGGGTGGCACAATACATGCTTCAGCCCCTGGGAGACTTCTGGGTGCACCTCAGCCCTGGGTACAGGGACTTGGAGAGGGCCCAGTGCCAATTCAGTACCTAAGTACAAGTTGGATAGAGAGAACAGCTAGGCTGTGGGTCTGATTAGCAGGCCCACAGCCAGGGAAAGTCGTAAACCAGTGCAGCAAAAAGCAAAAAATCTGGGTGATCATAGGATTGCAGACCCTACTCTCCTACATGACCCCCCCCCAAACTTTGGGACAATAAGCTAACCTTGACCAGGTGAGTCTTCTTGCTCTAAGTGGAAATACCTGGAGAGCCCATCAGCATTGCTGTGATCAGTCCCAGGTCTATGCTCCACTGTAAAATCCATCCCCTGTAGGGAAATGGACCACCTAAGCAGTTTGGGGTTTTCACCCTTCATCTGATTTAGCCACAAGAGGGGCTTATGGTCTGTCTGAATGGTGAAGTGAGTGCCAAACAAGTAGGCCCTCAGCTTCTTCAGGGCCCAGACCACAGCAAAGGCCTCCCTCTCAATAGCTGACCAATTTTTCTCTCTGGGTGTCAACCTTCTACTAATGAAAGCAATAGGCTGATCATTACCATCAAAATTCAGTTGAGACAGAACAGCTCCCACACCCAACTCAGAAGCATCTGTTTGGACAATGAATGGCTTGGAGTAATCTGGACTCTTGAGGATAGGTGCTGTGCACATGGCCTGCTTTAGGTCATTGAATGCTTTCTGACAGCTTGCTGTCCACTGAACTTTCTTTGGCATCTTCTTGCTTGTCAGGTCATTAAGGGGGGTCACTATGGACCCATAATTTCTGACAAACTTCCTATAGTACCCAGTCAGGCCCAAGAAAGCTCGAACCTGAGTCTGGGTGATTGGAGGAGTCCAGTCCTTGATGGCCTGTATCTTACTCTCCAGTGGCTGAACCTGGCCTCCACCTACAAGGTGGCCCAGGTATACAACCTGTGACTGCCCTATCTGGCACTTGGTGGCCTTGATAGTGAGGCCTGCCTTTTGCAGGGCCTCTAACACTTTCCTCAGGTGGACCAGGTGATCCTCCCAGGTGGAGCTAAAGACAGCAATATCGTCAAGATAAGCTGCACAGAAGTCATCCAGCCCAGTGAGGGCTTGATTCACCAACCTTTGGAAGGTGGCAGGTGCATTTTTCAGTCCAAAGGGCATTACCACAAATTGATAATGCCCCCCAGGGGTAGAAAATGCTGTCTTGGGCTTGGCTTCCTCAGCTAACCTGATTTGCCAATACCCAGCTGTCAAATCAAATGTGCTTAAGAAGTTGGCAGAAGCCAATCTATCTATAAGCTCATCTGCTCTTGGTATTGGGTGGGCATCAGTCTTAGTGACTGCATTGAGGCCTCTGTAGTCTACGCAAAACCTCATCTCTCTCTTACCACCCTGGGTGTGAGGCTTTGGCACTAGAACTACTGGGCTAGCCCAAGGGCTATCTGAGGGCTCAATGACTCCCAGTTCCAACATTTTCTGCACTTCAGTTTTTATGCAGTCTCTAACATGATCAGGCTGTCTGTAGATTTTACTCTTGACAGGCAGACTGTCTCCAGTGTCAACATCATGGGTACACCAATCAGTTTGGCTGGGTGTCAGAGAGAACATATGTCGAAAGGATTGCAGAACTTGCCTGCAATCCTGTTGCTGATGTTCAGTGAGGCTGCCACAAAAGACAACACCATCAACTGACCCATCATCAGGATTCTGAGTGAGCAGGTCTGGGAGAGGGTCACTCTCTTCCTCCTGTCCCTCATCTGTGGCCATGAGCAAGCTCATGTCCTTCCTGTCAACATATGCCTTGAGCCTGTTAACATGGAGCACTCTGAGAGGGCTCCTGGGAGTTCCAAGGTCCACCAAGTAGGTAACCTCTCCCTTTTGCTCAATGATGGTGTGGGGCCCAGACCATTTGTCTTTCAGAGCTGCTGGGGCCACTGGCTCCAGCACCCACACCTTCTGTCCTGGCTGGTACACAGTCAGTACAGCCTTTTGGTCATGCCAAGCTTTTTGAAGTTCCTGGCTGGCCTCAAGGTTTTTAGATGCCTTTTCCATATACTCAGCCATCCTGGAGCGGAGACCAAGTACATAGTCCACTATGTTGGTTGCAGGCTTTTTGAGAGGTCTCTCCCATCCTTCCTTCACCAAACACAGGGGTCCCCTTACAGGATGCCCATACAGAAGCTCAAAAGGGCTGTAGCCAACCCCCTTCTGTGGGACCTCTCTGTAAGCAAACAAGAGGCAGGGGATCAGGACATCCCATCTTCTCCTAAGAGGTTCAGGTAGTCCATGAATCATCCCTTTCAGGGTCCTGTTGAATCTCTCAACAAGCCCATTGCATTGTGGATGATAGGGTGTGGTGAACTTGTAGTTCACACCACACTCTTTCCACATGGCAGTCAGATATCCTGACATGAAGTTTGTACCTCTGTCAGAAACGACCTCCTTAGGGAAACCCACTCTGGAGAACACTCCAACTAGGGCTCTTGCCACTACAGGGGCTGTAGTGGTCCTAAGGGGAATAGCCTCAGGATACCTGGTGGCATGGTCCACCACCACCAGTATAAACTTGTGTCCTGATGCTGTCTGGGGTTCCATTGGACCAACAATGTCAATCCCCACTCTTTCAAAGGGAACCCCCACCACTGGTAGTGGTATGAGGGGGGCCTTTGTTGTGCCACCTGACTTACCACTGGCTTGGCAAGTGACACATGAGCGACAAAACTCCTTGGTATTCTCATTCATATGTGGCCAGTGAAAGTGTGAGACAAGCCTGTCCCAAGTCTTTGTCTGACCTAAATGACCTGCAAGGGGAATCTCATGGGCCAAGGTGAGAAGAAAACCTCTCAGAGACAAGGGGATGACCAGCCTCCTGGTTGCACCAGGCTTGGGGTCTCTTGACTCAGAGTACAGGAGTCCATCTTCCCAGTATACCCTGTGGGCACCTGTGGCATTCCCTGCAGCCTCAGCAGCAGCCTGCTGTCTGAGGGGTTCAAGGGAAGGGCAGCTCAACTGTTCCTTCCCCAGGTCTGCTCTGGAGGGTCCCCCTGAGCCCAGAAACTCAACTTGATCAAGTTCAAGCTCTTTAGGCTCAGTTTCCCTCAGCTCCTCTAGATCAGCCTCCTCAGAGACTTGATCCTCAACCTGGGGCAAGGGGGAAGGCAAAGCCTTACCCTTACTGCTCTTCTTCTTGGGAGGTGTCTGGTCCATAATTTCAGGATCCAGCACCTGTTCAGTGGGGCATCTTCTGGCCTGTAACCTAGTCACAGCAAGCACATGTGCTGGCAAGCCTAACATCTCCATGTGAGTCCTCTGCTCCACTTCTGACCATTGTGATGACTCCAAATCATTGCCCAACAAACAATCAACTGGGAGGTCTGAACTGACTACAACTTTCTTTTGTCCCTTCACTCCACCCCAGGAGAAAGCTACAATTGCCACACTATGACTAGTAGTGACATTGCTGGCATTGGTCACCAGGAAATCAGTACCTGGCATGATCTGTCCAGGGTCCACAAAGTTAGGTGTCACCATGGTGACACTGGCACAAGTGTCCATATAGGCCTGAGCCATTTTGCCATTAATCAAAGGTGTCTGCCTGTATTTGCCCAAGGTATTGGGACTTATTTCAGGGGACATATCCATATCCCCTGTACAGACAAGGACAGCCTGAGTGAGTGTGCCAACTAAGTTGTCAGACCCCTCAGTACCCAAGGTTAACCCAACTAATGCCTTGGGAGTGACACTACCACTACTGACTGTACTAGGGGGTGCAGTTGCTTTAGGAGCTGTAGTGGCAGGAGTTTGTCCTCCTCCTCTTTTGGTGCACTCACTAAACCAGTGAGATTTACTTTTGCAGTACTGGCACCACCTTTTTGACTGGCCTTCTTGAGTCTTCTTCTTCTGGGAAGCCTGACCCCCACCCTCTTTGGTTTGTTGGGGACCTGGTGAAGACTTCTGGTCATTTTGCTCATTCTTAACATTACCCTTCTGGTCTGCTTTCTTCTGACCACCCTGGTTCTGGTTCTGGTTCTGCTTGATCCTTGTCCTGACCCATTTGTCTGCCTTCTTTCCCAATTCTTGGGGAGAGGTCAGATCTGAATCAACAAGGTGCTGGTGCAGCAACTGGTTCTGACAATTGTTCAAAATTTGTTCTCTCATCATTAGATTATACAATCCTGTGTAATCTGTAACCTTGCTACCCAGCAACCAGCCCTCCAAAGCCTTAGTGGCACAATCCACAAAATCAGACCAGTCCTGAGACTGAGTTTTCTGGGTGTCTCTGAACAGCAACCTGTACTGCTCAGTGGTTAAACCAAACCCATCAACCAGTGTATTCTTCAGGACCTGGTAATTGTTAGCATCCTCCACTCTTGTAGTGAGGAGCTTATCTCTACCTTTACCATCAAAGGAGAGCCACAGTATAGCTGCCCACTGACTCTGGGGAATGCCCTGCACAGTGCAGGCCCTCTCCAGAGCAGCCATCCATTTCTGGATATCATCCCCTTGCTTAAAGGGGGGCACTATTTTAGTCAGGTGTTTAGTATCTAAACCCTTCTCTCTATCTCTTGGGAGATTGCTGCCACCAGTGGGAGCTAGCCCACTCATCTGCTGCTCTCTTGCCAGGGCAAGCTTCTCTTTGGCCAGGGCAATTTCTTCCCTCTCAATCCTCAGTTCAGCTTGTCTCATCCTAGCTTCATGCTCCTTTCTCTGAGGGGAAGTAAATCTCCTCTGTGGAGGATTCCTTCTCCCCTGAGAAGAGGCATTAGAGTGCAGAGATCTATTGGAGTCCCTAGAAAGAGATCTATCTCTCCTAACTCCAAGGTTAGGCCCACTTCGGGTTAGTACTGGGGGGCCCCCAGATCCTAGCCCAAGTAAGTCTAAGTTGGTCCTAGTTAGCCTTCTGACTACCTCAAGACCTTTGTCTACCTCATCCCCAGAGAGTACCTCCTGATCCTCCTCCTCAACTGCTGAATCAGTGTTGGGGAGGTCTGGATCCCCAGAGGTTCCCTCTAAGGCTGGCATGCTCTCATGTAACTGAGAGAGCTTTCTGGCATCATATGTCTCTAAGAGACCTATCAGAAAGGGAATGGTGGGGTTAGACCCCTGCTTCAGTTTCCTGGAGACACAGAGTTGCCTCATCTCCTGAAAATTGAGAGCTGCATATCTTGAAGTGACCTGTGGAGGGTCAACACTGACCAGGGGAGTCTCAGTAGAGTCCCCCTGAGTCGACATGCTTTTCTAGTGAGGTGTAAGTGGTGCACTTACCTACACTATATGTTTGCCTACTGATCCCTTGCTAGAGTTGTAGTTTAGGGTGTGCTAGGCCCTAGGAGCTACAACAGCTGGTTCAGTAGAACTCAGAGTATTCTAAGCTAAGTTATATGTACCTTTAGTACTTATGTGATCTTTCACAAGATATTCTTAGGGCATGTGTGGTAAAACAACAGCAAGCTCAAATCCCAACCGCTGCTCACCAATGTGAGAAGTTGGCCTGATGTGCAGTGTTCACTATTCTAGTGATCACTATATATCAGTCCAAACAACCCTTATTGATGATTGGTTGTAAGTCAACCTTATAGACCAGCTATCCTAGTAGCATGGATACGAGCAGTCTAAGGCTAAGACTCTAGAGGGCGTGTTAAGCCAGCTGTTTTACCATCACATTACCCCTTGAACACCCAGTGAAAGGACACCACACAAGTGTTATGAAAATAAACAATGTATTTATTAGAATCACAACAACCCTGTACTCTTTATGAGGACAGGGTGCTAAGCACACAACAAAACTCTTACGAAAATACTTTTAAGTTAGCACGTTACACAAATGCCCGAGGGGCACGAAAAACCATATACGCTAAAAGTGGAATGCGAATTACTAGCAGGTAAGTAACAGTTCTAATAGGCTTTGGAATCGCTAGGACTGGACTAGGGAATCGTTAGATTACTACTAGGAGGCCCAGGGGACTCGGGTGCAGAGTGTGCACTCTCACGCGGGATGCGGGACAAAGTCTATGGAAGCTAGAATTCACAAAGTTAGTGTTCACGGGCGAACCCGACCTGGTAGGAAGAAAACGACAGTGGATCCTGACCCTTGGATAGTGAGGCTATGCTGGGACACCGGAGTGCCGAAGTTACCTAGCCCAGGGGCTGCAGCTGCATAGGTCTGAAAAGACGTCGGGGATCTCGTTGCCGGACCAGGAGCCTGGAAGGAAGAAGTTGCTGGCAGGCGACCAGTGAAGGAAAGTTCGATGGATCCAAGCCTGGATCAAGGAAGAAGAAAACCTGAAAGCAGAGGGGACCAAGTTCTTGAATCACTAGCCAGTGATTAAGTGGGCACCAGGATGGCACCGGGCGAAGTCACCGCAGTCAGGTGAGTGGGCGCTGCTGGGCTCTGCAGTCTCTCGGACCAGGAGGCGTTGTCGGCGACCAGGATGGAGGTGCGAGCTGTCCCACGAAGGATGAAGTCGTTGGCGTCGAAGTTACCCAGGATTGGGCAACAAGCCTTGGCTAATTCAAGCCCACGCGGTGGACCCAAAATGGCGTCTTGAGTGGACCAGGAGGGTCCGGGGTGCTCCTCTTCTGGGAGGGAGCAAGGGCCAGTCTGGAGCAACCAGACCAGCAGCAGAAATGTCGTCGGGCGTCGTCAGGAAGGCCACAAGCCAACGGGCTAGTAGCCAAACAACGCGGTGAGCAGCAGAAGGCAGAAGGGCCCCACGCCGATCGTGGAGATGCTGGGGGGCTGCTCTTCGGTGCTGGAGCTGCTCAGGGTGGGGGCTTCTCGGACCCCAAAGCACTCACCAGGAAATTACTCGGTGGGCTTGCTGTGCAGAAGTCGTGCAGTCTTGGCGATGGCCGGTCCCTCGAGGTCTCGTCGCACCCACGGTTCTCAGCTGGGCTGTAGAGGTGGGTAGAGGTCAGAGGTGCCAGGGAAGCCGGGTCTCGTCGAGCTGGGCAGTCGGATTCCGGAGGAAGGACGTGCAGCAGACCGCAGTGTTCTTAGATGGTGCCTGCGGATGCAGGGTGACTACTCCTTAGCCACAAGGGAGAATCTTGAGGAAGAATCGTGAAGTCCTTTCGTGGAAAGTGGTATCTTGATTCCAAAGATGATCTGATTTGGAAGGGGGCCAGTCTCTACCTTTATCTGGGAAAAGGGGGCTGGCACGCGACTAGGTCCTGCCCTATGGGTGGGACCAGGAGGGGGGTGGTTACACCCACTTCCTTGGCGGGCTTTTCCCCAGCACAGGGTCTGGAGTGACCCTGGAACTGGTTCCAGCCAGCCTATGCACAGTGAGCACCGGGGTGCCACGTGCAGTCACCTTCCTCTAAAGCCCTGCCTACCTACAATACACAAAACCCTGTCTGGGACGGTGCTGGCACCGCCCCTGGCAGGAAACCCTTTGTCCTTATCTCCTGCTCTGGGAGGACTCCCAGCAGCAGGAGGGCAGACTTGTGTCTCGGTGGCAGCATCCATTTTGTGGATGCTAAGGCTCTGTCTGACTTTTAACCGGGTTATAGGTTACAGGCATGTCGTGTCCCTCTAGAAGGGTGGAATGCTAACCCCGTCGCCAGAATTGGCGAGGGGTTAGTATTCCAATTCGTATGACACCTTACTCGACATGTTTTGATAAAGCGATACCAGAGTTGGCACATAACCGCGAGGATTATAATGCACTTAAGAGTATATGGTATGCGATATCACGGAAACGGCTAAGGGATGGATCCCGAAAGCCGCAGACAGGCTCAGCTCATGCTAGAGCACCATCTCACACGATTCCAAGCACTCTGCCTTCAGGATTGTTAAGGCCTGCTATAGGAGTGACTGATAGGAGATCTGTGTGTCCATTTTAGGGTTAGATACAGGTATACTATATCTAAAGCAAAGGGTGGGTACACCACCTTGCCCCAGCTGTCGTGCAGCCAGTTGTGTCAGTTTTAGTTAGTCAATCCAGGGGTGGCACAATACATGCTTCAGCCCCTGGGAGACTTCTGGGTGCACCTCAGCCCTGGGTACAGGGACTTGGAGAGGGCCCAGTGCCAATTCAGTACCTAAGTACAAGTTGGATAGAGAGAACAGCTAGGCTGTGGGTCTGATTAGCAGGCCCACAGCCAGGGAAAGTCGTAAACCAGTGCAGCAAAAAGCAAAAAATCTGGGTGATCATAGGATTGCAGACCCTACTCTCCTACACTGCCCATTTTTCTTTACTGTTTCACTGTTCTTTGTTACTGTTTAGTCACTTTAGTCACTGTTGTTTGCGCTGTTTCCCCCCACTGTTGTGCCCCCTGTGCCCCCTTCCTTCCTGTGTCCCTTCCCGCGGCTGCGTCCCTGCGGCCCCGCCCCCGCTGCCCCATTCGCCGCCCCGCTCCCGCCTCCCAGCTGCTCCTCCCTCCCACTGCCCCTCATATGGAGGCCGCGCGGCAGTGAAGGGAGCGACCTTTGACCCTGTCCTCAGGCAGGTCGCACCCCCAGCCGCCACACGGTCCTCCTGTGACGCCTGCCCCCGCCTCGCTCTTGCCGCTGCCTGGATTGTTGTGTGAGGAGTCCTTGCCTCACCTGGTATCTTTAAATCTGCCCGTTTTTCTTTACTGTTTCACTGTTCTTTGTTACTGTTTAGTCACTTTAGTCACTGTTGTTTGTGCTGTTTCCCTCCACTGTTGTGCCCCCTGTGCCCCCTTGCCCCTTTCCTTTCTGTGTCCCTTCACACCGCTGCGTCCCTGTGGCCCCGCACCCCACTGCCCCATTCGCCGCCCCGCTCCCGCCAAAGGCAAGCCCGTCTGTGCCCATCCGCGCCTGGACCGCGCCCAGGGCCAGAACCCCTGGCCCACGCCGGAGCCAGGGCGCCCCGACACCACCACCCTCAACGCACTCAACACCGGACGACCACCCACCTGCTACCGAGCAAGCCGAAGCGAACCCATGGACCCTTCACCTGCCAAGCCTGCAAATTCACCTGCCTCCCAACCTACACCCCGCCCGTCGAACCCAGCAACAACAACAACCACCTCAAGTGCATTCTCCTCAACACCTGCTCCGTCCACAAACACGCCATTGAACTCTGGGACCTCCTCGACACAACAGAACTGAACGTCGCCTTCCTCACGGAAACCTGGATGAACGCCTTCTCGGCCCCCGACATCGCCATAGCCATCCCGGACGGCTACAAGATCACCCGGAAGGACCGCGTCAACCAAACCGGAGGAGGAATTGCCATTGTCTACAGGAACACCACCAGCGTCACGACCAACGCCGAAGACACACTCTCTACCGCCAAACACCTTCACTTCCAGATACGCACGACCCCAAAACACCACTCAGAGGAACCCTCGTCTGCAGAACCCCGGGCCCGCGCACACAATTCAGCGAAACCATCGCCGACTTCGTCAGCCTGCATGCACTAACCTCACCAGAATACATCATCCTAGGGGACCTGAACTTCCACCTAGAGAACAACAACAACAGCAACACTACCACCCTGCTCGACAACCTCGACAACCTCGGACTCAAGCAACTGGTGAACACCCTCACCCACTACGCCGGCCACACTCTGGACCCTTTCTTCTCCGCCAGCAAGCACATCTCCTTCAGCCACTCCACCGGACTACACTGGACCGACCACAGCTGCATCCATTTCACATACAAGAAGACTACAACACATCACCGCATGCTACAGATCTCCCGCAGATGCTGGAGCAAAGTCACCACGGACCAGCTCACCACATCACTGAGCCAGAACCCACCAGCCGACACCTCCGACACCAACGACGCAGCTCACAATCTCGCACAGTGGATCACCAACTGCGCCGAAAAACTCGCTCTGCTGAAGAACCCCCAGGCAAGACCAGCAACAGGAAAACTACATGGTTTACCGATGCCCTCAAAGACTCAAAGAAATCATACCGCACGCTCGAAAAAACCTGGCACCACGAGCAGACGACAGAAAACATAACAGCCCTCAAGAACGCCACTCGCAAACACCACCAGCTGATCCGCACCACCAAAAGGACATCGTTCAAAGAACGGCTGGACAACAACACCCACAACAGCTAGGAACTCTTCAGCATCATTAAAGAGCTCTCCAACCCCAACGCCAGCAACAACGACATCACACCATCACAAGACCTCTGCAACTACCTCGCCACGTTCTTCTACCGCAAGATCGCAGACATACACAACAGCTTTGACGCCCAGACTCCGCCTCCAGTCTCCAAACCAACGACCCTCACCACCATCCTAAGCAACTGGACCCCCATCAGCACAGAAGACACCACCCACGTCATGAACACCATCCACTCCGGCTCTACCTCTGACCCATGCCCCCACCACATCTACAACAAAGCAGACACCATCATCGCATCCCACCTCCGGAACGTCATAAACAACTCCTTCGCATCAGCCACCTTCCCAGAGAGCTGAAAGCACGCAGAGATCAACGCCCTTCTGAAAAAACCCACAGCTGACCCTAAAGACCTCAAGAACTTCCGCCCCATCTCTCTTCTTCCCTTCCCGGCTAAAGTCATTGAGAAGACCGTCAATAAACAGCTGACCGCATTCCTCAAGGCAAACAACTCGCTCGACCCATCCCAATCCGGATTTCGAGCCAACCACAGCACAGAGACAGCGCTCATCGCAGCCACTGACGACATCAGGACCTGATGGACAACGGGGAGACAACCGCCCTCATCCTCCTACACCTCTCAGCCGCCTTTGATACCGTCTGCCACTGCACCCTAATAACCCGCCTCTACAACACTGGGATCCAAGGAAAAGCGCTGGACTGGATCACCTCGTTACGCTCCAACAGAACCCAGAGAGTCTTCCTCCCGCCATTCTGCTCCACGGCCACCAAGATCATCTGTGGCGTACCCCAAGGCTCCTTGCTCAGCCCAACCCTCTTCAATATCTACATGAGCCTTCTCGCCGCCATCGCACGCAAACAGAACCTTAACATCATCTCCTACGCCGATGACACCCAGCAAATACTCTCCCTCACCAAAGACCCAACCACCGGCAAAACCAACCTCCAGGAAGGAATAAAGGAAGTCGCAGAATGGATGAAGCTCAGTCGGCTGAAACTGAACTCAGACAAAACGGAGGTCCTCATCCTCGGACAGTCCCCATCCGCCTGGGACGACTCCTGGTGGCCCACAGCGCTGGGCACCACACCGTCACCCACGGACAACGCACGCAACCTGGTATTCATCCTGGACTCCTCGCTCACGATGACCAAACAAGTCAACGCCATCTCATCCTCTTGCTTCAACACCCTGCGCATGCTCCGAAAGATCTTCCGGTGAATCCCCACAGAAACCAGAAAGACGGTCACGCAGGCCCTCATCACCAGCCGACTGGACTACGGGAACGCCCTTTACGCAGGAACCACAGCCAAACTTCAGAATCGACAGCAGCGCCTACAGAACGCCTCCGCACGACTCATCCTCAACATCCCTCGCCACAGCCACATGCCGACCCACCTGAAAAACCTGCACTGGCTCCCCATCAACAAGAGGATCACGTTCAGGCTCCTTACCCACGCACACAAAGCACTCCACGACATGGGCCCCGCATACCTAAACAACCGCCTCTCGTTCTACTCTCCTACCCGCCACCTCCGCTCCCCCAGCCTCACCCTCGCAACTGTCCCACGGATCCGCAGAGCCACCACTGGAGGAAGGTCATTCTCCAACCTGGCCACAAAGACATGGAACTCCCTCCCCGCTCACCTACGACTGACCCAGGACCATCTCACCTTCAGGAAACACCTTAAGACCTGGCTATTTGAACAGTAGCGCCCCCCCATCTCCCTTCAGCGCCTTGAGACCCTCGCGGGTGAGTAGCGCGCTCTATAAATGTATTGATTGATTGACTGACAGAGATAACCACTTCCCACCTCTCTGCCCGCTGTGTACAGATTGTGGGTAGATGGTTTGCTCTAGCCTCTTTACAAAGGGCCCCCCTTCGCCTCTCAGCCTGAGGTTCCGTGAATTCTGAACCCGTTTCAGAATTATCGTCGTATCATGAAAATTTTGGTATCAGCTGACCGAAAATGGCGAGTGTAAGATGTACGAGTGTTTTCGTCATGTTCGACCGACGAGATCACCACGAAATCAGGGATTCCGTTCTGAACCCTTGGGTTCCATTTTGTGCACGGCAGCCATTTTATGGTTGCCCTCACATAGGCCGATGACTAAGGCCGAACGAGTCTTGGGACACGTACACCTTCAGCTGACTTCTGTGTGACCTGGGCAAGCTGACTCCGTTGCCCGAGGCCGGACTTGTTAGGCCAGTTCCTTTCACAGTAGCTGGTCGAGATTGAGGATCAAGGCACAGGACATCATAAACCCTTTATTGCACACAACTATGTCTTATCTTACTTACACCTGTCTCTGCTCCTTTCTTTATGACCTGTTTTACAATGAGGAGGTGCCCGTTTTTATTAGGGGTCCGCTCGATTTATCTGATGAAGAGTGTTGGGCCTTCCCGAGAAATTGATGGTGGGCGGGACAATGAAATGTGGGTTTGTCATGCAATGCTTTTGTCGTGTACACATGGGATTGGTCAACTGTAAATAAGGAATGTTTGCCTGAAGCACAATATTTGGTATAAAAGGGATGACTTGCTTTGTAAAATTTGAGCAGTCTCCTACGAATATACATCACTGTACTTCGTGGACCTCTGTTACTGGTTGCAGCCAATACATTTGTTCTTTGACGTCACCAAGAAGATTCCGCGTTTCTGTAGATTCTGAGACAGGTGAATCCGGAGACTTCGGGTGTGTCCCCTGGCACTGCTGGGTTCTAAGTAACCCGGTTCTTCATTTGGCACCCAATGTAGGGCGACTTCAGCGGTACCGGTCCAAGCCAGACGATCGTGAGGAGCTTCGTGTGAAAATTCTGGAGGAAGGCCAGCCACCCCTGTATGTCGTCGTGGTCCGAAAGTCTTTGCTGCGAGGTTCCCCGCTTTCCGACGGCTACGAAGGACTGCTGCCCTGACTGTCGCCCTGTCTTGGAGCCTTAGACGATTTGTAGAGCGAGACGATAGACGGGTCTTCTGGTGACGTCATCGATACCGCAGTTAAGTATGAGTGGAGCGTCTCCCAGTCCTTAGTTTTGAGTATCCCTTGGGATCTTTTGATTTGGGTTCTTTGATTTGGGCCTTGCAAGTACCAAAGCCGAGGGACTCGTGTATTCACGAGACTATCGTACTCGATAATCCTTTGAAGTTTGAAGCTAGACTAGTGAGCGAAGATGCCTGGTCTTAGCAGACTTGGAAATTTGTTTTGTTGTGGTCGAAATAGGGATTCCCGATTGGAGGACTCGTGTCCGGTTCCTCCGATTGGAACTCCAACTTATGAGCTTTATGTGAAACATGGCGTGGGTCCCATCACGTATAATGAAGTATGGATTAGGTATACTAGGAAGGACGGTGTCCTCAAATGGCCCCAATATTGTAGTTTTGATACGGAAGTTTTAGATAATCTAGAGGTTAGACTTTTTAAGAAGAAAGCCCGGCCGGCAATGTTTGACTCTTTCCGCCTATGGCGAAAGGAAGCCAAACAGAAGGAAATTAAATTAGCAAAGAAAAACAAAAGAGAGAGGGGTATCTCGGTAATGCAAGCTGCTATGCAGTTTAAAGATAACGAAGAAGAACAGGGGAGTGAGCAGTTGCACAGGCAACGTAAAATGGCGATCGATAAATGCTATCCGGCTTTGCCGCTTCTTCACCAAGATGCAGCGAAGGAACTTGAGAAAGATCCCTTGATGTCACATTTGTTGACTTCACCACCACCTTATGCGCAGAGTGCTACAGCACCTCCGCAACCTTTAGTTGTGCAACCTCAAGTTGCGCAGCCTCTTGCTATTGCACAGCCGCCAGCTCCTCTTCAGCTGGCTCCTACTGCTCTGGCGCAGCCTCCTCAAGGGCTGCCGCCTTTGCTACCTGCTCCGCCTTTAATTCCTGTGACTTTTTCACCTGTTCTTGCTACCACCTCTACTACTGCTCCTACGTTGACCTTTTCTCAGTCTGCTTTATCTCCTGTCCTGTCGACCTCTCCTTCTGTTCGTCAGAGAATGACGGATACTGTTACTGGTCTTTTGTCTCCTTTCTTTGGGTCATTTAGTGCGACCCCTGTTTCAGAGCGTAAACAGTTGCGTAGCCATCTGCCTGATTCTCGAGAGAGAGAAATATTGGATCGTTTGATGCGTAAATGGGTTACTCGTCCTTTAAGATACGATGTAGAGTCTGTTATGGATGTCTTCCGTCAATGGGAAGCACCGAAGCAGAGATATGTTTTCGATAAGGTGTGTACTTTCCTTCGTGAAGAATGGGAAGATGATGACGTGGGACAGACTCCGTCTGAGTTGTTCCATATACAGTCTGAGTTTGCGAAAGGTACGATTGTGGGTTCCGATGTTGAGAAAGCAGTTGCGACATTGTTGTCGTTTAGGAGTGAGTCTCCTTCTCAGTCGCTGTTTGAACCTGACCCCTCTGTTAGGAGAAAGGTGAGACAATACCCGATGAGAGAAGTTCCTCCTGTATGGAAGGAAGCTGTTGCGGCTGATGTTGGTAATCAGGTTGCTGCCGTACCGGCTCATTTTCAACGTGTTTGGGTACATGTTCCATGGAAGCGTGCAGAAGTTTTGGCTCTTAAACAGACTTTACCTGACCCCCGTAAAAATCCAGCAGGATATTACAAGGAATTATCACAGACCGCAGACTCATGTGTTATGAATTTAGCTGATATAGACATGTTGTTTGGAAATGTGGTCCCGCAGCCTTTATGGGGATTGATTCATCATACGGATCATGCGCAGGAGTTAGGTGATACATGGGCTAATATTGGTTCTGCAGATGCACGACAAGTTGGTGGTGCTAAACCTGAGCGTTTAGTAGCAGAACTCCCTGGTAAGATCGTTACTTACATGAAGACTTTAATGCCTGCGATGCGTGTAAATTGGGATAAATTGTCTGCGGTAAGCAGAAGAAAGAGGAAACCGTGTCTGATTTCTTCACCAGGTCTGAAGAGACGTTTATTGACCATAGTGGTCAAGACATGAGTATCGAGGGTGGTCAACGGTTGTTCGTTGACAAGTTTGTACATAATTTACTTCCTGAGTTAGGTAAAAAGTTGAAGGATTCAGAGAGTTCTTGGGCCGTTTCCTCTTCAGCACAGATATTGGCTACTGCGCTACTACGAAAATAGGGATAAGGATGAAAAGGATAGAGCAGACAAGAAAACTAAAGAGTTGAAGACGAAGGTGCTTTTACAACAAGCGTATCTGCCCCGTAATAACCAACGTGATTATCAGCAGCCCCAGCAGTTTCAGAGAAATTCGCAAAGGTCCGAGTCTCCTCAACAGCGTTTTCTGGTAGGCCCCAATCAGTGTTCATATTGTAAGGAAGAGGGTCATTTCAAGTATAGTTGCCCTATTTTATTACAGCGTATGAATGGTGTTTCAGGTGTAAGAGGTCGAGGTGTTCAGCAAGCTCCTAGAGGTAGAGGACGTGGAGGTTTTCCCCAGAATGTGCGTTCTTTTCCTCCACAAAATTCGATGAATAGTTTTGATCAACAGAATGGTGCATCTGGTAGGACCACTCAGTACGATGACTACTATGTCGAAGGTGAGAATATGGACGGTAATGATTGCTAGGACAGCCATGGACAAAGAGAGGGAGTTGTTTCAGTTCCAGTAGATCAGAGTGGACCTTACGTTGAGGTGATTACATCAGGTGTGTCAGAGCCTTTTCTGTTGGATACTGGTGCTACGAAGAGTTCTATTATGCACTCTAGACTCCCTGGCGCACCTTTGTCTGGCTTAACAAATGTTTCAGTAGGTTTTTCTGGCGCCCCAGTTAGAAACCCGATTTCTGACCCTTTGTCCCTTTCTGTTGGACCCCGTGAATTTGAAGCACCCCTTATTCTGACGACAGGTTGTGGTGAGAACTTGTTGGGATTGGATCTGTTGAAGAGATTGTATGTGACGTTGTATTGTTCTCCTTCAGGAGTACAACTTACACTGGGTAAGAAAGTGGTCTCACCTATGTATTTATCGAGGGACCAACTTCCGACAGAATTGTCTTCTCTTCCTGATACTATTTGGGCGACTGGTCCTAATGATGTGGGTCTCCTGGAGATACCGCCATATGTTGTGACGTTAAAAGCGAATGTTAAAATGCCACGTATTCCCCAATATAGGATCTCTAGTGATGGTGAAAGGGTGCTTCTAGCGATCATTTATGATTTGATTGCGAAAGATGTGATTGAAGAAACGAGAGGTAATGTTTGCAATAGCCCTGTTTTGCCTGTTTTGAAACGCACTGATTCTTCTCAGCCACCTGTTTACAGGTTTGTGATTGATCTTAGAGAGGTGAATAAGATAGTCGTGCCACAATTTCCCATTGTTCCTAATATTACTGCCATATTGACGATGATGCCGGCTTCGGCCACGTGGTTTTCAGTGATTGATTTGAAGAATGCTTTCTTCAGCATCCCGATTGCCGAGGAGAGTAGGGATATTTTCGGCTTCTCTTTAGGAGGTCGAAGCTTCCGGTTTAAGCGCGCTCCTCAAGGCTATTGTGAGAGTCCATCAATCTATAGTCAGGCTTTGAAAACACAACTTGATACGATTGTTTTACCTAATGGTTCTGCTCTCCTCCAGTACGTTGACGATTTGTTAGTCGCTGCCGATACTGAGGAGATTTGTAAGGAAGCTACTTTATCGTTGTTGCGTCATTTGTCTGACTTCCATCACAAGGTGTCTCTTTCGAAGTTACAGTATTGTCGACAAGAAGTGACCTATTTAGGTCATCTCTTATCGAAGGAGGGAAGAAGATTGACCCCAGAAAGAATTCAAGCGATTGCGAAAATGATTGTGCCAATTACACAGAGAGAAGTGCGCGCTTTCTTAGGTATTACATCGTATTGCAGACAATGGATACCGAATTTTTCTCTGCTGGCTAAACCCCTAGTGGCATTGACCTGTAAAGACACACCGAATCCCCTCCCGTGGTCTGAATATTGTCAGAAAAGTTTTTCCGAATTGTGTAGTGCATTGTGTTCGGCTCCTGTGTTGGGTACCCCCGACTACAGTAAGCCCTTTACGTTGTATGTCCACGAGAGAGAGGGATGTGCGTTGTCAGTGTTGACACAATCTTTTGGGGACAAGCAGCGTCCATGTGCATATTTCTCGTCGACTTTGGATCCGGTAGCTAGGGCATTGCCGAGTTGTTTGAGAGCCACAGCGGCAGCAGCTGTTTCTATTCGACAGTCTGCTGGTTTGGTGATGAATAATACGCTGGTCGTGATGATTCCACATGCAGTCGATACTTTGTTAAACAGGACCAAAACACAGCACTTAACTAGTGCTCGATTGTCAGGTTATGAACTGACACTCCTAGCGAGTCATGTACACATAAAGAGATGCAATACGTTGAATCCAGCTACGTTGTTGCCGATTTCAGTAGAGACAGATGTTGTTGAGCAACATGATTGCTTTCTCAGGACAGAGGAAGAAACAAAAGGGAGAATAGATCTTAGGGACACTCCTCTTGTGAAGTGTGATGGTACCTTATGGGTGGATGGTTCATGCTTCAAGCTTCCGAATGGTGATACGACTGCGGCATATGCTGTTACGACGCTGCATACGATTGTTGAAGCTGCATGTATACCACATAATTCAGCCCAAGCAGCAGAGTTGATTGTACTTACGAGAGCGTGTGTGTTGTCGAAAGGAAAGAAAGTGACCATATATACCGACAGCCAGCATGCGTTTGGTGTGGCTCACAGTTTTGGACGTTTGTGGAAGGAACGTGGGTTCCTCACGTCACACGGGACGAAGATACAGCATGGTCAGTTGGTGAATGAGCTCCTGGGGTCACTTACCTTGCCATTGCAAGTTGCGATCATGAAATGCAGTGCACACAAGAAGATTACCAATGATGTTGGTCGTGGTAATGCGTTTGCGGATGAAGTTGCGAAAGATGTGGCGAGGGATGTGATGAGTCGAATGTATGTTTCATGCACTGCAAGATGGATTGGTGATGTTGGAATGTGTGAGGATACGATAGAAAGCGTGAAGTCGATTCAAGCTGAATCTACAGAGAGAGAGTTGAGTGTGTGGAAAAGAGCACAGGTAAATTGGATACGAATGGTTGTTGGGTTGAGTTGTCAGAGCATCAGCGATGGTTGTTGCCCGATGCCTACGTGCTTGCAGTGGTTACGATGGCACATGGAATGGCTCATATCAGTGTGAAAGGGATTTGTAAGTTGTTGGCTCCAGTATGGCAAAATGCTGGAATTCCTAAGTGTGCAGAGAATGTGGTCAAGAATTGTATGGTCTGTCTGAAGTACAATCCTGGTAAGGGAACCCCCAACTCCAGCTGGTCATTTTGTTCCTCCGACGTATCCGTTCAAGGTTTTGCAGCTAGATTTTATTCAAGTCAAGTCAAAAAGCTTTATTTCGATAAAATTTCATTATCATAAAAGCAAGTTTAAAAGAATTAATGGTGATAAAATTAGTAAAACATATCCAGTTAATAACAACAAGTATAACATTTGCTAAAATTAGTAGAATTTAAGAGAGAATTAAACAAGGTTTTTAAGCTTTCTGGCTCGGATGGCCCAAGCCCAGAATAAGAATTTGGCTAGGGCACAGACATAGGGTACATAACTGTCCGAAACAAGGGTCCTGATTGCCACATCGTGGCTCCTGGTTCCCAGTTGCCGAAACAGATTCTTCAGCCAAACCCTTCTTGGATTAGCATATTCGCTACAAACGAATAAGAAGTGGGCCAATGTCTCTGGATGGACTAAACATGAAGGACACAGGTCGGTTTTGTAAAGACAGGAATTCCATGTTTTGGTAAAAGTGTTCAATGGCAAGGTACCCGTTCTGAATTTAAAATACAAAGACCGGGCAAACGGTTTCCCGATTATATCTAGATAGGGTTCTCGCATAGGAATGTCTTTAAATTTCAGGAAATCCACAGAAAGCCTGCCAATGGATGTGCTGGAGTGCCTTTGGGAGCAGATCCAATCCCGATAAAGATTTTTGAGTACTTGTTTAGGTGGAGAAGATCTACTTAACCAAGAGTCCAAAAGGCCCAAGTCCAACAGTAAAGATTTCATGTCTGTTAGCCATTTGACTCTAGCCCAATATGGTGACGCCATTATTTCTTCCAGGCCTCTAGCATAGGCACTAAGTTCCTCTACCCGCCAAATGCGGGCCCATAACAAAAGAGGGCGAAATTTCGCAATTTCGCCAATCTGGGTACAGCCAAAGTCCATAAATAGAGGTAAAAGTGGGGTACTTCGAGGAAGGGACATTATTTGTCTACAGAAGTTATTCTCAGATTTTTGGAGAGCTACTGAAGATGCAAAGCCCCAGAGTTCAGCTCCGTAGAGTGCAGAGCTGACACCCTTGGCGGCATAGATCTCTAGGACTGTTCCTATTGGTTTCAACGAACTGGAACGTTGCTCCCTCAATAGGGCACCTGTGATCCTTTTATGATTTAGCAGCATCTTGTCTAAATGAGGAGTCCAATCCATTTTGTCTGAGATGCGTATCCCTAAGTAGTCAAATACTTTCACCCTTTCCAGGGGCTCAGTGTTTAAGATAGGGGGACGCACTTGCTGTTTCGGGGGGTTAAGAACAAGGTATTTTGTTTTGTTGGTGTTTATAACCAATCCCCGATCAGTACAAAATGATTGGAAGTTATCCAAGAGTTTCTGTAGTCCCATAGGTGATTTGGAGATTAGGAGCGTGTCGTCCGCAAAGAGGAGGGTCGGTACTCGAACCCCCGCCAGGGATGGTTCATCAGATGGAAATTTCAGTAGGTGCTCAACCACCCCATTGATATACAAGGAGAAAAGGGTGGGAGCCAGAACACATCCCTGGCGGACTCCTCTCTCCACCGGAATACAGCCCGTTTTCTCCCCTCCAGAACCCCACCTAATTTGGGCAAAGCTGTCCTGATGGAGCCTAACTAGTAGGGATAGTAGATACTGTGGAAGCCCCATATTAGCCAGGACCCTCCATAATAAGTCCCGGGGGACAAGGTCAAAGGCAGTCTTTAGGTCGATAAAGGCGAGATAAAGACTGCCCTTGCCTATCACTACCACCTTCCAGTAAATCATCATAAGCCTAAAGGCCTGCTCTATCGTATCAGTGCCTACTCTAAAACCAGCCTGGAAGTCACTAAGTATTTTGTTTTCGTCTACCCAGTTAAGTATCCTAAGTAGAATAACTTTACCAACGACTTTTTGGCTTACATCAAGCAAGCTGATCGGCCTATAATTGGACGGATCATCCCTTGGGCCTTTCTTATAGATGGGAACTACCTCTGCCCCCTTCCATGACGCAGGAATGGGGGCACCCCTACAAATAGCGAGAAGGAGGGAGTGGATTAATTTGCCCCAAGTAGCAACATCAGATTTTAACAGGTCCCCTGGGATGCCATCAGGTCCTGCAGCTTTCTGTGGAGTGATGGAATTAATAGCATATTCTACTTCCTTCTGTGTGAATTCAGGATCACTGGGAAGAAGAATATAATTAATATAAGGGGAGGATTGGACAAACCCTCTCCTGTTCGAATCATTGTAGCAGGAATAAAGTTTAGAAAAATGGGCCTCCCATACCTGCCCTGAAATATTGCAGGTTATAAGATCGGAATCCGGTCTATTTCGTGCCCTTATGGCGTCCCAAAAGGATTTAGAATCTTTTTTCAGACTAGCTTCCTTAAGGGTTAGCCAGTAGGCATCCTCCCACTCCCTTTTAGCAACCTGCAAGGCCTTTTTATGATCTCTTCTAGCAATTTGGATTAGTGGAGGGGACTTCCCTTTAACTGCCTCTATTAGGCGGGATTTGGCCTTCCTGCATGATGCCGAATACCAATCGTGCTTGCCTTTAGCTTTTAATAACAAATTTTGTTTCCCTGGAGGCAATTGGACCCAAAAAAGGTCCCCTATAGTTTTTACAGCAGTTTCAAATATAGCGGTAGCCATATCTGCTGCTATAGTTAGGTCAATCGAGCCGATTTCGGCTTGCATGACCTTAGCTACTTCATCTATCGCTGATAGTTTATCGACATTACACATGATCCTACTCCACTTTAGACGTCTGCCACAAGTGGCAACAGTAGTCCCTTGTTGACGGCTCAAGGGGACTGACAATTCTTCGGTGGGCCAAGGATTTTTTAAAGATAGAGAGAGTGGATTGTGGTCACTCTATACGGTATTGGTAATAACCATGTCATCAACATGGCTCCAGAGGCCCCTGTCCAGCAGAATATAGTCGATCCGTGTGCATTGACCAACTCTGTTAAATGTCGGAGCACCCTGCAGGTCCGATCGAGTACGACCGTTAGCAGCTCTCAAGCCAAACTCCAATGTGAGTGCGTTTAGGTGAATTGCACTACGAGTCCAGCGTTTGATAGATGGAATAGAGAGGGTAGGAATCCCCCATCTACTGTCCTCCTCTCCTAGGTCTGGCACTCCTTCTAGGGGAAGTGGCTCATATGTACAATTAAAATCCCCTGCTACTAGGATATGCCCAGGTCCACTCTGCTCTCCTAACTGTGCCTCAAGCTCCAACATTGTAGGTGAAATACACCCATTTTTAGTTCCCCTAATATATACATTATAAAGGTCAAGGATCATGCTTCCCCGTGGGCCCAATAGTGAGACACCAAGGATATCCGGGGACCTTGGCTTCTTGGTAATTATCCTACAATTTAGGAGGATACTTATCCAAATAATAAGCCCCCCCGATGGCCGCCCCTTCCCTACTTTAGATTTTACTGCTGGAGTAAAAATAGTGACAAACCCCACCCGGTGTAATGGTTCGATGGCCCAAGTCTCTTGAAATATACAGATTGTATGGGCATCGACCAGGGCATTCCACTCGGGGCGACCTAACTTCCTTGAGATCCCGGCAAGGTTCCAGCTAAGGATCTTTAAATTGCACTGTGCTAAGTTTCCATCTTGGATCACAGTGCCTTGGTGGTTACATGAGTCACCGCTACATCTAGTTGATGTGGGTGATAACACCTCTAAATTAATAGGAAAGAATGTCTCCGGCACTGGGTCCTTCATACTGGTGTTTACACTAGGGAGGTTAGCATCTAATCCTCCCTTAGGAGTAAGTCAATCAACCTCATCCAAGACACAGAACCTATTTGGATGGGCAAACTGTGTATAGGAAGGGTTGGAAGACAAAGATGGAGACGGATCCTGCCATGGCTGTTGCCATTGCTGATTGGTAAGTAGTGGCTGAGGAGGTTGTTGCCACTGCTGAGTGGGTTGAAAAAAAGGAGGAGGTAAGGGGTGAAAGGGATGTTGCCACTGAAAGCCAGCATGATGTGGGACGAAAGATGGAAAATTCGGCGGTTGTTGCCAATAGTTAGAGGCATATTGAGGGGGACATGCAGGCCCTTGATTTCTTGGACGATGGAAATTGGGTCTTGTCAAGTCGGGGAGGAAATAAGATAGGGGAAGTGGTTTAATCTGGGTGGCTGGGCCGCTGTTAGAGGCATTACAGATAAAAGTCGCAGCCCCCATATCCCTAAAGTTAACAGTAATTACGTCCCCTGATATTGTTTTCTTACTCCTACCCACCCAGTCGCCTCTACGCACAGTAAGAATTTCCCCACTCATACTACTAGGTAATGGTCTATGTATTTGAAGCCACTGGGCACATTTATTTCTAAGCTCTACATAAGTCTCTCTAACTCCTTCCTTCAGTGGGGGGACAGCAGTCAGCACAACCACAAAAGGGGAAACTTCTGGTGGCAGACTAATAGTCTTAAAACGAGTCTGCCTTGGCTTAGGGGCTTCAAGATTATTAGTAGCAAGGGGGGCTGGGATGTTCGTGGGTTTCCCTTTAGCATCCGGGGTTTGGGAAGTGATAGATTTTATTCCAGCAGCCGGTTGCTGGGCAGATAGAGAGCTGCTCACTAATTTTGGTGATGGTTGGGCAAGATTTTTCACAGAGTGGGGATGGCATGTTGCTGATTGCTCTTTAGATGGAGGAAGGTTTTTCGCTTCATCAGCTGTAAAATTGATGACCTTAGTTGGAGGTTGGGGATTAGATGGAGTTTCTCTGCGCCCTTGTTGCTGAATAGACCCGGACTCATTGGTCTTATTGAGCCATTTAGTATTAATAAGAGATGTTAATCTATCCAGTTTTGAGATCAAGGGTTTGATTTGGGCCACTATTGTAGTTTCAAGGTCATGCTTGAGATCCGTGACCATATTTTCAACCCAGCATGGAATGCCAGGCGTTGTATGTAGAATGGGTGTCACCAAATTATGATTATTAGCTTTCGTTTTAGTTTTCTCTTTAGATTTGGACTTAAACTCCCTGGTTTTAGACTTAGCTACTACTTTTGAAGGAATAAAAGTAACCTTTCCCCTGGAACCGCTGGGCACATAAGCGGTCGACTTGGCAGCTAACCCATCCAGATCCGGCTCCGCCTCACCGGATGTCCGACAGGCTTCTAGATCTGGGGTCGCCTCCAGATCCACAAAGGACGGGTCCGACTCTGAGCAGGTAACCGACAAGTCGACAGCACTCGGAACTGTAACAGTACCCATAGTGGTTAAGGGGAAGGGCGAGGAGCAGTTATTCAAAACCTGCTGGGAAGGTGAATGCACATTTGCAAGGGAGCCCAAGGAAGAGCGCTTGGCCTCCATGAGATCAAGAGAGACTCTTTTCTCTAGGAGTACAATGCTCTTGTCAATTGTCTCTGTTACCCGTGAGATGAAGAGGTCAATGGGGCCAGTCACTTGAGCTACCTCTGCAGCCTTTTTGGTGCAGCTTCTGGTTTTGTTCCGCATGATTAACACTACTGTTGAACAACTACACCAAATGTCAAATGACTATAGGCTCGAACAAAAGGCTGAGTACCAGCGCCCTACCTGGTTGGTAGTCTCAGGGCAATAGGACAAGGATTCAGGGCCTGGGCCGTCCTCTGCCGTCCTTGAACGGCCTTAAACGGCCCGCTCTTTGCCCGGTCTTCGCCCCGGTGGCCGCCCCGCGCGCGTCCCGCGTGCGCGTTAGAGCTGCACAAAGTTTATAGGAGGAGCAGGTGAGGTGAAGGGGGCGGGAAGAGGACCAGCTGCGGCCGATCAGCGCCGCGCTGCACGCTGGTCCTCGCAGTCCCGCCTCGAGGAGAAGGGTTGATTTTCACTCTCTCAAATCGCGTTGGTGCTCCTGTGCACTCCGGGATGACTTTGGGCAGCTTGGACAGATAAAGTCTTGCCTTCGAGCGGCACCCGCGGAGCGGGGGCCGCGAGGCGTGAAGGTTTTGGCAAACGCTGGAGACAGAGATGAAATGTGGAGCAAGAGGCAGGCAGCACTCGCGGCGTCCAAAAGGCAGAACCCACACTCCTGTCACACCGCCTGATCTTTATCGGTGGAGGGGGCGGGAAGAGGACCAGCTGCGGCCGATCAGCGCCGCGCTGCACGCTGGTCCTCGCAGTCCCGCCTCGAGGAGAAGGGTTGATTTTCACTCTCTCAAATCGCGTTGGTGCTCCTGTGCACTCCGGGATGACTTTGGGCAGTTTGGACAGATAAAGTCTTGCCTTCGAGCGGCACCCGCGGAGCGGGGGCCGCGAGGCGTGAAGGTTTTGGCAAACGCTGGAGACAGAGATGAAATGTGGAGCAAGAGGCAGGCAGCACTCGCGGCGTCCAAAAGGCAGAACCCACACTCCTGTCACACCGCCTGATCTTTATCGGTGGAGGGGGCGGGAAGAGGACCAGCTGCGGCCGATCAGCGCCGCGCTGCACGCTGGTCCTCGCAGTCCCGCCTCGAGGAGAAGGGTTGATTTTCACTCTCTCGAATCGCGTTGGTGCTCCTGTGCACTCCGGGATGACTTTGGGCAGTTTGGACAGATAAAGTCTTGCCTTCGAGCGGCACCCGCGGAGCGGGGGCCGCGAGGCGTGAAGGTTTTGGCAAACGCTGGAGACAGAGATGAAATGTGGAGCAAGAGGCAGGCAGCACTCGCGGCGTCCAAAAGGCAGAACCCACACTCCTGTCACACCGCCTGATCTTTATCGGTGGAGGGGGCGGGAAGAGGACCAGCTGCGGCCGATCAGCGCCGCGCTGCACGCTGGTCCTCGCAGTCCCGCCTCGAGGAGAAGGGTTGATTTTCACTCTCTCAAATCGCGTTGGTGCTCCTGTGCACTCCGGGATGACTTTGGGCAGTTTGGACAGATAAAGTCTTGCCTTCGAGCGGCACCCGCGGAGCGGGGGCCGCGAGGCGTGAAGGTTTTGGCAAACGCTGGAGACAGAGATGAAATGTGGAGCAAGAGGCAGGCAGCACTCACGGCGTCCAAAAGGCAGAACACACATGGAAAGATGCAACAACCTGAAATACATACTCGTGGTTGTTTGTGCCTTCTCCAGATGGGTAGAAGCATATCCCCTGAAAGATAATACTGCCCTGTCCACAGCCAAAGCCCTTGTCAAAGAATTCTTCCCTAGGTTTGGTTTGCCGAGAATGGTCTGGAGTGATAATGGGAGTGAATTTGTGGGTCAAGTGATGAAGAAAGTATGTGAAGGGCTAGGAATCCGCCAAAAATTCCACGCTGCAAACCACCCCCAATAAGTGCTATAATGGCACTCTTAAACTGAAACTGGCCAAGATACAAGCGAGCTCTGGTCTTAAATGGCCTGATGCTTTGCCATTAGCACTTTTGTCTACAAGAATGACTGTACATTCCCGAGTAGGACTTAGTCCCTATGAGATTGTGTTTGGTCGCCCGGCCAACATATGGGGAGTGCCGAGGCCGACGAAATTCAGCGAGATTGAACATCCTGTACTGCTTGATTACTTCTACGATTTGACGGCTAAATTGTGTGTCTTACACCAACAGGTTCATGATACACTGCCTCAGGCTTCTGAAGATCCAGGACATGTCATCGATCCTGGCTCGTGGGTATTGATCAAGAACTTCCAGCGAACGAAAAACGATCAGCCCCGCTGGATTGGTCCCTACTTGATGCTGTTGTCAACGCGCTCTGCAGTACGAGTGCAAGGAAAAAAGAACTGGATCCACGGCGTACACTGTAAGAGGGTCCCTTTGCCTCTGCCGTATGACCGGTGGGTCCAGGAGGGTATTGCTGATTCTGAGACTGAGACTGTGCCTCATTTTCTGCCTTTTAGCGACGCACGTTTAATGGGGACAAGTTCTGAGCGTGAAAGCGATGATCTTCTGCAAGAAGCTGTGCCACCGTCAGTTTGATTGGACACTACCGAGCCTGAGCTCTTGTTCTGACATTGCCCGGGAAGGGCCGTTATAATTTACGACCGAAAGTCATGGGACTAATACAATGATTTCCTTTGCTATTTTCGAACATACAAGCTCTCCCATCTGTGAAACTGTTTTGACCGATTTTTGTTTTTCCGAACCGCCATCCGGGTTCAGCTGTAGGGTCGCGGCGTCAAGTCTTTGGAGTGCAAGCCAAAGACACAAGGTCGACGGTTCTGGTTGGTCCAAGGGCGTTCCCTGGACTGACAGACGCATTCCTCAGCACGGAACACCCTACCTCCGCGAGCAGCACGGTTAGAGGATGGAGTTTTTCAAGATGAAGAGACCTGTTGAAGAAATGAATTTTAGAGCCAAAATGTGTACAATCATGAGCAGAAAATGTTTTTTAATATTGTGTCTTTGTATGTTGTTTAGCGTAATGATGTTTTTGATGGGATATATAATATTCTCTTTTCAAGTGACGTTTGCACCCACTACACAGCCCATACCTCCTTCTACTGTTTCCTCACATTCTTTTCACACTCTGCCTGAACATGAGTCCATTAGAAGATTGGAATTTGCTAATAACTCCTTCGTTCAGCTTCTGCACCAACACCAATTGGTAGTGAACACGACTAAATGTTGGGTGTGTGGTCTTATGCCTCATACTACTGAGAAAGGTATTCCTTACCTGGTCCTGCCATTTAGCTAGAATGGTTCTGTGTGGGCATTTAGAACGATGTTTATCTATGCTCGAGAAGTTGACCCCTAAGTTCCGCAAAGGACAATCCGAAGAATAGTGCTCTAGTTAAGGGAATAGTCGATATGATTAGAGGGTTTAACTCCTATGAGACGATCCCGAGAGAAGAGACACTAGCATATATTGGATGGAACGTAACCGGATATGGAGCTAGTCTGAGTGAGAACCAGCAAGCCAAAAGATCCTCTCCGATTTGGATCGTACCCCATCAGGGTCATTACTGTCTGCAAGGTAATGGCAAGAATCCGAGAGCTCAGTTAGGGAAGAGTATCTGCACTGAGACATATGTTTTTACGTCCCAGACTTCCCCATCATTTCTAGCAGCTAAGGGTACCTATTTTGTCTGTTACGATAGGACGTACACATGGTTGCCCCCTGATTTCTCGGGTACTTGTTTTATTTCGTTCCTATTGCCTCTCACCTATACAGCGGCGGCAGATTACCACAAGACGAGAATTGTTAGAGGTGTCTTCAGTAAGGAAGATACTGCAGGACGAGAATTAGGTGATTTCTTGAAGGGTTTTCTGCCGTTTTGGGGACCTATGGCTAACAGCAGGAACATACGACAATTGACGAGAGTGGTTGAATCCACCGTAATTGAAACTGCCGGTGCCCTTAGTAACTTGACTGCTGAGCTCCAGTCGGATCGTCTTATGACTCTCCAGAACAGAGTTGCGTTAGATGTCATACTCGCAGATAGAGGAGGGGTATGTAAAGTGATTCAATCGAGCTGCTGTGTTTTCATTCCAGACAACGCTCCGACAGTGTACCAGGCCATCTCGAAACTACATAAAATTTCCGAATCTATACACGTGGATAAAGGAGATTGGTCGTTAATGGGATGGTTTTGGGAACTGTTATCTGCCTGGGGATGGACGATTCTGATGGTCATTGGGATGATCTTAACCATCCTTTTCCTGTTCTGTCTTTGCGTACAGTGTGCTCCTGCTATATGTGGCCTTTGTGCTACATCGTGTGCAAGGAGACCTGTATCAAGAGACGTACTAAGTAATAGGGTGATGCTACAGCAACATCTTGATGATCTGATGAGTATAGATCCTAGATTCAGACTGACATGAGTTTAGGTTATTGCCTATGTAAGGGCAAAAGGAGGGTCTGAGGTTCTGTGAATTCTGAACCCGTTTCACAATTATCGTCGTATCATGACGATTTTGGTATCAGTGGACCGAAAATGGCGAGTGTAAGATGTACGAGTGTTTTCGTCATGTTCGACCGACGAGATCACCACGAAATCAGGGATTCCGTTCTGAACCCTTGGGTTCCATTTTGTGCACGGCAGCCATTTTATCGTTGCCCTCACATAGGCCGATGACTAAGGCCGAACGAGTCTTGGGACACGTACACCTTCAGCTGACTTCTGTGTGACCTGGGCAAGCTGACTCCGTTGCCCGAGGCCGGACTTGTTAGGCCAGTTCCTTTCACGGTAGCTGGTCGAGATTGAGGATCAAGGCACAGGACATCATAAACCCTTTATTGCACACAACTATGTCTTATCTTACTTACACCTGTCTCTGCTCCTTTCTTTATGACCTGTTTTACAATGAGGAGGTGCCCGTTTTTATTAGGGGTCTGCTCGATTTATCCGATGAAGAGTGTTGGGCCTTCCCGAGAAATTGATGGTGGGCGGGACAATGAAATGTGGGTTTGTCATGCAATGCTTTTGCCGTGTACACATGGGATTGGTCAACTGTAAATATGGAATGTTTGCCTGAAGCACAATATTTGGTATAAAAGGGATGACTTGCTTTGTAAAATGTGAGCAGTCTCCTACGAATATACATCACTGTACTTCGTGGTCCTCTGTTACTGGTTGCAGCCAATAAATGTGTTCTTTGACGTCACCAAGAAGATTCCGCGTTTCTGTAGATTCTGAGACAGGTGAATTCGGAGACTTCGGGTGTGTCCCCTGGCACCGCTGGGGTCTAAATAACCCAGTTCTTCAAGCCTGCCGACTGGTCACTCACTGAGACAAAGACTTCCCGCCTCCTTGCCCGTCATGTACAGATTGTGGGCAGGGGGTTTGCTCTTGCCTCTTTACAAAGGGTCGCCCCTCACCTCTCAGCCTGCCGAGAGGTAAATCACTGAGACAAACACTTCCAACCTCTCTACCTGCTGAGTACAGATTGTGGGCTGAGGGTTTGCTCTAGCCTCTTTACAAAGGGTCCCCCTTGCCTCTCAGCCTGCCAAGAGGTCACTCATTGAGACAAACACTTCCCACCTCTCTGCCCGCCGTGTAGATTGTGGGCAAAGGGATTGCTCCTGCAGCTGGAGCAGCTTGCATTCTGTTAACAGCTGGGCAGAGTGCTACAGAGTCCCTCATTGAGACAAACACCGCTCGCCTACCAATGCCCTGTGTATGTGGATCGCCGGTGAAGGGTCCAATTTTGATTTGCTCTGCCCAGAGTTGCCCTGGGTGACGCAGCTGTATCACAGCCACCTTTCAGCTCTTGTCTCTCTTGCTCTTCAGCAGTGCAGCCGAATGCTATTTTTTTGTCAAAATTTGTTTATTGAAACATTTGTCACAAATAACAAACAGTGCAAAAAGAATATATCTCACAATGCCTTTCAAGTATTTCGACGGGCACAGGTACCAATCTGTAGGTAGCTAATGTAAAGAGCACAGTTTTTAATTGCCTTGGTAGGTCTGTCCCTCAATGCTATTTTTGCCAAGAATAACAGCGCTTTATTCATGACACCCCCTGCAATAGACTGTTCCTTATCCAGCTGCATTCCTGTACTAGCTAGGGTGACCAACCGTCCGTAAATTTCACAGACCGTCCGCCATTTTGCCAAGTCCGTTGTCCATCATAATTCTTTTCTGGACGCCTTTTGTCCGTAATCCTGGGGTTTCCAGGAATCTGTGATGGCCCCTTTGATAAAGACTCACTGTTGGGGGCCAGCTCACATTTCTATGAAGCGAAGAGGCTTCAACAGCCCTTCGCATTCTGTCAATTAGCCCCATTGTCATACTGCCTGTGGTTGATTTACTCAACAGAATGACAATGGGCCATGCTGCAGTTACAGCATGTGGTGTGTCTGTGCCTGCATTCTGCTCTTGAAAACAACACCATGCAACCATGGTGGAATCCATAAGCTGTCTGAGACGCGCATATTGACAGTAAAATTGTAAAATTCTGTCCAGTGTTCTCAGAAGGATGAATAAAGAACAAACTAAGTTTAACTTAAGTGCAGCTGAAATAAGAGCCATGCTACGGGGTTCCCAGTGCACTGCATTTTGAAATAGACAACAGGGCTAATGGCAAAGACTTCTGTGTTCTTTGCCAACCTGCAATTATTATGCCACTATTAACATGTCAATTTAACTCTGGTGTCTATTTACTTATATGCTATTGCGCAATCTCCTCTGATGTATCTGTAAAACGTACCCTTTGTCCTGAATTTTGACCTTCTGCCCTGAATTTTGACACGTTGTCCTGAATTTTTACACTCACCGTCCTGAATTTGCACCCTTTCCAGTTGGTCACACTACGTACTATCCCTCTCCTCCCCTGGGTGAGCACGGAGATTCCAACTGAGCCCTTCCTGCTGGACACCAGCACACTTATGACTCACACTTCACGATTTGAGAAGGCTTCCCAGAGAAAGTCATCGAGAAAGCCATCAACAGCCAACTAACCACATTCATCGAAGAGCACAACATCCTCGACTTGTCTCAATCCGGCTTCAGAAAAATACACAGCACACAAACCACCCTCTGCAACAGACGACATCCGCTCCCTACTGGACAAGCAGAAACAGTGGCCCTCATCCTCCGCGACCTCTCAGCGGCTTCGACACAGTCTCCCATGCACCCTAACACGCAGACTCCACGACGCAGGGATCCGGGACAAGGCCCTCAACTGGATCTGCTCCTTTCTCTCCGGCAGAACGCAACAGGTCGGACGCCCTCCTTTCCTCTCGGACCCTACAACAACCACCTGCAGAGTCCCCCAGGAGTCCTCCCTCAGCCCAACGCTCTTCACCGTCTGCATGGCTCCGCTCACCCCCATCATCAGAACCTATGGACTCAACATTGTTTCATACGCCGACGACCCACAACTCATTCTTTGCCTATCCAGAGAACCCAACGCAGCCAAACACAGCTTTCAAGAAGGCTTGGAAGCAGTTGCCAAATGGATTAAAAGCAGCGGTCTACAACTCAACACAGACAAAACAGAAGTATTCATCATGAGACCACACCCCAATGCCTGGAACAACACCTGGTGGCCGACAACCTTGGAAGCCTACCCACCACCATCGACCACGCACGAAACCTGGGTATCATCCTGGAATCCGAGCTCAAAATGGACCACCAGATAAACTCCGTCACATCCTCCTGCTTCCACACCCTCCGCCTCCTATGTAAGACCTTCAAATGGATCCCCCTCGAGCACAGAAAAACTGTCACTCACGTCCTCATCATCAGCAGACTCGACTACGGCAATGCACTCTACGCCGGAATAAACAAAAACATCACCCACATGCTACAAAGCATCCAGAACGCCGCTGCAATACTGGTCCTCAACCTGCCAAGACACTGACACATCTCTTAGCACCTAAGCACACTCCACAGGCTCCCCATCGGGACTAGAATCACCTTCAAGATCCTCACCCACGCACGCAAAGCCATCCACAACACCGGACCAGCATACCTGAACAGCCTACTCATCTTCCATGCATCCCAAAGAACCCTACGATCAGCCCAGCTCTCCTACACTGTGGTTCCCTGCACCAGAAAGACCAGATCGGGAGGCTGCTCCTTGTCCTTCCTCGCGGCCAGAGTCTGGAACACCCTACCGCTCCACCACAGACAGACTACATTTCTCCCCTTCTTCATGCGAAACCTCAAAACTTGGCTCTTCGACAGACCCCTCTTTGATGGACTGGAACCTGCACCTCTCCTCTTCCCCAGTGCCTTGAGACCCTTACTGGTGAGTAGTCGCACTTAGCAAACTCATGATTGATTTATTGATTGATTGAGTGGAATACCGAGGCTGATTTCGGAGTCCTCTGTCCCTTGTGAGTTCTCCTAATGAGACGTGCATGTGGTTAATTAGTTTGTTTTCAATGGGACACTGTTACTGGTTTGACTGTGGTGATTGGGCCATAAGCTGGCATTTTCATGCCTGTGGATTTCCTTCTGTGCACTCTGAGTCCATGAGGCTCTATCCCATTCCCATTCAGCATGCAAATATAGTGACATAGGACTATTCATCCCAGTATAGCCACAGAAACAGAAATAGGACAACATTCCCTTATCTTCTAAAGGGACGGACATCTTGGAATGAGTTCCCTCCACTAGTGTCCTACATCAACTCTCCTCATCATCATCCTAGCTCCTCCCTGTCCAGTGACCTTATCATGGAATCATCCTGAATCAAGGTACTGAACCCCCTCCTATCTCCTGGTGGATACAACTCATTCAATATCATCTACCCACCAAACTTAACCAAAAGTGCTGTAAAAAATTCTCAAACACAAAATGCTCATATCAAATCTAGAAACACGCATGCTAGACTCCTACTTCTGCCACAATAAGGGCTCATCTCATATTTTTCGCCAACCATCTCGCTCAATGGAGAAAAGCCATATCCTCCGTACTCAGGTCATCCCTCCATAAAGATTTCCTCCATAAAGATTCCACAAGGCCTCAACTTATTATCCCACCCTCACGTGTGTACAATGCAGAAACCACCATTACCATTTACAACAGCAGTGTACTCCTCCAATCCTCCAACTGCAACCTGCAGCTCTTAGTTGATCTCTTCCCCTGCATTAAAGATAGGATTGCCAAGTATGTAACCCTCACCTCTATGTCGCCTCTACCAACTACCACCCTACAGAGGGACCCCATATCCCATACACTCTATCCATTACATTTCCCCACCACTCTCCTGTGCCTTCCACCTTTGCTCCCACCCATGACTCCACTAAAATCCAGATTCCCTCCTCCAGAACGATGACCCTAACCCAAGTTGCCACATCACCACAGTCCAAAATTTTTCCTTTTCACCTGAGTGGTCCAACCCCTCCACAAATCACCATCCCGCTAGCAACTCCCCTCCCCGATCAAAATGCAAACTGAATATCAAGGCCGATCCCTGAAGTGAAGGCAACCACTACCCTCACGATCAATTATCTGACACAGTGGAGCTATTTGCCACATCTACCGATTGCATATCCCATACCTCTTTCAATAATACAAGCTCTCTCCACGACAATGCTCTACTCAGACAGGATCTAAATCAGACTCACCACACCTCCTTCAATCCCCAAATCCTCCTTCCACCTGAACCCCAAACCATGCAACATTTCACAGTCATTCACCAACAACCCATCCTTTATTCCATAGTCGCCCCAAACCATTAATATCCCCACTCACCCCTAAAGCCCTTCACACACCTTCTCCAAATCAGTTCCATAGTACTTCCACTCTCTGGTCAATGCTCCTCTACAACCCAAAAACAGAATTATATCCCATGAGAGCTGACATCCAGAACCTACTACTTATTACCTATAAATTAAAACACACAGGTATGAACCAAATAAAGGCATTACTCGAACCATACCACGCCAATCTTAAAAACGCACCATTACCAACAGCCCTACCAACACCAGGCCCCACCCCATTCACCCACCTATATGGAGCTGTAAACCAAATCTATACCTATCCTCTGACCCAACAGTGTGGTTGGTCTAACAACAATATCCTCTCCCTTCTCACCTTCTATACCCACACATCTATCAATCACAAAATGCATATGGGTAAAATCCAGACAATCATCACTCATCCATATAGGGATCCTCATCCCATTTTTATGACCATTACTAAATCCAACCTCAAACTAGTCCCCTTATCTCATCCATCCACAACTGTTCACAAACTAACTTAAAATGCATGCTACTCAATTGCTGATCTGCTGTGAACTGAAAATGTGTGCTACACAAATGCTGATCTGCTGTGAAGCTTGCTGCAAATATTGCTGACCTTATTCTTACTCATGACCTGGACCTCCTACTTCTCACTGAAACATGCCTTGATGAATCCCCGTCTCCCATTCTCAACCTTTTAGTCCCTCCCAGCCACAACATATTTTGTATGGACTGTTCAGGCCGTCTGGGTGGGGGCATTCCCTGTATTTACCCGAACACTCTCTCAATTAAAAATGTTCATACTCAATCTCTGTCCTCTTGCGAATATCTGGGCTCTTGCGAATCAATATCTTGATTAAAAATAACACATTATGTACACTGTATGCAACCCATCATCCTCCTGATGATAATCACAATCTCATTGAACAAATCTTGGTGATCATTTCTACCAACAACGTATCATACAATAATTAGATTTTTTTTGGTCATTTCAATATCGACTGGAATGACACAATTGACACTTTGGTGAATAGCTTCAATTCCTTCCTCCATGGCCTCAACCTGATTTAAGCTTGCAACAGCCCGATGCACAAAAGCCCTTAAACTAATAATAGCAAAGTAGCATACCATCCAAATTGAATCTATCCTACCATATGAATGGAAAGACCACCACTGCATCATGTTCTCCATAGCTGAAAGGGTAGTCATCTCCAAAGGCCAACCAATGAAAGCCAAATGCTGGGTCAGATATTCCAGAATATTAATCCATTGACATTATCTGTTCTCAGTATCAAAATTCTACTTCCACTCACTAACATCTCAGACACACAAGTCCTCATGGACCATTTTGTCAACTCCATGTTCGACATCATGGATACCATTGCTCCCAAACAACTAAAAAGAGACCAGCTCAAAAAATCGAAACCATGGTTCAATCACAACCTTAATGATGAACGCCGCTCATTAAAAAAAGCAGAAAGACCTGGATACTCTCTCCATCTACTACTAACTTCAAACTATTGAAACAAAGAAGGAAAGCTTACAAAAGGCATATCAGAAGATCCAAAGCATCTTTCTTCAAAGAGGAACTTGACAAGGCCACAAACCGAAAATAGTTTGAACTCGTAAAAACTCAAACAAATAGGAAATGCAATCCCCTTTCTTTTGAAAATGTAACTACACCCAGTTGTGATGTATTTGCCTCCTTCTTTAGTGAGAAAATTACTCAAATTGACACTGATCTCCAAAACGCTGTAGAGCTCATATCTATCAATGCCCCATCACATGACTCTCTCATGTTTCAAGGAGAGCACACCAAAAGCCCATCCCCTAAACCAAAAAACAATGCCTATTGGTTCATTTTCAAGATCTTTGAAGAATCTAACATCTAAAAGCGTCTATCTTCTCTAAAACACTAACTACTACTGTAGTGTAGTTCCTATATCCCTGATAGGCTCTGCACATTGGAATAATATACACTAAAGATTTGACATAGGACTGAGTTCAGTATGTCTCTATCGAGTACATTAAACTTAATTACTTGTGTGTGCCAGCTAACTCAGAAGTCACTAGAAACTTCTTGAATAAGAAGAAGGAATTAGTTTCTGACAACCGCATAAACATGACAATTTTGTTTCCCTTTGAATCAGAGCAGTCTCAGAATCGTGGAAACAATAGATAACAGTTTTACTTAGTCGATCATGCATGCTTCGTTTCTACAGAGTTGCACAGAAATAGAGACAGGCGTTTCCATAAAAAGGGTTTATTGAACAGTCTTATTTCTCATGCAAGAGATATGAACTGCTACAATCGTAAGACAGAATGCGAAGTATAATAAGTACAGCGTTAGCAGTAAGGTAAAATAATACTGCAGAAGCATGGTTTGTAGCTATGACATATATTCATAAAAATACATACATACATAACACAGGCTAAAATGTAAATATTCATATGGTGCTACTAAATAGTTGTACCCCAGTGTACCTAACCTAAGTGTAGTACAAGGTATGAGGTAGGTGCTGTTTAGCTATAGTCTAGTTTAGCTGTAGTTGCCAAGAGTTGCCAAAAGTTTCTCTAGGTTCTAGTTTGCTCCATACCTTAGGATGAGAGAAGTTGGAATCTCTTTCCAGGTCTCGATCTCTAACACCCCTCAAGGGAAGTCAGAAACACTGGAGCTGGATTCTCTGCAAGGAGGATGACCGCGTCTGGTCAGTGAGTCAGGCAGGGACTCGATCTCCTTCCGAACTTGCCGTGGCGAGCCGCGTCCGTGCAAGTATGCAGCCGAGCTGTGCCGTGCCCTGCCTTGCCTTGGCAAGTGAAGGTATATTTATACCTTGAAGGTGTTTAGGAATGCCAGTATTGAAGTAAAAGTCGGGCAGAGGAACATCATGAATGAACCCCTAAGGAATAGATGTTCATGCATAATAAATGAGTTCTTGGAGAAATCAATATCCAAGCAAGGGGAAGTCCTACAGGCTTAAGAGTCTGGTTTTCCAAGAACTCGTTGTGACATGGATGGACGGATGTAGTTGACCATGCCGGTATTTGGTTAGCATGGGCAATGCCTAAATAAGGGCTGGATTTCTATGACTAAATAAGGGCAATGGGAATTGTACCTATATAAGGGCATACATCGGGAAATCTAAATACGGTATCTAAATCGACACAAAACACCCACTCCAGTTTCGTACGACATTACTAAATCCTAAACATATCTAAAATATAGCGACACACGAAGTGCTAAAAACATGTCTAAATACTTTGTAAAAATGTATTAAAATTGTTGCTATGCATACAATGCAATGGTGCTATACATATTAAAGTAATGTTTCATTCTAAGCACATGTTGACATGAATGAATTATAAATATATATACACATGATGAAATGGCTCGTAAATACAGAAGAAAAAGGGCAGATACCATTTCATGTCAGATTACATGAATCAATTTTTATGGACAAGGTTACATATTGTCTCTGGAAGTATTCAAAGAATTCTGTTCTCTATGAATAGTTCTACTATAAGCAGATTACTGTGCCAAAAATAAAAAAATACAAATTTGGAGAAAAAACATTAATCATAAGAAAAAAGTTTCAAAGTTAGTTCCTTGTTTTGAAAGAATGAAGGCCAAATTCAGAGTTTCTCAGTATACTGTGTGCCAACTCAAAAGTCAGTGTTAGGGCTTGGAGAAAACATGAAATCTTCAATTTTTGTAGACAAAAAGGCATCTACCATTGTAGGTCAATGTTGGAATCCCTCGTTTAGAAGATTAACCTCACATAGATGTGAACTATTGCCTTCAGCATTGGAAGCATCAGCAATGTTCGTATCGGATGTTATCTGCATGCCTGTTGTTTTCTCCCATACCTCAGCAGTGGCAATTTGCGTCTGTGAGATCTCAATGAATGCCATCATCAGGATTGGTAGCCACTGCGGACAACACAGAGCATGGGCCGTTACAGGGTCCAGCAGAGTATCCACATCCGTAGGCATGACTGATGGGAGTGTTAGACAGATTTCTAGCACGCATTCTTCACCGCAAAGCAGGCAGCGTAGAACAGGTAAGATGCAATCTTGCCAGATTAGTCTGAATGACAGAAACCATGTGGTATTTAATTCTCGTAGACGAGGTACACCCAAAATGTGGACAATGCGCTTACAACACTTCATCTCCAGTAGAGCTCTTTCCACGGTGAATTGGGTATCGCTGGTGATTTGGCTTGCCATATAGTGGCAGTAGGAGCAAAAACAGGATCCCTGCAACGAGTGCTAAAAGGAGCGGCAGTCCACCAAACACAGATTGCATGAAGTTTGGAATTGTAGTGTAGTTCCTATATTCCCAATAGGCTCTGCGCATTAGATTAATATATCCTATAGATTTAGACGTAGGACTTAGGTCGACTAGATCTCTATCGAATATACTAAACTTAATAGTGAGTGCCAGCTAGCTCAGAGGTCACTAGAAACTTTCTCGAATGAACAAGAAGGGATTCGTTTCTGACAACCACATAAACATGACAACTTTGTTTCCCATGAATAAGAAATGTATCTCTAGAGTCGCGGAAACAATAGATACAAATTTTACTCAGTCTATCGTGCATGCTTCGTTTCTACAGAGGTGTAGAGACATAGAGAGACGGGCGTTTTTCAATAAAAGGATTTATTGAACAGTCTTCTTTCACATACAGAAGAAATTAACTGCTACAATCATAATGCAGGTTGCAAAGTATAATGCGGACAGCGAGAACAATATTATAAAATAATATTGAAAGAGCATTGTATGGCTTCTAAGCCATAAAAATACATTCATAAATAGAAATGACTAAAAATACTCAACTGGTGTTTCTAAAATACGCCTACCCCGGTGTACCTAACCTAAGTCTAGTACGAGGGAAGAAGTAAGTATTGTGTAGCCTTGTTTTAGTTTTCTTTGCTAAGAATCTATCCAAGATTTCTCTTAGGTTCTAATCAGCTCCATACCTTAGTTTAGAATAAAGAACGTCTGATATCTCTGTCTCGGGACTCGATTTCCCAACACCCCGCAAGGGGAGCTTGGAAACACTGGAGCTGGATTCTCAGCGAGAAAAAGGACAGCTTCTCGATCAGTGCGTCAGCTGGAGGGTCGGCTTCCTTCGACACTTGCTGTAGCGAGCTGCGTCGGGCAAGTAGACAGTCGAACTGCTCCAAACCACCGTGTCTTGCTAGGGCAAGCGAAGGCATATTTATACCTTGAAGGTGCCTAGTTTGACGTAAATTCGGACATAATAACGTCAGTAAAGAACCCCAAGGGAATAGTAGTTCTTTGTAAAGTACATGATTTCTTGTACAAATCAATATTCAAACAAGGGGTGGTCCCTGACTGCTTAAGCCGATTTTCCTAGAAATCGTTGTGACGTTTTCGGTACAGGTGGAAGTAGCCATGCCTGTATTTGGTCTGCATGGGCTATGTCTAAATAAGGGAATGATTTCTATGCCTATATTAGGGCAATGTGAATTGTACCTATATAAGGGCATGAATCGGGAAATTTCGCTCGGATCCTAAAACGCCATACAACAGAATTATTACGAGGACTGCTTGAAAAGGTGCTAACAGTCCTGCACACACGTTCTTAAACACATGTACAATACTGCTTGTATCAGACATGTTTAAGATACGTCCTAGCATTTCTGAGAAATATATAGGGCAGTTTGATTTCAAAAGGGCATGTATCTCGGTAGAAGTCCTTGCGACTTGTAGATCATAGGTTTCTATGCCTGAGGTCAGTAGCACTGTTTGTTGCAAAAGAATGACTTTCATTCTGCTTAGAGTATCAATTTGAATAGAAGAGATATTCAGTGAAGGTCATAAAGGCGACTCCCTGACTGTCTGTATTTATGGAAACAAAACTTGTATACAGCAAGTGACCCTGGATATAACTGTTACTAGATATGGGATACCTGGCAACATGCCACAGCAGCTGTGATCATTCAACATGAGGTAACTTCCATTTGAAAGCTGTCCAAAAACTGGATTAATAACTGCAGCTGGTGGGCCTTGCAGATGACAGGATATGTTTGTAGAGGAACCATCACAGGCCCCGTGTAAATTAATACCCTGACAAAGGAGAAAAACGCTTAGTGCGTTTTCACAGTTAGTACCGCTGAGAAACACTTCACACCCCCACTCCAACATCTGTGTGTGTAAGGTAAATCCCATGATGTCTTGATATAATCTTTACCCAACCTTTCATATGTGCCCGCTGGTATATGTTTTAGGCAATACTGAAAATGGAAAATTGTAACAGGCAGAGTAATTTTACCATGTATGATCCACTTAGTAGCTGTTTCTTCTGCCACTGTGAATGGTAATTTTTCCATTTTTTCAATGCTCAGCACCATATAGTCTGCTTCCCTTTGTGCCAGTTTGATCTGTGTATCAGTGAGATTGAATTCTGAAAACAGTGACGTAGTGTTGATTAAACGCCAAGGCACATAGCCTGCACGCACATTTTGTAGCGCCCAGCCTAATAGCATGATAGAACGTAGTTGAGACTGACCATGTTGCAACATGGGCAAGTCTTGTTCCATGATGTCTATGGCAGAAGACACAATGCTGTCCAATGAATATATCCTGGATGACAGAGTCGTTAACCCATTGTCTACTACAGAGAGAGATTTCTCTAAATTAATACAATCGAATTTGTTCTGCAGTCTCTGCTTGGGTAATCTTCCATATTTCATTATAAGCAGCTTAGATACCGGCATATATGAAACGTTTTTGACACAGTTTTCCTGGTCCTAGCAAGAATTCCCTAAGGTCTGCGCCTTCTTTAAGTAAAGATAAGTGTTGTTTTACATCATCTAGTGTAGCTTTCTGTAGCCAATCAAGGCATAGTTTCCCTACACTGTATGTTGTTACTACCCCTGGATGCTGTCTTTGAACATATCGTGGGTCTGGCCTATTGATAGTGAAACCCTGTATTTTGTTCAGGAATCGATCTTGACAGTTGTTTGTGTCTGTGGGCCAGAGCAACATTTTTTTCCAATCTGAATCTAATCTGTTGTGATGTAAAATAGTATGTACATCGACCTCCCTCTGTGTAGTGCCATTACTTGCAGGTGTAGGTATGGACGTAGTGTTCATGTCTTTGATCTTGGCTAAACCAAGGCAAGACGTTTGTTGGACAGTGTCATTCGAAAACATAATTTGCTGAGGGATGATACATGCTCTAAATAAAGCTTCTACCCCTGCACTTGCCATTCTTTAGTACCCCAAACTGATTTTGTCTCAATGTTGTCTTTCCAAAAGTCGAAACCCTGGACAGTTGGGCAATAAAGGCTGCAGAATAAATCTGTTTCGTAATGGGTAACATATGTTTCGTTCCTGTTTTGCTAAAAAATTTAAAGAAATACGATTCTGGATTGGATACATTGAACCCTGAAAAATATGGAAATGTCATTGCAAACGTTTTTGAGCTACCCTTTGGAGGTGTAGGACAATGTTCCCATTGGTTATACATAAATATATTTCTAGGCAATGCAGATTTGTGCAAGAAATTATGACCATAATGGTTATAACAATACATTTGTACATAGTTTGATGAGCCCTTAAATATTCATGATTTGTGAATACTGCAGACATTTCTAGATCAGACATCATGTTATTAACAGTATCGAAGTCCCAATCATCAAAGGTACTGGAGGTAATAAAGTCACTTAATGAAATTTTAAATAAGTGTGGAATCTTCAAAAGCACCGACGGGAAAAAAATGTCATATTCTGTTTTGTCCCAAACTATACCATCTTGTATAGGAACGGCTGTGATGTTCACTGCTGACAAGACTCTTGCTTCATGATGGGATGATTTCTGTGGCTGGAGAAGTGCGTTCACTCTTTTACTTGCTGTGTCCATTTGAATATATCTTCCATTTATCAGCATACCCAGAGTTATTACTAGAGTTAATCAAAGTAGAAAGAAAAATATTCCCAAAACAATCCATAGTTTAATCCATGGTGAAATCAGAGAAGTCTTTCTCAGGTGATGAAAAAAGTCTGTTGCTTGTTATTTGAAAGTTCTTTGTGCTGGCGTTGTTCATGTTCACTGGGATCCTCAGAAAACGTATCAACGTTAATGAACAGTTCTGTCAATGGTTGGAATTGCATCAGGATTCGTTGAAATCGCTGGAACCAGTTGATCACTTGTTACTTTGTTGTAGACAGGTGTATCAGGACAAACTGTTATTTGGGTTTCCAGAGGTACTAGTTCCATAGCAGTGTTGCTTAGTCCTTCATTTCTCACTGTAGAATCTTCAAAGGTGATGAGTCTCTCAGTTTGAAACTCTTGGATTGTAGCTAGAGGAGTGTGTCTCCTACATTGTCGGAGTCCACTTGGCCTACTGCTTAGTATCGGCCACATTGTGGGGTCTGATCAAACCGATGGACACAAATCTTTTTTTCTTTTTTCCAGCAAGGGGTGGCAGTAGTATTGTTCTTGATCTGTGAATTGCTAGCACAGGAACTGGTTGTCTCTAAGAAGGCCCAAATCCCTTCTTGTCCGTGATCTTTTCTCTGACTAGATCCCCAAGCTTTGGGATCCAGACAGACCTTGCTGGACGGACGGATTTTCCCCAGTGCTGGTTGGCTTCAGGAACACATTGCTTTGTGTCAATCTTAGTTCATTTAAGTCCTATAAAACAGCCAAACTATCTTTGATATCAAATTTCTTATTTTCCACCACTGTTCCATGACAATCAAGGTACGGTACGAACATTCTAGTCCCAAATAGGACCTCATATGGAGTGACACCCTCTAGAGAACTTCTTGTCAAATTGTTTAATGCACGTTGGACCCCAGAAAGATGTTTGACCCACCCATCACCCGAACCTAATACCCTAGCTGTTATAGACTGCTTTATGTCCCTATTTTTTCTTTCCACAACAGAACTTCCCTCAGGATGGAATGGAGAACAATATTGCAATGCTACACCCAAACTGGCCATGGCTTCTTTGTAAGCTCGAGAGCTAAACGCAGGGCCCTGGTCAGAGAGTAGTATGCCTATTGCGTATGTGCCGATAAAGACTCGCAAATCTTTTATAACAGTTCGAGCGTCAGCTGAGCGCTGAGGCCACATCCATAGGCACCTTGAACATGAATCCACTGCGACCATGGTATATATATATACAGTTACCATCCCTTTGTAAGGGACCGCAGTAGTCCAGGTAAACACACGCTAATGGTTTATCTGAAATTAATAGGGGCGTCTGCGCAGGACGTTTCACTGTATAATACTTTCATCTTCTGGCATATTTCACAGTCCAAAACATATTTTGTGGTCTGTTTACTAATGCCGGGTCACCAGTACCTCTGTTTTAATAACGAGACTGTGTCAGAAACACCTGCATGAGCAGAGGTGATCTCTTCATGTGCTGCTAGGATTAGTCCAAATCTATGTTCCATGTTTGCAATTACCCTGTCCCCCACTCCAGGGATTTGAGCAAATGGAACATTGTTTGCATCAATTATATACGAGTATTTGAGTGGAAACTTTTTAGGTAATGCTGCACCACTGCCTTTGCTTGAAGCATTGACAGCCAGTAATATTTCACTCTCTATTTTCGTTTTTGAACGAGTGATTGCAGCTATGGCACCCGTGTGCACAGCCCCCTTCGCGGCTTCTTCGGCCAAAGAATTCCCTTTAGCGTGAACATCATCACATTGATGACTCAGCGTGTGTACCATGTGAGTGTTTGTAGTCCGTCTTGCAACAGAACTACTTGTTCCCAAAGCGTTTGATGCTTGATTGTGCCACCTTTCGCATCTTTGAAACAGTTTTGAAGCCAATTCTGTAAATATTCATTATAAGATTGAACACAGTAAATGGAATCGCACACTATGAGTGTGGGGAATTCACGATCTGTATTTTTAAGCGCCATTATGAATGCTTTCAGTTCAGCTCGCTGAGCTGTAGAATCTCCTAGAGATTCCGTTTTTGTGACCATAGGTCTGAATTTGCCATCGCGCATACTACCTTTAACGATTGTGCATGCTGCACTATAGGCTTGTTTACCCCCCGTAGCGGGTTGTGCAGATCCGTCAGTATAAATTATACATTCATACTGGACAAGAGGGAGAATTTCAGTAAGCAAAGGGCATTCGTGTTCGTATTGTAAGAATGCTTGTGTTTTCAAATCAAATAGGGATCAAAAACATACTTCACATCTGTTGCAGCAAGAGAATTAAATTAACCCATTGTATCCATTGTAGGAGAGTAGGGTCTGCTTCCTATGGTCACCCCCACTTTTTGCTGTGGTGTTCTGGTTTTTCCACTTTAGTGTGGCTGTGGGCCTGCTAATCAGACCCACAGCCCAGCTGTTCTCTCTCTAAATTGATACCATGTACCTTAGGTACATACCAGATTGGTTACTGGTTCACCCTTGTGAGCCCCTGTATAGTGTACCCTAGGTACCCAGGGCATAGGTGCATCTAAGGCCTACCAAGGGCTGCAGCATGTATTATGCCACCCCTTGCGGGCCATATAAACTGACACCACAGGCTGATCACTCAGCTTGGGTAAGGTGGTGTAATCACCCCTTACTTAGATATAGTATATCTATATCTACCTTATATATAGGCACATAGACACCTATAAGTCACTCCTATGGCAGGCCTTAACAATACTGGAGGCAGAGTGCTTGGTTTTATGTGAGAGGGTGCCCTAGCATGAGCTGAGCCCCTCTGCAGCTTTCGGAACCATCTCCTTATAGCTGTTCGATGATATAGCCATACCATATACTCTTAAGTGCATTATAATCCTCGCGGTTAATGCTAACTTTCGTTTGGCTTTATCGAAACATGTCTCTACCCCCACCACCAATTCTGGTGGTGGGGGTAGCATTCCACCCTTCTAGAGGGAGAAGACATGTATGTACTGCTTTACCCAGTTAAAGTTAAACAGAGCCTCAGCATCACAAAATAGATGCTGATGCCACAGACACGAGTCTGACCTCCTGCTGCTGGATGAAACTCCGTCAGGGGAGGCCTGGACAATAGGTTTCCTGTCCAGGGAGGTGCCAGCACCTCCCCAGACAGGCGTTAGTGTATTGGGGCAGGGAGGGCTGCATTGAAAGATGCTTTTCCAAACACTGCCTGGGGCACACAAGGTGCTCCATGCATAGTCCAGTTCAAACCAGTTGATGGGGCACTCCAGCCCCGCTCTGGCGTGAAACTGGACAAAGGGAAAGGGGTGTACCAACCCCCTTCCCAGGTCCACCCATAGGAGGGACCTAGCAGGTAACCCAGCCCCCTTTCTTAGTATAAGTATAGGAGCTGTGTCCCCAGGACTTTAGATTATCCTGGACTGAAACTTTGAAACAGAACTCTTGGACCTTCGATGGTGTATATCGACTAGAAGACTGAAGACATCTCCCTTGTGGTCAAGGAGTGACCACCCTGTGCAAACAGGCACCACCAGTAACTTGCCGGTTTGCTTTGTCGATGCTCCTGCTGGAACCCGAAGACTCAGCGACTCAGGACTGGACTTCCAGACTTCTCTGACTCCAATCCACATCCACAGTAAAGCTGAGACTCGTGTTGGACACGAGAGACGTGAGACCAGACACCTTGGACATCCTGCATTTTGCTAACTGCATAGACTCCTGAGGTAACTCGAAGTTGTGCATTTGGGTACGCGAAGCCCCAGACCCGAGCACCAACTGCCCCGAAGCTCAGAACTCCACGAGTGCCGCGTGGGGCCTGCTCTTGCGTTTCTGTTCGACACATCTTCCCAATTCCTAGTCCATTGGCTAGTGAGCCCCCTGAAGACTCCATTTTGAATTTACCCTTCTGGCCTGGTTGTTCCAGGCTTGCTCCTGCTTCCCTGCAAAGGAGAAGTGCCCCAGACCTTGCTGGTGTGACCTGAAGCCCATCTTCACTTCCTGCGTGGGTTGCATTTGCCAAGGCTTGTTGAGTCCAATCCAGATACTGACACTGCATTTAACAAAATCCTTCGTGGGACAGCAAAAATCTAGCTTCTGGTTGTCATCGACGCCTCCTGGTCCTCGTGGCTGAAGAGACAAGCTTCACCTTCTTCACCTGAATCAACGCGACATCGCCTGGTTCCTTCCTGGTTCCTTCGTGGTCACTGGCTAGTGACCCAGACTCTCTCCCCTCTGCTTTCAGGTTCTTCAGATCTTTGATCCACCCTTGGATCCACCCGGACACTTTTCCTCTGGTCGCCTGCAGCACTTCTTTGCAGATCTCCATTGAAAACGACAACGAAACCCGACACGAAAAGACACCTATGCACCTGGCTTTCCTGGGTGAGGTAACTCGAGTACTCCGGTGCTCCCGTGGGTCTTGACTCTCGAAGTGTCCTAGTTTAAAAGGGTTCCATCAAAGTCCATCCGGAAGTTTCCTTAAATTGTACTTTTGTAACTTCTTCGATTCCCATTCTAAGTCAATGGTAATCCGCGGCTGTGTTTAGACACTGTACGCGTCTACCGTGGGCCTCCTACTTCCTAACCTTGAGTTGTTTAGTGTAGCCCCAGCGATTCCCTAGGCCCTAGGCCTATTCACTATTGCTGTAGTGGCTCTTATACCAGTATTCTAGTATATGGTTTGTGAGGCCCCTAGGGCAAAACTGTATTTGTGCAACTTATCGTATGCTAATTAAGTAACTTGTGATGTAGTTTAGCCTCTGACCTCATAAAGAGTTCAGAGGAGTTGTGTTAGAAATATATACATATATATTTGATATATACCTTGTGTGGTGTCCTTTCATTTGTTATTCAAGGGATTATAATTGGTAAAAGAAACAGCTTTACATGCTCTTTGGGGTTCAGCCTAAGGCTGCTGGTCCATGCTACCACTAGGATAGCTAGTCTATAAGGTTGACTTTACAACCACCACCAATAAGGGTTGCATATCTGTTGGTATCCGCCGGCCGCCTGCAGGGACCAGTTGATGAGAGGAAAGTTAGGCGTACATCGCCTTATCAGAGAACCCAAAAAAATTCTATCTGCGGACAGAAGGCGTAGAAAACTTTCCTCTCGAAGGTGGACCGTGAATTATGATACCTCCTTTGCTTTTCATCTTACGATGCACGTCCTATTGACTGACTGAAATCCAAAGCCTCCATCTGCCTTAATCTTGGGAGAAACGAATGTTCGTAGCTGATGCACGTCCTTTATACTGACTAAAATCCGAAGTCTCCATCAGTATGAGACCGATTCCCAATCTCGGGAGGAACTCTCATTCGCAGCAGATTCCGAGTAAATCAAGGCCTATCAGAGTGGACTAGCTATTAACCGAACTGCTACCTGGTGGATCCATAAACGTTGGCTGAGATTGGTCACTGGTACATATTGTCTATTTTTATTGTCTTCCCCCCCACCTCGATGTGAGAGCCCTGACGAAGGTGCGCCCGTAGATCTGGGCCTTGCACTGAAACGCGCGTCGGCGTTACTTGAACTCTGGATCCTGTGTTATCAATCTGGACTTCCTGGTTGTGTGCCACGGAGATCCTACAGGGTCCCCTCCTCATGTCATCCTGAGGATTGCGTTGAGGAATGTGTATTAGGTTTGGTATATCTGTGGACGTATGTGTGTGATTGAATGGGGCCTGAGTATGTGTCTGAGAGGTTGATGTCGGGATACGATAAATGTAAATGTAAATGTAAATGTTGGAAACTTGTAAAGCGCACTGTTACTCTACCCGAGTGTCCTGGCGCTGTAGACCGCTGGGGAACCCGTCCTGGTTTTCCCTGTGAGATGGTCCTTTTCTGGGTATCTCCAGGGTGAAACCAGGCATCCCCGGCATCTGTGGGGGGCCGTTGTAGAGATGAGGCAAGCTTAATGCCCAGAGTTACCGAGTGTGTTCCCTGGTTAGAGTAGGCACTGAGGCGAGAATTATCGAGTCCGTTGACCCTGGTCCAAGACTCTGCCGCGTCGGGAATTGAACCCTGGTCCCGGGCCGTTCTCTGCTTACAGGTCTGCCGCCTCTAACCAGTGAGCCACACCTCTCTTGATGTTATGTCCTTGTAATTATTTATTGTTGTATGATGTTATTTAATGTTCTCAACAAAAAGCATATAAATAGGAAAAAGGGAAAAAAATGAAATAAAGACTTTTGTATATCGATATGTGTTATTCTTCTCTCTCTGTGACCCCTCTGTCACCCCTTGGTGAGCTCCTGGTTGTACTTTAAAGTGAGTGGACTCTTTTTGAGCCATCGTTTAATTTATTTGGGTGGACTTCTTTCTGTACAGTAGTGTCGATTTAGACTGGTGCAAGGTGCCACTAGAACTACTGACATCATATGCCAGGCTAACTTCTCACATCCATCTAGGATGTATAGCTTTTGCATTCGGAATGCTCGCTTTTGCAACTGCCTCTAAGGCCGGTACGGGGATGACAACCATAACTCGTTTCCCCTGTGCTAGGGCTCTTTCTTTTGCTACAGTGATTTGAACTGCTGTCAGAATTTTTCTGTCAATGTAAATTTCATTTCTGCTTGTGTGTACACACGTGACTTGTATGCAGTTGGTACTTTTTCACCTTCGTTAAAACTTAAGTAGGTGAATCCACATTGACCTGGGATTATTCAGATCACGAATTTGCGTACCTTTACGCATGTTTGCAAGTGTTTTGTTGCTAACACGTCTGTTTGAAGTGAACGCAAAATCTCTGTGTGTGTTTTTGTGCCCAAGTTTGATTAATTCGTAGTGTGGTTTACCCCTTTCTGCATAGTTTAGAATGCAAGTTCTTCAAAAATTCAGGAAACCTAGAATCGACTGTAAGTTTTTCAGCGTTTTTGGAGGTTGGAGCAGCGCACACTTTTCTAAATAGTTGGCTGCCAAGCTTTTTCCTTCACTTGAAAGTTCATATCCTAAGAAAAATACGTTGAGATGGGAAACTCTTGACTTTTTGAAATTGAATTTGTAACCCTCAGAGGCGAAGCCTAGTATAATGATGTTCACCCTGTTCAAATGCCTATCCAAGTCATCGTCTGTCAGATAGATATCATCGACATATGACAATTCCTCATCATCATAAGTTTGTAGTAACTCTGTTATTCTTGCTGAGAATAATCCCGGGCTGTGCTTGAACACCTGTGGGAGTCGACAACATTGACGCTGTGTCCCCATTATTGAGAAAGCAGTCAAATACCTACTTTCAGGTGCAATGTTTTGACAAAAGAAACCATTTGAAATGTCTAATGTGGTTTTATAAATGTTATTCATTAATGCAGTACTGTGTGCATTTTGTACTGCAAATGTTTTGCAACAAGAGTTTAGGTGTCTTCAATCCAAAACTAGACGATATGTATCGTCTGGTTTGGAGACAGGAAACAAAGGATTGTTCATTGATGAGGTGCATGTTTCAATCACCCCTTGGTATTCAAGTTGATCTAAGATCTCCCTTACCGGTTGGTTAGCTTCTTGCTTAACTGGGTACTGCCTTTGTGCAGTTGGTTGATTTTTTAACTGGATTTTATGGTGAGGTGAATCCTCATCCCATCCTACATGATTTTTGTAGAATGCTGGGGCTTGGGCGACTGCCCATTTCCTGGCATAAGTATATTTTAAATGTACTAGAACATGGTTGGAGAAGGCTGGCATAATGATATCGTCACCATGTGAGCACTCCCTGACAAATTCTGGTGGCCACTCCTGTTCAGCTAGAAGTGTATCATAACCCTTTGAAAGTCGCTCCCAAAAGAGTGCTTTCACATTTCTTGGTATGTCTCCCTCCATCTGGAGTGTTATTTCATATAACCTATGTGGAGAACTAACCCTGGTGTCTGCAGTCTCAACTTGAATGTCTTCATTCAAGTCCACTGTCTCCAGAAGTCCCTTCAGGTTCTGGCGAGCTATTGTTACTTCTGCTGCACTGTCCAGCATTGTCTGAGCCCATTCTCCGTTCTTGAGTTGTGTTCTCAATATTCTCTGCATGTCTGATCTTCAGACCTGCTACCTTCTTCTTAGTGAATTGAGGTTTTTGTTTGTTTTTCTGAACGTGTTGATCGTCTTTGGACTTCACTTGTTCTTAATTGTTGTCTGACCGTCCTCTTCTTTCGGATGTCTGTGACGATATCTGAAAGGTACGAGAGGAACGTGTATCAGTATCTTGATACCTGTCAGGTTTTCTTAAATCATCCCTATTCCTTAGGTTGTACCTCCTTTCAGAGGGGACCTTTTGAGAAGACCTACCTCGGGAATGAGAACGCTTCTCCTTGGAATGCTTTTGCTATTTTCCCACTTCTTTTTAGAAGATGTAGGATTGTGTTTAGGCGAGTCTTTTTCAGAACTCTCAGACAGTTGTGGTTTAACTGGTTTCCCACCGTAACTGCCTCTGCCTAATTCTTCTGGGGATTTTTCAATTTTTCTGGCTAGTGCTTGTTGTTGTTCTTTTACATCATATTCGCTTAATTTGTGGGGATCGCCACTGATGCTGCTTCTCCTTTAATATTAGATAATATTATTGCTGAGACCTGGTTGAAATTATTCAGTAGTTTCATACCTAACTTTAGAGCAGGCTCTGCCCCGTATTCATTTTGAAACTGTTTCAGGACATCAGGTATTACTGCCATGAACGGAACACCATGTGTTTGTATAGATAGCAGCAAAGACTGTACCCCAAGAGGTACAGTCTACCAGATGTTGTGTGATTCCATTGGTAAACATATTGTTAAGATTCTGTGTTTGTCATAAGGGCTAGTATCAGGAAATACTGCTTCGATTTGAGTAATTTTTATGCTATCCGGAATGGAATTTGTTCACGTTTTGCGGGCAATTTACCCATGACTGCGTGTAAAGTCTGTGGAGTGATTTTAAGTGTATTCACCTGTTGAGAGGTTTGTTTTGGAATAACTATTGGAGGTTGGACTGTGATTGGACTGTGAAAGTCCGCATGGCATATTGGACCAATTGTCTGTAGATTTTGATTAACTCTTTGAGTTGAGCTATTAAGTCTAAGTCTGACATATCGTTAATGTCAGGATGTGATGTATAGCCGGCTAAAACCGGCCATGTTGCTCCTGGTCTACCTAGTGGACCGAGCCTGGTAATAGGATTGAACTGTTTTAGGGCACCTTTAAACCAGAGATCATGCTCCTGCTATGTGAGTGGAATTTCAATACCCTTGAAAAGAATATATTCCACTGGTGGATCATCTTCTTTGTAGAAGTGAAACATTTTAGTTACTGGATGTGATTCAGGGAATACTATCCATGAGTAGAATACCTCTGTCTGGTGAGATTCATGTGCCTCTATCACAAAAACTGCTCTATCACCTCTTGATGTTAGACCATGTCTTATAAGTTTTAGAGTGATGGCTCTCCTTAAATTAACAGAAATGATTATAGCATTCTCATCGGTTTCATCAAAACCTGTATAATTAAAAGCTCCTGCAATTTTGTCGGTAACAGCTCCACCGGTTCCGGTGTTAGTCTCGTTATTTCACATTGTTTAATGAAAATTGCAGAGCAAGTTTCAAGGGAACAAAGATAAGGTGCAAAATATTTTGGAACACTGTATCCTTCAACGTTGAACAAACCAAACAGCTAATACATAGGATGTTCGTCCTACTGAGCTATGGCGGATATTATGCCTTACCCCCTCCAGACGTCGTACGGAGTTTTATGAGTAGGGGGTCTCTGAGAAAAGCAGGACTGAGTTACTTCAGTATCTAGCGTTAAAGTTGTGCCTTACCAAACCATTGGGCACCATGTAGTGTATGTGAGAAGTTAGCCTGGTATATCATGTCCACTGTTCTAGTGGGCACCTTGCACCAGTCTAAACGTCCCTTATGATGTTGATTGTAAAGTCAACCTTATAGATCAGCTATCCTAGTGGTAGCATGGAGCAGCAGTCTTAGGCTAAAACTTCAGAGAGCATGTGAGGCAAGCTGTTTTACCAATTATAATCCCTTGAATATCAAATGAAAGGACACCACACAAGGTATACATCAAAATATATATGTATTTATTACTAACACAACCCCTCTGAACTCTCTATGAGGTCAGAGATTGAGATACATCACAAGTTACTCAGTAAGCATATTTTAAGTTGCACAAATACAATTCTGCCCTAGGGGCCTCACGACCATATACTAAGTAAGTGGTATAAGAACCACTTCAGGAATAGTGAATAGGCCTAGAGCCTAGGGAATAGCTGGGGCTACACTGGACAACCAATGGCTTGGAAGTAGGAGGCCCACGGGAGACGCGTGCAGTGTCTAAACACAGGCGCGGGTTACCATTGAGTTACAAAGGCGAACGAAGAAGTTACAAAGTTACTGAAAAAGGACACCTCCGGGTGGACTACGGTGAAACCCCTTTAAGCTAGGACACTTCGAGAGTCAACACCCACGGGAGAACCAGAGTACTCGAGTTACCTCACCCAGGGAAACCGGGTGCATAGGTGTCTTTTTGTGTCGGGTTTTGTCGCTGTTTCCTATGGAGAGCTGCAAAGAAGTGCTGCAGGCGACCAGGAGAAAAGTGTTCGGGTGGATCCCAGAGTGGATCGAAGGTGTGAAGAACCTGAAAGCAGAGGGGACAGAGTCTGGGTCACTAGCCAGTGACCAGGAAGGAACCAAGAAGGAACCAGGCGATGTCGGGTGTTTCAGGTGAAGAAGGTAAAGCTTGTCTCTGCAGCCACGAGGACCAGGAGGCGTCGACGATGACCAGGAGCAGGATTCGAGCTGTCCCACGAAGGATCTTGTCGACTGCGGTGTCGGAATCCGGATTGAACCCAACACGCCTTGGCAAACGCAATCCACGCAGGATGGGAAGATTGGCTTCAGGTCAGACCAGCAAGGTCTGGGAGCTTCTCCTTCGCAGGGAAGCTGGAGCAAGCCCGGAGCAACCAGGCAAGCAGAGAAGTTTCAAAGGAAAGTCTTCAGGAGGCTCACTAGCCAACGGACTAGGAGCCGGGAAGACGCGTCAAGCTGAAATGCAAGAGCAGGACCCACGCGGCACTCGTGGAGTGTGGAGAGCTGAGCTTCGGTGCATATCGTGCTCGGGTCCGGGGCTTCTCAAACCCCAATGCAAAACTTCGAGGATACCTCTGAAGCTGCACGGTTAGCAAAAAGCAGGTAGTCCAGGATGTCCGGTCCCATGTCTCTCGTGTCCGCCATGGGTCTCAGCTTTGCTGTGGATATGGATCGGAGTTAGAGAAGTCTGGGATTCCAGTTCCTGCGTCACTGAGGCTTCGGGTTCCGGCGGGAGCGTCGACAAAGCAAACAGGCAAGTTACTGGTGGTGCCTGTTTGCACAGGGTGGTCACTCCTTGACCGCAAGGGAGATGTCTTCAGTCTTCCAGTCGCTATGGAACGTCGAAGGTCCTAGAGTTTCATTTCAGAGTTTCGGTCCAGGATAATCTAAAGTCTCTAGACACAGCTCCTATCTTTATACTAATCTAAGGGGCTGGATTACCTACTAGGTCCCTCCTATGGGTGGAACCTGGGAAGGGGGTGGTTACACCTCTTTCCCTTTGTCCAGTTTCATGCCAGAGTTGGGGCTGGAGTACCCCAGCAACTGGTTTGTACCGGGCTATGCATGGAGCACCTTGTGTGCCCCAGGCAGTGTCTGGAAAAGCATCTTTCCATTGAACCCACCCTGCCCCAATACACTACAGGCTGTCTGGGGAGTAAGCATGAGCGCAAAATCCGCTCCGATCGCGGATTTTGCGGATTTTCTGTGAATCCGCGATCCGCGAACTCTCGCGGATTTACCGAAAATCCGCAATCCGCGATCGGAGCGGATTTTGCGGTCAAAAGTTCAGGCGAGCCTAATTAACGATGGCGCCGGCAAGCTGCCAGCGCCATCCTGCAATAGTTACTTAATTAGCTTCAACAGGAAGCTCTAATAGATAAGATACAGCAGGGGCTCGAGCGCCTGCTTTATTTTAACAGTTGGAGCTTCCTGTTGAAGCTAATTAAGTAACTATTGCAGGATGGCGCTGGCAGCTTGCCGGCGCCATCGTAAATTATTTCAACGGTGGTGTCTTTACTCTTCTTGAATAAATATGAAGGGCAGGGTTCATTCGGGCACGACGGTCCTGGCACAAAAAAATAAACCTCAACAGGAAACACTTGCAGATATCAATAAAGCATGTGCCCTAGTTGAAGCTTAAATTCAGTGACTCATTCATCAGCCCAAAAATTAATCTGCTGCTCTGATCGGTCTCTGCCCTTTTATACACACAAGAGGCATGCTCGCATGGACGCCCCGTCCGTTTGGCCCCGCCCACACACTCGAGGTGTGCACCGTCTTCCCGCCATTTACCCACTATGATGGACATTTCACTCAAGGGACCCCTGCGCACTTCGGCGCGATTGCATAGTAACACACACTTGGTCGCTGGAACTAGTTGAAGCGCAAATGCAGTGACTCATTCATCAGCCCAAAAAAAATCGTGAGCGTTGGGAGGCTGTGCCTTCTTCCCAAATATACCATCGATAATCCGCTGTGATGCTGCTCTGATCGGTCTCTGACCTTTTAGACACACAAGAGGCATGTGCGCTCGCGTGGAAGCCCCGTCCGTTTGGCCCCGCCCACACACTCGATGAAGCCCCGCCCCCAAATCCGCAAATCCGCTAAATCCGCGGATTTTGCGGATCCACGATCCGTGGATCCGCTTAATCCGCGAATCGTGGATCCGCAAAATCCACCCATGCTTACTGGGGAGGTGCTAGCACCTACCTCGACAGGAAACCTGTTGTCCAGGCCTCCCTTGCCGGAGTTTCGTCCAGCTGCAGGAGGTCAGACTCGTGTCTGTGGCAGCAGCATCCATTTTGTGATGCTGAGGCTCTGTTTAACTTTAACTGGGTAAAGCAGTAACTACATGTCTTCTCCCTCTAGAAGGGTGGAATGCTACCCCCACCACCAGAATTGGTGGGTGGGGGGTAGTATTCCAAAGTGTTTGACAGCTTACACGACATGTTTCGATAAATCCAAACCAAAGTTAGCATTAACCGCGCAGATTATAATGCATTTAAGAGTATATGGTATGGCTATATCATAGAACAGCTATGAGGACATGGTTCCGAAAGCTGCAGAAGGGCTCAGATCATGCTAGGGCACCCTCTCACATAAAACCAAGCACTCTGCCTCCAGGATTGTCAAGGCCTGCCATATGAGTGACCTATAGGTATATATGTGTCTATATATAAGGGTAGATATAGGTATACTATATCTAAGCAAGGGCTGATCACACCACCTTGCCCAAGCTGAATGATCAGCCTGTGGTGTCAGTTTGGATGGCCAGCCAGTGGTGGCATAATACATGATGCAGCCCCTGGTAGGCCTTGATGCACCTATGCCCTGGGTACCTGTTGTACACTATACAGGGGCTCACAAAGGTGACCCAATTCCCAATTAGGTATGTATCTAAAGTACATGGTATCAATTTAGTGAGAGAACAGCTGGGCTGTGGGTCTGACTAGCAGGCCCACACCCACACCCACACTAAAGTCGATAAACCAGAGTATCACAGCAAAAAGTGGGGGTGACCATAGGAAGCAGACCCTACTCTCCTACAGTGTAGTTTCTATATCCCTGATAGGCTCTGCGCATTGGAATAATATACACTATAGATTTGAGAAAAGACTGAGGTCAGTATGTCTCTATCGATTACATTAAACGTAATTACTTGTGTGTGTCAGCTAACTCAGAGGTCACTAGAAACTTCTCGAATAAACAAGAAGGGATTAGTTTCTGACAACCGCATGAACATGACAACTTTGTTTCCCTTAGAATTGGAACAGTCTCAGAATCGTGGAAACAATAGATAACAGTTTCACTCAGTCAATCCTGCATGCTTCGTTTCTACTGAGTTGCACAGAAATAGAGAGACGGCGTTTCAATAAAAAGGGTTTATTGAACAGTCTTATGTCTCATGCAAAAGATATGAACTGCTACAATCGTAAGACAGAATATGAAGCATAATACGTACAGCGTTAGCAGTAAGGTAAAATAATACTGCAATAGCATGGTTTGTAGCTATGTACATATATTCATAAAAATACATACATAAATAACACAGGCTAAAATGTAAATACTCATCTGGTGCTTCTAAATAGTTCTACCCCAGTGTACCTAACCTAAGTGAGGTACGAGGTATGCAGTAGGTGCTGTTTAGCTATAGTCTAGTTTAGCTATAGTTGCCAAGAGTTGTCAAATGTTTCTCTAGGTTCTAGTCTACTTAGAATGAGAGAGGTTGGAATCTCTTTCCGGGTCTCAATCTCTAACACCCCGCAAGGGGAGTCAGAAACACTGGAGCTGGATTCTCTGCAAGGAGGATGACAGCATCTGGTCAGTGTGTCAGGCGGAGACTCGCTCTCCTTCCGTCGTGCAAGTATGCAGCCAAGCTGTGCCGTGCAGTGCCTTGCCATGGCAAGTGAAAGTATATTTATACCTTGAAGGTGTTTAGGAATGCCAGTATTGACGTAAAAGTCAGGCAGAGGAACGTCATGAATGAACCCCTAAGGAATAGATGTTCATGTACAATAAATGAGTTCTTGGAGAAATCAATATCCAAGCAAGGGGAAGTCCTAAAGGCCTAAGAGTCTGGTTTTCCAAGAACTCATTGTAACGTGGATGGACGGATGTAGTTTACCATGCCTGTATTTGGTTAGCATGGGCAATGCCTAAATAAGGGCTGGATTTCTATGCCTAAATAAGGGCAATAGGCATTGTACCTATATAAGGGAATAAATCTGGAAAACTATATACGGTAACTAAATCGACACAAAACACTACAGTGACCCCTTACCCTACAAACGTTTCAATGAGATCAAACACTCCCTGCTTCCCTTATGGACCAGGATTATTAACGCTTCCTTAACACAAGGCTCCATATCAGATTGTCTTAAAAGTGGCCAGGTTACCCCTATACTAGAAAAAAAACAATGCCGACCAGCCTGATCCTAATACCTACCGCCCTATCTCTAATATCCCAACTCTGGCCAAGCTCCTGGAAAAAACGTGTACATCGACAATTATGTAATCACATTCAGCAATAACAACTCCTCGACAAATGCCAATCTCGTTTCAGGCAGGGTGGCAGTAACTGCACTGATCCAAATTGACGATTATGTCCTGAGATTTCTCGACCAGAATGATTCCTGCCTATTAATCCTGCTTGATTTGTCAGCCGCATTTGACACCATCATATATGAGAACATTATGAACCTACTAGGATGCTGGATGGGTCTCTCCAATACTGTGTTAAAATTGTCCTCCTCATTTTTACACAACAGATCTCAGAGAGTTATAATCAAGCTCGGACTATCCATCCAGACACCAGTCGCAATTGTATTCCCTCAAGGCTCTTCACTCTACCCCACCCAGTTCGACCTGCTCATTGAAATCCTGACTGAAATACTCAAACTCTCTAATATCTTTTACTATATGTATGCTGATGATACTCAACTCTACCTGAAATGTGCCTCTTCAGGAGACATGATTATCTTATAAAACACACTGATAAAAACTCAACACTGGCTGACTGTGGTGACCGGATATTTTGCCCTATTTCTTGAGTGATGGTGACTGTGGTCTACTACCATCTTTGTATAGTGGATAGATCCCTATTTGTAGCCTATTCTTAGGGTTTGCCTTTTGACTTTAACATGATTCAGTGCCCCTTTCATTGTATTTGGGCGTGAAAACTTACATTAGAAGATAGATGCTTTATTCCTGATTCAATATTATCTATTGGTAGGGCTTGCCTATGCACTTTGACAGAACTGTATGTCTCTTTCATCTTTTTCGGGCCTGCAAGGCCCAAACGAGAGAGATTCCATTTTCCTTTTCGTCTCGGTTGTCTGAGGCGCTTGTAGGTCAAGAGTGATGTTTTAGTTATGATCTGTTGTTCGCTGGAGAAGAACTGGTCAGAGTTGGCCTTTATCGGAAGAATGTAGATGGGGCTCGAGTTCGAGACGCAACAACAGGTGGCCGCTGTGGGAGCGTCGAGAGCGCGGGGCCTGGTACAGAAGTCTGGTGGGCGGCAGGTTACTGTCTGGAAATTTCCACGAACGAAGGGCTCTCTATATTATCGAAATGCAGCAAGGTAGAGGGAGCAGACGATTCTTGGAAGACAGACGAGACAGATGATTCTTAGCCACACTGATGATATTTTGGAGAGACCGGAGTTATATCAATCGGTCTGTTAGAGTAGTTGGAGCTGGTTTGTGGCCAATATCGGCATACATAGAATGAAGAAGTTAGTTGACGGTTGGTTCTCAGAATAGTGAAACTTATATCAGCGGAGTGAAGCTTGAAGGTGAAGACAGTCCACGGGAGAAAGAGGAGAAGAGAAGTCAGTGCAGATTGGACGGTGCAAAGCTGAGAGATAGAGGTGAAGACCAGAGAAGGGTTCCTGTGCTTTGAAGGGGTGAAGGAGGTGGAGGTGCATAGCGGTGCAGACGTGTATCCGTGAGAGCAGAGCAGAGTCTGAGATGAGCCAAGGCACGAATGAGAGAGGGACCCAGACGACAGCCACAGTCGGACCACGTAATTATAAGGTGAAGTCTGTCCTGCTATTATAGTGCGCAGCTATATGCTAATTCTTTCTTTCCTTTTCAGGCTATGCTTAGAATTATTAGGTGCTAGTATGAATGCAATGTTTATTATTACTGTTTAATAAAGGGACCCCAGTTCTTAAAAGGACGTGTTTGTATATTATTGTCATAATAAAGTTAACCTTTCTTCGAGCCAGATACTGATAAATGGAAGGATGGGTACGTTCCCTTCCACCAAGGTAGCTGTAGATGGGAGGGGGATTTGACCGAGTTAGGCTTTAATGTCCAAATGTGGTGATTGGCTATAATAAATCATATAAGATAGATACTTCCAGTAGATATTAGATACTTAGAAAATTCCCCAAGAGAGAGAGAGAGCACGAGGTATTATTAGGACCAATGAGCTGCCTTCCAAAAGGCGTGAAGGTAGAGTAGTTCGGGCAGGAGCCGCGGGGCTACCAATGGAGATGTAGAGAGAACTGCCTTCCGAGAAGCGTGGAGGTAGAATAGCTCAGGTAGAGACCATGGGGCTAGGAAGTGTGGAGAGCTGCCTTCCGAAAGGCGAGAAGGTAGAGTGGCTCAGTCTGGATTGTCGTGGGGTCACAAGTGAGGACATTATAAATAAGCTGCCCACCAATGATAGAGGGGGTAGGTCAATCCGAGCCAGAGTGCTGTAGGGTTGTACAGGTAAGATAATAGGACATAGGCTGGAATTCCATAGTTTCTTTAGGACTTAGTTGTATGGTAGTAGTATAAAAGTGTATATACAGTGGGCATCCCCATTCCCAGGTAAGTACCCCAGGTACTGTTGTAAATAGGGACTGGGAAGGGATAATGTCACGTGGTGGCCGGGTGTGTAGTATTTAGGGTAGGCTGCCAGCTTGACCAGAGAATTCGGCTACTACACTGACTCATAACCACGTTAAACTAAACATCCTCAAAACTGAGTTCCTCTTAGTCTCTCCACCCAACCACATTCATAACATCAAAGAATGGATCACTCTAACAGCTCTGAACTGTACACACACATCATAACCTCATCAAAATCTCTAAGAATTGTCCTGGATAATGAAGGATCACGTCAGAGGTGCCAACTAACACCTGCACTCTCTAAGAAAATTAAAACATTTCATTCCAATTGCAGATCTCAAGACAGCAGTTCAAGCACTACTGATCTGATCTCCAAATTAGATTATGGTACTGCTACCCTCATGGGACTATCAAAAGCAAAAACTGCCACCTAAAGGCAATCTTTAATGCGACGGATCAACTCATCACAGGATCAGAAAAAAGCAATCACCACAGACCCCATAGCGCTGAACTGGCTTCCCTATGAGACAAAGATCCATCTCAAAATTGCTTACTTGACTCACAAAGCTCTTCACCAAAACACTCCAACATACCTGGCCAAGAAACTCGTCCTATCAGGTGAGACAAGAACTTTAAGAAGCACTGGCTCCCTTCAACTCAGGCCCTATAAATTCATTAAAACAAAACCTGCAAATGTTCATACTCCAGAATTGCCCCAAAATCTGGAATTCACTTCCTCCTGAGATCATATTCAACCCCTCAACTGCCCTCTTCAAACGAGGAGTAAATCAACTATTAATGAACAGATTCCTTCACCAATGAAGATGCAACCTTCCCAGCCTTTTATTTCTATGACATGCCCTTCTTCTTCATTATTTCCTATGATAACACTCTCATTATTTATATGAACATTCTGAATCTAACCTCCATAAATGTCAACCTAGGTTCCTATATTCACTTTGTTGTTCTCCCATATTTATATATTCATATTTGTTTACCTTTGCTTTACTGATGTACAGCACTCTGATAACCGAAAGGGTCATGTTAGCACTATATAAAACTCAATAAGTAAATAAATTGACTTTCATGCATCTGGGCATCTTTGCATGTGTGTATGCATGTGCAAGTGTCCTTTTCTGTGACCAATTATAATGTGTGTGTTTGTGACTGTCTACCTATGAGTGTGTGCGCATCAATTTCTTGTGAGTATGCATTTGGGTATGTGTGAAGGTTCCTTGAATTCCGTCCACCAGTGTGTGCGTAAAATTGACAATTTTGATATTCATTACATTTGTGTATGTTTGCGAGTGCACACTTTTGTCAATGCAAGTTCACTGCGTTTCTATGTGTGTATGGGCTAGTGTATGTGCTTTTGTATGTGGGTGGGTGTGTTGTTGATTCCAAGAATCTGTGCATATTTGTTTATGTATGAGATCAAGTCCTTGCCTGCATCCTTTTCTCATGTGTGTTTGTGTATGCACGTCCATGAGTGCCTGTGTGTGTGTCTCTGTGTATAAGTGTCTGAATGAATTGGTACATTAAATTATCTTGCACAGGGAGTTCCCACCTGTTTATTAAGAGCAGTCAGACTGATCTGGATCTCAAAGCCATACACTTTCTTACCATTGCATGACAGGATGAAATAGTACAAGCTGATTGATGACATGGGTGGAGCTATTGTAGAGGGTGGTCCATTTATAAACCAACAGTTGAATGACAGTTTCATAATGCAGTGTTGCCCCTGAAAACTCGCAAGATTATGATGCAATGTTTGACCCTGACGTAGATTGTTGATGTGGACAACATTTTCTCTACAGATGAGGTATTTCCTCATGAAAATCCTTCCAGAAGATACACCTGGAGAGATTGTGTGGGCAAACATTTTGGAAAAGGGGAACACACAAAGAAACACTTGAACCACTTGCTATTTTCCATTTTGGCCATGAAAATTGCACAATAAAACAAAATAAACAGGAATGGCTGGGGCCAGCAGCAGTTGGTTGGCGGCCTTCGGCCCTGCTGATCTCACTGAGGTCCCCATTAGGGTGACGGGCGGATCGCCCCTGCCGGGCCACCGCCGACTCGGCGGGGGAGATCCGCCCGCCATCCCTGCAGAAATGACCCCCGCCATATTATAATGGCTGGGGGGTCCGCGGTGGATGGAAGGACCGTACGCCGCATTTCCGCCCCAGTCGACCTGCGACAGGGTGGAAAAGGCTGCAAAATGGTGGCGGTGTCTGTTTGACAGCACCAGCCATATTACAATGTGCTTTTGGCAATGCCGCCATGGAATGGCATGCAGAGTCTGCTTGGGGGGGGGCCCGTTGCGGGCCCCCAGGGACCCCGGGGGGGGGTGGGGGTGCACATGGGGGGTACCTATGGTACCCCCCAGCAGTTCCATGCACAACATGGCAGGCACCGCGCGGTGCCTGCCATGTTGTGCATGGAAGTGCACAACATGCCTTCCTGGCATTGTGGCGGGCGGTGCTGAGTGCACCGCCCACCACAATGTCAGGAATGCTGGATGCGCCCACCATAGTGGCGGGCGCATCCTAATAGCAGGCACGGGACCCCCGCCTTTATGGCGGGCGTTCCCTCTGTACGACAGGATGGCGAGCGGACAAAGTCTGCCCGCCATCCTAATGTGCCCCTTAGTGTTTTGACGTTGTAGCGTTGCACTACTTTTTAACCAGATATAAAGGCTTGAGGAGAGAACCGGTGGTCTACTAGTTGCCGCAAAGACTAGGTGGCGACCCAAGAAGGAAGAATTCCAAATGCTTGCAAACACCTGTGGCAGCAGTTGGGACTGAGCTCAGGCAACTGGAGAGGAGTTGCACAAGTAAACCCTGAGTGGGGGAGAAAGAGATGACACCTTAAACACAATGGTACACAACTGGGCCACTAGACCAGTGCAGACCCGATTGCAGTAAATTGTTTCTGTCACCATCCAAGCTGATGTGAAGAGAGTTAGGACACAGGGGTTGGTACCTGATGGACAGGAGCATGATCAGCATCTCACTCTTGTGGCGAGGCAGTGAGGGGCCACTGGGGCTGGCGAGCCGAGATTGTAAAACCCCCATCCATGCCGAGGGGAGGGCTCTGCTGTGAGTGAGACAGAGAGGGCACTGGCTCATACTATGGGAAGAGGTATCCCATGGTATTGTGAGCAGAGGGAGCTTAAGGTTCCAACAATCACCAGTGAGAAATGGACCACCAGGAAGGCAGGAGCTTATCCAAGAGTTGGTGGAAAATGGCAGGAGCTGACCACTACTAAAGAGGCAGTGCAAGCCCCCAAGTTGGACGTCTTTACTGATCACTGGGCCCTTTATGTAATTGAAGAGGTGCGAATGTCGCTTTACCAATTGCCGCACCAGTAGTTGTTGGGCTTCAGTTATCTATCCGCTGAGGCCTGCCTTGATGTGGAAAGTCTGACACCCCACAACCAATGAGACCCTGTTTTTTCCATCAGCAGCATGAACTTAGTGGAGTGGATCATTTACCAAAACTATCCTAGGAATCTCCTCGTCCTATGTACTAAGTTCTTAATCAAGTTTCAAAGAGAAAGGGAGGTCTCCTCACGGTTCCGTTTTTAGGGACGAGGAGTAATAAACAGAAAAACTAAACAGATCCCTATTAATACCACACAATGGATTATTATTTGTATACCGCCATACCTCAAGAGATCCTCACAAGAACAAACCACATTTTAAAAAACATGTGCAAATGGACAAAAATAGTCTTATGAAATGTATACAGTTTATTCCATATGATGTAAAATATCATTTATCAATTACAGTGCCACAATAAGAAATATTAAAAAAGAAGGGTAAATACACCTCCATGTTAATATAATACAATTCATAAAAAGACAATAAAAAAGTGATCAAGAGACAATTAAAAACAAGTTGTCGACGCAGCGTTTCGGTTTTAGTGATGACACCTTCATCAGGACAAAATTCTATACAATAAGAAAAACATAGTTAGATACAGTAATTTCATCATTTTTTTAGAACATTCTCATTTCTCTATTTACATATCAAAAACACTATCAAAATATGATGGTGAGCACATTTCTTATACTTAACAATATACTATGGCAAATTGAGAGGTGGTTTCTGGATTCTTGAGTTATGTTTAAGGCACAGTTAACGCATATACGAGCTAAAATTTATAGCTCTAAAGGCATGAGTTTAGGTGTACTTGTTAGATGTACATACCTTATTGGTTACAAGATTTCATTACATTCAAAATATGTTCCTCTGTAATCAATTCAAGGGGCTTTTCATGGACCCTCAAAACACCTCCTTTTGGTTTAGGTGTGTATTTTCCGACACAGATACCTTTGTCTAAAATAAACCATAAAACTCTCTCAGAAATAATTCTCGTAATTGTTCGACCAGGATCTGTTATGTCACTTAGATCTTTATTCAAATCATCTACAGGCCACTCAATTACCTTAAATATTTCGGAATGTTCTTTTTATTTTGAGGGCAAGGGAGCCACCGTAATGGTTTTTTTTTTCGATGTTCTCTACAAAGAATAATTGGTTTGAGAAAAACACACAAAAATGTCCTTAGTTCTTTTCATTTACTTAGTTTTTGTAATTTATTTTTACATTGTTGTACCACACTTACCCTTAAAAGCAGGGATTCAGCCTAAGGGACTGCGCATGACTGGATATTGTCAAGTATTTGCAAGCTGTCACTCAAAGGTTATTGTGAGCGGTCTTTTTCAATTTACCAAATCTGCAATAAAAATATATTTGATTTCATGCATTTCGTATGGTGCGGCTCTCCACTATATGGATCGTTTTTAATTTAAGGATCAGTTTGCATTAACTTAGTTTAAGATGACTATTCTTATTAAGCCCATTTCTATTGTCTAAGGCTACTTATCACCATAGGGCGCATATCAGTCTGCTATAGTAATTGCTATGATAATATTTTTTCTCGATGCCCCTACCGCATTCTAATTATCCATTCACTAACCAAAAACGGGAGGCTAGTCAAATATATCCCTGTTGGTTTGTTATTTAAAGCAAGCCGTTGTACTTAACTCACCGCCTACTCTACTCTCATCGTTCTTGACAGTTTCTGGGGTAATTATCTCCCCATGTTATGCCCGATTATCTCTCCTGTTTATTTTTATATATACTGCTCGTTATACGCATAGCTTATCAATCTTATTTCCAATTAAAAACCGAACGTAGTAGTATTTATATGGTCGCCCTTTGTTGCCATGCTACACATATCAAAATTATAAAACTCAAATGGCCACATAACGTTAGCAAAGATCAGCCGACCGTAGTAGTGTTTACGCGGTCGCCATTACTGCCATGCTAGACATTTGAAACTCTAAAAAGCCAAAAGGCCACAAAGCATTAGCAAAAAGACTGTCCCCTATCGTTATCGCATTAATTCTCTGCATCGATGATGTTTTTTTTATCTGGACCAGACCATTGGATACACTTAAAGAATTTATTTTATGGCTGAACCTAGGGGACCCCAATCTCAGATTTACAGTACATTTTGATATACAACAATGCGAGTTTTTAGATATAATTATTAAACATGAGGAAGGGAAACTGCAGGTTGAGTTGTATACTAAAAAAAACAACAGGAATACTATGCTACATTATACTAGTATATTAGTGAATGGATAATTAGAATGTGGTCGGGGCATCGAGAAAAAATATTATCATAGCAATTACTATAGCAGACTGATATACGCCCTATGGTGATAAGTAGCCTTAGACAAATGGGATTAATAAGAATAGTCATCTTACTTCTTGAAACCAATGCTGATCTTACCTACACTAACATTAAATCCTGCGTACTACTGCATCCACTGTGCCTAGGCCCTACGACAACATCCCATAGTGCTATAGCTCCAAGCAGTAAATTGGAATGTTACGCACATGATACATAATGGCTCCTACTGTAGACACTCCTATAGGGACGACAACCATAGACAACCTTAAAATACTCTCACTAAATGTGAAGGGTTTGAACCAACCTATTAAACGACAAAAAATACTGGACTACCTACGTAGGCAAAAAGGAGATATAGCCCTGCTACAAGAAACAAAACTAGAGGCGAAACACTTCCATACCCTACGTAATAAGTTCTTTACTGAAGTGGTGGGCTCGGAAGCTATATCTAAGAAGAACGGGGTGGTGGTGTTGTTAGCAAGGAAGGCCAATGTAGAAGTGGTTTCCTCTTCCGTGGACACGAAAGGCAGATGGATCTCGGTGAAATTAATCAAGGATGACACTGACTTTTACATTACGACGGTATACGCCCCCAACACACATGAAACATCGTTCTGGTTAAAACTAGCGAAACAGATTGACACTATTCCGGACTCAGCGGTTCATATACTAGCAGGTGATTTCAACCTTCCGTTTGATCCTGCCCTGGATAGGGACTCTAGGTGCACCTTCCGACCAGGGAAGGCCCATAAGGAATTCACTAAACTATGCAACAGATTTAACATGATAGACACGTGGCGTATACAAAACCCCGATGGTAGAGACTACTCATTCTACTCCCCCCCACACGACTCGCTCTCAAGAATTGATTATATATTCATAACTAAGAACGCTGTAGCTAGGATAGAGGACACAAACATTGCACCAAGACTCGTCTCTGACCACTCATGCATATCACTTACATTATCAAATGTTAAACCAACAGTCCGTCAGTCATTGTGGCGCCTTAACGACACCATTCTAAATGATGAGAAGCATAGAGAGACCATAGAAAGCGCCCTCAAAGAATATTTAACAATTAATAAGAAGGATGACACCTCTAACTTAATCCGATGGGAAGCTCTAAAGACTACCATAAGGGGACTCATCATAAAAATAACATCGGCAATAAACAAAAACCATAATGCCGCCCTTCTTAAACTAGAAAAAGATATTTCAAAACTCCAAAACAAATACCTAAACAAAAGAAGTGCGAAATTGCTGACTGACTTGACCAACCAAAAATATGCCTATAATAAACTAGTAAGTGAGAAAGCAGGAGTCTGGCTAGACAGAAGAAAACGCTTTAAAATCTGCGAGTCTAATAAGGCGGGGAAAGGACTAGCAGCCTACCTTAAATTTAAAATTCAAAAGAACACGATCAACTCCCTACTAGATGGCAAAGGCACCCCCAATTCGGACCCCATTAAAATTGCCGAATTATTCAAAGACTTCTATGAGAAGTTATATGCAAATAATGTAAATGTCAACAAAGAGAGAGTGGAGGACTACCTTTCAAGGTGTGCACTACCAACACTTACCCATTCAGAACAAGATTCCTTGAACGAGCCGATATCTGAGGCAGAAGTTAGAGGTGCAATCAAGTCACTTAAATGTGGGAAGGCCCCGGGTCCAGACGGCTTTACGGCAACATTTTATAAAAGTTTCGCACAAACGCTTACGCTACCACTTCTGGACGTGTTTCATGAGATTAGCGTAACGGGCGAGGTGAAGGGAACACTGGCTGAAGCGGTGATTGCCGTGCTGCCTAAGGAAGGGAAATACTCTAAACTCCTCAAAAACTATAGACCCATCTCGTTAATAAACTTGGATTGTAAGCTTTTGGCCTTAATCCTAGCACGACGTATCCAGAAAGTGCTGCCGTCCTTAATCCACCCATCACTATTATTATTATTATTAAATGAAATTTGTAGAGCGCACTGACACCATGAGTTTCCTGGCGCTATAAGACATCGGATTCCAGAGCTGAGGTTGGATGCAGGGTTAGCAGGGAAGGGGAAAGAGAAAAGTTTTGAGCAACTTCCTGAAATGCAGGAGGGAGCTGCTTGATTTGATGTTAAAAGGAAGGGAGTTCCAGAATTTCGGAGCCAAAAAGGCAAACCTACGTCCACCAAATTTGTTAGTTCTAATTTTGGGTGTGGTAAGAGATTTAAGATGGATAGAGCGGAGGTTGCGGTTTGGACAGTAGGGGGTGATCAGAGAGGTCAGGAAGGCAGGGCAGGGGCAATTGAGGGCTTTGTATGTGAATCCACAAAATCTGAAGGGGTACAGGGGGAGGGGGAATGGGCGAGGCAGCCCCCCACTCAAACAGTATTCAAACAATTAATGCCTCACTCATTAATACACATCCAAGTACAACGTAGACCCGGTAGAAACACAATTTCAATGCTACCAGAAATATGTTATATAACATAAATTCCAAGGTCTGGACGTGTTCAATAAAAATACAATCACACAGGAACAGAACATTCACCTAGAAAAGTGTGAAGAATAGAGAGAGCACCTCACGGTAGAACAACCCGAGGGGGTTCCCGGTTGATGATTACCGGTATACCCACTTCTCATCATTGGCAACTCTCTCTATTGTGAAAAGACAAACGTGCACTCAACAGAAGAGTAGTGCGGACGTGAGAATAGTGAAGGAAAAACACAAATAGTGACCAACGTATCAAAACACTGATACCTGTTAGAAGTGTCAAAAGTACACTCAACAGAACCCCAAACAAACCACAACACCAAGAGAAAAATAAATCATTTGTGTAGTGGTGCTTTGCTTGCTGTTACCGTTTTATTCTGATGCAGCAGAGCACTACTAATTACAAATGGATATTTCATATACCATAAAAGTTCCTTTCCTCAAGCTAAAGCTAAAAGTTCCTTTCCTCAAGCTTGAGGAAAGGAACTTTTGTCCGTATATCCGTCGCGTAAGGTGTGGTTCTGGATCAATCTATATATTGACTTATGTTTATTTCTTTTGATCTCAGCAATGTACAGCCATGATGTCTGTATTATTGATTTACATTTGCTTTCTTCTTTCTTTTCATTCTTGTCTAATAAAAATGATTTGAACATAAAAAAAAAGAATAGTCATCTTAAACTAAGTAAGTGCAAATTGATCCTTAAATTAAAAACTATCCATATAGTGGAGAGCCGCACCATACGAAATGCATGAAATCAAATATATTTTTTATTGCAGAGTTGGTAAATTGAAAAAGACCGCTCACAATAACCTTTAATTAATTAATTGTGGGTTTATATAGCGCTAGAATCAACTCCTGGAGGAGTATCTCCGCGCTTCGACCGCTGGGGAACCCGTCCTGGCTCACCCTGAGAGATGGTCCCTAATGGGTATCTCTAAGGTGCGACCAAGCATCCCCGGTGGTCTGGGGGGCCGTTGTGAAGAAGAGGCAAGCTAATGCCCAGAGTTGCCGAGTGTGGTCCCTGACTGGAGTAGGCACCGAGGCGAGAATTATCGAGCCCGCTGACCCTGGTCCACGACCCTGCCGCGTCGGGAATCGAACCCTGGTCCCGGGCCGTCCTCTGCTTACGGGTCTGCCGCCTCTAACCAGTGAGCCACACCACTCCACTTTGAGTGACAGCTTGCAAATACTTGACAATATCCAGTCATGCGCAGTCCCTTAGGCTGAATCCCTGCTTTTAAGGGTAAGTGTGGTACAACAATGTAAAAATAAACTACAAAAACTAAGTAAATGAAAAGAACTAAGAACATTTTTGTGTGTTTTTCTCAAACCAATTATTCTTTGTAGAGAACATCGAAAAAAAAAACCATTACGGTGGCTCCCTTGCCCTCAAAATAAAAAGAACATTCCGAAATATTTAAGGTAATTGAGTGGCCTGTAGATGATTTGAATAAAGATCTAAGTGACATAACAGATCTTGGTCGAACAATTACGAGAATTATTTCTGAGAGAGTTTTATGGTTTATTTTAGACAAAGGTATCTGTGTCGGAAAATACACACCTAAACCAAAAGGAGGTGTTTTGACGGTCCATGAAATGCCCCTCGAATTGATTACAGAGGAACATATTTTTAATGAAATGAAATCTTTTAACCAATAAGGTATGTACATCTAACAAGTACACCTAAACTCATGCCTTTGGAGCTATAAATTTTAGCTTGTATATGCGTTAACTGTTGCGTGTGCCTTAAACATAACTCAAGAATCCAGAAACCACCTCTCAATGTGCCCTAGTATATTGTTAAGAGTAAGAAATGTGCTCACCATCATATTTTGATAGTGTTTTTGATATGTAAAGAGAGAAATGAGAATGTTCTAAAAAAAATATGATATTACTGTATCTAACTGTATGTTTTTCTTATTGTATAGAATTTTGTCCTGATGAAGGTGTCATCACTAAAACCGAAACGCTGCGTCGACAACTTGTTTTTAATTATCTCTTGATCACTTTTTTTAATTGTCTTTTTATGAATTGTATTATATGAACATGGAAGTGTATTTACCCTTCTTTTTTAATATTTCTTATTGTGGCACTGTAATTGATAAATGATATTTTACATCATATGGAATAAACTGTATAAATTTCATGAGACTATTTTTGTCCATTTGCATATGTTTTTTAAAATGTGGTTTGTTCTTGTGAGGATCTCTTGAATTATGGCGGTATACAAATAATAATCCATTGTGTGGTATTAATAGGGATCTGTTTAGTTTTTCTAAGTTCTTAATAAACATCATTCTGCAGTCAGTGGCAGTACTAGTAAAGAACTGGGCCCTGATTTACAAACCCAAAAAAATCACACAATGCAGCACAGCAAGAAAAGATTTAGAATTTTGCTGCGTAAAAGCAGAAACCAGACCAGCACTATATCTACTAAGATATGGCACCGTTTTCCTGTCTCCCTGGGCTGGTGGGATTTAATTTGCCATACACCAATGAACACTCCCTTGTACCATAGTAGGTGTTTGCATTCTGCATGGAATAACCTTTTTACTGAAAAGGGAAACTTCCAGTGCAAAAAATATCTTTTCACACTTATCCTGCTTTGTATGAATGCTGTACAATGCAGCATGCATGCAATGTAGGAAGAATGAGGAGAAATTAAAACATTTCTCCTCGTTGTAGCTGCTTCAAGGAGGTGTAAGATTTTGGCACAAATCCCTGTCTCCAAATGTTTGTAGACACCATCAAAACACATGAATGGTTGCATTGGAACCTCCACACACGGAACACCCTGTTGAAGAAAAGTAATGGTAAAAAGCACACAGAACAACTTTTCAGTAAAATCGGAAACCATACAATGCAAATGCTGATGTGTGTTAGATAGTAATCCTAGCATAACACTTTGCATTAGGTTTGCATTACAAACATTACATAAACCTGGCACAAAGCATTAGTACATCTGGGACTAGACGTGCAGTTAAACAGAGGCTAATACGTAGGTCTTCAATAAAACCAGCTGGGACATGGAGAATAATTGTTGCGTAGGAGATGCTATTGTACCCTACTCTGAGCCAAACGTTTCGGTAGGGTGACAAGGCCACTCCTTATGGTGAATGTTCCTGGAGGTCAGCAATGGGCAGTCATAGAGATGTTAGTGAGAAAGGCAACAAGCCTCCATTGATCTACTTGGCTTCCTCATGACCACAAGTCAGACTATATTTCCAAAACAAATCAAAGTGGTTGAAGATCCTATGGCTTTATCATTCCTGGATCAAGATAACAAGTAAAACAAATAGCTCCTTTGTGGCTGACGATACTGCAAATAGATGGCTGCCTAAAAGAGATATAGGACAAAGATGATGAACTAGAGCAACGGTTCTGAACCTTTTGATTTCTGTGTCCTCCCACTAAATAATTTCTAAAATCCAGGACCCCACTGAACCATTATTAGAATCTTGAGACCGCCACTAAGGCATTAATGGCAGTTGAGGAACCCAGACTAAGCAAACACAGATCCGTATGACAGCTCGAAGGGCCAGGCCTTCCAGGGCCAGGTGACATTTGTTTTAACACATTTGTAACATATTTATGCACGCATTTTCATCTTGACTTTTATAATGGAAAGCTATGTTTAATTTTCTGAAGAGTTCAATTACATTTGGCCTCTCGACTCAGAAGAATCCCACATCACTGGACATGATGAGGTATCATTCAGGTGCTTAAGTTAAACATTCTAATGCATTTAATCATGCAGCAGTCTGTAGTTTATATGAAACACTATGGGCGATATTAATGAAACCTTTGCGTTTTCCTTGCCTCACACATTGACTTCAGTAATGCAAGGCATAGCTTGAGTGGATTTGTAAATAAATGTAACTCAGGGCAGCTGCTTTTGCTAATCTCATGGGTCTGTGGTTCTGAAAATTCTGGATTCGTATAATCGTTCTGGACTCGAGAATTAAAACTTCGTCGAAGTATGACGAATTTGGTATCAAAAGACCGAGAATGACGAGCGCAACATGTACATATATTTTCAGCACATTCGAGTGACGATTTCACCTCGAAATCGTCATTTGCGTTCTGAACCCTTGGCTTCCATTTATGTGTTGCCCTTTACATAGGCCTTAATCCAGCTGGATTCAATTCCACAAGGACACATACTCCTTAATCGACTTTTCTTTGACCTATGCAAGTTGGAACCATTGCCCCAGGCCAAACTCGTTAGGTCAGTTCCCCTCCCAGTGGCCGAACAAGATAGCATCAAGGCTCAACAAGCCATAAAACCATTTCAGCGCGCACACCTGCCGTATCTCGCTCACATCTGTCTCCGCTCCTTTTCTTCATTTTCTTTATGATGGGGAGGTGCCCATTTTTATTGGGGGTCCAGCGATATCTGATGAAATGTTGGGTCTTGCCAGGTGATTTGTTATGGGCAGCACGACATGAAATATGTACATGTCATCATGACTCTGCTTTTCTTTTGTAACCAAAACCTGGAAATGATATATTGCAAATTCGAAGAATGTTTGCCTGAAGCCGAATATTCTGTATAAAGAGAGAAGCCTGACTTTGTAAATTTGAGCAGTCTCCTTAGAATATACTCTCTGTGTGTTGTACTTCTAGGACACTTGTTACCTTGGTTGCAGCCAATAAAATCGATCCTTGACTTCACCTAGAAGACTCTGAGTTTCTGTAGGTCTGAATCAGGAAGAACTCGAGGTCTCTGGGTGTACCCTGACACCGCTGGGTTGCCGGTTCTGTGCCGGTTCTTAAAAACCCAGTACCTCAGTTGGCGCCCAACGTGGGGCGATTCCAGTGTACCAGCCCTGCCAGAGGTTCGTGAGGAGCTTCGTGTGGAAATTCCGGAGGACGGCCAACCACTTCAACGACCCCTGCATGTCGACGTGGTCCGAAGGTCTTTGCTGCGAGGTTCCCCGCTTCCCAACGGCTACGAAGGACTGCTGCCCTGGCTATGGCCCTGATTTGGACCCTTGAAGTTTGGTAGAGCGAAACACTGAGACGAGTCTTCTGGTGAAGTCATCGATATCTCAGTTAAGTATAAGTGGAGCGTCTCCCAGTCCTTAGTTGGTTTTGATTTGGTACTTGCAAGCACCAAAACCGTGGGACTTGTGTATTCACAGGAACTATCATAATCGATAATCCTTCGAAGTTTGGAACTAGACTAGAGAGCGAAGATGCCTAGTCTTAGATTTGGAAATTTGTTTTGTCTTGGTGGTAATAATAGGGACTCCCGATTGGAGGACTCATGTCCGGTTCCTCCGGTTGGAACTCCAACGTACGAGTTATATGTGAGACATGGGGTAGGCCCCATCACATAAAATGAGGTGTGGATTAAATACACCAGAAAAGATGGTGTTTTAAAATGGCCCCAATATGGTAGCTTTGATACCGAAATCTTAGATAACCTTGAAGTTAAACTGTTTAAGAAGAAAGCCCGGCCGGCAATGTTTGACTCTTTCCGCCTATGGCGTAAAGAAGCCAAACAAAAGGAAATCAAATTAGCTAAGAAAAATAAGAGAGAAGGGGGACTTTCAGTAATGCAAGCTGCTATACAGTTTAAAGACAATGAAGAAGAGCAGATGAGTGAGCAGTTGCACAGGCAACGTAAAATGGTGATAGATAAATGCTATCCAGTTTTGCCGCGTCTTAAGCAAGATGCAGCAAAAGAGCATGAAAAAGATCAGTTAATGTCACTCCTGTTAAGTTCGCCACCCCCCTATGCACAGAATGCTACGGCACCTCCGCAACTGTTAGTTGCGCAACCTGTAATTGCATTGCCTCCTGCTTCTCTACTGCACCCACCAGCTGCTCTTCAGCTGGCTCATACTTCTCTGGTGCAGCCTCCTCAAGGCTCACCGACCACATCTGCTTCGCCTATGCCTCCTACGACTTTGCCTAGTGCACCTTCTATTTCTCCTGATGTCTCCTCTGCTATTGTCTCTGCCCCTGCCTTGTCTCACCCCGTTTTTCCACCCGTTCTTCCTTCAGTTTCACCTTCCATTCGGCAGAAAATGGCCAGCACTGTCACTAACCTTTTCTCGCCTCTTTTTGGGTCACCTACTACGACCCCTAACATGGAACGCAGACAGTTGCGAAATCGACTGCCTGACTATCAAAAGAGAGACTCATTGAATCGTTTAGCACGAAAATGGGTTATGGACACTGTAAAATATGATATAGAGTCTGTCATGGAAGTCATCCATCAATGGGAAGCACCGACGCAGAGATATGTTTTCGAACAGATGTGTGTTTTTCTTTGTGAGGATTTGGAAGACAATGATTTAGAATGCATCCCGCAGGAATTGTGTCATGTACGGTTTAAGTTTGGAGAGGGTATGATTGGAGGTCCCGATGTCGAGAAAGCGATTGAAATATTGTTATCCTATCGGTGTAAGGGGAACAGTTCTGGGTCACAATCTGAGCCTAGTGCATCTGGTAGGAAAAAGGCGCGACAATACCCTATGAGGGAAGTTCCCCCACAATGGAGAGAGAGCGACACGACTGCTAACCCCCCTATTCTGCCACATTTTCAGCGTGTATGGGTACATGTCCCATGGAAGCGAGCTGAAGTTTTAGCACTCAAACAGACATTACCTGATCCGCGTAAGAAACCTGCAGGGTATTACAAAGAGTTGTCGCAAACTGCTGGGTCATGTATAATGAATTTAGCCAATATAGATATGCTATTTGGGAATGTTGTTCCACAGCCTTTATGGAGTAAGATTCGTCATACGGATCACGATCAAGAGTTGGGTGACTCATGGGCTAATATTGCTGCCACAGATGCCTGACAAAATGGTGGTGCCAAGCCTGAGCCTTTGATAGCAGAACTCCCCGGTAAAATAGTAGATTACATGAAAACGATAATGCCTGCAATACGTGTAAATTGGGACAAGTTGTCTGCATGCAAGCAGAAGAAAGAAGAAACTGTCTCAGATTTCTTCACCAGGTTTGAAGAAACATTTGTCGATCACAGTGGTCACGATATGACCACCGAAGGTGGTCAGAGATTGTTCGTCGATAAATTCGTGCACAATCTACTTCCAGAATTGTGTAAAAAGTTAAAGGATTCAGAAAGTTCTTGGGCAGTTTCGTCTTCAGCGCAGATATTAGCTACAGCACAGTACTACGAAAATAGGGACAAAGACGAGAAAGACAGAGCAGAAAAGAAAACTAAGGAGTTGAAAACGAAGGTTTTGTTGCAACAAGCATATCCGCCACGTGGTGGTGGTAATCAGAATAATAGTGGCCAGAATAACTATCAGAATAACTTTCAGCACCCTCAACAGTATCAAAGGAACTCGCAAAGAGTCGAGTATACTTGTGATGTATTCCTATAGGTTCTGTATCGATCCCCCTATTCCTGACCCTATTCTGGTTAACAAGTTAACTAGCAGTCAGCCCATGAGGCAGAAAACCCCCATGATGCAGAAACCGTTATCTGATAAAGCCACACTACGGCACAGGAACGTGTTATCTGATTAGGTCATAACACTTGCCATCTAATTGGACAAGCGATATTCCTTCAGCCCCTGATAAGGCATACGGAGTTCTCTAAACAAATCAAACCTATGACAACCTGGGAAAAACCCTGCGGCCATTGTTTTGATTTCACCGAGAACTTCAGCAAAAGAATGTGCTAACCACCTGGTTGTATGACATCCTTATTGATGTATCTATGTCCATCCTTACGTCAATCTCGGCACCTTAAAGGTATAAATATTACCGATATTGCCCTATGCAAACACACGCGGTGGTGACGAGACGGAGCAGCCATACTTGCCGAAGCCCAGAAGCAGAGCAGACCCCGCTGGCACAGCCCCGCCTTTCTGACGTGCTGAGAACGAGAAGCTGCTTTCTCCTGCCGAGAAATCCAGCACCGGCGTTTCCGGGTAGCCCTCGCAGGCAGCCTGGAATATCGAGACCAGAGACGAGAGATACCATCCCTCATTCATCCTAAATTCCAGGTACAGAACTGAATAACCCCTCGCAGAGAATTCTTTAGTCAGTCACTTGGCAAAACAAACTTAACTTAAACTGTAACTTTCTATTCCCGCCCACGTATTAGGCTTAGGTCAGGTACACGGGGTAGGCGTATTTAGAAACACCAGTTGAGTACGTTTAGTCAAATGTATATGTGTATATATCTATTTTAATCATTTTAAACCTTCATATGGCTTAGAAACCATATCAATGTTTTTACAGTATTATTTTATACTTCTGCTTCTAATGTCTGCACTTTACTTAACTATAAGTATTGCAATAATATCGATCCATTTCTCTTGTATGAGAAAAGAGACTGATCAATAAATAACATCTTTTATTGAACACGCCCGTCTCTTCCTTTTCTCTACAATCTGATGAGACTAAGAATGCACGTACTGACTGAGTAAAATAAATTGCCTTTTGTTCACACGACTCTAGAGATATACTCTTGATTAGGGGAGAGCAAAGTTGTCATGTTCTATGGTTGTCAGAAACTAAATCCCTTCTTGTCTATCCAGGGAGGTTCAACTCCTCCTTGCCTATTCGAGAAAGTTTCTAGTGAACTCTGAGCTAGCTGGCAAACCCAAAACTTTAAGTCTAATATCGACAGTAGTAGACCTAGTTAACGTCTGGTCTAGGCCTATACTATTGAAGGTATTATTCCAATGCGCAGAGCCTATTGGGATAATAGGAACTACACTACATGGCGCCCAACAAGTTTGGAAAGGGCGATAAAACTAACGTAAGACATTTAGAGTAACTCAGTCGTGCTTTCTCACTCAGACCCCTTTTCCCCATAATACTCCAAAGACGTCTGGAGTGGGTGAAAGGTCATATCCGCCAGACCTCGCAGGAGGGAACTCCTATGTATGGTTCTTGGTTTAGTCAACGTTGAAGGATACACTGTTCCAAAATATTGTGCATCTAATCTTTGTTTCCATAAGAAACCTGATCTGCAAACAAACAGAATAACCTTCCTGTCGGTAAAATGGTAGACAGTGATGATGAAAGAGAGGCAGTTAGAATAGCAACTGAACTAGCAGCAGCTGATACTGCACTGCAAGAAGCAGACCAGGATATAATACTTATCCCGGTCATCAAAAGGAAATCTATAACCTTAAAACTTATAGAAAATGGACTGACACCTAGAGGTGGCACAGTCATATTCGTAATAGAGGCACACGAATATCGGCAGACAGAGGTATACTATTCATGGATACATTTTCCAGCAGCAAATGCTGTAACAAAGTACTTCCACTATTACAAAATAGAGGAACCTCCTGAAATGTACACTCCTTTCGAGGAGGTGGAAGTACCACTTAAATTTCAAGAGCATTTGCTCTTATTTAATGGCGCCCTAAAACATAATAATCACATCACCAGGCTCGGTCCTTTAGGTAGACCAGGAGCAACGTGGCCGGTCCTAGCCGGATACACACCACATCCAGACATCGACGGGATGTCTGCAGCAGAGCTTTTAACACAGCTAAAACAATTAATAAAATTACATAGACAATTAGTCCAATATGTGATGCGGACTTCAACAATTCAACCAGCAATTAAAATTCCACAGCTGACCCCTCACCAGGGGAACACAAATAAAATTACACCACAGAACATACAGTCCTGCCTAGGTAAAGTACCAGCTAAACGGGAACAAATACCATTCTGGCTAGCGCAAAAAATCACTCAAATAGAGGCGGTGTTTCCAGACACCACCCCGTTAGAAAAACACAGGATTCTGACTATCTGTCTTCCAATGGGAATCGCACCACACATTGAGGACTGTGACACTTGGGGTACAGTCTTTGCTTCCATCTACACAAAAACGCACGGTGTTCCATCCATTTCGGTAATACCAGATGTGCTAAAACAAATTCAGGATGAATACGGTCCAGAACCCGCTTTAACTCTTGGTATGAAATTACTAAAAGACTTCAAGCAGGTCTCGGCTATATTATTAGCCAACATAAAGGGAGAAGCAGCAAACGTGGCGATCCGCCAGAGGTTAAAAGAGACAGATATAGCAGACCAACCAGCTGAAATTGCCAGAATCATAGAAAAATCCTATGAGGAACTAGGTAGAGATAGTTTAGGTGGAATACCAGTAAAACCACAACTGATTGAAAGTCCTGAAAAAATATTTTTTAATAATAATTCAACATCACCAAAAAAGAACTGGGATGGAAACAAACAATCCAATCCTAAAGAAAAGAAATTCCAGACCAGAGGAAGGTCTCCTCGGCGGAGAGAAAAATCTCCGAACCAAAGACACAGGTCACCCCAAAGTGACCCCTCTGGGAAAAGATATAACCTTAGAAATAGGGATAATATAAAGAAGCTTGATAGATATCAAGACATTGATACACGTCCCTCTCAATCTTTTCAGACTTCCTCGCAGAAATCGGAAAGAAGAGGACGATCAGAACAAAGAGAAGAGCACGCCAAGTCCAAAGACAAGGAACCTGCTCAGCTAAAAAAGAAATTACAATTTCCAAAAAAGAAGGTAGCCAGCATTAAAATAGTTAACAATGCCGAGAATACTGAGGACACAACTGAAAAACGGAGAATGGGCTCAGACAATGCTAGACAGCGCAGCAGAAGTGAGCATAGCTCGCAAAGTCCTTATGAATCATCTGGAGACAGTGGACACGAATGAATATCTTCAAGTGGAAACTGCAGACACCAGAGTTAGCAAACCTCACAAAATATATGAAATAACATTACGTATAGAGGGGGATAAGACTAGAAAAATAAGGGGACTATTTTGGGATAATCTCTCCAAGGGCTATGACATCCTTCTAGCTGAAAAAGACTGGCCACCAGAGTTTGTCAGGGATTGCCCTCATGGCGAAGAAATAATTATGCCTGCCTTCTCAAATCATATCCCAATTCATAAAAAATACACACTTGCTAGAAAGTGGGCAGTAGCTCTAGCTCCTGCTTTATATAAAAATCACGTAGGATTGGATGAGGACTCTCCTCCTCACAAAATCCAGGTAAAATCACAACCTACTGCACAAAGGCAGTACCCAATTAAGCAAGAAGCTAAAAAACAGGTAAAAGAAATCCTAGATCAGCTAGAATACCAGGGGGTGATTGAAACTTGCACCTCACAAATGAACAACCCTTTGTTTCCGGTCTCCAAACCAGACATTTCATATCGTCTAGTTTTGGATTACCGACACCTTAACACATGTTGCAAAACTTTTGCAGTGCAAAACTCGCATAGTGCTGCACTAATGAATAACATAGCGCGCAAAAAATACAAAACAACATTAGACATCTCTAATGGATTCTTTTGTCAAAACATAGCACCAGAGAGCAGATATTTGTCTGCGTTCTCCATAAATGGCACTCAAAAATAATTCTGTCGGTTAGCCCAGGGGTACAAGAACAGCCCGGGAGTATTCTCAGCGAGAGTAACAGAATTACTACAAACATATGATGACGAAGCATTATCTTATGTCGACGACATATACTTAACAGATGATGACTTGGATACTCACTTGAAGAGAGTGAACACCATAATACTTGGGTTCGCAGCAGAGGGTTACAAATTCAACTTTAAAAAATCCAGAATTGCCCATATGACAGTCCTGTTCTTAGGATATGAATTATCAAGTGAAGGCAAAAGCCTGGCTGACAATTTCCTAGAGAAATGTGCCGTACTCCAAGCACCTAGAACACTAAAAAACCTACAGTCAATTCTAGGCTTCCTAAATTTCGGAAGAACATACATTGCAAATTACGCAGAAAGGGTCAAACCCCTTTATGATCTAATAAAACCAGATTTTAAAAGAACCAATTGGACTCAAATACACACAGAAATTCTGAGATCCTTACAAACAGACATGTTAATTAAAACAAAATTAGAAACACGTGATAACACACGCAATCTTGTGATTCGAGTCATCCCAGGAAGATGCGGATTCACATACCTGACCTCTAATGAGGGAGAAAAGGTACCAATTGCATTCAAATCACACTTGTACACAGAGGCTGAAAAGAAGTTCAGTATTAAAGAAAACATTGTTCATGCAGTTCAAACCGCAATAGCTAGAGAAAAAGACAAAGCTGACGGTAGACATATCACAGTCAGAACAGCAGAATCAGCCTTTGAGGCACTAACAACACCGTGTAATTTACCAACAACAACATTGAATCCGGAATGGATACAATGGGTGAATTCAATTACAACGGACAAAGTATACTACTACTTTGATCCAGAACTAGAAGAGTTGAAAAATCTAGAATATGAAAAAACATTCCCTCTGCCAATCGACATTCTGCCCTTACGACAGTACGCCTGTGTAATCTATACAGACGGACATGCTCAACCCCCCGTTTGGGGAGAACAAGCATACAACCCCACATGTGGGATTACAAAAGAAGTGTGGCGCGGAGGTAAACTAAGACCTCTATTAACAAAAACACACTCAGTAGAAACTAATTCAGAACAACAGACTGAAATATTAGCATTGAAAATGGCGCTAGATAATGCGGATCGCGAATTCCCGACACTTATAGTGTCCGATTCATATTACTGCGTCAAATCGTATAACAAGGATTTGCAGACATGGATTCAGAACGGTTACAAAGATGACACAGGTGCAACAATAAAGCAAAAACTGCTTTGGGAACAAATAGTTCTGTTACAAAAAGAACTACCAAAGACTCACGTGACACACTCACTGAGTCATCAGCGTGATGGCGTTCACGTTGCAGGGAATTCATTGGCTGAGACAGCCACAGCGGTAGCAACTAAATCGGCTTCCGTGGCTAGAAAAAAGCGTACATTAAAATACATTGACGGTGAAACAGTGCTGGCGGTGAAAACGTCATCAAAAGGCGACTGCTCAGCGCTACCGATCAACTATCCACTCAATTATACATACATAATCGATGCAAACTCCGTCCCTTTTGCTGGAATCCCTGGAGTGTGGGATAGAGTGATTCCAAACATGGACAGGAGAACCTTGTTAATTGCAGACGCACATATGGGCGAGGGTCTCGGACACCTCAAACTAAAAGATTCTCTGGAAGTATTACACGCAAGGTACTGGTGGCCAGGCATGAGCGTGCAGCATACAATTTTTGTAAAGAACTGCCCAAACTGTAACAGAAATCGCAGTGGTGAGCGAAACGGTAAAATACCGTGGCGTTTAACTCCAGAAAAAATCAACAGAAAGAAGCAAAGCGTCCGATTAACATATACAGGCTAGTTTCCACTTATAATGTAGATCCTCAGCACTCAGCTGACGTCTGGACTGTTATACAAAGATTTGCGAGTCTAAATGGCATATACGCTAGGAACATGCTACGTTTGACCAATGTTTTCTCATTAGCCCTCAAGCCTGTGGGGAAACATGGCCAAATGAGCATAGCACAGCGGGATTCTTCTCACTTCCCTCCTGAGGGATACGGGATGGTGTAAAGAAAAAACCAAGGCAGAAAGCAATCTATAACGGAAAGGATATTAGGTTCGGGAGCTGGGTGGGTCAAACATCTAATAAGTGTCCAACGTAGGCTAAATAACTTGCCAAGAAATTCTCTGAAGGGATTCAGTCCGTACGAATTATTATTTGGAACTAGGATGTTAATCTCTGACCTTGATAGTCAGACTTCAGTGGTGAAGGAAAAAAGCTTTGATATCAAAGACCGTTTGGCTATTTTACAGGACTTAAACAAAACAAGAAAAGACCTGAGCAACATAAAGTTGAAACAACAGCCAACAACCACTGAAGAACCACCACCTGTCCCAGCAAGACCTGTCTGGATTCCAAAAGTCGGGGATCTAGTCAGAGAAAAGATCGCGGTAAAGAAGGAATTTGGGCCTTCTTACAGAAAAGCAGTTCCTGTCTTGTCTATCAACGGGACAAGATCAGTTGTACTACCGCCGCTTGCTGGTAAAAAGGAGAACCGAGTTGTATCCATCGACCTGGTAAAACCACAATCATGTGGCCGATAACAAATAGTAGGCCAAGTGGACTCCCAATAAGTAGCAGAACACCAAGGTTTGCTACCAGTACAGAGGTCCTAACAAAGAGGCTAATCACATTCTAAACGCCTACAGAAGAACAACAAGGACTATGCAACAATATAATGGAACTTAGACCTCTGAAAACCCAAATAAAAACATTTAGCAGAGACACACCAATCTATAATGAAGTACCAAATGATAATGCAAGAAACAGTAATCCTGAAGCAATTGGAACAATTGACAGAACTGCATCCGGCTACTTCATAAACTTCGATGATTCCTCTGAAGGCTTCAGTGAATCAAAGACACAGCCATCATCAAAAACCTTTAAAGATAAAGCTAAAGAACTTTTGAAACAACTGAAAGAAACTTATCTGATTTCTCCATGGCTCGAATTTTGGGTGGGTTTTGGTGCATTTATCCTCATCATGGTACTAACTTTGGGACGCTTCATTGAGGGAAAATATGCTAAAATGGACACAGCAAGTCAGAAAATCAACTTGATCCTCAAGCCACACACATCTTCGCACGTCGAGAAAAGAGAACTTTCTTCAGTCAACTTCACAGCAATCCTATACCGGGTGGGGTAGCATGGGACAACACTGACAACACTGACTACGAAATCTATGGTCCGGTTGAAATCCTGAAATATTCATACCAAATTAAGATCTCATTGAGTGACTTTGTAAAACCAAGCTCATTTGCTGATGATTGGGACTTCGAAAGTATAAATAATATGATGTCTGACTTAGTAATGTCTGCTAAATTTACCAAACATGATTATTTGCAGGGTTCTACAAATTATGATAGTATGTACTGTTATAACCACTATGGTAACCATTTTTTACATAGATCTGCACAACCTAGAAATGTTTTAAATTATAATCAGTGGGAACATTGTGCAACCCCTCCAAAAGGAAGCTCAAGAACCTGTTATGACAAATATTCATACTTTTCAGGTTTTAACACAAGTAATGCTGAAACATTTTATTTCAAATTGTCAAATAAGACAGGGACAAAGACCATGATAACAAACACGAAATTGATATATTCAGACTCATTTTTTGAACAAATGAATACTTTTGGTTTTGATTATTGGGACAAAAATGTTGAATTGAAAAGTGTTTGGGGTACAAAAGAATGGCAAGTTCAAGGTATAGAATCTTTGTTTAGAGCCTGCATGATCCCAGAACAAATTATATTTTTAAATGACACTGTTCAACAAACCACCTGTCTTGGCCTAGCCAAAATCAAAGACTTAAATAAACCGTCTATTCCAAAGCCAACAATGTTCAGCAATAGCTCTACAGATGAAGAGATAGACGTAAACTATGTATTAAACCAAAACAGAACACATCCTGATTGGAAACAGTGGTTGATCTGGCCCACAGATACTAATAACTGTCAAGACAGATTCCTGAACAAAACACAGGGGTTCAAAATGACCAGGCCAGACCCTAGATATCCCCAAAGACATCACCCAGGGATAATAACCACCTACAGTGTGGGCAAATTATGCCTTCAATGGCTACAAACTTCCACACTGGCAGAAATTAAGCAACACCTAACTTTACTTACTGATGGTGCTGACTTGCGTGATTTCATTATGGGACCGCGCAAACAGCGTCAAAAACGTTTCATAGCAGCCTCCATATATGCAGCATATAACGAGGCCTGGAAGGTTACTCAAATTGAAACAGCAGAGAGTATACGGGAAATTGACCGTATTAATTTGGAAAAATCACTTTCTGTAGTGGACAATGGGTTAATGACTCTGTCCTCCAGAATTTTTTCTTTGGACAGCATTGTGTCTTCAGCAATCGACATATTATCGCAGGACTTACTGTTGTTACAACACGGTCAGTCTCAATTGCGTTCTATTGTACAGCTTGGCTGGACGTTACAAAATCTGCGTTCAGGCTATGTGCCTTGGCGTTTAATCAACACAACGTCACTATTCCATATCTTTAACCTTACTGATAGACAAATCAGTATGGCAAAAAAGGGTGCTGATTATACAATCTTGAGCATTGAAAAACTCGAAAGATTACCAGTGACAATGTCAGAACGACCTGTCAGTGAATGGATAATACATGGGATAATAAATATTCCAATATCAACCTTCAGGTTTCAATACTGCCAAAAATATATACAGGCTGGCATGCACGAAAAATTGGGAAAGGGGTACATTAAAACAACATGGAACCTGGCCTATTCACATGCATGTGTCAGTAATAAAGGACAGAAAGTGTTTCTTAGTGGCAATAATTGTGCGATGTCACTAAGCGGTACACTTCTGTGTAACGGAATTAGTTTGCATGGAGCCTGTGAAGGGAACTCAAACAACCTTTCATGTCACTAGCAAGGCACACCTGCAACAGAAATAGAACCATTTTTTCAAAGACTCTATAATGGGAGTTACATTCTAATTGTAGATCGCAGATGTTGTAGTCTTATGCCCGGGACTCCTTATCTCGTAACTACGACTGCGAAGGTCAAGTGCTGTGGACGCTCATTGTTCCCCAGCTCCTTTCCAGACAGGGAGGCAAGGGCATGACCCAATTTGAAAATTACTTCTATTCGAATAGATACTTTAAGCAGAATGAAAACAGTGCTTCTTCAGACGCCGACAAGGCTCACGTCATCAAAAGAAACGTATGATCTCCAAGTCGCAAGGACGACTGCAGAGATACACTCTTTATTATCAACTAATTCCCCCATACATTTCGCAGAAATCCTGAATGAAATCTTAAATATTTCTGATACCAGTGGAGTCTCAAAAGTATTTAAGACAGTATTTTCGATGGCATTAACACCATTCAAAGCCATACTGGGTATTATTCCAGATTTCGTCCATTCGATTTTTGGCGGACTTCCCCTCATTTTGGGACTAATTGCAGGAATCCTATTCTTGGTCCTAATATTTCGTTATGGCAAACCATGTCACAGACAAAACACCTGCGACAAGGGAAGAAACAATCCTAGCCATTGGATACCGGGACCGGATATCAAAAATCCTGGGACTATCCCGGCTTAGAGACCGGAACATGACTTGGTTTCTATCATTTCGACCAATGTGGCAACGATGTGTTTTACCTGTATTAAGGTGCCTGCTATGCGGAGAAGAATGCGTGTTAGACACCTGTCTGACGCTACAATCGGATGCGCCAATGGATGCAGAAACATTGTTGAGTCCAATCAAGGCTCATGCTTTGTGCTGCCCTCAACGGCTACCAATCCTGATGACGGCATTCGTGGAAGCTTCACCACTACGATTAAGGGGTAGTGAAGTTCAAGATGAAAGCAGCATCGATCAGGTACGACCTTCTGTCAGCAATCCAAATCAGAACGTCAATGGAGACAATCATGCGCACGAATGCATGGTTACACCTTTTTCCGAGTTAGTGGAACTCTCCCAGGAAGCTGTTGACAGCTTTTTCGAAAGCCTAAATGATATGATGTTCTCACCAGAGCAGAAATAGAGACTTTTGAGCAAGCTCGCACACGGCGTTCCCTGAATTTGGCCTTCAACTTTAATAATAAAGTCACATGAACAATTTTCCCTCCAGTTCACGGACAGCAATTTTTTCAGCAGCCCCAAAATATTTTTGCATATTTTTCGGGACACTTATCTTCTGCTTAAAGTAAGAAACTATTCTTAGAGAATTAAAATTTCTATTTTTAGGTACTTTATAGACATTAGCTGCCCACTGGAATGTTCATTATTAATATATTCTGTGATGAAATGGTCTCGAACTTTTTTTTCTGTATTAAGAGCCATTTCATGTGTAAATTCTCATATACCAAATAGCAATAATGTATACAAATGCGTGATTACTTTAGCATTATTCTACAGCTTGAGTGCATACAATACATATGACTGCCTTTTTTCCGTATATTTGATAATTTCAAAATGCATTTATGTATTTTGGGGTGGTGAGGTATACACAATACTCTATAGTATGTTTTACTATGCATAGATTAGTAAATATGTCCATAGTTAGCGTGGAGTGGGTGTGATGTATTCCTATAGGTTCTGTATCGATCCCCCTATTCCTGACCCTATTCTGGTTAACAAGTTAACTAGCAGTCAGCCCATGAGGCAGAAAACCCCCATGATGCAGAAACTGATAAAGCCACACTACGGCACAGGAACGTGTTATTTGATTAGGTCATAACGCTTGCCATCTAATTAGACAAGCGATATTCCTCCAGCCCCTGATAAGGCATACGGTGTTCTCTAAACAAATCAAACCTATGACAACCTGGGAAAAACCCTGCGGCCATTGTTTTGATTTCACCGAGAACTTCAGCAAAAGAATGTGCTAACGACCTGGTCGTATGACATCCTTATTGACGTATCTATGTCCATCCTTACGTCAATCTCGGCACCTTAAAGGTATAAATATTACCGATATTGCCCTATGCAAACACACGCGGTGGTGACGAGACGGAGCAGCCATACTTGCCGAAGCCCAGAAGCAGAGCAGACCCCGCTGGCGCAGCCCCGCCTTTCTGACGTGCTGAGAACGAGAAGCTGCTTTCTCCTGCCGAGAAATCCAGCACCAGCGTTTCCGGGTAGCCCTCGCAGGCAGCCTGGAATATCGAGACCAGAGACGAGAGATACCATCCCTCATTCATCCTAAATTCCAGGTACAGAACTGAATAACCCCTCGCAGAGAATTCTTTAGTCAGTCACTTGGCAAAACAAACTTAACTTAAACTGTAACTTTCTATTCCCGCCCACGTATTAGGCTTAGGTCAGGTACACGGGGTAGGCGTATTTAGAAACACCAGTTGAGTACGTTTAGTCAAATGTATATGTGTATATATCTATTTTAATCATTTTAAACCTTCATATGGCTTAGAAACCATATCAATGTTTTTACAGTATTATTTTATACTTCTGCTTCTAATGTATGCACTTTACTTAACTATAAGTATTGCAATAATATCGATCCATTTCTCTTGTATGAGAAAAGAGACTGATCAATAAATAACATCTTTTATTGAACACGCCGTCTCTTCCTTTTCTCTACAATCTGATGAGACTAAGAATGCACGTACTGACTGAGTAAAATAAATTGCCTTTTGTTCACACGACTCTAGAGATATACTCTTGATTAGGGGAGAGCAAAGTTGTCATGTTCTATGGTTGTCAGAAACTAAATCCCTTCTTGTCTATCCAGGGAGGTTCAACTCCTCCTTGCCTATTCGAGAAAGTTTCTAGTGAACTCTGAGCTAGCTGGCAAACCCAAAACTTTAAGTCTAATATCGACAGTAGTAGACCTAGTTAACGTCTGGTCTAGGCCTATACTATTGAAGGTATTATTCCAATGCGCAGAGCCTATTGGGATAATAGGAACTACACTACGTATCAGCCACGTATCACTGTAGGCCCCAATCAGTGTTCATATTGCAAGGAAGAAGGTAATTTTAAGAATAATTGTCCAATTCTGTTACAGCGTGCAAATGGTGGTTCAAACACAAGAGGTCGAGGTGTTCAGCAAGCCTCTAGAGGTAGAGGACGTGGAAACGTCCCCCAAAACGCACGTCCACTTCCACCACAAAATTCTATGAATAGGTTCGATCAGCAGAACAACACATCTGACAGAACAGCTCAATACTATGTTGATGATTACTATACAGAAAGTGAGAATTGGGAAACTTATGATTGCTAGGACAGCCATAGACAAAGAGAGGGAGTTGTTTCAGTTCCAGTAGATCAGAGTGGACCATACGTTGAGGTGATTACATCAGGTGTGTCGGAACCTTTTCTCTTGGATACTGGTGCTATGAAGAGTTCTATTATGCACTCCAAACTCCCTGGCGCACCCTTGTCTGGCGAAACGAACGTTTCCGTAGGTTTTTCTGGCGCCCCAGTTAGAAATCCGATTTCTGACCCTTTGTCTCTTTCTGTTGGTCCTTGCGAATTCGAAGCACCCCTTATTCTGACAACAGGTTGTGGTGAAAACTTGCTAGGATTGGATTTGTTAAAAAGATTGTATGTGACTTTATACTGTTCTCCTTCAGGAGTACAACTTACTTTAGGTAAGAAAGTGGTTTCTCCCATGTACCTGTCAAGAGATAAACTTCCAGCAGAATTGTCGTTTCTTCCAGATATTCTTTGGGCCGCTGGTCCTAATGATGTGGGTCTTCTAGAAATACCACCATATGTTGTAACATTGAAAGCCAATGTGAAAATGCCACGAATTCCCCAATACCGAATTTCTAGTGAAGGTGAAAAAGCGTTGCTAGCGATCGTTTATGAATTGATTGAAAAGGATGTGATTGAAGAAACACGAGGCAACGTTTGCAATAGTCCTGTTCTGCCTGTTTTAAAATGAACTGACCCTTCTCAGCCACCCGTGTACAGATTCGTAATTGATCTTAAAAAAGGTCAATAAAATAGTTGTGCCACAATTTCCAGTTGTCCCCGACATTACCACATTATTGACTATGATTCCAGCTTCTGCATCTTGGTTTTCGGTGATTGACCTGAAGAATGCTTTCTTCAGCATCCCAATTGCTGAGGAGAGCAGGGATATTTTTTCCTTCAGTTTAGGAGGTCGCAGCTTCCGCTTTAAACGCGCTCCTCAGGGCTACTGTGAAAGTCCATCAATATATAGTCAAGCTCTAAAAACACAGCTTGATACGATTGTTTTGCCTAAAGGTGCTACTCTTGTACAGTATGTTGACGATTTACTTATTGCTGCAGATACTCAGAAAATTTGTAAGAAAGCAACAACGTCATTGTTACGACATCTGTGTGATTTACATCATAAGGTGTCACTTTCCAAACTGCAATACTGTCGACAAGAAGTGACCTACTTAGGTCACCTCTTATCGAAGGAGGGAAGGAAACTGACCCCAGAGAGAATTCAGGCAATAGCGAAATTGAGTGTGCCTAGAACACAAAGAGAAGTGCGTGCTTTCTTGGGTATTACATCGTACTGTAGACAGTGGATTCCAAATTTTTCATTATTGGCCAAACCTTTGGTGGCATTAACATGTAAAGGCACACCCAATCCCATTCCTTGGTCTGAAGAGTGTCAGAAAAGTTTTCTCGAATTGCGCACAGCATTATGTTCGGCTCCTGTGTTGGGTACCCCCAACTACAGCAAGCCTTTCACATTGTATGTCCACGAGAAAGAGGGCTGTGCATTGTCTGTGTTGACTCAGTTGTTTGGAGGTAGGCAGCGTCCATGTGCCTATTTTTCGTCGACTTTGGATCTGGTAGCTAAAGCATTGCCAAGTTGTTTAAGAGCCACAGCAGCAGCAGCTGTTTCTATTCGACAGTCTGCTGGTCTAGTAATGAATAACACACTGGTCGTGATGGTCCCACATGCAGTAGACACGTTGTTAAATAGAACCAAGACACAGCACTTAACTAGTGCTCGTCTGTCCAGTTACGAACTGACATTACTAGCGAGTCATGTGCACATAAAAAGGTGCAGCACCTTAAACCTAGCTACGTTGTTGCCAATTGCAGAGGAATCAGATGTTTCAGAACAGCACGATTGTTTTCTCGGAACAGAGGAGGAGACGAAAGGGAGAGTAAACCTATCCGATACTCCTCTTGCTGAATGTGATGGTACATTATGGGTGGATGGTTCATGCTTCAAGCTCCCGAGTGGTGACACAACTGCAGCATATGCTGTCACAACTTTGCATACAGTTGTTGAAGCTGCACGTGTCCCACATAATTCGGCTCAAGCAGCAGAATTAATTGCACTCACGAGAGCATGTGTATTGTCCAAGGGAATGAAAGTGACTATCTACACTGATAGTCAGTATGCATTTGGAGTGGCTCACAGTTTTGGGCGGTTGTGGAGAGAACGTGGATTCCTGACTTCGCATGGAGCTAAGATTCAGCATGGTCAGTTGGTGAATGAGCTTCTTGAATCACTGACCTTGCCTCTGCAAATGGCGATTGTGAAATGTAGTGCTCACAAGAAGGTGACTGATGATGTTGGTCGTGGAAATGCATTCGCTGATGAAATCGCGAAAGAAACTGCAAAGAATGTGATGAGCCGAATGTATGTTGCAGGCCTTGCAAGATGGACTGGTGATGTTGGAATGTGCAAAGACACGATGGAAAGTGTGAAATCTATCCAAGCTGAGGCTACAGAGAAAGAGTTGAGCATGTGGAGAGAAAGTACGGGTAGGATGGATGCAAATGGTTGTTGGGTTGAATTGTCTGAACACCAGAGATGGTTGTTACCCGATGCGTACGTGCTTGCAGTAGTTACAATGGCTCATGGAATGGCTCATATCAGCGTGAAAGGGATTTGCGAGTTGTTGGCTCCAGTATGGAAGAATTCAGGGATTCCCAAGTGTGCAGAGAATGTTTTCAAGAATTGCATGGTATGTTTGAAACACAATCCTGGTAGGAGAAACCCAACTCCAGCTGGTCACTTTGCACCTCCTACGTATCCGTTTGAAGTTTTGCAGCTAGATTTCATCCACATGGAGAGGTGCAACAATTTAAAATACGTACTCGTTGTTGTTTGTGCTTTTTCAAGATGGGTAGAAGCCTATCCCCTAAAAGACAATACTGCCTTGTCCACAGTAAAAGCCCTTGTGAAAGAGTACTTCCCCAGATTTGGAATGCCTAGAATGGTCTGGTCTGACAATGGGAGTGAATTTGTGGGTCGTGTGATGAAAAGAGTGTGTGAAGGGCTAGGCATTCGACAGAAATTTCACGCTGCAAATCACCCCCAATCAGCTGGATTAGTCAAATGTTACAATGGCACTTTAAAACTCAAACTGGCCAAAATCCAAGCGAGCGCAGGTCTTAAATGGCCTGATGCTCTACCCTTAGCACTCCTGTCCACCAGAATGACTGTGCATTCACGAGTGAAACTTAGTCCATATGAGATAGTTTTTGGCCGGCCAGCCAATATATGGGGAGTGCCTAGACCCACAAAATTTAGTGAACTGGAACACCCTGTTTTGCTCGATTATCTGTATGAATTGACGGCTAAATTGCGTGTTTTGCATCAACAGGTCCACAACACCCTGCCTCTGGTCTCTGAGACTCCGGGTCACGCCATTGACCCTGGTTCCTGGATTCTTGTCAGAAACTTTGAAAGAACGAAGAACGACCAGCCCAAGTGGACCGGGCCTCACCTCGTCCTTCTTTCTACAAGATCTGCGGTTCGGGTGGAGGGGAAGGTCAACTGGGTCCACGGGATCCATTGTAAGAAAATCCCTTTTCCTCTGCCTCATGACCAGTGGGTCCAGAAGGGTGTCACTGACCCGGAACCTGATACCGTGTCACATGCCGTCTCTTTTAATGATTTGCACGTAAAAGGAACTGACTCTGAACCAGAAAATGAGAACATTTCGCACAAGGCTGTGCCACCATCCAAGCTATTGAACACTGAAGATCCTGACCTTTTGTTTCCGGATCAGACAATACCTGGGAAACAACGATATAATTTGAGACCGAGAAAAACGAACTAATAAAGCAATTTCTTTTGCAATTTGAGACCAAAACCTATGGACAAATAAATAAATAAAAATTCCCTCCAAAGTACTATTTTTGGAAAGCGCAGCTCTCCCATCTAGGAAACTTGCTTATTTTTGTTTTTCGAACCGCCATCCGGGTTCCGCTGCTAGGGCCGCGGTTGATTAAAGTCTTTGGGGTGCAGCTGACGACGTTAGGTCGGTAGTTCTGGTTGGTCCAAGGGAGTTGCCCTAGACTGACAGAAGCATCCCTTAGCAGAGGCAACCTCCCACCGCGGGCAGCACTTTAGAGAGGATGGAGTTTCCCGATGTGGAGAGACCTGCCAAACGAACGAACTTTAAGCGCAAATTATGCAAAGTGATGACAAAGAAAAGTTTTTTAATGTTGTGCATTTGTATGTTATTCAGTATGATGATATTTTTATTAAGTTACGTTTTGTTCTCCTTTCGTGTAACATTTGCAGCCACTGCATCGCCCATACCTCCTCCTACTGTTTCCTCTCATTCTTTTCACCCCCTTCCTGACCATGAATCCAATAGAAGGTTAGAATTCATTAATAACTCCTTCGTTCAGCTTTTGCACCAACACCAACTAGTAATGAACACAACTAACTGTTGGGTGTGTGGTCTTATGCCTCACACTACGGATACAGGTATCCCTTATCTAGTTCTGCCTTTCAGTCATAATGGCTCTGTGTGGGCATACAGAACAATGTTCATATATGCACGAGAAGTCCAACCCCAACGTTCTGTAAAAGACAACCTCAAGACTAGCGCCCTAGTCAAAGGTATAGTTGACATGATTAAGGAAGTAATTTCTTATGAAGATACTCCGGATGATGAGATCCTTGCATATGTAGGTTGGAACGTGACCGGATATGGAGCTACTTTAAGTGAGAAACAGCAAGCAAAGAGGTCTTCCCCGATCTGGATTGTACCCCATCAGGGTAACCTGTGTCTGCAAGGTATTGGCAAGAATCCCAGAGCTCAGTTAGGGAGAAGTGTCTGTACAGAAACGTATGTTTTTGGGTCTCAGACTTCCCCTGCGTTTTTAGCAGCTAAGGGTACTTATTTCATCTGCCATGATAGAGCCTATACATGGTTGCCCCCTGACTTTTTGGGCTCATGTTTTGTTTCATTCCTGTTGCCTCCCACCTACACAGCAGCGGCAGACTACCACCGGACAAGGATAGTTAGAGGTGTTTTGAGCGAAGAAGACACTGCAGGTCAAGAATTTGGGGACTTTGCAAAGGGTTTTCTGCCGTTCTGGGGATCCATGGCTAACAGTAGGAACATAAGGCAATTGACAAGGGTAGTTGAGTCCACCGTGACCGAAACTGCTGGTGCCCTTAGTAACTTGACTGCTGAGCTCCAGTCGGATCGACTTATGACCCTTCAGAACCGGGTCGCTTTAGATGTTATACTTGCAGACCGAGGTGGGGTATGCAGATTGATCCAATCTAGCTGCTGCATTTTCATCCCAGATAACGCTCCAACGGTGTACCAGCCCATCTCCAAACTACATAAGATTTCCGAATCTATTCATGTGGATAAAGGAGATTGGTCGTTAATGGGATGGTTCTGGGAACTGATATCTGCCTGGGGATGGAAAGTTCTAATGGTCATTGGGATGGTCTTAGCCATTCTTTTCCTGTTCTGTCTGTGCATACAGTGTGCTCCTGCAATATGTGGCCTCTGTGTTACATCATGTGTAAGGAAGCCTGTGTCTAGAGATGAACTAAGTACTAGAATGATGTTACAGCAACATCTCAATGACTTTAGGAATATAGATCTGGACTCAGACTAACATGAGGATAGATTAATTGCCTATGTAAGGGCAAAAGGAGGGTTTGTGGTTCTGAAAATTCCGGATTCGTATAATCGTTCTGGACTCGAGAATTAAAACTTCGTCGAAGTATGACGAATTTGGTATCAAAAGACCGAGAATGACGAGCGCAACATGTACATATATTTTCAGCACATTCGAGTGACGATTTCACCTCGAAATCGTCATTTGCGTTCTGAACCCTTGGCTTCCATTTATGTGTTGCCCTTTACATAGGCCTTAATCCAGCTGAATTCAATTCCACAAGGACACATACTCCTTAATCGACTTTTCTTTGACCTATGCAAGTTGGAACCATTGCCCCAGGCCAAACTCGTTAGGTCAGTTCCCCTCCCAGTGGCCGAACAAGATAGCATCAAGGCTCAACAAGCCATAAAACCATTTCAGCGCGCACACCTGCCGTATCTCGCTCACATCTGTCTCCACTCCTTTTCTTCATTTTCTTTATGATGGGGAGGTGCCCGTTTTTATTGGGGGTCCAGCGATATCTGATGAAATGTTGGGTCTTGCCAGGTGATTTGTTATGGGCAGCACGACTTGAAATATGTGCATGTCATCATGACTCTGCTTTTCTTTTGTAACCAAAACCTGTAAATGATATATTGCAAATTTGAAGAATGTTTGCCTGAAGCCGAATATTCTGTATAAAGAGAGAAGCCTGACTTTGTAAATTCGAGCAGTCTCCTGAGAATATACTCCCCGTGTGTTGTACTTCTCGGACACTTGTTACTTTGGTTGCAGCCAATAAAATCGATCCTTGACTTCACCTAGAAGACTCTGAGTTTCTGTAGGTCTGAATCAGGAAGAACTCGAGGTCTCTGGGTGTACCCTGACACCGCTGGGTTGCCGGTTCTGTGCCGGTTCTTAAAAACCCAGTACCTCAGGTCAAAGATGTAGGTTTAAGAAAGAAAAACAGACACAGGTCCCCAAAACCACAAAAAATGTGTGAAAACAGAGAGAGTGCCTCACGGTCGTGACTCCCGAGGGGGTTCCTGGTTAACAATTGCCAGTGTACCCACTTCTCATCATCGGCCACTCTCTCTGTATACAGTGTGGAAGAAATGACCAAGTGTAACCAAGTGTATAAATAATAATAGTGGTTTGTAAAAGAAATAACCAATACCAATGTGCACTCTTGTAAATCGTGTACCAATGCACCTCGAACCCCAAAGAAAAATAAACCAACGTGTTAGGTTCAACCAAAATTTAAAAATTATATGGTAAGGGTTGCTAGCTCTCTGTCTTTATTCTGGTGCTACAAGCCTACCAAATTAAAAATGGGTACTCATATACCATCCATATTCAGATAGTGCCGACATGTTTCATTGCTCCACTTTCAGCAATTTCATCAGGGCAATCTGGGGTTCTCAATTCTTAGTCTTCACACTTATATTTATGTCGGACCTTATGCTTTCCAAATCAGAGCGTACCGGCAAGCATATAGGGGACCCCGTGTCACGTGATCACGTGTCCGCCAGTGGTTCAGTGTATCTCAAGCCCCTCGTGCCGCGTCCCTCCGGCGCTTCCGACGGGCCTTCCCATGCATCCACCCATGGATTTTAGGGCATTCTGTAAAACCTTAAGAAGGAACGCAAACCCAGTTGTAGCTGTATCCAAGATGTAGCTTTATTTACAAGATGAAGTTACAGGATAAGCAGCATTTTAATCCAAAGTAATCATGTATAAGATGGAAAGCCCCACCGGGAGCAGCAACCCTGCTGCTCAGCCTACATAGACAAACTGACAAATACACTTGAACATACACAGAGGCAACATTCCATGACATCTCAGAGACTGGTTGAGCAGCAGAGGACAGGACACAGAGAAAGGACAAAGTAGTGCAGAAGGCAAGATACCACACATTCTCAGATTTACGTAGACTTGTAAACCTGAGAATGCGCCAAAATGCTGTGCCTTCCAGAGTGAGGCATAACAAGTGGAAATGTCTTTTTTCCCCTTGTTATTTCCTCTTTTCATGTGTCATGCATTCTACAGCCCCCGTGGAAAGAGGAAAATGCCTCTAAGGATTGTTTTTGTGTAGGAAGATGTTCCCTCCTAGACAAAAACAAACCTGTCCATAACGCAGGCCCTCCTAAAATATTGTGCAAGGGTGCCTGCATTGGCGCTAGGCTGCACAGAGTATACTAGTGCAGGCAGATAGCAGGAATACATCATATCTTTGTACTGAGGGCCACACAAGGTAGTGGTGGATATACTGTCGCACTTCAAAAAAGCATTATCAGACACTGATATATTTGGATCGGTTTAACATAGTCATACTAATCATCAAACGTATAGTAAGTGCCACTCAGGGTATGATACCCCAATACCCAGAGTATCTGTAACAGAAGTCACCAAGTGACTTGTACAATATGTACAAAAATAGGAACCCCGGAACTCTAATCATTTACATGTACAATTTTGTATATGAGTCTCTAAAACAAGGAAACACCATGATGAGGGGAGATACCTCATGGTACAGAAATCATCTAAGAGAACAAAAATTGATCATTTATTGGAATGATTTATTTGCTGATAAAAATCACAATAAATTATTTTATGATGTGCTTAGAATTCCAGTCCTTGTCATGTAGAACAACGAAAACAGCCAACGCGAATTTCGGCACCATCGTGATTTCCTTAAGGCTTAAATGATGTTCACACGGGGGCCTGAAATTTTCATTGGCTCAATTGTCCCGTATATGTGAAAACTCCTGGGTCCATACTCGAATTTCTAATGACGGATTCTGGTCCTTTTCTTTCCTTGTTATGCCTTTGGCACAGAAGCTTAGTCCTCTCAAACGCTTGTTAAGACATATATACATTCACTACAGTAGATTCTTTGTCGTCTTAACTAGGGTTGAATTGTATAAAAATAGAAGTAGAATACAATCTCTCTTAATATTGTAAAACGATCAATCGGCAGAAAGTAGGTCTAAGTCACGTTGTCAACAACAGATAAATGTCCAGATATTAGGGTGCCGAGATAAGACCCTGTAAATTCAGCGAATAAAGTTTTCTGTCCCGTTCTCAAGAAAAGTGCAATCCAATACTCAGGGTGCTGGGATAAGACCCTGAAGTACTGCTCCATACAATCCGAGCAACCTGCTTTTCTCCGTCCGTTCCGCTGAGACGTCATATCTTTGTAAATGTGGGGCAGTTCTGCTCTCTTCCACTCTCGCAATGCAGCACAGCAACTTTGTTAGCCCCTGCGACACTTGAAAGTTTTGTAAATGTGGCATAAGAATCGATGTGGTTGGACAAAATTGGCATTTGTTTTTTTTTAATATGTCCAAACACAAAGTAGGAGACACTGAACAGTAAATGAAGAACTCTGCAGTGAGTCAACATCCCCAGGAAGAGTTTATTATCACTTGAATAGTTTTTTAATGGTTGAGGTCGATATATTCTTTCAGCTCCACATTGTTAATTACAAAAATGTATTCAAATATTTAAAATATGTGAGGGTGTGACTTGGACCATGGACAAGATGCGAGCACCACATTGAGCTCCAGATAATCTGCTGCAAGCTCAGCAGAGCCCAGCCATCAAGGCTCGCTGTAAACAGTACCCAATTCACCTAGGGTGAACATGGGTCTTTCTAAAATCAGTGTCTGCCTGGATCAAGTTGCCACTCATATGGAATTGAACAGGTGCCATGTTCAATTTCAAGCTGTGTGCAATTAAAAATGTTGGTGCCCACTACGTAAACCCAATGATGTGGTCTAACATTACAGAAATGTAAAGAGATAAGTGCTTCCTTACAAACAGGAGTGAACGGTGGTCCCCGTCCCCATTCAGCATAGCTGGGTTTGACTGAGTGCAGATTTGTGAAAGTCGGCCCAGCCCGACCCTCTGCACATTTGCTGACTCTGATTATTCTGCAGCTCCATGAGCAGGAACAAACAAAGACTCTGAGGTAGTCTTGGGGCTCTAGCTATATTTCATTTTCTCTTGCCACCTTTAGGTTCAGCTGCCTCACCACCTATATGATCAGCACTGGGAATGACCTGAAATATCTAATTTTACAACTTTGGGCCCCGTGCTAAGTAGACCTGTGCAGTCCATGCCCGACGCTCTCTACAATGGAGTGCTGCTGTCCTGAGATCTATGGCAGTGCATGTGGTGTGACTCACCCCAAATAAATGCATTCTTGGCCTGAGAGTTGGTTCTGGGGGCTCTGAGTCGGGCCTCCTATAACTTTTGTGTTTTTTTCTCTTTGTCCTCGGTTGACTGAAAGGTTTTAACTTGTTTTTTTTATCAGCAACTTAGACAGGGGCCCACTTGCAAATCAGAATTGAACCTGTTCCTCATGAAAAAAGTGTATCCCAAACCGTGGTTATTCCTCCACCCTTCGGCAAACTGTTTTTTAGTTTGGAAATGTATGATTTACACCCCCTGAAACTATTAAACAAGCCACACCCCTACCTGAACTGTCTATTATGTTTGTTCACTGTTATTTCAAACAATAGTATCTTCCCGGTAATTAAGGTTTGCCACAAATACCAGAGTTTTGTCATTGATGTCTGGCAGTATCGCTGCTCCTAAGAAATCGAATTGTGCTTTGTAAATATTGAGCCCCAAGAAAAATCTCTATTTCGTCATCTTTGATGAACGAAAGATTACACATATACAATAATAGTGCCGAATACAATACCCGTAGTGGTGGTAACCATGACTAGATACCAATGTGTAATGTGTATGAAATCTAATGTGTAGGAAATCTTGTCTGGGGGCTATTCGATTGGCACCGATCATCACAGAAACTTCCAAGATTCACTTGCCTGACACAACTAAACATCTGTCAGCAATTTACCATCTATAAGATGATAAAGACACCAGGCTTACTTAAAGTGAACAAAAAAAGGAAATACTGATCCCTGAATTTACGGTCAAAGAAAACCAGACAACTCATCATCAAACTAATTGTCAATCTTAGGCATGCCACTACAGAATTAGGGGGTCACAACAGGAGAAGCCCCTGAAGCACAGAGAGCTCAGCATCCTCACCTATTGCATGTTTGGAAGCCTAGATACGTGAAACATTAAAGATAACGTTCAGTAAAGACTTATAGATTGGGAATGCAATGGTATCCCAAATTTATGGACCATAAAACTTGACATCTCTGAGATCACAGTTTTTTTAAAACACTGTGAAATACACACTCATAAGCCATTATTTTTCATCTGAGAAAAGTCAGATCTACCATATGCCAAGTCTCCAGACTATCGATTCCACAAGCCTACACTAAGGACAATGAAACTAGAAAGAACAGCTGTGCCTTGGACAGCAGGTCTGCCCCACTCTTGAAGGCCTGAGGTAGCAAGCTGCTGAACAGGAGCAGGGAGATGTCAGTGGCTCCCACAAGGTTTATTCGGAAGAAGGACTTCTCTACACTGAGGCCAGAGACCCCAAGCCTGGTGCCATTAGGAGATTGGTAGTTCCCCAGTTTCTACTCACTTTAGCTCATGACATCCCCTAGCTGGGCATCTGGGCCAGAAAAATACTTGGGAAATATAGGTCACCCATTTTTATTGTCCCCAGGTGTCCCAAGAAGTGAAGGAGTTTGTACGCTCCTATCTCACCTGTCAAGGTAGTGACAAGACAGGAGGACACCCAAAGGCCCACTTAACTCCACTACCAGTGGATGGGTACCCTGTGAGAGGGTAGGATACAGTGGGTACACTCAAACCTCCCACAGCATCAGGAAACAATTTCATACTCATAGTAGTAGATCATGCTACTATGTATCCTGAAGCCATTCCCCTTAAGAAGCCTTAGGAAGCAACCCTGTGGTAGTCAAAGCCCTCATTGGTGTCATCGCCAGGATAGGGTTTACCAAGGAGGTAGTATCAGACCGAGGTACCAACTTCATATCTGCATACTTAAAACACATATGGGATGAGTGTGGGGCAATCTACAAGTTCACAACACCTAATCACCCTCAAAGCAATGGCCTTGTTGAAAGATTTAACAAGCCATTGAAAGGCATGATAATGGGACTCCCTGAAAACTCAAAGGAGATGGGATGTTCTGTTACCCTGCCTGATTTTTGAAGACAGAGAGGTGCCTCAGAAAGTAGTAGGGTTTTCACCCTTTGAGCTTCTGTTTAGCCACCCTCGCTTGTGAGGGAAGGAAGGGAGTGTGATGTATTCCTATAGGTTCTGTATCGATCCCCCTATTCCTGACCGTGTTCTGGTTAATAATTAACTAGAAGCCATCCCACGGTGCAAAAAACCGTTATCTGATTAAGCCACACCACGGCACAGGAACGCGTTATCTGATTAGGTCATAACGCTTGCTATCTAATTAGGCAAGCACTATTCCCTCAGCCCCTGATAAGGCATACGGAGTTCTCAAAACAAATCAAACCTATGACAACCTGGGAAAATCCCTGCGGCCATTGTTTTGATTTCACCAAGAACTTCAGTAAAGAATGTGCTAACGACTAGTTCGTATGACATCCTTATTGACGTATCTATGTCCATCCTTACGTCAATCTCGGCACCTTACAGGTATAAATATTACCAACATTGCCTTAAGCAAACACACGCGGTGGTGACGAGATCGGAGCAGCGAGACTTGCCGAAGAGGCCACCACAGAGCGGACCCCGCTGGCGCTGCCCCGCCTTCCTGACGCGCTGAGAACGAGACGCTGCTTTCTCCTGCCGAGAAATCCAGCTCCGGCGCTTCCAAGCAGCCCTTGCAGGCAGCCTGGAATATCGAGACCAAAGACGAGAGATACCAGCCCTTAACCATTCTAGATCTCAGGTACAGAACTGAATAACCCCTTGCAGAGAATTCTTGAGTCAGTCACTTGGCAAAACCCACTTAACTTAAACTGCTACTTATCTACTCCCGCCCACGTATTAGGCTTAGGTCAGGTACACTGGGGTAGGCGTAGTTAGAAGCACCAGTTGAGTACGATTAGTCAAATGTATATATATATATATATGTATCTATTTTATCCATTTTAAATATCATATGGCTTAGAAACCATATCAATGTTTTTACAGTATTATTTTATACTTCTGCTTTTATTGTATGCACTTTACTTAACCATAAGTATTGCAATAATATCGATTCATTTCTCTTGTACGAGAAAAGAGACTGATCAATAAATAACATCTTTTATTGGACACGCCCGTCTCTTCCTTTTCTCTACACTCTGGTGAAACTAAGAATGCACTGAACTGACTGAGTAAAATAAGTTGTCTTTTGTTTTCACACGACTCTAGAGATACACTCTTGATTAGGGGAGAGCAAAGTTGTCATGTTCTATGGTTGTCAGAAACGAAATCCCTTCCTGTCTATCCAGGGAGGTTCAACTCCTCCTTGCCTATTCGAGAAAGTTTCTAGTGAACTCTGAGCTAGCTGGCAAACCCAAAACTTTAAGTCTAATATCGTCAGTAGAAGACCTAGTTAACCTCCGTCCTAGGTCTATACTATTAAAGGTATTATTCCAATGCGCAGAGCCTATTGGGATAATAGGAACTACACTACATGGCGCCCAAACGTTTGGAAAGGCGATAAAACTAACGCAAGACATTAGAGTAACTCAGTCGTGCTTTTTCACACAGAACCCCTTTTTTTCCCATAATACTCCAAAGACGTCTGGAGTGGGTGAAAGGTCATATCCGCCAAACCTCGCAGGAGGAGACTCCTATGTATGGTTTTTGGTTTAGTCAACGTTGAAGGATACACTGTTCCAAAATATTGTGCATCTAATCTTTGTTTCCATAAGAAACCTGATCTGCAAACAAACGGAATAACCTTCCTGTCGGTAAAATGGTAGACAGTGAAGAAGAAAGAGAGACAGCTAGAATAACAGCTGAACTAATAGCAGCTGATACCACTCTGCAGGAAAATGACCTGGATATAATACTCATCCCGGTCAACATAAGAAAATCTATAACTTTAAAACTTATAGAAAATGGACTGACATCGAGAGGTGGTACAGTCATATTCGTAATTGAGGCACACGAATATCGGCAGACAGAGGTATTCTATTCATGGATACACTTTCCAGCAGCAAACGCTGTAACAAAGGACTTCCACTATTACAAAACAGAGGAACCTCCTAATGAGTACACTCCTTTCGAGGAGGTGGAAGTACCACTTAAATTCCAAGAGCACCTGCTCTTGTTTAATGGCGCCCTAAAACATAATAATCACATCACCAGACTCGGTTCACTAGGTAGACCAGGAGCAACGTGGCCGGTCCTAGCCGGATACACACCACATCCAGACATCGAAGGGATGTCTGCAGCAGAACTTTTAGTACAACTAAAACAATTAATAAAAGTACATAGACAATTAGTCCAATATGTAATGCGGACTTCAACAATCCAACCGGCAATCAAAATTCCACAGCTGACCCCTCATCAGGGGAACACAAATAAAATTACACCACAGAACATACAGTCCTGTCTAGGTAAAGTACCCGCAAAACGGGGACAAATACCTTTCTGGTTAGCACAAAAAATCACTCAAATAGAGGCGGTGTTTCCAGACACCACTCCTCTTGAGAAACACAGGATTCTGACCACCTGTCTTCCAATGGGAATCGCACCACACGTGGAGGACTGTGACACTTGGGGTACAGTCTTTGCTTCCATTTACACAAAAACACATGGTGTACCATCCATGTCAGTAATACCAGATGTGCTAAAACAAATTCAAGATGAATATGGTCCAGAACCCGCTTTAACTCTTGGTATGAAATTACTGAAAGACTTCAAGCAGGTCTCGGCTATATTATTAGCCATAATAAAGGGAGAAGCAGCAAACGTGGTGATCCGCCAAAGGTTAAAAGAAACAGATATAGCAGACCAACCAACTGAAATTGCCAGAATCATAGAAAAATCCTATGAAGAAGTAGGAAGAGATAGTCTGGGTGGAATACCGGTGAAACCCCAACTAATTGAAAGTCCTGAAAAAATATTTATTAAAAATAATTTAACAACACAAAAAAAGAGCTGGGAAGGAAATAAACAATCCTATCCTAAAGAAAAAAGATTCCAGACCAGAGGAAGGTCTCCTCCGCGGAGAGAAAGATCTCCTGACCAAGGACGCAAGTCTCCCCAAAGGGAGCCCTCTGTGAAAAAATACAACCTTAGAAATAGGGATAATATAAAGAAACCTGATAGATACCAAGATAATGATACACGTCCCTCTCAATCATTTCAGACTTCCTCGCAGAAATCGGAAAGAAGAGGACGATCAGAACGCAGGGAAGAGCATGTCAAGTCCAAAGACAAGGAACCTGCTCATCCAAATAGAAAATTACAATTTCCAAAAAAGAAGGTAGCCAGCATTAAAGTAATCAATAATGCCGAGAATACTGAGGACACAACTGAAAAACGGAGAATGGGCTCAGACAATGCTAGACAGCGCAGCAGAAGTGAGCATAGCTCACAAAGTCCTTATGAATCATCTGGAGACAGTGGACACGAATGAATATATTCAAGTGGAAACTGCAGACACCAGAGTTAGCAAACCTCACAAAATATATGAAATAACATTACGTATAGAGGGGGATAAGACTAGAAAAATAAGGGGTCTATTTTGGGATAATCTCTCCCAGGGCTATGACATCCTTCTAGCTGAACGAGACTGGCCACCCGAGTTTGTCAGGGAGTGCCCTCATGGCGAAGAAATAATTATGCCTACCTTCTCAAATCACATTCCAATTCATAAAAAATATACACTTGCAAGAAAGTGGGCAGTAGCTCTAGCTCCTGCTTTATATAAAAATCATGTAGGATGGGATAAAGACTCTCCTCCTCATAAAATCCAGTTAAAATCACAGCCTACTGCACAGAGGCAGTACCCAATTAAGCAAGAAGCTAAAAAACAGGTAAAAGAGATCCTAGATCAACTTGAATACCAGGGGGTGATTGAAACTTGCACCTCACAAATGAACAACCCTTTGTTTCCTGTCTCCAAACCAGACAACTCATATCGTCTAGTTTTGGATTATAGACACCTTAACTCATGTTGCAAAACTTTTGCAGTGCAAAACTCGCATAGTGCTGCACTAATGAATAACATAGTGCGCAAAAAATACAAAACAACATTAGACATCTCTAATGGGTTCTTTTGTCAAAATATAGCACCAGAGAGCAGATATTTGACTGCGTTCTCGGTAAATGGCTCGCAAAAAAGTTTCTGCCGTTTACCCCAGGGGCACAAGAACAGCCCAGGATTATTCTCAGCGAGAGTAACAGAATTACTACAAACTTATGATGACGAGGCATTATCTTATGTCGACGACATTTACCTAACAGACGATGACTTGGATACTCACTTCAAGAGAGTGAACACCATAATACTTGGGTTCGCATCAGAGGGTTACAAATTCAACTTTAAAAAGTCAAGAATTGCCCATCTGACAGTCCTGTTTTTAGGATATAAATTATCAAGTGAAGGCAAAAGCCTGGCTGACAATTTCCTAGAGAAATGTGCTGTACTCCAAGCACCTAGAACACTAAAAAACCTACAATCAATTCTAGGCTTCCTAAATTTCGGAAGAACATACATTGCAAATTACGCAGAAAGGGTAAAACCCCTTTATGATCTAATAAAACCAGATTTTAAAAGAATCAATTGGACTCAAATACACACAGAAATTTTGAGATCCTTACAAACAGACATGTTAATTAAAACAAAATTAGAAACACGTGACAACACACGCAATCTTGTGATTCGAGTCATCCCAGGAAGATGCGGATTCACATACCTGACCTCTAATGAGGGAGAAAAGGTACCAATTGCATATAAATCACACTTGTACACAGAAGCTGAAAAGAAGTTCAGTATTAAAGAAAACATTGTTCATGCAGTTCAAACGGCTATAGCAAAAGAAAAAGACAACGCTGACGGTAGACGTATCACAGTCAGAACAGCGGAATCAGCCTTTGAGGCATTAACAACCCCATGTAATTTACCAACAACAGCGTTGAATCCAGAATGGATACAATGGGTGAATTCAATTACAACGGACAGAGTAAAATACTACTTTGATCCAGAATTAAAGGAATTAAAATATCTAGAATATGAAATGACATACCCTCTGCCAATCGACATTCGGCCCTTACGACAGTACGCCTGTGTAATCTATACAGACGGCCATGCTCAACCACCAGGGTGGGGAGAACAAGCATATAACCCCACATGTGAAATCACAAAAGAAGTGTGGCACGGAGGGAAACTGAGACCTCTGCTAATAAAAACACACTCAGTAAAAACGAATTCAGAAGAACAAACTGAAATAATAGCATTGAAAATGGCGCTAGATAATGCAGATCGCGAATTCCCGACACTTATAGTGTCCGATTCATATTACTGCGTCAAATCATATAACAACGATTTGCAGAAATGGATTCAAAGCGGTTACAAAGATGACACAGGTGCAACAATAAAGCAAAAAGAGCTTTGGAAACAAAGAGTTCTTTTGCAGAAAGAACTACCAAAGACTCACGTGATACACTCACTGAGTCATCAGCGTGATGGCGTTCACGTTGCAGGGAATTCATTGGCTGAGACAGCCGCAACGGTAGCAACTGAATCGGCTTCCTTAGTTAGAAAAAAGTGTGCAGTAAAATACATTGACGGTGAAACAGTGCTGGCGGTGAAAACGTCATCAAAAGGCGACTGCTCAGCGCTACCGATCAACTATCCACTCAATTATACATACATAATCGATGCAAACTCCATTCCTTTTGCTCGAATCCCTGGAGTGGGGGACAGAGTAATTCCAAACACGGACAGGAGAGGCTTGTTAATAGCAGACGCACATATGGGTGAGGGTCTCAGACACCTCAAACTAAAAGATTCTCTGGAAGAATTACAATCAAAGTACTGGTGGCCAGGCATGAGCCTGCAGCATCACATTTTTGTAAAGAAATGCCCTGACTGCAACAGAGAACGCAGTGGCGAGAGAAACGGTATATTACCATGGCGTTTCATTCCAGAATGGATCAACAGTAAAAAGTAATGCGTCCAATTAACATATACAGACTAGTTTCCACTTGTAAAATAGACCCCAGCACTCGGCTGACGTCTGGACTGTTATAAAAAGATTTGCGAGTCTATAATGGCATATACGCTAGAAGCATGCTACGTTTGGCTAATATTTTTTCCTCTTGCCTTAAAGCGTGTGGAAAAACATGGCCAAATGAGCATAGCATAGCGGGACTCTTCTCACTTCCTACCTGAGGGAACGGGATGGTGTAAAGAAAAAACCAAAGGCATAGAGCAATCTATAACAGCGAAGGTATTAGGTTTGGGAGCTGGGTGGGTCAAACATCTAATAAGTGTCCAACGTAGTCTAAACAACCTGCCAAGAAATTCTCTGAAGGGATTCAGTCTGTACGAATTATTGTTTGGGACTAGAATGATGGTCTTAGATCTTGACAGTCAGACTTCAGTGGTTAAAGACAAAAGCTTTGATATCAAAGATCGTTTGGCTATTTTACAGGACTTAAACGAAACAAGGAAAGACCTGAGCAACATAAAGTTGAAACAACAGCCAACGACCACTGAGGAAAAACCACCTGTCCCAGCAAGACCTGTCTGGATTCCAAAAGTCGGGGATCTAGTCAGAGAAAAGATCGCGGTAAAGAAGGAATTTGGGCCTTCTTACAGAAAAGCAGTTCCTGTCTTGTCTATCAACGGGACAAGATCAGAAGTACTACCGCCCCTTGCTGGTAAAAAGGAGAACAGAGTTGTATCAATCGACCTGGTAAAACCACAATCATGTGGCCGATAACAAACAGTAGGCCAAGTGGACTCCCGATAAGTAGTAGAACACCAAGGTTTGCTACCAACACAGAGGTTCAATCTAAGAGGCTACTCACATTTGAAATGCCTACAGAACAACAACAAGGACTATGCAACAATGCTATGGAACTTAAACCTCTAAAAACCCAAATAAAAACATTTAGCAGAGACACACCAATCTACAATGAAGTAACAAAAGACTATGCTGCTGCAACAAAACACACAAATAAAGCAAACAGTAATCCTGAAGCAATTGGAACAATTGACAGAATGGCATCCGGCTACTTCATCAACTTCAATGATTCATCTGAAGATCTGAGTGAATCAAAGGAACAGACATCAACAAAAACCTTTAAAGATAAAGCTAAGGAACTTTTTAAAGAACTGAAAGAAACCTATCTGATTTCTCCATGGATTGAATTCTGGGTGGCCTTAGGTGCACTTATCCTCATACTTTTGCTCATCATGGTACTATGTTTGGGACATTTCATTGAGGGAAAATATGCTAAAATGGACACAGCAAGCCAGAAAATGAACTTGGTCCTCAAACCACACACGTCTTCACACGTCGAGAAAATAGAACTTTCTTCAGTCAACTTCACAGCCAATCCTATACCCCGTGGGGTAGCATGGGACAATACTGATTATGAAATCTATGGTCCGGTTGAAATCCTGAAATATCCACATCAAATTAAGATCTCATTGAGTGACTTTGTAAAACCAAGCTCAGTTGCTGATGATTGGGACTTTGAAAGTATAAATGATATGATGTCTGACCTAGTGATGTCTTCTAAATTTACAAAACATGATTATTTGCAGGGTTCGTCTAATTATGATAAGATGTTCTGCTATAATCACTTTGGTAACCATTATCTGCATAAATCTGCACAACCTAGAAATGTTTTAAATTATAATCAATGGGAACACTGTGCAACCCCTCCAAAAGGTAGCTCAAGAACTTTTTATGACAAATATTCATATTTTTCAGGGTTCAACACAAGTAATGCAGAAACATTTTATTTCAAATTGTCAAATAAGACAGGTACGAAGACCATGCTTACAAACACTAAATTGATATATTCAGACTCATTTTTTGAGCAAATGAGTACATTTGGTTTTGATTATTGGGACAAAAATGTTGAAGTAAAAAGTGTTTGGGGTACAAAAGAATGGCAAGTACAAGGTATAGAATCATTGTTTAGAGCCTGCATGATCCCAGAACAAATTATATTTTTGAATGACACTATTCAACAAACTACCTGTCTTGGCCTAGCCAAAATCAAAGACTTAAACAAACCATCTATTCCAAAGCCAACAATGAACAGTAATAGCTCTATAGATGAGGAGATAGACGTAAACCATATATTAAGCCAAAACAGAACACATCCTGATTGGAAACATTGGTTGATCTGGCCCACAGATACTAATAACTGTCAAGACAGATTCCTGAACAGAATACAGGGGTTCACATTGACCAGGCCAGACCCTAGATATTCCCAAAGACAACACCCAGGGATAATTACCACGTACAGTGTGGGCAAGCTCTGCCTTCAATGGCTACAAACACCCACACTGACAGAAATTAAGCAACACCTAACTTTACTTACTGATGGTGCTGACTTGAGTGATTTCATTATGGGACCGCGCAAACAGCGTCAGAAACGCTTCATAGCAGCCTCTGTATATGCAGCTTATAACGAAGCCTGGAAAATAACTCAAATTGAAACATCAGAGAAAATACGGGAAATTGACCGTATTAATTTGGAAAAATCACTTTCTGTAGTGGACAATGGGTTAATGACTCTGTCCTCCAGAATATACTCTTTGGACAGCATTGTGTCTTCAGCAATCGACATAATATCGCAAGACTTACTGTTGTTACAACACGGTCAGTCCCAATTGCGTTCTATTGTACAGCTTGGCTGGACGTTACAAAATCTGCGTTCAGGCTATGTGCCTTGGCGTTTAATCAACACAACGTCACTATTCAATATCTTTAACCTTACTGATAAACAAATCAGTATGGCACAGAAGGGTGCTGATTATACAATCCTGAGCATTGAGAAACTCGAGAGATTACCAGTGACAATGTCAGAACGACCTGTCAGTGAATGGATAATACATGGGATAATTAATATTCCAATATCTACTTTCAGGTTTCAATACTGCCAAAAATATATACAGGCTGGCATGTACGAAAAATTGGGTAAAGGGTACATTAAGTCAACATGGAACTTGCCCTATTTACATGCATGTGTCAGTAATAAAGGCCAGAAAGTGTTTCTTAGTGGCAATAATTGTGCGATGTCACTAAGCGGTACACTTCTGTGTAATGGAATTAGTTTACACGGAGCCTGTGAAGGGTCCTCAAATAACCTTTCATGTCACCAGCTAGGCACACCTGCAACACAAATAGAACCATTCTTTAGGAGACTATCGAACGGGAGTTACATTATAATTGTAGAGCGCAGATGTTGTAGTTTGCTGCCCGGAGTACCTTATCTCGTAACTACGACTGTGAAGGTCATGTGCTGTGAACGAGTATTGTTCCCCAGCGCAATGCCAGACAGGGAGGCAAGGTTATGGCCGAATTTCAAAAATTGCTTCTATTCGATACTTTAAGCAGAATGAAAACAGTGCTCCTTCAGACGCCGACCAGGCTCACGTCATCAAAAGAAACGTATGATCTCCAACTTGCAAGGACAATGGCAGAGATTAATTCGTTGTTATCAACTAATTCCCCCATACATTTCGCAGAAGTCCTGAACGAAATCTTAAATATTTCTGATACCAGTTGAGTCTCAAATGTATTTAAGACAGTGTTTTCGGGGGCTTTAACACCATTTAAAGCCATTCTGGGTATTTTTCCAGATTTCGTCCATTCCATCTTTGGCGGACTTCCTCTCCTTTTGGGACTAGTGGCAGGAATCCTATTTTTGATTCTGTTATTTCGCTATGGCAGACCGAGTCACAGACAAAACACCTGCGACAAGGGAAGAAACAATCCTAGCCATTGGATACCGGGACCGGATATCTAAAATCCTTGGACTATCCCGGCTTAGAGACCTGAACATGACTTGGTTTCTTTCATTTAGACCAATGTGGCAAAGATGTGTTTTACCTGTATTAAGGTGCTTGCTATGCGGAGAAGAATGCGTGTTGGACACCTGTCTGATGCTACAATCGGATGCGCCAATGGATGCAGAAACTTTGTTGGGTCCGGTCACGGCTCATGCATTGTGCTGTCCCCAGCGGCTACCAATCCAGATGACGGCATTCGTGGAAACTTCACCACTACGATTGAGGGGTAGTGAGGTTCAAGATGAAAGCAGCATCGATCAGGTACGACCTTCTGTCAGCTATGCTGATCAAAACATCAATGGAGGCAATCATGCTCATGAATGCATGGTGACCACTTTTTCCGAGTTAGTGGAACTCTCACAGGAAGCTGTTGACAGCTTTTTCGACAGTCTAAATGATATGATGTTCTCACCAGAGCAGAAATAATGACTTTTGAGTAAGCTAGCACGCGGCGTTCCAACCACCATGAATTTGGCCTTCAACTTTAATGATAAAGTAACGTGAACAATTTTTCTCCAGTCTACGAACAGCAGATTTTTTTCACAACCCCCAAAATATTTTTATGGTTTTTCGGGACACTTATCTTCTGCTTAAAGTAGAAACTATTCTTAGAGAACTACATTTCTATTTTAGGAACTTTAGAGACATTAGCTGTCTTCTGGCATGTTCATGGATATTTTATTTTGTGATGAAATGGTCTCGCATTTTTTCTTCTGTATTAAGAGCCATTTCATGTGTTATTTTCATATCATATTAATAATGATGTATAAATATGCGTGATTAATTTAGCATTCCTCTACTGCTTATGTGCATATAGTGCATATGATTATATTTTTCTCGTGTATTACATAATTTCGAAATGCATATGGATGTATTTTGGGGTGGTACGGTATACACATACGTCACTGTATATTTACTATGCCTAGATTTGTAAACATGGACATAGTCTGCGTGGAGTGGGTGTGATGTATTCCTATAGGTTCTGTATCGATCCCCCTATTCCTGACCCTGTTCTGGTTAATAATTAACTAGCAGCCATCCCACGGTGCAAAAAACCGTTATCTGATTAAGCCACACCACGGCACAGGAACGCGTTATCTGATTAGGTCATAACGCTTGCTATCTAATTAGGCAAGCACTATTCCCTCAGCCCCTGATAAGGCATACGGAGTTCTCAAAACAAATCAAACCTATGACAACCTGGGAAAATCCCTGCGGCCATTGTTTTGATTTCACCAAGAACTTCAGTAAAGAATGTGCTAACGACTAGTTCGTATGACATCCTTATTGACGTATCTATGTCCATCCTTACGTCAATCTCGGCACCTTACAGGTATAAATATTACCGACATTGCCTTAAGCAAACACACGCGGTGGTGACGAGATCGGAGCAGCGAGACTTGCCGAAGAGGCCACCACAGAGCGGACCCCGCTGGCGCTGCCCCGCCTTCCTGACGCGCTGAGAACGAGACGCTGCTTTCTCCTGCCGAGAAATCCAGCTCCGGCGCTTCCAAGCAGCCCTTGCAGGCAGCCTGGAATATCGAGACCAAAGACGAGAGATACCAGCCCTCAACCATTCTAGATCTCAGGTACAGAACTGAATAACCCCTTGCAGAGAATTCTTGAGTCAGTCACTTGGCAAAACCCACTTAACTTAAACTGCTACTTATCTACTCCCGCCCACGTATTAGGCTTAGGTCAGGTACACTGGGATAGGCGTAGTTAGAAGCACCAGTTGAGTACGATTAGTCAAATGTATATATATATATGTATCTATTTTATCCATTTTAAATATCATATGGCTTAGAAACCATATCAATGTTTTTACAGTATTATTTTATACTTCTGCTTTTATTGTATGCACTTTACTTAACCATAAGTATTGCAATAATATCGATTCATTTCTCTTGTACGAGAAAAGAGACTGATCAATAAATAACATCTTTTATTGAACACGCCCGTCTCTTCCTTTTCTCTACACTCTGGTGAAACTAAGAATGCACTGAACTGACTGAGTAAAATAAGTTGTCTTTTGTTTTCACACGACTCTAGAGATACACTCTTGATTAGGGGAGAGCAAAGTTTTCATGTTCTATGGTTGTCAGAAACTAAATCCCTTCTTGTCTATCCAGGGAGGTTCAACTCCTCCTTGCCTATTCGAGAAAGTTTCTAGTGAACTCTGAGCTAGCTGGCAAACCCAAAACTTTAAGTCTAATATCATCAGTAGAAGACCTAGTTAACCTCCGTCCTAGGTCTATACTATTGAAGGTATTATTCCAATGCGCAGAGCCTATTGGGATAATAGGAACTACACTACAGGAGAGACCCCATCATGTACCAAAGCAAGATGTGGTGGACTATGTACTAGGTGTTCATTCCAGGATGGTAGGTACATGCAGAAAAAATCTAAACACCTTGAGGCCAGCTAGGATCTACAGAGGCTCTGGTATGACCATAAAGGTGCACTGGAAGAATTCCAACCAGGACAACAGGTGTGGATTTTGGACCCAGTGACACCAAGGGACAACCTGGACAAATGGAGTGGCCTTTACCCTATCCTAGAGAAAAAGAGTGAGGTCACCTACTTGGTAGACCTGGGCACTAGAAGCCCCCCAAAAGTGTGATGTGAACCACCTCAAGCTCTATTGTGACAGGGTTGATGTAACCATGCTGATGGTTGCTGATGAGGATCAGGAGACCGAGAGTGACATTCTCACTGACCTCCTCTCTTACAGCCCCCAAGGTGGGTCAGTGGATGGCCTTGTCTACTCAGACACCCTCTCTGCCCAACAGCAAACTGATTGCAGACAGGTTTTGTAAAAGTATGCACAGCTCTTTTTCTTGACCCCTGATCAGACACCCCTGCATACCTATGTTGTGAACAATGGAGATCGCTTGCCTGTCAAAAAAAAACTATCGCCAGTCTGACCATGTCAAGGAAAGCATCAAAGCTGAAGTCAGCAAGATGCTGGAGTTTCAGGTGATTGTGCCTTCTGAGAGACCCTGGACCTGCCCAGTGGTTCTAGTCCCGAAACATCATCCACTATGAGGAAAGAGAGAAATTAGGGTTCGTGTTGACTACAGAGGCTTCAATGCTGTCACCAAGAGAGATGCCCGCCCCATCCCTAGGGCTGACAAATTGATAGATAAGTTGGGGGCTGCCAAGTACATAAGTACCTTTGACTTAACTGCAGGGTACTGGTAGATTGGCATGGCCCCTGGAGAAAAAGAACAGACAGCATTCTCCACACCAAATTGTCACTTCTAGTTTACCGTGAAGGCCTTTTGTCTAAAGAATGCCCCTGCCACCTTCCAAAGGCTGGTGAATCAAGTCCTTGCTGTCAGTCGCATCAGCCCTGTTTCCAGAAGGTTCATTGGGATGGATTACGTTCCGTATGATTAGGTTGGAGTTTAACATGCAATGCATCGTACTCCGTTGCTCGGAAGGCTTGCGGTCGAGTCGGACGAAAAGCATTCGGATCCGATTTGGTCGGAATGCTTTCCGAACTAGATCGGAATCTGTCGCTAAGTAGAGGCTCTGTCCTGACTTTGGAGGTCATGTCAGACGTAAAATATGGTTGCAAGTTACTTATAGGAACTATATGATCATAAATGTTCATCACTCTGATTACACTGCCTAAACTAAGGGGATAGAGACATATAAGTCTAACTCTTGAGTAACTTTACACTCGGATATGGTTACTCCTAAACTGCAAGAGAAAAGTTACGCTTGTAACTTACTTATGAGTGCAGCTTACCTTTGTAAATAGCTACGCAAGTAGTAAACTTACTCAAGTGAGGATCTCCTCCATAGAAGAGATAAGATATATGGAGGTGGAGACTTAGACTTGTATGGTTTTGAATTACATTTTGTAGTAAATAGGTAGTACTACTGTAGCACTATTTTATGTAGCAACAAAATAATGTTTGGAATCAGATGCAATAAGTTGGTGAAAAATTATGCCTAAGGCAAATTTCAGGTGACCGAGGACCTCTTGCGGCTTTCTGACCTATCTATATCTTCCCTCATAAGGTCTTGCAGTGTTTACAACTTGTGAGTTAGCAGCTTTGAACCCATGGCATCTGAGTATAATTCAATGCCCAAGATCGTCATGGTCTCTGTGAGTGCCAAACTCACCGCGGAGAGAGGGTGACTGCTGCCCTCTGAACAAGACTTGCCTTCTGTCAGCTCAACATCTTTAATGATAAGAAACTATTCAAATATTTCTATCAATGCCGGAGAGTCAAAAAATATTTTTTGAACTTGCATCATAAATCTTTTGGCTTAGACAACAAAAAAGGTTTGGTGTGAGTGATTACTGTGCCCTGGTGCCATCCATCTGTATCTCAGTGGTGCTCCCAGTTCCATGTGAATTGTGTTCTCCATTGACCTCTGATCTGTTTTACATAGCTGTCCGAGCAGACTCATGGTAACGGTATATGCCCCCAGGCAAATAATACACATTTTTGGGTAATGACAGACAAGCCTTCACTTGACCCACTTTCTTCTTTGCCCACAAGGTCTACCTCAGCAGTGAGCGCAAGAGGCCCAATACAAGGTACTGATCTCCAGTGGCCTATTACTTAGTAAAGATCTCCAGTGGCTTAATTAAAAAAGCTAAGTTCCGACAGATGTCTAGCTTCATAGAAAGTAACAAACTACTTTCTGACCACTAAATAAGTCTCTTTCCAGAGGCATGGAAACCGCATTAACCTCCATTTGGGATAACCTAAAATGACGGTGAAAATAATTGAGTTTTAATACTGCTAGATCTGGATCTATCTGCTGCCTGTCACCAGACTCTTCAAATAAGTTTAGAAAAGGTTATCATTCCAAGTAGCATTCTAGACAAACTGCTTTTATTGATTGGACTGGGGTGCATGGTCTCACTATCCTCACCCCACCCCTTTCAGCTACACATTTCAGAGTTCTCCAAGCCTTCGTTGTCTCTCCTCTTTTGCCATTCTGACACCATTACCAGAGCTGCTGTCAACCTTTTGTGTTTACTTTGTTCGCCCTTAGTTGGCAGGGTATGCCCAGGCGTGGGTCCCTTGCTCACTTTGCCACTAGTTTCAAGCTAGCCTGGCCGATGAGGGCTGTTTGCCCAAAACCAGTCTCAGGATGCTTGTTTCCGGTCCAGGAAAGACCAGGCTTGGCAGTTAGGGCTGGACTGTTCTCATGAGGCACAGGGTCAAGACTGATTTGCACATAGCTGTGTCTGAACTGGGGTTGCAAAGTGAGCTAAAGAATGATGAAGGATCACAAATTTGCTAGCATTCGCGACAAGAATTTGCAATTCTATTAAGGACACGGAGGCTTCAGATTATGCTTCTCTATCTTTATTGAAGCTCACAGCAGCCAATGAAAATGCTTGCTTTTCATTAATAAAACGTTAAACAGCTACACATCCCATCATGACTAGCCCCAAGGCACGCCCCCCTAGTCCATAAGAGGCCTCTGCCTGCCGCCATCTTCCTCTTTCTTTGCTGCTCACAGCAAGAGTTAAGTGCACGTTGTTTCCTCCCTCTGCTGTTGGCAAACGTTATTTGTGAATTGCTTATGCTAAATGTTATTTTAGCTAAATTGTACTGATTAGTCAAAGAGATATTATGGGCAAAGGTTTGTTCATCGTAATTACCTGTTGAAGGGTAAATCAGCATCTCAGGGGGAGTTGTGCGCGAGCGCTAGCGTCGCGGCGCCTAGGGACTTCATTTCATTCCTCTGTGGCTTTGGAGCGCCTAGCGGCGCGTGGTAGCAGCGGTCGCTGACCGGGGGCAGACGGGCACCGAGTGGTACACTGTGGGCCTTCTATTGTTCTCCTGGCTGTTCCCCATATAGCGCGTCTCGCGCATGCGCATTCGGCATCCCTAGTAGGCCGATGACGCGCGTAGGGTCCGGGTGGCTCTGGGCCGCGGCGTGCGCCTAAACGCGCTGAAATTGGGCTACTTTCTAGTAGGATTTCAGTCACGTTTGGGCTGCACATCGCGGCGCGAATCCCCTACTGATTTGCATAGCGGTCCAAGCGTTATTACATACCGGTGGCCCCTCTGCTCGTTAGTGACGCCTGGAAAGGTTGTAAAATATATTGGCCAGTAGTTGAGTGTGCACACGCTCATTGTATCTTATGTGGCCTGGGTCCCTGACCCCTGTTGACTACAGCTTTGCTGAGGGGGTTGAAATACTGTGATTTAAAGTGTGCTATCAGGGCTGACCCCCCCCCCTTGACTCTCCTTGTGACTAGACAGTGTTCAAGAGAACTGTGAGTGCTAGACTTCCCTGAAGTGCATTGAGATAAGCCACCCCTACAATGGCAGAGTGGGAACAGTATAACGAAGAGTATGCTGAGGAGGAGGTGTATGATGGACGGCAGGAGGCTGTTCTTGAGGACAATCTAGTCAACGCTTTGGACGCATCTGTACAGTCGTCCGTCAATAGGGCTATGGAAACTACAGTCCCACAGACAGTGCAGCAAGCCCTAGCTTCAGCCCTTCGCCCAATCAGAAAACAATTGGAGGGCTTTGCCAAGAGGCATGGCTACAACAAACCACAAAAGAAAAAAGCGGAAGCATCCACTTCCAGTCAACCTTCACTTGACACTGCCACATGGCCTCATGCACAGGCCCTAGCTACCCTACCAGACTCGGCGGAACATTCCTATTCTGGCACCAAGGCCAAGTCAAAACGAAGGGTCCATGCAGATATGGACACTGACACTGACACGGACATTACCTCAGGCACAGATACGGATACCTCGGAGGAGCAGCCTCCTCCGAAGAAGGCCCAGGTAGAGATTGCTCAGGTGAATACTCCTTTTACCTTCGATCCGTCAGAAATCATGCACCCCAGGTCACAGGACTGGGTGCCACCTCAGGCGGTGGCAGCATATATACACAACAACCTTAGACGGAGCTTCCCCAGGGAAGTGAGGAACCGTCTTAAGTCGGAATGCCCTCGCCCGGACATCCCGGACAAAGTAGCGGAGACTCCAGAAATCGACGCAAGTCTCTTGACCTCCAGCCTCCGGTCCTGCAATAGAATTCAACCCCGATCTGTGACTGGGGGTGAGTGTTTGAAATGTTTCAGGTCCATCATCTCTTTGTGTTTGCTGCCGTCAACCTTACCTGCTACAGCTATGCATTCAACACTAAGAAAGTCCAGAAACGGGAAAACTTAGAATCTTCTCAACTGACAAATACTAGCAGCGAAAGGCGTAAAATAAAACACTGTGGGGGCGTGGCTAGCAGCCAACGATGGCGGCCGCAGCTTAGGGAGGCTCCTGGGCAGAGGCAGCTTTCCGTGAAAATCCGCACAATAATCCTGTTCTTCGCTGGCGGAAAGGGGCGGACCGGACCCATTGTCCGTGCGGCGAGCAGCGTCGAAGTTACTGGGAGCGGAGGCGGCCGGAACGGGCATGATTTCGCTATCGTGAGGCGGAGGAGGTGTTGGGCCAGACTGCAGCCGTGAAGCCACGGACTGACGGAGAGACTGAATCCGGCCGGAAGTGGCCTAGAGGCGGGGGTGAGTGGCAGGAAGCGTCGGCCTTCCGAGAACATCCCCTGAAAAAGCCGCGAAACCCACCTCACGTCAGCCCAAGCACCCGGGCAAACAACAATACGGCCAGGCGGCATTCCCCGGTCCCGCACATATCCACCGGTAGCGCGACGGGATCTGCGCAATTCAATCCCCGTGCCGCCATTACCCGGCCACACCGACGAAATACGCCAGACCCCAGCAGCTGCCAACAAAGCCACACAGCGGCCGGCAGCGCCACTCGACGACCCCTGCGGACGACGGGTAATAGGCATTGCGGACTTCCCACCTGGAGCACCGGGAGCCGTGCGCAAGAGGAGCCGCCGGAGGGGCGGACGCCTGGGCAGCACCCGTCGCAGGGGGACACTGGAGAGAACAATCGCGACAGCCCCTGCCGGTGCGGGTCGCAACTTACACCGCACCGCCGAACTCCCCTTTGAGCCCCTTGTTGGGGGGCGACTCGGCGACTGGCCTGTACGCAGTCGCTAGGTGAGCGTCCCACCCCTGCGTGCCTGCGGGGAGACGCCAACCACCACTGTAGTGTCCACATACGCAAAGAGGCAGCCTTGCGCAACCCGCGCACGAACATTCTGGCCATCTGGCAGTCAGGTTCACGGCGGCACCATGTCCCAAAGGGGCCCCAGACACAACGCAACCCAGGCCAAGTTGGACAAATTTGCATATGAGAGGCACTCACCGCCCCAAGACCAACGCAAGGCCATCGGAAAGACGACCGACCCCGAGGGGGCGAGGAAGGCCACGCTTGAGGATGTCCTAGCAGCACTGGCCCAAGTACAAACGACGGTGGGTGCCACGGCAACGGAAGTCACCTTGATAAGGGCGGATCTCCAAAAAATGAACGAGAGGGTCAAGCAGGTCGAGGTGGTCACTAAATTGCTGGTCGAAGACGTGTCCGAATTGCAAACAGCGGTGGAACGTCTGCAAACCGATAACAAACTGCTTAGGGACAAGCTGGATGACCAGGAAGGGCGCTCCCGACGCAATAATATCCGAATTTTGGGTGTGCCGGAATCAGAAGACACGGGGGCGATGGACCTCTACGTGGAGGACTTGGTCAAAACACGGCTCAAGCCCAAGGGCCTCTCGAACTTCTTCTCCGTCGAAAGGGCACACCGCGTTCCTGGAGGCAAACCCAAGTCGGGGGCCACACCACGGCCGATACTGGCTAGGATGTTCAATTTCCGTGATCGGGACGCCATTCTACAGGCCGCTAGAGTGGCACCGGCCATCCAAATCCAGAACTCGAAGATTGCTTTCTTCCCGGACTATACGGCGGAGGTGTCTAGGAGACGAAGAACGTTCCTGGAAGTGAAAAAGACCTTGCGAGAAAAAGAACTGCCGTACTCAATGCTCTTCCCGGCTAAACTGCGGGTAGTAGCGGACAAAAAAGTGTGGATCTTCGACTCTCCTGGTGCAGCCCGGGACTGGCTGGAGGGTTGGCAAACCGTTGGGAGACAGCGCAAAACACACAGACCGGATCGGGACCGTGGAGAAGGCAGTAGAACTGGCTCACAAACGTCAGGTCGAATGGAGGGCGCGGGACACTCACCCCCACATGGCTTTGAAGGGGGAGGCGAGGAAGAATGATCCCGACCGCGGACTCTGCACACTAAGCTGTTGCCGACCGCCGAACTGACTTCTCATTTTCACCGCTGCACGTCGACGCTGGTATGGCTGCCCCGAAAGCCTTCTGGGAAGCCGCCTGCCTGGGGAGACACTCTCCCCCCCTACACGCAAGTACTCTGGTTTTGGGATGGGTAAAGCACTCTGCTCAGTTGGGGTGGCGGGCAGTTCGAAGTCCGTTAAGCAGGGGGGCAGGGAGGGGGGTTTGTTTTAAACTGTTTATGTTAGGAATGTGCATGAAGGGTCGAGGACAATATTTCAGTGCTTGTGGGCATCAAGATGCAGTGCTGGGAACGGACAGTGACACTATGCCCCCATGATGTCTTTGAACGCTCTGCTGCGCGACGACGCGGCCGACGAACCGGTTACATCTCTGGGGCGATACATCTTGTACATACTACCCCCCGATGGCTAACAGTCCCGCACCGACAGAGGGGGTGAATCACTCTGACACACAATGCCCACCTATGACCCTGCTGTCCTGGAATGTGAGAGGTTTGGGGGACAAGGTTAAACGGGGATTGGTACTAACTGCTATTAAGCGCCTGCGGCCTACGATAGCCCTGTTGCAAGAGACACACCTGGTGGGGGGCGCTGTGAAGGCCTTGGATAGGCGGGGCTACAAAATGTGGGCCCACTCTGCTTTCACGTCAGGCTCCAGGGGGTCCGGTGTTCTAGTACAGAGGAACTCACGTTTCATGCCCCTGTCTATAAAAACTGATGATCAGGGCTGCTTCGCGGCCGTGCAGGGACAATGGGAGGGGAAACTCTTTAATTTGGTATCAGTGTACATTCCACCGGCCTTGCATTCAGTCCACCTCCCAAGACTGGGGGACTTCCTTTTGACACTCCCCGAAGGTGAGACCATTCTAGCGGGGGACTTTAACGCGGTCATAGACCCGCGACTAGATAAATTCCCCTCCCCCAACCAGACAGGGGGGGAAACGTACTTTCGACGATTTATCACGGCCATGGGTATGACAGACATCTGGAGACACTTACACCTGGGTATGCAACAGTACACATTTCACTCCGCGGTGCATGGCAGCCTGTCTCGCATCGATTATTTCCTGTCGCTGGGTGGGGCCCTTTGCCATGTAGATACCCTGGTGATTCACCCTCGTGGTATTTCGGACCACTCACCGCTCACATTGACGCTTTCATTACAGACGAGAGCACGTCAGCGCATTTACCCCATACATGCATCATATTTTAAACTTCCACAGGTTCGCAAAGAACTCAAGCATGCCACGAAACACTACTTCCTTGAAAATACTCATTCAGTGCGTTCCCCAGCAGTGCTCTGGGAGGCCTATAAAACGGTTCTGCGGGGCCAAGCCATTAACACCATAACCGGACATAAGAAACAACAATCACAGGAACTAGCCGATCTGGAGATCACGTTGAGGGAGCGGACCGCGGCACATGAGTCTCACCCTTCTCCCACTGCCCTGCACGCACTCACTCTCCAGCAACAGCTGTACAATGATCACCTGCGGTTGGTAGTCAAGGGTCTCATAACCGACACGCAGAACAGGATTTATGAGGTGGGGGACAAAGCAGGGAAAATGCTGGCGTGGCTCGATAAACGTGAGGGTAGCTCCAGGGGGGTCCAACGTCTAAAAGATGTGCAGGGAGTGCACCACACTGATCCGAGGCGTATAACTGAACTGCTTGCGACCCATTTTGAACAAGTGTACACTCCGGCTCGTAAAATTACGCCTGAAAGTGCCAGGGCGCTCTTGGCTCCAATCGAGGTTCGGACCCTCACACCGGAGGCGTCGAGCGAGCTAGAGGCTGACATCACTGCCGATGAAATTCAGCTGGCCATTAAGGCACTACACCCGGGCAAGGCATTGGGACCTAATGGGATACCCGTGGAATGGTATCAAGTGATGCCGGACACACTCGGCACGCATCTGCTGGGGATGTTCAAGGACTGTTTGGAGAGGGGTTCCCTTCCCCCGGACCAACGTGCGGCCACTATAATACCAATCCCCAAGCCGGGTAAACCCCCAGAGGATTGCTCCTCCTATCGACCCATTTCCTTATTAAACGCGGAAGTAAAGATCTTGGCCAAGCTTCTGGCACAGAGAATCCTGCCCCATCTGTCTGCAATTATACACCCGGATCAGTCCGGATTTATGCCGCACAGGAACACAGCGCTGAATTTGCGGCGACTGCATGGTATCCTGGCCAGAGCTGACACCATCACAACGCCGGCAGTAATCCTAGCACTTGATGCCAAAATGGCATTTGACCTGGTGGAGTGGGAGTACCTCTTCGAAACAATGTCGCGCATGGGGTTCGGGCCTCGGTTTTTAGCGTGGGTCAAACTACTGTACACAGCCCCAGTGGCCCATGTGGTGGCGAACGGCCACATTTCCCGCACTTTCCCGCTGGGACGGGGCACGCGACAGGGATGCCCTCTGTCACCCCTGTTGTTTGCCATCTCTTTGGAGCCCCTTGCGACTCTCCTACGAGCCACCCCCCTCCTCAAGGGTATACCGGGGACCGGGGGTTGGGAAGACCGTCTGTCCCTATACGCAGACGACATGCTGCTGTATCTAACAGACCCCGAGGAGGGAATACCAGCCTTGTTACGCATTTGTGACACGTACGGCAGGATCTCCGGCTACACGCTAAATTGGTCCAAGTCTGAGATATATGTCTTACAGGGTCCGGCTCCGGATCTCGACGATGCTTGCCCGCTGCGACTGACGGGATCCTCTTTTAAATATCTAGGCATACACGTCACTAAGGACCCGTCTGAATTCATAGATAAGAATCTGAAGCCGCCTTTAGATAGACTCAAGCGGGATGTGGAGTTCTGGTCCGGCCTGCCGTTAACACTCCTTGGCAGGGCAGCACTTTACAAGATGATGGCGTTACCACGCTTCTTATATGTTCTTGAAAATTCCCCCTATCCTGTGCCACCCAAGTTCTTCCAGAAAGTAGCGGCTCTGGTCTCCAACCTACTTTGGGGAAGCCTCCCGGCGCGAGTTGCGCAGTCCAAGTTACACAGAGACTGGTATAGCGGAGGCATTGCGCTACCGAATTTAAAACTGTACTATTGGGCTGCGCAGCTCAAACCCATCAATCAGTGGATACACGCACCACATGACGAGCCAGCGTTTCACTCGGATAGGGTGCAGTTGGGCGCTGATAGTTTGTTGGGTCCACTATATGATCATCGCAAGGTGCGCACTCTGGTCGGCCCCACCAAATTAACAGTGCAGATATGGCACGCAGCTACGGCAGCTCTGGGCTGGAAGGGGAGGGTCACAGGGATGACTCCGCTGTGGGACTCACGCACACTGGGCAACCTGAGGAACACCAAGGGATTCGCACAATGGGACACGATAGGCATCTCTGCGGTGGGTGACCTGTGGGAGAGGAATGAAGTGGTCCCCTTCGCCCGACTGAAAGAACTCTATGAGCTCAATGACAGGGAACTCTACAGATACATTCAGGTCCGTCACGCACTGCTTGCAGTCATTCCGGCGGGCACACCGCTCCCTGATTCCTCTCCTTTGGAAGATCGCCTCCTCACCGATTACATGTTAGAACGGGCAACATCCCTCACTTATCGCAAGCTACTCAATAACAGCCCTGACCCCACATCGCACCTGAAAGAGAAATGGGAAGGGGAGATTGGCGATATGGATGAACATGAATGGCTTGAAGCAATTGGGTCCCCTAGAGAGGTAGGCATCTCGGCACGCATGCGGCTGGTGCAATTTAAGATCTTACACAGGGTTTACTATACAAGGACAATGCTGCATCACATACACAGAAAAGGGGGTGGTGATGAACAGAGTGTCTGAATTAAGCAGACCACTCTTACCCAGTCCAAAGATCAGGGCTTGATCCATCACCGTTATTTATCTCACTGCCCCATCCCAGCTCAGAACCTGGCTATATGCAAATTAGTCTGTCCCTGGCCCAGTGCACCATGGGAACAGGGCAGACCAAACTACCAAGCCAATTCTTCACCAGAAAGGAGACAAGCTACCGGGGACCGGTTTCTGGCATTTCAGCCTCTTCGGCCCGGCTTGCTTGAATCCTGATGGAGCAGTGAGAAAGGGACTCATGTCTGAGTATACCCTGCCACACCTATAGTGGCCAAAAACGATACAGAAAAGGGGGTGGTGATGAACAGAGTGTCTGAATTAAGCAGACCACTCTTACCCAGTCCAAAGATCAGGGCTTGATCCATCACCGTTATTTATCTCACTGCCCCATCCCAGCTCAGAACCTGGCTATATGCAAATTAGTCTGTCCCTGGCCCAGTGCATCATGGGAACAGGGCAGACCAAACTACCAAGCCAATTCTTCACCAGAAAGGAGACAAGCTACCGGGGACCGGTTTCTGGCATTTCAGCCTCTTCGGCCCGGCTTGCTTGAATCCTGATGGAGCAGTGAGAAAGGGACTCATGTCTGAGTATACCCTGCCACACCTATAGTGGCCAAAAACGATACAGAAAAGGGGGTGGTGATGAACAGAGTGTCTGAATTAAGCAGACCACTCTTACCCAGTCCAAAGATCAGGGCTTGATCCATCACCGTTATTTATCTCACTGCCCCATCCCAGCTCAGAACCTGGCTATATGCAAATTAGTCTGTCCCTGGCCCAGTGCATCATGGGAACAGGGCAGACCAAACTACCAAGCCAATTCTTCACCAGAAAGGAGACAAGCTACCGGGGACCGGTTTCTGCATTTCAGCCTCTTCGGCCCGGCTTGCTTGAATCCTGATGGAGCAGTGAGAAAGGGACTCATGTCTGAGTATACCCTGCCACACCTATAGTGGCCAAAAACGATACAGAAAAGGGGGTGGTGATGAACAGAGTGTCTGAATTAAGCAGACCACTCTTACCCAGTCCAAAGATCAGGGCTTGATCCATCACCGTTATTTATCTCACTGCCCCATCCCAGCTCAGAACCTGGCTATATGCAAATTAGTCTGTCCCTGGCCCAGTGCATCATGGGAACAGGGCAGACCAAACTACCAAGCCAATTCTTCACCAGAAAGGAGACAAGCTACCGGGGACCGGTTTCTGGCATTTCAGCCTCTTTGGCCCGGCTTGATTGAATCCTGATGGAGCAGTGAGAAAGGGACTCATGTCTGAGTATACCCTGCCACACCTATAGTGGCCAAAAACGATACAGAAAAGGGGGTGGTGATGAACAGAGTGTCTGAATTAAGCAGACCACTCTTACCCAGTCCAAAGATCAGGGCTCAGATGTGAGTCCCTTGCTCATTGCACCATCAGGATTCAAGCAAGCCGGGCCGAAGACGCCTGAAATGGCAGAAACCGGTCCCCGGAAGCTTGTTTCCTTCCCAGTATAAGAATTGGCTTGGTAGTTTGGTTTGCCCTGTTCCCATCATGCACTGGGACAGGAACAGACTAATTTGCATATAGCCAAGTTCTGAGCTGGGATGGTGCAGTGAGCTAAAAAACGGTGATGGATCAAGCCCTGATCTTTGGACTGGGTAAGAGTGGTCTGCTTAATTCAGGCACTCTGTTCATCACCACCCCCTTTTCTGAATCACATACACAGGGCACCTCATCCCTACTGTCTGCGGGGGTGTGGGGAGGAAGGCACGTCTTCCATACTATTTGGGACTGCTCCAAGATCCAGGAATATTGGAAACAAGTGCTCCGCACCCTTTCGCAGACATTGGATCAATCCATACTACCTGACCCGAGGAGGTGCTTGCTCAATATATGGGAGCCTACCGACTTAACCAGGTACGAGCGAATTTGGGTCACAACGGGACTAATGGTAGCGAAACGAGACATAGCACAGCGCTGGGGGGCTGCAGAACTGCCAACCAAGTCCATGTGGTGCTTGAACATGGATCGAGTAATGTTGACCGAGCGAGCAGTGTACATCAACCGAGCATGTCCCGGGAAATGGAATAAGGTATGGCTGAAATGGAATGAATACAGGGGGGACATCTGCGAACCTCTGCGCGAAGATGATCAGGATGAATCAGACGATGAGGGAGAGGAGGGCTAAACCTGGGCGGGATGAGGGGACGGGGCGGAGACCTGGGCTGTTGCAGGGGACTTCCTCTTAGAGCTTAGGCAGGTGAACCAAGGGGGCAGGGGCGGGTTGGGTACGTGGGGGCTTGCGCGCATGGTGTAGGGCTGTTAGGTTCCCGTACTCCCAAGAGACACTACAAACTTGAAATGTGCTGATTCGTGTCAGACCGCACTGTCATTCCTAACTGTTGTTGTTATGTATTTGTTATTTTTCACACAACGTTAAAAAGCAAAATTCCATCCAAACCTCAATTTCCTGCATTGAATAATTGCTCGACCGGCACTTGTATTTTCTTCAGTAAGCTCTGTCCCGAATTTTTGGTTACTGTAATGCTGTTATCCTTTTTGCTGACAGACATTGTGTACAACGATCCTCTGATAGCGGCCGGCCCACAGGGTTGTAGGCATTCCGCTGTGTACTATGCAAAGTGCAATAAAGGTTTTGGAAAAAAAACAAAAAACAAAATAAAACACTGTATTTCAAAGCTGAGAGGAGCAGTTGATAGAGTTCTGACAAGGAGGCATGACAGCTTCCATTTGAGAATGGTGTCAGGCAGCCTCGAGGGTAGTAGACAATCTTCTAGGTCACCACCGCCTGCTCCCCAATGCCTTCCCAAACATTTTTAAATGCAGCACCTGCTGCTTTAAGAAACATGAGCTGCTTAAAAAAAATATTTACTGTTTAGGAACAATCATGCGGTGGTATTATGCAGCCCCTTGCAGGCCGCCATCGCTGTGTTCATAACCAGTCACGCGGGGTTAAAAAGTACAGCCTATTGAATTAATAATTATTAGGCAATTGTTATTTAAAGCCCCCCCCCACCCACCAACGAGTAGAGACACAGAGTTACATGAAAGTTGCAAAAATGTCAGTACACAGTTGGCTTTCCTATTTGTGACCTGATACTAAATCAAGTTCTAAATTGACTCCTGTTGAAGCGGATAAGAACTAGACGCAAATGTTAATATTATTAGATACAAAAATATGAATTCCCAAGTTTGCCTGATATTTAATTAGAAATAAAAGTGACTCTCCTACCTGCCATGGCTGGAAGTCCTTCCTCAGACTCTCGCCCCTTGAGGAGCGGTCAGACTGGGTTTGGGATGAGATCATGTTGTGTAAAGCATGAGCCGCTGCGTAGACTGCTGTGTGGACACTGTATGTGTAGTAGAAGTTGTTAACATCATATATTGTTGAAGGAAGCTGTTCCAGGGATTGAGCCTCTGTGCAGTAAGGAAAATCGGATCAAAAGGGGAAATCATTATGTAAGTGTTCAAAATAACAGTTGGATGTAAATGCCCAGCGAAACATCTGTTCTTTACCAAATGTGCTATTGAAAGGGTTTGCTCTGTACAGGAAACCTTTGAGTCCTGGAACGTCTCCCTTTGGAATGGATAATGCCAGGGTGCCATTGAAAATACCCGGGTCTGTAAAGTAAACAGCTTCTTTAAAAAATGCAGAAGTGGCAGTGCTTATCCAAAACAGGGTACGCCATGTATACATGTCCTAAAATACAAATCTGAATATAAGCTGTGCCAGGTGAGTTTGTGAGCAGTGTACTATCACCACATTGGCAGAGGATGCGTGGATCACATCAACCAGTTTCTTAACATATAGAGGATCCCTCCGCAGGGAATCCCAATTGATTCTTTCTAAAAAGGCCACACAGCCCCCGAGCAGGCTGATCTCTCTCTCCAGCTGATCTCCAGCCCTTCTGCCGCTGTCATCATCTGTCGTCAGGATCCCCACCCAGGTCCAGCCAAAGTGCTTGAGCAGAAGGGCGATGCCGCGGGGCTCATGGATCTCACTTGGGACAGTCCGGTAAAAGGAAGGGTAAAGAAGCCTGTCACTGAAGAGTGGATCCATGGCACCATAGCTGATCTGAGAAGGAAACACATGTGAACCATTACACACTTTACAACACTGCACTGAAGCACAGACCCAGGCAATTCAAGGTCTCCACTAAACACTTCAAGTCACTCCTCAAGCTCAGACTTCCTGCTCATGCAGTGAAGGCCATTCAAGAGAATGAGCATGCTCCTAGTAATATGTATCATCACTTCGGAGCCGCAGGGCGACCAGATGTGACATCACCAGTAAGTAGGCAGCACATGAGTCACTGTCACAATACTCACCTTGCCTTTGGCTATGCATTTATGGCTTTCATCTTTACTATTTCTCGTCATCTCCTTTGTACTGGATTCCGCTGCATGTTGAGTTACAAAGGATCAAAAAGTCCTAAACTATGGTCTGCAATAGCCCAGCTTGGGATTGACGGAGCAATAATCACCTTGCTCTGCAGGCTCCATGAATGTCCATCAGCGCTGTATAACAGGGAGGGAATCTAACAGAAGAATGTTCTTCTCATATAGGGGTCAGGAAGGGGTGTGTTCTGGCCCCATTTCTTTTTCTATTATATATCAAAAGGCTAGGAGAACATTTATGTAGGGTGGGGAAGGACTCCCCGAGGGCCAATTTATGCTGAATTCCTGTGTTACTATATGCAGACAATGCTGTCCATATCACGAGGGCAGCTAATGGCCTACAAATTTTGCTTGTTACTTTGTTTTTATGAATAATTTAGAACTCAAGACCAATCGTTCCATATCATATATAATGAAATGTGGGCCAAAAAAATGGTAAGACAAGGAATATTTTACTCGGAGGTGATAAGATCAGGAAAGTCCATATTTTACCTATCTGGGAGTCCCATTTGATGTGGATTTTGACTGGACGTGTTCACTGAATGTCAGAGCTATGTAATTTCAAAAGGGGATTGATGCCCTCTTTAGATTTGCGAAGAGATTCAGCCATCAGCCCCGCAAATACATTTTATGTGTTTTTAAGAGTAAATGTCTCTCAGTAATAATTTTTGGGGCTGGTTTTTGGAGATTCTTAAATTGTAACTCTCTTCAAGTAGTAAAAAATAAGTTTTTAAGGCGACTGCTTCGAGGGTCCCAGACCACTTCAGTTTCTTTTTGTCATGAGGACGTTGGACTGAGCTATTTAAATGATTATATAAAACTGTAGCCTCTATTGCTCTGGGTAAGAATTTGGAATAATCCTGAGGCAATTTTTTGCAGAACAATATTGACAGACAGTATGAATCTGGACAATTGTTTAGATATACCCTGGTGTAGATGAATCAAAATGAGTTTTGCCAGGATGGGCATCCCGGAATGCTTTACAAACTATGACACCCTTAGAAATGTTTCATCTGCCACAATTAAAACACATTTTTTTATCAATGTTTTGAGCGGTCAAGGGCAGCATTTAATAGCGCTATACAGTTTTGACAGCCCCTCTATTTGCAGTTAAACCTGAGTGTGTGGCAACAATTCTTGCTGACCAGGTTTCAATTAAAAACTATAAACTTCCTAGCTGCACGTGTTTTCCCTTACTACCTGTTTGTCCTTGGGATGGCTCTACACCCCAAAGCACTAAGCACCTTATTCTATCTTGTCATTTTTACACCCTCCAGAGGAGGCACTTTCTTCGCCCGTTATTACTACAATCCCGGATTAGAGCTCATGAGTTGGCAATGGCTTACTTGCTCTCTTTGGGTGTACAGATATTATATATGCAGTTTAAACTATATTTTTACAGTGTTCATGGCTTGTAGCAAATAGCCAGTGTGTTCAAAAGCCTTCTATGAATAAGCACTATTACTGTATTTAAAGTGTATTTATTTTGTATCATGGAAATGTTTATGTAAACTTTTATGGCTCTCTAGAGTCAAATAAAGTGAGGATGGCCTCGGAGTTCCACGCCTCCGTGTAGCCGCCGTGACCCGTGATCCCGCCCTCCCTAGCAATGGCGGCATCCAGCGTTTGACGTCTGGTGAGGGCAGCGTGAGTGCGGCGCGGCACCTCTGCTGAAGCTCTCCTTGTGTTCTCCCTGTGATTGGGATGCGAGGGCTGCCGCTTTTCCTTGGTTTTGCAGCATTTCCCAGTTGGGGGCTTGAATAGTGGCGGACCTTTGCTCCTCTGCTTTGCTGTTCATTTTCTGGCGAGACTCGTACTCCGGCTCTCTTCTGGAGGAGGGAAGGCACTGAGAGCGCATTATTGAACGGTGCAGAGGGAGAGTGCAAGCAGCTCAGCTTGGGCCATTACAAGGAAAAAAAAAGAAATTTTGGAATGTTTATTCCTGCACTTATTTCTTAAAAGAACTAATTACGGCTGCAGTCTTCAGGTGGCAGTGCAGGATTGGTGACGAGGGGGAGCAGCTGAGACTTTGCTTGGCGGTGCAATGCGTTTGGGGCTGAAAGTTTCGTGATAGCACCTCAGCATCGGCCAGTTAGGAGGAAAGAGGGCTCATCCCTCTTCCTCCCCCTGCGGCTGCCAGCGGTGTAGGAACGAAATATGCCGTAAGGTGTGTGGGGAAAAAAGTAATGACAAGACTGGCAAAAGGAGGTGAGGAGGGTTTGATTTTGGGTGTTATCTGCAAATTGTGAAAAATCATAGCAAAGAAATTAAGCAGATTAAGTAAAGCTGGAGGCAACTGAAAAGGATAAGGATACGTGGTAAAGAGCAACACAGCATTTTTTCTAGGGGGTGTAACAAGGAGCAAGGGAAGGAAAAGATGGGTAAACCTCAGAAAGATGTAAATATCATTGGTAAACCCAGCAAAACTTAAGTGGCGGCCCGTCTTAAAGTAAAAACAAGGCAAGCCTTTCGCGAAGAAAGCCGCACGTCCGGCTGCTAAGGACAAGGACAAGGATAGGAACAGGGGGGATAACTCCACTTCAGGTGCAGGCTGAAACTACGGAACTAGGGGTTGAACAGGCAAAGGTTATATCCGAAGCGTTGGTCGTCCCAGTGGTTTTAACAAGTCCGGCTCAAGACAGCCTTAAGAAAGATGCAAAAGGTATAAAAGAAAATAAATATTTTTCCTTGTTCATAAAGAAAACTACCCCAAAATCCTTAAACCCGCAATCCTCCTCCCCGACTTCAAGTATTGCCTCCAAGCCGTCTAATGCTTCAATTCCAGACGTAGGACAGGTCTCAGCAGCATTAATATCTTCCAGAGTCTCTGGAGTAATACAACAATTACCCGAAATTAACTGTCCGGGGATTCAGCAGCAGATGGGCCTGAGTCAAATACAGTCTCAAGTTCAAGTTTTGGCAACATCTCTCATTTCGTCAGCCTCCCTGAATGATGGAGTAGAAAATGAAATATCTAATCTGGACTCACCTACAGTGCAAGATATAGCCGATAAAAACAGTGAGGCCTTGATGGAGACCTTAGCGAACCCGGTAGCAATACAACCAGTGGCATTAAAACCCCTTATAGCTACAACAGCTACAACAGCTTTAGATAAGGCCTCAACAAGAGTACCGTCTAAGGCCTCATCTGGCTTTTTAACTCCATCGGCACAGTTGGACTCTAAAGGGGGAAGTACGAGTCTGAATACCGATACCCTGCCTGAAAATTCCAGCCAAAGCCCAGAAACTGAGGGGAGGTATCAGTTAGACATCCGAGATGTGCTAAACCTGATCCTAGAAGAAATACGGGAAATAAAAAAAGATCAGCAGGTGCAGATCGCTGCTCTGCATTTGAGATTGGAAAAGTTTGAGGAAACAATCTCTGCGTTGCCGAGTAGATTGCAGGAGGCTGAGACCAGAATCTCTGTATTAGAAGACCAAATGAATGTGGCTATGGTTGAGGTCAAAGAGGCGGCTAAAAAGAATAATTTTCTAGAGAATAAATTGGAGGAACTCGAGAATCATCTGCGGAGGTCAAACCTTAGGATTGTTGGGGTCCCTGAAGGTATAGAAGGTTCCCATCCTCTTCAGTGGGTCAATTCATCTATTCAACAGAAAGTGCTGTCAGAGTTTGAGGGCGACCTCACTATCACAAGGGCTCATCGAGTTCCTGCCCAGCGCTTTCCCAATTCTACCATTCCCAGAACTATCTTGCAGAATTTTGTGGATTTTCGGATCAAGGAGAGGATCCTGTCGAAAGCCATTCAGCAGAGACAGTTCTCGGTGACAGAAACAAGCAAATGTCGTATATTTTCGGACATGACTGCCGCCGCTGCCCGGAGGAGAAAAGAATTTGTCAAAATTCTCCATTTATTTAAAGCTCATGGTGCACAAGCCTCAATTGCTCAGCAGTCTAAGTTGAGAGTTTTGCTGAAAGGGAAATTGTTTATGTTCTCAGATCTAGAAGAAGCACAATCTCTCTTGAAGGAGATCTCAGCAGGGGCTAGTATCTGAATAAACATATATGGTAGTTTCAACAATAGGAATAGTTTAGGATTCCCTTTCCCATTATGTAAGCTGGTCTGAATACTCCTTAGATTGGTTTTCTATGATTGAAGAGGATCTTTAGCCCGGCAGATATATTATTCGGCAGTGCATGTGCCCCTTCTTCTTTGTTTTTGTTTTGTGATACCTGCTAATAATTTTAAACTATTAATGGTGATCACATTTCGGGGGGGGGGGTTTAGGGACTGGCAGGGACACAGGGGTGTGAGTCCATGACACCCAAGACAGATGGGAGGGGTGAAATGTGGATAGCGTGGATTGGAGCGGGTTCCCCACATTGAAGGGGGTGTTGTGGGAGGCGGTACAGGGGTTCGGGTACGGTCAGGGGAGGGTTAAGGTACGTCGGGAGGATGGTGGTGAAAAAGAAAAAAAGGAGCAGAATTATGTCAAATGTCATACAAGAAGAAAGGGTATGTTTACTGGCATTCAGGGCTTAAACAAAAGTGTAAACAATGGCTATTAACCTCCGTATTATATCGGTCAATGTAAATGGCGTCTTGAACAAACACAAATATGGTGGGTTGAGGAGATGGTTGGCGACATTCTCACCCCAAATTTCATTTTTACAGGAAACTCACCTTAAAACTAATCAGCCTGATCTGTTTTATTCTTAAAGATTTCTCTAAAGCTCTAACATCACGGAGGCGGAGGAAGAAATGCCCGGGACTTCCAATCTGCAGGTGTGTTATTCACCAGGAGGAGTAGAGTGTGGCGACAATGAGGAGAACAGTGTAGTGAAGAAGACGAGCGAAGTAGCGGAAGGAGAAGAGCCCGAGGAGCACGAGAGGACGCCTGGAACCACCATCCCGAAGCGTAGCTGAGCTGGGAGGCCAACGACCACACGCTCCGCCCTGCTACCCGTCTGGAGACATGTGGCTAGCACAGACATCTGTAGCGCAGCAATATGGTCGAATGTCCATACTTTCACCAGGCACTACTGTTTGAATTCAGCATGGAAAGCAGATACTGCGAGTGGGCAAGCAGTATTGGCAAGCAGTATTACAACACCTGTTTCATTAAGAACTCACTCTGTGCTGCAAACAAACCAACCCATGAATCAAGACCAGAAACGGAAGGAAATACAATATTATACAATCTTATATAAAAGCTGAGATCTGTTGGCTTACTGAATATTGCTCCACCCACAATGAACCAAGCATTAAAGCACTGGAGAGAAGCTGCTACTCTGATTGTAGCTGCTAGAAAGGCAAACACAGTTTTAAAAAGGACTCTATTACCTCTCTTAGAGGAGAAAGGACCCAGCTGGCCTTTGAAAAGTGCCTATGACTATGAAGTGCTTCTACTTAAGAGAAGCAAGACAAGCAGTTTCATGCCCAGCGCTCACGTTTTTCCAGGTGGACTCATAGACTCTTCCGATTTTTCCAGTGAATGGATTGATGTGTTTAGTAATTATAAGAAGAGCCCAAACTTTGGACAGGGTTTGGTGAAACAGCATCCCAGTTCAAGAGCTCCAATATTTGCTACAGAGAGAACAAAGTTTGGGTCGCCGATTCCAGGAGAGGTAGCCTTCCGCATCTGTGCAATTCGAGAAACCTTTGAAGAATCTGGTATTTTGCTTGTTGTTCCTAAAGGCAGTGAGAGAACTCCCAGTCAGGAAGTTACAGAGACTGTGCATTTCAATGACCATCAACTCAGTGCATGGAGACTGAGGATTCAAGAAAATCCTTCCCAATTTATACAGATGTGCCTAGAGCTGCATTGCATGCCAAACATCTGGGCTTTGCATGAGTGGTCCAACTGGCTAACCCCAGTTACTGAACGAAGTGTAATGAGCAGAAGATATGACACCGCCTTTTTCATATGCTGTCTGCAAGACCAGCCGCACACACTTGATGACCAGAAAGAAGTTACTTCCTTTCAGTGGTCAACACCTACTGAAATAATTGAAACTTTCCAGTCTCAGAAGATATGGATTGCACCACCTCAGGGCTATGAATTAAGCAGAATGGCCCGTCTACCTTCACTGCGTGAACTGCATCAATTTAGTGTTGATCGTGCCTTGGAAGGATGTGAACGTTGGATGCCTTTGGTTATATTTACTTCAGATCGGTACATACAGATCTTACCAGGAGACGAGCTGTATCCAGAAGAACCAGATCTGACGGGCAAGAAGGAATTTGTTCTGTCCCCAGATGTTTTATTGAAAAGCGGGACTAGGCTTCACAGAATATAACATCAGGACCGTCATACTATGAATATCTATGTGAACATTGAGCCAAAATACAAACATATCCACCCTCTTACTGTCAACTTAAACAACGGTACAGAATACTGTAGTCAATTATAATCAGTCATATCAATGCACACCTGCATTTAAGGATTGAAGGAAGATAACATGTTCTGATAATCTTTTGTCTATATTATTGTTCAGACTATAGCAGAGTTCGTAACAAGGTTCATACCTATACTACTAACATAAAGATTTATAGATTGTTAAAAAAAAAAAAAGATTTCTCTAAAGCCCATTTTGGGTCGGCACAGGCTGCAGTAAGGGGGGGTTGCAATTTATTTTGGATGAGGAATAAACTGGGACATTGCACAAATTCAAAGGGATCCATGTGGCAGATGGATTTGGATTTCTGCTAAGGTGGATGGCACTATGCTGAATTTTGTGAATTAATATGCACCAGTGGTAAATGACTTTGCGGCTCTTAAGAGCATTAATGAGAAAGTTAGAACAGCAGTTGGCTCAATTATTCTAGGGGGGGGACTTTAATTTTATACAAGATCTACAACTAGACACTCTAAATTAAGTAAAAAAGCAGATGAAGCCCGGGACCAAAAAGCTGATAGACATTATAAAGCAGGATTATCAACTTGTTGACCCCTTGGCGAAGGGCCCATGGAATGACTAAACAATTCACTTTTTATTCTAGTCAATTTAAGTCCGCTTCACGGATCGATTTGTTTCTGGTATCACGATCCTTGAAATGCTTGAACACTGAGATTTTGGATAACTCCTTCTCTGACCATTCTCTAGTGAAATTTGAAATTGACATACTATTGGGGGAGAGTGGAAAATTCAGGTGGCAGATGGATAGACTACTCCTAACCAACCAACAGTGGATAGTAAGTACACGAGAATGGATAAGGGAGTTTTTGTAAGATTAATAGGGGCAAAGCTTCAGTGCGAGGTCAAATGACTGCTTTTATGGCAGAACAAGCCAGAGAGCCTAAAAATCGAGTTAAAGAACTTCAAGAAGCCGTCAATGTGGCTTTGGTGAAGAGCAGTTCTTCGGGGGGGGGGGGACGTTCGGATCAGAGAGGATTTAGCCAAGGCTAAGCAGGAATTGAGGGAGTTTTTCATAATGGGAAAAAACAGCAGTTCAAGAGCATATCAGCAGGAAGTTTATGAAGAAAGCCAAATGATGGGAAGACTTTTGGCATGGTCTACTAGAGTCAAGCAAGAAGCAGCGGTAATAGATGAACTGTTAATGCCAGGGACGCAGATAATAGTCTCTGAAAAAAAACGATATTCCAAAGATTATTGTCGATCATTATAAGGATCTTTATCCAAATAACTATCAGGTAGCTAAACAAGCGATTCAGGGCTATTTTGATAATCTAGCTCTCCCTCAGCTTTCTGTTGGACAAAAAGAGGCTTTAATGGCCACTCTTTCTAGGGCTTTGATTTCAATGCCTGGAGGAAAGGCCTGTGGAAACGATGGCCTCCCGACTGAATTTTATAAGGTTTTCTCAGAAGATTTACTACCATTTTTGCTTGAGCTATTCAATCATTTTAAAGCAGGGGGACGTTCCAGTGGCCTTTAAAGAGTCTTCAATAGTCAGTTTTGTTAAAAAAAAGCAAATATCCTAGGGAGGTTGGCTCCTATAGGCCAATCAGCCTTTTAAATTCAGATTACAAATTACTGATGAAAATATGGGCCAACCGATTCACCCCTGCGACACAATATGTAATACACACTGACCAATCTGGTTTTATAGCAGGCCAGTTAATATAATCAAATACCGCCTATTTAACTCAAGCAATTGATTACTTTAATATCCACCAAACCTCTGTAATAATAAAGATGGTTGATGCCGAGAAGGCATTCGACCTTGTGAATTGGGATGCATTATTTTATGGCCTTGAAATATTTGGTTTCCGGATGCAAATAATTTCTATGCTCCAGAATTTATATCAAGGAGCCCACGCTCAGATCAGGATAAATTAAAAATCTGCAGAGATGATAGATGTTAAAGGCGGGACTCGGCAGGGGTGCCCCCCTGTCGCCAGTATTATTTACTTTCTTTATAGAACCTCTGGCAGTAAAAATTAAGCATGGGCGCAAAATCCGTTCCGCTCGCGGATTTTGCGGATTTTCGGCAAATTCGCAATCCGCGAGCGGAACGGATCCGGGGGGCAAAAGTTCAAGCTTGTAACTATTTTAGAATGGCGCCGGCAAGCTGCCAGAGCCATTCTAAAATAGTTACTAAGTTAGCTTCAACAGGAAGCACTAATAGATCAAATGAAGCAGGTGCTCGAGTTTAACTGAATTCGAGCTTCAACTCGAGCACCTGCTTTATTTGATCTATTAGTGCTTCCTGATGAAGCTAACTTAGTAACTATTTTAGAATGGCGCTGGCAGCTTGCCGGCGCCATTCGAAAATAAAACAGGAGTGGGGCAGAGGGCAGAAGGGCACAACAACGAGTGTGGCAGAGGCCAGAAAGGGCACAACAACGAGTGGGGCAGAGGGCAGAAGGGCACAACAACGAGTGGGGCAGAATGGCACAACAACGAGTGGGGCAGAGGGCAGAATGGCACAACAACGAGTGGGGCATAGGGCAGAAGGGCACAACAATGAGTGGGGCAGAGGGCAGAATGGCACAAAAACGAGTGGGGCAGAGGGCAGAAGGGCAAAACAATGAGTGGGACAGAGGGCAGAATGGCACAAAAATGAGTGGGGCAAGGGGCAGAAGGGCACAACAACGAGTGGGGCAGAGGGCAGAATGGCACAAAATGAGTGGGGCAGAGGGCAGAAAGGGCACAACCACGAGTGGGGCAGAGGGCAGAAGGGAACAAAAATGAGTGGGGCAGAGGGCAGAAAGGGCACAACAACGAGTAGGGCAAAGGGCAGAAGGGAAAAAAAACGAGTGGGGCAGAAAGGCACAAAAAAGTGGGGCAGAGGGCAGAAGGGCACAAAAAACGAGAGGGTGGCAGTGATGAACCAGAGGGCGCATTGCGTTCTCGCACAAAAAAAACAGCGAACACGCAAATCGCCCCACGAACACGCAAAGCGCCCCACGAACATGCAAAAATAAAAAAATCCGCAAATTCTCACAAATTCGCGAATTTTGCGGATTGCGAATTCGTGAATCCACAAAGTTCGCCCACGCTTAGTAAAAATTCAAGATAATTTAGATATAAAAACTCCAATAGAGGGGATGTCTAAAATAAAACTATTTGCCGACGACGTTATACTCTCTATCTTAAACCGGAAAAACAAAATATTGATAGGATTTTGGAGGCATTTGCTGAGTTCGAGGCAATTGGAGGATATAAGATAAATCTTAAAAAAAACTGAAGTATTGGTGTTTAATGCCTGCTGTAATTTTCTCCCGGACAATTTAAGACTACAAGCATATTCTACAGAGCCGATTCGGTATTTGGGAATATGTGTCGCCAACCAATATGCGAATTTATTCAGGTTAAACTATCTAGTAACGTTGAGCAAAATTAAAGATCTATTGGGAAAGTGGATTCTTCTCCCTCTTACTTTGGTAGGACGTGTTGCTTTAATAAAGATGTCAAAACTACCCTTATTAATTTTTTGTTCTTAAATATCCCAATTAAAATAAACTTACTTTTCTTTAGTGAATTGGAAAAATTATTTCATCAATTTATTTGGAATAAAAAAACGTCAAGGTTAAAATTATCAATACTTCAACTGGATATTAGTTGGGGTGGGTTGTCACTCCCCCATATTCGTACCTATTACGAAGCAGCAATTATGGATATAGTAGTGCGGCTGCTTGATAATAGGGGATCTTTCAATAGTTTTTTTCTTAAATAAAATGGTTCATGAGGCTGGAACTCAACTGCCGGTCTTTTTAAAAACATCAAAATCTCCCAAAAAAGTACAATATAAGACATTTCAAGCTTTCTCCAACAGACTTCAGAAATTTTATTCTCAAAAGGCCCAGTATTCTGGATTTGGATATCTGAGTTTAACTGAGGCCAGAAGTTTGAACCTTGAAATTCGGAATAGTCAATTTAAATTTTGGGAATTAAAAGGCTTCAAAGAGATGAATCATTTTATAATAGGAGGTACCTACTGGGAGGAGGTTGAGGTTAGATGTGGCGTGCAGAGCAGATTGCTCTTTTTTAGCTTCCTCCAGGTTAGATTATTGATAAACAAGTATATACCTTTAGGAAATACAGGCACATCATCGGTCCTTGCTGCAGTGTTTAAAACTAAATTGTATAGGCAATTGGTACCGAGCTTTTCAAAATCAAGGGGATTCCCCTCTCGTTACCAATTTTCTCGAGAAAATAAAGCATGAATTGTCTTCCAGTCTTTCAGTTAGTGAGTGGAAAGTTATTTGTTTGCACAGCAGTAAGGCCTTAAGAGCAGCTAACTTTAAAAGGATTGCGTTTTTATCCCGATGGGCAGCTTATTATACCACACACGCTTTGAATAAAATCTATCTAGAAGTTGAAAATAAGTGTTTTCGTTGCCAACAGATGGAAAGGGTGACTGGCTGCATATTTCCTGCAAATGCTCAAGGTTGAGCCAGTTCTGGATAAAAATGTGTGCTGAAATTAGTCGTGCCCTCAGGAGCAATGTGCAACCGGAGCCGGAGGTTGTTCTCTTTGGTATATTAAAACAGAGCTTAAACCAGGCTCTATCAAGAGGGGGGGAAATGTTTTTGTTAATTTCTATTTTGGTGGCTCGCTCATTGATCCTCCAGAACTGGAAAACAGATAAGGTCCCGACCTTTCTCGAATGGTAAAATAAAACGAAACGAGTAAGATCTTTTTTTTTTTTTGAAAACTTTTTATTGATTTTAAAACAAGAAAACAAAAGAACAATACAAAACAAGGCAGTACATTAAAACGTGTCATCACGTGGCCCGTGGGGGGGGTACATAGAGGAATCAAGCAGTAGTGCAATCAATAATTGGGGGGGGGGAGAGAGGGGGGGGAAAGGAGACCAAAATATATACAAAACAACTATATTCCTGCGGAGGAAATGTCAGGTTGGGAGGAAGACAAATCAGCATCAAATTCCGACATTGGGGGAGTACATATATCTCCACGGTATGCGTTCCATTGGGTCCACACTTTCCCCCACTTGCCTGGTTTGCTACGGGAAACATACACAGTTTTTTCTCGAAACATGCACCAATCCATGTTTTGTGTCCACCCCAGAAGCGTCGGAGGCTTCTGAGCGCCCCACAATTGGGCAATATCACGCTTGGCAACCATGTTGCCCAAGGTCGCTCAGCGGAGCTGCGCTTGATTGTAGTCATTCGGCTCCCAGACATTCAACAAGCATCTTCGCGCTTCAGGCATTAATCGCACTCCCGTGACCTCACTCATTACTTCATGCACGCGGTTCCAATAACGTATCACAGCAGGGCATTCCCAGATAATATGAAGGAACGTAGCCACCATACCGCATCCGCGCTTGCACAATCCATCCATCGAAAATCCCATTCGAACCAGACGCGGGCCAGTCACATACACCCTATGCAAACGTTTTAGTTGGACGAACCGAAGACGTGCCGGGATAGCCACTTCCTTCGGGGAAGAAATCGCGGACTGCCAGTCCTCATCATCGAGTTCTAGACCATCTCTGGTCCACAACCCTCGAAGACTATCTAATAGATCAGTCCTGGTATTGATCAACTTTTTATAAATTAGCGAGATCGTGCTATCAGGAACGTGACCATCCAGAATCCGATCCTCGAGCGGGGATGCCTCCGGCACGTCCGAGCCTAGTGGGAAAACAGACAAGACCGCATGCCGGACTTGCGCATATCTGAAGAATTCCTTATCATTCAGCCCATACTCAACTTTCAATTCCTCAAACGTCTTGACCCTGCCCTTGATCCATACATCATCTACCCTACTGATCCCGATCATGTCCCACCGATCAAATCCCTTCGATTGCCAAAGGGAGCCCAGTTTATCCGAAGCATATAGTGGGGTAGCCCGGGTCGGCCTGTCGGCCCATCCCGTGGCCGCCGTAGCTCTACGCCACACCTGCACTGCTGTTTTGGTGGGGCCCGTAAGAGTTCCGCCAGCTGATTTCGCATATAGAGCCCTATTGTAGTCCCCACCGGGTAGCAACCATCTGTCCATCGCAAAAGCCGGGTTTAGTGGGGGAGTGTAGGTGCCATGGTTGATGGCCCCCAATTGAGAGGCCCAGTAATAGCGACGAATGTTGGGGGAGTGTAGGTGCCATGGTTGATGGCCCCCAATTGAGAGGCCCAGTAATAGCGACGAATGTCCGGGAGAGCGATGCCGCCATCGTACCAAGGGAGTGTAAGCTTCGAGAGGGCGATGCGAGGACGGCCCCCCCATAACAATTGCCGCTGTAGACTCTCAATCTCACGAAAATATTCCGCTGGCACTACATCAAGCGTGTTTTGAAGCACATAAAGGAATCGGGGGAGCGACATCATCTTAAACAACGCAGCTCGTCCCAAGGGAGAAAGGGGGAGTCTGCTCCAAGTCCCGACATCCGCCCGAAGGCGTCAGAGAGGGGGCAGCAGATTGCGCTCATACCGAAGTGTGGGGTCCAAGGTGACAAAGATTCCCAGATATTTGAAACCATCTAGTACCACCGGAATAGGACAATCACGGGGCAGGAGAGGAGTATCACCGGAGAGAACATAAACGCAAGATTTAGACCAATTTATAACTAAGCCGGAATTCTTACGGAAAGAAGTCAAAACGTCGAAAAGGACGATTAACGACTTTCGGGGCGATGTGAGGTACAAAAGGATATCATCTGCATATAGAGATACACGGTCCTCAAATTCCGGAGACCATCGAATGCCCTTCATGGATGGTTCCCATCGCAGCCAAGCCGCCAGTGGCTCTAAAGCAAGGGCAAACAAGAGTGGGGACAGAGGACAGCCCTGGCGCGTACCTCTACCGAGAGCAAAGGAGGCCGAGACACGTCCATTCACCACTACCTGGGCTAAGGGATCAGCATAAAGCAATCGAACCCAACGGATAAAGGTGGGCCCAAACCCGAATTTGGAAAGGACTGCCCAAAGATAGGGCCATTCAATCGTGTCAAACGCCATGGTGGCGTCCAAAGACGCCAAGATGGCCGACTCTCTCAATGTCCCCGCTCGCGCGAGGACTCCATGCAAGCGCCGAAGATTAAGTGCCGTATTGCGGTGTGGTATAAATCCGGACTGGTCTGGATGAACCAGATCGCCTATAACAGTCACCAGACGATTAGCAAGAACCTTGGCCAGGATCTTGGGTTCAGCATTTATTAGGGAAATAGGCCTGTATGATTCGCAGAGGTCACGTGGCTTACCCTCTTTATGAATAACCACTATGGAAGCCAATCTCTGGTCAGGAGGAAGAAACCCTTCCGCCAGTGATTCCAAAAACATAGATCGCATATATGGTGCCAGCACATCCGGACGGAGCTTGTAGAGTTCTATAGGGAGTCCATTAGGGCCCGAGGCCTTCCCGGAGCGGATCGAACGGATAGCGGTCGCAACTTCATCCGCCGTGGGCGGAGCTTCCAGCAGGTCCCTCTCTGAATCAGACAAGCATGGTAGCGAGATATCGCGTAAAAGCATGTGGGAGTCCTGCTCCGGTCTATCGGACACAGGGGAGTACACTACCCGAAAATAATCGGCGAACCTCTCAACAATCCCAGCAGGGTCCGTGATACTTTCACCATTCGCGTCAACTATAACAGGAACCACTCGACTCGCGCATTCTCTCCTATCCAACCAAGCAAGCAACTTCCCAGCCTTATCTCCCACATCATACAGACGTCCCTGCTGTTCACGACTCATCTCCTTCGCTGCATCAGTCACCAGAGCTCTGTACTCATGTTGTTTTAGGTCCAACAGATGAAGCCTCTCAGGGGAGACCCCAGCATCAAACTCTCCCTCAAGAACGGTAATTTCAGTCTCAAGACGAACAACCTCCTCTCGTCTACATCTCTTAACATTGCCAATCGACGAGAGGGCCTGCCCCCGAATTACAGTTTTGTACGCCTCCCACAAGGAGACAGAAGAGGATACTGACCCCACATTTTCGGCAAAGTATTGATCAATTGTTTTAAGTAGTTCCGCTCTAATCTTAGGATCACGGAGGTACCATGGGTTGATCGGGGCCACTCGACCCTCCGATCCCCCATGTACGTTCACAACCAACCACAGTGGGGAATGATCCGAAATACCCCTGGCAAGATGTTTCACCTCCCCTATACGGGAAGTCTGGGAGGAGGGCATCAAAACATAATCCAATCTCGAAAGGCTGCCGTGGGCCCCAGAGTGAAAGGTATACTGTTGTTGCCCAGGATGATGTAAGCGCCAACAATCGGTCAGCCCCAGCGCCTCCATGAAGTCCCCAAGCCAGGATTGGAACTTAGCGAGAACTCGGGGAGGGTAACGATCGCACATCCCAGATACTACTGAATTAAAGTCTCCCCCGACTACAAGCAAACCCTCGGGGACTCCCAGAATCACTCTTCCCAGATCTGCATAAGTCGTAGTTTGAAGACCTGGGGGTATGTAAACAGAAAATAATGTAACCACCCTACGCTCCCAACGCCCCACAATGGCGGCGTACCGCCCTCTATCATCAAGTATAATGTCGTCAACAGCGAGGGGGAGGGAGGTCCGGATTAGAATGCCCACCCCTCTGGAGCCAGAAGTGAAACCTGAGTGTGCAATGAGACGATAGCCACGCCTATTCATGGCGTGGCACGTATTACCCAGCAAGTGCGTTTCCTGAAGCAAAACCACATCAGGGGACAAGCGTCTCAGTAACTGCAAGACCACTCCCCGCTTAATTCTGTCTCCCAGACCATTTATGTTCCAACACAGTATCCGTAGTCCCCTACACCCCATCCCAGAGTCCACCCCAAGTCCCCCCCCACACCAGCCGCGACACCACGACACGGAAGATCATCAGCATTATGCCTTGAAAAAAACAAAGAAACACATCCCAGAACTTCTCAACCCCCCAGAACGACATAATACCCCCCACCCCGCACCCCTGCGTTAGACTCAAAAGCCACCCCAACTCGCAGCGTGCCTGTCGCCCTAACATACAACTAATCTACGAAAAGAACCCCAGAGGAGGAAGTCTCACCCGCCCCTCACCCACACCCCAGTAAGACAATGGAGTAGCAATCATTATCAGTATAGCATCGAACCACTGCCGAAAGTCAAAACGTTGGTCCGGGAGCCGATGTCGCTCCCTATTCCTGCTCCGTCGGGCCGCCCTCCGCTCCACCGGAAGGTTCCGATTGTTCAAATCGCCCTCGTCCCGTAGGCAGCGAGTCCAACCAGTCATTAGCCGCTTCAGGATGGTCAAAGAAAAATGTTCTATCGTTGTGGATGATACGCAATCGAGCCGGGAAAAGCATGGCATATTTCATGTCGCTGTCTCTCAGTCTCTTCTTCACTCCTTGAAATCCCAGCCGCTGCTTCTGGACTTGTTGGGTGAAGTCCGGGTAAAAGCTGACCGCAGCGTTCTCATATTCCGTGGGGCCTGATGTGCGGGAAGCCTGCAGTATCGCATCTCTGTCACGAAAGTTGAAAATCCGCGCAATGATGGGGCGCGGAGAGGCACCCAGCTTGGGCGGGCCACCCGGGACACGCTGGGCCCAATCTACTGCAAAAAACTTGCTCAGGCCCTTGGGCGCTAAATGATTTAGGACAAGGTCCTCCACCAGTAGGTCCACAGCTGACGATTCCGTCTTCTCCGGGACACCGACCAGTCGGACGTTGTTCCGTCGTGCTCGGCCCTCAAAATCGTCCAAGCGACGGGAGAGATAGTCACGGGCGGATCTCAGATTACCGACCTCCGTCTGTAGGTCAGAGACGTCGGTGATAAGACTAGTAGTCTTCAGGTCGAGAGACTTGACCTTTTCGTTGGTTTTTGCAAGATCCGCCCTGATCAGAGTGACATCTATGGCAACAGTGTCCAGCTTGTGGGTTAGGGCCTCATACTGTTGTCCCATCGCGGCCTTCATCCCGGCAAGGGCGCATATGACGTCTTTCAACGACGGGTCATCACCCAGCAGGGATTCGTCCTCAATGCCGGCCGGGGGTTTAGCCATTCCGCTCGGAGAGCTCTTAGTGAGGGTATATCGGTCCATGACGTTGGATTGGACAGAACCTCCTCGAGCTGCCGGTCTGGTCTTGCGCCTCTCTGCTTCAGGCTTGGTGGCCATCTTAGGTCGTGTGCCCCGGAGGGTATTCTGAGACCTAGTGAAAATGGCTACACTCGATGTGCCCGCAGAAGCTCAGAGAATAAAGTGAGGACCAGTCACTAGGCAAGGAGCAATGAAAGTCCGGATCTCCGAGCGATGTTGCGAATAGTTGAGTGAAGCAAACAACCAGGGCGACCAAGGCAAGGTCAATGACGTAGGATCGTCAGAATCGAAACTGAAAGTAGAAGACCGGGCAAGGGAGGTTAGCGCAGGCCGTTGTTATTCAATTACTACCCGGCTGGCAGAGTAGGCAAGCCCGGGGCAGTGCCATGGAGCAGGCCGCAAATATTCAAAAATCCATATCTTCGGTTCCCGGAGACCAAATCAAAATTCGCAAACGGATAAGTGATCAGCAGGTTCTCGACCACAAAAGCCCGTCGTCCAAATCAGGATTAGTTGCAGGATAGTCGATGGAGGTGGCGAAGGTCCGGGAGCTCTGAGCTCACGCGACCATCTTGGGTGCGCACTAAGCTCCTCCTCCCGAGTAAGATCTTTTGAAGAAGTATACGGGAAACGGGTGGGAGCTATCAGGAAATTTAGCTTAGTCTGGAAATATATACATCAGATAGAAAGTAATCTCCAAGGGTAAAATGTTTTTTTGAAGTCAAGGAGTCATATATTGGTTGGTTTTAATGCCTTTTGAACATCTGTATGTTAGCTGCTATGGAATTGTTTTTTTCTTCCCTAATTGTATATTTGGAATGTTTATATATCACGACAGTTCTCCCACTTGAGGGGCAAGATGGCGGCCGCGTAGTTGCGGCTGAGATGCAGTAAGCAGTGAGGACATGAACACGGACGGTTAGCCTCGAGGAGATCAACATTCAGCGACCGTGCAGGAGCCTCTGAAATCCGATGTATGCAGCGCTTACCTACCGGGTGATACTGCGGGGGTCGCCGTGCTGGCTCCGTGAGGTGGCGGCTCTGATTGGGGCTCTCCTTTCTCCTGTCTGCGGGCTCTCTGGCGGCGTTTGCGGAGGCAAGGGGCGGAGTTGCGCAGGAGTGCTGGAGGTAGAGCTCAGGGCGGAGCTCGGAGGCAGCGCGAAACACAGCAAGCGGAGCAAGCGGAGGCTACGGAGTTCCGAGAGTGGATCAAGGGAGCTGCAGCAGTTGTCGGGGAAAATGGCCCCCAAAGCAAACACAGGTGGGAAACCAACCCTGAAAAAGAAGACTGGCAATGAACACGCATACCCCCCCGGAGCAATAAACGGAAATACCGGCACAGGAGCGGTGACTGAGACCGCGGGGAAAGGGAAGGTACAAACACCCTCTCAGGACCCTCATAAGAAAAGCAAACCGCACGTGGTCAGGACCCGGCAAGCGACCGCAAACACCAGCATTGCAGAGATCTTCACCCGTGGCGGTAAGGAGAAGGGGGTCAAAGTAACAGAGACTGAGGCAGAGGCTGTGGAAACGGGGGAGTGTGTGGTTGCTTGTCAAATGGAGGCCAGTTGGAGCATTCCCGCTGGCTTAGCAGTTCCAGGGGGCATAGAAGCCAGTACAGTATACCAATCCTCCCTGCATGAAGAAGGCACCCCTAGCCTTACTTCTGGGTCTAATGGTACTCCTCCAGGAGTAGACGGCAATATCTTAAACGTAAACTTGGCTACGGCGTCCCAAAACGCTGGCTCTGGGGGTATGGGTGATGGAGAAGAGAGTGTTAGCCTAGCAAACGCCACCCCTGTGCTCATAACAAAGCTGATTAAGAACCCTAAGATTCAGGACCTGGACAATTCTCTCGAGGGGGTCAGCGGAAATTCTAAACCCCCAGTGAGCATGGCCCCTGAAATAGAAAGGGAGAAAGCTCCCAGCGAGTGTTTTTTCTCAGTGACAGAGGAGGCTGACTGGTCGGAAGAAGATGAGGAACATAGCTCCGGCATAGATGAGAGTAATCCAGAATCAGAAAGTGACCCAGAGGAGGACCACCCGCCAACTGCAGTAAAATCTGCTGTCCCTCCGAAAGGCCATGAACAGACACAAAGAGGTCTAAGCTGGTCATCCGCAACGATGTTACTAGGGTCCCCCGATCATGAATCTAATCAAGAATCTACTCAGATGTCAATGCTGGAAGCAATCCATCAGGAAATTATTGCACATCGGGAAGAGACCAGGCAGGACAACCGTAAGGCCCAAGCGGCGATGAGGAAGATGAAGGACGTAGTAAGAAAACTATCAAAGGCATGCGTCAATGTGGGGGACAGAGTGTTGAACTTGGAAAAAATGGTAATTTCAACAGAAGCAGAGGCTGCCGCTGCCACCAGCAAGGGTGAATCTTACGGAGCCCAAGCCTCGGACATCCAATGGAAGCTAGAGGACTTGAAAAATAGGCTCAGGAGGAATAACTTAAGGGTTTTAGGGATACCTGAGGGCACAGAGGGATCAGATGCAAGAGCTTATGTCATTAAACTTTTCGAACAGGCTTTCCCCAAACTGACCAGCTGGTGTTGGGCCACCGAAATACAGAGGGCGCATAGAACCCCCTTCAAAACACGCCCTTAGGCGAGGGAAGGCGACAAACCCAGGGCAATTTTAATTTTCCTGGGGAACTTTGTCCTGAGACAATCTATCGCTGAAAAGACTAGACCTGAAGCTAAAAGAACGATTGAGGGGGTCTCATTTTTTGTCAGACCGGATTTTTGTCACACTACGGTCGAAAGGCGCTGGAGACTACGACAACTGATTAAGCCCTTTCAGGACAAGAAAATGCAGGCATACCTCATAAATCCTGCTCAGCTTAAAATAATTCATGAAGGGAGGACACAATACTTCGCGTCAGAAATCAAGGCGCAGGAGTATCTGGACACTTTGGATAAACAATCTGGCTCTGCATAAATTCTCCTTTCTTGCTTTTATTTCCTTCTTTTCATCCTTAGTCTGTATTTACTCAGTTTCTGAATATTTCCAGGGTGGTCATTGGTGTTTAAGTACAAGCATAAGTATAAGTATAAGTAATGCGCACGAGGTATAAAGTCTTAAAGGCTCTGTAAGGGGTTGCTGATCACTCTTTCTATTGTATAAGGTTTATGAGGCCTCGGAATTAAGCGGTAACTTATGGAGTCCTCACTGCTATATTGCACCCATCATATGCACAGACTTAGTATGAGCGCCTCACAAGGGAGGGTGCATGGTTATGGGGGGGTCAGGGGGCTAAGGGCGGGGGGTGGCAGGTTGAAGGGGGGAATGGGCAGGGGGGTGGGGGTTGGGTGGTGGTGGGGGGGTGTAAATGCAAAAAAAAGAGAGTTTGTGACACTAATGTAATTGTAAAAATGAAACAAGATCAGTATTCCAAATATGTATCCAGCATGTTTATTGATCGGTTGAAGAGGAGACGATATTTAAGACAGAAGCATGCCTAAGCTCAGCATTTGCTCTCTGAACATAGATGGATTAAATGACTGGAAAAAAAAGGGGCAGAATGGAAGAGTTTGTAAAATCAATAGAGGTCGATATCCTATGTATACAAGAGACCCACCTGCCCTGGAAGAAAAAGCATTGGTTAAATTTAAAAGGGTTTGAGATTCTCCCTTGCTCCTCCCAAACGTCTACTATTAGGGGGGTGGCTATTATAAGTAAGCTGGGTTTGGGGGGAGCCAAACGATTTAAGTCGGATACTACGGGCAGGTGGGCATTATGTGAACTGAATATGGGCATCACCCTCTGTTGCATCTATGGTGCCAATAGCGATGACCCTGAAATCTTTGATCGCATGGAGAAGGAACTAACAGGTTGGCCAGCCCCCTAGTAGTTTGCGGGGACTTTAATATCTCAGCAAACTTCGGTGGGGCACCCACATATACCGTACGTAAACCTTGGGTATATCGGGCAGTATGCTCGATGATGCAATCACACGGGCTGAGGGATGTATGGGGGAGCATTGAACCAGGGGACCCTGGTTTCACATACTTCTTACATCCTTTCCAGAAATACTCCAGGCTTGATTATTTTATGATATCCGCCACCGAATTGAGCACGACTAAAATCTGTAAACTGCCTATGATAGTATCAGACCACAATCCTTTGATATTAACAATGGATATTAATAGGCCGGCAAAAAAAGTAAGACCTTGGACCTTCGATAGGAAACTTCTAATAGATAGTACTTATGTGGCACATATCAAGAATTGGTCTCAGGCTTTCTTTGACGCAAATAGATATAGCACATCGCGAAATGTAGTCTGGGACACCTATAAAGCTGCTCTAAGGGGGGAAACCACCAGTTATACTACTCAGAAGTGGAAAATGACTAATGTAGAGAGAGAACAATTAATGCGTAACCTATCTGACGCTGAGGGGCAGCATAGAAAGGATATATCCCAGGGGAGGCAGGGTATAGAAAGTCTTGAGAGAGTGAGTTCTATCAAAGCTGAGATACAGAAACAACTAGCCAAAAAAGCAGCCGCAGAATATCAGACACAAAGAACTAGGCTGTATGAAACAGGGGAACAAGCAGGGAGGGCACTCGCACTCCGAATCAGACAGTTCACTTCTAAGAACATCATCACACATACAGAAGAGCAGGGTTGGAGATATGAGGAGCCAGAGGAAATTCTAAATGTCTTTAGAAGGTATTACCAAGATCTGTATCAGGAGGAGTCAGCCACAGAGTGTCCAAAGACAGACCTGACAGGCATGGGAACTGAAGTGGCTCAGGGAGACAGGGAAATCCTCGAACAGGCCATTACCCTAGACGAACTGTCGGAGGCTCTACAAGATCTTGCAATAGGGAAGGCTGCGGGCCCAGACGGCCTACCCCTCGAGCTATATAAATATGTATCTGATTAAACATCCCCACTCCTTTTGGATCTGTTTAATGGGATCATAAACACAGGTGTAATACCAGAGTCATGGATGAGCACTAACATCGTGGTGTTCCATAAAAAGGGCAAACCGAAGGAAAATCAAGGCTCTTACAGGCCCATATCCTTGATAAACGCGGATAATAAATTATACGCTAAGATCTTGGCTACCCGCTTGGGGTGGATCATCGGGGCCTTGGTCTCTCCCTGGCAGCATGGATTCATTCCCGGTAGGGGTACCACGGACCATATCAGAAGGGCAATCAGGCTGTTCGATATCCATGCTGCTGGGGAGGGGGGGTGTCGCGATGGTCCTCCTCGATGCGGAGAAAGCTTTTGACCGCGTCAGGTGGGGCTTCCTCTAGAATGGGCTTGAGGAGAGGGGGTTTGGCCCAAGGTTTTGGAAGGCTATTCAGGCAATGTATTCCACCCCGACTGCTAAGATTCAAATGATGGGTGAGAGCTCGGGGAAGATCTGTATAACAAGGGGGACGAGGCAGGGGTGCCCCTGCTCACCCATTCTATTTGCGTTATACATAGACCCGTTAATAAGCCAGATAATGAACAGCACCGCAATAAAACCTGTAGTTACGAATGGATTTCAAACAAAAATCCTCGCATATGCCGATGATTTGGCTGTCATCACTATCGATCCCCAGGCAGCCATGCGGGAAGTAGTGAGCATTACGAGCCTATTCGGGAGACACTCAGGTTATCGTCTAAACAAGGCAAAGACCCAGGTGCTGTGCTCTAAGCACATAATCAAATTAGATCCAAGATTCGTTGAGTCTGTGGTGTACCTGGGGGTAACGATCAATGCACAGCCGGAGCACATCATTAGAGATAACTTTACTCCCCTTATGAAATCTATGGAGGTGGATTTAAAAAGAATGGATACATTGCATCTCTCAATAATAGGGCGGTCCAATGTCATCAAAATGACCATGTTCCCTAATATTTTATATAAATTCCGGGCGATTCCCTTTAAAATAGAGGATAAACGTATTAAGGAAATTGAAGCTATCTTCATGAATTTCCTGTGGCAATATGGAATGATCAGAAGATCCAGTAAATACATGTCCTTGCCACAGGAAAGGGGAGGCCTGGGATTGCCGAATCTTAGGTATTACCACTGGTCCTGTTTCCTTACGCAGATGGCTATACTATTTGATCCGGTGGGTACCCCTAACAGACAAGACGCTATCCCTTCTATCTTTCAGCTGGCACTCGGAAGGGAGGCAACTGGGGTATTATTAAGGAGAACAGAAAGAAGGTACTACAAAAAATCAAGATACAAACTATTGGAAGGTATATGGGGGGTCTGGGTGACAGTTCAGAAAGTTCTGGGTGTCGCTAGATACAGTCACCATACTCCACTATGGAATTCTGGTCTCTTCCCTAATCTTAGTAATGACGGGCTCTGGAGATATTGGGAGCGACAAGGCATTGTGACATTGGGGCAAATTATGGTAAAGGACGAGTGTAGATCTCTGGAAGATCTGAAGCAGCGATACTCTCTGCAGGGAAATCAAGACTATAAGTATGTTCAGCTGGTTAACACAATTAAATCAAGGAGGCCTCGTATTACTCTTGATAAGAGGTGTGCCCTTTTGGATTATTTGAAGGGGGAGGTCACAGAATCAAGGAAGTATACAGGCTATTCATGGAGGGATCCCTCGATGATATGGTTAAAACCGAGGCAGTCTGGGCTTCTTAATTGGAGGATCCGGATATCGACCTGGACAGAGCCCTCTTAATGGATAAAAGATTTCTACGCTCTTCCAATTTAAAAGCGCAGCACTTTAAAACATTATTTAGTTTATACTACACTCCCTCCAAGTTATATGATTGGGGCAAGAGGGCGGATAATAACTGTCCAAGATGCTCTAAAGGGCCTGCTAATATTATCCACATGTTCCATCAGTGCGAGTAACTCGAATCAATTAAAACGGAGATCGAGGCATTCTGGGAGGGGCTGCTAGATGTTAAAATAGATCTATCCCCAACACTGATGATTGCAGGATGCGATAGCAAATTGAACCTAAATATTGAGATTGAGGCCCTAGTCTTTATTTCAACAGCTGTACTCCGTATATTAATTTCAGCCACTTGGAAAGATACTGAGGCTCCAACTTTCCAAATGTGGTTATGTAGGCTGTTAGGAATGCATAATGTTGAAGCGGCACTCTACGAACTCAAGGGTAAAAAAACAAGAGAAATGGGGTTGAAGATCTGGGCACCTGTGGCCGCATGGAGGGCCACCAGATTATAGGGGGTTTTATGGTGTCTAGGAATGTCTCAGGATAAATGAAAATGCTTACGACCCTTGTTTCTATTTATTATTTTTATGCACAGACATATCCTATCATATTATCTCTCCCGATATCTATGTACCATGTTTTATGATACATACCTTTGGCTTAATGTATATGGTTTATTAAGTAACAGGTCATTGGTACTCAATTCTATTTTATCAGATTTTAATTAATGGGATCTGATTAACTGATTTTGCACTTTTCTAATTATTTTTTTTCTTCTTTTTAACAATGCTGGAAAATCGTATTTATAATGAATTTGTATTATGGAATGGTTTGTATATTGTCTTTTTACATTGTGTCTTCATGAACTCTCAATACAAAAAAAAAAAAAGAATGTTTATATATCACTTTTACTAATTGAACGTTACGTCTATATGAATTATATGTTGGATTCATTGATTACGGGGCCTTCAGTGATATTGTGTTGTTTTTTTGGGCCGACTATATCTCCTTAGAACTATTGTATAGTATGAATTAGGCTTATTGCACTTTAGTTATTCTTGAGAGACAGCAGTTGAATTTTTTGGGCACTTTAGCACTTGTACTTTACTTGAAATGCTATGATCTGGTTTTTAGTACATTTATATTTAGAATGATTACATTTAATGTAAAGGACGCTATAGGATGAATTGTGTTGATATTATCCTTGACCGATTTCTCATATGTTCCTTTTTTCTTTTATTTTTTTCTGCTCAATAAAAATGTTATAAAAAAAAATAGAGTCAAATAAAGTATTTTGATGATGATGATGACTTGATGAAAACAACTGGACATCTATGCTTTGGATCTGCCACGAAGGCTATTGTTGGTCAAGCCAGTATGATGCAGCCTGTCATTCTTCTTGGATCGCTAAAATGAGTATCACTCAGATGTATATTACATATTCAAGGGGACTTCATGGCAGGCCTGTCCTTCTGGAAGACTTAGCTGCCTCGTGGATCCATACAATGACAGGCACACCAAACCCAACATGGCCTTTTAGTCAATGTCATTATCAATTCTAGGATTAGGATATACTTAAAAAAGGAAAAGTAAGCATTCACAGTGCTGATGGCTAATAAGTCAGGTAAGAAGGACAGTGTCAGAAAAGATATATGGCAATAACAAAACTGTGATTAGGCCTGGTCACACAGCTCTATACACTTAGTTGAACTTGTTCTGCAGTTATGAAATATAAATCTAATTCAACCATAAACCTTGCAATGAGCAGTCTAAGGGATCTATTAGGATAGCGGGCGGTGGTGATCCAGCCGCCATTTTCCACATCCCGCTTACCATTTCTCCCCGCCAAATTACGATGGTTGTGTCGGTTAGACAGGCGACCAGGCGGAACAGGGCTTCAATATGGTGGCGGTGTCTGCAAGACATCGCCATCCATATTAGGATGGGCGGCGGTGCAGGGCTTTCCATGGTGGAGACCCCCTTGGAAAGCCAGGCGGTATTTGTTTTCGGGGGCCTTGCGGGCCCCCAGGGGTTGGGAGTGCACTTGGGGGTACCCATGGTACCCCTCTCAATTTGCATGCACAATGTGGCAGGCACCGCACGGCATAGTAGGACAACTATTTCAGTACATAGGGGTAAAATTTGCTATCCCCACTCCAGCCAGTGCAATAGTAGGGAAAGTGTTGGATTGCATGGAGGTAAAATTTACTATTCGCACTCCAGCCAGTGCAACAGTAGGGAAAGTGTTGGATTGCAGAGGGGTAACGTTTACTATTCACACTCCAGCCAGTGTAATGGTAGGAAAAGTGCTGTATTGCAGAGGGATACAATTTACTATTTCCACACAATAGAATAGTAGGGAAAGATTTGTATTGCAGAGGGGTAACATTTACTATTTCCACTGCAGTCCGTGTAACAGTAGGGAAAGTCTTGGATGGCAGAGGGGTAAAATTTGCTATTTCTACTCCAGTCAGTGCAATAGTATGGAAAGTGCTGTATTACAGAGGGATCAAATGTACTACTCCCACTCCACTCAGTGCAATAGTAGGGAAAGGCTTGGATTGGGGAGGGGAAAATGTACTATTCTAACTCCCGTCAGTGCAGCAGTAGAGAAAGTGTTGGATTGCAGGGAGGTATAATTTATTATTCCCACGCCAGTCAGTGCAACAATTCTCAACATGCCCTGAGCTATATGGTAATAAGTCCACCCACCTGCCGGGACTTTCAAAATACGCCAGTGAACAAGGGCATGGAGCCCGAAACGTTTGGCGACTTGTTGGAAATGTGTCTTCGCATTTTGCCTACTGCCTGGAAATAAAGAAAGTGATACTTACTTCCTTGTTGGCGTCTCTATGCAGGGCAACTTGTGATATATATATATATATATATATATATATATATATATATATATATATATATATATATATATATATATATATACAACAGCTGCAGTCTCCCACCACACCGACAAAACGACAGAGAAACCACGCAAATCCAGCGTTTCTTTTGGGCACAGGTATTTATTGAGGTCGAGTTACCAAAATCTGACGCGTTTCGGGCATCCGCCCTTGCTCACAGATCGTCAGTAAATGAACTGTTCACCATTTAAATAATAGCTGTTCCATAGTTTTTTTCAAACACATTTTTTTCTCTAACCATGTGATAATGAAAAGTGAGGACATACTACTCAGTATAAAACATGTAAAGTATGTCTTCCAAACATTTCTAAAATTTCACAAGTTAATGCTTAATGTAAAATGGATAAAAACAAATAACAGTTAAATCCATAATGACATTGGTCTGAGTGATATATATACATCGAAAATAAATAAAGCAAAGTATATTTTAAATATGTAAAAGCATAAATGCATTGACCAAAGAATTGTTGTTTAAAATACTGTGTTAGTCCATACTGGTTGTTGTTAGTGCAAATGACGCATAAAAATCGAATGTGCAAAAAACGCATTGAACTTGAATGTGCAAAGGTCCGCATTAAAGTGCTACAGAGTTTTGTGCAAAATGCCAAGAGATTAAAGTGCAAAATTGAAATATGTAAACAACAATGAGATCTGAAAATCTCTGTTTTAGTATAAATACTAAAACAGAGTGCAAATCCTATTGTGCAAAATACGCAATATTGTATGGACATAGGAATACATATATAAATGTATAAATAACTAAATTCCTTTTAGTCAAATTAGACTGTAACCCAGTATGATTCAGAGTATCTGCATGAATGCAGTAATGGTCATATGTAATGCTTACCGTTCAGAGTTTAAATAGCTAGTTAGCATAGGTAAGTGAAAAGTATCAAATGTTGGGAGTAAACCAAATGTACACACTGTTGTGTCTATGTCCTCATATCAAAGTGTAAAAGGAACTAATTCCCATTAAATAAAAAATGGGATACATAGAAAGAGAAAACCTACAAACATGAAACTAAATAAAATAATAGAGGTGCAAACTTCTAAAAGAGATTCAAAAATTGTACAAAACAGAAAGGCATAGCACTCCACTAAACCTATATAGTCAGAAAGTGATTATCATGATTTTAAAGGAACACATATAAATCATCAGTGGTATTCAACCCATTAGGGAATTTACTGTCCAGTTCTAAAATGAAATGTGATTCCAGCCTCCTGAGAATCTTGTCTCTGTCACCACCCCTACGGGGTTTGGGAACTGAGGCGATAACATAGTAAGACAGGCATTGTAGATTATTATTATGTATGGCCTTAAAATGTCTGGCCACTGGATACGTACCATCATTATTAATGATGGCACGTAAATGCTGGAGAATCCTGACATGCACCTGTAGTCGGGTACTTCCAACATATCTAAGACCACAGGTGCATGTCAGGACGTAGACAGCAAATTCTGTCTTACAGTTGAATGAGCCTACTATGTTCGTCACTGTTGGACTAAAGGGTGTTGAATATTGGGTGGTATTTATTCCAAATTTACATGCTCTGCAAGTGGAGCAGCGTTTAAATCCCAGCCGGGATTTCAACCAGTCTTCCTTCTTGCCAAGTTCTGGAAATGCATGGCAAATAAGGGTCCTGAGAGAGGGTCCCTTACGGTATGTTATAGTGGGACCGTCAGGCAACCTAGGTGCCAAAACCAAATCTGTTTTAAGAATTGGCCACCTTTGCTTGACAATGGACCTAATTTGCCTGGCCTGTTTACTGTAGGCTCTTATCAGTCAAGGGGCCTGTTCAATTACTAAAGGTTCATCATTAGGAGGGGTAATGGCAGTGGGGGCCAGTAATGACTCGCGACTTCTAGCTTTCATTTTCTGTACCTCTAGTTTCAAAACGGACTCCCTGTAGCCCCTACGTCTAAATCTGTCCAGAGCTTCATTCGTGCAGTTAGTGAGGTCCGCATCTGTACTGCAGATTCTCTTAAGTCTGAGCAACTCCCCAAATGGAATATTATCTATCACATGTTTTGGATGTGCACTGCTGGCATGTAAGATGTTATTGCCAGCAGTGTCCTTCCTGTGAAGTTTGGTAGCCAAGTGACCCTCATGAATAAACACTTTTACATCGAGGAATTCAACCTCACATTTGTTAATGACAGAGGTATTATTAAGGTTTATCTGATTATCATTGATGGACCTGATAAAATTGTTGGCGCTATCAGAGTCGCCCTTCCACAAAACAAAAACATCATCCATATATCGCACCCATAGTGCAACATGTCTGTTAAAAAGAGTCCCAAGCGTTCCTTTGAGGACCTGCTCCTCCCACCAGCCTTCGTGTAAACACGCATAGCATATATATATAAAGTCTCAAGGTTCACCCTTCGCTGCAGAACTCAGGACGGGCGCTCTCTCCTGCAGACGTGAAGGGTGAATCACGTTACATATAACAGCTACAAAAAGCAGGCCCAGCGCTCACTGGACTCTAGTAGATTTATTAGGAGCAAATGCATTTCAGCTTACGCCTTCCTCAGTGCTCATGTTCAAAAACGCCACCAAACCACATGTTGGAATTACAAGTTTAAATACTTCTCAGGTGATTTCTTTTGGAATGCTCAAATGAGTTGACAGCAACAAAGGACTGGCATAGTTCATACTTTGAATTTCACTATTGCTTATTGAAAAAACGAAACATTTTTCTTTTCCAAAGTACCTTTCAGTACGCTACCTGCTGCCAGTCCCTTTTAAAAGTTCCACGCTGTTGTTCCCCAAACAGGTCTGTGCCATTTAACAGTTCCTCTGTCCCTCAGCTGCTAATGCTTCTGTGTTAGCCGTCTTTACCTCCGTGACTTGTGGACCGCCCGCTCCTCGATCCGGAACCCCCAAAGCTGCCATCCTCGTTCCTCTTCCCGGGACTTTCTCTGGGGGCTCCACCGCATACCACTCCCATGCTCAACCACCAACTGGGACGGTCAATTGGTGGAGCCACAAAATGACTAGTGGTACGTGTACAGCTTTGACCGTCAACGCTGAAATTGATAAAGTAAAAACATCCTGCTCCAAAAGAGGCGCATAAAAATATCTGATTAAAAACATAGTTCATATATATGTCACGTAGGTGGTCCCGCTCCGCGGAAAATGATGAATTCACTGAGGCACAATTAGCTGCAACTTAGAGAGGTAAGATACAAAGAAATGGGTGTTGAACTAAAGGCAGTTTCGATAGAACCCACATTAATACAGGTCCCCTGTTTGTCATTTACAGCCTACGGTCCTGAAGAGAATTCCAGAATTTAGGAATTCGAAACGCGTAGACCCCTACAGATCACGTTTCGCACGTGGAAGCCACAAGATATTTTGAATGTATTCTCTCTGAAAATAGAAAGTCAAATCACAAATGAGAATCTATGGCTTCATAAAACAAAGTGTATATAAATTGTAAAAATTGTATGATCTTTTAGACTGATAATTGGCTGAGTGTGTGTTGAGTATGATGGATCATGTCTCCCAGTATGAATGAAGTATGAAAGGAAAGTGTTTCACAATTAATGTTCATGTTTTGTTTTGTTTTGTGCCTCAAAAATGTTTTTGTAAAGAAAAATATGTTTGTTTGAAAAATATGAAAAAGAGAAATATTTGTAAATAAAATGCAAATCTTTAATGGATTAACTCTATGATAAAAGTCTCCGTTGCATTTAGTTTAAACTCAGATGCAGGAAACAAAATAGTACATTGAAGTGATTTGGCAGTATTGGCATTTCGTGTGATACTAATAGTTAAGGCAGGGTTTGGCCTTACTGCGTGGGAACCCATACCCAGTGGTGATTACAGATTGTGATAGCAGGCAGTAGCCTGTGTGGTAGCCCCTTCGTGAGAAGTTAGGCAACTTGGCACGTATAATCAATTATTCTCAGTGGAGAATCAGGGACTCATTGTCCTGCGTCGGTGTATTTGTTCATTGTGGAAAGAACGTCAGAGTGTGAGTGATTGAATGAGCACAGAGAAGTATGTCAGAAAATGAAACATTTGCGTACAGCGAAGACCATATAAAGAAACTGCTAGCGGATCCACCCCTCTTTGCTTCCGCCGCTTTAAGTGTACCTGCACAAAACCAAAATGAAACGGACAAACTCCTAAGACTAAAGAAAAAACAAATTAGGACGGACCTACACGGTCATTTCTTACTCCAACACCTGAGATCAGGCACTATCCCAGGAGGCCTACAGATAAAGAACATACCGGTCGTTTTCACGGAGGACCCTATCTACAAGAAGGGATATAGTTTCATCGAAACAAAATGTAGCCGGGACCTGATGGTCCTGACTATTGAAACGGCCCAAAGACTATCTAAAGCCCAATTGGAAGAAATTGAGAAATTACAACTAAGTATTACCACCAACGATCTTATATCAGACGCCAAAGGACTCTTGGAAAAAGTTGAAAAAGAAATTAGTGAATTTAAAGATTACACCGTCAACCAAAAAACAAATCAATACGAAAAAGACCAAAAGAACTTCAATATAGAAAAGGTGTATCCATATCTCCAACAAGATTTTTACTCACGGCCAGACTCCCGAAGATACCTACAAGACAATCAAGGTAGATCATCCCAAAAATATCTTACCTTCTCCGACACTTCCTCGTCAAGTAACAATAGTGAAGGAGATAATACTGAGCCAAGAAGAACAAATAACAGAAGAGGCTCTTTCCAACAAAATCAACAGGGTCCTCCTTCTTTTTTAGGGAGAGGCCAAACAAAACAAAGAGGCAAACCGAGATATACTCAACCCTGGGAGATGTCAACACGACGCCAGAATTACAAAAACTGACGCCATCATTAATTTTCAACATTTCCAATAAAGTCCTGACGAAGGAAGAAGAAAATATACTACAAAAGGGACTCACCTTTGTTCCATCTAAAAAGACCGATTTTGTAAAATTAAAAACCGAAACCATAGAGTTTTTTCGCAAAATCAGATTAAAAACCTATTTCTCTGAGAACCCTACCAATACCAATATGGAAATCACTGGATTACATAAAAAATCTACATTCTGTCCTCCAAATTTCAAAACACCCAAGGAAGTGTTAACCTTTGAATGAACAATACTTTCAGCAATTGGAGAAATGGAGAAAAAGACCAAGTGGGTGAAGTATAACACAACCAAATTGGAATCCATAGCATTAACAAATCTAGCTAAGGATACATCCGTAATAATTAAACAAGCAGACAAAGGGGGCTCAATTGTCATATAGTTTAAACTCAGATGCAGGAAACAAAATAGTACATTGAAGTGATTTGGCAGTATTGGCATTTCGTGTGATACTAATAGTTAAGGCAGGGTTTGGCCTTACTGCGTGGGAACCCATACCCAGTGGTGATTACAGATTGTGATAGCAGGCAGTAGCCTGTGTGGTAGCCCCTTCGTGAGAAGTTAGGCAACTTGGCACGTATAATCAATTATTCTCAGTGGAGAATCAGGGACTCATTGTCCTGCGTCGGTGTATTTGTTCATTGTGGAAAGAACGTCAGAGTGTGAGTGATTGAATGAGCACAGAGAAGTATGTCAGAAAATGAAACATTTGCGTACAGCGAAGACCATATAAAGAAACTGCTAGCGGATCCACCCCTCTTTGCTTCCGCCGCTTTAAGTGTACCTGCACAAAACCAAAATGAAACGGACAAACTCCTAAGACTAAAGAAAAAACAAATTAGGACGGACCTACACGGTCATTTCTTACTCCAACACCTGAGATCAGGCACTATCCCAGGAGGCCTACAGATAAAGAACATACCGGTCGTTTTCACGGAGGACCCTATCTACAAGAAGGGATATAGTTTCATCGAAACGAAATGTAGCCGGGACCTGATGGTCCTGACTATTGAAACGGCCCAAAGACTATCTAAAGCCCAATTGGAAGAAGTTGAGAAATTACAACTAAGTATTACCACCAACGATCTTATATCAGACGCCAAAGGACTCTTGGAAAAAGTTGAAAAAGAAATTAGTGAATTTAAAGATTACACCGTCAACCAAAAAACAAATCAATACGAAAAAGACCAAAAGAACTTCAATATAGAAAAGGTGTATCCATATCTCCAACAAGATTTTTACTCACGGCCAGACTCCCGAAGATACCTACAAGACAATCAAGGTAGATCATCCCAAAAATATCTTACCTTCTCCGACACTTCCTCGTCAAGTAACAATAGTGAAGGAGATAATACTGAGCCAAGAAGAACAAATAACAGAAGAGGCTCTTTCCAACAAAATTAACAGGGTCCTCCTTCTTTTTTAGGGAGAGGCCAAACAAAACAAAGAGGCAAACCGAGATATACTCAACCCTGGGAGATGTCAACACGACGCCAGAATTACAAAAACTGACGCCATCATTAATTTTCAACATTTCCAATAAAGTCCTGACGAAGGAAGAAGAAAATATACTACAAAAGGGACTCACCTTTGTTCCATCTAAAAAGACCGATTTTGTAAAATTAAAAACCGAAACCATAGAGTTTTTTCGCAAAATCAGATTAAAAACCTATTTCTCGGAGAACCCTACCAATACCAATATGGAAATCACTGGATTACATAAAAAATCTACATTCTGTCCTCCAAATTTCAAAACACCCAAGGAAGTGTTAACCTTTGAAAGAACAATACTTTCAGCAATTGGAGAAATGGAGAAAAAGACCAAGTGGGTGAAGTATAACACAACCAAATTGGAATCCATAGCATTAACAAATCTAGCTAAGGATACATCCGTAATAATTAAACAAGCAGACAAAGGGGGCTCAATTGTCATATGGGACCGCCAACTATACATCGACGAAGTTAAAAGACAACTGAATGACACTAATTGTTATCGCAAGCTCAAAAAAGATCCTACAATGGAATAAAAGCAACAGTTGTACTCTATCATTGATGAAGCCTTTGAAAATGGTTTCCTCGGTAAGAAAGAATTTGAATACCTAAAAATTAAACATCCAAGAATTCCGCTTTTCTATATACTACCTAAAGTACATAAAGATGCCAACTCTCCTCCCGGACGACCGATAGTATCCGGGTGCGAGTCTTTGATGGAACCAATCTCCAAATTCTTTGACTTCTTCTTGAAGCCTTTCATTCCTGAGGTAAAATCCTACATCCGAGATACAACGGATTTCATTAATAAATTACAAGATGTGAAATTTAATGACAAAAATGACTGGCTGGTTACAATGGATATAACTTCTTTATATACCCAAATACCCCAAGATGACGGATTACAGGTTCTAAAATATTTTTTAGAAACACGAGACAAACCAGAACAAGTTCCAACAGAGTTCATCGTACAGTTGGCCAAATTTGCCTTAAAAAACAACTACTTCTTGTTTGATGGTGATTTCTATCTACAAATAGGCGGAGTGGCGATGGGCTGTCCCTTCGCCCCAGAATTAGCTGTATTATTCATGTCCATCTATGAAGACAAATTCATCTACCAAGATAACCCTTTCAAACATGCAATAAATCATTGGAGTCGTTTTATTGACGATGTGTTCTTTGTATGGTCTGGCACTGAAGAGGAACTAAAAACGTTTAACCAATGGCTCAACAATAGAACACAAGAAATAAAGTTCAGCCTCATATACTCAAAAAAGAAAATTGCATTCTTGGATGTGGAGATATACCCTTCGGACGAAGGAGAATTGAAAACCACTTTACACAAGAAAGAAACTGATCGAAACAGATTATTGCACTTTAAAAGCAACCACCCCCGCAGTCTCAAGGAGAATTTGCCTTATGGGCAGTACCTGAGGATTAGGAGAAACTGCCAAGACAGACAAGAATATGAGAAACATGCAGACAAACTTACCAGCAACTTAATCGAACGCGGATACCCTAAAAAATTATTGCGCCGCTCCAAAAAAAGAGCTTGGTGGACACCTCGAGAACACCTATTGGCCAAAAAGACTAAAAAGAAACTGGATCGTATAGTCCTGGTAACCACCTTCTGTCCAAACTCCAATCTCTTAAAGAAAGCAGTAAACAACAACTGGCACTTAGTGAAAAACACTTGCAAAGAACTGGAAAAACCGCCACTATTCGCCTTCAAAAAAGAATCAAATCTGGCTAATAAATTAGTAAGAGCGGCGCTCCCCATAAAACCACCTACCAATTTGCGAAATATGATGGGCTTCCCTCCCATCATAGGACACCATAAATGTGGAGGATGCAATTGCTGCGAGTCGACAGAAGAAGGACCAATTTTCACACATAGTGGAATATCATGGAAACACGAGTCATTTACAAATTGTAAGACAAAATGTGTTATTTATGGCATAAGGTGTCCATGTAACCTTCTATACATCGGCAAAACAAACCAAGAAGTCCGCGTCAGAATCCAACAACATAAATCCAGGATAAAACGGAAAGTACCCAATGCCCCTCTAGTCAATCATTGGCAATCAAGCAATCATGAAGAAAGAGACTTGCGATGGACAATTATTACAAAAGTGGAAAAAGACCCCAGAGGGGGCGATATAGATGCAAAACTGTCAAAAACAGAGGCTTCAATGATCGTCAGATTCAACACAGCGATTGACGGATTAAACGAACTTTCTGAAATGTTCAAACTTTAACCAATATGCATTATGACAAAAAGCTCCCAAGGCACAACATCGCCATACATAATACTGAAGCATCAAAGAGTGCCCCTCACGCGGAATTGTTTACACCCGTGGGACTACAAGTGTGGAACCACACACATTACATGATCATCCCTAAGGACCAGCTAACCGAACAAATGTGACACACACACCACAATATAGAACTAACTTGCATCAAATGACTAGGCTAAAATGGCCGCTATGAAACACAGAAGGGTCATGTGACCTTCAACCAGGAAGCCAAAATATCCCACAAGCCGGCTGTCAGACCGAGAGACGGGACCCCAGTGAACACATCGGTGGACTAAGGTATGTGCCAAATAGAGACTCTAAGGAGTCGACAATATGCCATCCCAACTGAGTACTACCACACTGAGACATCCTCAATTATTTTCACAGACGCGCTGTGAACCGCCCGCCGATCGCCATACAGAAACTGATTTTTGACGGCGAACGCGAACTAAACAACCGGTAAGAATCCCCATCAGCCAGCCAAACAACCAAGTGAGAGTAGCGCGCTTCCCCAACGCTTTTGAAAAGATCACTAATAGTCGATACACACTCTCTTTCAGAATCAGGGAAAACAAGACACCTGTGCAACAGTGAGTATGCTTTCACGCATGTTTCTGTGTATCTGAGAGGCGCATAAAAATATCTGATTAAAAACATAGTTCATATATATGTCACGTAGGTGGTCCCGCTCCGCGGAAAATGATGAATTCACTGAGGCACAATTAGCTGCAACTTAGAGAGGTAAGATACAAAGAAATGGGTGTTGAACTAAAGGCAGTTTCGATAGAACCCACATTAATACAGGTCCCCTGTTTGTCATTTACAGCCTACGGTCCTGAAGAGAATTCCAGAATTTAGGAATTCGAAACGCGTAGACCCCTACAGATCACGTTTCGCACGTGGAAGCCACAAGATATTTTGAATGTATTCTCTCTGAAAATAGAAAGTCAAATCACAAATGAGAATCTATGGCTTCATAAAACAAAGTGTATATAAATTGTAAAAATTGTATGATCTTTTAGACTGATAATTGGCTGAGTGTGTGTTGAGTATGATGGATCATGTCTCCCAGTATGAATGAAGTATGAAAGGAAAGTGTTTCACAATTAATGTTCATGTTTTGTTTTGTTTTGTGCCTCAAAAATGTTTTTGTAAAGAAAAATATGTTTGTTTGAAAAATATGAAAAAGAGAAATATTTGTAAATAAAATGCAAATCTTTAATGGATTAACTCTATGATAAAAGTCTCCGTTGCATTTAGTTTAAACTCAGATGCGGAAACAAAATAGTACATTGAAGTGATTTGGCAGTATTGGCATTTCGTGTGATACTAATACCAAAAGAGAAGAGGCACGTACACAAGGTTGGTAGAAATAGAACACTCCTGAGTCACCATGGGAGACAGATTTGGGACCGTAGCTACTGATCTCAACCTACTGAGAGTTGCCACCGCAAGCTGGCCGATAAGGTCGCAGACAGGGAGAAAATCCTCTCTACCCTGCAGCTTGTAGCCAAAACGCAGCAGGGGACCCTAAGAAAACTCCAAACACGGGTCGCGATCCTAGAGGGGAGAGCCGACGACTTAGAGGGATGCTCCGGATGGAGCAGCATCCGGGTGCTAAATCTGTTGGAGGGAGTGGAGGGGTCAGATCCCATCAGCTATGTGAAGATATGGCTCAAACCGTTCACACTGGCCCAGGGCTAACCACCTTCTTCTCAGTGGAGAGGGCACATCGGGTTCCGGTACGATGACTATCCTCAAGATCACCTCCCTGGCCACTGCTGGTGAAGCTCCTCCCCTTCAGGCCCTGAATCTGGGTAGTGTGAAAAACCCAATTCATAATTGTGAGAAAGTGCCCTTTTTCTGCCCTCTTTCTGCATGGTATGCCCCTACTTTTTGCTGAATTGCTGATCTTCTTTGACTGATTGTGCCCTGGGCTCCTGCTAATCAGGTACCCAGGGCCTATGTTCCTTACCTAAATTGCATTGAAGCCTAAACCCAATTGGCATCTCTGGCCACAGGTCAGCTCCTGGTAAATGGTACCACAGCTACCCAGGGCATTGTGAATAGAGAAGGCCTCTAAGGGCTCCAGCACTTATTGTACCACCCTTAGAGGTCCTGCACCCTGACACTCACACACTGCCTTTGCAGGCTGCATGTTTTGGTACAGAACAAAGTGAAGAATCGACATGGCACACATCCCTGTGTTGAACAGGAAAACTGGGCCTTTTTTGTGCCCCGGAACCAGTCGCACAGCTGAATTCAAAGGTATGTAACGCTTACAATGCTTTTCTACATTATTTATCAATTCCTCAAAGTTTATCCTTTTTTTTAACATGTTAACTAACTTTGATCCACACGTAGGAAATCATGCTATTTTCCAAGCTTCAAATGCTTGTGATGTGACCATCCGGACCTCTGTCACAAACACGACCAACACATGAATTCGTCCAGGCGTATTCTTTATTCAAACCCAATGCACTTCGGACTGCACGAGTCCTTCCTCAGGGGTGATTGTAAACAAAACATTTTACATTATGGCTAGCTTGTACATGGACGGTAATACATATTTTTAAACAAACAGTCTAAATGACCAAACAATATCACAATCCAATTCGTGCCCATACTTAAAAAACCATTAACAGTGAATGGAACAAATTCTGCTCCCCCCCAAAAAAATTCTTAATGTCAATAAGTGAACCCCCAAACAATATCTAGCGAACTTAAATTGCGGCCTCCTGCCTCCCCATAACCCTGCACTAAACCCCTAACACCTTGTTGAAATTGTGCTGTGTCTGCCCAATGAAATCTTCAAAAGCACATCTTTCATTCCTGTCTGCAGGCGCCTATCTCACCCCTTACCACATGTCCTCACTCCATTCCTCATTCCCTTTCTCGCACGACTCATTCCCTTCATTTTCCAATCATATTCATGGCTGCAAACCCCCTGACACATTACCAAACTGCCTCGTTTTTGCTGTTTGTTCCCCTTCCACACTTTCCTATACTGAGTGCCTGTCACGCCCCTTGACTAAAACACATCGCTGTGTGCCTTAACTAAAACACATCACTGTGTGCCACACCCACAAAACCACTGACCTGGAATGAATCAGGCACCCCTCTAGCAGGGTGCACTATGCCAGTGGTGAGGGTACAGATGCATGAGCCCTGTACCCCTCCAGTGCCAAAGTCCATTCTTGGGCATTGTAAGTGCAGTAGTGCCATTAAACCCACACTGATGCCAGTGTGGGATTTAATGTAAAATGCACAACAGAGGGCATCTTAGAGAAGCCCCGTGAAACTCGACAAAATTCTAGTGACCCGACTGAGTGGCTACTTAGGCTGCTACCAACAGACGTGTTTCTGGACCCCTGGGTCGAGAGCCGGCTGCTCTCGGGGGTCTGAAACAATGCACCTCCTGGGACGAGGTACAAAGCCTCCTCCCCCAGGATGGGCAGGGTTCACGAAGGCCCCACTGGTTCTACCCCCCACTTTGGGCAGGAGAGCCGGCGGGAAAAACAAGTGAGGGAAAGAGGTGTTCCTACCTCTGCCAACTCCACCCCTCAGGTGGGGGAGGCTAGGTGAAGCACAACTCTGTGTCCCTGCCATCTTGAGGATGGAGGACCCAACCAACGAGAGACAGGCTCCTGCCCCCCTCCAATGGGAGGGTGGCATGATACTGGGTGTATCCACCCCAACCTGGCTCTTTCCTTAATTCTCCCTCTGGATCATGTAGGCGAATGTCAGCCCTGGGACGCCCCTGGGTAGCTACGCGCTTTACAAATCCGAAATCAAATCAAATCAAATCAGGGTCCCTTTTGTCCCTGCCCTCTACCTACCTGTAACACCCCTAATTCTAGTATTTAGGGGGCACCCTGAACCTTGCTTTCTCAGATCCACAAACGACAAGAAGAAAAGAAGAAGAAAGACCAAACTGCCGTGCAGCCAGCTAACAAGAGGAAGACGGCAACTGAATTGGCCCCAGCCCTACAGGCCGTCTCCCCTCGAACCAGCCAGCAACCTTGAAAACCCCAGAGGACCTACCTGCCTTCACTTCCAAAGACTGCTTCTCCCAAGAACACCGGATTTGGTCAACTGCAACCTCTGGGAGCTGCAGGAGACTGCAAATCCAACCCACTCTGCACCCGCCGAACCCGGCCCGAGCTCGAGTGGAAGAACACCACGAGGAGGTCACCCAAGTGATCCTGACCGAGATCCAGTGACCCCTGACCTGCCTCAAGCTTCCAGCTGACACCTGCAGTCTAAATCCAGAATGCCCCCCAAAGGCAACCCTGCACCTGACAGCCCACAGCCTTGTGTGCCCAAACCAACGGTGCCTAACCAACCCCTAACTTCCCAACTTACCTCTCGAAGTGGTGGTCCCAGAAGTCCTTTGTCTCCCTCCCTGCGGTGCTTTTGCAAACCGGAGGTTCTCCATTGAAAAAGCAGGACACCCTTCGTCGAAACAGCACTCTGCACCCGGCTGCCCCAGTGCCGCTGAGGGTGCACCTTTTGTGCTACTTTGTTTCCCCATTTGCCCTAACTTAAACCCTAGGAGCTTTGCTCCCACAACCCAGATGCCTGCTTGCCAGCAGCCACCAACCGGAGGCCCACTATCCCACATTGGATAACATTGGGCCTCAACGCTCTGCACCCGGCTGCCCTAGTGCCGCTGAGGGTGTAAAAAAAGTACATAATTGACCCTGGGGGACCCCTGAGTCTAACCCCAGAACCTTAACTCTCACAGTCGATAACTTACCTGTGAACCGATAACCTGTTTTTCCTCCATAGGATTGATTACATTGACAATTTTCTTCCAAAAAGTTTCTAAGGGGTCTATTAGGATGGTGGTCGGAAAATCAGCCCGACCGCCATGGTAGCGGAAAAAGACCGCCAGCAAGAACCGGGGTATTACCACTGGTCCATATAGTATGCTCCGCAGTCGAAATCCGACCATGGCAGTACGATAGCAGGCATTAACATTGCGGCAGCACCACCGCGATGTGAAAAGGAGCATGTCATGCATATCATTGCACTGCGTGGCACCTGGTACAGGGACATGTACCCCCCTGTGCACCCACAACCCCCCAACACATTGGGGGCCCGCAATGGACCCCGGGAGATATTCTCCGCATGCCTTTCCATGGTGATCTCACCGTCACAGAAAGGCTGGCTACCGCCGGCATCATAATCATGCCGGCAGAGCCTGTCCCTGCACCAGCACCATTGTATCGGTCCAGTTCCGTCTCCTAGGCAGGCGTGCGGTCTGCTACCGGCGGAAAAGTGGAGGGTGGAAAATCTCACCGCCGCGGTCTTCACCGCCATGCTAATGAGACCGGCTGTTTTCCAGGTTGCGATCTCAGGCGGATGTCTGCCATCCTAATAGACCCCTAGGTGTGGAGTTTTGAAATCTAAAAATATTCTTTAAAAATCGTACGAATAACCAAAACTTATTTACTTACCTGTTTGCAGGAAATATCCCAGTTCTGAATCTAGGTATCCAGCACAGAGTTAGACAAGCAATATGAAAAGTAACTTACCTGTAATTTACTGAAAAAGCCTATTCATTTCAGTGTACTGTACTTGCTAAGAATTGCAATGTACTGCATCCCCTGTAAATCAAACAAAGTACAATTCCTATTGCATTTTCAAACTGTTTTACAATCAGCAACTTATTACTCGTCACCAGCAGGCTGGACTGCGGCAACACCCTCAAAGCATACAGAAAGGAAGGGACCTGCACTGGCTCCCCGTCAACAAGAGGATCACCTTCAAGCTCCTCACCCATGCTCACAAAGCACTTCACGACGCCGGACCAGCATACCTCGACAAGCGACTTACCTTCTACACCCCCAACCGCCAGATTCGCTCCGCTGACCTCGCCCTCGCCACCATTCCACGCATCCACTGAAAGAACACTGACGGCAGATCCTTCTCCCACCTCGCCGCCAAGACATGGAACACCCTCCCCATCCACCTGCGACAGACTCGGGACCTGCTGACCTTCAGGAGACTTCTCAAGACCTGGTTGTTAGAACAGTGGCAGCCACCCCTCAGCGCCTTGAGACCCTCACGGGTGAGTAGCATGCTCTACAAATGATTGATTGATTGATTACTGTAAAGTATGTAATGCTTAACTGTGACATGCTTGCTTGGTTCTAAAAATAAAACAGTATATTTTTGTATACAAAAACAATTGGTCTAGAGTTCAGTCCTTGAGTGTGTGAATTCATTTGTTGACTGAGTGTGTACATTAAATGCTTAACACTGTGCTCTGATACTGCCTTGCTGCTCGACCACTCTACCACAAATAGAGAGTAAGGTTCTTTCTAACTTTAACCTCTGCCTACCTCTGGGGTCACCTGGACTCTATACACAATGTACCTCATTTGGTGTAGTATATATAGAGCAAGTTTCCGACCATAATGGTTTGGATTCTGGGACCTGACTTAGAACCTGTCTGCAAACAGTTTGTTGCTGGTCTGTAAGGTTGTCTACCAAGACTACTCGATCAACTGAACCATCAATTAAGTTGTGTGAGAGAAAATCAGGGAGATGGTCACTCTCTTTCTCTTGTGACTCATCAGTAGCCATGAGCAAGTTCATGTCAGCCCTGTCAAAGTAAGGCTTCAGGCGGTTCACATGAAGCAACCCGTGGGGGCTTCTAGGAGTACCTAGGTCCACCAGCTTGTTGACCTCACTATTCTTTTCCAGGATGGTATGGGGGCCATTCCACTTGTTTTAGAGTACTCTTAGGGCCACAGGCTCCAACACCCACACCTTCTGCCCTGGCTGGTAATCAGTCGGAACAGCCTTTTGGTCATGTCATAACTGCTGACGTTCTTGTCTAGCCTCCAGGATTTAATGGCCTTCTTCATGCACTCAGCCATTTGCGAACACAGGCCTAGCACATAATCTACAATGTCTTGCTTGGGAGGTTTGAGAGGCTGCTCTCATCTCTCCTTCACTAGACAAAGTGGACCCATAACTGGATGTCTAAACAGAAGTTCAAATGGAGTGTAACCCACTCCCTTCTGGGGAACCTCTCTGTAGGTAAAAAGTAGGCAAGGTAATAGGACATCCCATCTCCTCCTGAGCTTGTCAGATAGTCCTATAATCTATGCCATTATTGCTGACCTTCTTGTCTGGCCTCCAGGTTTTAATGGCCTTCTTCATGTACTCAGCCATTTGTGAACAGAGGCCTAGCACATAATCTACAATGTCTTGCTTTGGAGGTTTGAGAGGCTGCTCTCATCCCTCCTTCACTAGACATAGTGGACCCCTAACTGGATATCCAAACAAGTTCAAATGGATTGTAACCCACTCCCTTCTGGGAAACCTCTCTGTAGATAAAAAGAAGGCAAGGTAATAGGACATCCCATCTCCTCCCAAGCTTGTCAGATAGTCCCATAATCATACCTTTGAGGATTTTGTTTAATCTTTCAACTAACCCATTGCACTGTGGATGGTATGGTGTGGCATATTTATATTTTACTTCACACTCTTTCCACGTGACTTTCCAGTAGTCAGACATGAGGATTGTATCTCTGTCTGACACCACCTCCTTAGGAAAACCCACTCGAGTAAAGATTCCTAAGTGGGCTTTCGCCACTGCAGGAGCTGTAGTGGTCCTAAGGGGAATTGCTTCTGGGTATCTGGTGCCATGGTCCACCGCCACCAGGATATAACTGTTCCCAGAGGCTATTGGAAGGACTAAGGGACCAGCTTTGTCAATCCCTACCACTGGTACTGGGATTAAGGGGGCCCTTGTAGCACCACTGGCTTGGCAGGTGACACAGGACCAATAAAACTCCTTGGTAACTTTAGACATGTGGGGAAAGTGAAAGTATGGAACAAGCCTGTACCAAGTTTTGCTTTGCCCAAGATGCTCTGCATGGGGTATGTCATGTGCCAGGGTTATTAGAAATTTCTTAAACTTCTGAGCAACAGCTAACCTCCTGGTAACTCCAAGCTTGGGGTCTCTAGCCTCAGAAAAAATAATCCATCTTCCAAGTAAATCCTATGGGATCCGCTGACATCCCCCTGCCTCTTCTGCAACAGCTTGTTGGTTGCGTCTTCAGGGGAGGGGCAGGATTGTTGTTCCTGACTCAATTCCTCCCTGGAGGGTCCCCCTACACCCAGCAGCTCTGCTGTGTCAGGCCCAAGCTCCTCTGGGGCAGTTCCCTCACAAGTAAAAAGATTGCGTTCCTGAGAGGACTAATCCTCACGTGAAGTATGGGGGAGGATAATGTCTTACTCTTCCCTGTTTCTTGACCTGTGCTCATGTTGTCACAAAACACTTTCAGAGATACTAAGTATGGCTGCATGAGTCCATACCTCTACTTCCTCCCATGCTGAAATCTCCAACTCATTGCTCATGAGGCACTCTATAAGAATGTTTGAGGATACCACAACTTATTTAGGGCCAGTAACAACCCATACCCCAGATACGGGTAACCATTGCTATGGGGTGGCACTTTGTGATATAGGATATGATGATATTTATAAAGCGCTAAAACCAAAAGGTGTCAAGGGGCTGGGCGAGACAGAAGAGAGACGAGCAACAACCAGCTAAGCGGCAAAGAGCCAGGTCTTCAGAAGCTTCCTGAAGGTCTGGAGCAAGTCGGACATGGTGATAGAAGGGGGTAAAGAATTCCAGAGTTTAGCGCCCGACACTGAGAATGAGTGGCCACCCCATTTGGACCTACGGAATCTGGGAGCGACACATTTTTTCTGAGTAGAGGATCTCAATGCTCTGCCTGGAGTGTACCAATGGAACACGGTTTTGAGATGTGGTGAGCCTTTGCTATGCATAGCTTTGTACACCAAGTTCAGAGCCTTGAAGGAGATGCGCTTCTTGATTGGAAGCCAGTGCAAGGCATGGATTCCTTCCCTGGTGGCCTGATGTTTAGGGATGTTAAGAATAAGTCTTGCCGCAGCATTTTGCACCACCTGAAGCTTGTTCAGAAAACCTATGCTGGCATTGAGGTATAATGCATTGCAGTAGTCTAACCGGGAGGTAACTAGTGCAATGATGGTGGGCCGGTATTATCAGCAGTGGTCACTTGGTAAATGTGCCCAAGTAAGATCTGCTCAGGTGACACCTGTTTTTTGGCACTCATGGTGTCACTGGCACCTGTGTCCATGTAAGCTTCTGCTTCAATAGAATTATAATTGGACACTCTGACTAGGCCAGATCCCACTGCAGTACCCAGCTACAACCTTGTAGGTAGTAGTGTTACTAGTTGTACTGCTCGGGGCATTAGGGTAAGTAGTAGCAGTAATGGTGCCTTGCTTAGGACATATAACATCAGATGACTTATGTCCCTGAGTTTTAGAAGCAAAGCATTAAGGTTTCTTCTTTTTCTTCTTCATATTATTATTAGAGGAAGAGGAGGATTTGGACCCACCCCGAGAGAAAGATGTTTGTGAACCTGAATAAGACTCTTTCTTGTTATGTTTAGGTTTCTCCCAATATTTCTCTTAGGCCTTAGAAATATTTTTCTTCTTGTCACCTCCAATATGAGACTTATTGATAACTCTGGTGCAAAGCCATTTGTCTGCCTTCTTTCCCAATTCTTGGGAAGAGGTCAGATTAGAGTCCACCAGATATTGGTGCAGTTTTCAGACACACAGTTATTAAGGATGTGCTCTCTCATGAACAAATTGTACAGCCCAACATCGTTATGCACATTATTACCAAGTAAACAGCCGTCCAAAGCCTTATGTGCAAAGATCATAAAATCAACCCAGTCTTGTGAGGACTCTTTGCTGGTATCTCTAAACGTAATTCTGTATTCCTCATAGATAAGCCCTAACCCTTCAATGCCTCTTTCAAGATCTGGTAGTTGTCTGCATCCTCTTCTATAACTGCCAACAGTTTGCCTTTATCTGCAATGAATAACCACATGATAGCTGTCCACTGTTTCTGCTTCTGGGGGGCTCTTTGGACTTTACAGGTCCTCTCTAGTGCAGTAAACCACTTGTGGATGTCATCCCCCGTTTTGTAAGGAGGGACTATCCTGCTACGGTTCCTAGTGTCAAAGTGTTCCTCCCTGACTCTGGAGTCTTTTATGCTGCTACAATGGAGATCTAACCTCAGATAACCTAAGATCGACCAGCTACTCCCTCGTCAAATTGAGCTTTGCCTTCTCAAATATGAGAATGCTGTAGCCTCTATCTTAGCTTCTGCCTCTAGGTTAGAGTGGATGGACCCAGCATGGACAGAGAAGAGTGAGGATGAGGAGGACCTGTACCTCCTATGAACCCTCTGTACCAACCCAGGGGCAGAGAAAATGGGCATACTTGTATGAACCCCTTCTGTACCATCAGTACCTCCCTCTACAGCTATAGGGCTGTCCATAGTAGTCTCTTCTGATTCCTCATGACCATGTCCAGTTTCAGAACTAGCTGTACTAAGTTCTTCTTGCTCTTCTCCTGTAGGGTCCTTTTCCTCACCAAGGTCTCCCTGATCTAAGTGTCCCCCAGGATAAACTCTAGTGGGATTACGACCAGTGTTGAGTTTTCTAGTCTTGCACGGGCCCCTAACGTCCTGGAACCTGAGGGCACTGTACCCAGACCCCTGTGACTGCCTAGAGTCCCCAAAAGGAGACTTGACACTAGTGTAGTGTATGTGTAGCTACCCTACCAAGTATTCTAAACTTCGAAAGGGGTTGGAGAAAGGGCTGTGGGAGTCCCTTGACACCTATTCCAAAAGTTTAGCAAAATACATTACCCCTCTAGTGTAGTGTATTCTCAAGTTAGTGGTGGTTTCTTGTGGAAACCTCACTGAAGAAAAAGTGATAAAGCAATGCAAGTCTTTATCCCAACTGCTGAACCACCAATGTAGGAGGCATGTTCAGTATATGGTGTACACCTATTGGTGAGGCACCCTCCACTGAGTTCAGGCAACCCTTAGTGATAGTTGTAGTGGTCCCTGATAACCAAAGCTCTCAAGGGGTAGCTGGGGAGAGCAGCTAAGGCCTATCCAAGAGGGTGTAAAGCAGGTGCATCACCACACAGACAGTCAGTGAAGCTTACACACAAGAAAGAACCACATAAGTGTTAGAAAAAAAAGCTGTATTTATTATACACCAACACTAAAACGACTTTGGTATATCTATTATCTGGAAATTTCAATACTCAATGAAATATTTTTCAAAACAGGTAAGTAAGGGGGGGCGTGGCCAAGATGGCGACCTGAGAGGACGCTGACTTGCATGGCTCCTCGGCCCTGAACCCCATCTAGCCTTAAAACTCGGCTGCTAAACCCCCTGGGAGCACTGTCCGACGACTCCCCTGACCTGCACGCCCCACTGATCCCCTCCTGGCGGCGAGGGGCGGCCCAGGGGTCCCCCGCAAGCGACACGTCGCCTGAGACCGGGCCTGGACGGGGCCAGCAATAAAATGGCGGCCGTGCGCTGAAGAGGCGACCGGGGCTCTTGAGCGGCTAACTCCCACCGCAAGCCGGAGGCACCGGGAGGCAACCCGGGTGACGGCCGGGACCTAGGAATGCACGGCAGGTCCCGGTGGGCGGCTCATAGACACCTGGGGCGGAAGAGGCGCTTGTCTGGGCACGCTCGGCGGTGAGCGCAGAAATCGAGCTCCCGGCCTCGGGCCTACATTGCGGATCACCCGAGGTCACGGCCGAACACGGAGAAGGGATGTATTTATTATACACCAACACTAAAACGACTTTGGTATATCTATTATCTGGAAATTTCAATACTCAATAAAATATTTTTCAAAACAGGTAAGTAAGGGGGGGCGTGGCCAAGATGGCGACCTGAGAGGACGCTGACTTGCATGGCTCCTCGGCCCTGAACCCCATCCAGCCTTAAAACTCGGCTGCTAAACCCCCTGGGAGCACTGTCCGACGACTCCCCTGACCTGCACGCCCCACTGATCCCCTCCTGGCGGCGAGGGGCGGCCCAGGGGTCCCCCGCGAGCGACACGTCGCCTGAGACTGGGCCTGGACGGAGCCAGCAATAAAATGGCGGCCGTGCGCTGAAGAGGCGACCGGGGCTCTTGAGCGGCTAACTCCCACCGCAAGCCGGAGGCACCGGGAGGCAGACCGGGTGACGGCCGGGACCTAGGACTGCACGGCAGGTCCCGGTGGGCGGCTCAAAGACACCTGGGGCGGAAGAGGCGCTTGTCTGGGCACGCTCGGCGAGCGCAGAAATCGAGCTCCCGGCCTCGGGCCTACATTGCGGATCGCCCGAGGTCACGGCCGAACACGGAGAAGGGACGAGGAGCGGCCGCGCATGGAAGAAGCGGCCGCTGTCCGATGCCTGGGGTGCCCTGCCGCAAGCCCGTAGCAGAGTGAGGAGCAATCAACGGGAGAGCCGGGACCCGGAGTTGGAAGGTGGGTCCTGGCGCACAGCGCACTTGGGCCGGCAGCGGAGACGGCGGATGCCTGGGGGCGCCTCAGCGGCTGGCGAGATACTAGAGGCCCCGGTCTTGGGCCTAAAATGAACTTGGGCCTATAATGCAACTGGGTGACCACTGACCATCTGGCAGCGCCCACCGGATTAGGAGAGGCGCAGAGAGGCACGAGAGGACTAGCGGTGTCTACCCCGTCGGGGGGGCGGCACCCGCGCTGAGGGCCGCCACGCTGTGAAGCAAGCTGAGGGAGAGGCGAGAGCTGAGCTCCGGCGGCGGTCGTAGCAGAGGCCCGGTCACGGGCAGCGAGGGGCACTGCAGGCAGCACTGGATGAGCCCAGACCACAGCTAGAGAGGTGGGTCCCGCCGTGAGGTGCAGCGCGACGCTGACAGAGGTGGCAGCTGGGGCCAGAGGGCGCATAGCGGGAGCTGCAGAACTGGGGGCCCCGGTCTCGGGCCCGTGGGTGACTAGTGGATAGGCCGCACGCTCTGGGGGCGAGGAAGTCCCCACACACCCCATTGACACAGCACCAGGAGTGCCCATGAGAGACAAGGCGTTGGGCTCACAGGGGCCGGCGCAGGCATTTTCTCCTCCACGGATCTTGGGGACCGGGCCTTGGGGCCCACGACGTGACCATGGCCGGGGGGCCCAGGGGTCGCACACAGCGTTAGAGACTTGGTTCCCCTGGAGGGCCATCCACGGCTGAGGGGGGGGAGCTGGCCCCATAAAGGAACTATTCACAACGAGCACAGAGGACGACGACAGGAGCCCAGGTGATACGGTACCCGGCCTGACTGCCGAGGAGAGGGGGAGCACTGCTAGTGGCCAGGGGTTCGCTGCGAGAGAGATTGACGACGCGATGTCCAACACGGCGCGCAGAGGGACCCGCACAATTACGGACATGCTGGCTAAGGGCGCCACCAAGGGGGACAAGAGCCAGTCCCCCCCCCCGGCAAAAGTAGGCGATACGAAGCAGGCCGATGATGAAGCGCCTATCACCAGGGCCTTTCTTGAATCCCTTTTCAATTCCCTCCGGGAGGATTTTCAAACTCTAAAGCAAGAGCTAGCCGGAGAGCAGCATGAGCTCCGCCGAGATGTGGATGGCCTAGGAGAAAGAGTAGCGACGGTGGAGGAGGCGGACCAAGCAAGGAGCGAAGAGGTGGAATTTCTCAAGCAGGAGGTCATCCGTCTCCAGGAGCAGCAGGTAGACTTGCAAGCACACTTGGAGGATCTCGAGCATCGCTCCCGGAGGAACAACATTCGCGTCCGGGGAGTGCCATCTAAAGCGGAGGGGAACAGTGTGACTACATAACTGCAGGTACTGTTTCAAGACATTCTAGGGGAAGCTGCGGACTTTGAGATACGCATTGATAGAGCGCACAGGGTTGGTCTAGAGCGGCGTGCGCCTGCCCCCCCGCCGGACATCCTGGCCTTTCTGCCGGATTTCCCTCTCGAGGAAAGGATGCTACAGGAGGCCCGGCGGAAACAGCCCCTCCAATTCCAGGGTCACCCGGTGGCCTTGTACCAGGATCTCTCCCCTATCACTCTACAAAAGAGGAGAGCATTTCGGGTAGCCACAACATTCCTTCGGGACAACGGGATCCCCTACTCCTGGGGCCACCCCTTTCGACTCGTCTTCAAATGGAAGGGGGCCCTGCACCAACTCCACTCCCTCGAGGACACATACACGCTTCTGGGAATCGACCCTGGGAAAGATGAGAAGGACGATTCCACAACTCCACGGGACACGCAGGGTAGGCCTCGGCGGGAGCACTGAGGCGACTGGCAACAAGTGAGGCGTCGGCGGTCCCCCAAGATGAAACTTAAACCAGACCCGTCGACGATGGCCCTCGAACAGGCGGCGGCCATACAGGAAGTGGCCAAAGACACGGCAGAGGTGCACTGAATCAGCATTGATGAGGGGTTAGCACTCACTGCTCCAAGCCCAGTGGGCCGGGGGGACGGGCCGGGGGGCCGGCAGGGTCGCCATTGCCACATCACCCTCCACACGTCTTTTACTACAGGCCTGAACTGGTTCCGATAGGCTTGGGACTATGGTTTGCATCTTGGGATTTCCAGTTGGGGCACGGGAGGGGGGAGGGATGAAGGGGGAGTTGGGGAAGGTTGGGATGGGTGCGGGAGGGCTGGATGAGGGGGAAGGGGGTGGGTTGGGGTGGGACCGGTCCTCAGTTGGGGCTGGGAGGGGGGTGGTGGGCTCCGGTGTGGCGCACTGCAGGCAGCGCAGCGAGGTGACACAGCTCAAAATGGCTAGGCGATACGGGACGAGCAGGTGTGACTCCCAGGAGACAGACCCCCACTATGCAAGTTCTATCCCTCAACATTAAAGGGCTTAACAATCCCATCAAGCGCAGGGCCGTCCTTTCCTTTGTAGAACATTCCAGGGCGGAAATCTGCCTTCTACAGGAAACACATTTACTGCCTAGAGATTGGCACCGCATGCGGTCTAGGGCGTTCCCGACACAATACTACTCAGCCACCACTGAGAAAAGGGCGGGGTGGCCATTTTATTTGCACGCAAGGTAGCGGACATTAAGGGGAGGCTCATTGCCTACAAACTGCAGCTAGGGGGATGGTCAGCCGTAATAGGGTCAGTATATGCACCCAACACTAAACAAGAATCCTTTCTCACCGGGCCCTTGGCAGACACGCTCGCTCACAACATCAAATCCACGCTAATCGGGGGCGACCTCAATTTAGTAATGGACCCCAATACAGACAGATCAGGACAGAGATTTGGGTTCACAGGGGCAATCTCCAAAGAGGGGGGGCAATGGCTGGAGAGTAGGGGTTCGTGGATGTGTGGAGATCGGCGCACCCACATACTCCAGGCTACACTTTCTATTCCCATGTCCATCATACATACGCCTGAAAAGATCACTTTCTGGGCTCCACAGAAATGGCAGCTTTGATCACAGATGCTGAGATCGTCCCTGCAGCACTCTCTAACCATGACGCGCTAACAGTACGCGTCCGGATTCTAAAACTCAAGACACAGAGAGGCAAATGGCGCCTCAAGGAGGCTCTCCTCCAACGCAAAGGGGTGACTCAACACATCAACACGCGCATTGCCGAGTATCTTGCCACGAACGACACGAATAAGGTATCCATTGCAGGGCTGTGGGGGGCCCTGAAAGCAGTGGTACGCGGAGAGCTGATAGCCATTGCAGCGGCGGAATCGCGGGAACGTCGGGAAAAGAGGCAGGCGCTCTCCGACCAGGTACTCGAACTCGAACGGGTCCATAGCAGGACAGGGGCCCCGAGAATATGCCGCAAGCTCAAAGCGGCTAGGGCCCAACTGGCGAGCCTCGACTTAGACAGGGCTGAGTATGCGGCACTGCGCCTCCGCCACACTTACTACGTGGGAGGCGACAGGACAGGCAGCTTGCTGGCTAGCAAGCTTAAGGCCAGAGTCCAGCGCTCGAAAATTGCGTCCCTTCGGGATCACACAGGGCAGGAACAGAGACACGACGAGGGGATAGCTGCGACGCTTCGGTCATTTTACGCGTCATTATATGCCGCGGAACCCACCCGAGAGGGAGGCGACGCGGACTCCTATCTCGCCACAGCCGCCGTCACAGCCCTCAATGAAACAAACGCGCGCTCCCTTGAGACGCCGATACGGACAGATGAAGTAATCTCCGCGATAGCACGTCTCAAGCCGCTCAAGTCTCCGGGACTGGACGGCTTCTGGGCGGGCTTCTATAAAACATTCTGCCCCTTACTAGCCCCGATCCTGGCCAGACTATTTAACTCATTTGAGGGCGCGGGCTCAGTCCCGCACGACATGCTTCAGGCCGATATCGTTGTTCTACCGAAACCGGGAAAGGACCCCACTGACTGCGCGGCCTATAGGCCCATATCGTTGCTCAACCTAGACCTCAAGCTGTTTACCGGCATCCTAGCTGCGCGACTGGGCCCGTGCCTTCCCGACATCATCGAACCGGACCATGCGGGTTTTATCCCTAACCGGCAATGCGCGGACAATACGAAACGCCTGATGCATGTTATAGATAAGGCCCACTTCAACGATCTGAATGCAGCCCTAATTTCGGTTGACGCAGAGAAGGCTTTCGACCGGGTCGACTGGGGGTACTTAGACGCCACACTGGCGGTTTGTTACGCTGCCCCACAGGCGACCATTAGGGTCAACGGGGTATGTTCCAAACCATTTACCATCCCGAGGGGGACGAGACAGGGGTGCCCCCTCTCTCCACTGCTTTTTGCGCTCTACATAGAGCCCTTCGCTCAAAAGGTCAGGGACAATCCTACGATCACTGGCATCAAATTCGGGGGTGAAGCGCAGACAATTAGCCTTTATGCGGACGACATCCTCGCAGCACTGGAGGATCCTGTACATTCGGTTCCGGCCTTCCTGTCGGAAATGGAGGCATTCGGAAGAGTATCGGGGTTCAAAATGAATATTGGGAAGTCGCTGCTCCTCTCGCTTGTATGCAATGCCAAAGCGTCTAACACTCTTCCCCGCACTTGGGGGGGCTTTCCTCCAGCATGTCCGTGCCATACTTGGGCATATCTTTAACGCCGTCCACGACCCAAACAGTGGAGCAGAACTACACAGCCCTCCTTGGCCAATTACTGGGCGACCTTGCAAGGTGGCATCAGCACTCGCTCTCCTGGCTAGGGCGGGTGGCGGAGATCAAAATGTCTCTGCTGCTGACAGTTCTGTATCTGTTCCAGACGTTGCCAGTTACTCCCCCAATCGGCTTACTCACGAAACTTCAAGATGCCATCCGACAGTTTGTCTGGGCAGGCAAGCGACCGTGCCTACGCAGGGACCTTACCAGCCATACCACAGCGGGGGGGGCCTGGGAGTCCCAGACCTCTTAAGATATTTCCAGGCGACACAATTCAGGTACCTCCTGGAATGGAACCGCCCCGAATATGAAAAGAGATGGCTCTTTCAAGATCGCGCAATGGCCCAGATGCCATTTTGGAGGATTCCCTTCCTTAAACGGCGGGACCGGCCCCCATACATGAAAAAATCACCCATCACCCGCACTGTTTAGCAGGTGTGGGATAGGGTAGCGGTGTCCCGGGGACTCACCACTTACCCCTCTCCTCTGACGCCCCTATTCGATAACCCCGCCTTTGCTCCGGGTGTGGCTCGGGGATCCTTTCCCAAACTGCGGCAGTCCAACTGCAGATCTGCTGGCCACTTCTTCGACCTCTCCGGCTTTATGACGATGCAAACTCTACAGGACACATATGCGCTTCCCCGGATCCCACGCCTCGAGTACTTTCAAATCCGCCACTGGCTTACAGGCAGAGATATGTTACCACAGGTCAGCAGGCTCCTCACTCCATTTGAGAAATGGCTCCATACCAAGAAATCGGATAAACAAGCAATTACGGAATTGTATGCAATGCTCAGCCCCATGCGACCTCCCTCTGCACGATCAGCGGGTCAGAAGAGGTGGGAAAGGGAGCTCGGTCGATCCCTCACTGACAAAGAGTGGCAGGACATATACTACCGGGCACACCACACTGCCAGGAATGTCGCTAGCAAAGAAGCGGCAGTCAAGATCGCTTACTAATGGCACCTAACGCCAACAAGATTACATCAGGGTAACCCACGCCGTGACCCCCTGTGTTGGAGTGGTTGTGGCCAACCAGGCACTCTGACCCACATTCTGTGGGAATGCGCAGAGGTACGTGACTACTGGGACCAAGTGCTTAAGGACATCGATCAGTACTTCGACACTGAAATCCCTCGATTCCCGGCATACACATTGCTTGGCCTCCTCAACAAACTCACCTTCCCGCTTAAATTGCCCAGAGGCAAACAAATGGGCTTAGCAATGGGGGCAGCAACACAGCACATACTGTCTCTATGGGGCACCACACGGAAACCCACACACACGGGTTGGCTTCATAAATTATGGTACACAATGGGGATGGAAAGGATACAGGCCTCCCTGACTCAGACGCAAGACACCTTTCTCGAAAGCTGGCAACCCCTAGTAGATCTGCTAGCCGAGGAATTCAATGAGCTTACCTGTCCGAAATACCATAGAGTCCTGCGACTGGCTAACGAGTTCCGGAACACGTCTGGGGACCCCACCTCAGAAACCTCAGCCTGAAATGCTTGTCCACAGTTCTTCCGCAGCTGTCCACACCGGAGGGGGAGGGTTAGGGGGGATGGGGAGAGGGGGGGGAGGGTTAGGTCCAGGAGGGAGGGGGGTTCAACGATTGGGGTTGTTTGGGCTATGACCGGTCCGCGTTTCCTTCACACCCTCCCACATGGACACATTGCCTTACCCGGCTATCATGGCTCCCTATGGGGGAGGGGGAGATGAGATTGAATGGGGGGCATGCCCCCAAAATGCACATTGTTATACCGGTGATATGCCCTCTCTGTTTGAAATACAATAAAAATGATTTAAACAAAAAAACAGGTAAGTAAAGCACATAAAACACATGGGCCCCTATGGGAGGAGGCAAACCATAGTCTAAATATATTTAATGTGTGGTGACACTAAACCAAGACTAGCACCCAAGGTACTAGGGACCAGGGTGAGCATGGAACCACTACAGGTAAGTAACTAAGAGTTGCTAGGCGTCTGTGTGCAGCGGTGATACCCCAGGTGAGTGTTCATAGGATAACGTGGGGAAGTCATGGTTGGAGTTTCACGGTTTCAGGACCCTTACCAGAGGACTCAGGGGAAACTCGTTGGAACCAGGGAGGTTGGGGAGCACCCCACCCATAGACACCCAGACTACTGGCATACCCACACCAATGAGCCCGGGTGCATAGGTGCGAAGTGGTGTCTGAACCACTCGTTGATGTCAATGGAGGACCTCGGCAGTCTGGCAACTACAGAGTCTTGTGGTCCAGGTCGTGGATTATAAACGTGGATTCTGGACAAGAAGTATCTGCAAAGAGAGGGGACACAGTCCAAACCATCTGGAGGAGTCCTTGAGGAGTGGGAGCACAATGCCAGCCCTTGTCGGAGGTACTTTGCTGTAGTACGAAGGTCTTGAAGATGCAGCTGTGGAGCCCAGGGGACAATACAGGAGCACAGAAGCCATCCAAGAGCTTTCTCAACCCCGACTGAAGAATGCAGGAAGGTCAGTCACCAGCTGGACCACCAAAAACCCTTGGCAATGACAACCAGATGTGTTGCAGGAGACAATGCTTAGTTGATGACCAGCATGGTATGTGGGGCTCACGGGCCACAGCAATCAGGAATTGAAGGAGACCCCAAGTGGACCCTCTGGCATCAGGCACAGGGAGGTGCATGGAGGCCTCAGCAGCACACAGAAGATGAATGCCCACATCACTGGAGAAGCAGGGAGGATGGCACTCTTGGAGCTATGTGATGCTGGAGGCTGGTACTTTTTGGAGCTTTAAGATTTTGGTCAGGAGAGACAACAAGTTATAGCAACAGCAAACAGACTCGGTGCACAGGGATGTGTCCCGGTCAGCTGGAGAGGAATTGGAGTCTCCCAAGTTGCAGGAAAGACTTGTCAGGCCTCTGGAGAGAACCAACAAACCACGACCTGTGGTGCAGTACCGGGAGGTGTCCATGGGACAGCAGGATCCACAAGTCGGTTGTCGTCGTCGAGGTGCCTGCGGATGCAGGGGAGTGACTTCTTCACTCTGAGGAGGATGCCTTCTTACTGTCTTGATGCATGGAGAGTCGGGTGGGACGCAGAAGGATGCACAGACACAGAAATTGCAGAACTTGAGACAGCACGGAAACTAAGTTGTAGTAGGAGACTTCCTATCCTACCAGAAGCAGCCTTTGTCTTGGTTCCCTGCTCTGCCTAGCAGTAGAGTTCAGTGCCCAACAGCAGAAGAGTCTTTAGACAAATCTTCAGACAAAGCCAGTCATTTCTTGAAAACAAAGTCTGGACAAATCTAAGAATGCACTCTCAGGGGAGCTCTTAAGTAACCAATAAAGGGGGGAAGGACTACTTCCGTGGTGACTCACCGATCAGTAGGGATCGGGGATGCTACTTGATGGCCTAACCAGTCAGATGCTCCCTGGGGCCTCTGCCCATCTAAAATTCAAGACGGCAGAATCAATTGGCCACCTGTCAGAGTTCTGGGCAACTCCCAGGGGAGGAGTTGGACAGGTGGGTGGCCAGTCCCCTGTCCTTTGTGTAGTTTTGTGCCAGATCGGGAGCCAAGGGCTCCCAAACAAAGGCAAACCGGTTTATGTAAGGATGGCTCCAACTGTGCCCTTCAAATCAGTCTGGAGGCAATCGTAAGCATCCCCAACCGAGCCTAAGACATGGTTACACCTCTCCTCTATAGGAAATCCTTTGTTCTGCCTTCCCTGCCCGAGTAAAGCTCAGCAGCAGGAGAACAAAACAGTGTCTGGGGTCGGCAGCAGCACTGGCTTACATGCAAACCCTGCAAGGTAGAATAAGGAGGGTCCTCTAAGGAGCCCTCAAGTACATGGGATCATGCAATTAGCACCAGAATCAGTGTAGTGGCATGCATGATTCTAAACATGACCAGGTCCGGTGAAGCCATTATATAGCTGGACATCAGAACTCTATCAGTGTACAATACTCACCTAAAAATGGCTTCCCCACAATGGAGCCAGAGAATGGACTGCAGAGTTTGTAGGGGCAACTCTGCTCCTGCAGGGGCACCTCACACTTAGAATGATGCACCTTGCCTGTGGGCTGTAAGGCCCTCCTTGGAGGTGGCTTATAGGTTTTAAGTGCAGTGACCGGGATATAAGGAAAACGTTATATCTGAAGGGAAAGGTGCATGCACCATTTCACACACGTTGCAATGGAAGACCTGTAGACACAGTTTGCATGGGCTTCCATTGGTGGCACAGTACATGCTGCACCCCATGGGAGACCCCTGGTGTAAAAATGCCCTAGATACCTCAGTACAATATAATAGAGAGTTACAGGGGTACACCAGTATACCAATTGTGGGGTGTACAAATTGAGGAGAGAGAGCATAGACACTGGGGTCCTGATTAGCTATATCCTAGTGGGGTACAGTAAAAACACACTGACACCAGGGAAACAGTGGGGGTAACTATGCCACAAAGATCCTACTTTCCCACACATATCATATGGAGTTATAAGGGGGTTAAAGTCTTTGCCAATTGGGTTTACCAATTCACACACATCAGTTTTAGGGAGAGAGCACTGGAACTGTGGCCTGGGCAGGAGGCTCCAAGACACTCTCAGAGCCATTACCATCCACACTGGAGTAACAAGTGGGGGGTGACCATACAGAAAGGGCACTTTCCTACAACCACTTAACTTTTCCATTAAGCAACTTGATGGGCAGGATTATCTAGGAGGTGAGGTTGCTGGTATTAACCGTATTTGATGTACATAACATTCACACTCGTAAATAAAGGGGGATTGAAACCTTATCAGCATGTTGGTTAGCCACTAACATCCACCTCATCCATCGCACATTTGGACAGAATCAGTGCTTCATGAAACAGCTGATGGAGAACTTTTTTAAGAGCAGAGAAAGATAGAAAACTCTATCGCAAGAGAGCCAAATACAAACCTAACTTCAAGAGAGGACACACTCTTCGTCTAACAGGATTACACGGGGACAAGAGCAGCCCCTTCATCCCCTACCCCAAATGCAATGCGTTCGACCTGTCAGCCCTCGGGTGGTCTTTCCCTGTATTTTTTGCCCTTGCCTCATTTTTCACGCCTACTTTTTGTTGGCTTTAGGACTCTGGTCACCCTCCCATTGCTAATCAATGCCAGGGTGCAGGTGCTCTCTTCCCCCAACATGGCTGCCACTGACCCCTGCTACTGCAGCGTGGTCTGGATAGGCGCACTCTAGTAACCAGGAGCTGACTGGAACCCTTAAACAATGTTGCCATACCAGCCTGCCAGCCTGCCCATAGCTAGAATGATGGAAGCTCCTGGAACCTTCCAGAATAGGGGAGGCACCAACTGCCACTGCCAAATGCCAACTGACACTATATAAGGAAAAGGAGGGAAACTTTCCGGTCAGTTGGGGCATCACTGACCTGGGGAACCCACGCAGGAGTTTTAGGCGGGAGGGCCTAGTGAGGAACCTATGCTACTGGGAGGGACAGGATTTAGGTGCTGCCTCTTAAGCTCAGTGAGGTATCCAAAGCTATCCCCCTGATCTGGCCCAGTGGTAGGGAACCCCAGGGCCCATCTGCAGTGTCTGAGGAGAAATTCTTCAGGCCCTCAACTCATCCCCCCCCCTCTTCTGCAACTTCAAGAAACAAGCAACCAAGGGCGCAGAATCATCCAAGCGCCAAGAAACCTACTTCATGAGACAAGATACTGGACTGAGCTGCCCTGCGCATCCCCTGCCTTCAGCTGGGCCTTCCTGTCTCCCCTGACTAAACTGTGTGGAAAGCGCTATATTCTGCTTCCCCTGTCCAACGCTGTATTTAAGACTGCCTGCCCTGGAGCTAACTGTGCCCCCGTGGTTCAAGCGCTGTGATCCTGAGGCGCTTCTCGCCTAAAGAAGCATCCTGCCCTGTGAGGCACCGCAGTTGCCCCCACGAGCTCACCTGCATCGGTGTAAAGCGCTGTGACTAGCCCCGAGGCGCCTGAGGGGACCGCGTCACCATAACCGCATCGGCGCCGCCTTCGCGACAACTCCGAAGTGCCTCTGGCCTATCCTGTGGCCGCCTGCCTTTGCGCGGTGTCCAGCGCTGAGATTACCCCCCTCGGCGGCCCCCGTACGCCAGGAGAGGGCCGCCGCCTTAAGTGAGCCGGGCCGCAGTAGGCCCGAAGTCAGTGCGCATCCCACGTGACAGGGGAGCTCCTTCGCCCCGCCCTCGAGGGCAGCGCTACCATTGGTTCTGGCTGGCGCGCCCTCGAGGCGAAGCACGCCTGGCCCCTGCCTCGTCCCCAGCGCCGGTGCCCTAAAGCGGAGCCTGCACCGCGCTGGGACGAGGGCAGCCACGAGAGGGTTGGAACCCCCTCTCCTCCGCTGAACCCGATGCGAAGGCCCCGGAGGGCCGAAGAAGTGAGGTAACCCCCTGGGGAGGAGGGCGGTAGGCCGGGAGAGGCCCGAGGTCGCCCCTCCCCCGGGGTGCTCTTAGACTGGGCCCTGTTGGCCCCTTTCCCCCTGCAACTGTGCCTCAAGAGACCGTATCTACAAGCCTAAAGTGTTTAGCGTGCACCGTATTTACAAGCCTGAAGTGTTTAGCGTGCACCCTATTTACAAGCCTGAAGTGTTATAAGTGCATTGTATCTACAAGCCTGATTTGCTCCTAGTGCACCACATGTACAAGCCGGAAATGAGAGGGAGATTCACTTCACTGTACTGAATTTTCTTGCAGAGGTGGGCTTCCTTAGCATTCTGATGATATGATCTAGGTCGCAGCCGACCCGCATTCACAAGAAGAAAAGCTTGTCACAAATGACTAAAGGCTGTGTTCTTTGAAGTTATTTGTTAACCTGAAAAGTACTTGCTGATATGTTTTATTCCTTTCTAGGAGAAGCGACCGTGAGAGGTTTGATGTGCTTTTTAAATGCATTATAATTGTCGCTTCTTGTAGGATCCTCCAGGTTTATACCATTACCCCTTTGCCTGTCAAAGAGTTTGATGCGTCAGGCGGGGTCAGTTAATGTTTCATTGCATAGATGGACTAGCTGTATTTTTAATGCAAAGCCTTACTGAAATGCTTACTCTACAAAAGAAATGCAATCTGCACATAATCCATGAAATGTCTTAATGAAATGCTTATTTGAAATGCTAATGAATTACCAATGCCTTGCTCTGATTGAAAGCCTACATAAAAGATCTTGATTTTTCAAATACAACATCTGGTGTGGTCTCCATTATTGCGCCACTGTGTGTTTTATTGGATGTGTGTAATAAGTGGCTGCTTTACACATAAGCCCCTGGCCGCCTTCCTGCTCGAGCCATGCTACCCCCCGGAGAACTGGCGGTCCCAGTTCTTACATTGGTGCCGAGCGGTGGGCTCCAGGACCTGTAGCTACTTAACACCCTCCAGTGAGACGGGGTGAGCTGCAATTAATTGGACACCTATCGTGCTGCAAGCAAACCCAATTGCTCACCACTGTCTAGCCTGCAACAAAGTGTGTTGAACCAGTATTGTTGCCCACGTCTTAGAATTTTTCTTCCAGGTTATCTAGGTCCTCACCTGATAAAATGGAGTTCCAGCTGGCTGACCTGGATAAGTACACGGCAGTGCAGTTAAGGGAGTTTTGTCAGGGGATGGGGTGCCTGTGGGGACGAGAGCTGTTAAAGAAGAGCTCCGTACCGCCTTAAGGGCATGGGTAGAGGCCCACCCAGAGGAAGAAGAGGATAGGGAACAGGTCACACACGGGGAGGTGGACGCTCAGAAAGACCCAGGTTTGCTCAACATTGACGTATCAGATAATGTGTTGCCAGGACCACGTGCCAGGGCAGGGAGCAATGTATCTAGGGAGAGTGTGTCACCGCAGGAGTACGAAGACAGGAGGGGGGAGAGGCGATTGAAGTGGGAACTTGCTAGATTAGAGCACGAGAAGGAGAGAGAAAGGGAAGATAGGCAGTTTGCTTTGGAGAGAGAGAAATTAGCGTTGGAGGAAAAGAAGCTAGCACACGAGCGGCAGCTCAAGGAAATGGAGCTACAAGCATTGCAGTTGAGTGCGCCAGGAAGTCCTAATGGTGGCAGCGGACCAGAGGCTCAGCAGGAGCCCAGATTCTGGTTACCCAAGGAGGTGATAGCGAGCTACACCAAGGGAGATGACATTGCCAGGTGGTTGGAGGCGTATGAAGTGGCCTTGACTGCCCATGGGGTGCCTGAGAAACATTGGGGAGGTGGTTTGTACCGGAAATATACCTCCTGATGTCAGGGACTAACTCCGGTATTTGGAGAAGGTAGACCAGTTTAGGTATTCCCCCATGAAGGAGGCACTTATCAAACATTTTGGCCTCACCCCTGAAAGGTATCGCCAGAGGTTTCGTGGCAGCCATAAGCTGTCCACGCAGAATTGGGTAGATTTTTTTGAGTATGCTCGAAAGGCTCTGGATGGTTGGGTGCGTGGCAGCGAGGTGCGTGATTTTGAGAGTCGGTATAACCTTTTTTTGAGAGAGCACCTCTTGGATAAGTGTTTTCCGGAGTTCCGCCAACATTTGGTGGACCGCAAGTTTACTGATTCCCGTGAGCTTGCGGAGGAGGCGGATATTTGGGTTAGCACCCGGGTGTCACACAAGGGCCCCGGGGGAGATGGCCCGAAAGGCGGACAGGGCGCCCCTCAGAAGAAAGAGGGTGGTGATAAAAGGACAGAGTTCTCACGAGGCCCACAAACTAGACAGTTTGGGAAAGGAGTAGGTACCCCACCACAGAACCGTCCCCCAAAACCCACATACCCTGACAAGAGTCAGCAGCCAAAAGTGGTCCGGTGCTATGAGTGCGGAGAGGTCAGACACTACAAGGGAGATTCCCAGTGTCGCAAACAACCCCCAGCCCCCACTGGTGGCAAGAGTCCCGGGGTGGCTAGTATAGCGCTTGGGTTGGAGCTGCCCCTAGATAGGGAAGGGGAGTGGACAGGCTTGACCCTGGTTTCACTTGGAGATAAGGAGATGGTCCCAGTGACGCCCTTACGATCGAATACTGCTAAGTACCAGCAGAGAGTGAAGGTCAATGGGGAGGAGGTGGACGCTCTGAGGGACACAGGAGCCAGCATGACCACTGTAGTGAGGCGGCTGGTGTCCCCTTAGCAGGTTGTTCCTGATGTGTACCATCCGGCCGTATTGGCTGACGGCAAAATGAGCTACTATCCCGTGGCTCAAGTTCCCTTTGAATGGGGAGGAGTGTTAGGCCCGTTGAGAGTTGCGATCAGCCCTGCCTTGCCTGTGGACTGTCTGCTCGATAATGACCTCGAACATACCGCCTGGAAGGAAGTGGAGTTTAAGGCTCACACTGAGATGCTGGGATTACCAGGGTGGACTTGCGTAGTCACGCGGTCCATGGCTGCCCAGCAAGGAACTCAAACCGGGTTGGAGCCTGAAATAACGGGCCAACCCACTGTCGGTCCAGAGGAGAGTGTTGTGGAGGACACACCCCGTGTGATGGATGGGGAGCCTGCGGAGGTAACCCCGGAGTCCGTGGAGGTGGATGTCGTTCCCGTAGGGGATTTGCCGACCCTTGCCGAGGTCCTACCCGGGAGGAATTCTGTCGGGCGCAAAAGGAGTGCCCCACGCTTGAAGGCATGCGGCGACAGGCCGAAGCCCAAGTGATGAACAATGAGACCGGCAACTATCACGTGTATTGGGAGGATGGCCTCCTGTACAGTGAGCCAAGGGTTCCGGTGCATGGATCTTCGAGGGCCTTAGTGGTCCCCCAGTGCTACCGAGCCTTTTTGATGGAACTGGCGCATGAGATACCTCTAGCCGGACACCTGGGCCAGGACAAGACCTTTGCAAGGCTAGTCCCACATTTTTATTGGCCTAGGATGAGAGTTGCCTCGGACACCTATTGCAAGACCTGCAAGACTTGCCAGGCCAGTGGCAAGACTGGGAATAAATTGAAGGCCCCATTGGAACCACTCCCAGTGGTCGGGACCCCTTTCGATCGTATCGGTATTGACATTTTTGGGCCGTTGGACCCTCCGACCTCTGCGGGACATCGGTTCATTCTGGTGTTAGTGGACCACGCCACTCGGTACCCGGAGGCCATCCCTCTGAGGACCGTTACTGCACCTGTGGTGGCGCGGGCCCTGATGGGGATATTCACCCGAGTGGGATTCCCCAAGGTCATGGTGTCGGACAGGGGCACAAATTTCATGTCGGCCTACATGCAGGCCATGTGGAAGGAGTGCGAAGTGACCTATCGGTTCTCCACTCCTTACCACCCCCAGACTAATGGGCCCGTGGAGCGCTTCAACAAGACCTTGAAAAGAATGATCCGGAGTCTGCCAGAAGACCTGAGGCGGAAATGGGATATCCTCCTCCCTTGCTTGCTGTTCTCGTACCACGAGGTACCCCAGTAGGGAGTCGGGTTCAGCCCCTTCGAATTACTCTATGGTCACCCCGTTAGGGGACCCCGTAGTCTGGTCAAAGAGAGTTGGGAGAAGACTTCAAAGAAGCTTCCCCGGGATGTTGTCAACTATATGCTGGCATTCCGCAGCCAGATGGCTAAGATGTGGAAAGAAGCCTCAGACAATCTGGAGGCTAGCCAAGCCGTCATGAAGGAGTGGTATGACCACAACGCTCAGACGATGGAGTTGGACACTGGACAGAAGGTGTGGGTCATGGAGCCTGGGGAGCTTAGTGCCCTCCAGGACCGGTGGACTGGTCCGTTCGAGATTGTGGAGCAGAAAGGCCAGACCACCTATGTCGTGGATTTGAAGACCCCCCGACAGCCCCACCGGGTGCTCCACGTCAACCGCCTGAAGCCTCATCATGAGCGATCGGAGCTTGCTCTGCTCATGGTGACGGATGGGAGCGAGGAGGAGGAAAGTGAGCCTCTTCCTGACCTTCTAGCGGCTCAGGAGAAGGATGGTACAGTAGAGGGAGTTGTCCTCTCTCCATCTTTGACCCCAGAACAACAGCGAGACTGCTGCCAGGTTTTGGCGCAGCACGCCTCGTTGTTCTCTCTCACGCCTGGAGTTACGCATCTGTGTACCCATGATGTGGACACAGGGGACAGTCCGCCAGTGAAAACCAAGTCTTACCGGCTGTCCGACAAAGTAAAGAAGAGCATCCAGGGTGAGGTGACCAAGATGCTGGAGCTGGGAGTAATCGAGCCCTCCAGCAGCCCGTGGGCTAGTCCGGTCGTTCTGGTGCCAAAAGCGGCTCCACCGGGCACCACACCAGAACTTCGGTTCTGTGTGGATTATCGGGGGTTGAATTCTGTCACCAAGACAGATGCTCACCCGATACCGCGGGCAGACGAGCTGATTGACCGGCTGGGAGCAGCCAAGTACCTCAGCACCATCGACTTGACATCAGGGTACTGGCAGATTGCCATGGCCGAGGGAGCAATGGAGAAGACAACATTCTCCACCCCTGAGGGTCACTTCCAATTTCGGGTGATGCCCTTCGGGCTCAAGAATGCTCCGGCCACCTTCCAGCGGTTGGTGAACCAGGTATTATCTGGCCTGGAGTCCTTCTCAGCAGCTTACCTGGATGACATAGCTGTCTTCAGTAGCACATGGGAGGACCATCTGCAGCATCTCCAGAAGGTGTTGCGGGCGTTACAATGTGCTGGCTTGACCATCAAGGCTAGCAAGTGCCAGATTGGACAGGGCTCTGTCGTGTACCTGGGACACTTGGTGGGCGGAGGTAAGGTGCAACCCCTCCAGGCCAAGATTGAGACCATCATGGCCTGGGAGTCCCCCAAAACTCAGACTGAGGTCCGAGCTTTCCTCGCAGATTCGTCAAGGGGTATGGTACCATCGTAGCCCCCTTGACTGAGTTGATGTCCAAAAAGCAGCCACGTCAGGTCATCTGGACGGCTGCTTGCCAGGAGGCATTTGAAACACTGAAGCGCGCGATGTGCACCGCTCCGGTGCTGGCCACTCCGGACTTCCAAAAAGAATTCATCGTGCAGACAGATGCCTCAGAGCATGGCGTAGGCGCTGTGCTGTCGCAACTCAACGATGATGGCCAAGACCAACCTGTGGCCTTCATCTCCCGAAGACTCCTTCCTCGGGAACAGCGATGGAGTACCATCGAACGAGAAGCCTTTGCTGTGGTCTGGGCTTTGAAGAAGTTGAGGCCATACCTCTTTGGCTCTCACTTCCTGGTTCAAACCGACCACCGATCCCTTCGCTGGCTCATGCAAATGAGAGGCGAAAACCCAAAGTTGCTAAGGTGGTCTATTTCCCTACAGGGGATGGACTTTAGGGTGGAAAATCGGCCCGGAGCTGACCACGCCAATGCTGACGGTCTCTCCCGGTTTTTCCGCCTCAGTGACGAGAACTCCCTAGAGGTTGGGTAGCTCTCCCCACTTTCAGCTGGGGGGGACGCATGTTAGACCTGTCAGCCCTAGGGTGGTCTTTCCCTGTATTTTTTGCCCTTGCCTAATTTTTCACACCTACTTTTTGTTGGCTTTAGAACTCTGGGCACCCTCCGATTGCTAATCAATGCCAGGTGCAGGTGCTCTCTTCCCCCAACATGGCTGCCACTGACCCCTGCTACTGCAGCGTGGTCTGGATAGGCGCACTCTAGTAGCCAGGAGCTGGCTGGAACCCTTAAACAATGTTGCCATACCAGCCTGCCAGCCTGCCCATAGCTAGAATGAGGGAAGCTCCTGGAACCTTCCAGAATAGGGGAGGCACCAACTGCCACTGCCAACTGACACTATATAAGGAAAAGGAGGGAAACTTTCCAGTCAGTTGGGTCATCACTGACCTGGGGAACACACGCAGGAGTTTTAGGCGGGAGGGCCTAGTGAGGAACCTATGCTACTGGGAGTGAGAGGATTTAGGTGCTGCCTCTTAAGCTCAGTGAGGTGTCCAAAGCTATCCCCCTGATCTGGCCCAGTGGTAGGGAACCCCAGGGCCCATCTGCAGTGACTGAGGAGAAATTCTTCAGGCCCTCAACTCATCCCCCCCCTCTTCTGCAACTTCAAGAAACAAGCAACCAAGGGCGCAGAATCATCCAAGCGCCAAGAAACCTACTTCATGAGACAAGGTACTGGACTGAGCTGCCCTGCGCATCCCCTGCCTTCAGCTGAGCCTTCCTGTCTCCCCCTGACTAAACTGTGTGGAAAGCGCTATATTCTGCTTCCCCTGTCCAGCGCTGTATTTAAGACTGCCTGCCCTGGAGCTAACTGTGCCCCCGTGGTTCAAGCGCTGTGATCCTGAGGTGCTTCTCGACACAAGAAGCATCCTGCCCTGTGAGGCACCGCAGTTGCCCACACGCGCTCACCTGCATCGGTGTAAAGCGCTGTGACTAGCCCCGAGGCGCCTGAGGGGACTGCGTCACCATCGCGGCATCGGCGCCGCCTTCGCGACACCTCCGAAGTGCCTCCGGCCTGTCCTGTGGCCGCCTGCCTTTCCGCGGTGTCCAGCGCTGAGATTACCCCCCTCGGCGGCCCCCGTACGCCAGGAGAGGGCCGCCGCCTTAAGTGAGCCGGGCCGCGGTAGGCCCGAAGTCAGTGCGCACCCCACGTGACAGGGGAGCTCCATCGTCCCGCCCCCGAGGGCCGCGCTACCATTGGTTCTGGCTGGCGCGCCCTCGAGGCGAAGCACGCCTGGCCCCTGCCTCGTCTCCTGCGCCGGTGCCCTGAAGCGGAGCCTGCACCGCGCTGGGACGAGGGCAGCCACAAGAGGGTTGGAACCCCCTCTCCTCCGCTGAACCCGACGCAAGGGCCCTGGAGGGCCGAAGAAGTGAGGTAACCCCCTGGGGAGGAGGGCGGTAGGCCGGGAGAGGCCCGAGGTCGCTCCTCCCCCGGGGTGCTCTGAGACTGGGCCCTGTTGGCCCCTTTCCCCCTGCAACTGTGCCTCAAGAGACCGTATCTACAAGCCTAAAGTGTTTAGCGTGCACCGTATTTACAAGCCTGAAGTGTTTAGCGTGCACCGTATTTACAAGCCTGAAGTGTTTAGCGTGCACCGTATGTACAAGCCTGAAGTGTTATAAGTGCACTGTATCTACAAGCCTGATTTGCTCCTAGTGCACCATATGTACAAGCTGGAAATGAGAGGGAGATTCACTTCACTGTACTGAATTTTCTTGCAGAGGTGGGCTTCCTTAGCATTCTGATGATCTGATCTAGGTCGCAGCCGACCCGCATTCACAAGAAGAAAAGCTTGTCACAAATGACTAAAGGCTGTGTTCTTTGAAGTTCTTTGTTAACCTGAAAAGTACTTGCTGATATGTGTTATTCCTTTCTAGGTTAAGCGACCGTGAAAGGTTTGATGTGCTATTTAAATGCATTATAATTGTCGCTTCTTGTAGGATCCTCCAGGTTTATACCATTACCCCTTTGCCTGTCAAAGAGTTTGATGCGTCAGGCGTGGTCAGTTAATGTTTCATTGCATAGATGGACTAGCTGTATTTTTAATGCAAAGCCTTACTGAAATGCGTACTCTACAAAAGAAATGCAATCTGCACATGATCCATGAAATGTCTTAATGAAATGCTTATTTAAAATGCTAATGAATTACCAATGCCTTGCTCTGATTGAAAGCCTATATAAAAGATCTTGATTTTCCAAATACAACATCTGGTGTGGTCTCCATTATTGCGCCACTGTGTGTTTTATTGGATGTGTGTGTTAAGTGGCTGCTTTACACATAAGCCCCTGGCCGCCTTCCTGCTCGAGCCATGCTACCCCCCGGAGAACTGGCGGTCCCAGTTCTTACACAATGCATTGAGCAAATGTATCAAAAAATGATATCCATAAGGTAATAGCATTCCTAAAACCCATATCAAACGTCTCTGACCCTATTTTTTCCTCCCTCACCGAAGATCTCAGTCACCTCTATTCTCCCTAGGGACCCAGATCATTAATGCCTCTCTGACCAAAGGTCCTCCCCCCACCTCCCTGTCTACCCCAAAAATAATGCATTGTGGTGTAGTTTAAAAAACCATAAATAAAAATATCGGGAAGGTCACATCACATTTCTATGACCCTTATATGCCAATCTCACCAAAAGAGAAGCTCATTCAGGAGCGCACCGCGGGCCACTCAAAAGGATCTTAGCCCACAGTTCACGCAAAAGCAGGTCATGCATACCATAAAACAGCAAAGATCTGATAGGGCACCAGTACCAAACAGTCTGTCTAATGCCCTATTTAAAAAAGACTGAAACTTCTGGTCCACACATCTAACCCCCTGTTTACTTATGCACTGGAGACACGCATTATACCAGACTCGTGGTGAGGTAGTACACTTCAACTGTTATATAAAAGAGGAGCACGTTAAAACCCGAGCAATTATAGATTAATTGCACTCATAGACGTGGAGGCCAAGATCTTTGCTTCAAAGCTGTGGAGGACCGGGTGACCAGTATAAATGTAATTCCTAGAACTCAAACTGGATTACGTGCGGTAATGAGCACCCTAACAAACCTATCAACAGTCACTCTGCTGGCCGACCAAGCCATTGCAAAATCAAGCTTTGTTTATGCATGTTTTGAAGACCATACAGCTGCCTTTGATAAGGTCTCCAGAACAAAGCTATGGAAAAAATGGAAAACTGTGGAGTTCCCACAAAAATGCTTGAGGCAATCATTAACCTCTGTTCAAGAACATGGGTCCAAATTAAACTAGGAAATGGCCAAAGTCTCACTAATAAAATACCATCTACCAATGGCTTTAAACAGGGATGCGTTCTAGCCCCCTTTCGGTTCAACATTTACACAGCGGATTTAGAGCACCATCTCTGCCAAGCACAAGGAGACCCCTGAAATGTGGAAATGTTCCAACAATATTGTCTTGCTTAGCAAAACGCCTCGTGGCTTACAGCGGTTGATTGCTCATTTAGTAGACTATATAGCAAATGCTCATTTGGACCTCAATTATCAAAAAATGAAAGTCATGTGCTTTTCAAGCTCTCACAAAAGACAACCCAGATTCACCTGGATGGCAGACAGCAACATCCTGGATAAGGTTGCAACCTTCAGATATCTGGAGGGTACTACTCGACTGGCACCTTAACTATAAGCAATATCTGTCATTGAGGCAAGAAAAAGCAAACCAGCTGCTATTTGCAGTCCACATCTTGCAAAATAAACTCAGAGGCTGTTCAATAAATCATTTGCTGAAGTCATAGCAGCGAAATTCTTGCCTTCAATCTCGTACGGATCGGAACTGCTTAAAACAAAAGATGCATCAGAAATTAATACCTCACAATTCCGTCTTTTCAAGAAATTATTCTCAATTCCACGATTCACATCAGGATGGAGTCTGGACTAAAAAAATAGATCCCAGCAAGATATTGAAAACCTGCAGTGCTTTGCTTAGCGCGCTGCGCCTGGAGGAGCATCTCTGCATCTAGCGGCGTGAATTTTATCTTTATTTTTGTTTCATCCCTTATTTTTTAGCTGGGTTTGTAGTTGACCCTTGTTTTTAAATTTGCCCTCTGACTTGCACTGTAATAGTGATATCCCACCGCTTCTTTGGCAGGCCCTGTTCCTTCGCCTCGTTTTCGGCGGACATCTTGGGGGGATAGTGGAATGTTTGGCGGCGCCATTTTGGGTGTCGGGCTAGTTGCTCGAACGGACGCCTAAACAGCATTTAAGGCGGGTAAATCAGGCGTCGGCCATTATATTGAAAACCTGCAGTGCTTTGCTTAGCGCGCTGTGCCTGGAGGAGCATCTCTGCATCTAGCGACGTGAATTTTATCTTTATTTTTGTTTCATCCCTTATTTTTTAGCTGGGTTTGTAGTTGACCCTTGTTTTTAAATTTGCCCTCTGACTTGCACTGTAATAGTGATATCCCACCGCTTCTTTGGCGGGTCCTGTTCCTTCGCCTCGTTTTCGGCGGACATCTTGGGGGGATAGTGGGACGTTTGGCAGCACCATTTTGGGTGTCGGGCTAGTTGCTCGAACAGACGCCTAAACAGCATTTAAGGCGGTCATGCTGACGTGCAGCGGGTACGCGCAGCAAGGTAGCCGTAGTACCACCGGAGTTACGCCTGAGTTCAGCCCGTCTGCGCCCGTCAGCGTCCCGGAGGTGGACGGAGTGGCGGGAGGGGCTGACTCACGGATTAGATATTCGGCGGCGGACCTACTTTCATATAGGGAGGGTAAGGATGCATGTCGTGTGGTCTTTCCGGGGCGATATAGAGGTAAACGACGGTGTCAGGGATGTGGTTGGTTACCTGGCCATTTCCCGGTGGGGGGGGCTGTTTGCACTAAGGCCAATGCTAAACATTTGTGCCTCTTACCTAATACCTGCTCTTTAAGCAGGCATGCTCTTGATATCTATGAGCTTCTAGCTGTTGAAAAACCTGTTTGCCTCTCGCTTACAGAAACTTGGCTGGGGGAGGCATCTAATCCGGATGTTGTGACTGCTATTACCCCTGATTATGTAATCTATAGGCACGACCGATTGATTGGGAGGGGTGGAGGGGTGGCGATTGTGGTCAGGAGAACTGTCCCCTGCGTGGTTGTCCCGATGGAGGCCATTTCAGGCTGTGAATCCCTGGCGTTCTCGATAACCTTAGCTCCCCATCAATCGTTTACCGGGCTTCTGGTCTATAGACGACCTGGCCAACTGGGATCTTTTCACGAGGATTTGCAGGCGCAGGCATCTGAGCTTTGCTTGAAGACAGAACACTGCATTGTGCTCGGGGACTTTAATGTTCACATGGATGTGGGGACGGATGGTGACACGATTAAAATCAATGATGTCACCTCCCCTCTGGGCCTCACACCTTATTTGTCAGTGCCGACTCACATCAAGGGTCACACCCTTGATCAGGTGTTTTCTACCATCCCAGTTGACATGGCCAACCCGGTCCCTGTCCTTTGGTCGGACCATTTTCTGATTAGGTTTCAGATCTTGGGTATGAGCAAATCACCTTCTATAATGCCGAGTCACTCTAGGCACACTTGTCGGGCATTTCATCGGGTGACTCCAGAAAGTCTGGCCCAGGCTTGCTTGGATCATCCCTGCCTGATGTCAGGAGACCTAGAGAGGGATCTCAATCTGTTGCAGCGGTGGTTAATGGAGCGATTTGACGAACTAGCACCTGAGATCGCTCCTCGGAAAACATCTAGACGAACTTCTGCCCCTTGGTATATGGAGGCTTTGGCTCTGTCTCAGCGCAACTGTAAAGTGGCAGAGAGGCTCTGGTGCCAGCAGTATGATCTTGGAGCTAAGGCTGCCTATAGGGCGGCCATTAAAGCCTATCATGTAGACATCCTGTCTGCAAAGAAGAATTATTTCTCTGCGAGAATCGAGCCTGCTTCGAGTTCCTGTAGGGAAATTTTTACCATTGTGAAGGAGTTTGTGACCCCTAATGCTAATGCGATGCGTCATGAGTTCTCTGAGACGTGGGTGATCTCGCTAGCTTGCTTTTTTACTTCTATGATCAAACGTATCCAGGAGTCTTTTTCTTCTTCAGGCCCTAGTGATGCCATCAGCCCGGGAGATCCGGTGAGCCGGATAGCTGGATTTGGACCCACTCTCTCGGAGTTTCCATCTCTCTCTGACTCCGCATCTCTGGATTTTCTGACTAGACTTAAATGAGGCTCACCTCTAGATCCCTGTCCTGCTAAATTTTTGGCCAGGGCGGCGGGAGCTTTGAACCCGTTGATCAATCCCATCCTTAATTTGTCCCTGATTAGGGGTGTGGTGCCTGTGGCCTGGAAGCAGGCGATGGTTGTTCCATTACTTAAAAAGCCGGGTCTGGACCCTGAGCTTCATGCCAATTATAGGCCGATTTCTCTTTTGCCTGCTCTAGCAAAGATAGTGGAGAAGCATGTGCACACTGTGCTCTCTACTTTTCTGGAAACCCACAGTTTGCTGCATTCCACCCAGTCGGGCTTCCGGAGCAACCTAAGTACCGAGACGGTGCTTCTAGAGGTCAATGAGGTTATTAAGGAAATGCTGGACGCCGGAGGAAGCGCTATGCTGGTAATGTTAGAGCTGTCGGCGGCCTTCGACACCGTCCCTCATGAGGGTCTCCTCAGCAGGCTCTATGAGATCGGTCTGAGAGGGACGGTGTTGAGCTGGTTTCGATCTTATTTGGCTGGTCGCCGTCAGGTGGTCTGGGCCCCTCTGTACTCGGCCAAAGTACCACCGTTGGAGGTCGGAGTCCCGCAGGGCTCGGTGTTGAGCCCGACTCTTTTTAATATCTTTTTGACCCTCTGGCAGTGCTGGCTGAGTCTTTTGGGGCTCAGATCCTGTCATACGCCGATGATACTCAGCTCCTTTCCACTTGTGGGAAGGGGGCTGAGTTTGACGAAGAGGGCATCCGGGGTTGCCTTGGGGCTGTTTTCGAATGGTTTCAGCGAAGCAGCCTCAAGTGCAACCCTGATAAATCAGAGGTGCTCTTCTTCGGGTGTCAGTCTGACCCGAATTGGCAGGAGTGGTGGTCGGTGAATATGTTCCTTCCTAAGTCATCTTCTCTGATTGCCAAGAATTTGGGGGTCAGGATTGACAACGGCTTGACACTTAAGTCCCAGATTCTTGGGTTGGCCGGCACCTGCTATGGCCTCCTTAAAATGTTACGAAAGTTCCTTCCCCTGCTCCCGTTGGCGCATAGAAAGATTACGGTCCAGGCCCTTATTGGTTCGATGCTTGACTATTCAAACGTCTTATATTTGGGTTTGCCCGAATATCTTCTCCAAAGATTACAGGTGGTCCAGAACTCGGCGGCCCGGGCCATTTTTGGCCTGCATCGCCGAGCTAGAGCTTCGGACCTTTTACACTCCTTACACTGGCTGCCTGTCCGAAAGCGGATTGTTTTTAAAGCACTTACGCTGGCGCATAAGGCATTCAATGATGTGGGAGCGGAATACATTCAGAAACGGCTTGCCTTTTACAAACCGGCTAGAACCTTAAGATCGGAATCTCTCTGCCTTGCCGTTGTTCCTGTTATCAGGAAAGCACGGATGGGGGGACGTTCTTTTAAACGCTTGGCGCCCCAGCTTTGGAATGCCCTGCCTTTGCCGCTTCACGGTACATCTAATCTGCTGGCCTTCAGAAAGGGTCTGAAGACGTGGCTTTTTGGTCTGTAATTTGCTCTTTTCTCTCCTTGTGCTTGCCCTATGCAGGCGGTTGTGGGTTTGAAAGTGCCGGGACACTCTTCGGAGTAGCCGAGCGCTATATAAGACACCCATAACATAACATAACATAACAAGGCGCCCTTATAAAATTTTACTGGAGAATGGCAGCAGAGGTAAACTCCCTCTCCCATCATTGCTGGCTGGAAAATGAAAAACGATCCAGACCAAAGAACTCAGATCCACTTTGTGCTACTGCAATCACTTTCATCTCTAAAATTAGAAGAGGCTTGGCACACAATACCTGCCTACTCTGAGTTCAAACAAATAACTAACAAAGCCATCAGTCTGCAGTCATTGCTAATAGACAGAACAACCTTAATGTACAAAAGCCATGCATTGGTGGTTAGGCCAACATATAAAACTCTAAAATCTCAACCGTACCTACCGGATCACTTTTCAGGATCAAATAAGCTCAACCTGATGTTATTGAGGCTTGGAGTCTATCCATCTACAGATTTAACACCAAAATGGAAATGGTCTTGGCCAACCCTGGAATTCCGCCTTTGCGGTCACTGCAGCGAATCATTACTCCACCTACTATGTACTTGCCTGGCTCTACTACCCCTTCGGAAAACTTTATTACAGCCAATATTGAAGCAACAACAAATAAGAACTTGCAGATATGCCATTATAAAATTATTAGGAGGATCATTAGTTCAGCTGGCATGTAAGGCTGTGAGGTTTCTGAACTCAGCAGCAAAGGAGCTAGAAAAAAAGAGCTAGTTAAACCTAGTCCACCCATTAGGGACCTTTGCTTCTTCTATTCATTTTAGACAAAATCTAGGAACAGAAACAAGACTCGTAAAGTGGTGTTTCCATTTAATAAGCTAGTTTGAGTGGCAAAATGAGGTCATATAAAGATAGCAATTCTACAGGACAAAAGGCCCCCTCTGAACTGAAAAAGAAACGCAGAGAGGCGTATTTTCCAAACAAACTAATTCAAGTCTAAACAAGCCTAAAGCAAAAACACTGAACCTATACAGTGAAATAGGTAGGCTTTCCTGTTTTCAGTTTCTATTTTTGGTAAATTCTGGTGGGGTTTTTTCAGTGTTTTCAATATCTTAAAAAACAGTTGTTATCAGTGGTTACACATTTTTGCGCCACTAAAAACAACAGAAAAAGTGTTTTTCCATTGTTTATGGAACGTTTTGCTTTTATTATTGCTTGCTTTCTGCACTGAAATAACATGGTATATAGACAGTGTACTTATAGTGTATATGAGGTCCAAATAGATTTTTGCAAATTAATCTTATTGTAGTACACCATACAATACTTCTTCAGTGAGTCTTTGGGTCATGTGCGCTCGCTCTTCCCTTCCCATGTAAACTTCTGTGAAAAGGCCCTCTCAGCATTCTTAGTCCATTGGGCTGAGAACCATCCGCTAAGGGACACAGTTGGGATGACTCTTTCTTTGATGCCACAAAGCACGAAATGATAAATATTTGCGTTTTAGTTCCTGTGCATTAGAAACCAGTGCACCAGAATGGACTAAAAAGTCAATAGCATCCCTCATTAACTCTTAAGATTGTAAAGATGCTTTCAGCATACCATCTAACAAGTGGCAAGGATCTACTACAGGGTATCACTTCAGCTCGGGTATCAATTTCGACAGGTCATCACACAACTTTTTTATATACATAGCTGAATCACTGCAAATACAAACAATATCACTCTAATCTTTGTTGAACTTGGAAAGAACCTTTTTTGCAGAGCATTACAAGTGACACTGCGCTCCATGTTTTCCAAAGATCTGGTGTCATGTTTTTACCACTATCCCAGATGCTTGGTGATATATATATACTTGTCACTATACCTTGCATTGAATGTTTAAAGTTAAATAAACAAAAAGATCCACCTCTAAGAGGTTCGCTGTGAGCCAAGGTTATCAATGGCATACACAGTATTTGTTAAAATACCGCTCACACATCAAAAGGGCCCTTGGTGTCATGCTTCATCATCGGGGTCTTCCCGCCCCGCTGTGGGACGGGGCGTGCTACGACTAGCGACTAAGCTGGAGCACTTAGATAATGTAAGTGCTATGTGAGGTGTATAATGAGTGAGTGCAAGGAGGGTCAGGGGTGAATGGAAAAAGTGAGATTAAAAAATGCCTGGGCTTATGGGAACAAAAATTATTTTATTGGTCATAGGCTAGTATTATTAAAAATATGGTCGGTGGAGAAACCAAAGCTATCAATGAGCTAGTTCTCCTGGGGATGTCAACATGTTTCGAGGCTTTGAATGCCTCTTTGTCAGGACGGAGTTAGATCCCTCTGTCACTCACTATGGTTGTCATCCAATGGTGAAAAAGTGTATGTACAGGTGAAAAAATAAACATACAATACCTATGTGGTATGTAATTAATTCTAGTTAGAGCCCTGTCAGTATTTCTGAATCACGAGCTGCAATGACTAGGAGTCAGTGCACCATGAGCCGGTCTGGAAGAGGGGTAAGTGGAAATTCCATTACCAGTAGAGAAATCCTCGCATCCTCCCTTGTCCATGGCTTCCGTGGTGTGTTTAAAGCCTGAGGTGTTGGAAATTCACCTACTATCAATACTGACCCACTAGAAACTATGGTCTGATGTATTAAGGATTTTTACCCATTCTCTGTGGGTAAATGGGATGACACATATTAGGAAAGATTTGTATGAAACCAGCCACTTTACCTATCGGTGAAAGAATCAAATGCAGCCAAAATATCAAATATGAGTTTGATATTTCCTGATTCTCTATAGTTTATAAAATAATTAAACTAGACATAAAACATGAAACTAAACCCTGCGTCTTTAGACCAAAGGCCACAAAACTGAAAAAGTAAAAGGAAGAAGAAACAATATTTTAGTGGCATCCCTAAAGAACAAAACTCAAGCAGAATAATGTTAGCCAGTCTTTCTTACTGCCACTTGTGTAACAAAGTTACATTGTATTGACCCCATCAGGAAGAAAAAAATGACTCTTTCACTCTCTTTTTCCTTTCTTTGAATGGCATTTAGTTTGTGGTTGTCCAAGTGTTTTTTCACTGTTTATATGTTTTCACTGGTGAGGGCTATTTTTCTTTCAGTGGGGTTTTATCAGTTATTATAGGTTTAAACCTAAAACCCCACAGCTTAGACATAGGCTACTATCGCATAGGCACCTTGTCCACTCCGGACAAATGTTGACAGTCTAGATGTACATTGCATCATCACTTTATTCTTTATTCATGTTGCGGTATAACCCGTTAGCTTTTAACTTTGCTATGATGTTTGTCCATGTGCGGTTGGCCTAACTTTTATGCATTAGACATCTCATCCACTGATTTCAGGGTGGGTAGCCCTTGGCTTACAAGGCATTATAGGAAGTTGCTGTATTATCAGTTTTAGATCTTACATTAACAACATTGTAATGCAATATTTTAAATTAGCACAAATATCTAATGATTTTAAGTACATCTCTGGTTGTATCACACTTCGCTTTCATGATTTCAAATGAAATCAAATAAAGCATATTTCTACTATGAACAGGAGTGCCATTATGGTAGCCACAATATTGCTCTGTCACCTTTTTTTTGCCGTTTCAGAGTGTCATCTCCCAGCCCTAAGAATGCAAAGCCTGGGATAGTAGGAAGTGGGATTGTTGGGCAGTCCCACCAAATGTGGAGAAAGTCTCTGAAGAGCCCAAATCCACTCCAGCATCAGTCATAGGTGTTCAGCAAGATCTTTTTCAGTTTAGAGGGACAGAGGTACCAGTCACAGAGTAACAAGCTTCACATGTACCCATGGAGTGATTCCATTTCAGAATGTCTCTCCAGAGCTTCCTCCATTTTGCCTCAGTAATTTCCACTCTAAGAATATCCTCCCAGAAAGTCATATGTTGCGGCCTTGGAATGTGAAGTGCAGTGAGTAGTAAGGAGTAAAGGAGAGAGGTAGTTCCTCTGGAGAATCCCACCCTTTAAGCACATTGTTTAATAGGGTTATGGTATCTAGTGGCGGGCGGCTAGTCTAACATCTGGCTGAAGAGCCCAGTGTTTCAGTTGTGCATAATGGTAGTGTTCAATCTCTGATAGATAAGCGTTCTGTTGGCAGTGTTCCAAAGTTAAAATATCACAATTATTAAAGAAATCAGAGAGTAAAAGGCACTGCCCCTCTCTCCGAGCACCAAATGGGCCAGGCTAAAAGGCAGGGGGAAATGTAAAATGTAAATGTAAATCCAGTATTTGTAAAGCGCACAGATACCCATGGGTGTCCCGGCGCTGGGGCCATTGGGAAGATTAAGCGAGCTATTGCCCAGAGTCACATGGTGCTGGGCAGACTCCTGCCCCCGGTGCCGGGGATCAAACCGTGATCCCCAGCGTCCGGCGTCAGTCACCCTGGCCGCTGCGCCACACCTCTTCCCTGCTGGAAAGTGAGTATATTGGTATATATGGAGAAGGGAACGTGGTCCATTCCGCAGTCTTATTCACCTAAATCCATATTTCAAGAGTTGTTCTTGTATGGGTGCTCAAATATGCATTGGGAGGACAGTCTGCTCTAGGCTTTCATAGGACATCCCATATGACTACCTACAATTGCTTTGTCCATGTGTAGCCAATGTTTGTCTGATTCGCTAAAGTGACCTTTCAGAAATAACCCCTAGCTGTGCGGCTTTATAATAAAGTTGAAAGTCAGGGAGTGCTAACCCACTAACATCTTTTGCAAGTCGGAACAATATAAATGGCAAACGTGCTCTAAGATTTTGCAAAATAAAACGTGATTAGTGTACGCAAAGTCGGTAGTAAGTCTTGTAGGAGAGTAGGGTATGCTTCCTATGGTCACCACCACTTTTTGCTGTGCTTTTCAGGTTTTTCAACTTTAATGTGGCTGTGGGCCTGCTAATCAGACCCACAGCCCAGCTGTTCTCTCTCTAAATTTATACCATGTACTTTAGGTACATACCTGATTGGGAATTGGGTCACCTCTGTGAGCCCCTGTATAGTGTACCGTAGGTACCCAGGGCATAAGTGTATTCAAGGTCTACAAGGGGCTGCAGCCTGTACTATGCCACCCCTGGCTGGCCATCCAAACTGACACCACAGGCTGATCGCTAAGCTTGGGTAAGGTGGTGTAATCACCCCTTACTTAGATATAGTATACCTATATATACCTTTATATATAGACACATATGCACCTATAAGTCACTCCTATGGTAGGCCTCGACAATCCTGGAGGCAGAGTGCTTGGTTTTATGTGAGAGGCTGCTCTGGCATGAGCTGAGCCCCTCTGCAGCTTTCCGAACCATCGCCTTATACCTGTTCTATGATATAGCCATACCATATACTCTTAAGTGCATTATAACCCTCGCGGTTAATGCTAACTTTGGTTGAGCTTTATCAAAACATGTCGTGTAAGGTGTCAAACACTTTGGAATACTACCCCCCCCCCCGCCAATTCTGGCGGCGGGGGTAGCATTCCACCCTTCTAGAGGGAGAAGACATGTTGGTTACTGCTTTACCCGGTTAAAGTTAAACAGAGCCTCAGCATCACAAAATGGATGCTGCTACCACAGGCACGAGTCTGACCTCCTGCTGCTGGATGAAACTCCGGCAGGGGAGGCCTGGACAATAGGTTTCCTGCCTTGGGGGTTGCTAGCACCTCCCCAGACAGGCTTTTAGTGTATTGGGGCAGGGAGGGCTGCAAAACGAGACACTGCCTGGGGCACACAAGGTGCTCCATGCGTAGCCCGGTTCAAACCATTAGCTGGGGCACTCCAGCCCGGCTCTGGTGCGAAACTGGACAAAGGGAAATGGGTGTAACCACCCCCTTCCCAGGTCCACCCATAGGAGGGACCTAGCAGGTAATGCAGCCCCTAAGATTGGTATAAAGATAGGAGCTGTGTCCCCAGGACTTTAGATTATCCTGGAACGAAACTCTGATACAAACTCTTGGATCTTCGACATTCTATTTCGACTATAAGACTGAAGACATCTCCCTTGTGGTCAAGGAGTGACCACCCTGTGCAAACAGGCACCATCAGTAACTTGCTGGTCTGCTTTGTCGACGCTCCCGACGGATCCTGAAGACTCAGCGATGCAGGACCTGGACTTCCAGACTTCTCTGAATCCGACCCACACCCACAGTAAAGCTGAGACCCGTGGCGGACACGAGAGACGTGGGACCGGACTCCCTGGACATCCTGAATTTTGCTAAGAGCTCGACTACCGAGGTACTCTCGCAGTTGTCCATTGGGGTACAAGAAGCCCCAGACCCGAGCACCATTTGCACTGAAGCTCAGACACCCTAACTCTACGAGTGGCGCTTGGGGCCCGCTCTTGCATATCAGCTTGACGTGTCTTCCCGGTTGCTAGCCTTCTGGCTAGTGAGCCCCCTGAAGACAAACCTTTAAAATCAGCTTGCTTTTCCTGGTTGATACAGGCTTGCTCCAGATTCCCTTTAAAGGAGAAGCTCCCCAGATCTTGCTGGTCTGACCTGAAATCCATCTTCACTTCCTGCATGGGTTGCGTTTACCAAGGCTTGTTGGGTTCAGTCTGGATACCGACACAGCAGCCAACTAGATCCTTTGTGGGACAGCTAGAATCCAGGTCCTGGTTGTCATCAACGCCTCCTGGTCCTCGTGGCTGCAAAAACAAGCTTTACCTCTTCACCTGAGATCATCGCGACATCGCCTGGTTCCTTCCTGGTTCCTTTCTGGTCACTGGCTAGTGACCCATACTCTGTCCCCTCTGCTTTCAGGTTCTTTAGTTCTTCTATCCACCCTTGGATCCACCCGGACACTCTTCCACTGGCCGCCTGCAGCACTTCTTTGCAGATCTCCATTGAAAGCATCAACAAAACCGACAGCAAAAGGCACCTATGCACCCGGCTTCCCTGGGTGAGGTAACACGAGTACTCCGGTGCTCCCGTGGGTCTTGACTCTCGAAGTGTCCTAGTCTAAAGGGGTTTTGTCGTAGTCCATCCGGAAGTGCCCCAAAACAGTAACTATGTAACTTCTGCGTTCTCCATTATAAGTCAATGGGAACCCACGCCTGTGTTTAGACACTGTAGGCGCCTACTGTGGGTCTCCTCTTTCCTAACCTTTGGTTGTGTGGTGTAACAACCCTTATGGTGATGGTTGTAATTCAACCTTATAGACCAGCTATCCTAGTGGACAAGCAGTCTTAGCCTAAAACTGCAGTGAGCATGTGAAGCCAGCCGTTTTATCATATATAATCCCTTGAATACCAAATGAAAGGACACCACACAAGGTATATATCAAATATATATGTATTTATTACTTAAACATCCCCTCTGCACTCTTTATGAGGTCAGAGTTCGAGATACGTTACAAGTTACTCATTAAGCATACTATAAGTTGCACAAATACAATTCTGCCCTAGGGGCCTCACGTACCATATACTAAGTAAGTGGTATAAGAACCACTTCAGGAATGGTGAATAGGCCTAGGGCCTAGGGAATCGCTGGGGCTACACTACAGGACCAAAGGTTTGGAAGTAGGAGACCCTCGGAAGACACGTGCAGTGTGGGAACACAGACACAAGTTACCATTGACCTACAATGGAGAACGAAGAACTCACAAAGTTACTGATTAAAGACACTTACGGGTGGACTACAGTGAAACTCCTTTAAACTAGGACACTTGGATAGTCAATACCCACGGGAGCACCGGAGTACTCGAGTTACCTCACCCAGGGAAGCCGGGTGCATAGGTGCCTTTTCGTGTCGTGTTTCGTCGACGCTTTCAATGGAGACCTGCAAAAGATGTGCTGCAGGCGGCCGAAGGAAGAGTGTGCGGGAGGATACAAGGGTGGATCAAGGAGCTGAAGAACCTGAAAGCAGAGGGGACAGAGTCTGGGTCACTAGCCAGTGACCAGGATGGAACCAGGATGGAACCAGGTGATGTTGTGATGCAAACAGGTGAAGAGGTGAAGCTTGTGTCTGCAGCCACGAGGACCAGGAGGCATCGACGACAACCAGGAGCTGGAGTCGAGCTGTCCCACAAAGGCTCTAGTTGACTGCGGTGTCGGTATCCGGATTGAACCCAACAAGCCTTGGTAACAGCAACCCACGCAGGAAGTGAAGATTCAATTTAGTTCAGACCAGCAAGGTCTGAGGAGCTTCTCTTTTGGAAGGAATCTGGAGCAAGCCCAGAGCAACCAGGCAAGCATTGAAAAGTAAAAGGATCGTCTTCAGGGGGCTCACTAGCCAACGCGCAAGCAACTGGGAAGACGCATCAAGCTGAAATGCAGGAGGAGGCCCCACGCGGCACTCGTGGAGTGTGGAGGGCTGAGCTCTGGTGCCGATGTCGCTCGGGTCTGGGGCTTCTTGGGCCCCAATGCACAACTGTGAGCTACCTCATGAGTCCATGCAGTTAGCAATTTGCAGGATGTCCCGGGAGTCTGGTCCCACGTCTCTCGTGTCCGCCACGGGTCTCAGCTTTGCTGTGGATGTGGGTCGGAGTCCATGATGTCTGGAAGTCTAGTCCTGAGTAGCTGAGTTGTCAGGTTCCGTCGGGAGCGTCGACAAAGCAAACTGGCAAGTTACTGGTGGTGCCTGTTTCAACAGGGTGGTCACTCCTTGACCACAAGGGAGATCTTCAGTCTTCTAGTCAGCATAGAATGTCGAAGTCCAAGGGTTCTGTTTCATAGTTTCTTTCCAGGGTAATCTGGTGTCTCTAGACACAGCTCCTAACTTTACACCAAACTAAGGGCCTGGATTACCTGCTAGGTCCCTCCTATGGGTGGACCCTGAGAAGGGGGTGGTTATATCCCTTTCTCTTTGTCCAGTTTCGCGCCAGAGCTGCGGCTGGAGTGCCCCAGCAACTGGTTTGAACCGGGCTATGCATGGAGCACCTTGTGTGCCCCAGGCAGTGTCTGATTTTGCAGCCCTCCCTGCCCCAATACACTAAAAGCCTGTCTGGGGAGCTGTGGTAAATAAATAAATAATACCTCTCTTTTTGACTAGATATAACAATAACAGATAGCTCAATAAATAAGAGTCAAGATTCGAGGTTGTAGGAGTTTTGCAGGTTTAATACAGAATAAAGGACAGGAACAGGACAACCTGCACAGGACTAGGATGGCAGCGCTGCACAACACTTGCTAACAGGGCACAAGTATATATATACTTAAACAATTGCATTACAGTACATACGGTAGGCGGAGCAGTGGGTGTGGTCAATAGCAGTCGCGAAAGATAAGGGTGAAAGTAGGTGTAACAGGAGGCGTATACATAGACATGTGATGTAAACGTAACAGAATATGTCATAAATGGGGCGGAAACATGGAGGGGGCTACCTGAGGAGCCGGGACCTCTAACCTACTGGTGCGCGCAAGCTGACAATGACGTGTTACTAGGAGAAGCTGGGGGCTATGACTTCTGCGCTAAGAGCAGAGACTGAAGTCTGGAGAGTCAGAGCGACATGTACCTAAACACTATCTAGTATCTGATGTTTAGAGAACATGTTGATAGAATCCAAAAGTTATCGGGGTAAAGGCTAACAGATTCTAAGACTGGAGCATGCATTATTCTACATGTAGTGCGTGTTGAGGAATATTAAATGACCATTAATACAGTATTTCTCTTACATGGAGACGTAAAGGCTAGACCATGACGGAAACCATTGATGCGATTCAGTAGCTTAGGAATGCAGAGAAGGAGGGCTGGACTGATAACTAGAATCATAACATACTCTTGGCAAACTGGCAGGCAGAGCCAGGCCGAGCCGGGCACTGTGAGGCAGGAAGTAAGTGAAGGGTCAGGAATAAAGGTGGGGGCTGTATCGCTCCTCAGCGAGGGCTCAGGAGACAGGAGCTGAATCTGGTGTCCGGGCCCTTTTGAGGCCTAGAAACGGGGACTTCTCAATGAAATAACGTGCACACTGTGAAACGTGGCAACGTAGCTGTACATAGGCCTAATACTCGTTGTATTCACGAGAACTGGAAACTGGCATACTAGAGATGGACACAACTGTAATTGCGTCTTTAATCGAACATGGAGAATACATATGCATATTAATCATGCACATATAACATAAGATGGGGAACACGTAGGGACACAGAACATGGCAAAATTTACTTTTCCACATTCCCTCCTTGTCACTACGTTTCCATCAGGAAACATCAATATTCATGATACCATCTATCATTTCATACAGTATCATTTGCTCGTCTCGAATTGTCTTGGAACGGGATTTAGGACGGGACTTGGGACTAGGAATACAAGAGGTAGCACAAATGCCGCAAATCGCAGGGCCACATTGTATACAGAGGCAGCAACTGAATGTGATCGCTACTGCAATACCTAGAAATGACAATACTTTCCATCCCCAGGCAGAAATTATACTCCAGAACCAACCGGACCATGTCCAGGTGCCTGGATTTTGGTGTAACAGATGGGCAATTTTATGCAGTCTGGTTATAGCTGAATAAACAGAGGGCGCGTTATTAGGAATGAAAATGCAGCAACTAGATCCGATGACTCTACATGCTCCTCCTCTATCGGCCAGTATGACGTCAAGAACGAGACGATTTTGGAGCACGACAACTCTCATAGCAGATTGCTCTTCGGTTAGGTTACCTAGAGCGGAAGTAGATTCAGTCACTACTACTTCAAGGGTTCTGGTCAATCTACGTATCAATTTACTATTGACGACAGTACCTAAGTAGGGGAAGAAACCTTTATTGAGATCTATATATTGTTCTAGAGCAGTTTCAGTATAATCGACAATCGGGAGGTCTCTCTTGTGTCTAGTATGTACTAGGTGGGAGTTCCTATGATAGTCAGGTGGGGCTAGAAAAACTGGTGGCAGTAGGAAGGCAATGTAACAGGTTCCCTCCCAATCGAGGGGCAGACGAACGTATGCGGTCTGACCACAAACAAAATAAGAATGACGTGAAGCTTTGAAAATAGATTTCCCACTGTCACTATACTTGACAATAGTAGTACAATCACTATGTCCTACATGTACGGAACCATTATTTCTGACACATAATTCGCCTTTGACTGGTAGTACTGACATATCAGGTAAGTCTGGAGTAGAATCAGACTGAACATTCAGGACCATGAAATTCGAAGAATAATTACCCAAATTGTAAACTTCATTTTCTAGATCTAACCCTGTTCTGTGGGGAAGACCTTGCTTGTCTGGAAAACATGTACTGTTCAGAAAGGACATATCAGTTGAGGATGACGTTAACGTAGACCATGCTCCACATGAACCGTTATGTGAAAATGGATAAGGAAATAGTGGCAGGACTCCCTTCGGTGTCTGGAAAGGGGGGAGTCGACCACACACCCAACAATTAGTGGCATTGCTGGTCTGGTGTGAATAGTGTAGCATGCGGATAAATGAATTGTTTCGCATAGCAAGCCGATAAGATAATTCATGAGGAGGCAGATCACTAAACGTGTGCTCTACTGTTGCATTAGAAGACTTATTTACATGAGAAATTGGAAAACATAAATGAAATGCATAACTCGTGCAGGTAACCATCAGGCTGAAAAACAATATGAAACTTAGAAAAACAATACATCGGATTGAGTTTTGACTAACTCTCTCACTATGGGGGTCTATTTCATACATGTCAGATACCTATTTAACCGTTTCACCTAGGGGAGGACTTAGACAATTAAACTGGCTGACTTAATTTACTAGACCTTAATTTCTTTTTATACTCCTGCTGCGGAGTTTCCTCTAACAGGGGAGGCTTGGTATCAATGTCATTTGCGGGACAGTCCTTAAGAATAGTATCTCGGCAATCCTTGGAAAAGTTCTTGGAAACAGTTCGTGGTCGGAGTCCGTGAAATGTCTTTACATGCGACAGGTGGACCCACCCCTTCCTGCCTTCCAACTTGACGGCAGTACGGGTGGTCAGGAGAACCAACTTTGGCTCCTTCCAGCGAGGCTCCAGCGGACTTGAACGATCAAAATTCCTGACGAGAACAAAAGAGCCTGGAAGGATCTCGTGTGGCTTGACTTCAGTATTGTCGGGAAATGCAGCGGCAACCTGTGAACGACAAGAATGTAGGGCAGACATCAAGGAAGCTAGGTAATCTGTCAGCATATTACTGGAAACATCTGTAATACTTCGGGGTCTAGGTGTACCCCACATATTTGGGGGGCGGCCGAATACGACCTCGTACGGGGACAGACCTGATCTGGAATGTGCGACCATGCGCATATAAAACAAAGCGACTGGCAGAGCAACTAACCAGTCTACACCTTTTTCTTGACAAATTTTGGCAATACGGATTTTCAAGGTTTGATTATGTCTCTCTACGAGACCGGCTGCTTCTGGATGGCGTACACAATGGAACTTCCACTGGTACCCTAACAAAAGGGAAACATGTTTCATCAGTTCAGATGAGAATGGCTGGCCGTTATCAGAATATACGACCCTAGGGAGTCCATAATGGGGGAAGAATTCACGAACCAACTGCTTGGCAGTGGTCGCGGCTGTGTAATCTGGGACTGGATATGCTTCTGTCCACCTGGACAAAGCGCATACAACTACAAGAACATACTTGAAACCTCGACATCGCTCCATCTGAATATAATCCATCTGGAGGACTTCAAAAGGGTGGTCAGGGGGCTGGAATCCACCTTGTTCCACCGGGACACTTTTACCTGGATTAAACTGGCAACATATCATACAGGTACGGACTTTCTGCTTGGCTGCAGCTCGTAAATGCTTGTTAAACCAAATGTTCTGGATACTGTCTAACATGGCTTTTTCTCCTAAGTGTGCTGGACTATGTGCGGTATTGATAATGACTTGAACCATTGAGTCGGGGAGAAACCATGTGGCTCTACCCTTCGTCAACCATCCCTGATCTGTCTGGACCCCTCCTTGTTCGGACCAGTTCTTGATTTCTTCGGGAGTAGCATGTAACTGGATATCTATGACATCTTGAGTGGGGTCCTTAACTGTCATACAAGTAGTCTGTTCTAGAGTGGATGTCGGTGTCTTGTTAGCTGGTATGTCTGGTGTCTGTGCTGTAAGCTTGGCTGTTCGATCTGCTAGATCATTACCTTGGGAAATAATGTCGGTAACTTTAGTATGTGCTTTACACTTCATGATAGCAATAGATGTCGGTAAATGTATGGCATCTAACAGAGCTTGAATAAGGAAACCATGCTGAATCTTGGTTCCATGAGAAGTCATGAAACCTCTCTCCTGCCAGAGCACTCCGAAGTCGTGTACAACTCCAAATGCGTAACGTGAATCTGTGTAAACATTAACTTTCAGGTTCTTGGCGTGTATGCAGGCTTGTGTCAGAGCAACTAGCTCTGCTGCTTGAGCAGACAGGGTGTCAATACGGTGTGTTTCAATAACTTCAGTGTCAGTAGTCACTGCATACGCGGCTACTAGTTCTCCTGTACTTGTTCTCATACATGAACCATCCACATAAAGTGTCAGGTCGGGATCTGGTAATGGGATATCTGTCAGATCTTGTCTTGGCTTAGTCATAGTGTTAACAACTTCCACACAGTCATGTGTGGCAGGACTTGAAATAACTGACGGTAACAGTGTAGCAGGATTTAGAACGTTGCAGCGTCTGATTTCTATATGTGGCTGGAACAGTGTCAGTTCATAACCTGTCAAACGTGCAATTGTCAAGTGCTGAGTCTGTGTTCGGTTTAAAAGAACTTCCACGGAGTGTGGAACTTGTACTGTCAAGGAATGTCCTAATACTATGGAATCACTTTGTCTGATAGCTAGTGCTGTGGCTGCAACTGACTTGAGGCACGCAGGCAGAGCCTGGGCTACTGGATCTAATGTGCTCGAAAAATAAGCACAGGGCTTGTATTGTCCTGCTTGATCTTGTGTGAGAACAGATAATGCTGTACCATCACGTTCTGTGACGAAAAGTGTAAAAGGCTTACTGTAGTTCGGTGTAGCTAGAACAGGAGCTTGGCATAAAGCTTTCTTTAACTCATTGAAACTAAGTGTATGTTCAGGATACGGCTGCCTCCTGTGTCGTTAACTGTATCAGTGGCTTGGCTAGAAATGCATACTGAGGAATCCATTGTCTGCAATAAGAAGTAAGGCCGATAAAAGCACGTACCTCCTTCTGTGTCTTGGGCTGAGGAAGACTCGCTATTAACTGGATACGGTCTGGTGTCAACTGCCTACCCCACTTGGACAGTAAGTGGCCTAAGTAGATCACTTGCTGGACACAGAATTGAAGCTTTGAAGGGGACACCTTGTGCCCCATCTCGGCTAGGAAATACAAGACTGTAAGTGATGCTCGCTCGCAAGCACGTTCAGAACGGGCTGTGATCAATAGATCATCGACATACTGGAGCAGGGCAGTGTCAGCTGGCATGTGAATGTTGTCTAGTTGTCTCTTAAGTGCTTGACTGTAAATACTAGGACTTTCTGTGAATCCTTGAGGAGCTCGTGTGAATTTATAGCTCCTTCCATTTAAACAAAAACCGAAAAGGTACTGGCTATCTGGATGAATTGGAAAAATGAAAAATGCGTTCTTGAGGTCGATTACGGTAAAGAATATTGCCTCAGAATCAATGGCTGTCAATAGGGATGAAATATCTGGGACTACCGGATACTGGGGAATAATACATTTATTGAGTTCTCGAAGGTCAATCACTAATCGATATACTGGGGGTGCATTTGGATCAGTACGTTTCATGACTGGAATGATCGGAGAATTACATACATTGGAGTCAGTTTCTACAACTACTCCTTGAGCCATAAGCTCGTCAATAATTTTGGATAAGGCTGCTACAGCCTCAGGTGGCAATCTGTACTGTCTGATTCGTGGCAAAACAATACCTTGCTTGAGAGTCACACGATGGGGTGTGATTTGCATAAAGCCAACATCAGTTGGACCTTGCGCCCATAGATGCTGCGGAACATTAGACAATCTCGGATCAAAATCTCGTAATACATAGTGACCCTTGAAGTCACGTAAAAACAAACATATTCCCTCTGGGGAACAGCAAATAACTGCACCTAATTCTTTCAGTGTCTTAATACCTAACAAATTTTCTGGACATGATTTCGTGAGTAATAGATCAGTAGTTCGGGACAATGGACCTACTTCTAGAGTAACTGGTTTAGAAATCTCGTTTACAATAGGCTTTCCTGAAAATCCAAGGGAAACATTTCTAGAGCCTGAGAGCGGAGCCCCTGGAACCTCGTCGTGACTTATGGTAGTCCTACTTGCCCCTGTATCGATCAGAAACTTTCTGTCTTTCCCTAATACTTGACTATGAACATAGGGACATTCTTGATCTACAGGAATCTCGATGAGAGGCAAGCCTACCTCCCTCTCTAGGCTGTTTCATGAATACTGTTGATACTCTGGATACTCAGACTGTGCATACTGGTACATCTGCTGTGTAACATGCTGTGTTGCAGCAATAGGCTGCGGTGCTGTAACTGTCTGTTGTGCATTCTGTGGCTGAGAAGTCTGGGAAACTTGTTCTTGTCTAGGCGGACGTGGTCTTTCTTTAGTTTTACCGGTGGCTATATTGTGTTTCAGAACTGCACACTCGTTTATAAAATGACCTGGCTGTTTACAATAATTGCATGTCCCTTTAACGGGAGCTGCAGGATGACTGGCTTGATTCGGACCCCTCTTCTGACTGTCTTGAGGAACAGATTGTGCAACTAGTACTTTCATTTTTCGTGTCTTTCATATGTTTTCTCTCGTGTTCTTGCTCTTCTCTTATTCTATTCTGGTGATATTGAAGCATCTGTAACATCTGGGACGGGGTACTAGCTTGCCATGTACTTTCGACTTTCAAAACTCGATTTTTAACTTGTGGACTTGAATTCTCGACTAATTTGGTAACAAAAAGATGAGGGTATGACTCACTACTCGTCTTCAAGCCACTGTTTATAATGAAACATTTCTCAAATCTGGAATAAAAATCACTAGTGTCTTCGTCTTGTTTCTGTTTACAGGCTGAGATTGCATCCCAGTCTTCCTTTTTAGTGGCTAATAATCTAGGCAAAACTTGTATTAATAGTTCCGGTAATTCTTTACATTTGTCTCCAAGACCGGTACCTGGTACTCGTATCTTATCTTCAGCTTCTAGAACTGCCCAATCGATCTTTTTCTCTCCCACCTCCCATTCTTTTTCCTTGAGTTTTTCGTATACCCCTGTGGGCAACAGGACTTTTAACATTTTAATAATATCTGGATACGTGTATTCTCCCATACGGAGCATGTCTTTTAATTCTCGGTGGAACCCTGCTGGATCTTTGTCGTGACAGGGAATTAATTTCTTCATTTCTAAGAGTTCCATCTTGGTAACTGGGGTGTAAACAAATACTCGTTGCATTTCACCATCCGCTGTCCTAACTGGGTGTACTTCTCGTAGCGGATGCTGTCTGTCTATGTAAAACGGTTTACTTTCTGGAGGTGAGACATGAACAAAATGCGGGTTCAAAAACGTTCTATATTTGTGGCGCTGTTCTAGAATGACACTAATTAAATCGGTACCTAAACCTTTCCATCTATACTGGAGTAACTCGTTCAGGACATCATGTAACGGACCTGGATCAGAATGTTGACCCTCATACAGTGTAATGAGGTGCTGGATCATATACATACCCACCAGTCGCTGCTCGGCTGGCGGCAATTTCAGAAACATTTGTGCCACTATTTCGTCTGGAAAAGTGGTAGAATCAGTAGTCCATCGGACTGCTGATCGGGCTAGTTCTTGTTCATGCATAGTACTTAACTCACTATAACCGATTCGTGATTTCAGAATGTGATCGGTAGCTTGAAACACTTGTTCTAGAGAGCCTTGTTCTGGTGCTGGATGATGAAAGACTTTCTTGTGTTCTAGGCGTAAATGTCCGTCTGGAAATCTAGATTTACCTACATACGCTATTCTGGCAGTATTCTCGTCCTCTACCTCTTCCGTAAAAGAGTCATTTTCTTTCTCGCTTCCTAGAGCTTCACTGCGTTGTTCGTGTATCCTTATTATTTCTTTACGAATTTTCTTGTACATATGCTCTATACTATTGAGTGTCTTGTGCTTACCCTCGGCTATATTATCACTCCACTTTGTCAGGATTCTCATTTCGGTCGGATCTTTAGTCGGGGAATCTTGTTCCCGTATTAAACAATTGATCAGAAACTTTAATAGCATAAACTGGGTTTCGGATTTCCTGTGAGACATGACGTCAGCAATACTTTCTGGATCTTGTCCTGTACGAATGAAACAATACATTCTGTCTAGATCTTCTTTCATATCCGGTAGGGTGACCAAATACTCGGACACCTGTCTTATACGTATGGAATATATAACCATGCTATCCTCGCCTGGGACTGGATCATAACAGCATTCAGTAAGAGCTCGTCTGATTTCTGCAACGGACTTAAATTTGGGCGTACGCTGTAACGCACGTTCATGTAATTCTACTGCTCCTAAACGCCTACTTGGCGGCGGGGTACCAGGAGGACCTCCCCCTGCGGCCCCTATACTGGAATCGTCAACTGATACTCTTCGTGCTGGCAGAGTGACTGATGTGGCGGGAAGTTGTACTACGGGCTGGACCGGGGGTACCATAGCAGGTACTGCAATAGGTGCCCCGGTGTCTGGAAGACCATGAATTACATTATTTACAGGAGCTGGTGGAACAGGATTTGCATATTCTGGGACTGTGTCGTCCAAATAGGACGAGATAAAAATATCAGCTGCGGTCGGTTTGTGACGTAGCTTGGTCGGAACTAAGGGTGGCGGAAAATTACTGGATGCCTCCGGGGTTGCTTTTGGCAAGCCCTCGGCAAGAAGAGGATACATACCCTTAATGAGGGCATTCCTCTGTCTGTCTGACTGTTCGGTTTTAACTCGTTCACCTATTTCGATTAATTCCCTTTCTTGGGCTCTTTCTATGGATTTTCTACTTAATTCTGACTTTCTGATTTCTTTTTTGGTTCTTTTATGAGATTCTTTGCGCCATAACTCGATGGCATCTTTCTGTGACTGTCTGGCTTTCTTTTTCCATAACACTTCTTCTACTCGCATGATGCACTCGGCATCCCACGTACCTGATACGGGCCATCTATACTTTTCTTCTAACTCTTTGGTGTACTCCACCCATAAATCTAGATACAATATGGCACTTATGCCATGTTTTTGATACATAAAATGACCTGGACTGTCCCTAGGCGGGACAGGAACTGCTTCTTCTAACCGACCTTTTCTAGTTTTTAACTGACGTAATTTGGAAAACAACGGCATGACTGAACTGTAGTCTAGACACAATACAATACACAATAAAACACGATAATTACACCACTTTCATACCACGACATTAAAATACATGAATGACATTTTAAAATAACAGTTCTGACAAAATACTACCTGGAATATTGAAAACAAAATACAGAATTTCTCGAGAACAGAACGGACTAGAACAGAAACTAGATGCACTGCTGAAACAGTACGAACTTACCGGTCTCATAAAGAGACACGTCAGGACCCGCATCCACCGGAGTGGACACTTCGTGTTGGGTCTGTGTACCACCAAACCCACGGACCAGAGTCAATTAGATTGACCCTGTCTAGATACTACCCCAGCAACGGTACTCACCGGGCAGCAAGAACGGAAGGCCTCGGACTGGACTGGACTGCTTCGACGCCGGACGGACGAACTTCGGATTTTTGTTACGGGTGGGCCTCCGCATACCTCGGACCTTGGACTCTCGGCTTGGGCTCTGGTCGGGACTCGCCGCGTTCCTCCACCGCCTCGTCTGGATGCTGGACCGCAACCTCCGTCTCCTCCGTGGGCCTGAGGGATACTTGAAGCAGAAATATCTGCCGGTGCGCAGAAGAGTTCCGTCACGGCTGCAGAGGGTCAGGGGGCATACGTGGCTTCACCGGCGCGTGGGGAAAGGGCAAGTCCCTGTTCGGGCGCCATTATGTGGTAAATAAATAAATAATACCTCTCTTTTTGACTAGATATAACAATAACAGATAGCTCAATAAATAAGAGTCAAGATTCGAGGTAGTAGGAGTTTTGCAGGTTTAATACAGAATAAAGGACAGGAACAGGACAACCTGCACAGGACTAGGATGGCAGCGCTGCACAACACTTGCTAACAGGGCACAAGTATATATATACTTAAACAATTGCATTACAGTACATACGGTAGGCGGAGCAGTGGGTGTGGTCAATAGCAGTCGCGAAAGATAAGGGTGAAAGTAGGTGTAACAGGAGGCGTATACATAGACATGTGATGTAAACGTAACAGAATATGTCATAAATGGGGCGGAAACATGGAGGGGGCTACCTGAGGAGCCGGGACCTCTAACCTACTGGTGCGCGCAAGCTGACAATGACGTGTTACTAGGAGAAGCTGGGGGCTATGACTTCTGCGCTAAGAGCAGAGACTGAAGTCTGGAGAGTCAGAGCGACATGTACCTAAACACTATCTAGTATCTGATGTTTAGAGAACATGTTGATAGAATCCAAAAGTTATCGGGGTAAAGGCTAACAGATTCTAAGACTGGAGCATGCATTATTCTACATGTAGTGCGTGTTGAGGAATATTAAATGACCATTAATACAGTATTTCTCTTACATGGAGACGTAAAGGCTAGACCATGACGGAAACCATTGATGCGATTCAGTAGCTTAGGAATGCAGAGAAGGAGGGCTGGACTGATAACTAGAATCATAACATACTCTTGGCAAACTGGCAGGCAGAGCCAGGCCGAGCCGGGCACTGTGAGGCAGGAAGTAAGTGAAGGGTCAGGAATAAAGGTGGGGGCTGTATCGCTCCTCAGCGAGGGCTCAGGAGACAGGAGCTGAATCTGGTGTCCGGGCCCTTTTGAGGCCTAGAAACGGGGACTTCTCAATGAAATAACGTGCACACTGTGAAACGTGGCAACGTAGCTGTACATAGGCCTAATACTCGTTGTATTCACGAGAACTGGAAACTGGCATACTAGAGATGGACACAACTGTAATTGCGTCTTTAATCGAACATGGAGAATACATATGCATATTAATCATGCACATATAACATAAGATGGGGAACACGTAGGGACACAGAACATGGCAAAATTTACTTTTCCACAGAGCACCTCCCAAGGCAGGAAACCTATTGTCCAGGCCTCCCCTGCCGGAGTTTCGACCAGCAGCAGGAGGTCAGACTCGTGTGTGTGTCAGCAGCATCCATTTTGTGATGCTGAGGCTCTGTTTAACTTTAACCGGGTAAAGCAGTAACTAACATGTCTTCTCCCTCTAGAATGGTGGAATGCTACCCCCGCTGCCAGAATTGGCCGGGGGGGGGTAGTATTCCAAAGCGTTTAACACCTTACACGACATGTTTTGATAAAGCCCAACCAAAGTTAGCGAGGATTATAATGCACTTAAGAGTATATGGTATGGCTATATCATAGAACAGCTATAAGGACATGGTCCGAAAGCTGCAGAGGGGCTCAGCTCATGCTAGGGCACCTTCTCACATAAAACCAAGCACTCTGCCTCCAGGATTGTTAAGGCCTGCCATAGGAGTGACTTATAGGTATATATGTGTCTATATATAAAGGTAGATATAGGTATACTATATCTAAGCAAGGGGTGATTACACCACCTTGCCCAAGCTGAGTGATCAGCCTGTGTTGTCAGTTTGGATGGCCAGCCAGGGGTGGCCTAATGCATGCTGCAGCCCCTGGTAGGCCTTGGATGCTCCTATGCCCTGGGTACCTATGGTACACTATACAGGGGCTCACAAAGGTGACCCAATACCCAATCATGTATGTACCTAAAGTACATGGTATCAATTTAGAGAGAGAGCAGCTGGGCTGTGGGTCTGATTAGCAGGCCCACAGCTACACTAAAGTCGAAAAACCAGAAAATCACAGCAAAAAGTGGGGGTGACCATAGGAAGCAGACCCTACTCTCCTACACCCCCCCCCCCCAACCGCAGGGACATTAAACTAACCTTGACCAGTTGAGTCTTCATGTTCTAAGTGGAAATATCTGGAGAGTCCATCTGCATTGGCATGGTCAGTCCCAGGTCTATGTTCAACTGTAAAGTCCATCGCATGTAGGGAAAAGGACCACCTAAGCAGTTTGGGATTTTCACCCTTCATCTGATTTAGCCACAAGAGGGGCCTTTGGTCTGTCTGAATCTGGAAGTGAGTACCAAACAAGTATGGCCTCAGCTTCTTCAGGGCCCAAACCACAGCAAAGGCCTCCCTCTTAATAGCTGACCAACGTTTCGCTCTAGGGGTCAGCCTTCTGCTAATAAAAGCACTTGGCTGGTCTTGACCATCTTTATTCAATTGTGAAAGAACAGCTCCCACACCCAACTCAGAAGCATCTGTTTGGACAATGAATTCTTTGAAGTAATCTGAACTTTGCAGAATAGGTGCAGTGCACATGGCCTGCTTCAGGTCATCAAATGCCTTTTGACAGCTTACTGTCCACTGAACTTTCTTTGGCATATTCTTTGAAGTGAGGTCATTAAGAGGAGTCACAATGGACCTATAGTTCTTAACAAACTTCCTGTAGTAACCAGACAGGCCCAAGAAAGCTCTGACCTGTGTCTGGGTGGTTGGAGGAGTCCAGTCCTTTATGGTCTGGATCTTGCTCTCCAGTAGTTGAACCTGACCCCCACCTACAAGGTTGCCCAGGTATGCAACCTTACTCTGCTCTATCTGGCACTTAGTCGCCTTGATAGTTAGGCCTGCCTTTTGCAGGGCCTCCAAAGCATTTTTCAGGTGGATCAGGTGATCCTCCCAGGTGGAGCTAAAGACAGCAATATCATCAAGATAAGCTACACAGTAGTCATCCAGGCCTGTGAGGACTTGGTTCACCAACCTTTGAAATGTGGCAGGTGCATTCTTCAGACCAAAGGGCATTACCACAAATTGATAATGTCCTCCTGGGGTTGAAAATGCTGTTTTGGCTTTTGCATCATCAGCTTGTCTGATCTGTCAGTAGCTAGCTATCAAGTCAAATGTGCTCAAAACGTGGCAGAAGCCAATATGTCAATGAGCTCATCTGTCCTTGGTATTGGGTGGGAATCTGTCCTAGTGACAGCATTCAGACCTCTGTAGTCTACACAAAACCTCATCTCTCTCTTACCATCTTGGGTGTGAGGTTTAGGCACAAGGACTACTGGATTGTCCCAGGGACTCTCTGAGGGCTCAATAACTCACAGCTCCAACATCTTTTGGACCTCTGTCCTGATACAGTCCCTGACATGGTCAGGTTGCCTGTAGATTTTACTCTTCACAGGCAGACTGTCACCAGTGTCCACCTCATGGGTGCACCAGTTTGTCTGACTTGGAGTCAGAGAAAACATATGTCCGTAGGACTGTAGAACTTGTCTGAAGTCCCTCTGTTGCTGATCAGTGAGGCTGCCTGCCAAGGCTACACCATCAACAGACCCATTGTTAAGGTTCTGAGAAAGCAGGTCTGGGAGAGGGTCACTCTCCTCTTCCTGTCCCTCATGAGCAAGCCCATGTCTGCCCTGTCAACATATGCCTTCAATCTGTTGACATGAAGCATCCTGTGGGGGCTCCTGGGAGTTCCAAGGTCAACCAAGTAGGTTACCTCTCCCTTTTGCTCAACAATAGTGTGGGGTCCAGACCATTTGTCTTGGAGTGCTGCTGGGGCCACTGGCTCTAACACCCACACTTTCTGTCCTGGCTGATAAACAGTCAGCACAACCTTTTGGTCATGCCAGGCTTTTTGAAGTTCCTGGCTAGCCTCAAGGTTTTTAGATGCCTTTTTCATATACTCAGCCATCCTGGAGCGGAGACCAAGTACATAATCCACTATGTCTTGTTTAGGCTTTTTGAGAGGTAACTTCCATCATTCCTTCACCAGACACAGGGGTCCTCTTACAGGGTGCCCAAATAGAAGTTCAAAAGAGCTGTAGCTAACCCCCTTCTGTGGGACCTCTCTGTAAGCGAATAAAAGGCAGGGCGGCAAGATATCCCATCTTCCCCTAAGCTTTTCAGGGAGTCCCTTGATCATGCCCCTCAAGGTCTTGTTAAATCTTTCAACTAGACCATTGCACTGTGGATGATAGGGTGTGGTGAACTTGTAGTTCATTCCACACTCTTTCCACATAGCAGTCAAATATCCAGACATAAAGTTTGCATCTCTGTCTGAGACAACCTCTTTCCGAAAGCCCACTCTTGAGAAAACTCCCTGGAGGGCTCTTGCCACAACAGGGGCTGTTGTAGTCCTTAAGGGAATAGCTTCTGGGTATCTGGTGGCATAATGCACTACCACCAGAATAAACCTGTGCCCAGAGGCTGTTTGGGGATCCATTGGTCCAACAATGTCTATCCCAACTTTTTCAAAGGGAACCCCCACCACAGGTAGTGGTATTAGGGGGGCCTTTGTGGTGCCACCTGATTTGCCACTGGCTTGGCAGGTGACACAGGAGCGACAAACCTCCTTGGCATCTTCTGACATGTGTGGCCAGTGAAAGTGAGGGACAAGCCTGTCCCAAGTCTTGTTCTGGCCAAGATGTCCTGCTAAGGGAATATCATGGGCTAAGGTAAGAAGGAAGCCCCTGAATGCCAGAGGTATGACCAACCTCCTGGAATCACCAGGCTTGGGGTCTCTTGCCTCTGAATAAAGGAAGCCCTTCATCCCAATACACTCCATGGGTACCTATAGCATTCCCAGCAGCCTCAGCAGCAGCTTGCTGTCTGAGGGGTTCAAGAGAGCGGCAGTCCAGCAGCGCCTGTCTCAGATCTGCCCTTGAAGGTCCCCCTGTCCCAAGAAACTCAACCTGATCAGCCTCAAGCTCTTCTAGGACAGTTCCTTCTTGGGTCTCACTATCAGCTTCCTCAGAAGGCTGATCCTCATTCTGAGGCAGGGGGGAAGGCACTACCTTAACCCTACTGCTCTTTCTCTTGGTAGGCAACTGGTCCATAGTTTCAGGATCCAGGGCCTGGTCAGTTTTGCACTTTTTGGTCTTTGACCTTGTCACAGCAAGGACATGTGCTGATATGCCTAGCATTTCTGCATGAGTCCTATACTCCACTTCAGACCAGACTGAAGATTCCAGATCATTGCCCAACAAACATTCTACAGGGAGGTCTGAACTAACAACAACCTTTTTGAGGCCAGTTACCCCTCGCCAGGAGAAATGAACAATTCCCATACTATGGATGGTAGTGACATTGCTTGCATTGGTCACTAGGTAATTGTCACCTAGTATTATCTGTCCAGGGACCAAAAAGTTAGGCGTCACCATTGTGACACTGGCACATGTGTCCCTGTAGGTAGGAGCCACTTTGTTATTGATTAAAGGTGTTTGCCTGTACTTGCCCACGTTACTGGGACTCATAGCAGAGGACATAGCCATGTCCATATCACAGAAAATGTTAGACCTGGCACCTTGGCGTGAGCTTCCCTTCCACTTTTTGCTGATGTGCCTCAGATGTTTTGCTGGTGTTCGATGCTCAGGGCATTGCGCCATGGCCAATCTGTGCCGCAGTGCAAGTGCTCCCAATGTAAAGTGTATGTGTAATTGGTTTCCACGATTGGCCTATTTGGTTTACTGTCAGTCCCCAGTAAAGTGCACGAGGAGTGCCGGGGCTTGTAGATACAAATGCTGCTAGTGGGCCTGCAGCGCTGGTTGCGCCACCCACAGAAGCGGCTCCGTAAGATGTGTCTCGGGTCCGCCATTGCAGACCCCGTGTACAGTTCCGCACTGTCACGCTCACTGCGCTAAGGGCCCACACTTGCCAGTCCCTGAACCTTCCCTAACCTTCATATCAGTCACGATGGTAGACCTACGGGCAGGGTGGATTGCGAGTGTGTGGTGTGTGATCGGTCCTTTGGCAACACCGGGACTTGAAGCGATTTGTTGTAACGCTTTTTACTTGTTATAATCTTGCTGCCATATTTTAAATACTACTATTCTCCTTGCTTTTAATATTGCCGATTTTGCACTAATTGCCGATTTTGCACTGCCCAGGCTTGAACCGGAGCTATTTCGCCCCATTTGGTCCCGCCATATTGAGTGAGGAGCAGGGCTGCCGAGCAGACTAGTGCTCCGCCCCTCCCGCCCTCTCTGCATAAATTCCCCGTCAGAGCACGCCGCCACTGATTGCGAGTGTGTGGTGTGTGATCGGTCCTTAGGCAACGCCGGGACTTGAAGCGATTTGTTGTAACGCTTTTTACTTGTTATAATCTTGCTGCCATATTTTAAATACTACTATTCTCCTTGCTTTTAATATTGCAGATTTTGCACTAATTGCCGATTTTGCACTGCCCAGGCTCGAACCGGAGCTATTTTGCCCCATTTGGTCCCGCCATATTGAGTGAGGAGCAGGGCTGCAGAGCAGACTAGTGCTCCGCCCCTCCCTCCCTCTCTGCATAAAATGGTTCCCTCTCCTAGGAAGCGCAGCGGACGAGCGCAGCGGGCGCGCCGGCGGCGCGCCAAAGGCAAGCCCGTCTGCGCCCGTCAGCGCCAAATCAGCGGCAGGCGCAGGACACTCTGCATCTTTCTCTTCAGCTCATTTGTTTACTATCCAGGACCTCTTAGAACTAAATAAGGCCACTTGCTGTCGATGCAGCTTTGATATGACAACAATCATGGGCTATATTTCCTGTACAGCTTGCAGATGGACAATGCCATGGCCCGAAACCAAGAAGAGCACACATGCGGGCACACAGCTTTTCAAAGGAGGACTGATTAATGCTCGTTCCATGGGCGCCCATAGTCAGGACATTAGAGATCTCATCCAAGATTTGGATGTGGATTTTCTATTTATAACGGAAACATGGCTCAATGACAGCAGCAATCCCGATATCACACAGACGCTCCCACCGGGCTACACCATTTTCAGAGAGGATAGGCAACAGGGGAGGGGAGGAGGAATTGCCGTAGTTCTTAAAGATCACTTAAAATATCACACTTTTAAGTTGGAGCACCTGAAAGGAGCAGAAGGTATAGGTTTGTCCATCAAACTAAGCGAAACATCCTCCTTTTCTGGAGGCCTAGTATATCGCCCTCCCGGGACTGCAACTAGTTTTTTGGAGTCCCTAGGTGATGTTCTCGGCCATTCCCTGCTACCCCTATTTTACATTACTAGGGGATTTCAACCTACAGCTGGAATCTAATTCAGAGGTCTCAGCATGTAATTTTAAGCATACCTTGGAGATCTTTGACCTACAGCAGAAAATTATCCAACCCACACATCAAGCAGGCCACACGTTAGATGGAATCTGTTCTAATCTCCCTTTCTTAGAGACCCAATCCCCACTGCCACTGATCTGGACTGACCATGATTTTATTCCCTTCAATGTGAAAATACCTATTGCACAAAAATCTGCTAAGGGTAAGCAGCATTCCGAAAGCTTCCAAAATTGGAGGGAAATAGAGGACAGTTTAAGGCGCCAACCCATTCTGCAGTCTCAAGTCCCAAGCATGACGGGAGAAGTAGCTCTCGACTCGAAATGTTTCCATAATTGGTTACAACAGCTAATTACAGACAGAACCCCTGCCACCGGCTCTGCTGTTAAGAGAAAGTATGGAAAGAAAAATACCCCCTGGTTTACCCCGGAACTTGCTAACCTCCATCTCCTTTGTAAGAAAAAGGAACGTAAATGGCGAAAAACTTACGAGCTTGCAGATAAATTGCTGTACACTAAGCATGGGCGTAAAATCCGCTCCGATCGCGGATTTTTCGGATTTTCGACAAATTCGCAATCCGCGAACTCTCGCGAATTTGTCGAAAATCCGTGAATTCGCTTGCGGCGGATTTTTCGCTTGGTGATACAATATTGCGGGGCGCGGCGTGGTGCACGGCGTTCACTTTCCGTCATTTAGCGTTTGCCGAGTTGTTTTTCTCGATCATATTTTGCGAGTGCTGCGCCATTTTGGATCTTGCTGCGGGATCCCGCGGGAGTTTGGCGCCCGCCAATACATAATTGCGGCTTGCCACCTTGCACAGCACGCCTCGCGAGAGTTCGCAATTGCGAACACGTAGTTGCGGCGGACAGGAACAGTCTCGCACTCGCGAAATAGAGATTTTGCAATTCTGCACAAGAAATTCACCAGCAAACAGGATAAACCTTCAGAAAATGAGGATTTTTATCAGAATCACTCCTCAGGTTGACATTTGCATGGCCTTTTTTTTTGCAAGGAGTCCATTTTTTTGGGGGGGGAGGAAGGAAGTGCCCCACAGTCTCCAACTTCCTGTTCCTGTCCAGCAGGCTCCTCCCAGTGCTTTCTTCATGTGCTGGTCACTTTCATGTGGACCTTGACCTTGACCTTATTAGCATCAAGCCCGCCAAAAAAGCGCACTACATCAAGGAGATTAATGAAGCAAAACAAAAGCAGAAAACATTGTTTTCAATAGTGAGGTCCTTTACGCATCCAAAAGTTCTACAACCCGAAATCCCACCTTCATTAGTTTTTTGCAATCAAATTGCGGATTACTTCGAAGAAAAAATGAATCTGCTACAGAGGGATTTTCCCACTTCTGAACAACCAGTGACTTCAGATCCTGCAGCCCAAAGGAATATAAAATCAAATAACAAGGACAACATTAGCATATTCTAGGGATTTTCCCACTTCTGAAGAACCAGTGACTTCAGATCCTGCAGCCCAAAGGAATATAAAATCAAATAACAAGGACAACATTAGCATATTCTAACCGGTCTCCCTAGCTCAAACACGGGAAGCAATCCTGTTGTGTAAATCGGGATCTCCATCGGATTCCTGCCCCCTTCGGATTCTGCATCAGTTAATTGACGTTGTCAATCCTATAATAAACAACATTGTTAATACGTCGCTCAGCACAGGCAAAGTCCCTTCAGAGTGGAAGAAAGCCATCGTAAAACCACTCATGAAGACGAATAATAAACCCACCTCAGATCTTACTAATCTTAGACCAATCTCTCTCCTCCCCGTTCTAAGTAAGATCACTCAGCAAATGGTACATAGAGAACTAAAAAATTATGTTGAAACACATAATGTTCTACACCCTCAACAATCAGGTTTCCGCCCACACCATTCTACGAAACAGCTCTGATAGAGCTTACAGACTCTATAAAAACACTTCAAGATGAAGGAAAGAATGCCGTCCTGATCCTATTGGATTTCACGGCGGCATTCGACACCATCTCACATAGAATACTGCTCAGCAGGTTGAGAGACGCTGGAATCTCAGAGGTGGCACTAGCCTGGCTGACCTCCTTTTTGGAAGACAGAACCCAAACGGTCACTCTGGGTCCCTTCCTATCTAAAGAAAAGAAGGTGTCAATCGGAGTCCCTCAGGGCTCGATTCTGAGCCCTATATTATTCAATATCTACATGGTTCCCCTCATCTCCTTAATTGAGTTGTATGGCATTTTAGTAACATCATATGCCGACGATACTCAATTAATCGTACCTCTGGATAGGAATCCCAGAAAGGCGGGACTTAATTGAAAAAATTTAAATAATTGTTTAAAGGACGTCTTTCTTTGGTTAGAAACCAACCAGTTAAAAGGCAATGTCAATAAGACAGAAATCATCCCGATGGGAAAAAAGCTTCAGTTTTGTCCCGCTGATTGGTGGCCCAAAGATTCTCCAGCCCCTCCATCGGCTGTTGCCTCAGCGCAAAATCTAGGTGTCTTATTTGACGCCGAATTATCTTTTGACCAGCATGTTAGAAATGTGGTTGGAAGCTGTTTTAGCACTATCAAGTCCTTGAAAACGTTTTTCGATTTCTTGCCCATAGACGCTAGAAAGGCCGTAGCGGTGGCTTTAATCCTTGCCCGCCTAGATTACTGTAACGGGCTCTTAGATGGAATAAATAAAGCCACTTTAAAAAAGCTACAAAGCGTACAACACGCCGCAGCCAGATTGGTACTAAAATTACCTAGACGATCATCTGCATCGGCGGCTTTGAAGGCCTTACATTGGCTGCCTCTTAATAAGAGAATTCTTTACAAGATGCTCATGATCTCCCACCGTGCTTTCAATAATACGGGTCCAAGATATCTCACCAAACGATACATTCATTATAATCCATCAAGGAGGCTAAGATCTTCAGACTGCAATCTGATTTCTATGCCTAAATTCAATCTTAAAACCAAAGGGGGAAAACCCTGACGCATCTCTCCTCTAAGGCCTGGAATGTCATGCCCAAAGATCTTAGATTCCTTCAGATAGAAGGCCTTTTCAGGAAGCAACTAAAGACTTGGATCTTTAGCCCATCATCAGACTTTGTTAATACTATCATTTAATTTCCTCACACCGCACGACACACTGTATCTGTTAGCGCCAGGATGCTCCTTTCGGAGCGATAGTGCGCTTTATAAATAACAATATACAAATACAAATACAAATAAGCGTAAGGTAGGACAAGCCTAGAGTGTGGCATGTCCTAGTAGTAAATTACCGCCCTTTTCGTTCTTCACTATTGAAGGGCTACCTGTTCTCTTAGGCCAGATGAGCTGTCGGAACTATTACACGTTATAGTCCCAGCAGGCTCAGGGAACACGGTAGCACGTCAAGTTTAGTATGCCTGAACTCAGAATAATAAAATACTTCCTTTAGTAAGGTTTATTTTAATATCCTGGGTTTGCAAATGCTACTTTTAGAAAGTTAGCCTTTGCTCGCCTAACTGTTCAGCCCGCCTCTGCCAGGATGTGTATCTGCTGTCTGGGTTTGTGTGAGTGACAGGGCTGGGAGATTCCCGGGGACAGTCGGGGGCTCCAGGTGGTGAATGGGGTGCTTACACCAGGATGGGTGGGCGGAGTAGTCCTTGACTCTGAATAGGGTTGTGCTCCACCACCACAATACGGGCTCCACCTCCTGCGGAGCGTCTGATGTCTCTGCCTTGCACCGTGAAAGAAGACGGCAGCGTCCTGTCAACAGAGTACTCCAGAACTGGGTTGAACCAGGCTCAGGCCCCCTGGCCTGCAAAGACAAAAGAAACGCAGTATAAATATAGGAGTTCCGCTCCTCACAAATCAGATCCAGTTTTGACCACGACGAGCCTCTACCTGACTAGAAGGACCAAGAGAAGCTGAAGGACGAAACCAGTCTGTATCCTGTTAGACTGGCCTGCAGTGGTTCCTTGCTGAGGACGGAGAGGAAAGGACCAGAGAGGACTTTGTAGACTTGTGCCTGAAACGATCTCCAAGGGCTTGATCGAGAGCTTGCCCCCTGAACGGAACCCCAGGACCATTGGGTTCTATTCTGCTTGTGCCCGTCTGCTGTTGGGCCTTAGTTTTTATTCCCTCGCCAGAGTTGTGACTCGGGTGCCTTCGCCCCCTTCCAGGTCGTGACAGCTCGGAGCCTAGCCGCCCTGCCGTAGAGAGCCCCGCTCATCCCTGAGTCGCTCTCCGCTTCAGTGCCGGGCCGCCCGCTCTCCTGTCACCTCGCCGCTCATGGAGCGCGTTGGTTACCTCTCATCTTCTCCAGCCGGAATCTGCACGGGGAGCATTCCATAGCCCCGGACAGTCCGTACGTCGTAACGTACCCGACTGTCTTGCTTTGCCCTCCTGCATACCAAGGCTCGTGCCGCACCTCAAGAAAGGCTTCCCCGTACAGTGGTACCGGAAGCCTGGTGTTGCACCCGCCTGCCATAGAATGCGACGCCCCTCACAGATCCACGAGTACGACCCGGCGTGCTATGAAGTAGTGCGTCCCGCAGGCCTGAACGGCGCCTCCCCCTGTGTAATGTAATGTAATGTAAGGGGTTATTTATACCGCGCAACTATCGCTCCAAGGAGCATCTTGGCGCCCACTTGTATGGCTGATCAGATAGAATTCTTACACTAGGAATCTGGCAGTGGTGTCAGGTAGAGTAAAGATCCAGGTTTTTAGTTGTTTCCTGAATTCCATTTCTCTATCCAAGGCTCTTATGTGGGGGGGGAGTGTGTTCCAGGTTTTTGTGCCTAGCACCGCAAGGGACTTGCCCCCACGGGTCTTAAGCCTGAATGGTTGAGCTGCCAGAAGATTAGCGTTGGTCGAGCGGAGAATTCGAGTATGATGGTATCTGATTAAATTTTTCCGCAAATACAACGGTCCTAGTTTATGAATTGCCCTAAAGGTGATGAGCAGGATTTTGAATAGAATTCTTTTAATAATAGGTAGCCAATGTAAAGCCTTAAGGGCTTCCGTCGCTGATGATCTCCTGGGCCACTTTAATACAAGTTTGGCCGCCGAGTTCTGCACCATTTGGAGCCTATAGGTAACCTCCTTGTCGGTACCTGCATATAGTCCATTACAGTAATCAAGGTGGGATGTGACCAGTGCGACCACTACTGTTTTCCTGGCCTCCAAGGGAAGGAGGTCGAAGAACTTTCTTAAGCTCTTTATAACACCAAAGCACGTACCTGCCACCTTCAGTGCCTGCTGTTTAAAGGACAAATTCCAATCAAAGGTCACTCCCAGATTGCGGGCCGTAGTGGCAGTATTGGGTGGTATTTCTGCTTTTTCAGGCCACCACAGTCTGGGTATGAATTCATTGTTTGGGCCCATCGGTATTATCTCCGTCTTCCCGGTGTTACATTTCAAATGGTTAGTCCGCATCCATTCAAAGGTCGCCATGAGGCAGCCCTTGAGTTTCTCTTCCCAGACCTGGTTGTCTTTATCCATAGTCAGGATCAGTTGCGTGTCGTCGGCATAGGCTATAGCTTCTATGCCAAACGATGCAATTAAACTGATCAGGGGTGCGGTATAAACATTAAACAATGTCGGGCTAAGACTGGAGCCCTGAGGTACTCCTGTCGTGAGTCTTCTCTCCCCAGAGTGAAATTCTCCTAGTGTCACCACCTGTCTCCTTCCACTCAGGAAGTTCTTGAGCCATTCAAGTACCACACCTGTGATGCCAAAGGTTTTCAGACGGTCTATCAGGATGATATGTGAGACCGTATCGAAGGCCGCCGATAGGTCTAATAAAATCAGGACGGCCTTCTTCCCTTGGTCTAGGGCGGTACGGATGGTATCTGCGGTATGCAGGAGAGCAGACTCCGTTGAGTGCTGCGCTCTAAAACCAGCCTGGTTCGGATGCCATACTTCACTCTCCTCTAGGAACCTGGTCAGTTGTTGGTTGACCATAGACTCCGTGATTTTACACAGAGCAGGAAGTAGTGAGATGGGACGCAGATTGGATAATGTAGTGGGGTCAGGGAGCTGTTTCTTTTGCAGGGGTCTCACTGCTGCAAGTTTCCACTCTGGGGGGACATTAGCTGTGGCTAGGGAACTATTTACAATGTCGTTAATGACTGGGTTGATAACCTCCACAATAAGATGCAGGAGTTTAACAGGGAAGGGGTCAAATGGAGAGCCTGATTTGGTGCGGAGTATAGCTCGTCGAGATTCCTCTAAACTGACCGGTTGGAAGCTCGCCAATTGTTTCTCCACCAGTCTCTCCTTTCCATTAACGTCATCACCGGCCCGGCTAGGGATTACAAAATCCTTTGTCAGGCCATGTACTTTTGCTTCAAAGTACTCGGCGATAGCCTCGAACAGAGTCTCTGATGGGGGAATTTCTTGCATTAGAAAGTCAGGTTTATTAAATCCTCTGACTATGTTGAAGATGACTTTCTGTTTATTGTTTGCAGCCTCAACCGCCTTACAATAATACGTTTTTTTTGCCAACTTAATATGTTCATGGTATTTTTTCTTTGTGGCATTGTATTTGGTGCGTTCTATCATGCAGTAGTTCTTACGCCATCTGCGCTCTGCTCTGCGCAGTTCTCCTTGTCTTGTTTTGAGGTCCTGGTTGAACCATGGGGCGGACTGCTTCTTTTTTTCCCCTTTGGTCTTCCTGATATTTCCCTGCCCTCCCATTCCTTTTAGCACATTCATCCATTCCTTGAACGTATTGGGGTCAGTATTCAATGATCCTATCTTATGAGGTCTACATTCCATTGCCAGTCTGGCAAGGTCTGGGTGGGCCATTAGTTCCTTCCACTCTTCGTGGATGGACTGACTTTGTTGATCGCGATTTTTACATTTCATATTATGTTCAAGCGTGAGAGTAAACGGTATGAGCGCATGGTCTGTCCATACCTGAGGTTTTGGATATTCGCATCTTAGAGTGCTTATGTTAGTCGCGATGCAGTCAAGCATATGTCCTGCATCATGAGTGGGCTGGTTACCATTAATAACTAAGCCAAGAACTTCCATGGTCTCCCTAAAAGATGCAGTCGCATTATCAGATCTGTTCTCTAGGTGAATATTTACATTCCCTAGGACCGTGAAATTGGAGTACTTTAATACCAAAGGGCTAAGTGCTCCTCCCACTGTTTCCAAGAAGCCTTTACAGGATCCTGGTGGTCTGTATATTAATGCCCCAGCAAAGGTGAAGGTATCATTGATTTTTATGCAGAAGCCCATTCCTTCTGCCTCTTTAAGTTCCTGCAGCTCTAACACTGAACATGAAAGAGTGTCCCTATGAATAACAGCCACTCCCCCTCCCCGTTTTTCTTCTCCTCTGTCTTTTCTAAGTATAGTATAACCTGGTGGCAGAGCCTGTACCACATCTGGGGTGCAGCCTGGTTTCAGCCAGGTCTCTGTAATACAGAGTAGGTCCAGATTTTCATAAAGTATAAGATCGTATATATACTGGGCATGTCTGGGCATTGATCTAGCATTTATTACGCCTCCCAATAGGAGTTTCCCTCGAGGTGTCATATCAATGATTTGTGTCCAGGTGAAAGCGTGGCCACAGCACTGGCAATTTGCAGGGCCGGACCACACAGACGGATCCATCTTGTGTTTATCACAATCAGGCTCATATTGTAGGGAAAGTAACTCTTGCCTTGTGTATACCTTACTTGTAGATTTTGGGTCAGCATACCTTGCCGTTGGCCCGTCCGAGGCGCGGACGGGCGCAGATGGGCCGGACTCTGGCTCGACTCCGGCTCTCCTACGGCGCTCCCGCTGCGCGTTACCGCTGCGCGTGATCATGGCAGCTTTTTATGCACACCTCGTGCGCAGGCCTGAGCACTAGAGCGCTCGTCAAATGGCGGCGTCACAAGTGCCTACCTCCCCCCAAGATGTCTGCCGGGTATGTGGTGGTACAGCTAGTGGCCCGCTAAGCAGCGGTGAAGTCGCAATGATTTTTACAGTGCAAGTCAGCCTAAGCAATGTCAGGTAAAACCAGGGGATAACGACTAAATAATAAAAACAATAAGTGACAAAACGGGAATTTAAAAGATGACAGTGAAAATTTCACGAAGTCGAGCGCTATTACACACAAGTGCCTCAAATGCCTAGCGCAGTATTATCAGCCTGTTCCAAGGGCGAAACAGACCCGGATGCCCTCTTTTATGCACACCTCGTGCGCCGGCCTGAGCACTAGAGCGCTCGTCAAATGGCGGCGTCACAAGTGCCTACCTCCCCCCAAGATGTCTGCCGGGTATGTGGTGGTACAGCTAGTGGCCCGCTAAGCAGCGGTGAAGTTGCAATGATTTTTACAGTGCAAGTCAGCCTAAGCAATGTCAGGTAAAACCAGGGGATAACGATTAAATAATAAAAACAATAAGTGACAAAACGGGAATTTAAAAGATGACAGTGAAAATTTCACGAAGTCGAGCGCTATTACACACAAGTGCCTCAAATGCCTAGCGCAGTATTATCAGCCTGTTCCTGTGAGCTGCATCGATCCAGGATCGTCGCAACCCTCAATAGTCTAGCTCCCCGCCTCGCTCCTCGAGGGGGACCGAGCCGGAGAGATCCTCTGGAGAACCGTCGGCCTTGTCCAGGGTCCGCCCTCACCAGTAGCCGCGCCTGAAACGCCTCGGACTTCCCCGAGCAAGGTACACTTAAACTCCGTCCCGAGTTCATATCGGATCCAGGGTCCGCAACGTTCTTATTTCCCTGTCATCGTACCTTGCTGAACAACGAACATTCAAAGACTAAGCTTGCCTATTGTAATCTGATGGCCTCAAATCGCTAAACGTTATTTGGTCTTGTGATAATCCTGCTTGAATCTATCTTTTATATAAAGTATACGTATTTTTGATACAACCATACGACTGGTGTCCATTTGTGGTGGGTCAGTGGGTTTACTGTGTGTGATCATAAATGCTTAACTAACTATCGCCCTGAGGATTAGCCTTGTCTGCTCGCGCCACACTACCTAGAGGGTGAGCAGGGGTTATTCGAAGGAGTAGTTCCCTTGCCCTGACGTGGAGCTGAGGGTCCCCGCTTGTCACAAGTGCATACCTGAGCCAACCGGAGACCTCCGGTTCCAACATTGGTACCAGCGGTGAGGATTTCGGATTTGCATTTATGATTCATATACAGTGAATTACTGATCACCGCGTAGTGAGAGCAGACCAATATCGAAGCCACAGATTACGTTCTTGCCAAGAGATCTCCAATCTCCAAACCATGCCTGGTTCACTCCCCGCAAGAGCACCCTCCGTTATCTCTGGAATCGACGATGTTGACTGAGAAGGGCTTGACAAATGCAAAGTTGAGCATGTAAAAGCCCTATGCGTAAAGTTCTGAGTCACCCAACCTGGGGGCAAAACCAAAGCTCAGCTCATCAAGGCACTGAGAGCCTGGAAAGAGTCGAGAGAGCCAGAAAATCAGGTGGTAGTGGATCCACCCGATAGCCTTGTCGAGGTGCAGGGAGGCCCGTCATCAGAAGAACGCATGAAGTAGAGATGGCCAGATTATAAGGACAGATGGCAATGGAGGAAAAGAGGCTCCAGCTGGAGCACGAGATACGTCTGAAAGAATTGGAGCTGAAAGCAAAGAGCTTGGATGCAGCTCCAGGTGGCAGCACAACGCCAGCCCAGGTAGAGTCAAGGGTCTACGTACCGAAAGATGTGGTGAAGGAGTACTTTAAGGGAGATGACATAGGGCAGTGGTTCCGGGCCTACGAGGTAGCCATGTCTTCCCACCGGGTCCCTGAGAGAGATTAGGGAGCGGGGTTGTGGGGACAGTTCCTGACCGAGGGGCGGGATACCCTGCTAGATCTCCCTTCTGAAGAGTCCAACTCCTACCCACGCATGAAAGATGCCCTGATTAATCGATTTGGGTTAACTCCTGAAATGTACCGACAGCTGTTTAGGAAGTGCGTGAAGATTAAAGGGGGTACGTATGTGGAGTATGTGACCTTTTTCTGCAGAGCGCTGGATGATTGGGTGAAGGGCAGTAGGTAAATGATTTTCAAGGGCTGCTTGATTTGATGGCATTGGAGCACTTGTCGGATAATTGTTTTCCTGAGTTACGCCAGCACCTGATGGATAGCAAGCTGTCCAACCCGAGGAAGCTTGCTGAGGAAGCGGACCGCAGGCTCAGCACCAGGGTCCACAAGGGTCCAGTGGGAGACTCAGCCAAAGGTGGGCAGGGTCCCCAGCAGAAGAGTGGGGGGGGACAAGGGAAAACAGAAAGGGTTCCACAAAGGCCCCCAAAGTAATCCCCAAGGGAATCAAGGGAAAGGTTCTCAGCCTCCTCCACCCCCAAAATCAACTGGAGCCCCAACAGGTAAACCTGTTCAAAGAGGGCCCATCACCTGTCTTAGGTGTGGCGACCTGGGTCACGTTGCCTCTGACCCTAAGTGTCGCTTGTTTGCAAAAGCCGCACCCACTGGTGCTTCACCCCGGCAACTAGCATATGTTAACTTTGGGGAGGAAGTAGCCGTCCAAATGGGTGGGGATCCCGTTCAGATGACCCTAGTCTCGCTAGGAGACAGTGAGATGGTCCCCGAGAACTACCTACCCAGTAACACTAAGAAATATGGGCAGGTAGTGACCATCAACGGTAAGAAGGCGGAGGCTCTTCGAGATACAGGAGCCAGTGTGACTGCAGTGAGGCAGCACCTGGTGTCTCAAGAGCAGGTAGTACCGCACGCCTACTGTAGGGTTGTCAATGCCAACAATTCTGAGAGCCAGTGTCCGATGGCTCGGTGTTCCCTTTGAGTGGGGGGGGGGGTCTCAGGTACTCTGCAAGTCGCTGTGAGGACCTCCAAGCCTGTAGATTGTCTGCTAGGGAACGATTTGGAGAACTCCCCTTGGGGAAAGGTGGAGAAAACAACTCATCTGCGGATGGTGGGTCTACCCGACTGGGCGTGCGTGACCACGCGGTCCATGGCAGCCAGTAGGGGTTTTGAAGAGGTCCTGGAGCCTGAAGGAGAGGCCCAGGAACCGGCCTTAGAGAGAAGGCGCAGGGGGCACGGACAGCCGCCCCCCGACGTTCCCACGGCCCAGGAGGAGGCAGACCTCGAATGCCCTGGAGCCTACCGGGGAACAGATCGCTGAACTGGGAGACCTGCCTGAGCTGACCCATTGGCAGCAAGAAGGAGGTCCCTCCAGGGAGGAATTCTGCGAGGAGCAGAAAAAGTGCCCTTCTCTCGTGGGTATGCGGCAGCAGGCTGCAGACCAGGCCAATGGTGTTCGGTCCGGAAAACACTTGGTCTACTGGGAGAACGATCTCCTGTATTCAGAGCCTAGGGCTGCTGAACCTGGGTCAGCTGTGTGCTGGTGGTACCCCAGAAGTTTAGAGCCTTCCTACTGGGTTTGGCTCACGACGTGCCGTTAGCAGGACATCTGGGGATGGACAAGACCTATGACAGGCTTGTCACCCACTTTTACTGGCCCCAGATGCACAGGAGCTCAGACGCTCACTGTAGGACCTGCCAGACTTGCCAGGCAAGTGGTAAGTGCGGAGGGAAGAACAAGGCTCCCCTCCAACCATTCCCCGTCATCAGTACCCCATTCCAGCGAGTGGGAATTGACATTGTGGGGCCTCTGGACCCCAAGACAGCCATGGGCAATAGGTTCATCCTGGTCTTGGTGGACCATGCCACCCGGTACCCTGAAGCCATCCCTCTGAGGACAGTGACGGTCCCTGTGGTGGGAAGAGCACTGATGGAAATTTTCTCACGAGTAGGATTCCCTCTAGAGGTGGTGTCTGATAGGGGCACCAACTTCATATCGAAATATATGAAGTCCCTTTGGCAAGAGTGTGGTGTAACGTACAAATTCACCACCCCTTACCACTCCCAAGGAAACGGGTTGGTTGAGAGATTCAACCTAACCCTCAAAGGCATGATTATGGGCCTAGAAGGACCCATGAGGCGTAAGTGGGACGTCCTCTTGCCATGCCTACTGTTTGCGTACCGAGAGGTGCCTCAGAAGTAGCTCGGGTTCAGTCCCTTCGAGCTTCTGTACGGTCACCCAGTCCGAGGACCTCTGAGTCTGGTTAGGGAAGGCTGGGAGCAATCTCCCAGGAAACCTCCCCAGAATGTATATAGCTACATGCTGGCCTTCCGAAACCAGACCAGGCGATTCAGGCAACTTGCTGAGGCAAACCTGGAAGCCAGCCAGGAAGAGATGAAGCGGTGGTACGACCAGAATGCCACTCTGGTAGAGCTTCCCTTGGACAAAAGGTGTGGGTCTTAGCCCCAGTGGAGCCCTGTGCACTTAAGGATAAGTGGACGGGTCCATTTGAGGTTGTGGAGCGCAAGAGTCCTGTCACCTACCTGGTGAACTTGCAAACTCCCAGGAACCCTTTGAGGGTCCTACATGTTATCCGCCTTAAGCCCCACTTGGAGAGGTCCGAAGTGGGCATGCTGTTGGCAACCGATGATGGAATGGAGGAGGAGACCGAACCTCTTCCGGACCTCTTGGTGGCCTCCGAGCGAGATGGGTCAGTGGATGGAGCTAACCTCTCACCCTCCCTGACCCCTGAGCAGCAGAGTGATTGCCGCCAGCTGCTGGGGCAATTCTCTGACTTGTTTTCCCTGGTTCCGGGTGTCACAGATTGGTGCGTCCATGATGTGGACACGGGAGACAGTTTGCCGGTGAAGCACAAGGCTTACCACGTGACTGACAGGGTACGAGCCTGCATCAAAGAGGAAGTCTCAAAGATGTTTGCTCTTGGGGTGATTGAGTCCTCCAGCAGTCCTTGGGCCAGCCCAGTGGTCTTGGTCCCGAAGGCTGCGATGCCGGGAGCCACACCCGAACTCCGGTTCTGTGTGGACTATCGAGGACTCAATTCGGTAACGAAGACTGACGCGCACCCCATCCCCAGAGCTGATGAGCTCATCGATCGGTTGGGGGCTGCCCGGTACCTCAGTATGTTTGACTTAACGTCTGGGTACTGGCAGATCGCCTTAACTGAAGGTGCCAAAGAGAGGTCAGCGTTTTCAACCCCAGATGGGCACTACCAAATAAGGGTCATGCCCTTCGGGATGAAAAACGCCCCTGCCACCTTCCAGAGGTTGGTCAACCAGGTGTTGGTTGGACTGGACGCGTTCAGTGCCGCCTACCTGGACGACATCGCAGTGTTCAGCGGAACGGTTTAAGAACACTTGCGACACCTTTGGGAAGTGTTGGTGGCTCTGCGCAAGGCAGGCCTCACTAACAAGGCAAGCAAGTGCCAGATCGGGCAGGGTTCGGTGGTGTATTTGGGACACCAAGTTGGGAGCGGCCAGGTGGCGCCCCTTCAACCCAAAATTCAGACCATCCTGGAGGTGAGGGACTTCCTCGGACTCACCGGGTACTTAAGGAGGTTTGTCAAGGGATACGGCACCATCGTTGCCTCCTTGACCGAGCTGACTTCGAAGAAGCAGCCCCGGAAAGTGATCTGGACAGACGCCTGTCAGGTAGCATTCGACACCCTGAAAAAGGCCATGTGCACGGCGCCCGTGCTCCTGGCTCCTGATTTCTCCAAAGAGTTCTTAGTGCAGACAGACGCTTCAGAGCATGGGATAGGGGCTGTCCTTTCACAGACGACTGAGGAGGGCTGGGATCACCTTGTAGCCTTCATCAGTCGGAGGTTACTTCTACGGGAACAGAAGTGGAGTGCGATTGAGCGAGAAGCTTTTGCTGTGGTCTGAGCCCTGAAGAAGCTAAGACCCTACTTGTTTGGGTCTCACTGCCGAGTTCAGACAGACCACATGCCCCTCAGATTGTTGATGCAAATGAGGGGTGAGAACCTGTTGTTCAAAGCTTTATTTCGATATGCACATAATATCATAAAAGCACATTCAAAGTTTAAAAGAAAAACCACAATTCATAAATCTTACATTTTGGAAGGTTGGTTACAGTAAAAACATTCATATTACAATAAATAAATTAAGAGGCATATTAAACATTAGCAGCTTTGTAGAATTTAAAAATGTGATTAAAAACTAAGTCATCTCATTGGTTTTGCTCTAATTACCCATATCCAGCTCAGAAATTTGGCAACCCCACAGACTAAGCATGTGCTAGTGTCAGTCTCAAGTATTCTTAGAGCTACGGAGTGATTCCTGGTTCCGAGCAATAGACATGCAGGTTTTAGCCATTTCTGTCTCGGTTTTGCATAGGCTGGGCATGCAAAAAAGACATGAGCGATGCTTTCATTGACGCCTTCACAAAATGGGAAGTCAGGTGGGGTTTGGTACGGGGGCTTCCACTTACAGGTGTAATCGTGTAAGGGTATGTTTCCCAGCCTGAACTGGATAAACAACGATCTATCCCTAGGTTTTTTGATGAAATCCAAGTAAGGCTCCAAGCGAGGCTTGGGTTTATGCTGTGTAAACTATTCAGTCAGCCTTCCTTGGTTTAGGTCCCTTAGATCTTGCTCGTCCACCCAATTCCAGTAGACTCGCTTAATTTCAGACTTAGATAAGGAAACTCCAAGCTCCCAATTGATTGGCAAACCAGTGTCGTTCAAAAGCTTCTTGATGTTACGGATCCAGCTGACTTTATGGGAGCCATTAAGATTCATAACCTCTATCAAACCGTCGAGGTACTTAGAGAGCTCAGGGGTCCGCCATAGCCTAGCCCAATATAAAAGAGGTCGTAGCCTGGCTAGGTCCCGAATGGAGCGGCGACCCAGATCGCTCAGTAATGGTTTGATGGGGTGCCCATTGGAAGGGATACCAGCTCTCTAATGAACTTATTCTCGGAAGTGGTGAGGCCGCTAATGCATTCGAAGCCCCACAACTCTGCACCATAGAGGGCGCTGCCCACAGCCTTTGCAGCATATATATCCAGGGCAGGGGCAAAGGGCTTAGAGGTGGACATACGATGTTCCCGCCCCAAAACACCAGCCACCCTTTTATGGTTCAGAAGCATTTTATCAATATGGGGCTGCCACTTCAAGTTTTGAGAGATTCTAATTCCCAGGTAGTCAAAATCTTTTACGCGCTCCAATGGTTCTCCATCACGAAAGAGGGTGGACCTGGAAGACTTACTAGGATTGAGATAGAGGAGCTTAGTTTTCGAGGTGTTAATAACAAGGCCCCTAAGTTCACAAAACAAACTGAAGCGATTCAGCAACTTTTGCAGGCCCACGGGGGTTTTCGAAACCAACAAGGTGTCGTCTGCGAAAAGTAAGGTGGGCACTTTATCGCCCGCCAAAACCGGGGCGTCTGCGTCTATTTCAAGCAGAAAAGAGACCACACCATTCACAAACAAAGAAAAAAGTGTTGGGGCTAACACGCACCCCTGTCTGACCACTCGCTTCACAGGAATCCTATTGGTTTTTTGCCCTTGGGAGCCACATCTAATACGGGCATAGGTACCATCATACATGCGTGCCAAAAGGTTTAAGATTGGAGGCGGAATCCCCATCTCCTCTAATATAGTCCACAGGCGATCTCGGGGAACCCGGTCAAAGGCGGTCTTCAAGTCAATAAATGCCAAATAAAGACCGCCTTTGCCGATGGTGACCACCTTCCAGTGAAGGAGTAACAACCTGAACGCTTGGTCAGTTGTGCCTGTGGATGCCCTGAAGCCAGCCTAGTAAGGGGAAATGATCTTGTGCTCCACTGCCCACGAGAGGATCCTCTCAAGGAGAACCCTGCCCACCAATTTCTGTCCAGCATCTATTAGACTAATTGGACGGTAGTTGGCAGGGTTCTCCCTAGGGCCCTTCTTGTAGATGGGAATCACCTCGGCCGCCTTCCAAGAATTAGGGACCGGTGAGCCTGCCATCAATGCGTTTATTAGGGTGGCGAAATACGTTGCCCAACCATCGGGGTTAGCTTTAAAAAGGTCACCGGGCACACCGTCCTGGGGCTTTGGCAGATACTATTTTGGCTATTGCAGCAAGAACCTCTTTATTATTAACTCTAGTTGGCGCGAGCCGCCCGGAACCATCAACTGGAGCACCGCTCAAATGCACAGGGACACCGGGCAGGTCATTCCCACCATAGAGTTTGAAGAAGTGTTCAAACCATTCACTGTCCGTGATATGATTTGGAATTTGGTTCGAGCTGCACCCAGATGATTTTCTGACTAGTGACCAAAACAAGCTGCCATCCTTGTTTCTGCTTGCATCTCTAAGATTTTCCCAATGGGACTCATCCCAAGCCCTTTTGGCGGCTGTAATTGCCTTTCTATAAGACAATCTGGCCGAACGTACAGATACTGGATTAGAGGATTTGATGGCAGAAATTAAATCGGTTTTCCTCCTTCTACAATTACTATCAAACCAGTCCTGCGATGGCTTGGTAGTTGCCAGGCTCTTCTTTACTGGGACCGTAAACAACTTGCCAATCTGATCCATAGTGGCAGTATAGATGTTTTCTGCCTCTGCTGACCCAGCCACCTTATCACAAGCTACAGATAGCCTTGCTGACTGCTCTGCGAGGATTCCATCCAGCTCACGCAGTCTGGCCTCATCCAGACAACACTTAGGCCACTTGAGAAATCTGTTACAATTAGATGGAATAAGTTGCTTGGTTAATAGACCCCTGCTTTTTAAGGGTATGCACTCCCTTCTGTGCCATGGGTCTAGCAATGTAAGGGACAAAGGGTTATGGTCACTCTCCACCGATGGTATAATGACCATATCCACCACAGACTTCCAAGTCCTCCTATGTATCATTATGTAGTCAATCCTACTCTCACACAACACTCTATTGTAGGTATTAGCACCCTGAGCATCGGAGGTAGTACGGCCGTTGGCAGCTCTTAAACCTGTTTCAATCATTAAACCGTTTAATTGAATGACTACAGGAGACCATCTCCGCACGGGCTTGAGGGTTAGGGACGGGACGCCCCATTGTGCATCGTCCTCATGTACTCCTAAAATGTCCTCTACTGCCAATGGTTCGAATGAGCAGTTAAAGTCTCCTGCAACCAAAACTAAGGAATCAGGAGCACACAGCCTTAGCAAGTCAGTTAAAATGTCAATTGTGGGCGATTTAGCCCCCCCTTGGGTACCTCTTACATATACATTGAAGAATTCCCAGGCGGGGGCACCATTTATACCCTCAATGGAGAGTCTCATGATGTCCGGACAGGAAGTAGTGTGGTGTGTAATCTTAAGATTAAGATCAACCCTTACCCACATTATGAGCCCACCAGAGGGACGACCACGTCTAACCGAAGTAGCGGGTACACAAAAGCAAGAAAAACCCTGCATATGCAGCGGTTCCAAACTCCATGTCTCCTGAAACATGCAAATGTCAAACCCATTAATAAAGTCAAGCCAATCTGGTAACAAAAGCTTGTTTCGCAGACCTGCCACATTCCATGAGACAATTTTAAGATTGCTAACATTATCCCTACCATGGGCTAAGACACTTGCAGTTTCACACAAAATTGGGTTGGCGTTGGTGTTTATAATGCCTGCAGGGTCCAGGGCTATGCCACTGGATTTTATACCTGCTGTTAATTGCAATGCAGGTAGCTCTAAGAGGTGGTCACCCTGGGGGGAAGGAGAAGTACTTATTTCACTTGCAGTAACATCTGGTCAATCGACTGCGTCCAGATAGTCATAACGATTGTAGTGGAAGAAGCTATCAATGTTTACGGGGGGTATAGACCATTCTCCTTGTGCTACGCCCCTCATGCGCCCAGGAACCATAGTCCATCCATCAGGTTGAGAAGAAAAATGGCCGGGGGGATAGAAGTAGGTTAGTGGGAGGGAATGGACAGTCGTGCCTGTGCTAGGGTATCTCCAGTTGCAGATGAAATCAACAATTCTAGGGTTATTGAAATTAATCAAAATACAGTCTCCCCTTATGTTTTTAGCCAAATGTCCCACCCATGGAGTCCTACGAACCATAAGTATTTTACCCACTAGGTGCAAGGGCAAGGGTCTATTCACATTTAGCCAGTGTACGACCCTATTCCATAGCTTTGTAGGGCTTTCCCTTTAGTTTTTGCCCAGTTCTGGAGCCCCCGCTAAGACCACCACAAATGGGCAAACCTCCGGAGGTAAGTTTAAGATCTTTTTACCCGCAATAGGTTGGTTAATCAGTGCCCCTCCACCAGGCAAATTTTGGTCTGAGATTTTCTTGCGTTGACATGAGTTATTCTCATTGGGAAGAGTTAGGGATAGCTACAGGAACAGATATAGCCGACTGGGCTGTACCTACACCCACTGACTCCTTGTTGGTAGCTGGAGTGGTAACTTTTTCCTTACGGGTTTTAGGCAATTTAGACAGTTTAGCGACTGAGGGTGAAATAACTCTGAGAGTGGGTTCAACAAGGCCCTTAACATCACGTTCAATCCTTTTTAGGTGGACCTCAATCTTGCTCAACCTCTCTTCTAGTGGAGCTAACAAGAGTTTAATGGTGTCATAGATAGTATTAGGCTCAACCTCCAACACCCTCTGTAGCTTTTCTTGGCTTGGTGACCCATCTAAAGCCTCTATTGCCTTGCTAGGCGGAATAGAGCCTGTTAAACCAAGAGGTGAATTATCGACAGCTTGCTCCGCGATGGGTGGGTTTGCTTTCCTGCCCTTACGACCTTTGTTTCTCCTCCTGCCTGCATTATTAGGTAATTGGTGGGTCTTTTTAGGTATTGCCCCTGGGTCTTTCCCACACTGTTGCCTAGTATTATATACCTTTACTACACTGGGTACAGTAGGAAACATTTGAGGCGACAACAGCAATGATTCTGAGGCCGTGGACTGGCTACTAAGGGTAGTCTGTGACAAATTACAAAGGGGAAGCTGTGGAGTTGGGAGTTCTAGAATGGGGGAAGCACTTAGTCCACTATTGATAATCAGGTTATCAGGGGTCCGAGTGTCCGCAGTTAGTCCCATAGAAGATCTTCTTGCAATAGCTAGTTCATGCGAGACACATCGCTCCATTATAGTAATCCCCTCATCAACAACACTGTTCATCTTTGTTATGAATTGGTCCATGGCTCCCGTAAACACCGCAGCACCTGCCCTCCCCTTAGCCTCTTTGGATGGCATGTCAAATCTCCCAGTTTGTTACAGAGGGTTATATTGATAATGTACTCACTCGGATGTGCTGGATGGAAAATGGAAGGGGAGTGGCCCGACCCGGCCTCTCCGGTCTTGAACGGGCTTAAACGGGCCCGCCCTTGGCCCGGGCTTCGCCCGGGTGCTTCCGCGCGCGATTTGCAGGGGCGAGAGGCGTTTCTGTCTTTTAACGCACCTCCGGGCGCTCTGGTGGCGTCACTCTTGCACCACGGCCGCCGGGGCACCTGGGAAATGGAGTCCCAGGGGCGGCGATGGTGCTGGTGGGGCGCGAGAGCGAGGAGCTGTGAGCCGTTCCCCTCACGGCAGGTGATGGCGGCGTGAATGTCCAAAGTTGAGCCGTTCCCCTCACGGCAGTCAGGCGAGTCCTTGGCGTCAGGTAGTTAAATGTAGTAAGCTCTCCCAATGAGCGCTCGGCGCTCCTGTCTTTTAACACGCCCCCGGGCGCTCTGGTGGCGTCAGTCTCGCGCCTTAGTGATGAGGAACTCCCTGGGGAAGGGTAGTTCTCCTCACCTTTCAGCTGGAGGGGACACGTGTTAGACCTGGCACCTTGGCGTGAGTTTTTTTTTGCTGATGTGCCTCAGATGTTTTGCTGGTGTTCAATGCTCAGGGCACTGCGCCACGGCCAATCCGTGCCACAGTGCAAGTGCTCCCAATGTAAAGTGTATGTGTAATTGGTTTCCACGATTGGCCTATTTGGTTTACTGTCAGTCCCCAGTAAAGTGCACGAGGAGTGCCGGGGCTTGTAGATAGAAATGCCGCTAGTGGGCCTGCAGCGCTGGTTGCGCCACCCACAGAAGCGGCTTCGTTAGATGTGTCTCGGGTCCGCCATTGCAGACCCCGCGTACAGTCCCCCACTGTCACGCTGACTGCGCCAAGTGCCCACACTTGCCAGTCCCTGAACCTTCCCTAACCTTCATATCAGTCACCCCTATGGTAGGCCTACGGGCAGGGTGCATTGTAAGCGTAAGGTAGGACAAGCCTAGAGTGTGGCATGTCCTAGTAGTGAATTACCGCCCTTTTCGTTCTTCACTATTGAAGGGCTACCTGTTCTCTCAGGCCAGATGAGCTGTCAGAACTATTACATGCTATAGTCCCGGCAGGCTCAGGGAACACGGTAGCATGTCGGGTTTAGTATGCCTGAACTCAGAATAATAAAATACTTCCTTTAGTAAGGTTTATTTTAATATGCAAATGCTACTTTTAGAAAGTTAGCCTTTGCTCGCCTAACTGTTCAGCCCGCCTCTGCCAGGATGTGTATCTGCTGTCTGGGTTTGTGTGAGTGACAGGGCTGGGAGATTCCCGGGGACAGTCGGGGGCTCCAGGTGGTGAATGGGGTGCTTACACCAGGATGGGTGGGCGGAGTAGTCCTTGACTCTGAATAGGGTTGTGCTCCACCACCACAATATGGGCTCCACCTCCTGCGGAGCGTCTGATGTCTCTGCCTTGCACCCTGAAAGAAGACGGCAGCGTCCTGTCAACAGAGTACTCCAGAACCAGGTTGAACCAGGCTCAGGCCCCCTGGCCTGCAAAGACAAAAGAAACGCAGTATAAATATAGGAGCTCCCCTCCTCACAAATCAGATCCAGTTTTGACCACGACGAAACCTCTACCTGACTAGAAGGACCAAGAGAAGCTGAAGGACGGAAACCAGTCTGTATCCTGTTAGACTGGCCTGCAGTGGTGCCTTGCTGAGAACGGAGAGGAAAGGACCAGAGAGGACTTTGTAGACTTGTGCCTGAAACGATCTCCAAGGGCTTGATCGAGAGCTTGCCCCCTGAACGGAACCCCTGGACCATTGGGTTCTATTCTGCTTGTGCCCGTCTGCCGTTGGGCCTTAGTTCTTATTCCCTCGCCAGAGTTGTGACTCGCGTGCCTTCGCCCCCTCTCAGGTCGTGACAGCTCGGAGCCTGGTCGCCCCGCCGTAGAGAGCCCCGCTCATCCCTGAGTCGCTCTCTGCTTCAGTGCCGGGCCGCCCGCTCTCCTGTCACCTCGCCGCTCTGTGGAAAAGTAAATTTTGCCATGTTCTGTGTCCCTACGTGTCCTCCATCTTATGTTATGTGTGCATGATTAATATGCATATGTATTTCCCCATGATCGATTAAAGACGCAATTACAGTTGTGTCCATCTCTAGTATGCCAGTTTCCAGTTCTCGTGAAAGCTACGAGTATTAGGCTTATGTAAAGTTACGTTGCCACGTTTCTCAGTGTGCACGTTATTTCATTGTAAAGTCCCCGTTTCTAGGCCTCAAAAGGGCCCGGACACCAGATTCAGCTCCTGTCTCCTGAATCCTCGCTGAGGAGCGATACAACCCCCACCTGTATCCTCGACCCTTCACTTACTTCCTGCCTCACAGTGCCCGGCTCGGCCTGGCTCTGCCTGTTAGTCTGCCAAGAGTATGTTATGATTCTAGTTATCAGTCCAGCCCTCCTTCTTTGCATTCCTAAGCTACTGAATCGCATCAATAGTTTCCGTCATCGTCTAGCCTTTACGCCTCCATGCAAGAGAAATACTGTATTTATGGTCATTTAATATTCTTCATCACGCACTACATGTAGAATAATGCATGCACCGGTCTTAGAGTCTGTTAGCCTTTACCCTGATAACTTTTAGTTTCTATCAACATGTCCTCTAAACATCAGATACTAGATAGTGGTAGGTACATGTTGCCCTGACTCTCCAGACTTTCGTCTCTGCTCCTAGCACAGAAGTCATAGCCCCCAGCTTCTCCTAGTGATACGTCATTGTCAGTTTGCGCGCACCATTAGGTCAGAGGTCCCGGCTCCTTAGGTAGCCCCCTCCATGTTTCCGCCCCATTTATGACATATTCTGTTACGTTTACATCACATGTCTATGTATACGCCTCCTGTTACACCCACTTTCACCCTTATCTTTCGCGACTGCTATTGACCACACCCACTGCTCCGCCTACTGTATTCATTGTAATGCAACTGTTTTAGTATATATACTTGTGTATTGTTATTAAATGTTAGCGCGCTCATCCCAGATCCAGCCCCGGCAGCTGCCGGGCCCTGTCATCCTATTCCTGTGCAGGTTGTCCTGTTCCTGTCCTTTATGCTGTATTAAACCTGCAAACTCCTACTACCTCGAATCTTGACTCTTATTTATTGAACTATCTGTTATTGCTATGTCCAGTAAAACCTAGATCCGGTATTATTTATTTATATACCACATAATGGCGCCCGAACAGGGACTTGCCCTTTCCCCACGCGCCGGTGAAGCCGCGCCGGCCCCCTGATCCTCTGCAGCCGTGACGGAACCATACCGGCCACGTGCAGATATTTCTGCTTCAAGTATCCCTCAGGCCCACGGAGGAGACGGAGGTGGCGGTCCAGCATCCAGACGAGGCGGTGGAGGAACGCGGCGAGTCCCGACCAGAGCCCAAGCCGAGAGTCCAAGGTCCGAGGTATCCGGAGGCCCACCCGTAACAGAAGTCCGAAGTGTGTCCGTCCGGCGTCGAAGCAGTCCAGTCCAGTCCGAGGCCTTCCGTTCTTGCTGCCCGGTGAGTACCGTTGCTGGGGAGTATCTAGACAGGGTCAATCTAATTGTCTCTGGTCCGTGGGGTTTTGGTGGTACACAGATCCCAAAACGAAGTGTCCACTTCGGTGGATGCGGGTCCTGACGTGTCTCTTTATGAGACCGGTAAGTTTCGTACTGTTTCAGCAGTGCATCTAGTTTCTGTTCTAGTCAGTTCAGTTCTCAAGAAGATTCATGTATTCTGTTTTCAGTATTCCAGGTAGTATTCTGTTCGAACGGTTATTTTGAATGTCATTCATGTATTTTAATGTCGTGGTATGAATGTGGAGTAATTATCGTGTTCATTGTGTATTGTATTGTGTCTAGATTACAGTCCAGTCATGCCGTGGTTTTCCAAACTACGTCAGTTAAGAACTAGAAAAGGTCTGTTAGAAGAAGCAGTTCCTGTCCCGCCTAGGGACAGTCCAGGTCATTTTATGTATCAGAAGCATGGCATAAGTGCCATATTGTATCTAGATTTATGGGTAGAGTATACCAAACAGTTAGAAGAGAAGTATAGATGGCCCGTATCGGGTACATGGGATGCCGAGTGCATCATGCGAGTAGAAGAAGCATTATGGAAAAAGAAAGCCAGACAGTCACAGAAAGATGCCATCGAGTTATGGCGCAAAGAATCTCATAAAAGAACCGAAAAAGAAATCAGAAAGTCAGAATTAAGTAGAGAATCCTTAGAACGAGCCCAAGAAAGGGAATTAATCGAGATAGGTGAACGAGTCAAAACCGAACAGTCAGACAGACAGAGGCATGCCATCACTAAGGGTATGTATCCTCTTCTTGCCGAGGGCTTGCCAAAAGCGACCCCGGAGGCATCCAGTAATTTTCCGCCACCATTAGTTCCGACCAAGCTACGTCACAAACCGACCGCAGCTGATATTTTCATCTCGTCCTACTTGGACGACACAGTCCCAGAGTATGCAAATCCTGTTCCGCCAGTCCCTGTAAATCAAGCAATTCCTGCTCCTCCAGACACCGGAGTACCTGCTACGGTACCCCCGGTCCAGCCTACATTACAACTTCCCGCCACTCTGCCAGCACGAAGAATATCAGTCGAAGATTCCAGTTTAGGGGCCGCAGGAGGAGGTCCTCCTGGTACCCCGCCACCACACCAACGAGTAACGTTAGTCGAGTTACATGAATGTGCGTTACAGCGTACGCCCAAATATAAGTCCGTTGCAGATATCCGACGAGCTCTCACTGAATGCCGCTATGATCCAGTCGCAGGTGATGATAGCACAGTTATATATTCCATCCGTGTAAGACGGGTGACCGGGTATTTGGACACCCTACCGAATATGAAAGAAGATCTAGACAGAATATATCGTTTCATCCGTACAGGGGATGATCCAGAAAGTATTGGCGAAGCCATGTCTCAAAGGAAAGCTGAGATCCAGCTCATGTTATTAAAGTTTCTGATTAATTGTTTAATAAGAGAACAAGATTACCCGACTAAAGATCCGGCCGAAATGAGAATCCTGACAAGGTGGAGTGATAATATAGCCGAGGGTAAACACAGAACTATCAGTAGTATAGAGAGTATGTACAAGAGAATTCGTAAGGAAATAATAAAGTTACACGAACAACGCAAAGCAGCACAAGTAAGCGAGAAAGAGAATGACTCTTCTACTGAAGAAGTAGAGGACGAGAATCCCGCCAGAATAGCGTATGTAGGAAAATCTAGATTTCCAGACCGACATTCACGTCTAGACTACAAGAAAACTGTTCCTCATCCAGCACCAGAACAAGGTTCTCTAGAACAAGTATTTCAAGCTACCGATCATATTCTGAAATCACGAATCGGTTATAGTGAGTTAAGTACTATGCATGAACAAGAACTAGTTCGATCAGCAGTCCGATGGATTACTGATTCTACCACTTTTCCAGATGAAATAGTGGCACACATGTTTCTGAAATTGCCCCCAGCCGAGCAGCGACTGGTGGGTATGTATATGGTCCAGCACCTCATTACCCTGTATGAGGGTCAACATTCTGATCCAGGTCCGTTACATGATGTCCTGAACGAGTTACTCCAGTATAGATGGAAAGGTTTAGGTACCGATTTAATTAGTGTTATTCTAGAACAGCGCCACAAATATAGAACGTTTTTGAACCCGCATTTTGTCCATGTCTCACCTCCAGAAAGTAAACCGTTTTACATAGACAGACAGAATCCGTTACGAGAAGTACACCCAGTCAGGACAACAGATGGTGAAATGCAAAGAGTATTTGTTTACACTCCGATTACAAAGATGGAACTCTTAGAAATGAAGAAATTAATTCCCTGTCACGACAAAGATCCAGCAGGGTTCCACCGAGAATTAAAAGACATGCTCCGTATGGGAGAATACACGTATCCAGATATTATTAAAATGCTAAAGGTCCTGTTGCCCGCAGGCATATATGAAAAACTCAAGGAAAAAGAATGGGAGGTGGGAGAGAAAAAGATCGATTGGGCAGTTCTAGAAGCTGAAGATAAGATACGAGTACCAGGTACCGGTCTTGGAGAGAAATGTAAAGAATTACCAGAACTGTTAATACAAGTTTTGCCCAGATTATTAGCCACTAAAAAGGAAGACTGGGATGCAATCTCAGCCTGTAAACAGAAACAAGACGAAGACACTAGTGATTTTTATTCTAGATTTGAAAAATGTTTTATTATAAACAGTGGCCTCAAGACAAGTAGCGAGTCGTACCCTCATCTTTTTGTTACTAAATTAGTCGAGAATTCAAGTCCACAAGTTAAGAATCGAGTTTTGAAAGTCGAAAGTACATGGCAAGCTAGTACCCCGTCCCAGATGTTACAGATGCTCCAGTACCACCAGAATAGAATCAGAGAAGAGCAAGATCACGAGAGAAAACGTATGAAAGACACGAAAATGAAAGTACTAGTTGCACAATCTGTTCCTCAAGACAGTCAGAAGAGGGGTCCGAATCAAGCCAGTCATCCTACAGTTCCCGTTAAAGGGACCTGCAATTACTGTAAACAGCCAGGTCATTTTATAAACGAGTGTGCAGTTCTGAAACATAACATAGCCACTGGTAAAACTAAAGAAAGACCACGTCCGCCTAGACAAGAACAAGTTTCACAGACTCCTCAGCCACAGAATGCACAACAGACAGTTCCAGCACCGCAGCCTATTGCTGCAACACAGCATGTTACACAGCAGATGTACCAGTATGCACAGTCTGAGTATCCAGAGTATCAGCCATATTCATGAAACAGCCTAGAGAGGGAGGTAGGCTTGCCTCTCATCGAGATACCTGTAGATCAAGAAGGTCCCTATGTTCATAGTCAGGTACTAGGGAAAGACAGAAAGTTTCTAATTGATACAGGGGCAAGTAGGACGACCATCAGTCACGCCGAAGTTCCAGGGGCTCCGCTCTCAGGCTCTAGAAATGTTTCCCTTGGATTTTCAGGAAAGCCTATTGTAAACGAGATATCTAAGCCAGTTACTCTAGAAGTAGGTCCATTGTCCCTCACTACTGATCTATTACTTACAAAGTCATGTCCAGAAAATTTGTTAGGCATTAAGACACTGAAAGAATTAGGTGCAGTTATTTGCTGCTCCCCAGAGGGAATACGACTGTTTCTACGTGACTTCAAGGGTCACTATGTATTACGAGATTTTGATCCGAGATTGTCCAATGTTCCACAGCATTTATGGGCGCAAGGTCCAACTGATGTAGGTTATATGCAAATCACACCCCATCGTGTGACTCTCAAGCCAGGTGTAGTGTTACCACGAATCAGACAGTACAGATTGCCACCTGAGGCTGTAACAGCCTTATCCAAAATTATTGACGAGCTCATCGCTCAAGGAGTAGTTGTAGAAACTGACTCCAATGTATGTAATTCTCCGATCATTCCAGTCATGAAACGTACTTATCCAAATGCACCGCCAGTATATCGATTAGTGATTGACCTTCGAGAACTCAATAAATGTATAATTCCCCAGTATCCAGTTGTCCCAGATATCTCTTCCCTATTGACAGCCATTGATTCCGAAGCCTCATTTTTTACAGTCATAGACCTCAAGAACGCGTTTTTCAGTGTCCCCATTCATCCAGACAGCCAGTTTCTTTTCGGATTTTGTTTAAATGGAAGGAGCTATATGTTCACACGAGCTCCTCAAGGTTTCACAGAAAGTCCTAGTATTTATAGTCAAGCACTTAAGAGACAACTAGACAACATTCACATGCCAACTGACACTGCCCTGCTCCAGTATGTCGATGATCTACTGATCACAGCCCGTTCTGAACGTGCTTGCGAGCGAGCATCACTTACAGTCTTGTATTTCCTTGCCGAGATGGGGCACAAGGTGTCCCCTTCGAAGCTTCAATTCTGTGCACAGCAAGTGATCTACTTAGGCCACTTACTGTCCAAGTGGGGTAGGCAGTTGACACCCGACCGTATCCAGTTAATAGCGAGTCTTCCTCAGCCCAAGACACAGAAGGAGGTACGTGCTTTTATCGGCCTTACTTCTTATTGTAGACAATGGATTCCTCAGTATGCATTTCTAGCTAAACCACTGATACAGTTAACGACACAGGAGGCAGCCCTATCGACTGTCCTCCCTTGGACATCTGAACATACACTTAGTTTCAATGAGTTAAAGAAAGCTTTATGCCAAGCTCCAGTTCTAGCTACACCGAACTACAGTAAGCCTTTTACACTTTTCGTCACAGAACGCGAAGGTACAGCATTATCTGTTCTCACACAAGATCAAGCAGGACAATACAAGCCTTGTGCTTATTTTTCGAGCACACTAGATCCTGTAGCCCAGGCTCTGCCTGCGTGCCTCAAGTCAGTTGCAGCCACAGCACTAGCTATCAGACAAAGTGATTCCATAGTATTAGGACATTCCCTGACAGTACAAGTTCCACACTCCGTGGAAGTTCTTTTAAACCGTACACAAACTCAGCACTTGACAATTGCACGTTTAACAGGTTATGAACTGACACTGTTCCAGCCACACATAGAAATCAGACGCTGCAACGTTCTAAATCCTGCTACACTGTTACCGTCAGTTACTTCGAATCCTGCCACACACGACTGTGTGGAAGTAGTTAACATTATGACTAAGCCAAGACAAGATCTGACAGATATTCCATTACCAGATCCCGACCTGACACTTTATGTGGATGGTTCATGTATGAGAACAAGTACAGGAGAACTAGTAGCCGCGTATGCAGTGACTACTGACACTGAAGTTATAGAAACACACCGTATTGACACCCTGTCTGCTCAAGCAGCAGAGCTAGTTGCTCTGACACAAGCCTGCATACACGCTAAGAACCTGAAAGTTAATGTTTATACAGATTCACGCTACGCATTTGGAGTCGTACACGACTTTGGAGTGCTCTGGCAGGAGAGAGGTTTCATGACTTCTCATGGAACCAAGATTCAGCATGGTCTCCTTATTCAAGCTCTGTTAGATGCCATACATTTACCGACATCTATTGCTATCATGAAGTGCAAAGCACATACGAAAGTTACTGACATCATTTCCCAAGGTAATGATCTAGCAGATCGCACAGCCAAGCTTACAGCACAGACTCCAGACATTCCAGTTAATCCGACACAGACACATACTCCAGATCCGACTACATGCATGACAGTTAAGGACCCTACTCAAGATGTCATAGATATCCAGTTACATGCTACTTCCGATGAAATTAAGAAATGGTCCGAACAAGGAGGGGTCCAGACAGATCAGGGATGGGTAACAAAGGGTAGAGCCACATGGTGTCTCCCCGACTCTATGGTTCAAGTCATTATCAATACCACACATAGTCCAGCACATTTAGGAGAAAAAGCCATGTTAGACAGTATCCAGAACATTTGGTTCAACAAGCATTTACGAGCTGCAGCCAAGCAGAAAGTCCGTACCTGTATGATATGTTGCCAGTTCAATCCAGGTAAAAGTGTCCCGGTGGAACAAGGTGGATTCCAGCCCCCTGACCACCCTTTTGAAGTCCTCCAAATGGATTATATTCAGATGGAGAGATGTCGAGGTTTCAAGTATGTCCTTGTAGTTGTATGCGCTTTGTCCAGGTGGACAGAAGCATATCCGGTCCCAGATTACACAGCCGCGACCACTGCCAAGCAGTTGGTTCGTGAATTCTTCCCCCGCTACGGACTCCCTAGAGTCGTATATTCTGATAACGGCCAGCCATTCTCATCTGAGCTTATGAAACACGTTTCCCTTTTGTTAGGGTACCAGTGGAAGTTCCATTGTGTACGCCATCCTGAAGCAGCCGGTCTCGTAGAGAGACATAATCAGACCCTGAAAATCCGTATTGCCAAGATTTGTAAAGAGAAAGGTGTGGACTGGCTAGTAGCTCTGCCAGTCGCTTTGTTTTATATGCGCATGGTCGCACATTCCAGATCAGGTCTGTCCCCGTACGAGGTCGTATTCGGCCGCCCCCCTAATATGTGGGGTACACCTAGACCCCGAAGTATTACCGATGTTTCAAGTAATATGCTGACAGATTACCTAGCTTCCTTGATGTCTGCCCTACACTCTTGTCGTTCACAGGTTGCCGCCGCATTTCCAGACAATACCGAGGTGGCACCGCATGAAATCGTTCCCGGATGCATGGTTCTTGTCCGGAATTTTGATCGTTCAAGTCCGCTGGAGCCCCGCTGGAAGGAACCCCGACAGGTCCTCCTGGCCACCCGTACTGCCGTCAAGCTGGAAGGCAGGAAGGGCTGGGTCCACCTGTCACATGTGAAGAAGTTTTATGGATTGAAGCCTGTTTCTAAGAACATTTCCCAGGATTTTAAAGACTGCCAAAGTACTATTCTTAAGGACTGTCCCGCAAAAGACAATGATATTGAACCCCCCCTGTTAGAGAAAACTCCGCAACAGGAGTATAAGCTCAAATTAAGGTCTAGTAAAATAAGTCAGCCAGTTTGATTGTCTAAGTCCTCCCCTAGGTGAAACGGTTAGACCGGTTTCTGACATGTATAAAATAGACCCCCATAGTGAGAGAGTTAGTCAAAACTCAATCCGATGTATCGTTTTTCTAAGTTTCATATTGTTTTTCAGCCTTATGACTACCTGCACAGGCTATGCATTTTATTTGTATTTTCCAGTTTCTCATGTAAATAAGTCTGCTAATGCTACGGTAGAGCACACGTTTAGTGATCTGCCTCCTCATGAACTCTCATATCGTCTTGCTATGCGTAATAATTCCTTTATCCGCATGTTACATTATTCACACCAGACCAGCAATGCCACTAATTGTTGGGTGTGTGGTCGACTCCCCCCTTTCCAGACACCGAAGGGAGTTTTGCCACTCTTTCCTTATCCATTTTCACATAATGGTTCGTGTGGAGCATGGTCCACGTTAACGTCATCCTCAACAGATATGTCTTTTCTTAACAGTACATGTTTTCCAGACAAGCAAGGTCTTCCCCACAGAACAGGGTTAGATCTAGAAAATGAAGTTTATAATTTGGGTAATTATTCTTCGAATTTCATGGTCCTGAATGTTCAGTCTGATACTACTCCAGACTTACCTGCTATGTCAGTATTACCAGTCAAAGGCGAATTATGTGTCAGAAAGAAAGGTTCCGTACATGTAGGACATAGTGATTGTACTACTATTGTCAAGTATAGTGACAGTAGGAAATCTATTTTCAAAGCTTCACGTCATTCTTATTTTGTTTGTGGTCAGACCGCATATGTTCGTCTGCCCCTCGATTGGGAGGGAACCTGTTACATTGCCTTCCTACTGCCACCAGTTTTTCTAGCCCCACCTGACTATCATAGGAATTCCCACCTAGTACATACTAGACACAAGAGAGACCTCCCGATTGTCGATTATACTGAAACTGCTCTAGAACAATACATAGATATCAATAAAGGTGTCTTTCCCTATTTAGGTACTGTCGTGAATAGTAAACTGATACGTAGATTAACCAGAACACTTGAAGCAGTAGTGATTGAGACTACTTCTGCTCTAGGTAACTTAACCGAAGAACAATCCTTTATGAGAATTGTCGTGCTCCAGAATCGTCTCGTCCTTGACGTCATACTGGCCGATAGGGGCGGGGCATGTAGAGTCATCGGATCTAGTTGCTGCATTTTCATTCCTAATAACGCGCCGTCTGTTTATTCAGCTATAACCAGACTTCATAAAATTGCCCATATGTTACACCAAGATCCAGGCACCTGGACATGGTCCGGTTGGTTCTGGAATATGATTTCCGCTTGGGGATGGAAAGTCTTGTCCTTTCTAGGTATTGCAGTAGCGATCATATTCAGTTGCTGCCTCTGTATACAATGTGGCCCTGCGATTTGTGGCATTTGTGCTACCTCTTGTATTCCTAGTCCCAAGTCCCGTTCTAAATCCCGTTCCAAGAAAATTCGAGACGAGCAAATGATACTGTATGAAATAATAGATGGTATCATGAATATTGATGTTTCCTGATGGAAACGTAGTGACAAGGAGGGAATGTGGAAAAGTAAATTTTGCCATGTTCTGTGTCCCTACGTGTCCTCCATCTTATGTTATGTGTGCATGATTAATATGCATATGTATTTCCCCATGATCGATTAAAGACGCAATTACAGTTGTGTCCATCTCTAGTATGCCAGTTTCCAGTTCTCGTGAAAGCTACGAGTATTAGGCCTATGTAAAGTTACGTTGCCACGTTTCTCAGTGTGCACGTTATTTCATTGTAAAGTCCCCGTTTCTAGGCCTCAAAAGGGCCCGGACACCAGATTCAGCTCCTGTCTCCTGAATCCTCGCTGAGGAGCGATACAACCCCCACCTGTATCCTCGACCCTTCACTTACTTCCTGCCTCACAGTGCCCGGCTCGGCCTGGCTCTGCCTGTTAGTCTGCCAAGAGTATGTTATGATTCTAGTTATCAGTCCAGCCCTCCTTCTTTGCATTCCTAAGCTACTGAATCGCATCAATAGTTTCCGTCATCGTCTAGCCTTTACGTCTCCATGCAAGAGAAATACTGTATTTATGGTCATTTAATATTCTTCATCACGCACTACATGTAGAATAATGCATGCACCGGTCTTAGAGTCTGTTAGCCTTTACCCTGATAACTTTTAGTTTCTATCAACATGTCCTCTAAACATCAGATACTAGATAGTGGTAGGTACATGTTGCCCTGACTCTCCAGACTTTCGTCTCTGCTCCTAGCACAGAAGTCATAGCCCCCAGCTTCTCCTAGTGATACGTCATTGTCAGTTTGCGCGCACCATTAGGTCAGAGGTCCCGGCTCCTTAGGTAGCCCCCTCCATGTTTCCGCCCCATTTATGACATATTCTGTTACGTTTACATCACATGTCTATGTATACGCCTCCTGTTACACCCACTTTCACCCTTATCTTTCGCGACTGCTATTGACCACACCCACTGCTCCGCCTACTGTATTCATTGTAATGCAACTGTTTTAGTATATATACTTGTGTATTGTTATTAAATGTTAGCGCGCTCATCCCAGATCCAGCCCCGGCAGCTGCCGGGCCCTGTCATCCTATTCCTGTGCAGGTTGTCCTGTTCCTGTCCTTTATGCTGTATTAAACCTGCAAACTCCTACTACCTCGAATATTGACTCTTATTTATTGAGCTATCTGTTATTGCTATGTCCAGTAAAACCTAGATCCGGTATTATTTATTTATATACCACAGCTCACGGAGCGCGTTGGTTACCTCTCATCTTCTCCAGCAGGAATCTGCACGGAGAGCATTCCATAGCCTCGGACAGTCCGTACATCGTAACGTACCCGACTGTCTCGCTTTGCCCTCCTGCATACCAAGGCTCGTGCCGCACCTCAAGAAAGGCTTCCCCGTACAGTGGTACCCGAAGTCTGGTGTTGCACCCTCCTGCCATAGAATGCGATGCCCCTCACAGATCCACGAGTACGACCCGGCGTGCTATGAAGTAGTGCGTTCCGCAGGCCTGAACGGCACCTCGCCCCGTGAGCTGCATCGATCCCGGATCGCCGCAACCCTCCACAGTCTAGCTCCCCTGCCTCGCTCCTCGAGGGGGACCGAACCAGAGAGATCCTCTGGAGAAACGTCGGCCTCGTCCAGGGTGCGCCCTCACCAGTAGCCGCGCCTGAAACGCCTCGGACTTCCCCGAGCAAGGTACACTTGAACTCCGTCCCGAGTTTATATCGGATCCAGGGTCCGCAACGTTCTTATTTCCCTGTCATCATACCTTGCTGAACAACGAACATTCAAAGACTAAGCTTGCCTATTGTAATCTGGTGGCCTCAAATCGCTAAACTTTATTTGGTCTTGTGATAATCCTGCTTGAATCTATCTTTTATACAAAGTATACGTATTTTTGATACAACTATACGACTGGTGTCCATTTGTGGTGGGTCAGTGGGTTTACTGTGTGTGAACATAAATGCTTAACTATCGCCCTGAGGATTAGCCTTGTCTGCTCGCGCCACACAACCTAGAGGGTGAGCAGGGGTTATTCGAAGGAGTAGTTCCCTTGCCCTGACGTGGAGCTGAGGGTCCCCGCTTGTCACAAGTGCATACCTGTGCCAACCGGAGACCTCCGGTTCCAACAGACAAGAAAAGCTTGAGTTGGTATTCTAACAAGGCCAGAATCCATCTCAGTTCCCAGGGTTAACCCCACTATAGCCTTGGGTTGAGAACCACCACTGTTAACTGTACTAGGGGGTGCACGTGCCTTAGTGGCAACAGTGTTAGGAGCTGTCTCCTTCATGGTGCAATCACTAGTCCAGTGAGAATTAACCTTACAAGTTTTGCACCAGGGTTTCTTTGGGCCTTCCTTTTTCTTAGATTGTTGGGAACCCCCACCATTAGAAGCTTTTTGGGGACCTTGAGAAAAATTCTGGTCTTTTGCTTTCTCCCCATCCTTTTGGTCTTGCTTCTTCTGATCACCACCTTGGTTCTGTACCTTCTGCTTCACCCTGGTTCTGACCCACTTGTCTGCCTTCTTTCCCAGTTCTTGGGGAGAGGTCAGATCAGAGTCAATCAGGTGCTGATGCAATAACTGGTTCTGACAATTATTAAGAATTTGCTCTCTCATAATCAAATTATACAATCCTGTATAGTCTATGACCTTACTGCCCAGTAACCAGCCTTCCAGAGCCTTGGTGACACAATCTACAAAGTCAGTCCAGTCCTGAGTCTGTGTTTTCTGGGTGTCTCTGAACAGCAACCTATACTGCTCAGAGGTTAAGCCAAACCCATCTATTAGAGCACTCTTCCGGACATTGTAGTTGTCAGCCTCCTCATCACTAACTCTGAGGAGCTTGTCACTACCTTTTTCTGAAAAGGAGAGCCATAAGATTGCTGCCCAATGACTTTGGGGTACCTGCTGTACTTTGCAAGCCCTCTCCAAAGCAGTTATCCACTTGTGGATGTCATCCCCACTCTGGTAGAGAGGGACAATCTTACTTAGGTTTCTATGGTCATTTGACCTTTCCCTACCTCTAGGGATGATGCTGCCACCAGTGGAATCTAATACACTCAACGTTTGCTCTCTAGCAAGAGCCAGGGTCTCTTTGGCAAGGGCAATCTTTTGCCTCTGGATACTAAGATTGACTTCCCTCATCCTAGCATTATGCTCTCTTCTCTGAGGTGAAGTCATCCTCATCACTGCTGAGGTATTTGACCCTATTGAGTCATCAGAGTGGTGGGAGTCACTGGAAAGTGGCCTCCTCCTTCTGTGCTCAGTATTAGGCCTACTTGGGGGCCTGGATGGGATTCTCTCCTGTCCAGCCCCACTTAGTCCTAGGTTGTCCTGGTCCAGTTCTTCAACTTGGACCTGGTCATCATCCTCCTCATCAGACCCCCCTGGATTGTCATCCTGGGAATGCTCTGTTGATGGATTGCCTCCCCTTCCACAACCAGTCTGATCTGGAGCTGCTGCTTTCTCAGCATCATACTCCATTAACAAATCTATAGGGTTTGTTAGGGTTGGACTCTGTCCTTGTCTCAGTTTCCTGAGTGAACACAAACATCTAAGTTCATTAAAAGTAAATGTGTCATAGTGGGAAGGGATCCTGGGAGGGTCCACTTCCTCTGGGAGAGACACACTAGGCCCTCCTCTCAAGGACATTCTCTAGTGAGGTGTGGTGTGTGCACCTACCTATACTAAGTATTACCTACTAGAACCTCTCTAGGACTTGTAGTCAGGGTGTGCTAGGCCCTTTCGTATTATAAGACTTGATTTATATGTACCTCTAGGTACCTTAATGTGATCTTTCAAATGATATCCCAAGGTTATATGGTAAAACAACAGCAAGCTCTTATCCAAACCGCTGCACACCAATGTGAGAAGTTAGCCTGGCTTATGTTGTCCACTATTCTAGTGGGCACCATGCACCAGTCTAAACGACCCTTATGGTGATGGTTGTAAAGTCAACCTTATAGACCAGCTATCCTAGTGGTAGCATGGACAAGCAGTCTTAGGCTAAAACGTCAGGCCCAAGGAAGCGCTGACCTGTGTCTGGGTTGTGGGAGCTGTAGGAGAGTAGGGTCTGATTCCTATGGTCACCCCCACTTTTTTCTGTGCTTTTCTGGTTTTTCGACTTTAAGGTGGCTGTGGGCCTGCTAATCAGACCCACAGCCCAGCTGTTCTCTCTCTAAATTGATACCATGTGCTTTAGGTACATACCTGATTGGGCATTGGGTCACCTTTGTGAGCCCCTGTATAGGGTACCATAGGTACCCAGGGCATAGGTGCATCCAAGGCCTACCAGGGGCTGCAGCATGCATTATGCCACCCCTGGCTGGCCATCCAAACTGACATCACAGGCTGATTACTCAGCTTGGGCAAGGTGGTGTAATCACTCCTTACTTAGATATAGTATACCTATATCTACCTTATATATAGGTACATATGCACCTATAAGTCACTCCTATGGTAGGCCTCGACAATCCTGGAGGCAGAGTGTTTGGTTTTATGTGAGAGGGTGCCCTAGCATGAGCTGAGCCCCTCTGCAGCTTTCGGAACCATCTCCTTATAGCTGTTCTATGATATAGCCATACCATATACTCTTAAGTGCATTATAACCACTGTTCCCAATAAGCTTCGTGGGTCAGCGCGCGCGCACAGAAGTCACTCTAAGTGTGCTGTATTCAGAGCGCACTACCGGACCAACGCCGCTTTCAAAATGCGAGGATTCTATGATGGCACAGATGCGGGATTTTGTATTCGTGCTAATTGCAAGGCACACCAGCAGCTGTGCACTCAAAGAAACACAATACAGACTGTCAAACACGCCACAAGCAGTCGCATTGCGCTCGGAAGGAAACGTTACAGCTCTTCCTCCGCGCTCGGAAGGAAATATTACAGTTCTTCCTCCCGGTTTGCGAAGACCACACACTTTAGAAACTCATCTCCTCAGTTAAAAACTACGGAAACGTTTTCTGATAATATAGACTTAACCCCTTCCATGCTCATGACAAGGTCAGCTCGTCATGAGGCACACTGGAGCTGTGCTAATGACGAGCTGACCTTGTCATGAACAATGGGAAATCTGATATTCAGCACCCAGCAGGAATTGCCTTAGCACCATGGTGGTTAAAGAAATTTGATTGCAGCTCACACGGACAGAAAAAGTAAAAACCCTTCTTACATACAGTAAGAAAACGTTCATCATCACCAACTCTAACAAAAACATATGGCTGTATAGCACCACAAAATAACAATCTAAAGATGCACAGGCAGACGCATTCTTCACAATAAAGCATTCTCAGTAGATCCTGGATTACTCACTGCTTTAACTATCTGCATAGTCGAAATCCAGAACCAATCACATTCAGCCTGCCTTTTCCTGACACACACGGATTCCCTGCTCCGAAACAGACAGAGGACAAGGGGCGTAACACAGCCCCCCCCCCCCCGCAGTCTCCTGTTGGGGGGGGGATGCTCCAGGGGCCCCCTCACTTCATCAAAGAAAATTAAGGCTCTTAACAAATTAAGTGGTGCACTGCACACGCACACCTGGGCCCCGAGGGTCAGGAGAGAGGCTCACCCGAGCCTCTCTCTCATTATATTTAAATAGCGCAGTGTGCACGAGCGGCCCCGGCCGGGCCTCTGCAATGCTCTGACCTCTGAGCCTCTTCATTCAAGAATAGGTGACAGAGATTAAGATTGAGAGGAGCGAGGTGAGGTCGGTGATGGGTGAACAAGTAGAATGAAAGGAGAAAGGAGTGAGGAAGATAGAGGAAAGAAAGAAGGAGAGAGGCAAGTGCAAGGAACTTTATGTAAAAACGCTGCAATAGCTTTCTAAGAACGTTTATTTAAAACGCTGCAAGGCATTTATGTAAAAAAAAAAAGTGGCAAGATATTGGAGATATTGGAGAGACAGTCTATCAAGCACGCAGCAATAACTTACACACTGTCCACAATGTCCACATAAGTAGCAGTTTGAGTATGCCCCCCCCAGTAGATATTTCTGCACTAATATTTTAATCGTAACCCTGTTCCTGTTCAGTTTAAAGGCAACTGTCAGTCAATGGCAATTGGCTTTAAGTCAAAAATGATAAAATCTGAATCAGGGTAAGCCTAGAGTGACTGTCAGACTAGGGAGTGAAGTAAAATATAAGCCTGTAACAAAAAAAAAGGTATGATGAACGAGTACATGATGTAAGAAGCTGGAGTCATTTGATGAACAGGGAAATAAAAAAGTTGAACAAAATGGATTATGGGGGCCTGGTTAGTCTGTGGGAAGAGCAGGACTGTAGCAACATTGAGTGATGAAGATGAGATGAAGCATGACATGGAACACAAAATTGCTAGACATTAACTTTATGCTGTTGATGGAAAGCTTCTTGGACTAACAAAAAGGGTGCTTGGTGGCTGAGGCTGTGAATATTTTGCAGTGTGATTCTACTCAGGATTCACATGCAATGCATCGTTCCACCAGCTGGTGGGTGGGTGAGGAAAAAGCATGCAAAACATGTATCATTTTGCATTGGCCAAAGGTGCAGTCTGTATATTTATTAAAAAGGTTTCCCATGAGACCAGGGTTCCCTACTGAGTGCCCATTAGCTTCAGTTTATATTTCCCACCATACTATTCAGAAGCACTATCCAAATCACGAACAGAAATAATTTTCCACTATCAGTCCCAGAAAGAGTTTATAGCAACCCTTAAAAGAAGAAAATAGAACATGTGCAAAAAAGTGCAGAGGATCTAAAAAACACTGAAAACTGACATGAAGACAGTTTTTTCCAACGTGCTGTGAGAAAACAGGGTTATGTTTAGTGTCTGTCTTTTCAGGATGTTTCATTTTCTGTCTGCCTACTGTGTAATTGATGTTATTGAATGATGATGTGTAATGTGTGATGTGTAAATAAGTTAGGTTTGCATGATGTCAGCAATCAGTGCCTCCCTCATGATCATGACAATATTATTTGTTACAACTGCACTCTTTTTAAACCAAACTGTAGTGCAGATAGTTCATAGTGGCACAAAATATGAAGACTACAGTCCAAAGATTTCGGTTTTCAGTAGTGACAAGAAAGGTTTACACATCAATTGCAGCAAATTAACGCAATGGAACAAATTTCCCATTCTGATGAGAATTAGGAAGAGGAGCCATAGGTTAGTATCTGCATAAAAGTGTGGCTCACTGGTTAGAGGAGGCAGACCTGGAAGCAGAGGTCATCCCAGGACCAGGGTTCAATTCCCGGCTCGGCGGGGTCTTGAGTCCTAAAATGTCCATGGACTCGACAATTCTCGCTCCGGTGCCTACTCGATTCACGGGTTCACACTCTGCGACTCTGGGCAATAGCTTGCTTAATCTCCACAACGGGATGCCTGGCTTTCACCTTGCGGATACCCTGCTGGGGTTATCTCACAAGGGAATACCAGGACGGGTTCCCTAAGCAAGCGCTTAGAAACCGCTCGGTGATTTGCGCTATATAAATTCCTGTACATTTACATTTACATAAAAACCAATTCTGACTTTCTCGAAAAAACTATAAACTGGCAATGTCAAAAACAGAAAAAACGGGGGAGTCAAAATCGTCTGAACCAATACTGCTTCTGTTGACACAAGATGACAATAAAACACTGGAAAGCTGAAGTGATGAGACGCTTTTCAATTTGACTTGGGAAGCAGATGAAACTTAAACCAAAGCCATATTTCTTTAGATCTTGAACTGAACTTAATTTGAAAGCAAAACCTTTTGATGAAACGTTAAATGGGAAAAAGCAAGATCCTATTGGCATTGAATGGACATAATTTTTTTTAATGAACCACATCGTCTTGAAGGCCATTCAGAAATTATATATTTACCACAACATACCCAGGAATCTGAAAACGATGTACCAGACAACACAAAGAAAATCAGCAGTATCCTAACGAAATCGAATGGAGATTGAATAATAGAAAATTGAATGCCTTTAACTTGTAGTTACTGTGCAGAAAAAGATCATTCAACTCTGCTTCTAATATAGGTCTACCCCTTGATAGAGAGCAATAAACAAGACGGAGTTGGCAAGGAGATTGAGATGGTCCATTCGTGCAGTGATGCATTTAAAACTCCTGTTACCCAGCTGGTACTGACATCAAAAGTGACAATCTATGAAGGAGATCCTATAATGTATGCTTAAGTATAAACAACAAGCACTGGCATAGCCAATAGATCTCGCCTACAGCTTTACCAATTTGTCTTAGCCATGTTGTACAGCAGTGTGGCTGCTATTCAGTATGGCAAAAAATTACTGGTGCAAAGTGGCGTGGAGTGAAGCCTTCTAATGTGGAGTAGAGTGTATTGTTATGGAGTGGCGCTGAGTTGAGTGGTGTGGTGTGTTATGAAGTGGTATATAGTGATGTGGAATGTAATTTAGGAAGCATAGTGTCGTCCTAAAAAGTATCCGATGACCCTGATGCAGACTCTAGCATATGAGGGCCATACTCTATACTACTAAGCAAAATAGGGTTAATAAAAACAAAGTCTCATTGTTCTCTTAAAAACGATAGCATCGCCTCAACACTGATTTTATTATGAACAATGCCCGGGCTGTTTGACGCTAATGTTCTACCCCACAACCGACCTCCGAAATTAAGACCGGACATTTTGACCTTACTACCAGTGAAACACCTAAATCAACGTTTACACCCTTGTTAGGGTAGGACAAAAACATATCTGAAAACATTCAACTTCGCTCCTAGAACACACAAAAGTTTAAAATTAAAGGCTGCACGTTGTCCACAATGTCCACAGAAGTAGCAAATACTCTACCTCTCCCTCCCTGTATCTCCTTCTCCCTCCCTCTATCTCCCTCCATCGCCCTCCCTTTCCCGCTCTGTCCCTCCCTCTACCTCCCTCTCCCTCCCTCTACCGCTCTCTTCCTCTCCCTCTACCTCCCTCTCCCTCTACCGCTCTGTCCCTTCGCCTACCTACCTCTCCCTCTACCTCACTCTCCCTCCCTCGCCCTCTACCTCTACCCCCTCTACCTCTACCTCCCTCCCTCTACTTCCCTCTCCCTTTCCCTCCTCTACCTCCCTCTCCTTATACCTCCCTCTACCTCTCCCTCCCTCTCCCTCTACCTCCCGCTCCCTCTAGCTCCCTCTCCCTCCCGGTCTCTAACGATCTCTCCCGCACTGTCCTTCCCTCTCCCTCCCTCTCCCTTTCCCTCCATCTCCCTTCCTCTAACTCCCTCTCTGTCTCTACCTACCTCTCCCACTCTGTCCCTCCCTCTTCCTTTCCCTCCCTCTCCCTCTACCTTTCTGTCCCTCCCTCTACCTCTCTGTCTCTCCCTCTACCTCCCTCTACCTCTGTCTCTCCCTCTCCCTCTAACTCCCTCCCCCATTCCCTCCCTCTCTGTCTCTACCTACCCCTCCCCATCTGTCCCTCCCTCCCTCTCCCTGTACCTCTCTCTGTCCCTACCTACCTCTCCCGCTCTGTCCCTCCCTCTCCCTCCTTCTCTGTCTCTACCTACCTCTCCTGCTCTGTCCCTACCTCTACCTCTCTGTCCCTCCCTCTCCCTCTACCTCTCTGTCCCTCCCTCTCCCTCTACCTCTACCTCTCTGTCCCTCCCTCTCCCTTTCCCTCCCCCTACCTCTCTGTCCCGGCCTCTCCCTCTCTCCCTCCCTCTACCCTTCCCTCCCTCTACCTCTCTGTCCCTCCCTCCCTCTTCCTTTACCCCCTCCCTCTCCCTCCCTCTCCCTTTACCTCCCTCCCTTTACCTCCCTCCCCCCACCTCCCTCTACCTCTTTGTCCCTCCCTCTCCCTCCTCTACCTCCCTCTCCTTCTACCTTCCCCTACCTCTCCCTCTCTGTCCCTCCGTCTAGCTCCCTCTTCCTCTAGCTCCCTCTCCCTCTAGCTCCCTCTCCCTCTAGCTCCCTCTCCCTCCACCTACACCTCCCTCTCCCTCTACCTCGCTCTCCCTCCCTCTCCATCTACCTCTGTCCCCCCTCTCCCTCTCTTTCCCTCCCTTTCCCTCTCTGTCCCTCCCTCTCTGTTCATCTGTCCCTCTCTCTTCCTCTCTCTCTACCTCCCTCTACCTCGCTGTCCCTCCCTCTCCCTCTCCATCTACCTCTGTCCCTCCCTCTTCCTCTCTGTCCCTCCCTCTCCCTCTCTGTCCCTCCCTCTCAATCCCTCTGTCCCTCCCTCTCTACCTCCCTCTACCTTTACCTCCCTCTACATCCGTCTGCCCCTCCCTCTCCCTCTCCATCTACCCCCTCTCCATCTACCCCCTCTCCCTCTACCTCCCTCTCTCTCTACCTCCCTTACCTCCCTCTACCCCCTTTTCCCTCCCTCCCTCCCTCCCTCTACCTTCCTCTCTCGCTCTACCTCTCTGTCTCTGCCCCTATCTGTCTCTGTCCCTATCTGTCTCTGTCCCTGTCCCTATCTGTCTCTGTCCCTTTCTGTCTCTGTCCCTTTCTGTCTCTTTCCCTATCTGTCTGTATCTGTCCCTATCTGTCTCTGGGCGCAATTGTCCAAATTCTGAATGTGCTTACATCCAGGCGCGCAACGCCCATTGGGCTCAAAGGGCTTAAGCCCCAGCCCCCCCCCCCCCCCCCCACTTACCCATTAGTTTGTGGCAGCCCGGGCTGAGACAGCTTCCCGGGCGCGCACACAGCCGCACCTGAGTACTTCACAGGTCTTCCATTTACTTGTTAATGAGGCTTTGTTGTTTTTTTCACTCCTTCTTACAGCACATGCATCTCCACTTTGCCTAGAAACAACAAGGCAAGGTCCATGCACCGCCAATGAAGGCCTGCCGGGCCGTACTATGAGTATCACCGATGTAATTAGTTTACACAACTTTAAAATACTTTTTAAGTACTTTGACTTGTATTTGCTCCAAAAATTACGGCAAACCTAACCACCCAACATAGTATAGTTTCAGTGCACAGAGACCCTACACTGCCGCACACGGAGGAAAGAAATTAGAGGGAACATTGATTATAACCCTCGCAGTTAATGCGAACTTTGGTTGGTGTTGGACCTGGCCCTTTTTGGCAGGTTCACCCCAAAACTTTTTGCTTTTTCCTAGCCTGTTTCTGGAACCTGGTGTTGGTGATTTTAGGCCTTTGCGCACTTTTTCACTGTGGTACAGTGTAAAGTGCGTGAGCTCTCTGTGTATGTATGGTGAGTGACCTGCCCTCCCATAGGAATGCATGGGGAATATGTGTGACCATGGTAGTTCCTGATGTGTGGGGAGTGCAGGGTCGAGTTTGGTATGTGCGCACTCGTGAGATTGAATGCTGCGTAATGATGTATGTGGCATGAATGTGTCTAGTTTGGAAGTGCCACTTCTAGACATGGGTGTGCGTGTGTAGTAAGTCTGCTGGCACGTGATTGGCTGAAGCCTGGCTCCAGGAGTGTGCCTGGGCCTGCTTGTGGATTGACTGTCTGGTTTGAGGGTTGTTTTAGGCATCATGTGTTTTCCTTCCCCGCACCTCTGAATGTGTTTTCTTGCCTACACCCCTAAATGTATTTTATTCTTAGGTGGTCCTAGTGAGGTCCTGGTTCCCTGTGTGACATTCTCCTAAGGTGGTTAGGGTTGCGTAGGTGGTACTTACCTGTTACCAGTGGTTACTGGTTGTGTGCTATACTTGCTAAATTGTGCTACAGTGATTTTATATCCTATATTCTATGTTCTAAAAGTGCTATTTCTAAAAGTGTTGATTCTGACAGTGTCCCATGTGACCCTGTCCTGTACATAATCCCTTGTTGTGGTATTGGGTTTCGTCAGGTCTACATACTCTGCAAAAAACTCTCGAACACCATAGAATAGAAGTTGGCACGGAAACTGGAAAATGCAAAAGACAAGTTTATTAGGACCCCATGGGGTGGTGGTACATTCCTACAGTACCCTTCGGTAATGCAAGAAGTATCACACCGAACATCGGTGTGCGACCTCTTTTATACAAGTTTAACAGTAATAAAAAGGTAGGCGGTATACTTTACAGAGTTTAGGTACATATAAGGGCATTTTTGGAACACAGCCAACATGTGGGAGGAGTTTAGTACTACTGGTCAGTTTCAGAGAACATTCCTGAGAGGTGACCACTCATTAGTCTAACTGTTCGAATACGCATGCGTGAGCTTGACCAGTGCTAAAAATAGCCTGTTGCCGGGCAAGGTAAATGGTCATTGGTACAGAAAAAGGACAAAAGGGCATGCTGACCACGAGGCCGCATGTTCATACAAAATGGAAGCCAGGAAATACAAAATGGCCCCCGCAAGTATGGTCAATTTAAACACGAAAGTTCGTGTAGGTGGGCTAAATGCTAACCTAGTCACTGCCAAATTACGACATTGTGAATATTGCCCGTGCCAGTTGGCACAACGTACATGTGTGATTTCTATCTGATGTGTTTTGACAATACAGAAGTTATTTTTATATAACCTTGTGTGGAGTTCCTTTTGTGGTGTGCCTAGGATGTTGTTGCTGTTGTGTGCTTGCGCAAATGCTTTACACATTGCCTCCAGGATAAGCCTGTCTGCTCGTGCCAAGCTACCAAGGGGGTGAGCAGGGGTTATCTTGGCGTGTGACTCCCTTGCCCTGACTAGAATGGTGGTTTCTGCCTGGCTTTGGTGTCAGCCTTAGCCTACCAGAAATAGCCAGTTCTAACATTGTTGGACAGCGGTGAGGATTAGGACTTGTGTTTGCGCAGTGCCACAGCGACAACTGGCTACATTACAAAACTCTGCATTTTCTAGATAGTCACATGTTTGGGATTATTGTTTGTGATTTTATTTTTCCTCAAGCGTGTCATTTTCAGATGGTGCTCCTGCGCTTTATGTTTAGTGGCAGATGAGAGAAAATGACAGGGCGGGACGCCAGTAGAGGGGGTGGTTCCCTTAGATAAGGAATCCCTTGCTGGGTCCAGTGCTCAATCCCTGTTCCTGTCCCTGTGTGGGTAGATGGAAGAGAGGAAGTGTGGAGGAGGAATGGGTTGCTCGGGAGGGTTGTTATCCCCTGAGTGTAGTGTGTGTGTCTGGATTCCCCAGTATGGTAGGATCCAGTGGTGGCAGCTAAAATGTGTCCAGTGCGTAAAGTCCCATTCCCAGTTCCCAGAGTATGGTGCCTGGTGCTCAGTAAGAGGGGTACAGGTTGAGAGTCAGGGGCAGTGAGGAACTGTCTCACCAGTCTGGAGGGGGATGTGTGTGGATGAGTGGTGTGTTGAACTGGAGGAGTTGGTGTGAGGTTTTTTTGTGTGACAAAAGGAGCTTGCACAGGTGGTGTACCTCTGGTGGTGTACAGGAGGTCCTGCAGAGGCACTGGACAACAAGGTGGATATCTGGCGGTGTGCTAGATGTCTTGCAGAGGCATTAGGGAGTGATTCGAAAAGTAGTGGCTTGTGTATCTGATGATCCTGTGTAGGGGAAGAGGTTCATGTGCAGCCCAGCTAGGTCCCATTAGGATGGTAGGGGTGTAGGGGCTCACGTCCTGTCTCAGTGGAGGCGGAGTGAGTGTGGGACGGGGTGTCCCACGTTGGCCCGAAACCCTGTCTCAGGGCCTGGAGGGTTCCCTAAGGGAGCGCCAGGTCAGGGGCCTAGGCTGTACTTACAGGTCATTTGAGGAGGATCTTCCTATGTCTAGAGGACGGGGAGTGTCTGTAACCAGAACTCCGGCGGTCCTGGTGTTGGGCAGTACCGCTCCTAAGTGGAGGGTGCAGAAGTCCTGCTTCGCTGGGCATTTGACCGTCTAGAGTGCTTGACCATTTGTGGGGCCCCGAGGTGGGGGGAGACCAGGTTCAAGTTCAGCCTGACCTGGAGGGAAGGGCATCTGTAATCAGTGTCCTGACCGGTTTTGGCTACCAGGGGTACCGCTCCAAGGTGGGAGGGTGCAGAACTCTGGAAGGGGGTGCAGAGGGACGGTGTCCTTACTTCTAACCCTGGTGCAACCTGAGGGTTTAGATCCTAGGTTGGGAGATTAGGAAACTTCCAGGTCAAGAAGGAATCTCAGCTAAAGTAGATCAGCTGAAGAGACTGAGGGGGCTGCCCTTTCTGTGTGATCTGGGGCTCACCTGCAGTTTGTTGTTTCCACTAAGGTAGAGGAAAGGGGATTTTGCTGTGTGCTGTGTCCCCCCATCTGCTTGAAGAGGGACTGTGCTGTGTGCTTTGCACCTCAGAAGTGAAATAGTTTCCAGATCCCAGGTGGTAGACCAGTGATGGAGTGAGGTCCTGATCTGGTGACAGAGATGTGTTCTAGTGGGTGCTTCCCAGGGAGGGTGCGGAACCCCAGAAGTAGAGGTAGGGTGGGGCATTCTTGCCCGTGACCTCTGGTCAGCCTGAGGGTGTGGTCCCTAGGTTGAAGGATCAGTGTTAGTTGTAGCTACACTGAGAGGGAGAGTGGAGAATGGCTATTGTGTGCCAGGGGTTACTGCCCTCCACTCTGAGGATTGGTCAGGACCTGTGACATTTGGATGGCCTAGGGCCTGGTCCTGGCCATGGATGACTAGAGAGTCCCAGTGGGGTATCCTAGTTGTGCCAGAGAGCTCTTGTTGAGAGAAATACATGTGGGTTCAGAGTGGCGAAAAACTGGATGGTGTCCCTGTCGTGCCCGTGTTTTGTCGCCCAAAGCAGGGAAGTCCATCAGTGGAGTGATTGGTCTGACCTGCGTTTTGGCTGGAAGGGGGTTGTGTTGGACCTGGCCCTTTTTGGCAGGTTCACCCCGAAACTTTTTGCTTTTTCCTAGCCTGTTTCTGGAACCTGGTGTTGGTGATCTTAGGCCTTTGCGCACTTTTTTACTGTGGTACAGTGTAAAGTGCGTGAGCTCTCTGTGTATGTATGGTGAGTGACCGGCCCTCCCATAGGAATGCATGGGGAATATGTGTGACCATGGTAGTTCCTGATGTGTGGGGAGTGCAGGGTCGAGTTTGGTATGTGCGAACTCATGAAATTGAATGCTGCGTAATGATGAATGTGGCATGACTGTGTCTAGTGTGGAAGTGCCACTTCTAGACATGGGTGTGCGTGTGTAGTAAGTCTGCTGGCACATGATTGGCAGAAGCCTGGCTCCAGGAGTGTGCCTGGGCCTGCTTGTGGATTGACTGTCTGGTTTGAGGATGACAGGGGCTGGGGAGCCCCAGGAGGTTGTCTGAGTCAGCCCTTGGTTGAATGACTGCATCTGCAACTAGGGAAGTGGGAGGAGGTAGCACCTGGGAGTGAATAGGGCTGTGCCTGCCTGCCACAATGCTGGCTCCACCTCCTGCTGGGCGGCTGTCGCCGTGCCCCTCACACTGAAAGGAGTTCCCTATAACTAGTTGTAGCTGGTTCTTACACTGCCTGCACCCTGCTAGACAAAGGATTTTATGGTATAAATAAGGGGCTAACTTGAATCCTGCCAGGGGCGTGCTGCTGCTTGGGCCCAGGGGAAGGCTTGCCTCCCTGGGCCCTGCCCAGCCCCTGGATACCTGATGGACTACTGAAGGACTCTTGTTGCTGGACTTTTTGTCCCTCTAGCGCCTGGGGGCGCTTGATTCCTTCCCTAAGCGCCTGGAAGCGCTTTATTCATCTTTAGCGCTCGGCAGCGCTTTACCTTTCACCCTCCAGCGCTGGGAGCGCTTTATTCTCATATATCGCTTGGGGGCACTTTCCACTGGCTCAGGGCGGTGCCCACGCGGCATTCCTGGCCTGCTGTGCGGCAGAGCGGCGCGGGAGTCCACCTCGCTTATTTTGCCGCTGTTTGCCCCTAATTGTGTAATCACGAGGGAGCCTACTCCTCGGATAGTGACACCCCACCTGCAAGTGCCTGAAAAGGGCCGCCGCGCTGCCTGCGGCAACCCGGAAGTGTTTGGCCGGCCGGCCAATTGCAGCGCGTCCCCCGGGAGAAGGACTGGAAGTCCCGCCCCCACAGCACAGCTCGAGGAAGAAGCAGGGGAGCGGAGGAGCAGCGCCGGCCGGAGAGACTGCGGGGGAAGCAGTCCTGTGACCGGCGCCAGATAAGAAAACGGCTGGAAGACCAGACGGGGCTCCGGTGCTGAAGAGGAGCCCCGCGCTGCTGGAAGGAGGTCGTTACTGCCCAGCGAGGTCCCGTGAGTGCAGGGGGCAGTTCCATTTTCCAGAGAGTGGCGAAGCACAGTTTTGTTGAGCCCTAAGAGGCTCCCCCAAGGCGGCCTTTGTGTGTTAGGGCCGCGAAGGCTCAAGGGGAAATTGCTGCATCTCGAGTCCCCCAGAGGGGGGGACTCCAACCAAGGCGGCAGACTTGCTACGAGTCCAGAGAGGCTCCCAACCCCTGTTTGTTTCGGAGCCCCGAGAGGCTCAGAAGCGCCTACCTGTCGTGAAATCCCAGAGAGGCTCAAGGCGCCCCAAGTGTTCCCGGGTCCGCCGTGAGGGACCCCACCACCCAGTGAGTCTGCATCCTGGTTTTGCGAGCCCAGCGAGGCTCGAGGGGGCATTTCTTTGTTTAGAGCCACAAGAGGCTCTGGGGGCATTCTTTGTTGTGGAGCCCCGAGGCTCCCTGCCCACATGGTTGCTTTAGAGCCCAGAGAGGCTCCCTGCCCACATTGTTGTTTTGCGAGCCCAGAGAGGGCTCTTAGGGGGCAAAGTTATTTACAGAGCCCATGTGGCTCCAGCTTGGCGCAGCTTTTGTTCTAGGGCCAGTGAGGGCCCTGGCGCAGTTTTGTTGATTCACAGCTGCCCAGCAATTAGTGGGCAGCTGCCACGTTTAGGCCCCTGACTTTTGGACACAGGGCGTCCTAGCCCCAACAAGGCCAGTAGAACCTAGGGATTGCCACAGGGGGTGGCTTATGTAAGTTTTTGCGCAATTGTGTGGTTTTCCTTGTTCTTGCACCTCTGAACGTTTTTAGGCATCTTGTGTTTTTGTGCTATTGAGTGGTGTTCTGGCACCTCTGAATGTTTTTATGCATCATGTGTCTTCCTTGTTCTTGCACCTCTGAATGTTTTAGGCATCATGTGTTTTCCTTCCCTGCACCTCTGAATGTGTTTTGATGCACCATGTGTAATGTGTTCTTGCCTACACCCCTAAATGTATTTTATTCTTAGGTGGTTGTTCTTTCCAGTACAGGTGGTCCTAGTGAGGTCCTGGTTCCCTGCGTGACATTCTCCTAAGGTGGTTAGGGTTGCGTAGGTGGTACTTACCTGTTACCAGTAGTTACTGGTTGTGTGCTATACTTGCTAATTTGTGCCACAGTGATTTTATATCCTATATTCTATGTTCTAAAAGTGCTATTTCTAAAAGTGTTGATTCTGACAGTGACCCATGTGGCCCTGTCCTGTACATAATCCCTTGTGAATATTGCCCGTGCCAGTTGGCACAATGTACATGTGTGATTTCTATCTGATGTGTTTTGACAATAAAGAAGTTATTTTTATATAACCTTGTGTGGAGTTCCTTTTGTGGTGTGCCTAGGATGTTGTTGCTGTTGTGTGCTTGCGCAAATGCTTTACTCATTGCCTCCGGGATAAGCCTGTCTGCTCGTGCCAAGCTACCAAGGGGGTGAGCAGGGGTTATCTTGGCGTGTGACTCCCTTGCCCTGACTAGAATGGTGGTTTCTGCCTGGCTTTGGCGTCAGCTTTAGCCTACCCGAAATAGCCAGTTCTAACTGTTGAGCTTTATAAAACATGTTGTATAAGGTGTCAAACACTTTGGAATACTACCCCTCGCCAATTCTGGCGGCGGGGGTAGCATTCCACCCTTCTAGAGGGAGAAGACATGTTGGTTACTGCTTTACCCGGTTAAAGTTAAACAGAGCCTCAGCATCACAAAATGGATGCTGCTGCCACAGACACGAGTCTGACCTCCTGCTGCTGGAAGAAACTCCAGCAGGGGAGGCCTGGACAATAGGTTTCCTGCCTTGGGAGGTGCTAGCACCTCCCCAGACAGGCTTTTAGTGTATTGGCTGCAAAACGAGACACTGCCTGGGGCACACAAGGTGCTCCATGCATAGCCCGGTTCAAACTAGTTGCTGGGGCAATCCAGCCCCGCTCTGGCGTGAAACTGGACAACGGTAAAGGGGTGTAATCACTCCCTTCCCAGGTCCACCCATAGGAGGGACCTAGCAGGTAATCCAGCCCCTAAGATTGGTATAAAGATAGGAGCTGTGTCCCCAGGACTTTAGATTATCCTGGAAAGAAACTCTAATACAAACTCTTGGACCTTCGACGTTCTATTTCGACTAGAAGACTGAAGACATCTCCCTCGTGTTCAAGGAGTGACCATCCTGTGCAAACAGGCACCATCAGTAACTTGCCAGTCTGCTTTATCGATGCTCCCGACCGATCTCGAAGACTCAGCGACGCAGTACCAGGACTTCCAGACTTCTCTGCCTCCGACCCACAGCAAAGCTGAGACCCGTGGTGGACACGAGAGACGTGGGACCGGACTCCTTGGTCATCCTGCATTTTGCTAACAGCTCGACTACCGAGGTACCCTCGTAGTTGTGCATTGGGGTACGAGAAGCCCCAGACCCGAGCACCATTTGCACCGAAGCTCAGCCCCCCTCACTCCACGAGTGCCGCGTGGGGCCCCCTCTTGCATTTCAGCTTGACGGATCTTGCAAAGGAGAAGCTCCCCAGACCTTGCTGGTCTGACCTGAAGCCAATCTTCACTTCCTCCATGGGTTGCTTTCACCAAGGCTTGTTGGGTCACGTCCGGATACCGACACCGCAGTCAACTAGATCCTTTGTTGGACAACTCGAATCCAGCGCCTGGTCTTCGTCGACGCCTCCTGGTCCTTGTGGCTGCAGAGACAAGCTTCACCTCTTCACCTGAGATCATTGTGACATCGCCTGGTTCCTTCCTGGTCACTGGCTAGTGACCCAGACTCTGTCCCCTCTGCTTTCAGGTTATTCAGTTCTTCGATCCACCCTTGGATCCACCCGGACACTCTTCCTCTGGCCGCCTGCAGCACTTCTTTGCAGATCTCCATTGAAAGCATCGACGAAACCCGACACCAAAAGGCACCTATGCACCCGGCTTCCCTGGGTGAGGTACCACAAGTACTCCGGTGCTTCCGTGGGTCTTGACTCTCGAAGTGTCCTAGTCTAAAGGGGTTTTGTCATAGTCCATCGGGAAGTGCCCTAAAATAGTAACTTTGTAACTTCTTTGTTTTCCATTATAAGTCAATGGGAAACCGCACCTGTGTTTAGACACTGCAGGCTCCTCCCGTGTGTCTCCTCCTTCCTAACCTTTGGTTGTGTAGTGTAGCCCAAGCGATTCCCTAGGCCCTAGGCCTATTCACTATTTCTGAAGTGGTCCTTATACCACTTACTTAGTATATGGTTTGTGAGGCCCCTAGGGCAAAACTGTATTTGTGCAACTTATCGTATGCTAATTGAGTAACTTGTGATGTACTTCGATCTCTGACCTCATAAAGAGTGCAGAGGGGTTGTGTTAGAAATAAATACATATATATTTGATATATACCTCGTGTGGTTTCCTTTCATTTGGTATTCAAGGGATTATAATTGGTAAAACAGCTGGCTTCACATGCTCTCTGAAGTTTTAACCTAGGACTGCTGGTCCATGCTACCATTAGGATAGCTTGTCTATAAGGTTGACTTTACAACCACCATTAATAGGGGTCGTTTAGACTGGTGCAAGGTGCCCAGTAGAATAGTGGACATCATATGCCAGGCTAACTTCTCACATGTCTCTCTCTAGCTCAATGGGAAGGTCCTGGAAAAGATATAGGGCCATGTTGTAAATAGGATGGAGATTGATGACAGGATACTTCTAGTTGATTACATGTAGATTTATTGCAGGACACAGCCGAGTACACATCTCGCCAGCTGACCAGATCCATCAACTGACACACATGGAACCCCAGGGGATAAGTTAGAACACTCACAGGTATTCTGGGAGACTAAGGAGGTGGAAACACTAAGGAAGGGCTAATGACTACAGTCAGCCATATTACAAGAAGAATCAATATACAACACATCTTCCTCCTTTAGAAAAGAAATGAAACAAACATAAACAAGCATTTACAATGCAACGGTTTCGCCTTTGGAAAAGTTTGAGCTATTGGCATTGTAAATGACAACATTTGTATTTATGTCTTGGTTTTGAAAACAGATAAATAAATGGCATTGTCCTTTACATTGCCAATAGCTCTAACTTTTCCAAAGGCGAAACCGTTGCATTGTAAATGCTTGTTCTTCCTTCCTTGGTTCTCCCCTCTCTCCCGTCATTCGGGGCGGGAGAGGACACGGACGGCGGGAGGGGGCGGGAGAGGACACGGACGGCGGGAGGGGGCGGGAGAGGACACGGACGGCGGGAGGGGGCGGGAGAAGACACGGACGGCGGGAAACGTGCACAGGACAGCGAGGGGGGGGCGGAAAGGCACACGGAGGGGGCGGGAATGGACAGACTTTCAGTGAAAGGGGAGGGAACGGCAAAAAACTTAACACTTACGCTGCTTGTTCAGTGTATTTAATAGGTGTTCAAATCTTTCCTACAAGGAACCACACCCTAAAATCGGAGCCACACCTACACCTGACTCATACTAATTATTGTAGCAGTGGCGATGTTTGTATGTAGGCAAGACTCGCAATGTGATTTGAACACAGGACGGCCATCTTAAACAGGATTCACTTTAGAGTGACATACGTTTGTGTCTTTTAATTATTATAGTAAAAAGTAACTGTTTCATCGAACTATGTAAGTCCATCTAACTAGAAAGGGAATACTTGAAATGTATTAATAGGGCGACTGTGTTGTGGTAGATTGAAAACACAACAAAACTGAAAGGAAATGTCCAACATTGCATCTTATCTCTTTTATTTTACGATTCGAACTCATTCTGTGCCCAGTAAAGTAGAAAATGATAAGTTCCAACATGGCCACCAGCTTCCCGTACTGTTGAGACCGGCTCGTCGTCGGTCCTCCTCTCTATGTTTCTATTCCAGCGCCTCTTCCTCATTTCCCTGGCTGCTCACTGGCCAGGTCTCCTGACGTTGCTTCCGCCAGTTCCTTCTGCAGGCAGCAGCGCTGGCTCCGAGGGAAGGGCGGCCGCTGGAGGCTAGGCACCGAGTTGACTATATATGGTAACAACCTACGGAGAGTCGCGAGCCCGCCGCCTTCTTCCGGGTTTGAGGAGAAGCTTGGTAGCAGGCGCACCATCCACTGCCTGTCAGGAGCTACGGCTGACAGATCCTCCGCCGAACCCTAGCAGAGAGCAGTCACCGGGAAGATGCCATATGACATTAGTAAGTACCTCTGTCCATTGAATGGATTCAGTGTTAGCTCCTGTGATGGCAGTGGAGACTAACAGTGTGATGGCAGTGGAGACTAACAGTGGCTGCTTCGCTATAGAGCCGGTCATAAGCTGCATGGGCGTTTTGCAGCGATAGTCTGCGGCAGGCTGGGGCTACACCCACGTTCAAGGGTGTTTTTACTGGCATGTGAAACACGGAAATAGAAACTGACAATCTAGAAGCCCAGCTTTATCTTTACAGTAGTCTTAATCATAGAATCACGACGTATTTTCCAACTTGTTTTAATATAACCGAGAGCAGATCTACAATACAAATCGAAATGAATGTTACATAAATGTGTGTTAACTTTTTATAGTGCTCTCTCAAACTGTGGTATATAGCTTGGCGGACGCTACAGGCGTTGCTCTAGGATCATTCTAATAAATAAAAAAACTGGAACAAACCTGCCTAACTATTATGTGTCTTGTATGCATAATTTGTTAGCGCTATAGGCCAGTATGCGGGAGGGGGCGGGAGAGGACACGAACGGCGGGAGGGGGGCGGGAGAGGACACGGACGGCGGGAGGGGGCGGGAGAGGACACGGACGGCGGGAGGGTGTGGAAAAGTAAATTTTGCCATGTTCGGTGTCCCTACGTGTTCCCCATCCTATGTTATATGTGCATGATTAATATGCATATGTATCCCCCTATGATCGATTAAAGACGCAATTATAGTTGTGTCCAACTCTAGTATGCCAATTTCCAGTTCTCGTGAAAGCAACGAGTATTAGGCCTATGTTGCCACGTTATACAGTGTGCACGTTAATTCATTGAATTGTCCCCGTTTCTAGGCCTCAAAAGGGCCCGGACACCAGATTCAGCTCCAGTCTCCTGAATCCGCTCCGAGGAGCGATACAGCCCCCACCTGCATCCCTGACCCTTCACTCACTTCCTGCCTCGCAGTGCCCGGCCCGGCCTGGCTCTGCCTGCCTGTCTGCCAAGAGTATGTTATGCTTCTAGTTATCAGTCCAGCTCCTCGTCTTTGCATTCCTAAGCTACTGAATCGCATCAACAGTTCCAGCTATGGTCTAGCCTTTCGGTCTCCATGTAAGAGAAATACTGTATTAATATTCATAGAATATTTCTAGCACACGCATTACATGTAGAATAATGCATGCACCAGTCTTAGAGTCAAGTAGCCTTTCCCCTCCTGACTTTTAGTTTCTATCAACATGTACCTCCAAACACCAGATACCAGATATGATATAGGCACATGTCGTCCTGACACCGCAGACTTTAGTCTCCTCTTCTAGCGCAGAAGTCATAGCCCCCAGCTCTCCCTAGTCACACGTCATTGCCCGTTTGCGCGCACCACTAGGTTAAAGGTCCCAGCTGCTCGAGTAGCCCCCTCCATGTTTCCGCCCCACTCATGACACTTCTGTGACGTTCACATCACATGTTTATGTATACGCCCTGTACACGCCTCTTGTTACACCCATTTTCCTCTTATCTTTCGCGACTGCTACAAGTTACGCCTACTGCTACGCCTACTGTATTGAATGTAATGTAATTGTTTTGATATATATACTAATGTATTGTTACTGTTAGCCGTCAGCCATTCCCATTCCCTGGCAGCTGCCATCCATCCTGATTCCGTACAGGCTGTCCCGTTCCTGTCCCTCCCCTTATGCCTTATTAAAGCCTGTAAAGACTCAAGATACCTCGAATCCTGACTCTTATTTATTGAGCTATCTGTTTATAGAGTATCCTGAAAAATAGTACCGGTAATTAATTATTTATTTACCACATAATGGCGCCCGAACAGGGACTTGCCCTTTCCCTACGCGCCGGCGAAGCCACGCAAGCCCCCTGACCCTCTGCAGCCGTGACGGAACCATACCGTGCACGGGCAGATATTTCTGCTTCAAGTATCCCTCAGGCCCACGGAGGAGACGGAGGTTGCGGTCCAGCATCCAGACGAGGCGGTGAGGAATGCGGCGAGTCCCGACCAGATCCCAAGCCGAGAGTACAAGGTCCGAGGTATCCAGAGGCCCACCTGTAACCGAAGTTTCCGAAGTTTCCGAAGTTCGTATTCCGACGTCGTAGCTGTCCAGTCCAGTCCGAGGCCTTCCGTTCTTGCTGCCCGGTGAGTACCGTTGCTGGGGTAGTATCTAGACAGAGTCATTAATTTGTCTCTGGTCCGATGGGTTTGGGTACGCAGATCCAACACGAAGTGTCCACCTAGGTGGATGCGGGTCCGACGTGTCTCTTTATGGGACCGGTATGTTCTGTACTGTTTTAGCAGTGCATCCAGTATTTCTAGTAAGTCAGTTCTCGAGAAATTCATGTGTATATGTACCAGGTAGTATTCTGTCCGAACTGTCATTCTAATGTTATTCATGTATTTTTATGTCGTGGTATGAGAGTTTTGTCTGCTATGTTATTACTGTGATTATTGTATATTGTGTTTGAAGTGTATTCCCGTAATGCCTCTGTTTTCTAAGTTACGTCAGTTAAAAACCAGAAAAGGGTTGCTTGAAGAAGCAGTCCCTGTCCCGCCTAGGGACAGTCCAGGACATTTTATGTATCACAAGCATGGCTTAGATGCCATAATATATCTAGACTTATGGTCTGATTATACCAGACATCTCGAAGAGAAATATAGATGGCCCGTATCGGGCACATGGGATGCCGAGTGCATCATGCGAGTAGAAGAAGCATTATGGAAAAAGAAAGCCAGACAGTCCAAGAAAGATGCCATCGAGTTATGGCGCAAAGAATCTCATAAAAGAACCGAAAAAGAAATCAGAAAAACAGAATTAAGTAGAGAATCCTCAGAAAGAGCCCAAGAAAGGGAATTAATCGAAGTAGGTGAACGAGTTAAAGCAGAACAGTCAGACAGACAGAGAAATGCCCTTATTAAGGGTATGTATCCTCTTATTGCGGAGGGCTTACCGAAGGCAACCCCGGAAGCATCCAGTAATTTTCCGCCATCACTAGTTCCGACTAAGCTACGTCATAAACCGACCGCAGCTGATATTTTTCTTTCGTCCTATTTGGACGACACAGTCCCAGAATATGCAAATCCTGTTCCGCCTGCTCCCGTAAATAATGTAATTCCTGTTCTTCCAGCCACTGGTCCCGTGGGTCCAGTTAATGTTACAGCACCTGTTACAGCACCCCCGGCCCAGTCCACAGTACATGTACCCGCTACATCAGTCACTCTACCAGCACGTACAGTACACACCGATGATTCTAGTTTAGGAGCCGCGGGGGGAGGTTCTCCTCGTACCCCGCCTCAACACAGACGTATGACACTACATGAACTAGCGTTACAGCGTACGCCAAAAGTAAATACATACGTAGATATCAAGCGAGCACTTACCGAATGTCGTTATGATCCAGTTCCAGGCGATGGCCATATGGTCATATATTCATTACGTTTAAGACGGGTGACCGACTATTTGGACACCCTGCCCGATATGAGAGAACATCTAGACAGAATATATCATTTTATCCGTACAGGAGTGAATCCAGAAAGTGTTCACGAAGCCATGGTTCAAAGAAAAGTCGAGACTCAGCTCATGCTTTTAAAGTTTTTAATTAACTGTTTAATAAGAGAGCAAGATTATCCAGAAAAATATCAAGAAGAAATGAAAGTCCTGACCAGGTGGAGTGACAATATAGCCGAGGGAAAACACAAGACACAAGGTTGTATAGAGAGTATGTACAAGAAAATTCGTAAGGAAATAATAAAGTTGCACGAGGAACAAGAAGCAAAACAAGCGTCCGAGAAAGAGAATGACTCTTCTACTGAAGAGGTAGACAGCGAGAATCCCTCCAGAATAGCGTATGTAGGTAGAACTAGACTTTCCGACAGACATTCACGCCTAGACTACAAGAAAAGTGTTCCTACTCCAGTACCAGAACAGTGTTCCCTCGAACAAGTATTTCAAGCTACCGATCATATTCTGAAATCACGGATAGGTTATAGTGAGCTCAGTACCATGCACGAACAAGAACTAGTCCGATCAGCAGTCCGATGGACTACTGATTCTACCACGTTTCCAGATGAAATCGTGGCACAAATGTTTCTGAAACTGCCCCCAGCCGAGCAACGACTGGTGGGTATGTATATGATCCAGCACCTCATTACTCTGTATGAGGAACAGCATTCTGATCCAGGTCCTCTACATGATGTATTAAACGAGTTACTACAGTACAGATGGAAAGGTCTAGGTACCGATTTAATTAGTGTCATTCTAGATCAACGCCACAAATACCGAACGTTTCTGAACCCACATCTTGTTCACGTCTCACCCCCAGAAAGTAAATCATTTTACATAGACAGACAGAATCCGTTACGAGAAGTACATCCAGTCAAGAAAGAGGGTGGTGGTCTAGAACGAGTATTTGTTTACACCCCCATCACAAAGATGGAACTCTTAGAAATGAAAAAGTTAATTCCCTGTCATGATAAAGATCCAGCAGGGTTCCACCGTGAATTAAAAGACATGCTCCGTATGGGAGAATACGCGTATCCAGATATCATTAAAATGTTAAAGGTCCTGTTGCCTGCGGGCATATATGAGAAACTCAAAGAAAAAGAATGGGAGGTGGGAGAAAATAAGATAGATTGGTCCGCATTAGAAGCCGAAGATAACACACGAGTACCAGGTACCGGTCTAGGGGATAAAGCCAAAGCTTTGCCCGAACTGTTAATACAAGTTTTGCCAAGACTACTAGCCACGAAAAAGGAAGACTGGGATGCTATCTCAGCCTGTAAACAGAAACAAGACGAAGATACTAGTGATTTTTATTCTAGATTCGAAAAATGTTTTATTATTAATAGTGGTCTGAAAACAAGTAGTGAATCGTATCCTCATCTTTTTGTTACTAAACTAGTCGAGAATTCAAGTCCACAAGTTAAAAATCGAGTACTGAAAGTCGAGAGTTCTTGGCAAGCAAATACTCCGTCACAAATGCTCCAAATGCTCCAGTACCACCAGAACAGAATCAGGGAAGAGCAGGAACATGAAAGAAGACGTATGAAAGACACGAAAATGAAAGTATTAGTTGCACAGTCCGTTCCCCAAGACAGTCAGAAAAGGGGTCCGAATCAAGCCAGTCATTCTGCAGTTCCCGTTAAAGGGACATGCAATTACTGTAAACAGCCAGGTCATTTTATAAACGAATGTGCAGTTCTGAAACATAACATAGCTACTGGGAAGACCAAAGAAAGACCACGTCCGCCTAGACAAGAAAAAGTTTCACAGACTTTCCAGCCACCGCAGAATGCACAACAGACAGTTACCGTACCGCAGCCTATCGCTGCAACACAGCATGTTACACAGCAGATGTACCAGTACGCACAGTCAGAGTATCCAGATTATCAGCCATATTCATGAAACAGCCTAGAGAGGGAGGTAGGCTTGCCTCTCATCGAGATACCTGTAGATCAAGAGGGTCCCTATGTACACAGTCAAGTATTAGGGAAAGACAGAAAGTTTCTTATTGATACAGGGGCAAGTAGGACTACAATAAGTCATGACGAGGTTCCAGGGGCTCTGCTCTCAGGCTCTAGTAATGTATCCCTTGGATTTTCAGGAAAGCCGATTGTTAATGAAATTTCGAAACCAGTTACTCTAGAAGTTGGTCCATTGTCCCGAACTACTGATTTGTTACTCACGAAATCTTGTCCAGAAAATGTGTTAGGCATTAAAACATTAAAAGAATTAGGTGCAGTAATATGTTGTTCCCCAGAGGGGGTTCGCCTGTTTTTGAGAGACTTCAAAGGGCATTATGTATTACGTGATTTTGATCCAAGATTATTGAATGTACCACAGCATTTATGGGCGCAAGGTCCAACTGATGTAGGTTGTATGCATATCACACCCCATCGTGTGACTTTAAAGCAAGGTGTTGTTTTACCACGAATCAGACAGTACAAATTGCCACCTGAGGCTGTAGCAGCCTTATCCCGAATTATTGACGAGCTTATTGTTCAAGGAGTGGTTGTAGAAACTGACTCCAATGTATGTAATTCTCCTATCATTCCAGTCATGAAACGTACTGATCCAAATGCACCTCCAGTATATCGATTAGTGATTGACCTTCGAGAACTTAATAAATGTATCATTCCCCAGTACCCAGTGGTTCCAGATATTTCTTCCCTATTGACAGCCATTGATTCTGAAGTTACGTTCTTCACAGTTATCGATCTCAAGAACGCATTTTTCAGTGTCCCCATTCATCCAGACAGCCAGTTCCTTTTCGAATTCTGTTTAAATGGAAGGAGCTATAAATTCACACGAGCTCCTCAAGGTTTCACAGAAAGTCCTAGTATTTACAGTCAAGCACTTAAGAGACAACTAGACAACATTCACATGCCAACTGACACTGCCCTACTCGAGTATGTCGATGATCTATTGATCACAGCCCGTTCTGAACGTGACTGCGAGCGTGCGTCACTTACAGTTCTGTATTTCCTAGCCGAGATGGGGCACAAGGTGTCCCCTTCGAAGCTCCAATTCTGTGTCCAGCAAGTGGTCTACTTAGGACACTTACTGTCCAAGAGGGGTAGGCAGTTGACACCTGACCGTATCCAGTTAATAGCACATCTTCCACAGCCCAAAACTCAGAAGGAGGTACGAGCTTTTATCGGCCTCACTTCTTACTGCAGACAATGGATTCCTCAGTATGCATTTCTAGCCAAGCCACTGATACAGTTAACGACACAGGAGACAGCCGTATCGACTGTCCTCCCTTGGACATCCGAACATACACTCGTTTTCAATGAGTTAAAGAAAGCTTTATGCCAAGCTCCTGTTCTAGCAACACCGAACTACAGTAAGCCTTTTACACTTTTTGTTACAGAACGTGATGGTACAGCATTATCTGTTCTCACACAAGATCAAGCAGGACAATACAAGCCCTGTGCTTATTTTTCTAGCACATTAGATCCAGTAGCCCAGGCTCTGCCTGCGTGCCTCAAGTCAGTTGCAGCCACAGCTCTAGCTATCAGACAAAGTGATTCCATAGTGTTAGGACACTCCCTGACAGTACAAGTTCCACACTCCGTGGAAGTTCTTTTAAACCGAACCCAGACTCAGCACTTGACAATTGCACGTTTAACAGGTTATGAACTGACATTATTTCAGCCACACATAGAAATCAGACGCTGCAACATTTTAAATCCAGCTACACTGTTACACTCAGTTACTTCAAATCCTGCCACACATGACTGTGTGGAAGTAGTTAACACTATGACAAAGCCAAGACAAGACCTGACAGATATTGCATTACCTGATCCCGACCTGACACTTTATGTGGATGGTTCATGTATGAGAACAAGTACAGGAGAACTAGTAGCCGCGTATGCAGTGACTACTGAGACCGAAGTTATAGAAACACACCGTATTGATACCCTGTCTGCTCAAGCAGCAGAGCTAGTTGCTCTGACCCAAGCCTGCATACGTGCCAAGAACCTGAAAGTAAACATATATACAGATTCACGTTATGCATTCGGAGTCGTACACGACTTCGGAGTGCTCTGGCAGGAGAGAGGTTTCATGACTTCTCATGGAACCAAGATTCAGCATGGTCTCCTCATTCAAGCTCTGTTAGATGCAATACATTTACCGACAGCTATCGCTATCATGAAGTGCAAGGCACATACGAAAGTTACTGATATCATTTCCCAAGGTAACGATCTAGCAGATCGAACAGCCAAGCTCACAGCTCAGACTCCAGACATTCCAGTTAACAAGACACTGACACACATTCCAGAACAGACTACTTGTATGACAGTTAAGGACCCTACACAAGATGTCATAGACATACAGTTACATGCCACTCCCGATGAAATCAAGAAATGGTCCGAACAAGGAGGGGTCCAGACAGATCAAGGATGGTTGACGAAGGGAAAAGCCACATGGTTCCTCCCCGACTCAATGGTTCAAGTCATTATTAATACCGCACATAGTCCAGCACACTTGGGAGAAAAAGCCATGCTAGACAGCATCCAGAACATTTGGTTTAACAAGCATTTACGAGCTGCAGCCAAGCAGAAAGTACGTACCTGTATGATCTGTTGTCAGTTCAATCCAGGTAAAAGCGTCCCGGTGGAACAAGGGGGATTCCAACCTCCTGACCACCCTTTTGAAGTCCTCCAGATGGATTATATTCAGATGGAGCGATGTCGAGGTTTCAAGTATGTCCTCGTAGTTGTATGCGCTTTGTCCAGGTGGACAGAAGCATATCCAGTTCCAGATTACACAGCTGCGACCACTGCTAGGCAGTTGGTTCGTGAGTATTTTCCCCGCTATGGATTACCTAGGGTCGTGTATTCAGATAACGGCCAGCCATTCTCATCCGAGCTAATGAAACAAGTTTCCCTTCTGTTAGGGTACCAGTGGAAGTTCCATTGTGTACGCCATCCTGAAGCAGCCGGTCTCGTAGAGAGACATAACCAGACTTTGAAAATCCGCCTTGCTAAAGTATGCGCAGAGAAAGGTGTAGATTGGTTAATAGCCCTGCCAATTGCCCTGTTCTACATGCGAATGGTTGCCCATTCCAGATCAGGTCTGTCCCCGTATGAGGTCGTATTCGACCGTCCTCCAAACATGTGGGGTACACCTAGACCCCGAAAGATTACCGATGTTTCCAGTAATATGCTGACAGATTACCTAGCTTCCTTGATGTCTGCCCTACACTCTTGTCGTTCACAGGTTGCCACTGCATTTCCAGACAACACTGAGGTGAAACCGCATGAGATCGTTCCAGGTGACATGGTCCTGGTGCGAAATTTCGATCGTTCAAGTTCGCTGGAGCCCCGTTGGAAGGAACCCCGCCTCGTCCTCCTTACCACCCGGACTGCAGTGAAAGTCGAGAATCGCAAGGGCTGGCTCCACTCCAGCCATGTGAAGAAGTTTCACGGACTTAAGCCAAGGACAATTTTTAAAGACTGCCCTATTCTCAAGGACTGCCCAAATACAGACTCTGAATTCAAACTACCCCTGTTAGAGAAAACTCCGCAGCAGGAGTATAAAACAAAGTTGAGGTCTAGTAAGTCAGACAGTTTAATTGTTTAAGTCCCTCTCGGGTGAAGCGGTTAGACAGGTTCCTGACATGTATGAGATAGACCCACACAGTGAGAGAGTTAGTCAAAACTCTAAAAGATGTATTATTGTTCTATTTTTCTTATTATTTTTGAGTCTTATGGTTACCTGCATAAGTTATGCTTTACATTTATGTTTTCCTATTTCACATGTACATATGTTTTCTAATATTACAGTAGAGCACACATTTAGCGATCTGCCTCCTCACGAGTTATCCTATCGTCTTGCTATGCGTAACAACACATTTATTAGAATGTTACACTATTCACACCAGACCAGCAATGCCACTAATTGTTGGGTGTGTGGTCGACTTCCCCCTTTCCAGACACCGAAGGGAGTTCTGCCACTCTTTCCTTATCCGTTTTCACATAATGGTTCGTGTGGAGCATGGTCCACGTTAACGTCATCCTCAACTGATATGTCCCTTCTGAATAGAACATGTTTCCCAGACAAGCAAGGTCTCACCTATAGAACAGGGTTAGATCTAGAAAATGAAGTATATGATTTAGGTAATTATTCCTCGAATTTCATGGTCTTGAATGTTCAGTCCGAGACTACTCCAGATTTACCTGCTATTTCAGTACTACCAGTCAAAGGCGAATTATGTGTCAGAAAGAATGGTTCCACACATGTAGGACATAGTGATTGTACTACTATTGTCGAGTATAGTGACAGTGGGAAATCTATTTTCAAAGCCTCACGTCATTCTTATTTTGTTTGTGGTCAGACCGCATATATACGCCTGCCCCTCGATTGGGATGGTACATGTTACATTGCCTTCCTACTGCCACCAGTTTTCCTAGCCCCATCTGATTATCACAGAAACACACATCTAGTACATGTTAGACATAGAAGGGAGATTGAGTCCCCAATTGTCGATCAAACTGAAACTGCCCTAGAACAATATCAAGACTTCAATAAAGGTTTCTTTTTCTTTATAGGTCCTGTCCAGAATAGTAAGTTAATACGTAGATTAACCAGAACCCTTGAAGCAGTAGTGAATGAAACTACTTCCGCTCTAGGTAACTTAACCGAAGAGCAATCTGCTATGAGATTTGTCGTGCTCCAAAATCGTCTCGTTCTTGACGTCATACTGGCCGATAGAGGAGGAGCTTGTAGAGTCATCGGATCTAGTTGCTGTATTTTCATTCCTAATAACGCGCCGTCTGTTTATTCAGCTATAACCAGACTTCATAAAATTGCCCATCAGTTACACCAAGATCCAGGCACCTGGACATGGTCCGGTTGGCTCTGGAGTATTATATCTGCCTGGGGATGGAAAGTATTGTCATTCCTGGGTATAGCAGTAATGATCATATTCAGTTGCTGCCTCTGTTTACAATGTGGCCCTGCGATTTGCGGCATTTGTGCTACATCCTGTATTCCTAGTCCTAAGTCCCGTTCCAAGAAGATTCGAGACGAGCAAATGATACTGTATGAAATGATAGATGGTATCATGAACATTGATGTTTCCTGATGGAAACGTAGTGACAAGGAGGGAATGTGGAAAAGTAAATTTTGCCATGTTCGGTGTCCCTACGTGTTCCCCATCCTATGTTATATGTGCATGATTAATATGCATATGTATCCCCCTATGATCGATTAAAGACGCAATTATAGTTGTGTCCAACTCTAGTATGCCAATTTCCAGTTCTCGTGAAAGCAACGAGTATTAGGCCTATGTTGCCACGTTATACAGTGTGCACGTTAATTCATTGAATTGTCCCCGTTTCTAGGCCTCAAAAGGGCCCGGACACCAGATTCAGCTCCAGTCTCCTGAATCCGCTCCGAGGAGCGATACAGCCCCCACCTGCATCCCTGACCCTTCACTCACTTCCTGCCTCGCAGTGCCCGGCCCGGCCTGGCTCTGCCTGCCTGTCTGCCAAGAGTATGTTATGCTTCTAGTTATCAGTCCAGCTCCTCGTCTTTGCATTCCTAAGCTACTGAATCGCATCAACAGTTCCAGCTATGGTCTAGCCTTTCGGTCTCCATGTAAGAGAAATACTGTATTAATATTCATAGAATATTCCTAGCACACGCATTACATGTAGAATAATGCATGCACCAGTCTTAGAGTCAAGTAGCCTTTCCCCTCCTGACTTTTAGTTTCTATCAACATGTACCTCCAAACACCAGATACCAGATATGATATAGGCACATGTCATCCTGACACCGCAGACTTTAGTCTCCTCTTCTAGCGCAGAAGTCATAGCCCCCAGTTCTCCCTAGTCACACGTCATTGCCCGTTTGCGCGCACCACTAGGTTAAAGGTCCCAGCTGCTCGAGTAGCCCCCTCCATGTTTCCGCCCCACTCATGACACTTCTGTGATGTTCACATCACATGTTTATGTATACGCCCTGTACACGCCTCTTGTTACACCCATTTTCCTCTTATCTTTCGCGACTGCTACAAGTTACGCCTACTGCTACGCCTACTGTATTGAATGTAATGTAATTGTTTTGATATATATACTAATGTATTGTTACTGTTAGCCGTCAGCCATTCCCATTCCCTGGCAGCTGCCATCCATCCTGATTCCGTACAGGCTGTCCCGTTCCTGTCCCTCCCCTTATGCTTTATTAAAGCCTGTAAAGACTCAAGATACCTCGAATCCTGACTCTTATTTTTTGAGCTATCTGTTTATAGAGTATCCTGAAAAATAGTACCGGTAATTAATTATTTATTTACCACAAGGGGGCGGGAGAGGACACGGACGGCGGGAGGGGGCGGGAGAGGACACGGACGGCGGGAAACGTGCACAGGACAGCGAGGGGGGGGCGGAAAGGCACACGGAGGGGGCGGGAATGGACAGACTTTCAGTGAAAGGGGAGGGAACGGGAAAAAACGTAACTCCGCCCTGGGAAAAAATCTCGGGAACGCCCCCGAATCTGGTCCGGCCTTGACGGACAGATCCGGCACTCAATGGCTAGCCTCCATTTATGGAGCTAGCCAATGAGAGCCGGGGGACGTTCCCGAAGTCCTTATGGTCAACATAGGATTTCACCTGCGCCGAAAAGCTGCGCAGAGCGCAGCCTTCGGCAGGCGAAACCCAAAAAGCATATTGGGTGTATACCAAGACCAAGTATTGAACTGCTCTAATGTATAAAATACATGTTATTGCTTCAATAACAACCATCCAACACCACTAACTGTTGCACAATATTTAGCTTTTTGCTTGACAACACACACCTCCTAAACTGCACAAAATGTATACAAAAGTCAATTTACTGTTTCACTAGTAACACCTCAACTGAGCACCCACTGAAATAATTGTACATGAAATATAGTTTAATACTGCAGTGGCAGCTACCTCCTCTGTATAAACTGCACACATGGCAGCAAAATGAATATTATTTTTTTTCACTGGCACCCAACACCTCATCATAAACCGCACTAATCGCACCAAAATGTAATTTCTTAGTTGACTGACGTCTTCGCCTAATAATAAACTGCACGAATTTAAGCAAAATATTTAGTTTTTTTGTTTTCACTAACTAATATATAACAATTACGTGCACGAATTGTTTATATGTTTCATTGCCAACCAAAATGTGAGAATCAGAATACCAGCAGCTAAATGTGTCAGGACATGTCAGGGCCTTTTCAGTGCACACAGAGAGGTAGGAAGACCTGTCCTGTTTCTTGGTTAGGATTCTTGAGTTGTATTTTACACACTCTTACTGCCTCTCAGCACCAAGATACTGTCGAAATACCCTGATAGCAACCATAACCTGCACCCACTGTAACCAAATAGAGTGTATTGTTCCACTGACAACTGTCACCGAAAAGTGAATGGCACAAACCAGAACAAAGCCGATAATGTACTATTTCACTGACGACCATTTCACAGGGTGCACTGTTTGAAACAACAAAGCAACATATATTCCTTAGTGTTTCACTAGAAACACCTAATAAAATGAACGGATTTGAGTAAAAATATAGTTTATATTTTCAGATAAAACGAGGCCCGAAATCAAACTTCACAAATTGGAAGAAACCCTGAGGATTACCGTTTCATGGACAGCCATCGTCTGCTTTTAATTAAACTGCACTTTTTAAAAATTAATTTAGGGACACTATCTTGTGCTATTTTTAATGCTCTTACTGCTAAAAAACAGATAAATTGTACTGACTTTTATTTCAGCGATAGCTAAAAGCAGGAAATACTAATTTACGTAAACATGTGTTGTATTTAATAACGTTCGATGTACATGTGTTTTTTTATTTCGCCAAAGTCATATAATGTAATAAACTTGGCTAAACAGAAATGCGTGGTCTGCTATTTCAGTGTCCACTAAGAACAATAAATTGCCCTTATTCTGATATACATACTTTATTATTTCACGAATATCCGGTGTCTGAATAACTGCAGTTACGCAAGAAAATGTACATACAATATGTATTGATTGCAATGCAACAGATGCGAAAGAACTTCGGCTTTTCTAAGAGAATCGCATTCACATTCATTTCCAGAAAATGTCAGAGTGACATTGCTTTCTTACACCAGATCCACTGATAAAGGTTGCCCCGGAACAAAAGCCCAAAGTAAAAGCAATTGAGTTCCAGAAAAGTCTTGTAATATGTGTGGCGGTCGCAAAGTTTCAATGTTTGAATTTGTCCGGAGCGTGTAGCACGGGCGAGAATAGAAAGGCGCCTGGGAGGGCAGATGGGAGATCAAAGGCATGCCTCCCTGCACATAAATCGCCGGCACTTAAGCGAGTTGTAGTGCACATAATTTATACTTGATGAAATTCAGGAATCGCGGCGCAACCCCTGTTGTTACCTCCGTGGCGTCTGACGACATGTGCCAGAGGTTCGGTGTAATTGGGTCTGTGTGTGGGGAGGCTTCTCCAAGCACATATTAACCGAGGCGCTGTTTGCATGTCAAGCGCAGTGTCGTGGTGTGCACTTGTCAAACTTCACATGGGATTCAGAAACCCTCAGCCCAGAGGAAAGCTCTCCGGACGCGATGTGATTACGGGAATCATTCTGAGAGTTGCAATGAAATACGCCGAGTGCGCGCGCATGTGTGTTCCCGTGGACGTTTTGGTGGCCCATAACTTCCATTATTAAAACATCCCCCTTGACAGACAGACGGACATAAACACCATGCACACATACACATGGCATGTCCACACACATCATGTCCACACACAGCTATAATCACACACGCGAAACACACATACCATATAAAAACACAAACCCCACACATACCCAGCATGTACACACGAGCTATGTTCACATACGCGAAACACACAGACCATAAACAAACACAACCCCCCACACATACCATGCACAAACACACACACTGCGCACACACATATCCCATGTACACACTATGCACACACCACGCAAACACGACCATTTCATACACACACCGCACACACATACACACAGACACACCCCACATCACGCACTCACATACCGTGTATACAGCCTCCATGTGAACCCACGCATCTGCCTTGCTCGTCAGTTTCTTACCATGAGCTGTAATGGGATTTGGCAAAAGCGCCCCGTTCTATCTTCCAGACGGATGCAGCTGCCCCAGTCATGTCCATGAGAAGGATAAAAGCCCTCACCTGCGAAGGATGACTTCCAGAAGTGCGCGCCCTGAGGCTGCTCCTTGGCGCAGTACACGCCGCCGCTCCAGCCGTTCGCCAGGGTCCACGACTGGTAGCCGTCCATGGAGATGTATGCCTTGTGCCAGGGCTCTCCCGGCCCGAAGCCGGACACCACGTCGATGTACCCGGGCATGGGCTGGTAGGGCCCGGGGTACCCCGGGAAGTAGGAGACTTCCTTGGCCCGCGAGGATCCCTCGCTGCCCTGCGCGCTCGCCCCGCTGCCCAAGGCGGGCACGTCCATGTACTTCTCCACCGGGAAGGCGCCATGAGGCGAGGGCTTCAGGGCGCTTTGCTGCACCCCCACCCCGTGCGACATGCGGCAGCTGTAGTATCCGTTCCCAAAGTGGTAGCCATAGCCCAGGGAGGGCGCGCCGGCCCCATCCTTGCCGGAGTCCAAGCGCGCAGCGCCGGACGACCTCTCCGGGCCGGAGAAGGCGAAGCCAGATGTTGCTCGGCCAGCGGTGGGCCCGAAGACGTTGGAGGAGGCGAGGAAGCCCCGGGCCTGGCCGCTGGAAGACGTGCCCTCCGCTCGGAGCCCGTCCATGTCCCTCTCAGGGGCCTGCGCACGGCTCTCTCCTCCACCCCCGGCCAGGCATGGCAGAGCCAGGCATCCCCCCAAGCAGGTTAGGTCACCGCGGTGCGGTGATAAAAACTAACCTCCGGCCAGAGGGAGGGAGAGGGGAGTGGGAGGAATGTGTGCGCAGCGTGCCAAGTGCAAGGCCATTGGCCGTCTGAGGCAACGTGGTCCTGGAGCGCTTGGGAATCTCTGCCCTCAACCCCCAACACAAGGTGATCTGGGCCCACTCCCCTGCGCACAGGCCCTCCTGCAAGAGGAGTCTGCCCCCAACCCACTATCCAACACTGAGGCCTCCAGCACTCTGCCCCCCCCCCCTCGCCCCCAACCACCACCCGCCATCACAAGGAGGGCTCTTGCCACCAGCACAAGGACTACCCACATCCGGCATATACTTCTGACGATTTTATCAGATTTCAGAGCCTATTTTCCCTTCACTGTAAGGTACGAACCCTTGCCCGAGCTACAGATACATCTACGTGTTTCCCATCAACTCACTTTCATATGTCCCAGTCCAAGAAAAGAAAGGTCCTTCGCACTTGACTTCCCGTCACACATTCACCCACGTTCAAGGGTGTTTTTACTGGCATGTGAAACACGGAAATAGAAACTGACAATCTAGAAGCCCAGCTTTATCTTTACAGTAGTCTTAATCATAGAATCACGACGTATTTTCCAACTTGTTTTAATATAACCGAGAGCAGATCTACAATACAAATCGAAATGAATGTTACATAAATGTGTGTTAACTTTTTATAGTGCTCTCTCAAACTGTGGTATATAGCTTGGCGGACGCTACAGGCGTTGCTCTAGGATCATTCTAATAAATAAAAAAACTGGAACAAACCTGCCTAACTATTATGTGTCTTGTATGCATAATTTGTTAGCGCTATAGGCCAGTATGCGGGAGGGGGCGGGAGAGGACACGAACGGCGGGAGGGGGGCGGGAGAGGACACGAACGGCGGGAGGGGGGCGGGAGAGGACACGGACGGCGGGAGGGGGCGGGAGAGGACACGGACGGCGGGAGGGGGCGGGAGAGGACACGGACGGTGGGAGGGGGCGGGAGAGGACACGGACGGCGGGAAACGTGCACAGGACAGCGAGGGGGGGGGGCGGAAAGGCACACGGAGGGGGCGGGAATGGACAGACTTTCAGTGAAAGGGGAGGGAACGGGAAAAAACGTAACTCCGCCCTGGGAAAAAATCTCGGGAACGCCCCCGAATCTGGTCCGGCCTTGACGGACAGATCCGGCACTCAATGGCTAGCCTCCATTTATGGAGCTAGCCAATGAGAGCCGGGGGACGTTCCCGAAGTCCTTATGGTCAACATAGGATTTCACCTGCGCCGAAAAGCTGCGCAGAGCGCAGCCTTCGGCAGGCGAAACCCAAAAACGAGCTTAAAGTATGGGAAACAGCAACAATAACATTAAAGACAGATAGGAGGTCTAAGACAACTTGAACTAATATTAGTTCATGAAGGCGAAAGAGCATTTTGGGGCAAAGAGTGTAAAAGTGAAGTGTGAGGTGAGACACAACACTTAAAACAACAAATAGGCATCACCACTACCTACTCCCCTTAGACTGACAAAACAGGAAAAAGATAGTGCACTCCCTCCAATCTGTCTTTGACCAGCAAAACAGGAAGAGACAGTCCACTCTCTCAAATCTGTTTCCGTCCACGAACACTTTACGCTCTGAGTTGAAGAAAGAGAGTTCAACATATGCCTTCGTGCTTTATAGATACCACATTCTTAGATAAACTTTGAAGATTCCAAACGTAGGTACTCCTGAAGATTACCAAGTGCAGTATCACAAGCGATGTAAAGAAATTCATTTTTCCTTCTTGAAGCTTTCACTTCAAAAGATGGATTCGTCCATCCTTGCTGTAAATCTTGGAACCTTTGTCCCAAATACGGGCTTTCTGACTTTGCCTCCGTTGTGGACTTCTTGTCCAAACTATGACCTAGGACCACTGTTCCCGTTGTGGACTTTCTGTCCAGACTCTCACTTGGGACCTTTGTCCCCGTTGCGGACTTACCGTCCAGAGCCTCACCTGGGACCTCTGTCCCCATTGTGAACTCACCGTCCCGAGTCTCACCTGGAACCTCTGTCCCCGTTGTGGACTTACCGTCTAGAGTCTCACGTGGGACCTCTGTCCCTGTAATGAACCTATCACAGAGACTCTCACCTGGGACCACTGTCCCCATTATGGACTTACCTCCAGAGACTCACGTGGGACCAGGACCTTTGTCCCCGTTGTGAACTTACTATCCAGAGTCTCAACTGGGACCTCTGTCCCCGATGTGGACTTTCGTCGAGACTCTCACCTGGGACCTTTGTCCCGGTTGTGAACATTTTGTCCATCTTGCGAACTTGACTCCACTTGCATGACCATTGTCCATATTTTATTTTCCGGAACAGCCTTTGTCCAGTCCTGTTTCTTTTACCTCTGTCTCCTCGTTTCTCCGGCTCATTTATGGACTAATTTCACCCTGCTCTTTGACTTTCAGAGGATTCCGTGCAGCGATAGTTATTGAACATTTGTCCATAGATTCTCTGTCCAGCCAAAATCTCCTTTAGTACTAATTACAGTTGTAAGGCACTAGTTGATATAGTGAGGGACATGACATGTAGATCATCAAAATAAAATTGTTGCTTTCAATTTATTTTGTACCATCCACTTCAACTCGTTTCCAGATTATTCCCAGATCTGGTACCATTACGAAAAGATCCAGTAGGTGGTACTGTGGTTAAGTATTTCACACATAAACAAATTCTAAACCTAAAAAACACGAGTGCAGACTTCCGTGTTGAATGCTGTTGCAAAAATGATGAGAATGTGCTGGCTTACCTTTACTCTCTGTATAAACCTTGCAGCGCAGCATATCATTGTCGAAAGAAGCTTTCTTGTCAAATAGGGACATGCGCTGTCTCAGGAAAGTGACAAGAATAAGATATAGAGCGTGAAAACAGACCTTTGATCTTCGCTCTCTGTTAATGCCACTCACAAAACACGAGAAATAGTTTTTGAGCAAGCATTTCAAGGTCTATTTCATTTCATGATTTTCCCGTAACTACGTTGCCATGGAAACAGGGTACAGTAAAATGAAGGACAGAAAATGGCTGCATTACGTCGCGTTGTGACGTTTCACGTTGCGAGATGATGCACCCAAGCTTCTTCCACACGCTGCTTCTCCGCTGAGACCCACAGAAATACTCCTACGTCATCATTAAGAAATGTGCCATGGTGAAGAGTGGGTCAGCACGGAGACAGTCAAACAGTGTTCACAGGCAAACGGAAATTTCACTGTACTCACGGTAGGAGAACTTAAATATTGTTTCCTCTTTTCCTTTCTCCGTTTGTGTCTGTAATCCACTCCTTTCTGGCAGGATATGTCCTTTTGGCAGTATGCGTGTCTGCTTTTCCAAGTGATTCCTTCGGTTTTGGCAGTTTGTGTGATCGTTTTTCATGAGCAGCTGTGGCTTGAAAGTTAAAAGTACTTAGTTTAAATCCGTGCTGTATCTCGTGTCTGACGCTCCATTAGTAGCATTACAGGAATCAGAGGGAAAACATTCTTTGGAGCTATTTCTTAAACGTTACCGGTTTCCTTTTCATTCTAAAGAAGAGTTTCACAGGATAGGCAGTTCCTTTTCCTTAGTTTTAACTGGAGCCAGTTGAGAAGTAATTTAGTTTGACCTTTGCTGCAGCTTTAAACAGGTTTCTCAACTTTAAAGGCACTTTAAATACTTGCGCTTCAAAGATTTTTTGTTACTTCGCGGCTTTGTTTCTCAACACCTTCCTTCTAACCACAGTTGTGTGGTAACAAGTCTTGGGTTCTTGTAGCACAATGCTGCCAGGGATGAGTAATGTAGTCACAGTTTCTAATTGCTTAAGTTTCATTTGACTTTCTCTCATTCATGCAGTTTCATGCTCCTTTTGATAATGTTACTGGCAGCAGATAGGTGGACTGCAGTGGGTTCTCTTCGCGAGGTGTAGCTCAGGCTGTGTTTGATGGTTTCTTCTCTGGTCTGGTCAGCAGAAAACATCGCCAAAATGTTGTAAATAGGATGGAGATCGAGGAAAGGATACGTCTAGTTGATTACATGTAGATTTATTGTAGGACACAGCCGAGTACACATCTCGCCAGCTGACCAGATCCATCAACTGACACACATGGAACCCCAGGGGATAAGTTTGAACACTCACAGGTATTCTGGGAGACTAAGGAGGTGGAAACACTACGGAAGGGCTAATGACTACAGTCAGCCATATTACAAGAAGAATCAATATACAACAGACCACATGCATCGAGCTAAGGAATCAATCAATCAATCAGAATACTTGCGAAGTGCGCTACTCACTTGTGAGGGTCTCAAGGCACTGAGGTGAGAGGGTGCCGCTACTGCTCGAAGAGCCAGGTCTTGAGGAGTATTCTGAAGGCCAGCAGATCTTGGGTCTTCCGTAGGTGAGTAGGGAGGGCATTCCAGGTCTTGATGGCGAGGTAGGAGGAATATCTGCCGCCGTAGGTCGTTAGTTGGATGCGGGGGACAGAGACGAGGTCGAGGCTGGCGGAGCGGGGCTGTCAGGTGGGGGAGTAGAAGCTGAGTCTGCTGTTCAGGTAGGCTGGTCCGGCGTTGTGGAGTGTCTTGTGTGTGTGGGTGAGGAGCTTGAAGGTGATCCTCTTGTCGACGGGGAGCCAGTGTAGGTCTCTCAGGTGGGGTGTGATGTGGCTGCGGCGGGGGACGTTGAAGATCAGTAGGGGGGAGGCGTTTTGGATGCGTTGTAGTCGTTGTATATGTTTGGCTGGGATTCCTGTATAGAGTGCGCTGCTGTAGTCCAGTCTGCTGCAGACGAGGGCCTGTGTCATCGTTCTTCTTGTTTCGGTCGGGATCCACTTGTACATCCTGCGGAGCATGCGGAGGGTGTTGTAGCAGGAGAAGGAGACGGTGTTAACCTGTTTAAACATGGAGAGGGAGGAGTCGAGGATGAATCCTAGGTTGCGTGCATGGTCGGTGGGTGTCGGTGCAGTTCCCAGTGTGGCCGGCCACCAGGAGTCATCCCAGGCTGAGGGCGTGGGTCCGAGGATGAGTACCTCCGTCTTGTCCGAGCTCAGCTTCAGACGTCTATTCTTCATCCAGTCGGCGACGGCCTTCATTCCCTCATGGAGGTTGGTTTTGGCGGTGTGCAGGTCCTTGGTGAGGGAGAGGATGAGCTGGGTGTCGTCGGTGTAGGAGATGATGTAGAGGTCGTGTTGGCGGGCCACTTGTGCGAGGGGGGCCATGTAGATGTTAAACAGCGTCGGGCAGAAGGATGAGCCCTGGGGGACGCCGCAGATGATGTTGGTGGCCTCGGATCGGAAGGGCGGGAGGCGGACGCTCTGGGTTCTGCCGGAGAGGAAGGATGTGGTCCAGTCAAGGGCCTTCCCTTGGATTCCAGCTTCTAGGAGGCGTGTCTTTAGAGTGCGATGGCAGACCGATGAGGGCTGATGTTTCGCCGTTGTCTAGTTGGCGCCTGATGTCGTCTGTGGCGTCGATGAGGGCTGTCTCGGTGCTGTGGTTTCGTCTGAACCCTAACTCGGACGGGTCCAAGATGTTGTTGTCTTCCAGGTGGCGGGCCAGTTGCATGATGACGATTTTCTCTATGACCTTCGCCGGGAACGGGAGCAGGGAGATGGGCCGGAAGTTCTTGAGGTCCTTGGGGTCCGCCTTGGCTTCTTGAGGAGGGCATTGATTTTGGTGTGTTTCCAACTTTCCGGGAATGTTGCTGTTTCGAAGAAGATGTTGATGACCTTCCGTATTTGGGGTGCGATGGCTGCGTCTGCTTTGTTGAATTCGTGGTGTGGGCCCGGGTCCGACGGAGATCCTGAGTGGATGGAGTTCATGACCTTGCGTGTCTCGTCGTCGTTGACGTTGGACCAGAAGGTCAGGCGGTTGGCGCTGGTAGTGTTCACATGGGGGTGGGGTCTTGCGTAGTCGGAGCAGTCATGGTGTTGAAGCTGTCATAGATGTCAGCGATCTTGCGTGGAAGAAGATGGCTAGTGAGTTGCACAGTTCTTGTGAGGGCGGTATGTCGTTGGCGTTGGCGCTGGGGTTGGAGAGTTACTTTATGATGCTAAAGAGCTCTTTGCTGTTGTGTGCGTTGTAATCCAGGTGGTCTTGGAAGGAGGATCTCTTGGCTAATCTGATGAGGTGGTGATGTCTGTGAGTGGCATCCTTGTGGGCTGCGTGGTTGTCCAGAGTGCGTTCGTGGAGCCATATCTTCTCCAGCTTCCGGCAGGCACGTTTGGAGGTCTGCAGCTCGTCGGTGAACCATGTGGCTCTCTTGCTGGCGTGGTTGTTGGAGGGTTTCTTGAGTGGGGCGAGGGTGTTGGCGCAATCGCCGATCCACTGTCTGAGGTTGCTGGCTGCGGTGTCTGGGTTGGTGGGGTCGGTGGGAGGGTTCTGGGCGAGGGTGGTGATCAGCTGGTCTTCGGTGATTTTGCTCCAGCAGCGGCTAGGCAGCTGTTGGGTGCGGTGGTGCGTGGTTGGTTTGGTGATGGTGAAATGGATTCAGCGGTGGTCGGTCCAGTGGAGTTCGGTGGTGTGGTCGAAGGTGACGTAGGTGCCTGTGGAGAAGATGGGGTCCAGTGTGTGGCCAGCGGCGTGGGTGGGTGCGGTGACGAGTTGTCTGAGGCCGAGGTTGGCGAGGTTGTCGATCAGGGTGGCGGAGTTGGCGTTGTTGTTGCTCTCGAGGTGGAAATTCAGGTCCCCGAGGAGGATGAAGTCCGTGGAGGCGAGTGCGTGGGTGCTGGCGAGGGTGGCGATGGAGTCGCTGAATTGTGCTCGGGGTCCGGGTGGTCTTTAGATGAGTGTTTCTCTGAGGGTGGTGGTCGAGTCAGTGTGGATTTGGAAGTGCAGATGTTCGGCAGTTTTGAGGGTGTCATCTGCATGAGTGGCGACCTTGAGGTTGGACTTGTGGACAATGGCTATTCCTTCTCCGGTTCCGTTGTTGCGATCCCTGAGGGTGATCTTGTAGGCGTCCAGGATGGCTATGGCTATGTCGGGCGCCGAGGAGTCGTTCCACCAGGTCTCGTTCAGGAAGGCCACGTCTGAGGCGGAGGTGTTGAGCAGATCCTAGAGCTCGACGGCGTGTTTGCGTGCGGAGCGGGTGTTGAGGAGTATGCAGCGGAGGTGGTTGTTTCCGGTCCTTGGAGGTTTGGTGGTTCTGCCACAGGTGAATGGTCCGTGAGTGCGTTTCGGGGCGGCTTGGAAGCAGGTGTGGTTTCGGCCGGCATTGAGTGCGTGGAGGGTGCTGGCGTCCTAGTTGAGTCTGGTGTTGTGGCGTTCGCGGGGTCCAGGGGTTTTGGCACTGGGCGTGGTACAGGCACGGACAGGCACAGACGGGTTTGCCTTCGGCGTGCCAGTGGCGCACCCGCTGCGCGGTCTCTTTGTGGCCTCCATATGAAGGGATGTGGGAGGGAGGAGCAACTGGGAGGCGGGAGCGGGATGGCGAATGGGATAGCAGGGGTGGGGCCGCAGGTGAGGCAGCGGCGGGGAAATCGGTGGGGGTCACAGCAGGAAAGGGACAGGGACACAGAGAAGGGGGCACTAGGGCAAACAGCGGACACAGAAGCAAATGGAGGGGTAAGGCAGGCACTAATTACCGAACGAGGAAGAAACAATGCGGGCGACAGAGCGCAGAACAGCAGGTCCGGGCGAGCAGGTGGGATAATGAACAATGGGCGGCAGTGGCAGCGGGGCACCGGTCACACAGGGGGCTACGTGGCGGTGAGGGGCGTGACCTGCCTGGTGACAGGGTGGAAGGATTATCAATTCCTTAATAGTGATTCTTAAGGACTCGCTATTAAGGAATCGCAATTCCTCATGGATGTAAGTTTCGCTAAAATGTTATCGATTCCTACACATTCCTTAATTGCAAATCGCAAATTGAGATTCGCAATTAAGGAATGCCTTCCTATTCATTCCTATGGGCCTAGAGGACCATACGAATGAATGGGACAGCATTCGCAATTTGCAATTACCAAATAGGTAATCGCAAATTGCACATGTGTGGAGAAGCGTGGCTCAGTGGTTAGAGGCGGCAGACCAGGAAGCTGAGATCGGCCGTGGACCATGGTTCGATTCCCCGCCTCGGCGGGTCTCGGGCTCAAAAATTCCACGGACTCGACAATTCTCGCTCCGGTGCCTACTCGACTCACGGGGTCACACTCTGCGACTCTGGGCAATAGCTTGCTTAATCTCCACTACGGCCCCTCGCGGCGGGATGCCTGGCTTTCACCTTGTGGATACCCTGCCGGGGTATCTCACAGGGGAATACCAGGACGGGTTCCCTAAGCAAGCGCCTTGAGACCCCTGGGTGATTTGTGCGCTATATAAGTCGAAATACATACATACATACATACATACATGCAATTTTAAGGCGGCCAAAAGGCCACCCTGATGCATCCCCAACAAAGGTAAGTATGCACATGTGGTGCACTCACATGTCCTAAGGGCATGAGCATGCACCACAATGCTCTTTGAAAATTGCATTTTTGTGCATTTTTTTAAGTAATCGCAAATTAACATCAACTTGAAGCTGATGGCAATTTGTGATTCCAAATTGTAAAAATGCAATTTACGAATGCATAATGCATCGCAATTAGGGAATCACAATTTGCAATTCCCTAACTGCAGTCGCGAAATAGATAATTGCAAAAAGTGCGATTACCTGTTTTGCGAATGCCTTTGGGCTTGATGCATCGCAAATAGCATTTTACCGGTCACAAACCGTCCGATTCTGCGAATCAGCCTCTTTGCGACCAGTAAAATGCATGATGCATGTGCCCCATAGTACCCTAGGTAAGGCAGTCATTGTTATTAAATATATACGTCTAAGCCGTGATGTATATATAGGTGCCCATCATTTGATGTCTATCTTCAGTTGTTAAGTGCAGTGTAATTGGCACGGTACAAGCCTGACAACCTGAGGGGATTTGAATGCCAAGATATGTAATGTCTTTTTTAGCCCATTGAAAGAGGGCAGAGGCCACTAAATTTTCCATGTCTATACTGGTCAATGTCAAATTAAGGAGAAAGGGTTTGGTTATATTTACAGGAAGCCTGCCACTTGTTCAAATCAGAGTGATTCATCTTGGAGGGTCTTACGTTAAACTAGTCTCTGGTCCCCACAGGACCGGCTATATTCTCTTTCTCTCTCTCCTTGTTCCTTCCAACCCCACCAATTCAGGTACGGAATGGGCCTATGGGCAAGAAAGCTAAAAAAAAAAAAACTATGTTTTACGACTGGGAGCTGGGTTTGACAGTGGGACTATTTTTCTTTTATTTCAATTCTCTCCGAGTATATGCAAAATTGTTCTCTATAGATGAACTGTATGAGATGGCAAGCTTTAAATTCTAGGCAATAGCAACATGATCACACTTTGACTTTGGGACTGAGACTGTACAGAGACTTTTGTAAATGTGTAAGAATACCTCGGTCATGGGTGATTGTGAAAAACCTGAAAATGCTACAGTACAGAAAATATAATTATGTTTGTGGCAGAACATGGGTGGTTTACAACAAGACAGTGAAATTCCACTCGATAAAATGCTACTCAATATAATGTGACAACTCAACTTGTAGATGTCTGTGCAACATTTCAAGCATTGAGCGCAGACTTTCAATGTGGCCTCAGCCTCATGAACACTATGAAGTCTAAATTTAGAAAAAGACATGGGAGGAATCACTTGGACATGCTGATGAGGACAAAAGCCTACCTTTTGGGTGGCAAAGTTGACCTTGGTAGAGGTTATCACCATTGAAAGAAGGACAAGGACCGCTGGGAGAAGCAGGCATCTCACACATCAGATTTCTGTTCTTTTCTAAAAATGGAGTGTAGGCGCCACTCGAGTAAACAAATCATGTCATGATGATCTGTATCTAGATTGCAAAACTGTCTCAAGACTATTAAATGGAGCAATATTTGTAAAATACACCTGTTTTTGCTCTCATTGTAAACAAAGGTTTAGAGTGATAATTGCTGGAGGTTTATATACTCAAGTGCTGTGCTCGAATGCTTGGTGCACAAAGCCTTGACTTCAGTGCACAAAGATCTTGCACTGCTCCACACAGGTGAAATAAATTAGAGGAAACATTGGTCCTGATAGCTGGCAAGTTTCAGGTGACTACCATTTTTCCCTATATGCCAAAACACTTTCTTGCTGACTTTACCGCTGTCAATGCTTGTTGGTGTACAGTCTGGTAACCACCAACATTACTTGAACGGTGCAACTCAAGGGAACACCTCAACACCTTCATTCAATGCCAGCAGTGGCCCCACTGCTGACTTTTTGCATCTGTTCCTTCAACAGCAGTGTGTAAGTGATAAAACAAGATATCCGTGGATTCAGCTTCAGCACCACTGACTGCCAGGACAACTCTGCACCCGGGCTTCTTGAGCCAGGTATAATTGAACTGACTGTTGTTAACTTGGTCCTGGGACATGCATCACCTTAACCCTCCTTGGGTTCCACGCAACTAGACCTGCAAGTGACCAATTGTCACTAGTGCTTTTTACCATTGACGCAATGCTAAAGTTTTGCAGTACTGATTTGCACTGATTTAATTTTGCTTCTAAAATCATAAATCCGGTTATACTCATCTGATTGACTTAATTTCGGTTTCTAGATTCATATAAAAATCTGCTTTATTTTACATATTGGCGATGGATTTCTTTTAAGTCGTGTCAATTACTTATCATCCATGTTGGTACTCTGAAATGCTTAACACCGTTCCTCTAGCAAAAAAGGAAATTAAATGAAAAGGAGTTTTATAAAGCGCATTAAACCCAAAGTTGTCAAAGCGCTGGGCCAAAAAGATAAACAAAAACCAGAGACAAAGCACTAAATCAGAAAAGATCTATAATGAAAAAGCCAAGTTTTCAGGTGTTTGGTAAATACAGGGAAGAAATCTGCTTCAGAAATGTGAGCAAGCAGTGTGTTCCGAAGTTTGGCTGCAGCAACTGAAAAGGAATACCCACCTTATCTGGCTTTCCGGTGTCATGGGATTGCCACCTTTTTAAAGAGAGGATCTCAGAGACCTACCGGGAGAATACTAGTGAAAGAGAGAGTTAATTTGTCTGGGACCTCTAGGGTGAAGGACTTGGAAGACCATGCAGAGAGCCTTATAAGTAATTTGCTTTCTCAGTGGGAGCCAGTGAAGGGAAATAATCCTGTCTCTGACCAAGTGATGTTTGGGGATGTTAAGAATATGGCAATCAGTGGCATTCTGAGCAGCTTGAAGTTTGTTCATGGAGGAGAAGTTGATGTTAAGATACTGTGGAAAAGTAAATTTTGCCATGTTCTGTGTCCCTACGTGTTCCCCATCTTATGTTGCATGTGCATGATTAATATGCATATGTATCCCCCGTGATTGGTTAACCACTTGGCTGCTAAGGCACCTGATGAGCTTCCATTGACTTTCCATTGAAATCAATGGAAAGTCCATGACGAGTTACCCTTGTCATTAGCGCTGAAGTGGTTAAAGACGCAATTATAGTTGTGTCCATCTCTAGTATGCCAGTTTCCAGTTCTCGTGAAAGCTACGAGTATTAGACCTATGTAAAGCTACGTTGCCACGTTTCTCAGTGTGCACGGTATTTCATTGAAAAGTCCCCGTTTCCAGGCCTCAAAAGGGCCCGGACACCAGATTCAGCTCCTGTCTCCTGAGCCCTCGCTGAGGAGCGATACAGCCCCCACCTGTATTCCTGACCCTTCACTTACTTCCTGACTCACAGTGCCCGGCTCGGCCTGGCTCTGCCTGCTAGTCTGCCAAGAGTATGTTATGATTCTAGTTATCAGTCCAGCCCTCCTTCTCTGCATTCCTAAGCTACTGAATCGCATCAATAGTTTCCGTCATGGTCTAGCCTTTACGTCTCCATGTAAGAGAAATACTGCATTTAATGGTCATTTAATATTCCTCAACACGCACTACGTGAAGAATAATGCATGCACCAGTCTTAGAATCTGTTAGCCTTTACCCCGATAACTTTTGGATTCTATCAACATGTTCTCCAAACATCAGATACTAGATAGTGTCTAGGTACATGTCGCCCTGACTCTCCAGACTTCAGTCTCTGCTCCTAGCGCAGAAGTCATAGCCCCCAGCTTCTCCTGGTAACACGTCATTGTCAGTTTGCGCGCACCATTAGGTTAGAGGTCCCGGCTCCTTAGGTAGCCCCCTCCATGTTTCCGCCCCATTTATGACATATTCTGTTACGTTTACATCACATGTCTATGTATACGCCTCCTGTTACACCCACTTTCACCCTTATCTTTCGCGACTGCTATGCACCACACCCACTGCTCCGCCTATTGTATGTACTGTAATGAAACTGTTTTAGTATATATGCTTGTGCACTGTTATTAAAGTTGTGCTAGCTAGCCATCCCAGATCTTGCAGGTTGTCCTGTTCCTGTCCTTTATGCTGTATTAAACCTGCAAAACTCCTACTACCTCGAATCTTGAATCTTATTTATTGAGCTATCTGTTATTACTATATCCAGTCAAAAATAGATCCGGTATTATTTATTTATATACCACATAATGGCGCCCGAATAGGGACTTGCCCTTTCCCCACGCGCCGGTGAAGCCACGCAGGCCCCCTGATCCTCTGCAGCCGTGACGGAACCATACCGTGCACGTGCAGATATTTCTGCTTCAAGTATCCCTCAGGCCCACGGAGGAGACGGAGGTTGCGGTCCAGCATCCAGACGAGGCGGTGGAGGAACGCGGCGAGTCCCGACCAGAGCCCAAGCCGAGAGTCCAAGGTCCGAGGTATCCGGAGGCCCACCCGTAACTGAAGTCCGAAGTTCGTCCGTCCGGCGTCGAAGCAGTCCAGTCCAGTCCGAGGCCTTCCGTTCTTGCTGCCCGGTGAGTACCGTTGCTGGGGTAGTATCTAGACAGGGTCAATCTAATTGACTCTGGTCCGTGGGTTTTGGTGGTACACAGACCCAACACGAAGTGTCCACTCCGGTGGATGCGGGTCCTGACGTGTCTCTTATGAGACCGGTAAGTTCGTACTGTTTTAGCAGTGCATCTAGTTTCTGTTCTAGTCAGTTCTGTTCTCGAGAAATTCATGTATTCTGTTTTCAGTATTCCAGGTAGTATTTTGTCAGAACTGTTATTTTAAAATGTCATTTATGTATTTTAATGTCGTGGTATGAAAGTGGTGTAATTATCGTGTTCATTTTGTATTGTATTGTGTCTAGACTACAGTTCAGTCATGCCTTTGTTTTCCAAACTACGTCAGTTAAAAACCAGAAAGGGTCTGTTAGAAGCAGCAGTTCCTGTCCCGCCTAGGGACAGCCCAGGTCACTTTATGTATCAAAAGCATGGCATAAGTGCCATATTGTATCTAGATTTATGGGTAGAGTACACCAAAGAGTTAGAAGAAAAGTATAGATGGCCCGTATCAGGTACGTGGGATGCCGAGTGCATCATGCGAGTAGAAGAAGCATTATGGAAAAAGAAAGCCAGACAGTCACAGAAAGACGCCATCGAGTTATGGCGCAAAGAATCTCATAAAAGAACCGAAAAAGAAATCAGAAAGTCAGAATTAAGTAGAGAATCCACAGAAAGAGCCCAAGAAAGGGAATTAATCGAGATAGGTGAACAAGTTAAAACCGAACAGTTAGACAGACAGAGGCATGCCCTTATTAAGGGTATGTATCCTCTTCTTGCCGAGGGCTTGCCAAAAGCGACCCCGGAGGCATCCAGTAATTTTCCGCCACCCTTAGTTCCGATCAAGCTACGTCACAAACCGACCGCAGCTGATATTTTTATCTCGTCCTATTTGGACGACACAGTCCCGGAATATGCAAATCCTGTTCCGCCAGTTCCTGTAAATAATGCAATTCCTGTTCCTCCAGACACCGGGGCACCTTTTGCAGTACCTGCTACGGTACCCCCGGTCCAGCCCACATTACAATTTCCCGCCGCGCCAGCACGAAGAGTATCAGTCGACGATTCCAGTATAGGGGCCGCAGGAGGAGGTCCTCCTGGTACCCCGCCACCACACCAACGTGTAACGTTAGTCGAGTTACATGAACGTGCGTTACAGCGTACGCCCAAATATAAGTCCGTTGCAGAAATCCGACGAGCCCTTACTGAATGCCGCTATGATCCAGTCCCAGGCGATGATAGTACGGTTATATATTCCATACGTGTAAGACGGGTGACCGGGTATTTGGACACCCTACCGGATATGAAAGAGGATCTAGACAGAATATATCGTTTCATCCGTACAGGGGATGATCCAGAAAGTATTGGCGAAACCATGTCTCAAAGGAAAGCTGAGATCCAGCTCATGATATTAAAGTTTCTGATTAATTGTTTAATAAGGGAACAAGATTACCCGTCCAAAGATCCGACCGAAATGAGAACTCTGACAAGGTGGAGTGATAATATAGCCGAGGGTAAACACAGAACCATCAGTAGTATAGAGAGTATGTACAAGAAAATTCGTAAGGAAATAATAAGGTTACACGAACAACGTAAAACAGCACAAGTAAGCGAGAAAGAGAATGACTCTCCTACAGAAGAGGTAGAGGACGAGAATACCGCTAGAATAGCGTATGTCGGTAAAACTAGACTTTCCGACCGACATTCACGTCTGGAACACAAGAAAATCTTTCATTATCCAGCACCGGAACAAGGTTCACTAGAACAAGTATTTCAAGCTACCGATCATATCCTGAAATCACGAATTGGTTATAGTGAGTTAAGTACTATGCATGACCAAGAACTAGCCCGATCAGCAGTCCGATGGACTTCTGATTCTACCACTTTTCCGGACGAAATAGTGGCACAAATGTTTCTGAAACTGCCCCCAGCCGAGCAGCGACTGGTGGGTATGTATATGATTCAGCACCTCATTACACTCTATGAGGGTCAACATTCCGATCCAGGTCCGTTACATGATGTCCTGAACGAGTTACTCCAGTATAGATGGAAAGGTCTAGGTACCGATTTAATTAGTGTTATTCTAGAACAGCGTCACAAATATAGAACGTTTTTGAACCCGCATTTTGTTCATGTCTCACCTCCAGAAAGTAAACCGTTTTACATAGATAGACAGCACCCGCTACGAGAAGTACACCCAGTCAGGACAGCAGATGGTGAAATGCAACGAGTATTTGTTTACACCCCGATTACAAAAATGGAACTCTTAGAAATGAAGAAATTAATTCCCTGTCACGACAAAGATCCAGCAGGGTTCCACCGAGAATTAAAGGACATGCTCCGTATGGGAGAATACACGTATCCAGATATTATTAAAATGTTGAAAGTCCTATTGCCCGCAGGGGTATACGAAAAACTGAAGGAAAAAGAATGGGAGGTGGGAGAGAAAAAGATCGATTGGGCAGTTCTAGAAGCTGAAGATAAGATACGAGTACCAGGTACCGGTCTTGGAGACAAATGTAAAGAATTACCTGAATTATTAATACAAGTTTTGCCTAGATTGTTAGCAACTAAAAAGGAAGACTGGGATGCAATCTCAGCCTGTAAACAGAAACCAGACGAAGATACGAGTGATTTTTATTCTAGGTTTGAGAAATGTTTTAGCATTAACAGTGGACTCAAGACGAGTAGCGAGTCATACCCTCATCTTTTTGTTACTAAATTAGTCGAGAATTCCAGTCCACAAGTTAAGAATCGAGTTTTGAAAGTCGAAAGTACATGGCAAGCTAATACTCCGTCACAAATGCTTCAGATGCTTCAGTATCACCAGAATAGAATCAGAGAAGAGCAAGAACATGAAAGGAAACGTATGAAAGACACGAAAATGAAAGTATTAGTTGCACAATCTGTTCCTCAAGACAGTCAGAAGAGGGGTCCGAATCAAGTCAGTCATCCTGCAGCTCCCGTTAAAGGGACCTGCAATTATTGTAAACAGCCAGGTCATTATATAAACGAGTGTGCAGTTCTGAAACACAATATAGCTACCGGTAAGACTAAAGAAAGACCACGTCCGCCTAGACAAGAACAAGTTTCACAGACTTCTCAGCCACAGAATGCACAACAGACAGTTCCAGCACCGCAGCCTATTGCTGCAACACAGCATGTTACACAGCAGATGTAGCAGTATGCCCAGACAGAGTACCCAGAGTATCAACAGTATTCATGAAACAGCCTAGAGAGGGAGGTAGGCTTGCCTCTCATCGAGATTCCTGTAGATCAAGAAGGTCCCTATGTTCATAGTCAAGTACTAGGGAAAGACAGAAAGTTTCTGATTGATACAGGGGCAAGTAGGACTACCATAAGTCACGACGAGGTTCCAGGGGCTCCGCTCTCAGGCTCTAGAAATGTTTCCCTTGGATTTTCAGGAAAGCCTATTGTAAACGAGATATCTAAGCCAGTTACTCTAGAAGTAGGTCCATTGTCCCGTACTACTGATCTGTTACTTACGAAATCATGTCCAGAAAATCTGTTAGGCATTAAGACACTGAAAGAATTAGGTGCAGTTATTTGCTGCTCCCCAGAGGGAATACGGTTGTTTTTACGTGACTTCAAGGGTCACTATGTCTTACGAGATTTTGATCCGAGATTGTCTAATGTTCCGCAGCATCTATGGGCGCAAGGTCCAACTGATGTAGGTTACATGCAAATCACACCCCATCGTGTGACTCTCAAGCAAGGTATAGTCTTGCCACGGATCAGACAGTACAGATTGCCACCTGAGGCTGTAGCAGCCTTATCCAAAATAATTGATGAGCTCATGGCTCAAGGAGTAGTTGTAGAAACTGACTCCAATGTATGTAATTCTCCGATCATTCCAGTCATGAAACGTACTGATCCAAATGCACCCCCAGTATATCGATTAGTGATTGACCTTCGAGAACTCAATAAATGTATTATTCCCCAGTACCCAGTTGTCCCAGATATCTCTTCCCTATTGACAGCCATTGATTCCGAAGCCTCATTTTTCACAGTCATAGACCTCAAGAACGCGTTTTTCAGTGTCCCCATTCATCCAGACAGCCAGTTTCTTTTCGGATTCTGTTTAAATGGAAGGAGCTATAAATTCACACGCGCTCCTCAAGGTTTCACAGAAAGTCCTAGTATTTACAGTCAAGCACTTAAGAGACAACTAGACAACATTCACATGCCAGCTGACACTGCCCTGCTCCAGTATGTCGATGATCTACTGATCACAGCCCGTTCTGAACGTGCTTGCGAGAGAGCATCACTTACAGTCTTGTATTTCCTAGCCGAGATGGGGCACAAGGTGTCCCCTTCAAAGCTTCAATTCTGTGTCCAGCAAGTGATCTACTTAGGCCACTTACTGTCCAAGTGGGGTAGGCAGTTGACACCCGACCGTATCCAGTTAATAGCGAGTCTTCCTCAGCCCAAGACACAGAAGGAGGTACGTGCTTTTATCGGCCTTACTTCTTATTGCAGACAATGGATTCCTCAGTATGCATTTCTAGCCAAGCCACTGATACAGTTAACGACACAGGAGGCAGCCGTATCGACTGTTCTCCCTTGGACATCTGAACATACACTTAGTTTCAATGAGTTAAAGAAAGCTTTATGCCAAGCTCCTGTTCTAGCTACACCGAATTACAGTAAGCCTTTTACACTTTTTGTCACAGAACGTGATGGTACAGCATTATCTGTTCTCACACAAGATCAAGCAGGACAATACAAGCCCTGTGCTTATTTTTCGAGCACATTAGATCCAGTAGCCCAGGCTTTGCCTGCGTGCCTCAAGTCAGTTGCAGCCACAGCACTAGCTATCAGACAAAGTGATTCCATAGTATTAGGACATTCCTTGACAGTACAAGTTCCACACTCCGTGGAAGTTCTTTTAAACCGAACACAGACTCAGCACTTGACAATTGCACGTTTGACAGGTTATGAACTGACACTGTTCCAGCCACACATAGAAATCAGACGCTGCAACGTTCTAAATCCTGCTACACTGTTACCGTCAGTTAATTCAAATCCTGCCACACATGATTGTGTGGAAGTTGTTAACATTATGACTAAGCCAAGACAAGATCTGACAGATATTCCATTACCAGATCCTGACCTGACACTTTATGTGGATGGTTCATGTATGAGAACAAGTACAGGAGATCTAGTAGCCGCGTATGCAGTGACTACTGACACTAAAGTTATTGAAACACACCGTATTGATACCCTGTCTGCTCAGGCAGCAGAGCTAGTTGCTCTGACCCAAGCCTGCATACACGCCAAGAACCTGAAAGTTAACATATATACAGATTCACGTTATGCATTCGGAGTCGTACACGACTTTGGAGTGCTCTGGCAGGAGAGAGGTTTCATGACTTCTCATGGAACCAAGATTCAGCATGGTCTCCTTATTCAAGCTCTGTTAGATGCCATACACTTACCGACATCTATCGCTATCATGAAGTGCAAAGCACATACGAAAGTTACTGACACTATTTCCCAGGGTAATGATCTAGCAGATCGTACAGCCAAGCTTACAGCACAGGCTCTAGACATTTCAGTTAATCCGACACAGACACATACTCCAGATCCGATTACATGTATGACAGTTAAGGACCCTACTCAAGATGTCATAGATATCCAGTTACATGCTACTCCCGATGAAATCAAGAAATGGTCCGAACAAGGAGGGGTCCAGACAGATCAGGGATGGGTGACGAAGGGAAAAGCCACATGGTTTCTCCCCGACTCTATGGTTCAAGTCATTATCAATACCGCACATAGTCCAGCACATCTAGGAGAAAAAGCTATGTTAGACAGTATCCAGAACATTTGGTCCAACAAGCATTTACGAGCTGCAGCCAAGCAGAAAGTCCGTACCTGTATGATATGTTGCCAGTTTAATCCAGGTAAAAGTGTCCCGGTGGAACAAGGGGGATTCCAGCCTCCTGACCACCCTTTTGAAGTCCTCCAGATGGATTATATTCAGATGGAGCGATGTCGAGGTTTCAAGTATGTCCTTGTAGTTGTATGCGCTTTGTCCAGATGGACAGAAGCATATCCAGTTCCAGATTACACAGCCGCGACCACTGCCAAGCAGTTGGTTCGTGAATTCTTCCCCCGCTATGGACTCCCTAGGGTCGTATATTCTGATAACGGCCAGCCATTCTCATCTGAGCTCATGAAACACATCTCCCTTTTGTTAGGGTACCAGTGGAAGTTCCATTGTGTACGCCATCCTGAAGCAGCCGGTCTAGTAGAGAGACATAATCAAACCCTGAAAATCCGCATTGCTAAAGTTTGTAAAGAGAAAGGTGTGGACTGGCTAGTAGCTCTGCCAGTCGCTCTGTTTTATATGCGCATGGTCGCACATTCCAGATCAGGTCTGTCCCCTTATGAGGTTGTTTTCGGCCGCCCCCCTAATATGTGGGGTACACCTAGACCCCGAAGTATTACAGATGTTTCAAGTAATATGCTGACAGATTACCTAGCTTCCTTGATGTCTGCCCTACACTCTTGTCGTTCACAGGTTGCCGCCGCATTTCCAGACAATACCGAGGTGGCACCGCATGAAATCGTTCCCGGAAGTCTGGTTCTTGTAAGGAACTTTGATCGTTCAAGTCCGCTGGAGCCTCGCTGGAAGGAGCCAAAGCAGGTCCTCCTGGCCACCCGTACTGCCGTCAAGCTGGAAGGCAGGAAGGGGTGGGTCCATCTGTCTCACGTAAAGAAATTTTATGGACTAAAGACTGTTTCCAAGAACATTTCCGAGGATTTTGAAGACTGCCAAAGTACTATTCTCAAGGACTGTCCCGCAAAAGACATTGATACAAAACCCTCCCTGTTAGAGAAAACTCCGCAACAGGAGTATAAGTTGAAATTAAGGTCTAGTAAAATAAGTCAGCCAGTTTGATTGTCTAAGTCCTCCCCTAGGTGAAATGGTTAGACAGGTTTCTGACATGTATAAAATAGACCCCCACAGAGAGAGAGTTAGTGAGAACTCTAAAAGTTGCATTATTATTTTATGTTTTCTGCTATATCTCAGCCTTATGATTATCTGCACGAGTTATGCATTGCATTTATGTTTTCCAATTCCTCATGTAAATAAGACTTCTAATACTACAGTAGAGCATACGTTTAGTGATCTGCCTCCTCATGAACTTTCTTATCGTCTTGCTATGCGAAATAATTCCTTTATCCGCATGTTACATTATTCACACCAGACCAGCAATGCCACTAATTGTTGGGTGTGTGGTCGACTCCCCCCTTTTCAGACACCGAAGGGAGTTCTACCACTTTTTCCTTATCCATTTTCACATAACGGTTCATGTGGAGCATGGTCCACGTTACCGTCATCCTCGACAGATATGTCTTTTCTTAATAGTACATGTTTTCCAGACAAGCAAGGTCTTCCCCATAGAACAGGGTTAGATCTAGAAAATGAAGTTTATAATCTGGGTAATTATTCTTCGAATTTTATGGTCCTGAATGTTCAGTCTGATACTACTCCAGACTTACCCTCTATGTCAGTATTACCCGTTAAAGGCGAATTATGTGTCAGAAAGTATGGTTCCGTACATGTAGGCCATAGTGATTGTACTACTATTGTCAAGTATAGTGACAGTGGGAAATCTATTTTCAAAGCTTCACGTCATTCTTATTTTGTTTGTGGTCAGACCGCATATGTTCGTCTGCCCCTTGATTGGGATGGTACATGTTACATTGCATTCCTTCTGCCACCAGTTTTCCTAGCCCCACCTGACTATCATAGAAACTCCCACCTAGTACATACTAGACACAAGAGAGACCTCCCGATTGTCGATTATACTGAAACTGCTCTAGAGCAATATATAGATATCAATAAAGGTTTCTTCCCCTACTTAGGTACTGTCGTGAATAGTAAACTGATACGTAGATTAACCAGAACCCTTGAAGCAGTAGTGATTGAGACTACCTCTGCTCTAGGTAACTTAACCGAAGAGCAATCTTTTATGAGAATTGTCGTGCTCCAGAATCGTCTCGTCCTTGACGTCATACTGGCCGATAGGGGCGGGGCATGTAGAGTCATCGGATCTAGTTGTTGCATTTTCATTCCTAATAACGCGCCGTCTGTTTATTCAGCTATAACCAGACTGCATAAAATTGCCCATATGTTACACCAAGACCCAGGCACCTGGACATGGTCCGGTTGGTTCTGGAATATGATTTCTGCCTGGGGATGGAAAGTATTGTCCTTTCTAGGTATTGCAGTAGCGATCATATTCAGTTGCTGCCTCTGTATACAATGTGGCCCTGCGATTTGCGGCATTTGTGCTACCTCTTGTATTCCTAGTCCCAAGTCCCGTCCTAAAACCCGTTCCAAGGCAATTCGAGACGAGCAAATGATACTGTATGAAATGATAGATGGTATCATGAATATTGATGTTTCCTGATGGAAACGTAGTGACAAGGAGGGAATGTGGAAAAGTAAATTTTGCCATGTTCTGTGTCCCTACGTGTTCCCCATCTTATGTTGCATGTGCATGATTAATATGCATATGTATCCCCCGTGATTGGTTAAAGACGCAATTATAGTTGTGTCCATCTCTAGTATGCCAGTTTCCAGTTCTCGTGCAAGCTACGAGTATTAGACCTATGTAAAGCTACGTTGCCACGTTTCTCAGTGTGCACGGTATTTCATTGAAAAGTCCCCGTTTCCAGGCCTCAAAAGGGCCCGGACACCAGATTCAGCTCCTGTCTCCTGAGCCCTCGCTGAGGAGCGATACAGCCCCCACCTGTATTCCTGACCCTTCACTTACTTCCTGACTCACAGTGCCCGGCTCGGCCTGGCTCTGCCTGCTAGTCTGCCAAGAGTATGTTATGATTCTAGTTATCAGTCCAGCCCTCCTTCTCTGCATTCCTAAGCTACTGAATCGCATCAATAGTTTCCGTCATGGTCTAGCCTTTACGTCTCCATGTAAGAGAAATACTGCATTTAATGGTCATTTAATATTCCTCAACACGCACTACGTGAAGAATAATGCATGCACCAGTCTTAGAATCTGTTAGCCTTTACCCCGATAACTTTTGGATTCTATCAACATGTTCTCCAAACATCAGATACTAGATAGTGTCTAGGTACATGTCGCCCTGACTCTCCAGACTTCAGTCTCTGCTCCTAGCGCAGAAGTCATAGCCCCCAGCTTCTCCTAGTAACACGTCATTGTCAGTTTGCGCGCACCATTAGGTTAGAGGTCCCGGCTCCTTAGGTAGCCCCTCCATGTTTCCGCCCCATTTATGACATATTCTGTTACGTTTACATCACATGTCTATGTATACGCCTCCTGTTACACCCACTTTCACCCTTATCTTTCGCGACTGCTATGCACCACACCCACTGCTCCGCCTATTGTATGTACTGTAATGAAACTGTTTTAGTATATATGCTTGTGCACTGTTATTAAAGTTGTGCTAGCTAGCCATCCCAGATCTTGCAGGTTGTCCTGTTCCTGTCCTTTATGCTGTATTAAACCTGCAAAACTCCTACTACCTCGAATCTTGACTCTTATTTATTGAGCTATCTGTTATTACTATATCCAGTCAAAAATAGATCCGGTATTATTTATTTATATACCACAATACAGTGTGTTGCAATAGTTCAACCGTGAGGTGATCAGAGTGATGATGAATGAATGGTGCAGTTCCAGTGAAATAAAAGGGAAGATTTTTCTCAGAGTCCTAATAGTCAGGAAACAAGTGCTAGTGGTAAAACTGACCTGCACATCAAAACTCAAGGTATCATCAAAGATAACACCCAGATGTTTGACTGATTAGCCTAGGATGGGAACGCTAACCTTTGGCCACCAGATGTTGGACTAGATGGAATCCAAAGTTCCAAACAGCAGCACCTTCATTTTGTCTGCAGTAAGTTTTTAAGAGTCATCTCTCATCCAGCTGCTAATGCTAGACATACATTGGTTAAACTTCTCTGTCACACAATGATTTGTGGTTGTTTGCGTTAGATAGCACCTAGGAACCCAAATGATGCGCACAAGCTCAGCCAGGGTCCACGTAAAGATTAAAAAGAGAAGGGCTTAGGGGTGAGCCCTGAGGCACTCCACAAAGAAGGCTGAAAGCCTTCACCTTGAAACAACCATACCTCACAATTTGCATTCTATTAGATAAGAAAGTGTGAAGAAGCTTCATGGCAGCCTGCCCAAAACTAGCTTACTGCAGGCATTGTATAATACACAAGGGCGAGACGGTATCAAATGCTGCAGACATATCGAGCATTACCTGCACTGATCGACCTGGTGATGGATACTGTCAGCAGCCACAATAAGGGCAGTCTCTGTGTTGTGGCTACTCCTAAACCCATTTTGAGATGAATCAAGGACAGCATGGGTATCAATAAATGTAACCAATTTCTGATTGATACGTTTTTTAAAAGATCTTAGTGGGGGTCGCCAGTAGGGATAGCAGGAGGGCATTTTTCAAGTCATCTGGATCCGCATTTGTTTTTTTAGGTACTGGTTTGATGATTGCTTTTTCCCAGGAAGTAGGAAAACTACCATATTGAAGCGTAGAGTTAAACACATTCTGTAGGAAATCGACGATGGGGTTTGGTGCCAGCTAAAGATTTTTGGGAGAGCAAGGATCTGAGAGAGAACCAGATTTTAAATTTAGCAGTAAGTCCTTTGTTTGCTGAAGAGAGATGGGTGGAAATTCAACAAGCTGAGTGGGAGGAGGACCGGTAGAGAGATTTTCAGGAAGAAGATCGCTAACCAGAGGTGAATAAAACTCAGCGTATATACGGAGAAGAGTGTCCCAAAAACAGAGTGCAACTCTGTCAGAGAACTCGTGAGATGAATTCAAAGAGCACTGAGTAGGAAGAATAAACAGTTCTATCACTACTTTGAAAAGTTGTTTAAATAAGTTGTTAGCAACCTAATTTTCTCCACAAAGAAAGGCGCTTTAGGCAGCCCAATAGACTGTCTGTAGTGAAGTAACAGGGTCTCGTGCTTCTCTTTTGCTCAAGTGCTGGGGTTTGCCTCCCATTTCCTCTTGAGTTCCTCTGAGAACCAGGGTGCCATGGGTTTGTGGCTGGTGGACCTGATAACTTTCAAAGGCACCTCAGCACTGAAAGACCCATTTATCCAGTCTCGAAAACCTTCTGCTCCATACACAAAGGAACTGTCAGATCTGGTGGTCGAGAGGTTAAGAGCTCAGTCCAGGCCTTCCAAGGTGATCTTACTTGTATTCTGCATGATATGAATTTAGGGGAGGCAGGACCAGCACCTAGAGTAGACTGCAAGAAAAGTAGTTTGAATAAGATTGCCTGATGATCTACCCAATTCCGGGGATGTCCATGCTCCATTACCAAATCAGGATGATTTGTGAATATATCATCCAGGGTATGGCCTGCTGAGTGGATAGAATCTTTTATCAGCTGGGAAAATTGGACATAAGTTCAAATACAGAGGCAGAATCTTTGCAAAAGGTGTCATCAAATTGAAAATTAAAAAGCCCCAGGAATGGCAAAATTAGCATGCATCAGATATGGTTCCCAAGTTTGCATCACACCTCTAGAAAATTAGCATCTGGAACTGGCGGACGATACACAAGGAGGCCAGAAGAAGTGTTATTAGTGGAGATTTTGAGTCTCTCCTCTATACTCTTTGCCATTGAATCTAAAGTACTTTTGAGTTCATCACATGCAGTGACAGCCAGCCCCCCACCCCCAAGGCCTTGACGATGTTGTTTGGTAATGGCATAGCCCAACGGGACCGCCACCACCAGATGAGAACCAGAGTCCTCACTGGCCCAGGTTTCTGTAATGAACACACAGTCAAGACACAGAGAGAGAATTACATCATGAATTTCTGTTTTGTGGTTAATAAGGGAGGGGGCATTAATTAGCACACCACAGAAGCGTTTGTGATTATCGGGCCAATTCCTACCACTTTGCATTCTTTTGCTCCTCTATATATTGGTTGGGTAGCTCTAGGACTACAATGTGTGTTAAGGCAGAAATTACAGTGGGGACGGTTACTGACTGCACTATTGTACAGGTTGACTTTAGTTGAGCAAGCCCCCTTAATACCTGCAGGGCAGAGCTCCATAAATTGGACTTGGGCATAAGGTTATACATTGAGGATACTGTGTTGCGAATAAAAACTGACTGCATCCCTGGCCCCTGGCACTGTCCAGGGGGTTGGACAGACACATACAAGCTTGCCTTTGGAGCACCTTTGTCACATCCACACCCTCCTTGCTCCTAAATAGGGTCTCTCATTGGAGAGTAGAGTGCCTGGACCGCTAACCTCCTAAAGATGGCACTCTGAATGGCAACCAGGAAGTGAGGCAGCTCAAATTACACGCTCCGCTCAAACGGCAGTGCTGCTGTGACCCGGGGTGTAGCTACAGTGCAAAAATAGAGTGCACGTGCCACAAGCCTAGTAACAGATATTTACATTAGCTTTGCTTTGAAAATTAACCCTCCAAAAGTTTGAAACACACTTCTCACAACCAGGAAATAATCGTTATGGAGAAAAGTGCAGTGCCTTCGAACTGAGCTAAGGATTTATTAGTGTGAATCCAAGGACAATCTTTGAGCTATTGTGAGAGTATTAAATAGCAAAGCTGTTGGAAAATGAGGCAGTAGAGGCCTGCACAAATAACATAATTACATTTGTCCTTCACTGGGAACGAAACACCCAACTATAGCACTGTGGTATTGGGTTTCGTCAGGTCTACATACTCTGCAAAAACTCTCGAACACCATAGAATAGAAGTTGGCACGGAAACTGGAAAATGCAAAAGACAAGTTTATTAAGACCCCATGGGGTGGTGGTACATTCCGACAGCACCCTTCGGCAATGCAAGAAGTATCACACCGAACATCGGTGCGCGACCTCTTTTATACAAGTTTAACAGTAATAAAAAGGTAGGCGGTATACTCTTTTCACAGTTTAGGTACATATAAGGGCATTTTTGGAACACAGCCCACATGTGGGAGGAGTTTAGTACCACTGGTCAGTTTATGGAGGACATTCCTAAGGGTGACCGCTCATCAGTTTTCACGTTCGAGTACGCATGCGTGAGCTTGACCAGTGCTAAAAATAGCCTTTTGCCGGGCAAGGTAAATGGTCATTGTTACAGAGAAAGGACAAAAGGGCATGCTGACCACGAGGCCGCATGGTCATACAAAATGGAAGCCAGGAAATACAAAATGGCCCCCGCAGGTTTGGTCAAATTAAACACTAAAGTTCGTGTAGCTGAGCTAAATGCTAACCTAGTTGCTGCCAAATTACGACAGACGGCCCTTTTAGCATTTAGCTGAAGCTACCTCATAATGGAAGTAATCAGGATACTCGTCATCAATATTAATCATCATTATTTTCATCATTTCTGTGTTAATCATTTGCTCGTTTTTGGCAATAGCTCGTTTGGATGGAATACTGACTGTAATACATACAGAGCATAAGGTAGGGCCACATTGGATTTACAAACAAAGGAAAACGAGTATTCCAATAATCATACACAGGATAGTCAGTAATTTCCAACCCCAGGTACTAAGCAAAGTCCAGAACCAATTAGAGAATGTCCATGTACCATTTTCGGGATGAATTTCAGCAGCAATTTTGTGCAATTTAGAAATGGCATCATACACAGAAGGCGAATTATCTGGGACGTATACACAACAACTACTTCCGATAATGCGGCATGCACCCCCATGATCAGCTAGCACTACATCTAGAACCATTCTGTTCTGTTCTGAAGCGTTACAATTCTGGTAATTTGCAGTTCCTCAGTTAAGTTCCCTACAGCAGAGGCAGTTTCATTAGCAACAGCTTAAACAACACGTTTTAGCCGTCTTATTTTCCTGCTGTTTAAGGCAGCACCAACAAAGGAAAACAGGCCTAAATTAAAATCTACATATTGTTGTAAGAAGGTGTCGGTTTGATCTACATTTTCAATCTCTAATGTTCTCTTAACCCTATTTAATATAAAATCATGATATAACACAAAATCATTATGGTACATAGGCGGGGCAATAAATACAGGGGGTAGTACAAAAGATATATAGCAAGTTCCTAATCACCCAATGGGAAGACGATGATATCCTTTATTTCCACAAATAAAGTAAGTATTTCGCGAGGCTACAAAAGCAATACCACTTGGTGTTTCAAATGTGAGAGTAGTATTACATTCACTTTTCCCTACCGGAATTGTACCTTTATTCCTTACACATAGGTCAGCCTTAGTATCAATAACCGTAATCACATGTAAACTGGACATATTTGTAATTCTTTGATTAGTAAAAATACGAGGTGTAGATACATTGTCCGGTCGATATTCTTGCCACTCAAATTTAGCTCCTTCTGCCTGTGGGTAACCATCTCTATCATTATAGCATACTTTATTAAGTCGAAAAAGTAGTCCACCTTTTTTTGACCATCTCAGGGTAAAAAGAAGAGTGTACCAAGCATTGCAAGAACCATTATGAGAAAAAGGAATAAGTGGAGTTCCTCCTTTCTTTTGATGTCCAGGCAACATTCCACATACCCAACAGTTCGAAGTGTTCGTCATATTATGAGTATGATGTAGAATTTGAATGAAGCAGTAATTTAAGTAAGTCTGTCTATGTCTCTCTTCATGATAAGGCAGAGTAAAATGGAAATGTTCAGATGGGATTGGAGTGGTAGGCAGAAAATATTCTCGTGCAGTAAGCAATCGTTCTACAACCCATGCTATTACTGCTATTACCACTATAGTCATAACAAAAAGTACTGCACCCAGAATTCGTCTGTTTCTCATCGTAGTAGGTGCCATAATGCAAAGAACAAAAGTTTCAAAACAAACAAAAAAATAAAAATTGAGTGCTAAGATCCGAGGTAGCCGCTGGTTTCTTCTCCGAGATTCAAGACGGGTGTCGCTTCACTGGACAGAACTGATCCCCCCCCCTTGATATTCTCGGCTTCCGTTTTCACAAACCTCAGAACGGTAACTCAACCAGTCTCGCACAAAACAACTGCTTTCCTTGGCCGCAGGTTGTATCTCGCTCCACCAGAAACAGTGTGGTCCGGGAAGGCTCCCTCCGATTCGTGAGGCGTAACAGCTGGGCTCTTCTCTGCATCCAAGATGTCTCGATAATCAGACAGCACCGCAGGATTCACCAGATCCGGAGAGACACGATGGCAGTGAGTGGAATGTACCCACCGCTTCTTATTCGTGACTCGCACCGAGTTGCCAGCAATACTTGTTCAGGGCCACGCCACCTCAGCTCCAAACTGCTGGTCCTCTCGAACGCACGGATCATAACGTGGTCCCCAGGACGGAGATCGTGAGCCTCTCCAATGGAATTGTCGGGGAGCGCTTCTCGAACCTGTTGATGAATAGAAAGTAAATCATTTGTTAATCGTGCCAAATAATCGTTCATCATTATACAAGGCACATCATGTATTAAACGAGGCTTTGGGACTCCCCAGATATTCATAGGCCTTCCAAACACTACTTCATATGGTGTGAGGCCAGATCGGGAATGTGGCACTGATCTAATAGACAGTAATGCCAAAGGCAAAGCGTCCGGCCATTTCAAAGACGTGGATGCCACGATCTTTGCTAGCTTCAGCTTTAGAGTTGCGTTATACCTCTCTACTAGACCTGCTGACTGCGGGTGGAATACAGCGTGGAATTTTTGTTTAATTCCCAATCCTTTCAGGACATGCTCCACTATTTTCCCAACAAAATGAGGACCATTGTCATTCCACAAAAAATTACAAACACCATAGCGTGTGAAGTACTCTTTGAGTAACACCTTAGCTGTTGTCAATGCTGTATTATCCTTCGTGGGGTAGGCCTCAATCCATTTACTGAAAGCACACACCACCACTAGGACATACTTGAGGTTATTACAGCGCTCAAGCTGGATGTAATCCATTTGCAGTACTTCGAATGGTGCAGTAGGTGGAACGAACCCTCCTTTAGGAGTATAAGTCCCTTTTTGCAGGATTGTACTGTAGGCATATCAGACAGGTCTGCACTACTCTCTTGGCCGTGCTGGCAATCTCAGGATGCTCCCAAACTCGTGCAAGCAATTTAGTAATTGCAAGAGCTCCAACATGTGCCAGCCCATGTGTCATTTGAACCATTGCTTGCAAATAAGCGGCAGGCAATTTCCATCTCTCCATATCTTTGCTACGCCAACAACCCTCATCATCCAACACTCCCTCTGTTGCCCAGGTTGCAAGTTCCGCTTCAGATGCTGATTTTTGTATGTATAATATTTCCTCTCTAGCATCATGCCATCGCTCAGCTTGTGATCTCACCACATACATAGGAGAGACATTTTGTAACATGGCAGTCTCTCTCGCTATGCGATCTGCAAAAGCATTTCCTTGTCCTATTTTGTCTATCACCTTCTTGTGTGCACTACATTTGATTATCGCTACTTTCTTTGGACATAATAGTGCATTCAGGAGGTCACGTACTAATTCTCCATGCATAATATGCACTCCATGCGAGGTCAGGAACCCTCGTTCCTTCCAGAGTAGGCCGAAATTGTGCACTACTCCAAAAGCTTAACGGCTATCAGTGTAGATATTCACACATAAGCCAGCACTTAACTCACATGCTTTCGTTAAGGCTATCAATTCAGCTGCTTGGGCCGATTTTTGCGGTATTCGTGCTGTTTCTACCACTGTCTTAAGTGTCGTGATCGCATAGGCTGCGGAAGTCGTACCATCTGGCAGCTTTAAACACAATCCATCAACCCACAGTTCCCCATCTACATCTGGAAGTGGCGTATCCTGTAAATCGATACGACCCTTTGTTTGTTCTTCAGTCAGAAAAACACAATCATGATGTTCTTCCTTCTGGGTCTCAGCAACAGGATATGGCAATAAAGTAGCAGGGTTCAAAGTGGCGCACCTCTTCAGTGTAATATGTGGCGCCAACAGCGTTAGCTCGTATCCTGTTAAACGAGCGCTAGTTAGATGCTGTGTTTTCGTTTGGTTCAATAAAGCATCTACCGCATGGGGAACTAACGCCAACACTTTGTATGACAAAACTATTCCCTCACTCTGTTGTATGGCCACTGCTGTTGCTGCAACTGCTCGAAAACATCCAGGCAATCCTCGAGCAACAGGATTTAGTACTGCTGAGAAGTACGCACAAGGTCTCTGTTTATTTCCGTGTGTATGCACTAAGACTGACAATGCGCACCCATCCTTCTCATGTACATATAGTGTAAAGATCTTTGTATAATCTGGTGTACCTAACACTGGTGCAGAACAAAGAGCTTGTCTCAATTGTTCAAAAGCATTCTGACATTCATCTGTCCATTCAAGGGGAATTGGTGTAGTTTTGGACAACAACGCTAACAAGGGTTTTATAATGTGCGAAAATCCTAGTATCCACTGTCTACAAAAGGACGTCAAACCTATGAAGGCACGAACATCTTTCTGAGTGCAAGGGACTGGCGTATCTAAAATTGCTTGAATTCGGTCTGATGTCAATGCACGCCCCTCCATAGACAAAAGATGACCGAGGTAGGTCACCTTTGGTCTACAATATTGCAACTTCTTCCTTGAGACCTTGTGATTATTTTTGGCAGAAAAAGAAAGTAGGGAGAGAGTACTCTCCTCACATTGTTCCTGCGTGTCTGCTGCAAGTAAAATGTCATCAACATATTGAATAAGAGCCACCCCAGACTGTAAGTCGAAAGAATCAAGCTGTCTTTTTAAAGCCTGGCTATAAATGCTAGGGCTTTCTGTGTAGCCTTGAGGAACTCGACAAAATCTTTATGATTTGTTATTTAATGTGAAGCCGAACAAATATCGGCTATCGGGATGAATAGAAATCGAGACGAAAGCATTATTCAAGTCAATAACAGTGAATGTAGTGGATGTAGGTGGAATCAAAGTAAGTAAGGTGGTAATGTCAGACACCACCGGATACTGGGGTACGACTATCTTATTAATTTCCCTCAAATCAATAATGAAATGGTAGATCTTAGTGTCTGTGTCTTTCTTTAGGATCGGAAGAATCGGACTGTTACAAACATTATAGAGGACTTCCTCCACCACCCCTGCCATAATCAAGTCATTTACAATATGTGTCAAGGCCACTTCGCCTTCTCTGGAGATCTTGTACTGTGGTACATGAGGCAAAGACACTCCCTCCTTTACAGTAATACGTACGGGAGGAATAATCATTTGACCCACATCAGTATCAGAAGTGGCCCAGAAAGTGCTTGGAAGGGAAGCTAACGCATCGGCCTCCTGCATGAGGCACGATCTCTCAACCTCTGGGTAGTTCTCATTCAAAATAACCCGCACCCCTTCAGGGGCACAGCGTATAGTTGCTCGAAAATGTTTAAGCATATCAAGTCCCACAATATTATCTGGTGTGTTTGGAGATAACAAAAACGGGCATGGGGCAGTAAATTTATCAATGTGAAATATAAGGGGTTGAGACAATGGGCTAAGAGAAGGTGTTCCATCGAACCCTATTGATGTAATCGTTTCGCCAGACAGGGGAGCCCTTGGAACGAAGTGTTTGGACAGAGCGCTACGAGTAGCTCCTGTATGGACCAGAAACTGATCAGTAGAACCCAAAACATGTGGTGATATATATGGACCCCTTTGATCGTCTGGTACTTCAACCGATTCCACACCCCATCCTATGCAATCCTATGCATAATTATTATCCTGAGACTCAGTAAACTCTCCTTCAGCTATCTGATACTGATTCCGTCGATCAAAAGTATTATGATCAGCCTGACCACGACCCCTTGCTTCAAACCTACCACGATCATTCGCTCCACCTCTGGGTCCTGAATAACTATTCCGTGACCTTCCACTCCCTCGACCATGCTGATTACGCTGTTCTCGAAGCACCGGACAATCCGAAGCCCAATGTCCAAACTGTTTACAGAATGCACACTGATCCTCAGAAATATCAGTACGAGTAGAAGACGTACCATACGATCCTCGTCTACCCCTATCATTCCCTCTCGACTGCGTAGCATAAACCTGAGCCAACATCACCTTCGTCTTCAAATCCTTCGCTTTCTTATCACTACTTTCCTTAGCCTCCAATTCCTGTCGTTCATAATACTGAGCCATAGTCAATAAAGAAGCAGGGGTTGCCGTGGTCCATAAACTTTCACTAGTTTTAAACGTTTTGCAATCTCCAGTAGGAGTTTAGCCACGTACTTATCAACGAACAAATGCTTGCCCGTATCCTCTGTTAATGATTGCCCACTGTAATCATGGAATACTTCCTCGAAACGTGAAAAGAAATCAGAGACCGATTCATCCGGCTTCTGTTTACAAGAAGCCAACGTTGTCCAATCAATTTTCTTAGGAGGAGCAAGCGTTTTTAATTTATTCAAAATAGCCACCGGGAGATCTAAAATCAATTGGCATGGCTTACATGCAGGTTCTCTATCTAAATCAGCTCGGGCTAATTCCTTCCAATCTGCACCTAGAATCGTTCGATCATCAAACTTACGAATCGCCCTCCACATATCAGGAGGCAGTATCAACCCAAAGAAAAGATCAATATCAACTAATGTCATAACACACGAAGAAATAGCACCTTCCACACCTTCATAGAAAGCTGCTGGATTTTTACGGGGGTCTGGCAAAGCATTCTTGAGCGCCATAACGTCTGTTCTATTCCATGGCGTATAAAACCCAATTATATACAAAATAACCCTTCGCATCTTTAGACATCTTATCATCATCTGTGCCTAGCCCTTTAGGAGGGACATACAAAGGCGCAGCTTCTCGCATAGGCATGACATTAACTGCAGCGCTCTTATCTGTTCCAGAGATAGGGCACTCTTTGGATACTTCCGTTGATCCAGACGCAGACGAACCCGATGCCTTTTTCAACGCCCGTAGTCGTAACGTCTCATCCCGTAGCTTAACCAAACGCTGGAAAAACTCATCCGCATCTGCAAGAACAAAAATACCTTTACGAAAATTATCACGACCAACTGATATATCCTTAGGTTCCAACTCAGGTGAATACTGTCTAAACCGTTCGACAACTTCATCTCCAAAATGATCCAGAAAATCCAATCCTTCTCGGTCGGACCACTTACACATAAGGCCATCAATCTCTGAAACAGTTATAAAATTTACATTAAGTTTACGAGCAAACCCGCGCAATTCCGTAGCTCGATCAGTAGTTAACCTGGTACGCTGATCTCCTTGATCATCCTCGTCCGAGTCCTCATCCGGGGCCGTAGGCGGAACATACGGAGGCGGGCAACGATCTAGTAATGAAAAATCATCTGATTCATTAGTAAGGACAGGATAAAGAGGACGTCGGATAGGAAACTGACCATTAACTTGCAAATTACGTTCTCGAATCTCCCTCTCTTTCTGTTCCTGCAATTCTTTTTCCTGCAACTCTAAAGCTTTATCACGAGCAGCCTTTCGCTGCTCTTTGTCCGCCAAGGCTTGTTCACGCTTCATTCGTTCACGCACCGCTTTCTCCCACATACACACACAATCAAACATATCCTATCTAGACCTGCGCTGAAACAAACACTGCTCCACATATTGAACCTTTCGCAGATCAAACGACCCATGTAGTGGCCATTGCAATTCACGATCAATATTTGTATATTTATGCCACAATGTACTATACATAATGGGGGGAAGGCCACATTTTATGTACATTTCACGATTAGGTGTCCCCTCTGGGGGAGCCGGCTGAGATTCATTTAATCGATAACTGGTACCATTTCCAAAACAGCACATTCCTCGAAGTGTGCTTAGAACAGGAATGTCAAAATATCACGAAAACGTGATATTACATAAAAATGGCACTTAAATATGTTTTTACACACGGTGTGCCGTTCAAACAAATACAAAGTCAGAGAAATATCTCTAAATGCCTGTCTATGTGAGGTGCACTCCACATATAACTCAAATCATAGGTCCAAATGTTAGCTAACTCAAACAAATCCAAAAAGCCACAGTAAGTGTCAGTAGACTACCTTACCAATCACAAGCTTACCAAATATTCTCAAACGTCCAGGTTCCAACTGCCAAGTTCCTTAATCGAATCAGCCAAATGGGCACTGCACGACAACCCAACCGATCAGGATCTCAGTCAAGGACCGGCGCCACCTGGAAGGTCGAGTCAGAAGGAAAGGAAGAAACACCGTGGGTGCCAAGACTCGGGTCACTCAGTGGCAGCGTACGCGTCCATGGCGAGTTTCCAATCCTTCGTCACGACCTCTCCTTCGGGCAACCGAGTCGCCGATGAGTCCCTTCGTGGTCGTCAAGTTGTGGTATTGGGTTTCGTCAGGTTTACATACTCTGCAAAAACTCTCGAACACCATAGAATAGAAGTTGGCACGGAAACTGGAAAATGCAAAAGACAAGTTTATTAAGACCCCATGGGGTGGTGGTACATTCCTACAGCACCCTTCGGCAATGCAAGAAGTATCACACCGAACATCGGTGCGTGAGCTCTTTTATACAAGTTTAACAGTAATAAAAAGGTAGGCGGTATACTCTTTTCACAGTTTAGGTACATATAAGGGCATTTTTGGAACACAGCCAACATGTGGGAGGAGTTTAGTACTACTGGTCAGTTTAAGGAGGACATTCCTAAAGGGTGACCGCTCATCAGTTTTCACGTTCGAGTATGCATGCGTGAGCTTGACCAGTGCTAAAAATAGCCTGTTGCCGGGCAAGGTAAATGGTCATTGGTACAGAGAAAGGACAAAAGGGCATGCTGACCACGAGGCCACATGTTCATACAAAATGGAAGCCAGGAAATACAAAATGGCCCCCGCAAGTTTGGTCAAATTAAACACTAAAGTTCGTGTAGCTGAGCTAAATGCTAACCTAGTTGCTGCCAAATTACGACAGCACCTGACTCTCAGAGGGTAGCGTTGCAGAGCAGTTTAAGGCTTACTCAAGGGAGGTGGTGTGGGCGAGTAATCGCTATTACAGGTGAGCCAAAATAACACTGAATAATTGATTGTCCAGTCTGTACTTTGCTTTATAAAAGTAAGAGTACATTTATTAAACACACACACTACTCAATACTATGCACCAATTTACAAATATACATAAGCTGTTGGACTTACTTTGTGACATTGCATAACATCTCCACCCCCTATGCAGGGGGTGGGGTCTAGTACCACCACGCCCTCTTATGCACATAATCTTGCCCCCTAATGCAGCAAGTTGAACATAACCTGGAGCGAGGGCCCTGCGCACTGGAATCCTAACAGTGCGACCTACCCCATTACCTCAACAAGCATTTAAAATAGGCACACCTGCCCAGGTGACACATAACCCCGACTGAGCATTTCCTACTGACCATGAAGTATACACCTCTACATTTTAGGGGCTAACAGTCTGGGTTCTTCACCTAAGTGTAGCAGCAAGAATACATGTTTAAGCATCACTTTAGAATGACAGTACTCATCACATTTGTGTATCATTAGAATGCATTGCAATTACAACCCCTAAAGGCATCACAGATGAAATCACAGGATTAAGCATATACAACCAGCCATCCTAGCAGGAATGTCTGTAAACCTAACCCCACTTTGCTTTTTGACATCGCCTTACACATGTACTTCACATGAGACATGTGACTCACTGTCCCCCTAAAAGATATAACGTTAGTAAATGTAGTTCTGGTGCAATTACACCTCTTCACCTTCAGGGGATGCCCTTCTCCAGACATCCCCAACTCAGCCCTTCACTCCTGGAGGCAATCCCTGACGCACCCAAGCTGCAGAACAAAAGTTCCAGCCATGGGGATGCTGATAAAGCCTGGCTGAACCCTTGAGGGGTTATTCTTTTCAAGTCCCCATGAGACTTAGGGAGGGACTCCTCTTCTTTGTGCTGGGGGAGACTGCGATTCTCCTGTTGCTCGCCCTGCACTGTTGCATTCACTTGGTGGTGACCCCGTTCGCCTGGGGCCACCGCAGGCAGAATAACAAGCAGTTTGCCCTTGTAGGCCGGTCCGGGCCTGCAAGGCATTATGGGGCGTTTCCTTGTCTTCCTCTATGCATATTCTAGTAGAGGCTTACCGCTGACTCGGGGAGAGCCGCGATCACCCCGCTGGTGGCTTCGCCGCATCCCACTCATCGGTGGGGGGCCAGTCCCACCCGGACCACCAGGGGATACATTGCAGCTCGGGGAGCCCACCCCAGCTGCTCCTGCGCGGTGAGTGCTTTAGGCAACCCAGGGAGCCCACACCCGGCTGCCCCCACCGTCTCCACGCCCGGCTATCAACCTCGCAGCACATCTCTTCTGGTCTGCCCGCTCCTACGGGCAGACACAAAGCTCCCGCCGGGTCTGTCTGGACCTCAGACCTCGGGAGAGTGCAACGGCTCTCCCCCACCTTCCTCCAGCCACGGGGCAGCACTACCCCGGTCACCGCCATCTCTTCAGGGCCCGTAAATGGGCCAGGGTGGGCCACTGGTACTCCCTCGGCCAACTTCATGGGGAGCGCGACGGCATTCCCTGGCTTAGATTCTTTGCGGGGGTGCAACGGTGCTCCCCACCGCCTCCTCCTCACATGGGGCCCAGATTTGGGGTCCAGGGCCCCTTCCCCCAATCTTCACGGGGAGCGCAACCACGCTCCCTGGTTTCAGTTTCAGCGGTGGCCAGGGTGGGCTCCTGGCACCCTTTGGGGTGCATTCACGGGGAGCGCGACGGCACTCCCCGACTTCCATCTTCGCGGGGGCACGATGGCACCCCCCCGCCGTCAGCAGGCCCCGGACTCAGGATCCCGGGCCCCCTTTTCACCATCTTCACGGGGAGCGCGACAGAGCTCCCCGCCTTAACTTCTGTTGGGGGCAGCCCCCGGGACCTGACCCACCCAGGAGGCATTCTCTGGACCGGCGGCGGAGCCCCACGCGCTTTGTTGTGAGTTGGCCAAAGGTCGCCAACCTTCTGGGGGGCATATCTCAGCCCCCATGGATCCGATTGTCCTGGTTTAGGCCACTTATTGCTCCTGGTGGCGCTCCCCAGCCACTGGGAGCACTCTCTTTTGCCCTCTGCATCTCACAGGAGAAGTGTGGCTCAATGGTTAGAGCGCAGACCCTGATGCAGAGTTCTAGCCCGGGACCAGGGTTCAATTCCCCGCCTCGGCGGGTCTTGGGCTCAAAATTCCACGGACCTGATAATTCTCGCCTCGGTACCTATTCCAATCATGGAGTCCCAACCTGCAACTCTGGGCAGTAGCTTGCTTAATCTCCACAACGGCCCCCACAACGCTAAGGATGCCTGGCCTCCAGCTTGGGGGTGCCCAGGAGTGGACACCTCACAGGGAAATCCAGGATGGGTTCCACAGCGGTATTCGTACAAGCGCCTTGAGACCCTTGCGGGTGAGTAGTGCGCTATACAAGTATCAATTTACATTTACAGACGGTGGATTCAGCAGGGAGCTGCCTTAACTGGCTACCTGGGCCAGCCTTTCGCCTGGGTCTCCTCCTGGGCCTCTCTTCTCCCTGTGCAGAGGCCCCTGCTTCTGTGCACTGGTCCTGGTCTCTTCTCATGGCACTGTTCAGGATCCTGGGACAGTCAGGGGATTCATCCTTCCGATTGCCCAACTCTTCCTGTGCAAACACTTTTTAAAGTTTGGGGAGGGGTCTGGCAGGAAGTCTCTGTTTGTCCTATCAAACAGCAACACATCACTTCACTGCCCCTGCTCCCTCCTTCCCGCCGAGGCCTCTGATTTGGTTCAAGATGGCGTCGTCCAGGGGTCTCCTGCCACATGGTCTCTGAAAGCCCCTTCTCCCGCGCTGCCGTCTCCCTTGTGCAGCGTGGTGCCTGGCACCCGGTGACATCTGCTGATGGATGAGCCTGTAGCTCCACCCATTATCTCTTCTTTGGAGAGGAGGCCTTTGCTCTTGGAAGGAAGGTCGTTAATCCAACCTACTTTGGTCAGCCCCAGCCAGGCCCTGGCTGTGAGCTGACTCAGAGAAATATAACATTTCTGGATGACCCAAAAGCAGTACAAATATGACTTTGGACTCGGCCGAATACTTCTTCTCAAATAGGTTAAAGTGGACTTTGGTGCGTGTCTGGAATTTGTAGGCCCTAGGAAAGTAAAACTAGCCCATGTGCTCCCTATCCTCATAAGAGAATAATGGAATAAACACTGTAAAGCACACTGAGTTTCCCTGGCATGTTTCTTTCCACCGTATAAAGCCTATTCCCTGTCACCACCCAATTCTGCATAAGTCCTGCCACACCAATCACTTTGTATCTGCTCCTGGGCTGCGCACACCAGGAATCTCCCCTGCGCAGCCCATACACGTGTGAATAGGCATGTACACACGTGTCTACATGTAACCAGCCCTGTGCCCCTTACTCCAGCTGCAGCGCAGCAGCCTAGCCAAGCTAGGGGGACACCAGTAAAATTCACATGCAGTCTCTTTTGTCATGAGTTCACTGTGGGTGAGTCCCAACTTATGAGGCTCTCGCACAGTAAAGGCTCAACAAATAGGTGCTCAAAAAGCAAAAAATCTGGGCGGCTCAGAGAGTCAGACCACCTTCTAACACAAGCCTAACCAGCCTCGCTACATAGTGCTTCACTTTCCTACATTGGTGTTACAGCGCTGGGATCCTGAGCTTGTGTTTCGCAGTACCGCTTGGTCATAAATGATTTTTTGCACAATAGATCCACTAATGACTTTGGACTCATTCATTTTTATATATATTTTTTAATTGGAATTTCAGGGAACTGTGGAGGCCTCCCTTTCCAATAGTAAAGTAAAAGACATTTAGGAAAACGTTTTTCAAAGGATTATAAAAAGGTCCCAACTTTCAGGTAAAAGGTTAGGCACAATGGAGGATGACATGAATCTCAATCTGTCATTCCAGCCCTGAAGATCAGTGATTTAAGGGTGTTGTACAAAGCTTTGGGCATTAGCTATAAAGCTACAGCCAAAAAGAAGGAGCTCAACAGGACCTGCAGCTATGATGAGAAAAGAAATAGAGGAAAACCAAACCTCAGAAGGACACCCTGAAGAGGGTGAGGATGAGGCCCCAGCCTAAATTGTAGAAGATGGGGAAGACGGCGAAGACCAGAACTCTCCACCTTTCCCTTACCTCTTTCACCAGTGACCTCTTAATAGAGGAGATAAGACTTAAAGTTGAGGAAAATAAACTAGCCCTCAAAGAAAGAAGGGTCAAGATGTGCTCGAAGCCCAAAGATGGTGGCAGCAATATTAACAGGGTAAAAGATGAAACTGTTGACCCTGAGACCCCAAAAGGGATTGTCCCTAAGTGTAATGATGGTGATAATATCAGCAAGTGGATTGCAGCCTATGAGAGGGCCTGCAAAATGAGGCGGATAGGTCACCAGCACTGGGGCTCTCTACTGTAGGAGTCATTCTCAGTGAAGGGCAGAGATAAACTTCTGACCCTTAATTAGGATATGACGGAGTCCTATCAGTATATGAAGAAGACCTTGATAGAATGATCTGGACTCACCACAGAGGAATACAGATTGAAGTTTAGCGACACCTATAAAGGTTAAAACCAGACATGGGTGGACTTTTTGGACTCTTCGGTCAAAGCACTAGAAGGCTGGATAAAAGGCAATAAAGTGGACACAAGATAATGTAATTATGAAAGGGAATATTTTAACTAAATACACCACAGAGAAACTGAACCAGCATTTGGTGGATTCCAAGTTGTCTTCTCCCAGAGAGCTGGGGAGGACAGCTGAAAAATGGGGCAGCACCAGGGTGTCTACAAAGACCCATTGTGGGAGTGACCAGAAAATGGTACTCAGACTTCCCAACAGGGGAAAGATGTGAGCAACAACACAGACAAAAAGAAGGAGTTCTCCAACCCCCCCCCCCCCCCCCCCCCAAAAAAAAATTCCACTCAGGAGACCAGGTGCAGGGGGTTATCAGGGTAAGAACAGGCCCCCATCAAACGCTTCTGGGGTATAACATGACTGTCAACAGATAGGACATAAAGAGATGCAGCATGTTCCAAAAAGTCCTTTCATTGGTGGACAATCCAAGGGATTGGCTAGCATAGAAGTGGGGCAGAAGGTGTACTCTGGAGAGGCCAGAAGTTACACTGAGGCTGTAGGAAGATGGATATCTGACTATATGGTTACCCCAACGTTTTGCCTAATGTTTAGCTGGTTTTTTACTTAGTTGGCCTGAGATCCTGCTATTCAGGGCCCCAGGCTATCTGCTCTCCCTGTAAAATGGACTCCATGTACTTTAGGTACATACCTGATTGGGTATTCGGTCACCTTTGTGAGTCCCTGTATCGTGTACCATAGGTACCCAGGGAATAGGTGCATCCAAGGCCTACCAGGGGCTGCAGCATGTATTATGCCTCCCCTGGCTGGCCATCCAAACTGACACCACAGGCTGATCACTCAGCTTGGGTAAGGTGGTGTAATCACCCCTTACTTAGACATAGTATATCTATATCTACATTATATATGGACACATAGTAACCTATAAGTCACTCCTATGGCAGGCCTTAACAATCCTGGAGGCAGAGTGCTTGGTTTTATGTGCGAGGGTGCTCTAGCATGAGCTGAGCCCTTCTGCAGCTTTCGGAACCATGTCCTTATAGCTGTTCTATGATATAGCCATACCATATACTCTTAAGTGCATTATAATCCTCGCAGTTAATGCTAACTTTGGGTTGGCTTTATCAAAACATGTTGTGTAAGGTGTCAAACACTTTGGAATACTACCCCCCCTATTCTAGCGGCGGGGGTAGCATTCTACCCTTCTAGAGGGGGAAGACATGTTGGTTACTGCTTTACCCGGCTAAAGTTAAACAGAGCCTCAGCATCACAAAATGGATGCTGCTGCCACAGACACGAGTCTGACCTCCTGCTGCTGGACAAAACTCCGGCAGGGGAGGCCTGGACATAGGGTTTCCTGCCTTGGGAGGTGCTAGCACCTCCCCAGACAGACTTTTAGTGTATTGGGGCAGGGAGGGCTGCAAAATGAGACACTGCCTGGGGCACACAAGGTGCTCCATGCATAGCCCGTATTCAAACCAGCTGCTGGGGCACTCCAGCCCCAGCTCTGGCGCGAAACTGGACAAAGAGAAAGGGGTGTAACCACCCCCTTCTCAGGGTCCACCCATAGGAGGGACCTAGCAAGTAATCCAGCCCCTTAGATTAGTATAAAGATAGGAGCTGTGTCTAGAGACATTAGATTATCCTGGATTGAAATTCTGAAATGGAACTCTTGGACCTTCAACGTTATATATTGACTAGAAGACTGAAGACATCTCCCGTGTGGTCAAGGAGTGACCACCCTGTGCAAACAGGCTCCACCAGTAACTTGCTGGTTTGCTTTGTCGATGCTCCTGCCGGAACCCAAAGACTCAGCGACTCAGGAACTGGACTTCCAGACTTCTCCGACTCTGATCCACATACACAGCAAAGCTCAGACCCGTGGCGGACACGAGAGACATGGGACCGGACACCCTGGACTACCTGCTCTTTGCTAACTGTGCAGCTTCTGAGGTACCCTCGAAGTTGTGCATTGGGGTTTAAGAAGCCCCAGACCCGAGCAGTATTTGCACCGAATTTCCACACTCCACGAGTGCCACGTGGGGCTTGCGCCTGCATTACAGCTTACTGCGTCTTCCCAGCTGCTAGCCCATTGGCTAGTGAGCCCTCTTTGTGAAACTACACTGCTTGCCTGGTTGCTCCGGGCTTGCTCCAGCTTCCCTGCGAAGGAGAAGCTCCCCAAAGCTTGCTGGTCTGACCTGAAGCCAATCTTCCTTTCCTGCGTGGATTGCGTTTGCCAAGGCTTGCTGGGTCCAATCCGGATGCCAACACCGCAGACAGCTAGATCCTTTGTGGGACAGCTCGAATGCAGCCCCTGGCTATCGTCGACGCCTCCTGGTCCTCGTGGCTGCAGAGACAAGCTTCACCTCTTCACCTGATTGCATCTCGACATCGCCTAATTCCTTCCTGGTTCCTTCCTGGTCACTGGCTAGTGACCCAACTCTGTCCCCTCTGATTTCAGGTTCTTCTCATCTTCGATCCACCCTTGGATCCACCCGGACACTTTGCTCCTGGTCGCCTGCAGCACTTCTTTGCAGCTCTCCATAGGAAACAGCGACGAAACCCGACACGAAAAGACACCTATGCACCCGACTTCCCTGGGTGAGGTAACTCGGTGCTCCCGTGGGTGTTGAGCCCCGAAGTGACCTAGTTTACCGTAGTCCATCCGGAAGTGTCCTTAATCTACTACTTTGTGACTTTAACGTTCCCATTATAACTCTATGGTAATTCGCGACTGTGTTCATACACTGCACGCGTCCCCCGTGGGTATCCTACTTCCTAACCTTTGGTTCTGTAGTGTAGCCCCCGCGATTCCCTAGGCCCTAGGCCTATTCACTATTCCTGAATTGGTTCTTATACCACTTACTTAGTATATGGTTCGTGAGGCCCCTAGGGCAGAATTGTTTTTGTGCAACTTATAGTATGCTAAATGAGTAACTTGTAACGTATCTCAAATTCTGACATCATAAAGAGTGCAGAGGGGTTGTATTAGTAATAAATACATATATATTTGAAATATACCTTGTGTGGTGTCCTTTTATTTGGTATTCAAGGGATTATATATGGTAAAATAGCTGGCTTCACATGCTCTCTGAAGTTTTAGCCTAAGACTGCTGGTCCATGCTACCACTAGGATAGCTGATCTATAAGGTTGACTTTACAACCACCATCATAAAGGTTGTTTAGACTGGTGCAAGGTGCCCACTAGAATAGTGGACAACATATGCCAGGCTAACTTCTCACAGAGGCTACTTTAGTTTCCCTGGGAAGGGTGGATATTGAAGGACAAAGATCAATTAGACTGACGAAGAGGCTCTGGGGGATACAGGTGCCAGTGTCACTATGGTGGCAGCTCGACTGGTTTCCCCAGACCAAATGGTACCTGGTGTTAGACACCAGGTAACCAGTGCTGACAATGAGACTAAGCTCCATCCAATGGGCTTGATAAGCTTAGAGTGAGGGTGGGTTACTGGCCCGAATAAGGTGGTTGTTTCCCCTGTCACTCCCAGTGAAATATCTGTTGAGGAACGAACTGGAGACTTCTACTTGGGCAGACGTTGAAAGGAGCGCTCATGTAGAAATGCTGGGTCTCCCTGAGTGAGTGCTGTTACCACATGTGCACAAGCAGTACTACAGGGTAGTCATGGGGGCTTAGAGCCTGAAATAATGGACCAAGGCTCCTAAAGCAAGAAAAAGGGCAAGAAGTATGTTAAGACCGCTCCAAAGGGGACACAAAACCATAAGGAGCACTCTCCTAAGGCAGATGCCCCGGTGTTTGAGGAGGGAACGGTTGCGTAAGAGTCTGCCCTGACCTGGCAGAGCTCCTAAGTGCAGGCGGGCCCTCCGGAGAGGACCTATGCCAAGGAGAAAAGTCAAGCCCAACTCTTGAATGCCTTAGGAAGCAAGCTGTGAGGCAAGATGTCAGTGGCACCCACAGTGTCTACTAGGAAGATGGGCTTCTATACACTGAGTTTATACAAAACAGAGCCACCCAATATTCCCAGAGGGACTGGGTATTATCAGTAACAATTTGCAAAAATGTCCCTATAGGAGTTATTTAAACAAAATTCAATAAATGTTCATATTGCCACCCAAGTGGTCAATTATTAACCAAGAGCAAGGAAAACAGATTTAAACTGTTTTTATTATTCAAAGTATTTTTAACTTTTTTTCTTCTTTTGTACTTTTTCCATATACAAGACTAAAATATGGCAACAAAAATACTACAATATTGACAGACGAAATTCTTAGTAGTATAGGGCAACTTTTGTTAAACACATGGAAAAATAAATATCATGTGCAAAACAGTACTTGTCACAATACAGTCATTTAGCAATCAAATGATGATATAAGGAATGAACAAAACGTTGCCAAGCGTCGACGTTTCGGTCCTTAGTTGGTTATAACAATCCATAGGACCATCTTCAGGACCATGCGCTGCACATATTAATCTAAAAACAAATGCATATATAAATATATATATATAATAACCTTGCCAAAATGGTATCGTCCACCTACTCCAAAGGAAAACAAAACCGAAATTGTGACACACAACTCAAATGTGACACTTAAATTATCCACCAGCACCAAAAACACCACCATTGCCGTGCCACCACCGTGAGCACACTACATTACGAACACATAATCTGGACAGCACAGGGCTTACCCAGGACCTCCAGCCGGAAGTCATGAGGTTATTAACCTAATATCTGAAAAAAGAGAAACCACTATAAATATCGCATCAAATGCAGAAAACCTGCCTAAGGGCTGTGGAGTGACACATCATGTAGGAATATCAATACAGGACTAGCTAGGTTGTGTTAGTGAGACTCAGAAGGTACATCTGTGGGCAAACCATTTGGTTTGGTCATGAAGCCCTCACACACCAACCTAGTTGGTGTCATGCTTCATCATCGGGCCCACCACAGTGACACCGAATGTGTCCCGGGTGTGCTGCGACTCCAGATTACTGAGGAGCTGGTATGCTTGCTGAGTGTGCAGTGAGTAGTGAGTATGAACGTGAAGTTTAAAAGCTATACAGGTGGTCCCAGTTCCCGAGGGTGAAAGGTAAATTTTAATACCTGGGCCCCTGTTAGCGAATAAAAAAGGCTTGGACGATGTGGAGTGTATTAAGAGCTCCTACGTCCCGTGTGGTCTACATGTTTCAGCCAGGCCTTTTGATTAAAACTGGCTTTCCTCAGGACCAATGAGTATGTGTAGGTGAAAAGAATAGAATATTAAGTGATTTGTTGTGTGGTAAAAAGTGTCGCACTCGCTAAGGTGCTGTACGTGTTCGAGGGGGATTCCCTCTGCTTTACTGTACATTGAACACAAAGACATTTACAGACATACAAGGGAGAACCAGTGAGAATGGTATTTTAGATAACACAACTTATTGCCGACTTCTAATGTGCGTGAGCGACCTAGAGCGGCAGATAAAAACGTGGCCATGAGCGTTTTTCATGGCTAGGGTGAACTATAGCGGTTGAGATTTAAAGCGCAGTGGCGGTGGTGGGCTACACAGCGAAACGAGCATAGCGTGAGGTACAGGTAAGTATGGTACATAATTCCTCACACTTGCTACTTGCTGTTAAAGCCTCATGGGTCACTTGGCAGGGAGGGGAAGAAGACCCTAAACATTGTAAAAGGCACGAGTTAGGACTTAACCTGTGGAGAGAAGATGCTGCTTACCCAGAGCGTCGTGAAGATTCAGCATGTTTACTCGCGGTATTTCCGATCAGCGTGCTCCTGCGACCTATCGTCCTGCTCCGGTGTCCCGAGTGAGGTTGCATGGCTCGGGCACGGGCTTAAATAGCTTGTTCGATTGACTGCACCTGGAGCTGGGAGAGGAGGGTGCGGTCGCGCTAGCCCTTAGTACGCGAGTGTAAGGGATCAGTGCTATTCGTATCGCGCATGCGCGGGGAAAAGTGCGGGCCGTATTGCGCATGTGCGAGCTGCAGGCGTGTTCACAGTGCGCTTGCACTTGGCGCTTTGAAATGTTACAGGCGATAGCACTGATATTGGTCTATGGCGCAATTGTGGCCAGAGTGGTGGGTGAATAAAGTTGATAAATAACAACTATGAAAGGGGGGGATTAAATAAAATAACGTTAAAAGGCAACGTTAAAAGGCAACTACAGCGATGGGACAGACCACGAGTCTGAGAGTGAACAGGGATACAGTCTGGGGGTGGAAATTGCATTCCACAGCATGGATACAGACAGGGGGTGGTTATTTGGACAATGCATTCCACGGAATGGAATCATTGAGTCCCTCTGTGTGGGTGGAAAGGCGGTAAATCCAGCGCTGCTCCTTGGCGAGCAGGGTTTTCTCATTGCAATCCGATACTGCAAATTGTTCAATGACTGTCCATGAGAAGTCATTTGGGGTATGATTTTGGGTAAGGAAATGTTGAGTCAGTTTGCTGATGTTTTTACCACAGCGCATTGTGCTTCTATGTTCAGTCATCCTGGTTCTGACTTTTCTGGTGGTCATGCCGATGTACCTCAATCCACACCGACATGTGATCAGGTATATTAAGTTGGATGAATTGCAGTTGGTAAATTGTCTTTGTGTCCAGGTTTTTCCGTTTTCCAGGGATAGTGTCTTGGAAGGGGTGGTGAGGTGGCAGACACTGCAGTTGTAACATGGTTGGTGGCCTGTTTTTTCCGGTAGTCCCCACGCATTGAGGATTGTGTGGCCTGTTGGTTGTTTCTTCCTGGGTCTGGTGGATACCAATTGGTCTTTGAAATTTTTTGCTCTTTTATAGGCAAACCGTGGTGGGTCCCAATTTCTGGTGCCCGAGTTTATGATCTTCCAGTTTTTGCGGATTATGTTTGATACCTGGTTTGAGGCGGTATTGTAGGTGGTGACACATGTCACTGTGGGCGTTTCTTGTGGTTTGACAAATGTTTCTAGAAGGGCCTCTCTGTTCTTGTTGCGTGCTCTTTTGCACGATTTGGAAATGATTCTTGTTGGGTAGCCCCGGTCTTCCAACTTGTGAACCAAGGCTTTTGACTGGTATTTGAAATCCTGGAGGTTACTGCAGTTCCGTCGTATGCGCAGAAACTGCCCAAACGGCAAGTTCTCCCTCAGGGGTCTGGGGTGGAAGCTGTCAAACCGCAGCAATGAGTTTCTTGATGTCGGTTTGTAGTGGGTGGTTGTAGTTAGACCTCCCTGGTCAGGTCTGAGATTGAGGTCCAGGAAGGCCAGTTCAGTTGAGCTGCTGGTGCAGGTGAACTTGAGGAAGGGGTCAAGGTTGTTAATCCATGTTAGGAAGTCTTTCAGTGTCTCTTCGTTGCCTTCCCAGACAATGAAAATGTCGTCAATATAGCGACGCCAGATTGTGATGTTAGCTGAGTAGGGGTTCGTGGGGGCTTCAATGTGCGTCTGTTCGAAATGGTGGACGTATAGTCCTGCCACGCTGGGGGCAAAGACTCTCCCCATAGAGGTTCCATTGGTCTGGAGGAAGAATGTGTCTTCATATTCGAAGTAATTCTCTTTTAGCGCTAGTGAAGCACAATCCAAGATGAAGTGACGCGGAGTGCGGTGTTGCCAGTCAGTCTCCATCAGAATATCGTGGAGTACCTTTAGGGTGGCGTCCTGAGGGAGGCTCGTATATAAGCTCTCTATGTCTAGTCCGACCAGGAGTTGTTTGTCTGGATCGAAGCTGACATCTTTAATGATGTTGAGGAGATGTTTTGTGTCTTGGATATAGGATCGGGTTTTCTGAACACGCCTGCAGCTCGCACATGCGCAATACGGCCCGCACTTTTCCCCGCGCATGCGCGATACGAATAGCACTGATCCCTTACACACGCGCACTAAGGGCTAGCGCGACCGCACCCTCCTCTCCCAGCTCCAGGGGCAGTCAATCGAACAAGCTATTTAAGCTCGTGCCCGAGCCATGCAACCTCACTCGGGACACCGGAGCAGGACGATAGGTCGCAGGAGCACGCTGATCGGAAATACCGTGAGTAAACATGCTGAATCTTCACGACGCTCTGGGTAAGCAGCATCTTCTCTCCACAGGTTAAGTCCTAACTCGTGCCTTTTACAATGTTTAGGGTCTTCTTCCCCTCCCTGCCAAGTGACCCATGAGGCTTTAACAGCAAGTAGCAAGTGTGAGGAATTATGTACCATACTTACCTGTACCTCACGCTATGCTCGTTTCGCTGTGTAGCCCACCACCGCCACTGCGCTTTAAATCTCAACCGCTATAGTTCACCCTAGCCATGAAAAACGCTCATGGCCATGTTTTTATCTGCCGCTCTAGGTCGCTCACGCACATTAGAAGTCGGCAATAAGTTGTGTTATCTAAAATACCATTCTCACTGGTTCTCCCTTGTATGTCTGTAAATGTCTTTGTGTTCAATGTACAGTAAAGCAGAGGGAATCCCCCTCGAACACGTACAGCACCTTAGCGAGTGCGACACTTTTTACCACACAACAAATCACTTAATATTCTATTCTTTTCACCTACACATACTCATTGGTCCTGAGGAAAGCCAGTTTTAATCAAAAGGCCTGGCTGAAACATGTAGACCACACGGGACGTAGGAGCTCTTAATACACTCCACATCGTCCAAGCCTTTTTTATTCGCTAACAGGGGCCCAGGTATTAAAATTTACCTTTCACCCTCGGGAACTGGGACCACCTGTATAGCTTTTAAACTTCACGTTCATACTCACTACTCACTGCACACTCAGCAAGCATACCAGCTCCTCAGTAATCTGGAGTCGCAGCACACCCAGGACACATTCGGTGTCACTGTGGTGGGCCCGATGATGAAGCATGACACCAACTAGGTTGGTGTGTGAGGGCTTCATGACCAAACCAAATGGTTTGCCCACAGATGTACCTTCTGAGTCTCACTAACACAACCTAGCTAGTCCTGTATTGATATTCCTACATATAACCAGGGGACCCGGACTAGCTTACCTAGTCCTCTCTCTCCCTTTTGATTTGCTGACGAGTGACACATCATGTCATTACACCTACCTACAGAAGATGTTAATATCTCCAGTAGTCTCGTATTTTGCACCAGATGAAAGTTCGGGCGTTAGTATAGAAAAGAAAAATCACATCACCTACAAATCAAAGAACTGCATCAATATTGCTAGCGTGAGTCTAATGAACACTCTAATATAATCCAGCCCTAAATTTATCAGTGAACTGCCATGTAAAACTTACTCAATAACGTGAAGAAAGCACCGCCGTTGCTCACCGATCCGCATCCGCGTCCGAGCCAAGCCTCGGAACGCTACCGTGTATATGTTACAATTTGAGTGGTGATACAGTTTGATGTTTTTACCATTCACAGTACAATTTTTTAGTGTCTTAGTCGTCGCACAAGCTGCACAGGAACCACAGGGGAAATGCCCAACCACAGGTGGTAACCCCCATTGGGACTGTATAGTAGAGGGTGCTGGTTCATTATAAGCCCTCACCAGAAAATCTCTCAAATGTCTTCCTCTTTTAAAGGCAAAGCGAGGCTGCTCAAAATGAGGTTCAACTTTACTGATTAAATGCCAGTTGCTTTTTATGATAGTCCTAATTTGGTGGGATTCAGAACCAAACGTAGTGACGCATGTAAGAGGTCTTGTGTCTAACTCAGACATAGCAATCTTTTCTTTTTTTGTCAGCAAAGCCTCCCGGTCATAATACCAGGCCCGTTTCATGGCCCGTTTCACTAGTGAACAACTGGCATTTAATCAGTAAAGTTGAACCTCATTTTGAGCAGCCTCGCTTTGCCTTTAAAAGAGGAAGACATTTGAGAGATTTTCTGGTGAGGGCTTATAATGAACCAGCACCCTCTACTATCACCACTCAAATTGTAACACTAAGAACGTTATTTATTGCATACAATGTCCGTGCATGTTATCGTACATTGGTAAAACTACACAGCAAGTTAAGAAACGGGTGTTACAGCATCAGTCCAGAATAAGATGTAATGTTACAACTGCCCCTTTAGTAGAACATTATCAACAGAAGTTACATATGCCTAACGAAATGCAGTGGTTTGTGATTGATGTCATAAAAGGTACCAAGCGTTGCCAGAATGTGGATCGCTTGCTTACCCTGAAGGAAAATAAATGGATCTGGACTTGTGACACTGTGGATAGGGGTTTGAATTCTCTTATTGAATGGCATACTGTGGCCACCCTGTGAGTCAATGATGGTCCTATATGTCCATCATATTGGATATCAAGGTTCAAGGTTTCTGTAGACGACAACACTCAGCGTGTTAATACTGCCTTTTATAAATTCCTTTTACAATAATAGGTGGATGGGGCTCCTTTTCCAAAATGTCCGCTGTAATGATAGTCTCTGACGATTGGCTTTGCCAGGTGTGTGATTACAGGCTGTGTCAGATCTGACCCTAATATGCCACTACCTCGGTCCCTGTTAGATTTACTGGCTTTTTTGCGCTTCAATTATAGGCTATGCATGTATGATTAGTTATTTTTTGTTTACTTGTGTTCGCCAGAGTAGTACATACTTACTTCTATGGCTTCAGACTATACCAAGATGGTTCCCCAGAACGTGTTACGTCATGACGCTTTGTACGCATATACACGGTAGCATTCCGAGGCTTGGCTCGGACGCGGATGCGGATCGGTGAGCAACGGCGGTGCTTTCTTCACGTTATTGAGTACATTTTACATGGCAGTTCACTGATAAATTTAGGGCTGGATTATATTAGAGTGTTCATTAGACTCACGCTAGCAATATTGATGCAGTTCGTTGATTTGCAGGTGACGTGATTTTTCTTTTCTATACTAACGCCCGAACTTTCATCTGGTGCGAAATACGAGACTACTGGAGATATTGACATCTTCTGTAGGTAGGTGTAATGACATGATGTGTCACTCCACAGCCCTTAGGCAGGTTTTCTGCATTTGATGCGATATTTATAGTGGTTTCTCTTTTTTCAGACATTAGGTTAATGCAGTGCATAACCTCATGACTTCCGGCTGGAGGTCCTGGGTAAGCCCTGTGCTGTCCAGATTATGTGTTCGTAATGTAGTGTGCTCACGGTGGTGGCACGGCAATGGTGGTGTTTTTGGTGCTGGTGGATAATTTAAGTGTCACATTTGAGTTGTGTGTCACAATTTCGGTTTTGTTTTCCTTTGGAGTAGGTGGACGATACCATTTTGGCAAGGTTATTATATATATATATATATATTTATATATGCATTTGTTTTTAGATTAATATGTGCAGCGCATGGTCCTGAAGATGGTCCTATGGATTGTTATAACCAACTAAGGACCGAAACGTCGACGCTTGGCAACGTTTTGTTCATTCCTTATATCATTATTTGATTGCTAAATGACTGTATTGTGACAAGTACTGTTTTGCACATGATATTTATTTTTCCATGTGTTTAACAAAAGTTGCCCTATACTACTAAGAATTTCGTCTGTCAATATTGTAGTATTTTTGTTGCCATATTTTAGTCTTGTATATGAAAAAAGTACAAAAGAAGAAAAAAAGTTAAAAATACTTTGAATAATAAAAACAGTTTAAATCTGTTTTCCTTGCTCTTGGTTAATAATTGACCACTTGGGTGGCAATATGACCATTTATTGAATTTTGTTTAAATAACTCCTATAGGGACATTTGTGCAAATTGTTATCTATACACTGAGGCCAGGGACCTCAAACCAGGGGCAGCCAGCAAAGTGGCAGCCCCTCAAGTGTACAAAGAGTTCATTTTGACCTTAGCCCATGACATTCCCCTAGCTGGACATCTGAGACAAACCAAAACCTGGGACAGGTTGGTTGCCCATTTATATTGGCCTCTGGTATCTGGAAAAGAGTAGGAGTTTTGTTGTTCCAGTGTTACCTGTCAGCCCAGTGACATGCCAGGGGGACAGCCAAGGCATCCCTTAATTCCTCTTTCAGTGGTTGTGACGCCCTTTGAAAGGGTAGGGATTGACATTGTTGGTCCCCTTGACCCCCAACCCGCATCTGGGAACAGATCTAGTGGGAGTAGACCATGTCACTAGGTATCCAGAGGCAATTCCCCTCAGAACAGTCACAACCCCTGCAGTGGCAAAGGACCTTCTTGGTATCTTTACCAGAGTGGGGTTTTCTAAAGAGGTGGTATCTAATAGATGGACAAATGTCAAGTCTCCATAGCTAAAAGCTATGTGGAATAAAATGTGGTATGACCTCCAGGTTCACCACCCCCTATTACCCCCAGAAAGATGGTTTAATTGAGAGGGTCAACAAAACTCCGAAGGTCATGATAATGGGCCTCTCTGAAAAACTCAGAAGTAGATGGAATATCCTGTTATCTTGCCGCTTGTTTGCCTACAGAGAGGTGCCACAGATGGGGGTTGGCTTCAGCCCTTTTAAACATCTGTTTGGCCATCCTGCAAGAGGTCCTCTAACCTGATGAGCGAAGGCTGGGTAACACATCTGAAAGACCTCAAACAGAACATAGTGGATTATGTACTGGGCCTATGTTTGCGCATGGTTGAGTACATTGCACAGAGAAAACAAACATCTGGAGGCCAGTCAGCAGCTCATCTTGCCCTGGTATGACAAAAGGCAGCACTGGTTGAATAACAACCAGGTCAGTTGGTGTGGGTGTTGGAGCCTGTGGCTCCCAGGACCCCACAGGAAAAAGTTGACTGGACCCTACTCTATTTTGGAAAAGAATGGGGAAGTCACCTACTTGGTAGAATTAGGCACCCCTAGGAGTCTATACCTAATTCTCCATGTAAATCGCCTGAAGCCATGAAGAACTATGTAGGTTCGGACTGCAGCGGAATACACCGGAGAAGTTAAGGTATCCCTAAGAGGGAACCCCAAATTATCAAAGCTAAAGTATGCTCCTATGAAAGCTTGTGGATATAAATAACCTGAGAGCACAATCCAGCATATGCATCAGGCGGAGCCACTCCCAACAGGAGAGTGGAACTTGTCCCTCATGCTTCGTAAAGCCTTATTGGTCTCAAACCAGTTGGGACTAGATACATGGAAGGTAACAGCACTTCCATCGTATTCATTTGGATTAAGGGAACCCCCATCCACCTTTGAGATTTTCTCGTGAATTATAAGGTCCTGATGAAGGTGGTAACAATTTTAACCCTCCGAAACGTGCATTGACCGACCACAAGGGAGGCCTAGATATGACAACATATCAGTGGATAATCCTTTGAGTAAATCTTACCACTTTATCTATGATTGAGTGCTTGTCATCTTGAATAATAGGAGTCCCTTTCTATGCTCATGACGGAGCGGTTCCACCATGAGCAACGGTTTGCGTGTGCCCATGACGAAACCGCTCCATCATGGCACCCACCCATGGGGGAAGGGCTGGCGCTCCCCTCATGGACAGCCCATCTAGTCTCCACAAAGGGGAATGGCAGCGGAAGAGTTTCCACTGCCACCCCAAAACCCCCTCCAGGCAATCCCATGAGGTCAGGGCGCACAGCACACGCCGGACGCACTGGAAGCTAATGGCGTTCAGCAGGAAACAGGTATGTTTCCTTGCTCCGGCGGGGTGGGGGAATTTGGGATGCATTGAGGCATCAGGGAGAGGAAAGAGTTTTTCCTCACCCCTGATGTCTCAATGCAGGGCATTCCTGCTGCACGATCGCGCATGGCGTCGCGATCGAGCAGCAGGAATGCCCCCACTAAGCACCAGGGATTGCTTTTTAATTTAAACAAAGCGACCTGTTGGGAAAGGGTTGCTTCCTTAAGGGGCACATTATTTTAAATGCATATCTGCCCACCCTGGGGACAGATCGACTGCGTTGTGCCGTTTCTGGCCCCAGGGGGGTCAGAAAAGCTCACTAGAGCCAGGGATTTAAAAATAAATAAATGGAAGCAACTCCTTTGGCAAGGGTCGCTTCCAGGGGGCATATTTATTCCATGAGTATATTATCAGCCTGTTTTTTTGGCGTTTCTGCCCCTGGGCAGAAAACCCCACTATACACCATGTATTTCTTTTAAATTATAATGGAAGCAACCCCTTGAGCAAGGGTCGCTTCAGGGGGCAGATTTCTTATATATGTGTATTCTGCCCCCCCCGGGAACAGATCGGCATGTTCTATTGGCCTTTCTGTCCAAGGGGGTGGAGGAATCCCCAGTAGACACCAGGGACCTTTATAAAATTAAATTGGAAGGGACCCCTTGGGCAAGGGTCGCTTCCAGGGGGCAGATATCTTTTGTATGTTTAGTCTCTCCCCACTCCCCCCCCCGTGGGCAGATTGGCCCATTTTGTTTGGCGTTTCTGTCCCATGGAGGGAAGTAAATCCCACTAGACACCAGGAACTATATTTTAGTATTAAATCTTTTTATTGAGAAATCAGCTCGCATACAGACAATAATACTTTCCACAAATCGAAAACCCTGTAATACAGAGGGAGATGGCTTGAAACATTGTGATAAACATGGTAAAGTATCCCCGAAGACCTCTGATTCCTTCCCCCCTCTTGGTAGAATTGTAGAGCCGAGTCTGCGGGAAAAAGAAGAAATAAAAACCAGAACCAACCCCCCGCCCCACCCCCATTCCACCCCCCACCTACCCACCCACCTCCCGCGTTCCAGGTCCAAAGTCCCCCAACCTCAACACATCCATTCACTCCCAAGCGTTTCAGGGGTCAGCCTGTTACAGGCGTAATAGACGCATATACCTGTGACATGTCACTTCTCTGAATTCTGTAGCCAACAGGGATAGGAATGGCTGCCACAGCTCTGCATACTTGGATCCTTCCCCTGCTCTGATTAGGGATAACTTTTCCATACCCAAGACCGACCAAAGTCGGGTAGGTAATGGCATTAGGTAAACCCAGGAGGACGTAGGCAGGGAACCTGGGAATTTCTGTGTCAAAATGTGTGTCTACCTCGTCCAGAACCTCCTTCCAGTACCACCGGGTTTGGGGGCAATCCCACAACAGGTGGACCAACGTAACCCTCTCGCCACATCCCCACCAACAGGAGGCATCCCTCGTGTGATCCATTTCGTACAACCTCTCGGGCGTGTAATACCAGTATGTCGCTAATTTGGTGAAGGTGTCTGTTAATCCCATGTGGTACGCTGAGTGCCTTGCTCGATAATAAATTCCCTCCCATTCCTGGTTACTGAACACCCGTCCCAGTTTCCTCTCCCAGCAGGCCCTACCGGAGTTGTACACGAGGGAGAAGCGGTCTAGCAGCATGCGATATAAATCCGAAATGAGCCGCTTGTCCGCCGTCCGCGTAATGAGCCAATACTTATAAGGAGTGAGTTTCCGATCCGCCTTTTCCCGAACCTGAGCGTTGAGCGCCCAATGACGCACTTGCAGATAACGAAGCCTTTCCGTCTCCAGCAGGCCATATTCCCGTCTCACAGTCTCGAAGGGAACTATGCCCTCCCCTGTATACAAGTGGAACAAGAATCTACACCCCGCCGGGCGCCACTGGGCGAAAGCCTGAGTGTCTTGACCCGGCCCAAACTCTGGGTTTTCTATCAGCGGCGTAAGTGGAGACGGAAATGTCGTCAGCTCATGCTTCGTGTTGGTCTGGTACCAGATTTCCAAGGGGACTCTCGTGATAAACGAGGCATACAAAATAGGGGGTTGATGCTGTTTGCGGAGGAAAGGGACCTCCTGTAGAGGGTGGCCCGCTACTTCCTGGTCCTGAAAGAGCCAGTGTTTTTCTGACTCCCACCTGCTCCATTCCACCAGAGTCCGGAGTTGGACTGCTTGATAATACAGCATCCCAAGCCACCCTTTTCTGGTGGCAGCATGGCCAGCCTTAGCTTCATTTTTGGACGTTTGCCATTCCAGATGAATTGGGCGAGTTCCGACTGTGTTTGGCTGATCCAGCCCTCGGGAGGACGGAGCGGGATAGCGCGAAATACATACAGGATTTGCGGAAGAATGGTTATTTTTATGGCGGCCACTCTTCCCAGCCAGGACAACGGAAGGTGCCGCCACCTACCCAATTCCGTACGGAGTGTCTGGCGAAGTCGGGCGTAATTGATACGCACCGTATCTTGCAGTGTGGCCGCCAACTGAATTCCCAAGTACGGGATAGCTTCCGAAGCCCAACAGAAGGGAAAGTGCTCCTGCAAATAGGCCCGTGTGTGCCCTGCAAGCGAGAGGTCCAGTGCCACAGACTTCGTCATATTAACCTTAAAATCTGACGCACCAGCGCATGCTTCAAGTATCTCCGCACAAGCCGGTAGGGAGACCTTGGGGGAGGCCAAGGAGATAAGGACATCGTCAGCATATAAGCTAATCGTGTGCACATATGCACCAAACTTAATTCTCTGCACCCTCCGACCCGTTCTTATTGCCTGCGTCAACGGCTCCATATAAAGGGCAAATAACAGAGGCGAAAGCGGTCACCCCTGCCGCGTCCCCCATTCAATGGGAAACCGGGGCGAGGAACACCCATTGACTCTTACTGTCGCCGTGGGGAAAGTATAGCAATTCAGGACCCAGGTTCTAAACTTCACTCCTATCCCTGCTTTTATCAGACCTGTTCCAAATATGTCCAGTGGACCCGATTGAACGCCTTCTCGGCATCAATCCCGAGCATCATATATTCCCCCTTGGTCCGCATGGCCTTCTCTATCAGGTGTAGAGCCCTCTTGGTGTTGTCAACCGTTTGTCGCTCCGGGATAAACCCCGCCTGGTCTGGCTCGATAAGTCCCTGCATAAGCGGTGTCAGCCGCGCCGCCAAGATACTAGTGTAGATCTTGAGATCGACATTGAGGAGAGATATGGGGCGGTACGCTCCGCACTGTGTGCGATCCTTCCCTGGTTTAGGGATGACCGATATGGTGGCATCTAATAAGTCATGTGGGATTGCTCCGGGCTCCTCGAATGAGTTAAAGGGGGCAGTCAATAACGGCGCTATCTGGGGACAGAATGTTTTATAAAACAGTGCCGTCCGGCCCCGGAGTCTTGGTCAATTTAAGGCACGAGATCGCCGAAATCACCTCCTCAGGATGGATTTTACTATCCAGGAGTTCTGCTTGGTCTTTCGACAAGGCAGGGAGAGAACCGGATTTCAGAAAAACCGTGCCGCTGGCAGGATCGAGCCGCGCCCCCGCATAAAGGGAAGTATAAAAATCGCTGAAGACCTTTGCTATGCCGCCGTCGTCGGTGGCCCGCGTACCGTCCCGTGCATCAATCTCCTGCACCATGTGTCGCTGCTGAGTTTCCCGGAGAGCACTTCCCAGCAAGCGCCCGCACCTGTCCCCCCCAGTGTAGTACATGTGCCTTACCCTCAGGGCCGCAAATTCCGCCCTATCCTGATCTAAGGCGGCCAGTTGCTGTCTTGTTTGTCGGAGTTGCCTCCACACCCGAGGCGCACCCATCCGTTGGTGCATCTGTTCTAGCTCTCTTGTCCGCAACGTGAGTTCCTCGCGCTTGCAAGCCCTCTCTAAGTTTTCAGCCGCCGATACCGCTATAAACTCACCGTGCAGTACCGCCTTGAGCGCCACCCAATGTGTGGCCCGAGAGGTGTCCAAAGTGTGGTTATGTGATAAGTAATCTTTCATGGCCCCTTTGATCTTCTCTACAGTGTCCTTACGGTGAAGCAGTGTGTCGCGCAAACTCCAGCAGCACGCAGCCCTAGTCACAGGGGGGAAGGCGAACACCACCGTCAACGGTGCATGGTCAGAGAGCGACGCAGCACCTATCTCTACTGCAGTCGCCAGTGCCTTAAGTGATGTGGAGGATAAAAAGTAGTCCAGCCTCGCATATGTTTTATGGGCGTTAGAGTAATAGGAATATTCCCGGACTCCCGGATGAAAGGTATGCCAAAGATCCACCATCCCCATCTCCTCTAGTCTAGCCAACCCCTCCCCGGATAAGGTACCTGCCTGTGTGGTGCGCTGCCCTGACCTGTCCAGTAGGTTGTCAAATACCAAGTTTAGGTCCCCCCAACCAAGATATGCCTATCAGATGTCGCAGCCGTCTCGCTAAGCGCCTGATGAAAAAATCTCTCCTGTCCCTCGTTAGGTGCATAGACTGTGCTGACTGTGAAGGATGTATCCCCTAGGGAAAAGCTGTAGGAAAGCAGTCTCCCTCGCACTTCAGCTACCTTCCATCTCACCCTCCCCCTAAAGTGCTGGGTCACCAAAATCGCCACCCAGCTGTCTTAATGGGGCCTGATGAGAAAAACTGGAGCGGGAAGCAGCGCGATTTCATCCTAAAGCAATCCCCGGTCAGAAGGTGCGTTTCCTGAAGAAGACAGATGTCAGCCTTGGAATTCTCCAAGAGCGAAAGGACTGCCCTCCGTTTCACCGGATTGTTTAGGCCTCGGACATTCAGGTTAAGGAGGCGTAATTCAGTCGGCGGCATAACTAATCCCCAACTCCGAACCCTCTATTTCCCAGCTCCGCACCGCACCTCCACTCCCATGGTCATGCAGCAAGAACCACATCACTCCACACACACACACGCATTCATGGACCTGGAAACCCCCCACCATCCCAACAACATTACCCCAAATAACTGGCAACATAGAAATAATAAATCCCCCCCCAACTGCAAAGTCATAAGCAAGCTCATTGTCCATCATCCTTAGGTGATTGGTAGAAAACAACACTGGGGTAGTCTGTCAGTTCGGAGAATACCCTCTCTTCCGCCGACAGCACCCTACATAATACCTAGAAGACCCAGCCACAATTACATATCTCAGAGTTCAGCTGGGATGGGACGCCTCGGCGCCCGATGACACTGCCTCCACCGCCGCCCGCTAGCCATCTTTGATCTCAGCTGCTGGTGGTTTCCGGACCCGACGTCTTCTAGTCTGTTGTCGCCACCGAGGTCTACCATCATCTGTCTCTGTTGCGGGTCCCCCATCTCTTCAGTCTCTGCGGGCGGGTCCAGATCCAATAACCGACACGCTTTTGTCAAGGACCTGAGTTGATGCAGCTTATTGTCCTTTTTGAAGATTAAACGGAAGGGATGACCCCAGCTGTAGGAAATGTTTTGTTGCTGAAGGAGGCCATGATGGGTCTGAAGCAACGTCGTTTCTGCAGGGTAAGAGTGGACAGATCTTGGTATAAAACCAGGGTTTGCCCTTGAAAGGATAGGGGATGCTTCTGCCGTGCCTTCAGCAGTACCTCCTCCTTGATGCGAAAGTCCTGCACACACGCGAGGATGTCGGGCGGTGGGGCCGAGGGAAGGCGGGGGGCCCACTCTGTGCACGCGGTCTATCCGAATGTCCATGTCTGCTGAGCTTCCGAGGATGTGGCGAAACAGCGCGCCGGTGAAGCTAAAGAGATCCCTGGTGTCTTCGGACATTGTTATGCCCCGGATGCGGACGTTATGGCGTCAGGAACGATTCTCCAAGTCTTCCATATGTGATTAGAGGTCCACCTGCTGATCATGAATCCCGACTATCTCTTGACGGAGTGCCTCCATCTCCGTGTCCCGGGAATCGCTCTTGGTCTCCAGGTCCGCCACTCGCTCCCCTATGCTATCTACGTCCTTGCAGACTTCTTTTTTTTTAAATAAATATTTTATTGAACAAAAGCAGAGGTGGTATCAAGCAGTCAATCACAAAAAACATATTTGACATAGAGTACGTAAGTTACAGCAATGGATCGCCAGCACGATTTCGAGGGGAACCAGATCTAGCCAATGACATTTCAGTAGAGGGAGAAGTACACAGTTCACCTCTGTAGACGTTCCATTGCCCCCATTTTTTATCCCAGACACCAGGGCAACCCCTGATCTTATAGACCGTTTTTTCTGACAACATACACACATCCATAGCAGCAACCCATCTGATCAAAAGCGATTTAGCTGGTGAGCCCCATTGCATTGCTATTTCCCTTTTCAGTAAGAGGAAGCCCAGAGCTGCCCACTGTTGCTCCAGTGCAGTTAGATCTGTGGGGTCCCATATATTCAGGAGTCCGCACCTGGGAGTCAGAGGGACGGGCTTCCCCAGAGCATCGGTCATTTTGCGAACAGCTCGCTCCCATAGGTCTTGGATCACTGGGCATTCCCAGAGAATGTGGTAGAAAGTACCAATCAGACCGCAGTTACGGAGACAGAGGTCAGATGTGCGTCTACCAATCTTGGCCAGTAGGGGGGCAGACATGTATGTTCTGTGTAATGTCTTTAATTGTATGAGTCGGAATCTATGATTGATAGCTGATTCGCGCGGGGACATCAGCGCCGCTTGCCAGTCTGTCTCGTCTAAGTCTCCGATGTCGCCCTGCCATTTGTCTCGTAAGAGTTGGAAGGCGTTGGGCATGTTATTACATAATTTGCGGTAAGTGTGCGATATTGCTTTGGCCTGGAGGGGTTCCGATAAGAGTCTATCCTTGAGGGGTGAGTATTGTGGAAGAGAAGAAAGATCAGGGACGTTGGCAAGTATGGCGTGTTTGATTTGGAGATAGCGGAAAGCCTCAGATTGCGCCAAGTCGTGTGTCTTCTGGAGTTCCTCGAACGTCAGCAGTTTACCCTTGTGAAGCATGTCACCTAGAGTGGAGATGCCAATCGTGTCCCATCTGTCAAAACCCCGATAGTGGCAGAGAGAGTCCAGTTTATGTGAGGTCCACAGTGGGGTGGATAGCGTAAGAGTGTTGGCCCACCCAAGCCGTTTGTTAGCTCGGTGCCAGATTGTGATTGTGTGGGACATCGGGCCTATATATTGGGCTCGAGAGTTCTTACCATATAAGGCTTCTAGATAGCCCCCGCGGCCGGTCTGGTACCGCTCTAGGTGAAAAGCCGGGTTCGTGGGTGAACCGTAGATCCATGTGTTAGTGGCGGTCAGTTGGGTAGCCCAATAGTAAAGTCGGATGTGCGGCAGGGCAATACCTCCGTCGTACCAGCCCTGTGTAAGTGAGAGGAGAGCAATACGGGGAGAACCGCCGTCCCAGAGAAGGAGTTGCAGGTCTCCTTCGAGCGTGTTAAAATAAGAATCGGTTATGGGAAATGGACAGTTCTGTAAGGCATATAAGAATCGAGGGAGTGCTAGCATTTTAAAGAGGGCTGCTCTGCCGGGGAGAGTGAGAGGGAGCGATCTCCAATGAGAAATGTCATCACGAAGTCTTTGTAGTGGGCCTTTAAGGTTGCGATCGTAGAATATATTTGGGTCTGGAGTGACAAAAATTCCGAGGTATTTGAATCCTTCCTGGGCCAGTTCAATCAAGTAGCCCTGTGGGAGGGGAGGTGGTGGGCCGTGTAGTATGTATAGTATCGATTTGGACCAATTAATGGAAAAACCCGAGTACTTGCCAAAGTTGGTGATGACGTGTAATAGACTATTGATAGAGGATTTGGGGGAGGAGACATATACGAGGATGTCGTCCGCGTAGAGTGAGATCTTGTCGATCGTGTCATCGTTCCATTGGAGGCCGCGGATGGAGTTGTCAGTCCTGACCCAGTGGGCCAAAGGTTCGAGAGTGAGTGCGAACAACAGAGGGGATAGTGGGCACCCCTGCCTCGTACCTCTGTGTAGAGGAAATCGCCTGGATGTGTGTCCATTAACATAGACTTGACCCCAAGGATCAGTGTAAAGCAATCGGATCCACTGGATGAATTTGGGACCAAAGCCATAGCGATGTAGGACCGCGAAGAGGTACGACCATTCTATAGAATCGAAGGCAAGTGTAGCATCGAGGGAGAGAATGGCTGCGTCTTCCCGGAGGTGCGGCATTCGACTCATCACGTTATGAACCCGTCGGAGGTTGAGCGCCGTATTACGGCCTGGCAGGAAGCCGGATTGATCTTCGTGGATCAAGGCGGGGAGGACCGCCATGAGCCTGGTAGCGAGGAGCTTCGCCAGGACTTTCACCTCAGAGTTAATGAGGGAGATCGGTCGGTAGGAGCCGCAAACGTTAGTTGGTTTATGAGGTTTACGGATGACCACTATTGACGCTAATCGTTGGTCGAGGGGCATGCATCCAACCTCACGGCTCCCCTCAAACATCGCCTTGAGGTGTGGGAGGATCTCGCCTGCCATGCCTTTTAGGAACTCAATAGGGACACCGTTGGGGCCCATGGCTTTACCTGATTGAACGGCAAACAAGGCATTTCCAATCTCCTCCGAGGTGAGGTCTGCCTCCAATTCCTGCACTTCAGAGTCGGAAAGAGTGGGAAGTCTCATCTCGTCGAGGAGCAGTCTAGACTCTTCGGCGCTATATAGTGCTTTGGCCGTGTAGATATTTTCACAAAGTGGGCGGCGAAGGCCTCTGCTATGTCACCTGGGTCCGTGATTTGGGACTGGCCCGGTATGGTCAATTCTGGGATCCATCGGGACCCCTGGTCGCGTTTTTCCAGCCATGCCAGTAGTTTACCTGCTCTGTCTCTCAGTTCGTAGACCCGGTGGCGAGTTGTCAGGAGCTTAGCCTGTGCCTTTTTAGAGGCCAGCGCCTTATATTCCATTTGTTTCGCGCGGAGACGATCCGCTGTCACGTCCGTGGGATTTGCGTTGTGGAGTGATTCTAGGTCGGTCAGGTCTGTTTCTACCTGAGACAGGTGTTCGCTTTGCTTGCGGATGTAACCGGTTTTTAAGGATAGTGCCCTGCCCTTGAGTACCGCCTCTTAGGCCTCCCATATAGTTACAGCGGAGTTCACCGAGCCGACATTTTCCGCAAAGTAGTATTCTGTGTGTTTTAGTAAGTCGCCTTTTATGTCAGGGATTTTTAGGATCCAGGGTGTTATGATGATAGGGCCGCGGGGTCTCTGCCGGTGATGCGTGAATTCTACTGTGAGTGGGGAGTGATCCGAGATTCCCCTGGGCAGCCCTTTAGGGTGGCGAAAGAACTCTAGGTCAGTGGTTGGTGGGAATAGATAGTCTATACGAGAGCTGCTGTTGTGGGCGTTGGAATAGTGTGTGAAATAAGAAGTAGTCGGGTGAGATGAACGCCATAGGTCCTCAAGCCCCATTGTTTGTGCGAAGTCAGATAGGTCAGAACCCGGTCGGTGTGACGGCCGCTGGGGGTGCCGGTCTTGGGCATCATTCATTGTCATGTTGAAGTCGCCCCCAATAATTAGAGGTCCCTGCGGGAGGTCTAACATTATCCGTTGCAGGGCCTGCAATGCGGTCGTGCCTAGGGCTGGAGGGATGTAGACTGAGATGACATTTAGCGGTTTGCCTTCCCAATTGGCCTCTATTACTGCGAAACGACCCAGAGGGTCAGCCCATGTCTTTGTACATGTCAGTGCAACATTATTCCGAACCAGGATCCCTGTCCCTCTAGAACCAGAAGTAAAACCTGCGTGTACAAGTAGTTTATAGCCTCCCCGGTGTAGTGCTTGGCACGCATTGCCCATCAAGTGTGTTTCTTGGAGGAGAACCAAGTCTGGGGCATGGCGTTTAAGATATTGTATGACTATCCCTCTTTTAATTCTATTGCCTAGGCCGTTGACGTTCCACGTCATGAGTGAGAGAGCTGTCGTTGATGGGGGTGTCATGGTGGCTCAAAGGACAGAGGGTGTGCGCGGATTAGTGGTCTAGGGGGCACCAGTTGTGCCCTGTAGCAGATGACAGTGCCGGGTATGCCCATAGCGGGTTTAGTGAGGGGCCTGGTATGGCCGACCGTTGGGCAGTGGGTTCTTTGAGAAAGTGTCGAGCATTGTGTAGGCAGGCCCATGCCTGAGACATCAGTGTGGCGTGGAGACAAGAAATAAGTCAGAAAAGACAGCAACGTCAGGCCCAGATTCTCAAGCACCCATCTCTCTCGAAGGAGGGAGCCGGCATTGGCTGATAGCAAGTGTGGACTGTGTCGTGAAAGCGTGGATCGCTGCGTAGTGCACTCCGTGTTCATAGACTCTCTGCAATATGTAAACATGAACAAAGGCAGAAACCATAACGTTGACTTGGCACACTTAACCTTCCCAACAACCCCTGTCCCCCGAAAACCCTCTCCCCATCTCACATCCCTACCACCAACCCCCCTCCCTGCCCCCCTGCCCGCGGACTTAAAACTATCCACTCCCCAACTAGGCAGAGTGCCTGTCGCCCTCCCGAACATTAATGGGGTGCGTGGAGAGCCATAGGTGCCCCCGCTATCAGTTAACAGGATGATATCGTCTAGTGCAGTCAAATGCAACTTGCATCAATAACAGTATTCACATAGTAGATAACAGTAACGAATTAACCAGGGTAGGCCATGATAGCTGGAGCTAGAGGAGGATAAGGAGAGTCAAATAGCCAATTGTACCCAGTAGGCCTCACGCTGGAGGTCCGAACCATATCAGTTCAGCCATTTGGCAGTGTCCAGCAGCAGTAGCCAAAGTATACGGACACTTGCAGACTTCTTTGATCTCATTTGCGAACTCCTTCTGTAGGGCGTGAATGTCCCCCCTCAGAGAGGTCAAAAGCGACTCTAAGAACGCTTTTGTGATCGGTTCCGTTCCCTCCGTGCCCCCCGCCCTTTCTGCCGCCGTTGGAGACTTGGTGGTCGCTATGTCCTTGGCCTGCTGATGCGTTTGGGCCTTAGCAAAAAGGTCCTTGACCGTCTTCTCCTTCTTCAACCTCGTGGTGGACATCCCTTAGCCCTTCTGGGACCAGGCCCCACAAGGAGCCCCCCTGCCACTGACGCCCACTTACTACTACTGTCTGCCTCCTCCACCTTCTTCATCACAGACTCGCCGAAAAGGGTCCCTGCCGGTACCCGCCAGGCGGGCTCCTGAGGTGCTCCACCAAGCCCGGAAGGGAGCGAGCCCACTGTTAGGCTGCTCTGCTGCTGCTATATAGCGCCCAAAGGTGTGTTCTCAATTCATGCTGCTCCGTCCGCCAAAGATAGCGCCCTCCGCTCTAGTCCACCTCCGGTCCTCTGGATCCCCACGGCCACTCAGAGCACCCTCACGGCCGTACACCGCTGCCCCTGTCCCACAATTCTCAGCGCTGCCACCACTCTCCACCGGCGATCTCCGTCTCTCACGTCTAGGCCCCACAGTCCGCTCCCTCCACTGTAACTCCAGGGAGCCAACCCTCTCTCACCCGTCGCTTACCGGGGTCTCTTCGTTGCTGCCACGCTGCGGGAATCCCTCCGGCGGGAAGCTGCCAGTCACTCCGGGCCAGGGGCACAGCACTGCGGGGTGAGCCCCCTCCGGCTGTCTGACCTCCCACCATATCCGGTCACTCTGGGCTTCCGGGGATCCCCAGGGATTGGCAGTCTGGGCCCCCCCCTGCGATCACACCGGTCTTCCTGAAGCGGTGGGCCAATCCACCCAGTAATCGTTGCTGCCCCGGGTTCGCCGTCCCAGCCACAAAATGGCGGCTCACCTCGGACCTTCCACTGGTCAGCTCGGTCTGTGCCTGATGTCCTCCAGCCTGCGGGGCAACCGCCGTCACCCGCCGTTAAACAGGCCGCCCCCTCCTACACGGAGCCTCCGCAGGCTCCCCAATGTATTCCACAGGGCCGGGTGACTCTCGCCCCTTGCGCTGCAGCCGCCTACCCCCACAAGATGGCGGGCGGCGGGGGTGTCTTCTCCTCTGCCACTGAGACCGGGCAGAACGCCACTCGCTGCTCCTCCGTCCACCACTGGGTGGATCGCCGCACCCGCTTCCACTGCTGACCTTGATCCCGGGCAAGCGCCAGGCCGCTCGCCCTCCTCCACACTCAGGCCTCCGCGCCCTCCACCGGTGTCAGCCTCCGCTCCAAATCGTCCTCTGGCCCGCAGCACCGACAGCCTCCGGTTCAGCAGCAACCGGCCCCCTGGTGCTCTGTGTGTCCTCGGGGGTATTCGCACCGGTACCGGGCTCCGACCACCGCTATTTGAGGCCGTGGGCCTGTGCTAAAGCCATCTGTCGGCGGGAGCTCCGGCAAGATGCGTCTGATCACGCCACCATCTAGGCCACGCCCCCTCGGGGACTATATTTTAATTGAAATGGAAGCGATCCCTTGGGCAAGGGTCGCTTTTAGGGCGCTGATATTTTGTGTATGTTTTTTCTTCCCCCACTGGGGGCAGATCGGCCCTTCTTTGGCGTTTCTGCCATGGGGGTGGGGGGAGAAAACGCCACTAGGCACCAGGGATTTTGTTTTGTGTGTAATGGAAGCAATATGGTTGCTTCCAAGGGGGTAAAATTTGGTAATGTTTTTTCTTCCCCTCCTGGGGACAGATCTGCCCCTTTGTTTGGCCTTTCTGCCCTAGGTAGGAGAGGGGAGGCAGAAAATCCTACTAGGCATCAGGGATGTATTTCTTTTTCAAGGGGGGCACATTTCTGTCTGCTGCTTTCTGTCCCACCTGGCGGACAGATCGGCCTGGCAGACAACCTCACCCGATCCCTTGGGCAAGAAAACCCCCCCATTTTTCTCAGCCCTATTTGAAGGCCCATCTGCAGATTGATTATTTGGGTAGAGACATAGCGTGTTATATTGTTAATTGTTTTATTTCTTGTGAATTGCAATGGTAATGATTTATTTCTCCCTTTTTGTTCTAGTTCAAGGCTTCTGCTCTTTAGACTGTTCCAGGTTGCAGTTTCATTACTGGTAGTTCTGCTGTTTATGTAGTTGCATGTGTTTAGTAAGAGGCTTTTTTTTGTACAATATAAATGAGTTTCATTTCCCTGCATAAATGTGTTTTTTGCAAATGGCATCTGTTTTTTAGTTTCAAAAATGTTTTGCATTTGTGCTTAATGTGTATTTTGTTGTCTTGTGAGTAATTGTTTTTTTTTTCTTTCTAGTGGGATATCGTTGGTTTTGGCTGTGTCTCTGCAGAGTAGGTGCTGGTGAGTGTAGCTGTCACTTTCAAGTGAATCGTAATGTTTTTGAGTATATAGATCTCTGTGATAAAGACACTCATTTTTTTACTTACTTATTTTGCACAGTGTTGATTGTTGTTGACTTGTTTGTGCAGTCTTCTTTCTTAGTAAGGATAATGGCTAGACGCACGATTACTGCTCATCAGGTTGTTGGTATGCTTTTTGAGTCTTCCTCTGACCATGGTTCAGAGAATGACTCTGCATCTGAGGCAAAGGAGGGAGTGGAAGAATCAGGCAGTGAGTTGTCTGTCCACAAGGAATCGTCGGATGATGAAGATACTCTCAGTGGGGATGAAGCTACTCTTAGTGCGAATGAAGTGCCTGTTTTAGAGGAGGTCATTGATGTGCCGATAGTGCAGCAAGAGGCATCTGGGATGCAGCCTGGGGCTGCAAGGTTTCCCATTGGAAGTGCTGACCTCTGGGTTGCCCCAGGCATGGTGCAGCCGGCATTGCCAGACTTTACTGTCGTTCCAGGGTGTAGAGTGAATACTTAAAACATTTTGCCGATAACTTTTTTTCTGTTATTTGTGGACGATGTATTTTTTGCGGTGATTGTTGAGCAGACTAATTTGTATGCCGAACAGTTTTTGAGGTACAACAGTGCTAGCCTTAGGCCCCACTCAAGAGCTACCCGGTGGACTCTCACAAATCTGGAAGAGACGAAGAAGTTCTTGGGTTCACTTTTTTGATGGGTTTGCTAAAGAAGCCATCAATGTCTTCATATTGGTCTACTAGTATCTTGATGGCAACGGCTATATTTCTGGCAGTCATGAGTCGTGATAGGTATTTGTTTCTTCTTCGGATGCTGCATTTTGTTGATAATGGTTTAGCGTTGCCACAAGATCACCCTGATTGTCACCATCTTTTTAAGATTTGGCCTGTCATTGATCACTTTGTAGATCATTTTTCTGAGATCTATGCTCCAGGAAAAGAAATAGCAGTGCATGAGTCTTTCGTTTTGTTCAAGGCCCGATTGGTTTTTAGGCAATACATTCCTAGTAAGAGGGCACGCTATGGAATTAAGATGTATATTGTTGTAAATAAATAGGTTCATTTCACGTAGTTTCTTTAGGAAGATTTATTCCAAGTAAGATGTTATACAGTTGAGCCCCACCAAGAGCAGCCTCCCTGCTGCTCAGCCCATACACCAACTGACATTCTCACTTATCTAACATTCCGCAGTCACCTCTCACACCAACATTCCACTTCACATTCACACTGGCTGAGCCGCAGGTATAACACATCTCCCTTTTTTACCCAAATGAGAATCAACTTCAAATGAATTACAAAAGGAATGGTGCAAGTAGGTGGTGGCAATACGATAATTACTTGCAGCACTGGGGCAAGGAAGCAATTTCAATGTAATACATGTAGAGATGATAATGATGGAAAATATATATGTATGCTAGATAACAGAGAATAGATTTATGAAAGAGTAACAGAACGCAATTCAGAAATCACAAAAAATAGGAGACACACAAGCACACTCATCTCATCTCTCATTCCACAATACAATCCAAATAAATGCAAAACACACGCTACCATGCCATAAAACATAAGCTAAAACTCCACTACCAAAAAGCAGGCTGGCTAGGCCAACAAGAGGTAAAGAGTAACAATAGGAAAGCATGGTAGGAAACCAAACAGAAAAGAGATACGAATCTGTGGAAGGTAATTCCACAGGGAACAATAAAAATACTTCCCCCAATATCGCTAGTTGGGGTGTGATGTGTGGGGGATATCACACAGTACACTAGACACACAAAAGCTGCAGCACTTCCCCCAGCACTAGCTGGGGTGGAATGTGAGAAAAAATTCACACGGCACGGAGGAACTTGTAAAATAAGGAAGAAACTGCAGCACTATCCCTAGCACTAGCTGGGGTGGAGAGAGTGTGGAGGCAAAACAAACTACACAGCACGGAGGGACACTCAGATACAATAGCACTTCCCCCAAGAAAGTTTGGGGTAGAATGCGTGGGAGGACACCACACAGCACAATACAACTTACAGGAATGACAGAAGTTCACCCAATGCTCGCTGGTGTGGAATGTGTGAGGAAAATCACACAGTACAGAGGGACACTCAGAAAACAATATCAAAAGTTCCTCCAACAACACTAGTTAGAATGGAATGTGTGGGGCACACCACACGGCACAAGGTAAAATCAACAATACAATAGGTGGGTATCAAGGACCAACCTATAACCGCGTAAATGTGGGAAACATCACTGCAAACAACTGGACCGTTTCAAACAATAATCCATAGTAAGTGTAACAGGAAGCCAGTACGTAAGAAGAAAACATACTGTGACTGCAAACAACAAGCACACAAGGTAATAAGTATAAGAAAAAACAGGATCAAAAACCTCTGCAACATTTAAAAGAGAACCACAGGAGAGCATGGAATCATACAGAGTAGTGCAAAAACTGTAAGGTAACATAGAGCATTAGAAAAGAAGATGCAATATTGAGAAGGAACACGTGAACACCGGTGCGCAAAGTCTTACCCTAACAAAATACTGTGCGGTGAACTAAAGTTCATTACAGTATGATGCGTAATGACAAAGATGTTGTAAGAAAAGCAGTACTGACATTGATCACTTCCAAAAGGTGACATAGACAAAATGGTCCAATACTAGCAATGTTTAGAATAGCAACAAAAAAAAAAGAAATATGACACAAAGCAAAAATGACTAAATCAAACGAAGATGAAGAATGTATTACAGGTACAGACGCTGAGAGAAACAATGCACAATCCGTCATAGGAAGTGAAAACAGTAACTCCGATATCATAGATGGTGGCAGACAGAAGTTGTATCCATTTAAATTGCACTCACGTTAAAAATCCAATTACCGGCATGGGCGTGTCTTCCCAAGGAACCTCTAAGCGTGAAAGCAGGTACCCAGTGCGGAAATATTAAAAACAAGCATTGGCATAGCCAATAGGTCTTGCCTTTGGGACTTTATAAGTGTTTAGCCATGCAACAGTTAATGTTGTTGCACTAAGGATATTGTGCTGCATAACTAAATACTTATAAGGTCGTGAAGCAAGACCTATTGGCTATGCCAATGCTTGTTAATATGATGTCACTCTGAATTCTGTTGATATGTCTCTTTCAAATAAGTCTTGTTTAGTTTGACATGTATACATTCTGTTTCCTTTTATTTTTGCATTTCACAAGCCTACTGCAACCCTTTACATCTGTGGTAAGGTAGCGCCTTTACAACTTTCATTAACAAATCATAAATAAACCATATTTTCCAATGTATTATGTAGGAAAGTCACCATTTTACTAAAGAAATGGAGGTGAATTTTACGTGTGCGCAAGCTTTACGAAACTTCAAAGTTAAAACCTTGGCACAACTCTGCCAGCCGAAAGAAAGCGCGCCCTGCCCTTCTTGCTCTGTGTTTCCGAAATGCCTGAATTAGATACCATATTTTGAGACCCCTGCCTGCCTGGCAAGGAAGGTATTGCTTCAATTCAAAAGGAACCTGAAGCACACCCTTTCTTTTATCTCGAAATATTGGTTATTCATCTCATTCAGTTTGGCGTGCATGCACTTTTTGAACGCTCCGTTCCGGGTGCACATATCGAATTAATCATTAAGTTGTGACACACCCTTTGCATGTCACAAAGGGTAGCACAGCCTGATTCACATTTGTGATAAACTTATTCACGTACTCAGTTGCTTGTCCAAATTCATCCAGTTTATTGACAGTTTTATTTCTTCTTAATGCGTCACGTCAAAGACACACAGTTACATAATTTCTCGCATCTTCACTTGCTCAGGAATTGCCCATCCGGGTCTATTCACGGGCACGTAAACGAACTTCATTGCTCCATAATATTAAAATCACCCAATGCATTTCGGTCTCTCAAAGACCTTCTTCAGGGGTATCTACAATAATGAAAAAATATGCATCAAACCACCGCAATTGACATTTTATAAAGGTGAAACTTGTTGCAAATATTTTTTGAAACCTCTTTTAATTCTAAACAACATGCATAATCCACTCAGTTTGTATTCACAAATGATCAGGCTGTGCTACCCTTTGTGACACGCAAAGGGCGTGTCACCACCTAATGATTAATTCGATATGCGCACCCGGAACGGAGCGTTCAAAAAGTGTATGCACGCCAAACTGGATGAGATGAATAACCAATATTTCGAGATAAAAGAAAGGGTGTGCTTCAGGTTCCTTTTGAATTGAAACATTATAAACCGTTCCAACCCTGTTAGCACCCCATCGATAAAGCAAGTGGAATATGAAGAACGTCGGGTGTCACGTCTTAGACCCTCCGAATTAACATCAATGAAAGATATGGGTTGAAACACACCGTTTTGGACATTCTTCGAATGACTGTTAAATTTACTTAGTATTGTTTATGTATATGGTGTTACATATAAATTGTGTTTCGTTTGGTTTTTTGCAAACTGTCACCAGGGCATTGTGGGACATTGAGTATTTTGGCCGTGTGGTAAATGAGGGTGGTACATCATTACTGCTGAAACTCTTGAGGGGTGGAGTATGTGAGCCATGCATTATTAATTGAACACAGGTGATGTAGGTGGAGTTTAAGTTTGATAGGAACACGCAGAGAGATCGTGTAGAGCATGGCGTTTGAGTTCTTGGGCAAGTAAATCGTTCATGAAGCTGCAAGTGACCTTCAGGTAAATAAAAAAAGGGGAATTGAATCAATCTACCACGAGTAAGAGGCAAGAATACGGAAGTTGTGCGCTTGGCATACAGGTGGTATAACTATCAAGGGTGCAAGTTCAGTTTATCTGTTTTGGGTCGTTTTGAGGTTTTCTGTACATGAAGTTTAGGGTGGGGGTATGATTGTTCATGGGGGGAGCACGGGCACAAGGGAGTTGTGTGGGCAGTCATTTGTGGATACAAACTGGGTGGATTATGCATGTTGTTTAGATTTAAAAGAGGTTTCAAAAAATATTTGCAATAAGTTTCACCTTTATAAAATGTCAATTGCGGTGTTTGATGCATATTTTTTAATTATTGTAGATATCCCTGAAGAAGGTCTTTGAGAGACCAAAATGCATTGGGTGATTTTAATATTATGGAGCAATGAAGTTCGTTTACGTGCCCCTGAATAGGCCCGGATGGGCAATTCCTGAGCAAGTGAAGATGCGAGAAATTATATAACTGTGTGTCTTTGACGTGACGCATTAAGAAGAAATAAAACTGTCAATAAACTGGATGAATTTGGACAAGCAACTGAGTACGTGAATAAGTTTATCACAAATGTGGATCAGGCTGTGCTACCTTTGTGACATGCAAAGGGCGTGTCACCACCTAATGATGGAATGTATTGCAGCATTTCATAGAGGGTGCTGCTGGTGTAAAGTAAGTAAGGCAGAGCAGCGTGCCAAGCACATGCCATGCTTGTTAGGTTTTGCTAAGAGTAAATACCCTTTAGTTTTACTTAAACTTCAAAAGCAGAGACAGTTTCAGTAAAACAAACACAGACTGGCCCCGAGGAGCAGGGAGATCTCTCCCTACGCATGGGTCCTGCTTTGAATTCTTTACCAGGCGCTACTTTACCACCCCACCCCAGGCACAGGAATGCAAGGAGCTTTACATCACGCTAAACAGGAAGTGACGTAGGCCGCTATCACGCTGCCTAATGGATCAAGGCCTTCCGACGCCGGAGGCAGCTGAGCTGGGGCTCTACTCATGGAAAGTCGGCATCGCTGGCAGTAAAACCAGGAAACGTGTTGTTACAGTGCTTGGGGACAGCACAACTGCAGTACAAAGCGGTGTTATAAAAAAAAAACAGGACATTATTATTACCAAAACGACTGAGACATTTTGAAAATAAAAACAGGTTCATAATAAAAATGGGTGCTAATGACCCCGAGGCCTAGTGTGAGGACGGATGGCTGGCCCTGACCGACAGAGGCTGTGGAAAGAGCCCCATTGTAATAGAGGGAGCGGGTCCCCTTTGAGGTGATGTCACACACCACAACAGAGTTGAACTCCAAGGCCCTGATAACTGGTGGCCTGGGGTGTGGTAGAGTAATCACTGCACCCCATAAAATATGAAATCCACGGGTGGCAAATTTATTGCAAGTTTGACACCAGGGTGGGGAATAACGTCTGGATTACGGTGTTTATTGCACCACAGTTTTCTAGCAGGTTTGAGACTTGCTGAAGTATGCTGAGGCAGCGATTACGGCAAGGGATAAACAAAATCACAACAGTTATATATGCGATCCCTGCGGGAATGCAATTTCCCCGGCCACTCATAACAAGCGCCTAGATGTCACCCCTAAATAATGGGAGCGCTGCCTTCTCAGAGTGCGTAGACTGAAGCGCGCGCACAATGCACGCAGCTCGTGTTAACAAAGGATGCTCTGTGCACTTTTGGGCTTGAGCCGAGAAACAATAGTGGGAACTCACGCCTAGAGGAGGCGCCACTTCTTAAAAGCCTCATTACACTGATAGCTTATAATAGATAATTGTTCAAACATTTTAAGCTATTAAAAAATAAAAAACAAGCACAAGCGTGTGCGGCAGCAGGGGGAGGGGAGAGAGGAGGGGTCCTGGGCGATTCACTTGTGGGAGCGAGGGGCTGGCGCAGCGATAATTGATAACACATGGCGCCAGCTGCTCGCTCCTGCAAGTGAATCACCTGATGTGCACGCATTGCCATTGGAAGCAATGCAACGCATACACGTTTTTGACGGGAAAGCTGTGACAAATACGAAAGGTCTCTTAACGCATGCGTGCTGCGTAGGTGAGACTTAATGAGCGGTGGTTGAGAAAGAAAGAAGTCCTTCTATGGTATTTGCGCTTAAAGTGCGCAATACATAGAGAAAACCTGTGCATACTGCAAACCAAAAGATGGCAGCACGCTCCGGACGCTGTGCGGGGTGTCTCACGGTGTGTTAATGTACCAAAACATCCAAGAGTAGGCTGAGAAATGAACTGGCATCATCGAAGATCCCATGGAGCTGCCAGTATGCAAGTAGGATTGAACGCGCTAAAGAAAGCACGCACATTTAAACATGACTTTTTAACTGCCAGTTGTAATGGGAAAACCAGGGACCAAGTAATTGTAGCAAAAAGTCTTGACCCCACAAAAACGCACATAAACACAAAAAGGCACAGCTCACCAGCATTTAACATCCTCATAATTATGTGCACAAAAGAAAAACACGTCTCTGTGTTGCTGGAATATCTTGACCCAGGCTGGCATACTATTAAACATAGCCCAACAGGTTCAGTTCACACAACAGTAAATCAAAATTAATGATAGCAGAGTCCCAATAAAGTTGAAAGAGACTTGAGAGTACGTGTAGAAGGCAGTTTCCAGTTTACAGGGTGCTCGCTGTAGTAATGCAGGTTGCAGCAGATCTTTGGCCACACGATGGTTACAGGGTAAAGTAGGTGGAAGCAGAAACTGGTGATTCTGCAGGTAAACAGCAGTTTAAGAGCAAACTATCCCAAGGCAACAGGGCAAGTACATCTTATTTCAAGGCAGCGTAGCAGGCAGGTAGGAGGACAAGGAGGCGGTGAAAACAACTGGACGCTCTCCTGGGAAACTGCACTTGGGGGGGGGACTGTCCTGAAGTAGAAGGGGAGGGAGCACTGTCCCTTAGGAGTGGCAAAGGGATGGAAGTCGAGCAGGAACTGGAACATTATGGTAGAAACTGGCAACGTTGGGTTGTGGGCGACCGATAGGGTGGTCACTGTGGGGCTCGGGGTGCCAGATTCATCAAGTTCTTCTTCAGTTTCTTTAGTTTAAATTCACTTACTTCAAGCTTGACAGGTTTGAGTCCAGTAAGGTGGCACACATAGATTCTTCCTTCTTTACTTGTCGCCAAAATATGTTGTAAATAAATAGGTCCATTCCACGTAGTTTCTTTATGAAAATGTATTCCAAGTAAGATGTTATACAGTTGAGCCCCACCAGGAGCAGCCTCCCTACTGCTCAACCCATACACCAACTGACATTCTCACTTATCCAACATTCCGCAGTCACCTCTCACACCAACATTCCACTCCACATTCACACTGGCTGAGCAGCAGGTATAACATATATGCTGCGTGACAGTAGGACTGGATATGTTTCTAATTTCAGGGTGTTCATTGGTAAGGATTCCAAGATTAACCCCCCTGGTTGTCCGTCCACTTTTAAAGTGACTTAGAAAATTGTGTGGGAACTTGGTAGAGGACTTTTTAACAAAGGTCACCATTTATATGTAGATAACTTCTACACTGATGTGCAATTGTTCAGAGAATTGGCCAAAGTGGACACTGTTGCTTGTGGCACAATCCGCTCTAACCGTAAAGGTTTCCCAAAAGAACTTGTTTGTCAAAAGCTTGTGTGGGGACAGTGCAGTGCAGTGCGTTGCAAGGAACTTCTAGCTGTGACAGGAGAGATGTCTACATGCCGACCACCATCAATGATGAAAGCACTTTACCTGTGACTGATTGGGGTCAGGTTGCTGAAGCGCGCAAACCTGTGTGCATTTTAGACTATAATAGGAACATGGGTAGTATTGATAGAGTAGATCAGAGATTGGAATCTTACACTGCTCTTTGTAAGGCTTACATTTGGAATAAGAAGTTGGCTATCCATCTTTTCCACTTGGCAACCTTTAATGCTTTTGTTGTATTCAGGAATTGTTGTCCTGAGTCAAAGATGCCTTTTGCTAAGTTTCAGTAGTCTGTAATAGGCAGCCTTGTTGTAGTGGAACAGGCAAGTGTTCCTAGAGTTGGAGTGGTGGCGGATGTGGCGAGATTGAAAGATCGCCACTTTCCTGATCACATCCCTCCCACACCCTCAAAGGACTTTCCCAGTTGGAGATGTAGAGTCTGTTAGCAAAGAGGTACGTGGAAGGAGACTCGTATGTACTGCCCTTAGTGTCCTTCTAATCCTGCGCTGTGTGTGCCTGCTTGTTTTAGAATGAATCACACGCAAAATAATTTTTGGGAGCATCCATGAGTGATAAAGTGAACTGCCTGGTCTCTATTGATTTATATTATATGTTCAGTTTCAAGGTTAGCATTTGTGCAACGTATTCAGTTTGAGAGTTTGTGTTTGTAGATTTGTATTTGTTTTTGTTTTCTTTTTTGTATAAAAAAATCCTAGATGGGATGGCTGTGTTTAGGCTGGCGCTTGGCTGGTGGTGTGCGTGGACTGGCGCTGGCTGGCGGTGTGCGTGGACTGGTGCTTGGCTGGTGGTGTGTGTGGACTGGTGCTTGGCTGGCGGTGTGCATGGACTGGAGCTTGGCTGGTGGGGTGCGTGGACTGGCGCTTGGCTGGATGTGGGTGAGTAGTGACTTGCTGCTGGTCACTACACACACTGCTAGCCAAATGCCACTCCACGCAATCCGTGAGCTGGTGTGGTTGCTGTGTCAGGAATGTGGGCCACACAGATATTTGAGAAAAAAGTTATTTTTTCAGCTAAATTTGAGGTTTGCAGAGGATTCTGGGTAAATAAATGTTGGGGGACCCACGCAAGCCATACCTCGCTAGACTCCCCCCGGGTGTCTAGTTTTCAGAAATGTGTGAGTTTGGTAGGTTTCCCTAGATGGCTGCCGAGTCCGAGGACAAAAACTCATGGGACCCCCCTTGCAAAACCAGGTTTGTTTGTGATAGGTAATGTTGATGTGCCCTCAATAGATTTTGGGCCCTTGCCTGTCGCTGGTACTTGACCCACCCACACAAGGGATGTACTGTTTTTCTCTGAAGACTTTGGAGAACGTGGTTTGGGTGGAATTTTGTGTATCCACGCAGATTTCAGAACTTTCCACCACAGAATTCTTTATACCTTTTTAAGTTTGCAATGGATTCTGGGTAAGAGAACCTGGTGAGAGCCAGTGAAGTCACCCCATTCTGGATTTTCCTGAGTGTCTAGTTTTTAAAAATGTATAGGTTTGCTAGGTTTCCCAAGGTGCCGGTAGAGCTAGAGTTCAAAATCTACAGCTAGGCAATTTGCAAAATGGGTCAGTTTTCACTGTGAAAGTGTGGTGAGTCCACATTGCATTTTGGGCCGTGTCCTGTCGTGGGCATTAGGCCTACCCACACAAACGAGGTACCATTTTTTGGGAAGACTTTGGGGAACGGGGGTGGGTTGAATTTTCTGGATCTATGCAGATTCCAGAACTTTCCACCACAGAAATGTGTGGAAAATGTGTTTTTTTACACATTTTGAGGTTTGCAAGGGATTTTGGGCAACAAAACCTGGTGAGAGCCAATCAAGTCACCCCATCTTGGATTTCCCTGGGTGTCTAGGATTCAGAAATATATAGGTTTGGTAGATTATCCTAGGTACCGGCAGAGCTAGGGTTCAAAATCTACTGCTAGGCATTTTGCAAAAAACAGGTCCGTTTTCATTGTGCAAATATGGTGTGTCCACAGAGCATTTTGGGCTGTTTCCTGTCGCGGTCACTAGGCTTACCCACACAAGTTAGGTACCATATTTTTCAGAAGACTTCGGGGAACGCGGGGTGGGTGTAATTTTGTGGATCCACGCAGATTCCAGAACTTTCCACCACAGAAATGTGAGGAAAAAGTGTTTGTTTGGACACATTTTTAGGTTTGCAAGGGATTCTGGATAACAGAACCTGGTGAGAGCCAGTCAAGTCACCCCATCCTGGATTCCCCTGGGTGTCTAGGATTCAGAAATATATAGGTAGATTATCCAAGGTACCGGTAGAGCTAGGGTTCAAAATCTACAGCTAGGCATTTTGCAAAAAACAGGTCCGTTTTCACTGTGAAAATGTGGTGTGCCCACGTTGCGTTTTGGGCCGCTTCCTGTCGCGGGCACTAAGCCTACCCACACAAGTGAGGTACCATTTTACTTAGAATACTTTGGGGAGCACGTGGTGGGTGGAATTTTGTGGATCCACGCAGATTCCTGAACTTTCTACCACAAAAATGTCAGGAAAAGAAGTTTTTTTGTACAAGTGTTCAGGTTTGCAAGGGTTTCTGGGTAACATAACCTGGTGAGAGCGAGTCAAGTCACCCCATCCTGGATTCACCTGGGTGTCTAGTTTTCACACATTTCAAGGTTTGCTAGGTTTCCCTAGGTGCCGGCAGAGCTAGGGTTCAAAATCTACCACTAGGCACTTTGCAAAAAAAGGGTCAGTTTTCACTGTGAAAATGTGGTGTGTCTAAATTGCGTTTTGGGCCGCTTCCTGTCGCGGGCACTAGGCCTACCCACACAAGTGAGGTACCATTTTTCTTGGAAGACTTTGAGGAATGTGGTGTGGGTGGAATTTTGAGGATCCACGCAGATTCCATAACTTTCCACCATTGAAATGTCTGGAAAATATGTTTTTTTTTTACAAAGTTTTAGGTTTGAAAGAGATTCTGGGTAACAGAACCTGGTGGGAGCCAGTCAAGTCAACGCATCCTGAATTCCCCTGGGTGTGTAGTTTTCAGAAATGTAAAGGGTTGCTAGGTTTCCATAGGTGCCGGCAGAGCTAGGGTTAAAAATCTACAGCTAGCCACTTTGTAAAAAAAGGGTCAGTTTTCACTGTGAAAATGTGGTTTGTCTACATTGCGTTTTGGGCCGTTTCCTGTCGCGGGCAATAGACCTACACACACAAGTGAGGTACCATTTTTCTTAGAAAACTTTGGGAAACGCTGGGTGGTTGAAGTTTGTGAATCCACACAGATTCCAGAACTTTCCACCACAGAAATGTGAGGAAAATGTTAGTTTTTTCACATTTTAAGGTCTGCAAGGGATTCTGGGTAACAGAACCTGGTAAGAGCCAGTCAAGTCACCCCTTCTTGGATTCCCCTGGGTGTCTAGGATTCGGAAATATATAGGTTTGGTAGATTATCCAAGGTACCGGCAGAGCTAGGGTTCAAAATCTACAGCTAGGCATTTTGCAAAAAACAGGTCCGTTTTCACTGTGAAAATGTGGTGTGCCCACGTTGCGTTTTGGGCCGCTTCCTGTCGCGGGCACTAGGCCTACCCACACAAGTGAGGTACAATTTTTCTTGGAAGACTTTGAGGAATGCGGGGTGGGTGGAATTTTGAGGATCCACGCAGATTCCATAACTTTCCACCATTGAAATGTCTGTAAAATATGTTTTTTTACAGAGTTTTGGGTTTGAAAGAGATTCTGGGTAACAGAACCTGGTGAGAGCCAGTCAAGTCACTGCATCCTGGATTCCCCTGGGTGTGTAGTTTTCAGAAATGTAAAGGTTTGCTAGGTTTCCCTGGGTGCCGACAGAGCTAGGGTTAAAAATCTACAGCTAGGCACATTGCAAAAAAAAGGGTCAGTTTTCACTGTGAAAATGTGGTGTGTCTGTGTTGCGTTTTGATCCACTCCCTGTTACGGGCACTAGGCCTACCCACACAAGTGAGGTACCATTTTTCTCAAAAGACTTTGGGGAACGCGGGGTGGGTAGAATTTTGTGGATCCACCCAGATTTCAGAGCTTTCCACCACAGAAATGTTAGCAAAATGTGGGTTTTTTTTACACATTTTTAGGTTTGCAAGGGATACTGGGTAGGAGAACCTGGTGGCAGCCAAGCCAGTCCCCCCATCCTGGATTTCCCTGCATGTCTAGTTTTCAAAAATGTAAAGGTTTGCTAGGTTTCCCTAGGTGTCCGCAGAGCTTGGGTTCAAAATCTACAGCTAGCCACTTAGCAAAAAAAGGGTCAGTTTTCAATGTGAAAATATGGTGTGTCCACAGAGCATTTTGGGCTGTTTCCTGTCGCGGTCACTAGGCTTACCCACACAAGTTAGGTACCATATTTTTCAGAAGACTTCGGGGAACGCGGGGTGGGTGTAATTTTGTGGATCCACGCAGATTCCAGAACTTTCCACCACAGAAATGTGAGGAAAATGTGTTTGTTTGGACACATTTTTAGGTTTGCAAGGGATTCTGGATAACAGAACCTGGTGAGAGCCAGTCAAGTCACCCCATCCTGGATTCCCCTGGGTGTCTAGGATTCAGAAATATATAGGTAGATTATCCAAGGTACCGGTAGAGCTAGGGTTCAAAATCTACAGCTAGGCATTTTGCAAAAAACAGGTCCGTTTTCACTGTGAAAATGTGGGTGCCCACGTTGCGTTTTGGGCCGCTTCCTGTCGCGGGCACTAAGCCTACCCACACAAGTGAGGTACCATTTTACTTAGAATACTTTGGGGAGCACGTGGTGGGTGGAATTTTGTGGATCCACGCAGATTCCTGAACTTTCTACCACAAAAATGTCAGGAAAAGAAGTTTTTTTGTACAAGTGTTCAGGTTTGCAAGGGGTTCTGGGTAACATAACCTGGTGAGAGCCAGTCAAGTCACCCCATCCTGGATTCACCTGGGTGTCTAGTTTTCACACATTTCAAGGTTTGCTAGGTTTCCCTAGGTGCCGGCAGAGCTAGGGTTCAAAATCTACCACTAGGCACTTTGCAAAAAAAGGGTCAGTTTTCACTGTGAAAATGTGGTGTGTCTAAATTGCGTTTTGGGCCGCTTCCTGTCGCGGGCACTAGGCCTACCCACACAAGTGAGGTACCATTTTTCTTGGAAGACTTTGAGGAATGTGGTGTGGGTGGAATTTTGAGGATCCACGCAGATTCCATAACTTTCCACCATTGAAATGTCTGGAAAATATGTTTTTTTTTTACAAAGTTTTAGGTTTGAAAGAGATTCTGGGTAACAGAACCTGGTGGGAGCCAGTCAAGTCAACGCATCCTGAATTCCCCTGGGTGTGTAGTTTTCAGAAATGTAAAGGGTTGCTAGGTTTCCATAGGTGCCGGCAGAGCTAGGGTTAAAAATCTACAGCTAGCCACTTTGTAAAAAAAGGGTCAGTTTTCACTGTGAAAATGTGGTTTGTCTACATTGCGTTTTGGGCCGTTTCCTGTCGCGGGCAATAGACCTACACACACAAGTGAGGTACCATTTTTCTTAGAAAACTTTGGGAAACGCTGGGTGGTTGAAGTTTGTGAATCCACACAGATTCCAGAACTTTCCACCACAGAAATGTGAGGAAAATGTTAGTTTTTTCACATTTTAAGGTCTGCAAGGGATTCTGGGTAACAGAACCTGGTAAGAGCCAGTCAAGTCACCCCTTCTTGGATTCCCCTGGGTGTCTAGGATTCGGAAATATATAGGTTTGGTAGATTATCCAAGGTACCGGCAGAGCTAGGGTTCAAAATCTACAGCTAGGCATTTTGCAAAAAACAGGTCCGTTTTCACTGTGAAAATGTGGTGTGCCCACGTTGCGTTTTGGGCCGCTTCCTGTCGCGGGCACTAGGCCTACCCACACAAGTGAGGTACAATTTTTCTTGGAAGACTTTGAGGAATGCGGGGTGGGTGGAATTTTGAGGATCCACGCAGATTCCATAACTTTCCACCATTGAAATGTCTGGAAAATATGTTTTTTTACAGAGTTTTGGGTTTGAAAGAGATTCTGGGTAACAGAACCTGGTGAGAGCCAGTCAAGTCACTGCATCCTGGATTCCCCTGGGTGTGTAGTTTTCAGAAATGTAAAGGTTTGCTAGGTTTCCCTGGGTGCCGACAGAGCTAGGGTTAAAAATCTACAGCTAGGCACATTGCAAAAAAAAGGGTCAGTTTTCACTGTGAAAATGTGGTGTGTCTGTGTTGCGTTTTGATCCACTCCCTGTTACGGGCACTAGGCCTACCCACACAAGTGAGGTACCATTTTTCTCAAAAGACTTTGGGGAACGCGGGGTGGGTAGAATTTTGTGGATCCACCCAGATTTCAGAGCTTTCCACCACAGAAATGTTAGCAAAATGTGGGGTTTTTTTACAAATTTTTAGGTTTGCAAGGGATACTGGGTAGGAGAACCTGGTGGCAGCCAAGCCAGTCCCCCCATCCTGGATTTCCCTGCATGTCTAGTTTTCAAAAATGTAAAGGTTTGCTAGGTTTCCCTAGGTGTCCGCAGAGCTTGGGTTCAAAATCTACAGCTAGCCACTTAGCAAAAAAAGGGTCAGTTTTCAATGTGAAAATGTGGTGTGTCCACATTGCGTTTTGGGCCGTTTCCTGTCGCGGGCACTAGACCTACACACATAAGTGAGGTACCATTTTTCTTTGAAGACTTTGGGGAATGCTGGGTGGTTGAAGTTTGTGGATCCACGCAGATTCCAGAACTTTCCACCACAGAAATGTGAGGAAAATGTTTGTTTTTTCACCTTTTAAGGTTTGCAAGGGATTCTGGATAACAGAACCTGGTGAGAGCCAGTCAAGTCACCCCATCTTGGATTTCCCTGGGTGTCTAGGATTCAGAAATATATCGGTTTGGTAGATTATCCAAGGTACCGGCAGAGCTAGGGTTCAAAATCTACAGCTAGGCATTTTGCCAAAAAAACGTCAGTTTTCATTGTGCAAATGTGATGTGTCCACAGTGCATTTTGGGTTGTTTCCTGTGGCGGTCACTAGGCCTACCCACACAAGTGAGGTACCATTTTTTTCAGAAGACTTTGGGAACGCGGGGTGGGTGTAATTTTGTGGATCCATGCAGATTCCAGAACTTTCTACCACAGAAATGTGAGGAAAATGTTTGTTTTTTCACATTTTAAGGTTTGCAAGGGATTCTGGATAACAGAACCTGGTGAGAGCCAGTCAAGTCACCCCATCCTGGATTCCCCTGGGTGTCTAAGTTTCAAAAAGAAGATAGCTTTGCTAGATTTCCCTAGGTGCCGGCAGAGATAGGGTTCAAAATCTACAGCTAGGCCCTTTGCAAAAAAAGGGCCCGTTTTCACTGTGAAAATGTGGTGTGCCCATGTTGCGTTTTGGGCCGCTTCCTGTCGCAGGCACTAAGCCTACCCACACAAGTGAGGTACCATTTTTCTTGGAAGACTTTGGGGAGCACGTGGTGGGTGGAATTTTGTGGATCCACTCAGATTCCAGTACTTTCCACCACAAAAATGTCAGGAAAATACGTTTTTTGTACAAATTTTTAGGTTTGCAAGGGATTCTGGGTAACAGAACCTGGTGAGAGCCAGTCAAGTCACCCCATTCTGGATTCACCTGGGTGTCTATTTTTTAAAACATTTCAAGGTTTGCTACGTTTCCCTAGGTGCCGGCAGAGCTAGGGTTCAAAATCTACCATTAGGCACTTTGCAAAAAAAGGGCCAGTTTTCACTGTGAAAATGTGATGTGTCCACGTTTCGTTTTGGGCCGCTTCCTGTTGCGGGCACTAGGCCTACCCACACAAGTGAGGTACCTTTTTCTTGGAAGACTTTGGGGAGCATGTGGTGGGTGGAATTTTGAGGATCCACGCAGATTCCATAACTTTCCACTACAGAAATGTCTGGAAAATATATATTTTTAACAAAGTTTTTGGTTTGAAAGAGATTCTGGGTAACAGAACCTGGTGAGAGCCAGTCAAGTCACCACATCCTGAATTCCCTTGGGTGTCTAGTTTTCAAAAATGTAAAGGTTTGCTGGGTTTCCCTAGGTGCCGGCAGAGCTAGGGTTAAAAATCTACAGCTAGCCATTTTGTAAAAAAAAGGGTCAGTTTTCACTGTGAAAATGTGGTTTGTCTACATTGCCTTTTGGGCCGTTTCCTGTCGCGGGCACTAGACCTACACACACAAGTGAGGTACCATTTTTCTTAGAAAACTTTGGGAAACGCTGGGTGGTTGAAGTTTGTGAATCCACACAGATTCCAGAACTTTCCACCACAGAAATGTGAGGAAAATGTTTGTTTTTTCACATTTTAAGGTCTGCAAGGGATTCTGGGTAACAGAACCTGGTAAGAGCCAGTCAAGTCACCCCTTCTTGGATTCCCCTGGGTGTCTAGGATTCAGAAATATATAGGTTTGGTAGGTTATCCAAGGTACCGGCAGAGCTAGGGTTCAAAATCTACAGCTAGGCATTTTGCAAAAAACAGGTCCGTTTTCACTGTGAAAATGTGGTGTGCCCACGTTGCGTTTTGGGCCGCTTCCTGTCGCGGGCACTAGGCCTACCCACAAAAGTGAGGTACAATTTTTCTTGGAAGACTTTGAGGAATGCGGGGTGGGTGGAATTTTGAGGATCCACGCAGATTCCATAACTTTCCACCACTGAAATGTCTGGAAAATATGTTTTTTTTTACAGAGTTTTTCGTTTGAAAGAGATTCTGGGTCACAGAACCTGGTGAGAGCCAGTCAAGTCACTGCATCCTAGATTCCCCTGGGTGTGTAGTTTTCAGAAATGTAAAGGTTTGATAGGTTTCTCTGGGTGCCGGCAGAGCTAGGGTTAAAAATCTACAGCTAGGCACTTTGCAAAAAAAAGGGTCACTTTTCACTGTGAAAATGTGGTGTGTCTGTGTTGCGTTTTGATCCACTCCCTGTTACGGGCACTAGGCCTACCCACACAAGTGAGGTACCATTTTTCTCAAAAGACTTTGGGGAACGCGGGGTGGGTAGAATTTCGTGGATCCACGCAGATTTCAGAGCTTTCCACCACAGAAATGTTAGCAAAATGTGTTTTTTTTACACATTTTTAGGTTTGCAAGGGATACTGGGTAAGAGAACCCGGTGGCAGCCAAGCCAGTCCCCCCATCCTGGATTTCCCTGCATGTCTAGTTTTCAAAAATGTAAAGGTTTGCTAGGTTTCCCTAGGTGTCCGCAGAGCTTGGGTTCAAAATCTACAGCTAGCCACTTAGCAAAAAAAGGGTCAGTTTTCAATGTGAAAATGTGGTGTGTCCACATTGCGTTTTGGGCCGTTTCCTGTCGCGGGCACTAGACCTACACACACAAGTGAGGTACCATTTTTCTTTGAAGACTTTGGGGAACGCTGGGTGGTTGAAGTTTGTGGATCCACGCAGATTCCAGAACTTTCCACCACAGAAATGTGAGGAAAATGTTTGTTTTTTCACCTTTTAAGGTTTGCAAGGGATTCTGGATAACAGAACCTGGTGAGAGCCTGTCAAGTCACCCCATCTTGGATTTCCCTGGGTGTCTAGGATTCAGAAATATATCGGTTTGGTAGATTATCCTAGGTACCGGCAGAGCTAGGGTTCAAAATCAACAGCTAGGCATTTTGCCAAAAATGGTCAAATGTGGTGTGTCCACAGTGCATTTTGGGTTGTTTCCTGTGGCGGTCACTAGGCCTACCCACACAAGTGAGGTACCATTTTTTTCAGAAGACTTTGGGAACGCGGGGTGGGTGTAATTTTGTGGATCCATGCAGATTCCAGAACTTTCTACCACAGAAATGTGAGGAAAATGTTTGTTTTTTCACATTTTAAGCTTTGCAAGAGATTCTGGATAACAGAACCTGGTGAGAGCCAGTCAAGTCACCCCATCCTGTATTCCCCTGGGTGTCTAAGTTTCAAAAATAGATAGCTTTGCTAGATTTCCCTAGGTGCCGGCAGAGATAGGGTTCAAAATCTACAGCTAGGCCCTTTGCAAAAAAAGGGCCCGTTTTCACTGTGAAAATGTGGTGTGCCCATGTTGCGTTTTGGGCCTCTTCCTGTCGCAGGCACTAAGCCTACCCACACAAGTAAGGTACCATTTTCTTGGAAGACTTTGGGGAGCATGTGGTGGGTGGAATTTTGAGGATCCACGCAGATTCCAGAACTTTCTACCACAGAAATGTGAGGAAAATGTTTGTTTTTTCACATTTTAAGGTTTGCAAGGGATTCTGGATAACAGAACCTGGTGAGAGCCAGTCAAGTCACCCCATCCTGGATTCCCCTGGGTGTCTAAGTTTCAAAAATAGATAGCTTTGCTAGATTTCCCTAGGTGCCGGCAGAGATAGGGTTCAAAATCTACAGCTAGGCACTTTGCAAAAAAAGGGCCCGTTTTCACTGTGAAAATGTGGTGTGCCCATGTTGCGTTTTGGGCCGCTTCCTGTCGCAGGCACTAGGCCTACCCACACAAGTGAGGTACCATTTTTCTTGGAAGACTTTGGGGAGCACGTGGTGGGTGGAATTTTGTGGATCCACTCAGATTCCAGAACTTTCCACCACAAAAATGTCAGGAAAATACGTTTTTTGAACAAATTTTCAAGTTTGCAAGGGATTCTGGGTAACAGAACCTGGTGAGAGCCAGTCATGTCACCCCATTCTGGATTCACCTGGGTGTCTACTTTTTTAAAACATTTCAAGGTTTGCTAGGTTTCCCTAGGTGCCGGCAGAGCTAGGGTTCAAAATCTACAACTAGTCACTTTGCAAAAAAAGGGCCAGTTTTCACTGTGAAAATGTGGTGTGTCCACGTTGCGTTTTGGGCCGCTTCCTGTCGCGGGCACTAGGCCTACCCACACAAGTGAGGTACCTTTTTCTTGGAAGACTTTGGGGAGCATGTGGTGGGTGGAATTTTGAGGATCCACGCAGATTCCATAACTTTCCACTACAGAAATGTCTGGAAAATATATATTTTTTACAAAGTTTTAGGTTTGAAAGAGATTCCAGGTAACAGAACCTGGTGAGAGCCAGTCAAGTCACCGCATCCTGAATTCCCTTGGGTGTCTAGTTTTCAAAAATGTAAAGGTTTGCTGGGTTTCCCTAGGTGCCGGCAGAGCTAGGGTTAAAAATCTACAGCTAGCCATTTTGTAAAAAAAAAGGGTCAGGTTTTACTGTGAAAATGTGGTTTGTCTACATTGCGTTTTGGGCCGTTTCCTGTCGCGGGCACTAGACCTACACACACAAGTGAGGTACCATTTTTCTTAGAAAACTTTAGGAAACGCTGGGTGGTTGAAGTTTGTGAATCCACGCAGATTCCAGAACTTTCCACCACAGAAATGTGAGGAAAATTTTGTTTTTTCACCTTTTAAGGTTTGCAAGGGATTCTGGATAACAGAACCTGGTGAGAGCCAGTCAAGTCACCCCATCTTGGATTTCCCTGGGTGTCTAGGATTCAGAAATATATCGGTTTGGTAGATTATCCAAGGTACCGGCAGAGCTAGGGTTCAAAATCTACAGCTAGGCATTTTGCCAAAAAAAGGTCAGTTTTCATTGTGCAAATGTGGTGTGTCCACAGTGCATTTTGGCTTGTTTCCTGTGGCGGTCACTAGGCCTACCCACACAAGTGAGGTACCATTTTTTTCAGAAGACTTTGGGAACGCGGGGTGGGTGTAATTTTGTGGATCCATGCAGATTCCAGAACTTTCTACCACAGAAATGTGAGGAAAATGTTTGTTTTTTCACATTTTAAGGTTTGCAAGGGATTCTGGATAACAGAACCTGGTGAGAGCCAATCAAGTCACCCCATCCTGGATTCCCCTGGGTGTCTAAGTTTCAAAAATAGATAGCTTTGCTAGATTTCTCTAGGTGCCGGCAGAGATAGGGTTCAAAATCTACAGCTAGGCCCTTTGCAAAAAAGGGCCCGTTTTCACTGTGAAAATGTGGTGTGTCCACGTTGCGTTTTGGGCCGCTTCCTGTCGCGGGCACTAGGCCTACCCACACAAGTGAGGTACCTTTTTCTTGGAAGACTTTGGGGAGCATGTGGTGGGTGGAATTTTGAGGATCCACGCAGATTCCATAACTTTCCACTACAGAAATGTCTGGAAAATATATATTTTTTACAAAGTTTTAGGTTTGAAAGAGATTCTGGGTAACAGAACCTGGTGAGAGCCAGTCAAGTCACCGTATCCTGAATTCCCTTGGGTGTCTAGTTTTCAAAAATGTAAAGGTTTGCTGGGTTTCCCTAGGTGCCGGCAGAGCTAGGGTTAAAAATCTACAGCTAGCCACTTTGTAAAAAAAAAGGGTCAGTTTTCACTGTGAAAATGTGGTTTGTCTACATTGCGTTTTGGGACGTTTCCTGTCGGGGGCACTAGACCTACACACACAAGTGAGGTACCATTTTTCTTAGAAAACTTTGGGAAACGCTGGGTGGTTGAAGTTTGTGAATCCACACAGATTCCAGAACTTTCCACCACAGAAATGTGAGGAAAATGTATGTTTTTTCACATTTTAAGGTCTGCAAGGGATTCTGGGTAACAGAACCTGGTAAGAGCCAGTCAAGTCACCCCTTCTTGGATTCCCCTGGGTGTCTAGGATTCAGAAATATATAGGTTTGGTAGATTATCCAAGGTACCGGCAGAACTAGGGTTCAAAATCTACAGCTAGGCATTTTGCAAAAAACAGGTCCGTTTTCACTGTGAAAATGTGGTGTGCCCACGTTGCGTTTTGGGCCGCTTCCTGTCGCGGGCACTAGGCCTACCCACACAAGTGAGGTACAATTTTTCTTGGAAGACTTTGACGAATGCGGGGTGGGTGGAATTTTGAGGATCCACGCAGATTCCATAACTTTCCACCATTGAAATGTCTGGAAAATATGTTTTTTTACAGAGTTTTTGGTTTGAAAGAGATTCTGGGTAACAGAACCTGGTGAGAGCCAGTCAAGTCACTGCATCCTGGATTCCCCTGGGTGTGTAGTTTTCAGAAATGTAAAGGTTTGCTAGGTTTCCCTGGGTGCCGGCAGAGCTAGGGTTAAAAATCTACAGCTAGGCACTTTGCAAAAAAAAGGGTCAGTTTTCACTGTGAAAATGTGGTGTGTCTGTGTTGCGTTTTGATCCACTCCCTGTTACGGGCACTAGGCCTACCCACACAAGTGAGGTACCATTTTTCTCAAAAGACTTTGGGGAACGCGGGGTGGGTAGAATTTTGTGGATCCACGCAGATTTCAGAGCTTTCCACCACAGAAATGTTAGCAAAATGTGTTTTTTTTTTACACATTTTTAGGTTTGCAAGGGATACTGGGTAAGAGAACCTGGTGGCAGCCAAGCCAGTCCCCCCATCCTGGATTTCCCTGCATGTCTAGTTTTCAAAAATGTAAAGGTTTGCTAGGTTTCCCTAGGTGTCCGCAGAGCTTGGGTTCAAAATCTACAGCTAGCCACTTAGCAAAAAAAGGGTCAGTTTTCAATGTGAAAATGTGGTGTGTCCACATTGCGTTTTGGGCCGTTTCCTGTCGCGGGCACTAGACCTACACACACAAGTGAGGTACCATTTTTCTTTGAAGACTTTGGGGAATGCTGGGTGGTTGAAGTTTGTGGATCCACGCAGATTCCAGAACTTTCCACCACAGAAATGTGAGGAAAATGTTTGTTTTTTCACCTTTTAAGGTTTGCAAGGGATTCTGGATAACAGAACCTGGTGAGAGCCAGTCAAGTCACCCCATCTTGGATTTCCCTGGGTGTCTAGGATTCAGAAATATATCGGTTTGGTAGATTATCCAAGGTACCGGCAGAGCTAGGGTTCAAAATCAACAGCTAGGCATTTTGCCAAAAAAAGGTCAGTTTTCATTGTGCAAATGTGGTGTGTCCACAGTGCACTTTGGGTTGTTTCCTGTGGCGGTCACTAGGCCTACCCACACAAGTGAGGTACCATTTTTTTCAGACGACTTTGGGAACACGGGGTGGGTGTAATTTTGTGGATCCATGCAGATTCCAGAACTTTCTACCACAGAAATGTGAGGAAAATGTTTGTTTTTTCACATTTTAAGGTTTGCAAGAGATTCTGGATAACAGAACCTGGTGAAAGCCAGTCAAGTCACCTCATCCTGTATTCCCCTGGGTGTCTAAGTTTCAAAAATAGATAGCTTTGCTAGATTTCTCTAGGTGCCGGCAGAGATAGGGTTCAAAATCTACAGCTAGCCCCTTTGCAAAAAAAGGGCCCGTTTTCACTGTGAAAATGTGGTGTGCCCATGTTGCGTTTTGGGCCGCTTCCTGTCGCAGGCACTAAGCCTACCCACACAAGTAAGGTACCATTTTCTTGGAAGACTTTGGGGAGCATGTGGTGGGTGGAATTTTGAGGATCCACGCAGATTCCAGAACTTTCTACCACAGAAATGTGAGGAAAATGTTTGTTTTTTCACATTTTAAGGTTTGCAAGGGATTCTGGATAACAGAACCTGGTGAGAGCCAGTCAAGTCACCCCATCCTGGATTCCCCTGGGTGTCTAAGTTTCAAAAATAGATAGCTTTGCTAGATTTCCCTAGGTGCCGGCAGAGATAGGGTTCAAAATCTACAGCTAGGCCCTTTGCAAAAAAAGGGCCCGTTTTCACTGTGAAAATGTGGTGTGCCCATGTTGCGTTTTGGGCCGCTTCCTGTCGCAGGCACTAGGCCTACCCACACAAGTGAGGTACCATTTTTCTTGGAAGACTTTGGGGAGCACGTGGTGGGTGGAATTTTGTGGATCCACTCAGATTCCAGAACTTTCCACCACAAAAATGTCAGGAAAATACGTTTTTTGAACAAATTTTCAGGTTTGCAAGGGATTCTGGGTAACAGAACCTGGTGAGAGCCAGTCATGTCACCCCATTCTGGATTCACCTGGGTGTCTACTTTTTTAAAACATTTCAAGGTTTGCTAGGTTTCCCTAGGTGCCGGCAGAGCTAGGGTTCAAAATCTACAACTAGTCACTTTACAAAAAAAGGGCCAGTTTTCACTGTGAAAATGTGGTGTGTCCACGTTGCGTTTTGGGCCGCTTCCTGTCGCGGGCACTAGGCCTACCCACACAAGTGAGGTACCATTTTTCTCAAAAGACTTTGGGGAACGCGGGGTGGGTAGAATTTTGTGGATCCACGCAGATTTCAGAGCTTTCCACCACAGAAATGTTAGCAAAATGTGTTTTTTTTACACATTTTTAGGTTTGCAAGGGATACTGGGTAAGAGAACCTGGTGGCAGCCAAACCAGTCCCCCCATCCTGGATTTCCCTGCAAGTCTAGTTTTCAAAAATGTAAAGGTTTGCTAGGTTTCCCTAGGTGTCCGCAGAGCTTGGGTTCAAAATCTACAGCTAGCCACTTAGCAAAAAAAGGGTCAGTTTTCAATGTGAAAATGTGGTGTGCCCACATTGCGTTTTGGGCCGTTTCCTGTCGCGGGCACTAGACCTACACACACAAGTGAGGTACCATTTTTCTTAGAAAACTTTGGGAAACGCTGGGTGGTTGAAGTTTGTGAATCCACACAGATTCCAGAACTTTCCACCACAGAAATGTGAGGGAAATGTTTGTTTTTTCACATTTTAAGGTCTGCAAGGGATTCTGGGTAACAGAACCTGGTAAGAGCCAGTCATGTCACCCCTTCTTGGATTCCCCTGGGTGTCTAGGATTCAGAAATATATAGGTTTGGTAGATTATCCAAGGTACCGGCAGAGCTAGGGTTCAAAATCAACAGCTAGGCATTTTGCAAAAAACAGGTCAGTTTTCACTGTGAAAATGTGGTGTGCCCACGTTGCGTTTTGGGCCGCTTCCTGTCGCGGGCACTAGGCCTACCCACACAAGTGAGGTACAATTTATCTTGGAAGACTTTGAGGAATGCGGGGTGGGTGGAATTTTGAGGATCCACGCAGATTACATAACTTTCCACCATTGAAATGTCTGGAAAATATGTTTTTTTTACAGATTTTTTTGGTTTGAAAGAGATTCTGGGTAACAGAACCTGGTGAGAGCCAGTAAAGTCACTGCATCCTGGATTCCCCTGGGTGTGTAGTTTTCAGAAATGTAAAGGTTTGCTAGGTTTCCCTGGGTGCCGGCAGAGCTAGGGTTAAAAATCTACAGCTAGGCACTTTGCAAAAAAAAGGGTCAGTTTTCACTGTGAAAATGTGGTGTGTCTGTGTTGCGTTTTGATCCACTCCCTGTTACGGGCACTAGGCCTACCCACACAAGTGAGGTACCATTTTTCTCAAAAGACTTTGGGGAACGCGGGGTGGGTAGAATTTTGTGGATCCACGCAGATTTCAGAGCTTTCCACCACAGAAATGTTAGCAAAATGTGTTTTTTTGACACATTTTTAGGTTTGCAAGGGATACTGGGTAAGAGAACCTGGTGGCAGCCAAGCCAGTCACCCCATCCTGGATTTCCCAGCATGTCTAGTTTTCAACAATGTAAAGGTTTGCTAGGTTTCCCTAGGTGTCCGCAGAGATTGGGTTAAAAATCTACAGCTAGCCACTTAGCAAAAAAAGGGTCAGTTTTCAATGTGAAAATGTGGTGTGTCCACATTGCGTTTTGGGCCGTTTCGTGTCGCGGGCACTAGACCTACACACACAAGTGAGGTACCATTTTTCTTTGAAGACTTTGGGGAACGCTGGGTGGTTGAAGTTTGTGGATCCACGCAGATTCCAGAACTTTCCACCACAGAAATGTGAGGAAAATGTTTGTTTTTTCACCTTTTAAGGTTTACAAGGGATTCTGAATAAATGAACCTGGTGAGAGCAAGTCAAGTCACCCCATCTTAGATTTCCCTGGGTGTCTAGGATTCTGAAATATATCGGTTTGGTTGATTATCCTAGGTACCGGCAGAGCTAGGGTTCAAAATCTACAGCTAGGCATTTTGCCAAAAAAGGTCAGTTTTCATTGTGCAAATGTGGTGTGTCCACAGTGCATTTTGGGTTGTTTCCTGTGGCGGTCACTAGGCCTACCCACACAAGTGAGGTACCATTTTTTTCAGAAGACTTTGGGAATGCGGGGTGGGTGTAATTTTGTGGATCCATGCAGATTCCAGAACTTTCTACCACAGAAATGTGAGGAAAATGTTTGTTTTTTCACATTTTAAGGTTTGCAAGGGATTCTGGATAACAGAACCTGGTGAGAGCCAGTCAAGTCACCCCATCCTGGATTCCCCTGGGTGTCTAAGTTTCAAAAATAGATAGCTTTGCTAGATTTCCCTAGGTGCCTGCAGAGATAGGGTTCAAAATCTACAGCTAGGCACTTTGCAAAAAAAGGGCCAGTTTTCACTGTGAAAATGTGGTGTGCCCATGTTGCGTTTTGGGCCACTTCCTGTCGCAGGCACTAAGCCTACCCACACAAGTAAGGTACCATTTTTCTTGGAAGACTTTGGGGAGCACGTGGTGGGTGGAATTGTGTGGATCCACTCAGATTCCAGAACTTTCCACCACAAAAATGTCAGGAAAATACGTTTTTTGTACAAATTTTCAGGTTTGCAAGGGATTCTGGGTAAAAGAACCTGGTGAGAGCCAGTCAAGTCACCCCATTCTGGATTCACCTGGGTAGCTAGGGTTAAAAATCTACAGCTAGCCACTTTGTAAAAAAAAAGGGTCAGTTTTCACTGTGAAAATGTGGTTTGTCTACATTGCCTTTTGGGCCGTTTCCTGTCGCGGGCACTAGACCTACACACACAAGTGAGGTACCATTTTTCTTAGAAAACTTTGGGAAACGCTGGGTGGTTGAAGTTTGTGAATCCACACAGATTCCAGAACTTTCCACCACAGAAATGTGAGGAAAATGTTTGTTTTTTCACATTTTACGGTCTGCAAGGGATTCTGGGTAACAGAACCTGGTAAGAGCCAGTCAAGTCACCCCTTCTTGGATTCCCCTGGGTGTCTAGGATTCAGAAATATATAGGTTTGGTAGGTTATCCAAGGTACCGGCAGAGCTAGGGTTCAAAATCTACAGCTAGGCATTTTGCAAAAAACAGGTCCGTTTTCACTGTGAAAATGTGGTGTGCCCACGTTGCGTTTTGGGCTGCTTCCTGTCGCAGGCACTAGGCATACCCACACAAGTGAGGTACAATTTTTCTTGGAAGACTTTGAGGAATGCGGGGTGGGTGGAATTTTGAGGATCCACGAGATTCCATAACTTTCCACCACTGAAATGTCTGGAAAATATGTTTTTTTTACAGAGTTTTTGGTTTGAAAGAGATTCTGGGTCACAGAACCTGGTGAGAGCCAGTCAAGTCACTGCATCCTGGATTCCCCTGGGTGTGTAGTTTTCAGAAATGTAAAGGTTTGCTAGGTTTCCCTGGGTGCCGGCAGAGGTAGGGTTAAAAATCTACAGCTAGGCACTTTGCAAAAAAAAGGGTCAGTTTTCACTGTGAAAATGTGGTGTGTCTGTGTTGCGTTTTGATCCACTCCCTGTTACGGGCACTAGGCCTACCCACACAAGTGAGGTACCATTTTTCTCAAAAGACTTTGGGGAACGCGGGGTGGGTAGAATTTTGTGGATCCACGCAGATTTCAGAGCTTTCCACCACAGAAATGTTAGCAAAATGTGTTTTTTTAACACATTTTTAGGTTTGCAAGGGATACTGGGTAAGAGAACCTGGTGGCAGCCAAGCCAGTCACCCCATTCTGGATTTCCCTGCATGTCTAGTTTTCAAAAATGTAAAGGTTTGCTAGGTTTCCCTAGGTGCCCGCAGAGCTTGGGTTCAAAATCTACAGCTAGCCACTTAGCAAAAACAAGGGTCAGTTTTCAATGTGAAAATGTGGTGTGTCCACATTGCGTTTTGGGCCGTTTCCTGTCGCGGGCACTAGACCTACACACACAAGTGAGGTACCATTTTTCTTTGAAGACTTTGGGGAACGCTGGGTGGTTGAAGTTTGTGAATCCACATAGATTCCAGAACTTTCCACCACAGAAATGTGAGGAAAATGTTTGTTTTTTCACCTTTTAAGGTTTGCAAGGGATTCTGGATAACAGAACCTAGTGAGAGGCAGTCAAGTCACCCCATCTTGGATTTCCCTGGGTGTCTAGGATTCAGAAATATATCGGTTTGGTAGATTATCCTAGGTACCGGCAGAGCTAGGGTTCAAAATCTACAGCTAGGCATTCTGCCAAAAAAAGGTCAGTTTTCATTGTGCAAATGTGGTGTGTCCACAGTGCATTTTGGGTTGTGTCCTGTGGCGGTCACTAGGCCTACCCACACAAGTGAGGTACCATTTTTTTCAGAAGACTTTGGGAACGCGGGGTGGGTGTAATTTTGTGGATCCATGCAGATTCCAGAACTTTTTACCACAGAAATATGAGGAAAATGTTTGTTTTTTCACATTTTAAGATTTGCAAGGGATTCTGGATAACAGAAACTGGTGAGAGCCAGTCAAGTCACCCCATCCTGGATTCCCCTGGGTGTCTAAGTTTCAAAAATAGATAGCTTTGCTAGATTTCCCTAGCTATCGGCAGAGATAGGGTTCAAAATCTACAGCTAGGCACTTTGCAAAAAAAGGGCCTGTTTTCACTGTGAAAATGTGGTGTGCCCACGTTGCGTTTTGGGCCGCTTCCTGTCGCGGGCACTAGGCCTACCCACACAAGTGAGGTACCATTTTTCTTGGAAGACTTTGGGGAGCACGTGGTGGGTGGAATTTTGTGGATCCACTCAGATTCCAGAACTTTCCACCACAAAAATGTCAGGAAAATACGTTTTTTGAACAAATTTTCAGGTTTGCAAGGGATTCTGGGTAACAGAACCTGGTGAGAGCCAGTCAAGTCACCCCATTCTGGATTCACCTGGGTGTCTACTTTTTTAAAACATTTCAAGGTTTGCTAGGTTTCCCTAGGTGCCGGCAGAGCTAGAGTCCAAAATCTACAACTAGGCACTTTGCAAAAAAAGGGCCAGTTTTCACTGTGAAAATGTGGTGTGTCCACGTTGCGTTTTGGGCCGCTTCCTGTCGCGGGCACTAGGCCTACCCACACAAGTGAGGTACCTTTTTCTTGGAAGACTTTGGGGAGCATGTGGTGGGTGGAATTTTGAGGATCCACGCAGATTCCATAACTTTCCACTACAGAAATGTCTGGAAAATATATATTTTTTACAAAGTTTTAGGTTTGAAAGAGATTCCGGGTAACAGAACCTGGTGAGAGCCAGTCAAGTCACCGCATCCTGAATTCCCTTGGGTGTCTAGTTTTCAAAAATGTAAAGGTTTGCTGGGTTTCCCTAGGTGCCGGCAGAGCTAGGGTTAAAAATCTACAGCTAGCCACTTTGTAAAAAAAAAGGGTCAGGTTTTACTGTGAAAATGTGGTTTGTCTACATTGCGTTTTGGGCCGTTTCCTGTCGCGGGCACTAGACCTACACACACAAGTGAGGTACCATTTTTCTTAGAAAACTTTGGGAAACGCTGGGTGGTTGAAGTTTGTGAATCCACACAGATTCCAGAACTTTCCACCACAGAAATGTGAGGGAAATGTTTGTTTTTTCACATTTTAAGGTCTGCAAGGGATTCTGGGTAACAGAACCTGGTAAGAGCCAGTCATGTCACCCCTTCTTGGATTCCCCTGGGTGTCTAGGATTCAGAAATATATAGGTTTGGTAGATTATCCAAGGTACCGGCAGAGCTAGGGTTCAAAATCAACAGCTAGGCATTTTGCAAAAAACAGGTCAGTTTTCACTGTGAAAATGTGGTGTGCCCACGTTGCGTTTTGGGCCGCTTCCTGTCGCGGGCACTAGGCCTACCCACACAAGTGAGGTACAATTTATCTTGGAAGACTTTGAGGAATGCGGGGTGGGTGGAATTTTGAGGATCCACGCAGATTACATAACTTTCCACCATTGAAATGTCTGGAAAATATGTTTTTTTTACAGATTTTTTTGGTTTGAAAGAGATTCTGGGTAACAGAACCTGGTGAGAGCCAGTAAAGTCACTGCATCCTGGATTCCCCTGGGTGTGTAGTTTTCAGAAATGTAAAGGTTTGCTAGGTTTCCCTGGGTGCCGGCAGAGCTAGGGTTAAAAATCTACAGCTAGGCACTTTGCAAAAAAAAGGGTCAGTTTTCACTGTGAAAATGTGGTGTGTCTGTGTTGCGTTTTGATCCACTCCCTGTTACGGGCACTAGGCCTACCCACACAAGTGAGGTACCATTTTTCTCTAAAGACTTTGGGGAACGCGGGGTGGGTAGAATTTTGTGGATCCACACAGATTTCAGAGCTTTCCACCACAGAAATGTTAGCAAAATGTGTTTTTTTGACACATTTTTAGGTTTGCAAGGGATCCTGGGTAAGAGAACCTGGTGGCAGCCAAGCCAGTCACCCCATCCTGGATTTCCCAGCATGTCTAGTTTTCAACAATGTAAAGGTTTGCTAGGTTTCCCTAGGTGTCCGCAGAGATTGGGTTAAAAATCTACAGCTAGCCACTTAGCAAAAAAAGGGTCAGTTTTCAATGTGAAAATGTGGTGTGTCCACATTGCGTTTTGGGCCGTTTCGTGTCGCGGGCACTAGACCTACACACACAAGTGAGGTACCATTTTTCTTTGAAGACTTTGGGGAACGCTGGGTGGTTGAAGTTTGTGGATCCACGCAGATTCCAGAACTTTCCACCACAGAAATGTGAGGAAAATGTTTGTTTTTTCACCTTTTAAGGTTTACAAGGGATTCTGAATAAATGAACCTGGTGAGAGCAAGTCAAGTCACCCCATCTTAGATTTCCCTGGGTGTCTAGGATTCTTAAATATATCGGTTTGGTTGATTATCCTAGGTACCGGCAGAGCGAGGGTTCAAAATCTACAGCTAGGCATTTTGCCAAAAAAGGTCAGTTTTCATTGTGCAAATGTGGTGTGTCCACAGTGCATTTTGGGTTGTTTCCTGTGGCGGTCACTAGGCCTACCCACACAAGTGAGGTACCATTTTTTTCAGAAGACTTTGGGAACGCGGGGTGGGTGTAATTTTGTGGATCCATGCAGATTCCAGAACTTTCTACCACAGAAATGTGAGGAAAATGTTTGTTTTTTCACATTTTAAGGTTTGCAAGGGATTCTGGATAACAGAACCTGGTGAGAGCCAGTCAAGTCACCCCATCCTGGATTCCCCTGGGTGTCTAAGTTTCAACAATAGATAGCTTTGCTAGATTTCCCTAGGTGCCTGCAGAGATAGGGTTCAAAATCTACAGCTAGGCACTTTGCAAAAAAAGGGCCAGTTTTCACTGTGAAAATGTGGTGTGCCCATGTTGCGTTTTGGGCCACTTCCTGTCGCAGGCACTAAGCCTACCCACACAAGTAAGGGACCATTTTTCTTGGAAGACTTTGGGGAGCACGTGGTGGGTGGAATTGTGTGGATCCACTCAGATTCCAGAACTTTCCACCACAAAAATGTCAGGAAAATACGTTTTTTGTACAAATGTTCAGGTTTGCAAGGGATTCTGGGTAACAGAACCTGGTGAGAGCCAGTCAAGTCACCCCATTCTGGATTCACCTGGGTGTCTACTTTTTTAAAACATTTCAAGGTTTGCTAGGTTTCCCTAGGTGCGGGCAGAGCTAGGGTTCAAAATCTACCACTAGGCACTTTGCAAAAAAAGGGCCAGTTTTCACTGTGAAAATGTGGTGTGTCCACGTTGCGTTTTGGGCCGCTTCCTGTCGCGGGCACTAGGCCTACCCACACAAGTGAGGTACCTTTTTCTTGGAAGACTTTGGGGCGCATGTGGTGGGTGGAATTTTGAGGATCCACGCAGATTCCATAACTTTCCACTACAGAAATGTCTGGAAAATATATATTTTTTACAAAGTTTTAGGTTTGAAAGAGATTCTGGGTAACAGAACCTGGTGAGAGCCAGTCAAGTCACCACATCCTGAATTTCCTTGGGTGTCTAGTTTTCAAAAATGTAAAGGTTTGCTGGGTTTCCCTAGGTGCCGGCAGAGCTAGGGTTAAAAATCTACAGCTAGCCACTTTGTAAAAAAAAAGGGTCCGTTTTCACTGTGAAAATGTGGTTTGTCCACATTGCCTTTTGGGCTGTTTCCTGTCGCGGGCACTAGACCTACACACACAAGTGAGGTACCATTTTTCTTAGAAAACTTTGGGAAACGCTGGGTGGTTGAAGTTTGTGAATCCACACAGATTCCAGAACTTTCCACCACAGAAATGTGAGGAAAATGTTTGTTTTTTCACATTTTACGGTCTGCAAGGGATTCTGGGTAACAGAACCTGGTAAGAGCCAGTCAAGTCACCCCTTCTTGGATTCCCCTGGGTGTCTAGGATTCAGAAATATATAGGTTTGGTAGGTTATCCAAGGTACCGGCAGAGCTAGGGTTCAAAATCTACAGCTAGGCATTTTGCAAAAAACAGGTCCGTTTTCACTGTGAAAATGTGGTGTGCCCACGTTGCGTTTTGGGCTGCTTCCTGTCGCAGGCACTAGGCATACCCACACAAGTGATGTACAATTTTTCTTGGAAGACTTTGAGGAATGCGGGGTGGGTGGAATTTTGAGGATCCACGAGATTCCATAACTTTCCACCACTGAAATGTCTGGAAAATATGTTTTTTTTACAGAGTTTTTGGTTTGAAAGAGATTCTGGGTCACAGAACCTGGTGAGAGCCAGTCAAGTCACTGCATCCTGGATTCCCCTGGGTGTGTAGTTTTCAGAAATGTAAAGGTTTGCTAGGTTTCCCTGGGTGCCGGCAGAGGTAGGGTTAAAAATCTACAGCTAGGCACTTTGCAAAAAAAAGGGTCAGTTTTCACTGTGAAAATGTGGTGTGTCTGTGTTGCGTTTTGATCCACTCCCTGTTACGGGCACTAGGCCTACCCACACAAGTGAGGTACCATTTTTCTCAAAAGACTTTGGGGAAAGCGGGGTGGGTAGAATTTTGTGGATCCACGCAGATTTCAGAGCTTTCCACCACAGAAATGTTAGCAAAATGTGTTTTTTTAACACATTTTTAGGTTTGCAAGGGATACTGGGTAAGAGAACCTGGTGGCAGCCAAGCCAGTCACCCCATTCTGGATTTCCCTGCATGTCTAGTTTTCAAAAATGTAAAGGTTTGCTAGGTTTCCCTAGGTGCCCGCAGAGCTTGGGTTCAAAATCTACAGCTAGCCACTTAGCAAAAACAAGGGTCAGTTTTCAATGTTAAAATGTGGTGTGTCCACATTGCGTTTTGGGCCGTTTCCTGTCGCGGGCACTAGACCTACACACACAAGTGAGGTACCATATTTCTTTGAAGACTTTGGGGAACGCTGGGTGGTTGAAGTTTGTGAATCCACATAGATTCCAGAACTTTCCACCACAGAAATGTGAGGAAAATGTTTGTTTTTTCACCTTTTAAGGTTTGCAAGGGATTCTGGATAACAGAACCTAGTGAGAGGCAGTCAAGTCACCCCATCTTGGATTTCCCTGGGTGTCTAGGATTCAGAAATATATCGGTTTGGTAGATTATCCTAGGTACCGGCAGAGCTAGGGTTCAAAATCTACAGCTAGGCATTCTGCCAAAAAAGGTCAGTTTTCATTGTGCAAATGTGGTGTGTCCACAGTGCATTTTGGGTTGTTTCCTGTGGCGGTCACTAGGCCTACCCACACAAGTGAGGTACCATTTTTTTCAGAAGACTTTGGGAACGCGGGGTGGGTGTAATTTTGTGGATCCATGCAGATTCCAGAACTTTTTACCACAGAAATATGAGGAAAATGTTTGTTTTTTCACATTTTAAGATTTGCAAGGGATTCTGGATAACAGAAACTGATGAGAGCCAGTCAAGTCACCCCATCCTGGATTCCCCTGGGTGTCTAAGTTTCAAAAATAGATAGCTTTGCTAGATTTCCCTAGCTATCGGCAGAGATAGGGTTCAAAATCTACAGCTAGGCACTTTGCAAAAAAAGGGCCTGTTTTCACTGTGAAAATGTGGTGTGCCCACGTTGCGTTTTGGGCCGCTTCCTGTCGCGGGCACTAGGCCTACCCACACAAGTGAGGTACCATTTTTCTTGGAAGACTTTGGGGAGCACGTGGTGGGTGGAATTTTGTGGATCCACTCAGATTCCAAAACTTTCCACCACAAAAATGTCAGGAAAATACGTTTTTTGTACAAATTTTCAGGTTTGCAAGGGATTCTGGGTAACAGAACCTGGTGAGAGCCAGTCAAGTCACCCCATTCTGGATTCACCTGGGTGTCTATTTTTTAAAACATTTAAATGTTTGCTAGGTTTCCCTAGGTGCGGTCAGAGCTAGGGTTCAAAATCTACCACTAGGCACTTTGCAAAAAAAGGGCCAGTTTTCACTTTGAAAATGTGGTGTGTCCACGTTGCGTTTTGGGCCGCTTCCTGTCGCGGGCACTAGGCCTACCCACACAAGTGAGGTACCCTTTTCTTGGAAGACTTTGGGGAGCATGTGGTGGGTGGAATTTGAGGATCCACGCAGATTCCAGAACTTTCTACCAAAGAAATGTGAGGAAAATGTTTGTTTTTTCACATTTTAAGGTTTGCAAGGGATTCTGGATAACAGAACCTGGTGAGAGCCAGCCAAGTCACCCCATCCTGGATTCCCCTGGGTGTCTAAGTTTCAAAAATAGATAGCTTTGCTAGATTTCCCGAGGTGCCGGCAGAGATAGGGTTCAAAATCTACAGCTAGGCACTTTGCAAAAAAAAAGGCCCGTTTTCACTGTGAAAATGTGGTGTGCCCATGTTGCGTTTTGGGCCGCTTCCTGTCGCAGGCACTAGGCCTACCCACACAAGTGAGGTACCATTTTTCTTGGAAGACTTTGGGGAGCACGTGGTGGGTGGAATTTTGTGGATCCACTCAGATTCCAGAACTTTCCACCACAAAAATATCAGGAAAATACGTTTTTTGAACACATTTTCAGGTTTGCAAGGGATTCTGGGTAACAGAACCTGGTGAGAGCCAGTCAAGTCACCCCATTCTGGATTCACCTGGGTGTCTATTTTTTAAAACATTTCAAGGTTTGCTAGGTTTCCCTAGGTGCCGGCAGAGCTAGGGTTAAAAAAATACCACTAGGCACTTTGCAAAAAAAGGGCCAGTTTTCACTGTGAAAATGTGATGTGTCCACGTTGCGTTTTGGGCCGCTTCCTGTCGCGGGCACTAGGCCTACCCACACAAGTGAGGTACCTTTTTCTTGGAAGACTTTGGGGAGCATGTGGTGGGTGGAATTTTGAGGATCCACGCAGATTCCATAACTTTCCACTACAGAAATGTCTGGAAAATATATATTTTTTACAAAGTTTTAGGTTTGAAAGAGATTCCGGGTAACAGAACCTGGTGAGAGCCAGTCAAGTCACCGCATCCTGAATTCCCTTGGGTGTCTAGTTTTCAAAAATGTAAAGGTTTGCTGGGTTTCCCTAGGTGCCGGCAGAGCTAGGGTTAAAAATCTACAGCTAGCCACTTTGTAAAAAAAAGGGTCAGTTTTCACTGTGAAAATGTGGTTTGTCTACATTGCGTTTTGGGCCGTTTCCTGACGCGGGCACTAGACCTACACACACAAGTGAGGTACCATTTTTCTTAGAAAACTTTGGGAAACGCTGGGTGGTTGAAGTTTGTGAATCCACACAGATTCCAGAACTTTCCACCACAGAAATGTGAGGAAAATGTTTGTTTTTTCACCTTTTAAGGTTTGCAAGGGATTCTGGATAACAGAACCTAGTGAGAGGCAGTCAAGTCACCCCATCTTGGATTTCCCTGGGTGTCTAGGATTCAGAAATATATCGGTTTGGTAGATTATCCTAGGTACCGGCAGAGCTAGGGTTCAAAATCTACAGCTAGGCATTTTGCCAAAAAAAGGTCAGTTTTCATTGTGCAAATGTGGTGTGTCCACAGTGCATTTTGGGTTGTTTCCTGTGGCGGTCACTAGGCCTACCCACACAAGTGAGGTACCATTTTTTTCAGAAGACTTTGGGAACGCGGGGTGGGTGTAATTTTGTGGATCCATGCAGATTCCAGAACTTTCTACCACAGAAATGTGAGGAAAATGTTTGTTTTTTCACATTTTAAGGTTTGCAAGGGATTCTGGATAACAGAACTTGGTGAGAGCCAGTCAAGTCATCCCATCCTGGTTTCCCCTGGGTGTCTAAGTTTCAAAAATAGATAGCTTTGCTAGATTTCCCTAGGTGCCGGCAGAGATAGGGTTCAAAATCTACAGCTAGGCCCTTTGCAAAAAAAGGGCCCGTTTTCACTGTGAAAATGTGGTGTGCCCATGTTGCGTTTTGGGCCGCTTCCTGTCGCAGGCACTAAGCCTACCCACACAAGTAAGGTACCATTTTCTTGGAAGACTTTGGGGAGCATGTGGTAGGTGGAATTTTGAGGATCCACGCAGATTCCAGAACTTTCTACCACAGAAATGTGAGGAAAATGTTTGTTTTTTCACATTTTAAGGTTTGCAAGGGATTCTGGATAACAGAAACTGATGAGAGCCAGTCAAGTCACCCCATCCTGGATTCCCCTGGGTGTCTAAGTTTCAAAAATAGATAGCTTTGCTAGATTTCCCTAGCTATCGGCAGAGATAGGGTTCAAAATCTACAGCTAGGCACTTTGCAAAAAAAGGGCCTGTTTTCACTGTGAAAATGTGGTGTGCCCACGTTGCGTTTTGGGCCGCTTCCTGTCGCGGGCACTAGGCCTACCCACACAAGTGAGGTACCATTTTTCTTGGAAGACTTTGGGGAGCACGTGGTGGGTGGAATTTTGTGGATCCACTCAGATTCCAGAACTTTCCACCACAAAAATGTCAGGAAAATACGTTTTTTGTACAAATTTTCAGGTTTGCAAGGGATTCTGGGTAACAGAACCTGGTGAGAGCCAGTCAAGTCACCCCATTCTGGATTCACCTGGGTGTCTATTTTTTAAAACATTTAAATGTTTGCTAGGTTTCCCTAGGTGCGGTCAGAGCTAGGGTTCAAAATCTACCACTAGGCACTTTGCAAAAAAAGGGCCAGTTTTCACTTTGAAAATGTGGTGTGTCCACGTTGCGTTTTGGGCCGCTTCCTGTCGCGGGCACTAGGCCTACCCACACAAGTGAGGTACCCTTTTCTTGGAAGACTTTGGGGAGCATGTGGTGGGTGGAATTTGAGGATCCACGCAGATTCCAGAACTTTCTACCAAAGAAATGTGAGGAAAATGTTTGTTTTTTCACATTTTAAGGTTTGCAAGGGATTCTGGATAACAGAACCTGGTGAGAGCCAGCCAAGTCACCCCATCCTGGATTCCCCTGGGTGTCTAAGTTTCAAAAATAGATAGCTTTGCTAGATTTCCCGAGGTGCCGGCAGAGATAGGGTTCAAAATCTACAGCTAGGCACTTTGCAAAAAAAAAGGCCCGTTTTCACTGTGAAAATGTGGTGTGCCCATGTTGCGTTTTGGGCCGCTTCCTGTCGCAGGCACTAGGCCTACCCACACAAGTGAGGTACCATTTTTCTTGGAAGACTTTGGGGAGCACGTGGTGGGTGGAATTTTGTGGATCCACTCAGATTCCAGAACTTTCCACCACAAAAATATCAGGAAAATACGTTTTTTGAACACATTTTCAGGTTTGCAAGGGATTCTGGGTAACAGAACCTGGTGAGAGCCAGTCAAGTCACCCCATTCTGGATTCACCTGGGTGTCTATTTTTTAAAACATTTCAAGGTTTGCTAGGTTTCCCTAGGTGCCGGCAGAGCTAGGGTTAAAAAAATACCACTAGGCACTTTGCAAAAAAAGGGCCAGTTTTCACTGTGAAAATGTGATGTGTCCACGTTGCGTTTTGGGCCGCTTCCTGTCGCGGGCACTAGGCCTACCCACACAAGTGAGGTACCTTTTTCTTGGAAGACTTTGGGGAGCATGTGGTGGGTGGAATTTTGAGGATCCACGCAGATTCCATAACTTTCCACTACAGAAATGTCTGGAAAATATATATTTTTTACAAAGTTTTAGGTTTGAAAGAGATTCCGGGTAACAGAACCTGGTGAGAGCCAGTCAAGTCACCGCATCCTGAATTCCCTTGGGTGTCTAGTTTTCAAAAATGTAAAGGTTTGCTGGGTTTCCCTAGGTGCCGGCAGAGCTAGGGTTAAAAATCTACAGCTAGCCACTTTGTAAAAAAAAGGGTCAGTTTTCACTGTGAAAATGTGGTTTGTCTACATTGCGTTTTGGGCCGTTTCCTGACGCGGGCACTAGACCTACACACACAAGTGAGGTACCATTTTTCTTAGAAAACTTTGGGAAACGCTGGGTGGTTGAAGTTTGTGAATCCACACAGATTCCAGAACTTTCCACCACAGAAATGTGAGGAAAATGTTTGTTTTTTCACCTTTTAAGGTTTGCAAGGGATTCTGGATAACAGAACCTAGTGAGAGGCAGTCAAGTCACCCCATCCTGGATTTCCCTGGGTGTCTAGGATTCAGAAATATATCGGTTTGGTAGATTATCCTAGGTACCGGCAGAGCTAGGGTTCAAAATCTACAGCTAGGCATTTTGCCAAAAAAAGGTCAGTTTTCATTGTGCAAATGTGGTGTGTCCACAGTGCATTTTGGGTTGTTTCCTGTGGCGGTCACTAGGCCTACCCACACAAGTGAGGTACCATTTTTTTCAGAAGACTTTGGGAACGCGGGGTGGGTGTAATTTTGTGGATCCATGCAGATTCCAGAACTTTCTACCACAGAAATGTGAGGAAAATGTTTGTTTTTTCACATTTTAAGGTTTGCAAGGGATTCTGGATAACAGAACTTGGTGAGAGCCAGTCAAGTCATCCCATCCTGGTTTCCCCTGGGTGTCTAAGTTTCAAAAATAGATAGCTTTGCTAGATTTCCCTAGGTGCCGGCAGAGATAGGGTTCAAAATCTACAGCTAGGCCCTTTGCAAAAAAAGGGCCCGTTTTCACTGTGAAAATGTGGTGTGCCCATGTTGCGTTTTGGGCCGCTTCCTGTCGCAGGCACTAAGCCTACCCACACAAGTAAGGTACCATTTTCTTGGAAGACTTTGGGGAGCATGTGGTAGGTGGAATTTTGAGGATCCACGCAGATTCCAGAACTTTCTACCACAGAAATGTGAGGAAAATGTTTGTTTTTTCACATTTTAAGGTTTGCAAGGGATTCTGGATAACAGAACCTGGTGAGAGCCAGTCAAGTCACCCCATCCTGGATTCCCCTGGGTGTCTAAGTTTCAAAAATAGATAGCTTTGCTAGATTTCCCTAGGTGCCGGCAGAGATAGGGTTCAAAATCTACAGCTAGGCCCTTTGCAAAAAAAGGGCCCGTTTTCACTGTGAAAATGTGGTGTGCCCATGTTGCGTTTTGGGCCGCTTCCTGTCGCAGGCACTAGGCCTACCCACACAAGTGAGGTACCATTTTTCTTGGAAGACTTTGGGGAGCACGTGGTGGGTGGAATTTTGTGGATCCACTCAGATTCCAGAACTTTCCACCACAAAAATGTCAGGAAAATACGTTTTTTGAACAAATTTTCAGGTTTGCAAGGGATTCTGGGTAACAGAACCTGGTGAGAGCCAGTCATGTCACCCCATTCTGGATTCACCTGGGTGTCTACTTTTTTAAAACATTTCAAGGTTTGCTAGGTTTCCCTAGGTGCCGGCAGAGCTAGGGTTCAAAATCTACAACTAGTCACTTTGCAAAAAAGGGCCAGTTTTCACTGTGAAAATGTGGTGTGTCCACGTTGCGTTTTGGGCCGCTTCCTGTCGCGGGCACTAGGCCTACCCACACAAGTGAGGTACCATTTTTCTCAAAAGACTTTGGGGAACGCGGGGTGGGTAGAATTTTGTGGATCCACTCAGATTCCAGTACTTTCCACCACAAAAATGTCAGGAAAATACGTTTTTTGTAAAAATTTTCAGGTTTGCAAGGGATTCTGGGTAACAGAACCTGGTGAGAGCCAGTCAAGTCACCCCATTCTGGATTCACCTGGCTGTCTATTTTTTAAAACATTTCAATGTTTGCTAGGTTTCCCTAGGTGCCGGCAGAGCTAGGGTTCAAAATCTACCACTAGGCACTTTGCAAAAAAAGGGCCAGTTTTCACTTTGAAAATGTGGTGTGTCCACGTTGCGTTTTGGGCCGCTTCCTGTCACGGGCACTAGGCCTACTGACACAAGTGAGGTACCTTTTTCTTGGAAGACTTTGGGGAGCATGTGGTGGGTGGAATTTTGAGGATCCACGCAGATTCCAGAACTTTCTACCACAGAAATGTGAGGAAAATGTTTTTTTTTTTACATTTTAAGGTTTGCAAGGGATTCTGGATAACAGAACCTGGTGAGAGCCAGTCAAGTCACCCCATCCTGGATTCTGCTGGGTGTCTAAGTTTCAAAAATAGATAGCTTTGCTAGTTTTCCCTAGGTGCCGGCAGAGATAGGGTTCAAAATCTACAGCTAGGCACTTTGCAAAAAAAGGGCCCGTTTTCACTGTGAAAATGTGGTGTGCCCATGTTGCATTTTGGGCCGCTTCCTGACGCAGGCACTAGGCCTACCCACACAAGTGAGGTACCATTTTTCTTGGATGACTTTGGGGAGCACGTGGTGGGTGGAATTTTGTGGATCCACTCAGATTCCAGAACTTTCCACCACAAAAATGTCAGGAAAATACGTTTTTTGAACAAATTTTCAGGTTTGCAAGGGATTCTGGGTAACAGAACCTGGTGAGAGCCAGTCAAGTCACCCCATTCTGGATTCACCTGGGTGTCTACTTTTTCAAAACATTTCAAGGTTTGCTAGGTTTCCCTAGGTGCCGGCAGAGCTAGGGTTCAAAATCTACCACTAGGCACTTTGCAAAAAAAGGGCCCGTTTTCACTGTGAAAATGTGGTGTGCCCATGTTGCGTTTTGGGCCGCTTCCTGACGCAGGCACTAGGCCTACCCACACAAGTGAGTACCTTTTTCTTGGAAGACTTTGGGGAGCATGTGGTGGGTGGAATTTTGAGGATCCACGCAGATTCCATAACTTTCCACTACAGAAATGTCTGGAAAATATGTATTTTTTACAAAGTTTTAGGTTTGAAAGAGATTCTGGGTAACAGAACCTGGTGAGAGCCAGTCAAGTCACCGCATCCTGAATTCCCTTGGGTGTCTAGTTTTCAAAAATGTAAAGGTTTGCTGGGTTTCCCTAGGTGCTGGCAGAGCTAGGGTTAAAAATCTACAGCTAGCCACTTTGTAAAAAAAAGGGTCAGTTTTCACTGTGAAAATGTGGTTTGTCTACATTGCGTTTTGGGCCGTTTCCTGACGCGGGCACTAGACCTACACACACAAGTGAGGTACCATTTTTCTTAGAAAACTTTGGGAAACGCTGGGTGGTTGAAGTTTGTGAATCCACACAGATTCCAGAACTTTCCACCACAGAAATGTGAGGAAAATGTTAGTTTTTTCACATTTTAAGGTCTGCAAGGGATTCTGGGTAACAGAACCTGGTAAGAGCCAGTCAAGTCACCCCTTCTTGGATTCCCCTGGGTGTCTAGGATTCAGAAATGTAAAGGTTTGTTAGGTTTCCCTGGGTGCCGGCAGAGCTAGGGTTAAAAATCTACAGCTAGGCACTTTGCAAAAAAAAGGGTCAGTTTTCACTGTGAAAATGTGGTGTGTCTGTGTTGCGTTTTGATCCACTCCCTGTTACGGGCACTAGGCCTACCCACACAAGTGAGGTACCATTTTTCTCAAAAGACTTTGGGGAACGCGGGGTGGGTAGAATTTTGTGGATCCACGCAGATTTCAGAGCTTTCCACCACAGAAATGTTAGCAAAATGTGTTTTTTTTAACACATTTTTAGGTTTGCAAGGGATACTGGGTAAGAGAACCTGGTGGCAGCCAAGCCAGTCACCCCATTCTGGATTTCCCTGCATGTCTAGTTTTCAAAAATGTAAAGGTTTGCTAGGTTTCCCTAGGTGCCCGCAGAGCTTGGGTTCAAAATCTACAGCTAGCCACTTAGCAAAAAAAGGGTCAGTTTTCAATGTGAAAATGTGGTGTGTCCACATTGCGTTTTGGGCCGTTTCCTGTCGCGGGCACTAGACCTACACACACAAGTGAGGTACCATTTTTCTTTGAAGACTTTGGGGAACGCTGGGTGGTTGAAGTTTGTGAATCCACACAGATTCCAGAACTTTCCACCACAGAAATGTGAGGAAAATGTTTGTTTTTTCACCTTTTAAGGTTTGCAAGGGATTCTGGATAACAGAACCTGGTGAGAGGCAGTCAAGTCACCCCATCTTGGATTTCCCTGGGTGTGTAGGATTCAGAAATATATCAGTTTGGTAGATTATCCTAGGTACCGGCAGAGCTAGGGTTCAAAATCTACAGCTAGGCATTCTGCCAAAAAAAGGTCAGTTTTCATTGTGCAAATGTGGTGTGTCCACAGTGCATTTTGGGTTGTTTCCTGTGGCGGTCACTAGGCCTACCCACACAAGTGAGGTACCATTTTTTTCAGAAGACTTTGGGAACGCGGGGTGGGTGTAATTTTGTGGATCCATGCAGATTCCAGAACTTTTTACCACAGAAATATGAGGAAAATGTTTGTTTTTTCACATTTTAAGGTTTGCAAGGGATTCTGGATAACAGAAACTGGTGAGAGCCAGTCAAGTCACCCCATCCTGGATTTCCCTGGGTGTCTAAGTTTCAAAAATAGATAGCTTTGCTAGATTTCCCTAGCTATCGGCAGAGATAGGGTTCAAAATCTACAGCTAGGCACTTTGCAAAAAAAGGGCCTGTTTTCACTGTGAAAATGTGGTGTACCCACGTTGCGTTTTGGGCCGCTTCCTGTCGCGGGCACTAGGCCTACCCACACAAGTGAGGTACCATTTTTCTTGGAAGACTTTGGGGAGCACGTGGTGGTTGGAATTTTGTGGATCCACTCAGATTCCAGAACTTTCCACCACAAAAATGTCAGGAAAATACGTGTTTTTGTACAAATTTTCAGGTTTGCAAGGGATTCTGGGTAACAGAACCTGGTGAGAGCCAGTCAAGTCACCCCATTCTGGATTCACCTGGGTGTCTATTTTTTAAAACATTTAAATGTTTGCTAGGTTTCCCTAGGTGCGGTCAGAGCTAGGGTTCAAAATCTACCACTAGGCACTTTGCAAAAAAAGGGCCAGTTTTCACTTTGAAAATGTGGTGTGTCCACGTTGCGTTTTGGGCCGCTTCCTGTCGCGGGCACTAGGCCTACCCACACAAGTGAGGTACCCTTTTCTTGGAAGACTTTGGGGAGCATGTGGTGGGTGGAATTTGAGGATCCACGCAGATTCCAGAACTTTCTACCACAGAAATGTGAGGAAAATGTTTGTTTTTTCACATTTTAAGGTTTGCAAGGGATTCTGGATAACAGAACCTGGTGAGAGCCAGCCAAGTCACCCCATCCTGGATTCCCCTGGGTGTCTAAGTTTCAAAAATAGATAGCTTTGCTAGATTTCCCGAGGTGCCGGCAGAGATAGGGTTCAAAATCTACAGCTAGGCACTTTGCAAAAAAAAAGGCCGGTTTTCACTGTGAAAATGTGGTGTGCCCATGTTGCGTTTTGGGCCGCTTCCTGTCGCAGGCACTAGGCCTACCCACACAAGTGAGGTACCATTTTTCTTGGAAGACTTTGGGGAGCACGTGGTGGGTGGAATTTTGTGGATCCACTCAGATTCCAGAACTTTCCACCACAAAAATATCAGGAAAATAAGTTTTTTGAACACATTTTCAGGTTTGCAAGGGATTCTGGGTAACAGAACCTGGTGAGAGCCAGTCAAGTCACCCCATTCTGGATTCACCTGGGTGTCTATTTTTTAAAACATTTTAAGGTTTGCTAGGTTTCCCTAGGTGCCGGCAGAGCTCGGGTTCAAAATCTACCACTAGGCACTTTGCAAAAAAAGGGCCAGTTTTCACTGTGAAAATGTGATGTGTCCACGTTGCGTTTTGGGCCGCTTCCTGTCGCGGGCACTAGGCCTACCCACACAAGTGAGGTACCTTTTTCTTGGAAGACTTTGGGGAGCATGTGGTGGGTGGAATTTTGAGGATCCACGCAGATTCCATAACTTTCCACTACAGAAATGTCTGGAAAATATATATTTTTTACAAAGTTTTAGGTTTGAAAGAGATTCTGGGTAACAGAACCTGGTGAGAGCCAGTCAAGTCACCGCATCCTGAATTCCCTTGGGTGTCTAGTTTTCAAAAATGTAAAGGTTTGCTGGGTTTCCCTAGGTGCCGGCAGAGCTAGGGTTAAAAATCTAGAGCTAGCCACTTAGCAAAAAAAGGGTCAGTTTTCAATGTGAAAATGTGGTGTGTCCACATTGCGTTTTGGGCCGTTTCCTGTCGCGGGCACTAGACCTACACACACAAGTGAGGTACCATTTTTCTTTGAAGACTTTGGGGAACGCTGGGTGGGTAGAATTTTGTGGATCCACGCAGATTTCAGAGCTTTCCACCACAGAAATGTTAGCAAAATGTGGTTTTTTTTACACATTTTTAGGTTTGCAAGGGATACTGGGTAAGAGAACCTGGTGGCAGCCAAGCCAGTCACCCCATTCTGGATTTCCCTGCATGTGTAGTTTTCAAAAATGTAAAGGTTTGCTAGGTTTCCCTAGGTGCCCGCAGAGCTTGGGTTCAAAATCTACAGCTAGCCACTTAGCAAAAAAAGGGTCAGTTTTCAATGTGAAAATGTGGTGTGTCCACATTGCGTTTTGGGCCGTTTCCTGTCGCGGGCACTAGACCTACACACACAAGTGAGGTACCATTTTTCTTTGAAGACTTAGGGGAACGCTGGGTGGTTGAAGTTTGTGGATCCACGCAGATTACAGAACTTTCCACCACAGAAATGTGAGGAAAATGTTTGTTTTTTCACCTTTTAAGGTTTGCAAGGGATTCTGGATAACAGAACCTGGTGAGAGCCAGTCAAGTCACCCCATCTTGGATTTCCCTGGGTGTCTAGGATTCAGAAATATATCGGTTTCGTAGATTATCCTAGGTACCGGCAGAGCTAGGGTTCAAAATCTACAGCTAGGCATTTTGCCAAAAAAAGGTCAGTTTTCATTGTGCAAATGTGGTGTGTCCACAGTGCATTTTGGGTTGTTTCCTGTGGCGGTCACTAGGCCTACCCACACAAGTGAGGTACCATTTTTTTCAGAAGACTTTGGGAACGCTGGGTGGGTCTAATTTTGTGGATCCATGCAGATTCCAGAACTTTCTACCACAGAAATGTGAGGAAAATGTTAGTTTTTTCACATTTTAAGGTTTGCAAGGGATTCTGGATAACAGAACTTGGTGAGAGCCAGTCAAGTCATCCCATCCTGGTTTCCCCTGGGTGTCTAAGTTTCAAAAATAGATAGCTTTGCTAGATTTCCCTAGGGGCCGGCAGAGATAGGGTTCAAAATCTACAGCTAGGCCCTTTGCAAAAAAAGGGCCCGTTTTCACTGTGAAAATGTGGTGTGCCCATGTTGCGTTTTGGGCCGCTTCCTGTCGCAGGCACTAAGCCTACCCACACAAGTAAGGTACCATTTTCTTGGAAGACTTTGGGGAGCATGTGGTGGGTGGAATTTTGAGGATCCACGCAGATTCCAGAACTTTCTACCACAGAAATGTGAGGAAAATGTTTGTTTTTTCACATTTTAAGGTTTGCAAGGGATTCTGGATAACAGAACCTGGTGAGAGCCAGTCAAGTCACCCCATCTTGGATTTCCCTGGGTGTCTAGGATTCAGAAATATATCGGTTTGGTAGATTATCCTAGGTACCGGCAGAGCTAGGGTTCAAAATCTACAGCTAGGCATTTTGCCAAAAAAAGGTCAGTTTTCATTGTGCAAATGTGGTGTGTCCACAGTGCATTTTGGGTTGTTTCCTGTGGCGGTCACTAGGCCTACCCACACAAGTGAGGTACCATTTTTTTCAGAAGACTTTGGGAACGCGGGGTGGGTAGAATTTTGTGGATCCACACAGATTTCAGAGCTTTCCACCACAGAAATGTTAGCAAAATGTGTTTTTTTGACACATTTTTAGGTTTGCAAGGGATCCTGGGTAAGAGAACCTGGTGGCAGCCAAGCCAGTCACCCCATCCTGGATTTCCCAGCATGTCTAGTTTTCAACAATGTAAAGGTTTGCTAGGTTTCCCTAGGTGTCCGCAGAGATTGGGTTAAAAATCTACAGCTAGCCACTTAGCAAAAAAAGGGTCAGTTTTCAATGTGAAAATGTGGTGTGTCCACATTGCGTTTTGGGCCGTTTCGTGTCGCGGGCACTAGACCTACACACACAAGTGAGGTACCATTTTTCTTTGAAGACTTTGGGGAACGCTGGGTGGTTGAAGTTTGTGGATCCACGCAGATTCCAGAACTTTCCACCACAGAAATGTGAGGAAAATGTTTGTTTTTTCACCTATTAAGGTTTACAAGGGATTCTGAATAAATGAACCTGGTGAGAGCAAGTCAAGTCACCCCATCTTAGATTTCCCTGGGTGTCTAGGATTCTTAAATATATCGGTTTGGTTGATTATCCTAGGTACCGGCAGAGCTAGGGTTCAAAATCTACAGCTAGGCATTTTGCCAAAAAAGGTCAGTTTTCATTGTGCAAATGTGGTGTGTCCACAGTGCATTTTGGGTTGTTTCCTGTGGCGGTCACTAGGCCTACCCACACAAGTGAGGTACCATTTTTTTCAGAAGACTTTGGGAACGCGGGGTGGGTGTAATTTTGTGGATCCATGCAGATTCCAGAACTTTCTACCACAGAAATGTGAGGAAAATGTTTGTTTTTTCACATTTTAAGGTTTGCAAGGGATTCTGGATAACAGAACCTGGTGAGAGCCAGTCAAGTCACCCCATCCTGGATTCCCCTGGGTGTCTAAGTTTCAAAAATAGATAGCTTTGCTAGATTTCCCTAGGTGCCGGCAGAGATAGGGTTCAAAATCTACAGCTAGGCACTTTGCAAAAAAAGGGCCCGTTTTCACTGTGAAAATGTGGTGTGCCCATGTTGCGTTTTGGGCCGCTTCCTGACGCAGGCACTAGGCCTACCCACACAAGTGAGGGACCATTTTTCTTGGAAGACTTTGGGGAGCACGTGGTGGGTGGAATTTTGTGGATCCACTCAGATTCCAGAACTTTCCACCACAAAAATGTCAGGAAAATACGTTTTTTGTACAAATTTTCAGGTTTGCAAGGGATTCTGGGTAACAGAACCTGGTGAGAGCCAGTCAAGTCACCCCATTCTGGATTCACCTGGGTGTCTACTTTTTTAAAACATTTCAAGGTTTGCTAGGTTTCCCTAGGTGCGGGCAGAGCTAGGGTTCAAAATCTACCACTAGGCACTTTGCAAAAAAAGGGCCAGTTTTCACTGTGAAAATGTGGTGTGTCCACGTTGCGTTTTGGGCCGCTTCCTGTCGCGGGCACTAGGCCTACCCACACAAGTGAGGTACCTTTTTCTTGGAAGACTTTGGGGCGCATGTGGTGGGTGGAATTATGAGGATCCACGCAGATTCCATAACTTTCCACTACAGAAATGTCTGGAAAATATATATTTTTTACAAAGTTTTAGGTTTGAAAGAGATTCTGGGTAACAGAACCTGGTGAGAGCCAGTCAAGTCACCACATCCTGAATTTCCTTGGGTGTCTAGTTTTCAAAAATGTAAAGGTTTGCTGGGTTTCCCTAGGTGCCGGCAGAGCTAGGGTTAAAAATCTACAGCTAGCCACTTTGTAAAAAAAAAGGGTCCGTTTTCACTGTGAAAATGTGGTTTGTCCACTTTGCCTTTTGGGCTGTTTCCTGTCGCGGGCACTAGACCTACACACACAAGTGAGGTACCATTTTTCTTAGAAAACTTTGGGAAACGCTGGGTGGTTGAAGTTTGTGAATCCACACAGATTCCAGAACTTTCCACCACAGAAATGTGAAGAAAATGTTTGTTTTTTCACATTTTACGGTCTGCAAGGGATTCTGGGTAACAGAACCTGGTAAGAGCCAGTCAAGTCACCCCTTCTTGGATTCCCCTGGGTGTCTAGGATTCAGAAATATATAGGTTTGGTAGGTTATCCAAGGTACCGGCAGAGCTAGGGTTCAAAATCTACAGCTAGGCATTTTGCAAAAAACAGGTCCGTTTTCACTGTGAAAATGTGGTGTGCCCACGTTGCGTTTTGGGCTGCTTCCTGTCGCAGGCACTAGGCATACCCACACAAGTGATGTACAATTTTTCTTGGAAGACTTTGAGGAATGCGGGGTGGGTGGAATTTTGAGGATCCACGAGATTCCATAACTTTCCACCACTGAAATGTCTGGAAAATATGTTTTTTTTACAGAGTTTTTGGTTTGAAAGAGATTCTGGGTCACAGAACCTGGTGAGAGCCAGTCAAGTCACTGCATCCTGGATTCCCCTGGCTGTGTAGTTTTCAGAAATGTAAAGGTTTGCTAGGTTTCCCTGGGTGCCGGCAGAGGTAGGGTTAAAAATCTACAGCTAGGCACTTTGCAAAAAAAAGGGTCAGTTTTCACTGTGAAAATGTGGTGTGTCTGTGTTGCGTTTTGATCCACTCCCTGTTACGGGCACTAGGCCTACCCACACAAGTGAGGTACCATTTTTCTCAAAAGACTTTGGGGAACGCGGGGTGGGTAGAATTTTGTGGATCCACGCAGATTTCAGAGCTTTCCACCACAGAAATGTTAGCAAAATGTGTTTTTTTAACACATTTTTAGGTTTGCAAGGGATACTGGGTAAGAGAACCTGGTGGCAGCCAAGCCAGTCACCCCATTCTGGATTTCCCTGCATGTCTAGTTTTCAAAAATGTAAAGGTTTGCTAGGTTTCCCTAGGTGCCCGCAGAGCTTGGGTTCAAAATCTACAGCTAGCCACTTAGCAAAAACAAGGGTCAGTTTTCAATGTTAAAATGTGGTGTGTCCACATTGCGTTTTGGGCCGTTTCCTGTCGCGGGCACTAGACCTACACACACAAGTGAGGTACCATATTTCTTTGAAGACTTTGGGGAACGCTGGGTGGTTGAAGTTTGTGAATCCACATAGATTCCAGAACTTTCCACCACAGAAATGTGAGGAAAATGTTTGTTTTTTCACCTTTTAAGGTTTGCAAGGGATTCTGGATAACAGAACCTAGTGAGAGGCAGTCAAGTCACCCCATCTTGGATTTCCCTGGGTGTCTAGGATTCAGAAATATATCGGTTTGGTAGATTATCCTAGGTACCGGCAGAGCTAGGGTTCAAAATCTACAGCTAGGCATTCTGCCAAAAAAGGTCAGTTTTCATTGTGCAAATGTGGTGTGTCCACAGTGCATTTTGGGTTGTTTCCTGTGGCGGTCACTAGGCCTACCCACACAAGTGAGGTACCATTTTTTTCAGAAGACTTTGGGAACGCGGGGTGGGTGTAATTTTGTGGATCCATGCAGATTCCAGAACTTTTTACCACAGAAATATGAGGAAAATGTTTGTTTTTTCACATTTTAAGATTTGCAAGGGATTCTGGATAACAGAAACTGATGAGAGCCAGTCAAGTCACCCCATCCTGGATTCCCCTGGGTGTCTAAGTTTCAAAAATAGATAGCTTTGCTAGATTTCCCTAGCTATCGGCAGAGATAGGGTTCAAAATCTACAGCTAGGCACTTTGCAAAAAAAGGGCCTGTTTTCACTGTGAAAATGTGGTGTGCCCACGTTGCGTTTTGGGCCGCTTCCTGTCGCGGGCACTAGGCCTACCCACACAAGTGAGGTACCATTTTTCTTGGAAGACTTTGGGGAGCACGTGGTGGGTGGAATTTTGTGGATCCACTCAGATTCCAAAACTTTCCACCACAAAAATGTCAGGAAAATACGTTTTTTGTACAAATTTTCAGGTTTGCAAGGGATTCTGGGTAACAGAACCTGGTGAGAGCCAGTCAAGTCACCCCATTCTGGATTCACCTGGGTGTCTATTTTTTAAAACATTTAAATGTTTGCTAGGTTTCCCTAGGTGCGGTCAGAGCTAGGGTTCAAAATCTACCACTAGGCACTTTGCAAAAAAAGGGCCAGTTTTCACTTTGAAAATGTGGTGTGTCCACGTTGCGTTTTGGGCCGCTTCCTGTCGCGGGCACTAGGCCTACCCACACAAGTGAGGTACCCTTTTCTTGGAAGACTTTGGGGAGCATGTGGTGGGTGGAATTTGAGGATCCACGCAGATTCCAGAACTTTCTACCAAAGAAATGTGAGGAAAATGTTTGTTTTTTCACATTTTAAGGTTTGCAAGGGATTCTGGATAACAGAACCTGGTGAGAGCCAGCCAAGTCACCCCATCCTGGATTCCCCTGGGTGTCTAAGTTTCAAAAATAGATAGCTTTGCTAGATTTCCCGAGGTGCCGGCAGAGATAGGGTTCAAAATCTACAGCTAGGCACTTTGCAAAAAAAAAGGCCCGTTTTCACTGTGAAAATGTGGTGTGCCCATGTTGCGTTTTGGGCCGCTTCCTGTCGCAGGCACTAGGCCTACCCACACAAGTGAGGTACCATTTTTCTTGGAAGACTTTGGGGAGCACGTGGTGGGTGGAATTTTGTGGATCCACTCAGATTCCAGAACTTTCCACCACAAAAATATCAGGAAAATACGTTTTTTGAACACATTTTCAGGTTTGCAAGGGATTCTGGGTAACAGAACCTGGTGAGAGCCAGTCAAGTCACCCCATTCTGGATTCACCTGGGTGTCTATTTTTTAAAACATTTCAAGGTTTGCTAGGTTTCCCTAGGTGCCGGCAGAGCTAGGGTTAAAAAAATACCACTAGGCACTTTGCAAAAAAAGGGCCAGTTTTCACTGTGAAAATGTGATGTGTCCACGTTGCGTTTTGGGCCGCTTCCTGTCGCGGGCACTAGGCCTACCCACACAAGTGAGGTACCTTTTTCTTGGAAGACTTTGGGGAGCATGTGGTGGGTGGAATTTTGAGGATCCACGCAGATTCCATAACTTTCCACTACAGAAATGTCTGGAAAATATATATTTTTTACAAAGTTTTAGGTTTGAAAGAGATTCCGGGTAACAGAACCTGGTGAGAGCCAGTCAAGTCACCGCATCCTGAATTCCCTTGGGTGTCTAGTTTTCAAAAATGTAAAGGTTTGCTGGGTTTCCCTAGGTGCCGGCAGAGCTAGGGTTAAAAATCTACAGCTAGCCACTTTGTAAAAAAAAGGGTCAGTTTTCACTGTGAAAATGTGGTTTGTCTACATTGCGTTTTGGGCCGTTTCCTGACGCAGGCACTAGACCTACACACACAAGTGAGGTACCATTTTTCTTAGAAAACTTTGGGAAACGCTGGGTGGTTGAAGTTTGTGAATCCACACAGATTCCAGAACTTTCCACCACAGAAATGTGAGGAAAATGTTTGTTTTTTCACCTTTTAAGGTTTGCAAGGGATTCTGGATAACAGAACCTAGTGAGAGGCAGTCAAGTCACCCCATCTTGGATTTCCCTGGGTGTCTAGGATTCAGAAATATATCGGTTTGGTAGATTATCCTAGGTACCGGCAGAGCTAGGGTTCAAAATCTACAGCTAGGCATTTTGCCAAAAAAAGGTCAGTTTTCATTGTGCAAATGTGGTGTGTCCACAGTGCATTTTGGGTTGTTTCCTGTGGCGGTCACTAGGCCTACCCACACAAGTGAGGTACCATTTTTTTCAGAAGACTTTGGGAACGCGGGGTGGGTGTAATTTTGTGGATCCATGCAGATTCCAGAACTTTCTACCACAGAAATGTGAGGAAAATGTTTGTTTTTTCACATTTTAAGGTTTGCAAGGGATTCTGGATAACAGAACTTGGTGAGAGCCAGTCAAGTCATCCCATCCTGGTTTCCCCTGGGTGTCTAAGTTTCAAAAATAGATAGCTTTGCTAGATTTCCCTAGGTGCCGGCAGAGATAGGGTTCAAAATCTACAGCTAGGCCCTTTGCAAAAAAAGGGCCCGTTTTCACTGTGAAAATGTGGTGTGCCCATGTTGCGTTTTGGGCCGCTTCCTGTCGCAGGCACTAAGCCTACCCACACAAGTAAGGTACCATTTTCTTGGAAGACTTTGGGGAGCATGTGGTAGGTGGAATTTTGAGGATCCACGCAGATTCCAGAACTTTCTACCACAGAAATGTGAGGAAAATGTTTGTTTTTTCACATTTTAAGGTTTGCAAGGGATTCTGGATAACAGAAACTGATGAGAGCCAGTCAAGTCACCCCATCCTGGATTCCCCTGGGTGTCTAAGTTTCAAAAATAGATAGCTTTGCTAGATTTCCCTAGCTATCGGCAGAGATAGGGTTCAAAATCTACAGCTAGGCACTTTGCAAAAAAAGGGCCTGTTTTCACTGTGAAAATGTGGTGTGCCCACGTTGCGTTTTGGGCCGCTTCCTGTCGCGGGCACTAGGCCTACCCACACAAGTGAGGTACCATTTTTCTTGGAAGACTTTGGGGAGCACGTGGTGGGTGGAATTTTGTGGATCCACTCAGATTCCAGAACTTTCCACCACAAAAATGTCAGGAAAATACGTTTTTTGTACAAATTTTCAGGTTTGCAAGGGATTCTGGGTAACAGAACCTGGTGAGAGCCAGTCAAGTCACCCCATTCTGGATTCACCTGGGTGTCTATTTTTTAAAACATTTAAATGTTTGCTAGGTTTCCCTAGGTGCGGTCAGAGCTAGGGTTCAAAATCTACCACTAGGCACTTTGCAAAAAAAGGGCCAGTTTTCACTTTGAAAATGTGGTGTGTCCACGTTGCGTTTTGGGCCGCTTCCTGTCGCGGGCACTAGGCCTACCCACACAAGTGAGGTACCCTTTTCTTGGAAGACTTTGGGGAGCATGTGGTGGGTGGAATTTGAGGATCCACGCAGATTCCAGAACTTTCTACCAAAGAAATGTGAGGAAAATGTTTGTTTTTTCACATTTTAAGGTTTGCAAGGGATTCTGGATAACAGAACCTGGTGAGAGCCAGCCAAGTCACCCCATCCTGGATTCCCCTGGGTGTCTAAGTTTCAAAAATAGATAGCTTTGCTAGATTTCCCGAGGTGCCGGCAGAGATAGGGTTCAAAATCTACAGCTAGGCACTTTGCAAAAAAAAAGGCCCGTTTTCACTGTGAAAATGTGGTGTGCCCATGTTGCGTTTTGGGCCGCTTCCTGTCGCAGGCACTAGGCCTACCCACACAAGTGAGGTACCATTTTTCTTGGAAGACTTTGGGGAGCACGTGGTGGGTGGAATTTTGTGGATCCACTCAGATTCCAGAACTTTCCACCACAAAAATATCAGGAAAATACGTTTTTTGAACACATTTTCAGGTTTGCAAGGGATTCTGGGTAACAGAACCTGGTGAGAGCCAGTCAAGTCACCCCATTCTGGATTCACCTGGGTGTCTATTTTTTAAAACATTTCAAGGTTTGCTAGGTTTCCCTAGGTGCCGGCAGAGCTAGGGTTAAAAAAATACCACTAGGCACTTTGCAAAAAAAGGGCCAGTTTTCACTGTGAAAATGTGATGTGTCCACGTTGCGTTTTGGGCCGCTTCCTGTCGCGGGCACTAGGCCTACCCACACAAGTGAGGTACCTTTTTCTTGGAAGACTTTGGGGAGCATGTGGTGGGTGGAATTTTGAGGATCCACGCAGATTCCATAACTTTCCACTACAGAAATGTCTGGAAAATATATATTTTTTACAAAGTTTTAGGTTTGAAAGAGATTCCGGGTAACAGAACCTGGTGAGAGCCAGTCAAGTCACCGCATCCTGAATTCCCTTGGGTGTCTAGTTTTCAAAAATGTAAAGGTTTGCTGGGTTTCCCTAGGTGCCGGCAGAGCTAGGGTTAAAAATCTACAGCTAGCCACTTTGTAAAAAAAAGGGTCAGTTTTCACTGTGAAAATGTGGTTTGTCTACATTGCGTTTTGGGCCGTTTCCTGACGCGGGCACTAGACCTACACACACAAGTGAGGTACCATTTTTCTTAGAAAACTTTGGGAAACGCTGGGTGGTTGAAGTTTGTGAATCCACACAGATTCCAGAACTTTCCACCACAGAAATGTGAGGAAAATGTTTGTTTTTTCACCTTTTAAGGTTTGCAAGGGATTCTGGATAACAGAACCTAGTGAGAGGCAGTCAAGTCACCCCATCTTGGATTTCCCTGGGTGTCTAGGATTCAGAAATATATCGGTTTGGTAGATTATCCTAGGTACCGGCAGAGCTAGGGTTCAAAATCTACAGCTAGGCATTTTGCCAAAAAAAGGTCAGTTTTCATTGTGCAAATGTGGTGTGTCCACAGTGCATTTTGGGTTGTTTCCTGTGGCGGTCACTAGGCCTACCCACACAAGTGAGGTACCATTTTTTTCAGAAGACTTTGGGAACGCGGGGTGGGTGTAATTTTGTGGATCCATGCAGATTCCAGAACTTTCTACCACAGAAATGTGAGGAAAATGTTTGTTTTTTCACATTTTAAGGTTTGCAAGGGATTCTGGATAACAGAACTTGGTGAGAGCCAGTCAAGTCATCCCATCCTGGTTTCCCCTGGGTGTCTAAGTTTCAAAAATAGATAGCTTTGCTAGATTTCCCTAGGTGCCGGCAGAGATAGGGTTCAAAATCTACAGCTAGGCCCTTTGCAAAAAAAGGGCCCGTTTTCACTGTGAAAATGTGGTGTGCCCATGTTGCGTTTTGGGCCGCTTCCTGTCGCAGGCACTAAGCCTACCCACACAAGTAAGGTACCATTTTCTTGGAAGACTTTGGGGAGCATGTGGTAGGTGGAATTTTGAGGATCCACGCAGATTCCAGAACTTTCTACCACAGAAATGTGAGGAAAATGTTTGTTTTTTCACATTTTAAGGTTTGCAAGGGATTCTGGATAACAGAACCTGGTGAGAGCCAGTCAAGTCACCCCATCCTGGATTCCCCTGGGTGTCTAAGTTTCAAAAATAGATAGCTTTGCTAGATTTCCCTAGGTGCCGGCAGAGATAGGGTTCAAAATCTACAGCTAGGCCCTTTGCAAAAAAAGGGCCCGTTTTCACTGTGAAAATGTGGTGTGCCCATGTTGCGTTTTGGGCCGCTTCCTGTCGCAGGCACTAGGCCTACCCACACAAGTGAGGTACCATTTTTCTTGGAAGACTTTGGGGAGCACGTGGTGGGTGGAATTTTGTGGATCCACTCAGATTCCAGAACTTTCCACCACAAAAATGTCAGGAAAATACGTTTTTTGAACAAATTTTCAGGTTTGCAAGGGATTCTGGGTAACAGAACCTGGTGAGAGCCAGTCATGTCACCCCATTCTGGATTCACCTGGGTGTCTACTTTTTTAAAACATTTCAAGGTTTGCTAGGTTTCCCTAGGTGCCGGCAGAGCTAGGGTTCAAAATCTACAACTAGTCACTTTGCAAAAAAGGGCCAGTTTTCACTGTGAAAATGTGGTGTGTCCACGTTGCGTTTTGGGCCGCTTCCTGTCGCGGGCACTAGGCCTACCCACACAAGTGAGGTACCATTTTTCTCAAAAGACTTTGGGGAACGCGGGGTGGGTAGAATTTTGTGGATCCACTCAGATTCCAGTACTTTCCACCACAAAAATGTCAGGAAAATACGTTTTTTGTAAAAATTTTCAGGTTTGCAAGGGATTCTGGGTAACAGAACCTGGTGAGAGCCAGTCAAGTCACCCCATTCTGGATTCACCTGGCTGTCTATTTTTTAAAACATTTCAATGTTTGCTAGGTTTCCCTAGGTGCCGGCAGAGCTAGGGTTCAAAATCTACCACTAGGCACTTTGCAAAAAAAGGGCCAGTTTTCACTTTGAAAATGTGGTGTGTCCACGTTGCGTTTTGGGCCGCTTCCTGTCACGGGCACTAGGCCTACTGACACAAGTGAGGTACCTTTTTCTTGGAAGACTTTGGGGAGCATGTGGTGGGTGGAATTTTGAGGATCCACGCAGATTCCAGAACTTTCTACCACAGAAATGTGAGGAAAATGTTTTTTTTTTTACATTTTAAGGTTTGCAAGGGATTCTGGATAACAGAACCTGGTGAGAGCCAGCCAAGTCACCCCATCCTGGATTCCCCTGGGTGTCTAAGTTTCAAAAATAGATAGCTTTGCTAGATTTCCCTAGGGGCCGGCAGAGATAGGGTTCAAAATCTACAGCTAGGCCCTTTGCAAAAAAAGGGCCCGTTTTCACTGTGAAAATGTGGTGTGCCCATGTTGCGTTTTGGGCCGCTTCCTGTCGCAGGCACTAAGCCTACCCACACAAGTAAGGTACCATTTTCTTGGAAGACTTTGGGGAGCATGTGGTGGGTGGAATTTTGAGGATCCACGCAGATTCCAGAACTTTCTACCACAGAAATGTGAGGAAAATGTTTGTTTTTTCACATTTTAAGGTTTGCAAGGGATTCTGGATAACAGAACCTGGTGAGAGCCAGTCAAGTCACCCCATCTTGGATTTCCCTGGGTGTCTAGGATTCAGAAATATATCGGTTTGGTAGATTATCCTAGGTACCGGCAGAGCTAGGGTTCAAAATCTACAGCTAGGCATTTTGCCAAAAAAAGGTCAGTTTTCATTGTGCAAATGTGGTGTGTCCACAGTGCATTTTGGGTTGTTTCCTGTGGCGGTCACTAGGCCTACCCACACAAGTGAGGTACCATTTTTTTCAGAAGACTTTGGGAACGCGGGGTGGGTAGAATTTTGTGGATCCACACAGATTTCAGAGCTTTCCACCACAGAAATGTTAGCAAAATGTGTTTTTTTGACACATTTTTAGGTTTGCAAGGGATCCTGGGTAAGAGAACCTGGTGGCAGCCAAGCCAGTCACCCCATCCTGGATTTCCCAGCATGTCTAGTTTTCAACAATGTAAAGGTTTGCTAGGTTTCCCTAGGTGTCCGCAGAGATTGGGTTAAAAATCTACAGCTAGCCACTTAGCAAAAAAAGGGTCAGTTTTCAATGTGAAAATGTGGTGTGTCCACATTGCGTTTTGGGCCGTTTCGTGTCGCGGGCACTAGACCTACACACACAAGTGAGGTACCATTTTTCTTTGAAGACTTTGGGGAACGCTGGGTGGTTGAAGTTTGTGGATCCACGCAGATTCCAGAACTTTCCACCACAGAAATGTGAGGAAAATGTTTGTTTTTTCACCTATTAAGGTTTACAAGGGATTCTGAATAAATGAACCTGGTGAGAGCAAGTCAAGTCACCCCATCTTAGATTTCCCTGGGTGTCTAGGATTCTTAAATATATCGGTTTGGTTGATTATCCTAGGTACCGGCAGAGCTAGGGTTCAAAATCTACAGCTAGGCATTTTGCCAAAAAAGGTCAGTTTTCATTGTGCAAATGTGGTGTGTCCACAGTGCATTTTGGGTTGTTTCCTGTGGCGGTCACTAGGCCTACCCACACAAGTGAGGTACCATTTTTTTCAGAAGACTTTGGGAACGCGGGGTGGGTGTAATTTTGTGGATCCATGCAGATTCCAGAACTTTCTACCACAGAAATGTGAGGAAAATGTTTGTTTTTTCACATTTTAAGGTTTGCAAGGGATTCTGGATAACAGAACCTGGTGAGAGCCAGTCAAGTCACCCCATCCTGGATTCCCCTGGGTGTCTAAGTTTCAAAAATAGATAGCTTTGCTAGATTTCCCTAGGTGCCGGCAGAGATAGGGTTCAAAATCTACAGCTAGGCACTTTGCAAAAAAAGGGCCCGTTTTCACTGTGAAAATGTGGTGTGCCCATGTTGCGTTTTGGGCCGCTTCCTGACGCAGGCACTAGGCCTACCCACACAAGTGAGGGACCATTTTTCTTGGAAGACTTTGGGGAGCACGTGGTGGGTGGAATTTTGTGGATCCACTCAGATTCCAGAACTTTCCACCACAAAAATGTCAGGAAAATACGTTTTTTGTACAAATTTTCAGGTTTGCAAGGGATTCTGGGTAACAGAACCTGGTGAGAGCCAGTCAAGTCACCCCATTCTGGATTCACCTGGGTGTCTACTTTTTTAAAACATTTCAAGGTTTGCTAGGTTTCCCTAGGTGCGGGCAGAGCTAGGGTTCAAAATCTACCACTAGGCACTTTGCAAAAAAAGGGCCAGTTTTCACTGTGAAAATGTGGTGTGTCCACGTTGCGTTTTGGGCCGCTTCCTGTCGCGGGCACTAGGCCTACCCACACAAGTGAGGTACCTTTTTCTTGGAAGACTTTGGGGCGCATGTGGTGGGTGGAATTTTGAGGATCCACGCAGATTCCATAACTTTCCACTACAGAAATGTCTGGAAAATATATATTTTTTACAAAGTTTTAGGTTTGAAAGAGATTCTGGGTAACAGAACCTGGTGAGAGCCAGTCAAGTCACCACATCCTGAATTTCCTTGGGTGTCTAGTTTTCAAAAATGTAAAGGTTTGCTGGGTTTCCCTAGGTGCCGGCAGAGCTAGGGTTAAAAATCTACAGCTAGCCACTTTGTAAAAAAAAAGGGTCCGTTTTCACTGTGAAAATGTGGTTTGTCCACTTTGCCTTTTGGGCTGTTTCCTGTCGCGGGCACTAGACCTACACACACAAGTGAGGTACCATTTTTCTTAGAAAACTTTGGGAAACGCTGGGTGGTTGAAGTTTGTGAATCCACACAGATTCCAGAACTTTCCACCACAGAAATGTGAAGAAAATGTTTGTTTTTTCACATTTTACGGTCTGCAAGGGATTCTGGGTAACAGAACCTGGTAAGAGCCAGTCAAGTCACCCCTTCTTGGATTCCCCTGGGTGTCTAGGATTCAGAAATATATAGGTTTGGTAGGTTATCCAAGGTACCGGCAGAGCTAGGGTTCAAAATCTACAGCTAGGCATTTTGCAAAAAACAGGTCCGTTTTCACTGTGAAAATGTGGTGTGCCCACGTTGCGTTTTGGGCTGCTTCCTGTCGCAGGCACTAGGCATACCCACACAAGTGATGTACAATTTTTCTTGGAAGACTTTGAGGAATGCGGGGTGGGTGGAATTTTGAGGATCCACGAGATTCCATAACTTTCCACCACTGAAATGTCTGGAAAATATGTTTTTTTTACAGAGTTTTTGGTTTGAAAGAGATTCTGGGTCACAGAACCTGGTGAGAGCCAGTCAAGTCACTGCATCCTGGATTCCCCTGGCTGTGTAGTTTTCAGAAATGTAAAGGTTTGCTAGGTTTCCCTGGGTGCCGGCAGAGGTAGGGTTAAAAATCTACAGCTAGGCACTTTGCAAAAAAAAGGGTCAGTTTTCACTGTGAAAATGTGGTGTGTCTGTGTTGCGTTTTGATCCACTCCCTGTTACGGGCACTAGGCCTACCCACACAAGTGAGGTACCATTTTTCTCAAAAGACTTTGGGGAACGCGGGGTGGGTAGAATTTTGTGGATCCACGCAGATTTCAGAGCTTTCCACCACAGAAATGTTAGCAAAATGTGTTTTTTTAACACATTTTTAGGTTTGCAAGGGATACTGGGTAAGAGAACCTGGTGGCAGCCAAGCCAGTCACCCCATTCTGGATTTCCCTGCATGTCTAGTTTTCAAAAATGTAAAGGTTTGCTAGGTTTCCCTAGGTGCCCGCAGAGCTTGGGTTCAAAATCTACAGCTAGCCACTTAGCAAAAACAAGGGTCAGTTTTCAATGTTAAAATGTGGTGTGTCCACATTGCGTTTTGGGCCGTTTCCTGTCGCGGGCACTAGACCTACACACACAAGTGAGGTACCATATTTCTTTGAAGACTTTGGGGAACGCTGGGTGGTTGAAGTTTGTGAATCCACATAGATTCCAGAACTTTCCACCACAGAAATGTGAGGAAAATGTTTGTTTTTTCACCTTTTAAGGTTTGCAAGGGATTCTGGATAACAGAACCTAGTGAGAGGCAGTCAAGTCACCCCATCTTGGATTTCCCTGGGTGTCTAGGATTCAGAAATATATCGGTTTGGTAGATTATCCTAGGTACCGGCAGAGCTAGGGTTCAAAATCTACAGCTAGGCATTCTGCCAAAAAAGGTCAGTTTTCATTGTGCAAATGTGGTGTGTCCACAGTGCATTTTGGGTTGTTTCCTGTGGCGGTCACTAGGCCTACCCACACAAGTGAGGTACCATTTTTTTCAGAAGACTTTGGGAACGCGGGGTGGGTGTAATTTTGTGGATCCATGCAGATTCCAGAACTTTTTACCACAGAAATATGAGGAAAATGTTTGTTTTTTCACATTTTAAGATTTGCAAGGGATTCTGGATAACAGAAACTGATGAGAGCCAGTCAAGTCACCCCATCCTGGATTCCCCTGGGTGTCTAAGTTTCAAAAATAGATAGCTTTGCTAGATTTCCCTAGCTATCGGCAGAGATAGGGTTCAAAATCTACAGCTAGGCACTTTGCAAAAAAAGGGCCTGTTTTCACTGTGAAAATGTGGTGTGCCCACGTTGCGTTTTGGGCCGCTTCCTGTCGCGGGCACTAGGCCTACCCACACAAGTGAGGTACCATTTTTCTTGGAAGACTTTGGGGAGCACGTGGTGGGTGGAATTTTGTGGATCCACTCAGATTCCAAAACTTTCCACCACAAAAATGTCAGGAAAATACGTTTTTTGTACAAATTTTCAGGTTTGCAAGGGATTCTGGGTAACAGAACCTGGTGAGAGCCAGTCAAGTCACCCCATTCTGGATTCACCTGGGTGTCTATTTTTTAAAACATTTAAATGTTTGCTAGGTTTCCCTAGGTGCGGTCAGAGCTAGGGTTCAAAATCTACCACTAGGCACTTTGCAAAAAAAGGGCCAGTTTTCACTTTGAAAATGTGGTGTGTCCACGTTGCGTTTTGGGCCGCTTCCTGTCGCGGGCACTAGGCCTACCCACACAAGTGAGGTACCCTTTTCTTGGAAGACTTTGGGGAGCATGTGGTGGGTGGAATTTGAGGATCCACGCAGATTCCAGAACTTTCTACCAAAGAAATGTGAGGAAAATGTTTGTTTTTTCACATTTTAAGGTTTGCAAGGGATTCTGGATAACAGAACCTGGTGAGAGCCAGCCAAGTCACCCCATCCTGGATTCCCCTGGGTGTCTAAGTTTCAAAAATAGATAGCTTTGCTAGATTTCCCGAGGTGCCGGCAGAGATAGGGTTCAAAATCTACAGCTAGGCACTTTGCAAAAAAAAAGGCCCGTTTTCACTGTGAAAATGTGGTGTGCCCATGTTGCGTTTTGGGCCGCTTCCTGTCGCAGGCACTAGGCCTACCCACACAAGTGAGGTACCATTTTTCTTGGAAGACTTTGGGGAGCACGTGGTGGGTGGAATTTTGTGGATCCACTCAGATTCCAGAACTTTCCACCACAAAAATATCAGGAAAATACGTTTTTTGAACACATTTTCAGGTTTGCAAGGGATTCTGGGTAACAGAACCTGGTGAGAGCCAGTCAAGTCACCCCATTCTGGATTCACCTGGGTGTCTATTTTTTAAAACATTTCAAGGTTTGCTAGGTTTCCCTAGGTGCCGGCAGAGCTAGGGTTAAAAAAATACCACTAGGCACTTTGCAAAAAAAGGGCCAGTTTTCACTGTGAAAATGTGATGTGTCCACGTTGCGTTTTGGGCCGCTTCCTGTCGCGGGCACTAGGCCTACCCACACAAGTGAGGTACCTTTTTCTTGGAAGACTTTGGGGAGCATGTGGTGGGTGGAATTTTGAGGATCCACGCAGATTCCATAACTTTCCACTACAGAAATGTCTGGAAAATATATATTTTTTACAAAGTTTTAGGTTTGAAAGAGATTCCGGGTAACAGAACCTGGTGAGAGCCAGTCAAGTCACCGCATCCTGAATTCCCTTGGGTGTCTAGTTTTCAAAAATGTAAAGGTTTGCTGGGTTTCCCTAGGTGCCGGCAGAGCTAGGGTTAAAAATCTACAGCTAGCCACTTTGTAAAAAAAAGGGTCAGTTTTCACTGTGAAAATGTGGTTTGTCTACATTGCGTTTTGGGCCGTTTCCTGACGCAGGCACTAGACCTACACACACAAGTGAGGTACCATTTTTCTTAGAAAACTTTGGGAAACGCTGGGTGGTTGAAGTTTGTGAATCCACACAGATTCCAGAACTTTCCACCACAGAAATGTGAGGAAAATGTTTGTTTTTTCACCTTTTAAGGTTTGCAAGGGATTCTGGATAACAGAACCTAGTGAGAGGCAGTCAAGTCACCCCATCTTGGATTTCCCTGGGTGTCTAGGATTCAGAAATATATCGGTTTGGTAGATTATCCTAGGTACCGGCAGAGCTAGGGTTCAAAATCTACAGCTAGGCATTTTGCCAAAAAAAGGTCAGTTTTCATTGTGCAAATGTGGTGTGTCCACAGTGCATTTTGGGTTGTTTCCTGTGGCGGTCACTAGGCCTACCCACACAAGTGAGGTACCATTTTTTTCAGAAGACTTTGGGAACGCGGGGTGGGTGTAATTTTGTGGATCCATGCAGATTCCAGAACTTTCTACCACAGAAATGTGAGGAAAATGTTTGTTTTTTCACATTTTAAGGTTTGCAAGGGATTCTGGATAACAGAACTTGGTGAGAGCCAGTCAAGTCATCCCATCCTGGTTTCCCCTGGGTGTCTAAGTTTCAAAAATAGATAGCTTTGCTAGATTTCCCTAGGTGCCGGCAGAGATAGGGTTCAAAATCTACAGCTAGGCCCTTTGCAAAAAAAGGGCCCGTTTTCACTGTGAAAATGTGGTGTGCCCATGTTGCGTTTTGGGCCGCTTCCTGTCGCAGGCACTAAGCCTACCCACACAAGTAAGGTACCATTTTCTTGGAAGACTTTGGGGAGCATGTGGTAGGTGGAATTTTGAGGATCCACGCAGATTCCAGAACTTTCTACCACAGAAATGTGAGGAAAATGTTTGTTTTTTCACATTTTAAGGTTTGCAAGGGATTCTGGATAACAGAAACTGATGAGAGCCAGTCAAGTCACCCCATCCTGGATTCCCCTGGGTGTCTAAGTTTCAAAAATAGATAGCTTTGCTAGATTTCCCTAGCTATCGGCAGAGATAGGGTTCAAAATCTACAGCTAGGCACTTTGCAAAAAAAGGGCCTGTTTTCACTGTGAAAATGTGGTGTGCCCACGTTGCGTTTTGGGCCGCTTCCTGTCGCGGGCACTAGGCCTACCCACACAAGTGAGGTACCATTTTTCTTGGAAGACTTTGGGGAGCACGTGGTGGGTGGAATTTTGTGGATCCACTCAGATTCCAGAACTTTCCACCACAAAAATGTCAGGAAAATACGTTTTTTGTACAAATTTTCAGGTTTGCAAGGGATTCTGGGTAACAGAACCTGGTGAGAGCCAGTCAAGTCACCCCATTCTGGATTCACCTGGGTGTCTATTTTTTAAAACATTTAAATGTTTGCTAGGTTTCCCTAGGTGCGGTCAGAGCTAGGGTTCAAAATCTACCACTAGGCACTTTGCAAAAAAAGGGCCAGTTTTCACTTTGAAAATGTGGTGTGTCCACGTTGCGTTTTGGGCCGCTTCCTGTCGCGGGCACTAGGCCTACCCACACAAGTGAGGTACCCTTTTCTTGGAAGACTTTGGGGAGCATGTGGTGGGTGGAATTTGAGGATCCACGCAGATTCCAGAACTTTCTACCAAAGAAATGTGAGGAAAATGTTTGTTTTTTCACATTTTAAGGTTTGCAAGGGATTCTGGATAACAGAACCTGGTGAGAGCCAGCCAAGTCACCCCATCCTGGATTCCCCTGGGTGTCTAAGTTTCAAAAATAGATAGCTTTGCTAGATTTCCCGAGGTGCCGGCAGAGATAGGGTTCAAAATCTACAGCTAGGCACTTTGCAAAAAAAAAGGCCCGTTTTCACTGTGAAAATGTGGTGTGCCCATGTTGCGTTTTGGGCCGCTTCCTGTCGCAGGCACTAGGCCTACCCACACAAGTGAGGTACCATTTTTCTTGGAAGACTTTGGGGAGCACGTGGTGGGTGGAATTTTGTGGATCCACTCAGATTCCAGAACTTTCCACCACAAAAATATCAGGAAAATACGTTTTTTGAACACATTTTCAGGTTTGCAAGGGATTCTGGGTAACAGAACCTGGTGAGAGCCAGTCAAGTCACCCCATTCTGGATTCACCTGGGTGTCTATTTTTTAAAACATTTCAAGGTTTGCTAGGTTTCCCTAGGTGCCGGCAGAGCTAGGGTTAAAAAAATACCACTAGGCACTTTGCAAAAAAAGGGCCAGTTTTCACTGTGAAAATGTGATGTGTCCACGTTGCGTTTTGGGCCGCTTCCTGTCGCGGGCACTAGGCCTACCCACACAAGTGAGGTACCTTTTTCTTGGAAGACTTTGGGGAGCATGTGGTGGGTGGAATTTTGAGGATCCACGCAGATTCCATAACTTTCCACTACAGAAATGTCTGGAAAATATATATTTTTTACAAAGTTTTAGGTTTGAAAGAGATTCCGGGTAACAGAACCTGGTGAGAGCCAGTCAAGTCACCGCATCCTGAATTCCCTTGGGTGTCTAGTTTTCAAAAATGTAAAGGTTTGCTGGGTTTCCCTAGGTGCCGGCAGAGCTAGGGTTAAAAATCTACAGCTAGCCACTTTGTAAAAAAAAGGGTCAGTTTTCACTGTGAAAATGTGGTTTGTCTACATTGCGTTTTGGGCCGTTTCCTGACGCGGGCACTAGACCTACACACACAAGTGAGGTACCATTTTTCTTAGAAAACTTTGGGAAACGCTGGGTGGTTGAAGTTTGTGAATCCACACAGATTCCAGAACTTTCCACCACAGAAATGTGAGGAAAATGTTTGTTTTTTCACCTTTTAAGGTTTGCAAGGGATTCTGGATAACAGAACCTAGTGAGAGGCAGTCAAGTCACCCCATCTTGGATTTCCCTGGGTGTCTAGGATTCAGAAATATATCGGTTTGGTAGATTATCCTAGGTACCGGCAGAGCTAGGGTTCAAAATCTACAGCTAGGCATTTTGCCAAAAAAAGGTCAGTTTTCATTGTGCAAATGTGGTGTGTCCACAGTGCATTTTGGGTTGTTTCCTGTGGCGGTCACTAGGCCTACCCACACAAGTGAGGTACCATTTTTTTCAGAAGACTTTGGGAACGCGGGGTGGGTGTAATTTTGTGGATCCATGCAGATTCCAGAACTTTCTACCACAGAAATGTGAGGAAAATGTTTGTTTTTTCACATTTTAAGGTTTGCAAGGGATTCTGGATAACAGAACTTGGTGAGAGCCAGTCAAGTCATCCCATCCTGGTTTCCCCTGGGTGTCTAAGTTTCAAAAATAGATAGCTTTGCTAGATTTCCCTAGGTGCCGGCAGAGATAGGGTTCAAAATCTACAGCTAGGCCCTTTGCAAAAAAAGGGCCCGTTTTCACTGTGAAAATGTGGTGTGCCCATGTTGCGTTTTGGGCCGCTTCCTGTCGCAGGCACTAAGCCTACCCACACAAGTAAGGTACCATTTTCTTGGAAGACTTTGGGGAGCATGTGGTAGGTGGAATTTTGAGGATCCACGCAGATTCCAGAACTTTCTACCACAGAAATGTGAGGAAAATGTTTGTTTTTTCACATTTTAAGGTTTGCAAGGGATTCTGGATAACAGAACCTGGTGAGAGCCAGTCAAGTCACCCCATCCTGGATTCCCCTGGGTGTCTAAGTTTCAAAAATAGATAGCTTTGCTAGATTTCCCTAGGTGCCGGCAGAGATAGGGTTCAAAATCTACAGCTAGGCCCTTTGCAAAAAAAGGGCCCGTTTTCACTGTGAAAATGTGGTGTGCCCATGTTGCGTTTTGGGCCGCTTCCTGTCGCAGGCACTAGGCCTACCCACACAAGTGAGGTACCATTTTTCTTGGAAGACTTTGGGGAGCACGTGGTGGGTGGAATTTTGTGGATCCACTCAGATTCCAGAACTTTCCACCACAAAAATGTCAGGAAAATACGTTTTTTGAACAAATTTTCAGGTTTGCAAGGGATTCTGGGTAACAGAACCTGGTGAGAGCCAGTCATGTCACCCCATTCTGGATTCACCTGGGTGTCTACTTTTTTAAAACATTTCAAGGTTTGCTAGGTTTCCCTAGGTGCCGGCAGAGCTAGGGTTCAAAATCTACAACTAGTCACTTTGCAAAAAAGGGCCAGTTTTCACTGTGAAAATGTGGTGTGTCCACGTTGCGTTTTGGGCCGCTTCCTGTCGCGGGCACTAGGCCTACCCACACAAGTGAGGTACCATTTTTCTCAAAAGACTTTGGGGAACGCGGGGTGGGTAGAATTTTGTGGATCCACTCAGATTCCAGTACTTTCCACCACAAAAATGTCAGGAAAATACGTTTTTTGTAAAAATTTTCAGGTTTGCAAGGGATTCTGGGTAACAGAACCTGGTGAGAGCCAGTCAAGTCACCCCATTCTGGATTCACCTGGCTGTCTATTTTTTAAAACATTTCAATGTTTGCTAGGTTTCCCTAGGTGCCGGCAGAGCTAGGGTTCAAAATCTACCACTAGGCACTTTGCAAAAAAAGGGCCAGTTTTCACTTTGAAAATGTGGTGTGTCCACGTTGCGTTTTGGGCCGCTTCCTGTCACGGGCACTAGGCCTACTGACACAAGTGAGGTACCTTTTTCTTGGAAGACTTTGGGGAGCATGTGGTGGGTGGAATTTTGAGGATCCACGCAGATTCCAGAACTTTCTACCACAGAAATGTGAGGAAAATGTTTTTTTTTTTACATTTTAAGGTTTGCAAGGGATTCTGGATAACAGAACCTGGTGAGAGCCAGTCAAGTCACCCCATCCTGGATTCTGCTGGGTGTCTAAGTTTCAAAAATAGATAGCTTTGCTAGTTTTCCCTAGGTGCCGGCAGAGATAGGGTTCAAAATCTACAGCTAGGCACTTTGCAAAAAAAGGGCCCGTTTTCACTGTGAAAATGTGGTGTGCCCATGTTGCATTTTGGGCCGCTTCCTGACGCAGGCACTAGGCCTACCCACACAAGTGAGGTACCATTTTTCTTGGATGACTTTGGGGAGCACGTGGTGGGTGGAATTTTGTGGATCCACTCAGATTCCAGAACTTTCCACCACAAAAATGTCAGGAAAATACGTTTTTTGAACAAATTTTCAGGTTTGCAAGGGATTCTGGGTAACAGAACCTGGTGAGAGCCAGTCAAGTCACCCCATTCTGGATTCACCTGGGTGTCTACTTTTTCAAAACATTTCAAGGTTTGCTAGGTTTCCCTAGGTGCCGGCAGAGCTAGGGTTCAAAATCTACCACTAGGCACTTTGCAAAAAAAGGGCCCGTTTTCACTGTGAAAATGTGGTGTGCCCATGTTGCGTTTTGGGCCGCTTCCTGACGCAGGCACTAGGCCTACCCACACAAGTGAGTACCTTTTTCTTGGAAGACTTTGGGGAGCATGTGGTGGGTGGAATTTTGAGGATCCACGCAGATTCCATAACTTTCCACTACAGAAATGTCTGGAAAATATGTATTTTTTACAAAGTTTTAGGTTTGAAAGAGATTCTGGGTAACAGAACCTGGTGAGAGCCAGTCAAGTCACCGCATCCTGAATTCCCTTGGGTGTCTAGTTTTCAAAAATGTAAAGGTTTGCTGGGTTTCCCTAGGTGCTGGCAGAGCTAGGGTTAAAAATCTACAGCTAGCCACTTTGTAAAAAAAAGGGTCAGTTTTCACTGTGAAAATGTGGTTTGTCTACATTGCGTTTTGGGCCGTTTCCTGACGCGGGCACTAGACCTACACACACAAGTGAGGTACCATTTTTCTTAGAAAACTTTGGGAAACGCTGGGTGGTTGAAGTTTGTGAATCCACACAGATTCCAGAACTTTCCACCACAGAAATGTGAGGAAAATGTTAGTTTTTTCACATTTTAAGGTCTGCAAGGGATTCTGGGTAACAGAACCTGGTAAGAGCCAGTCAAGTCACCCCTTCTTGGATTCCCCTGGGTGTCTAGGATTCAGAAATGTAAAGGTTTGTTAGGTTTCCCTGGGTGCCGGCAGAGCTAGGGTTAAAAATCTACAGCTAGGCACTTTGCAAAAAAAAGGGTCAGTTTTCACTGTGAAAATGTGGTGTGTCTGTGTTGCGTTTTGATCCACTCCCTGTTACGGGCACTAGGCCTACCCACACAAGTGAGGTACCATTTTTCTCAAAAGACTTTGGGGAACGCGGGGTGGGTAGAATTTTGTGGATCCACGCAGATTTCAGAGCTTTCCACCACAGAAATGTTAGCAAAATGTGTTTTTTTTAACACATTTTTAGGTTTGCAAGGGATACTGGGTAAGAGAACCTGGTGGCAGCCAAGCCAGTCACCCCATTCTGGATTTCCCTGCATGTCTAGTTTTCAAAAATGTAAAGGTTTGCTAGGTTTCCCTAGGTGCCCGCAGAGCTTGGGTTCAAAATCTACAGCTAGCCACTTAGCAAAAAAAGGGTCAGTTTTCAATGTGAAAATGTGGTGTGTCCACATTGCGTTTTGGGCCGTTTCCTGTCGCGGGCACTAGACCTACACACACAAGTGAGGTACCATTTTTCTTTGAAGACTTTGGGGAACGCTGGGTGGTTGAAGTTTGTGAATCCACACAGATTCCAGAACTTTCCACCACAGAAATGTGAGGAAAATGTTTGTTTTTTCACCTTTTAAGGTTTGCAAGGGATTCTGGATAACAGAACCTGGTGAGAGGCAGTCAAGTCACCCCATCTTGGATTTCCCTGGGTGTGTAGGATTCAGAAATATATCAGTTTGGTAGATTATCCTAGGTACCGGCAGAGCTAGGGTTCAAAATCTACAGCTAGGCATTCTGCCAAAAAAAGGTCAGTTTTCATTGTGCAAATGTGGTGTGTCCACAGTGCATTTTGGGTTGTTTCCTGTGGCGGTCACTAGGCCTACCCACACAAGTGAGGTACCATTTTTTTCAGAAGACTTTGGGAACGCGGGGTGGGTGTAATTTTGTGGATCCATGCAGATTCCAGAACTTTTTACCACAGAAATATGAGGAAAATGTTTGTTTTTTCACATTTTAAGGTTTGCAAGGGATTCTGGATAACAGAAACTGGTGAGAGCCAGTCAAGTCACCCCATCCTGGATTTCCCTGGGTGTCTAAGTTTCAAAAATAGATAGCTTTGCTAGATTTCCCTAGCTATCGGCAGAGATAGGGTTCAAAATCTACAGCTAGGCACTTTGCAAAAAAAGGGCCTGTTTTCACTGTGAAAATGTGGTGTACCCACGTTGCGTTTTGGGCCGCTTCCTGTCGCGGGCACTAGGCCTACCCACACAAGTGAGGTACCATTTTTCTTGGAAGACTTTGGGGAGCACGTGGTGGTTGGAATTTTGTGGATCCACTCAGATTCCAGAACTTTCCACCACAAAAATGTCAGGAAAATACGTGTTTTTGTACAAATTTTCAGGTTTGCAAGGGATTCTGGGTAACAGAACCTGGTGAGAGCCAGTCAAGTCACCCCATTCTGGATTCACCTGGGTGTCTATTTTTTAAAACATTTAAATGTTTGCTAGGTTTCCCTAGGTGCGGTCAGAGCTAGGGTTCAAAATCTACCACTAGGCACTTTGCAAAAAAAGGGCCAGTTTTCACTTTGAAAATGTGGTGTGTCCACGTTGCGTTTTGGGCCGCTTCCTGTCGCGGGCACTAGGCCTACCCACACAAGTGAGGTACCCTTTTCTTGGAAGACTTTGGGGAGCATGTGGTGGGTGGAATTTGAGGATCCACGCAGATTCCAGAACTTTCTACCACAGAAATGTGAGGAAAATGTTTGTTTTTTCACATTTTAAGGTTTGCAAGGGATTCTGGATAACAGAACCTGGTGAGAGCCAGCCAAGTCACCCCATCCTGGATTCCCCTGGGTGTCTAAGTTTCAAAAATAGATAGCTTTGCTAGATTTCCCGAGGTGCCGGCAGAGATAGGGTTCAAAATCTACAGCTAGGCACTTTGCAAAAAAAAAGGCCGGTTTTCACTGTGAAAATGTGGTGTGCCCATGTTGCGTTTTGGGCCGCTTCCTGTCGCAGGCACTAGGCCTACCCACACAAGTGAGGTACCATTTTTCTTGGAAGACTTTGGGGAGCACGTGGTGGGTGGAATTTTGTGGATCCACTCAGATTCCAGAACTTTCCACCACAAAAATATCAGGAAAATAAGTTTTTTGAACACATTTTCAGGTTTGCAAGGGATTCTGGGTAACAGAACCTGGTGAGAGCCAGTCAAGTCACCCCATTCTGGATTCACCTGGGTGTCTATTTTTTAAAACATTTTAAGGTTTGCTAGGTTTCCCTAGGTGCCGGCAGAGCTCGGGTTCAAAATCTACCACTAGGCACTTTGCAAAAAAAGGGCCAGTTTTCACTGTGAAAATGTGATGTGTCCACGTTGCGTTTTGGGCCGCTTCCTGTCGCGGGCACTAGGCCTACCCACACAAGTGAGGTACCTTTTTCTTGGAAGACTTTGGGGAGCATGTGGTGGGTGGAATTTTGAGGATCCACGCAGATTCCATAACTTTCCACTACAGAAATGTCTGGAAAATATATATTTTTTACAAAGTTTTAGGTTTGAAAGAGATTCTGGGTAACAGAACCTGGTGAGAGCCAGTCAAGTCACCGCATCCTGAATTCCCTTGGGTGTCTAGTTTTCAAAAATGTAAAGGTTTGCTGGGTTTCCCTAGGTGCCGGCAGAGCTAGGGTTAAAAATCTAGAGCTAGCCACTTAGCAAAAAAAGGGTCAGTTTTCAATGTGAAAATGTGGTGTGTCCACATTGCGTTTTGGGCCGTTTCCTGTCGCGGGCACTAGACCTACACACACAAGTGAGGTACCATTTTTCTTTGAAGACTTTGGGGAACGCTGGGTGGGTAGAATTTTGTGGATCCACGCAGATTTCAGAGCTTTCCACCACAGAAATGTTAGCAAAATGTGGTTTTTTTTACACATTTTTAGGTTTGCAAGGGATACTGGGTAAGAGAACCTGGTGGCAGCCAAGCCAGTCACCCCATTCTGGATTTCCCTGCATGTGTAGTTTTCAAAAATGTAAAGGTTTGCTAGGTTTCCCTAGGTGCCCGCAGAGCTTGGGTTCAAAATCTACAGCTAGCCACTTAGCAAAAAAAGGGTCAGTTTTCAATGTGAAAATGTGGTGTGTCCACATTGCGTTTTGGGCCGTTTCCTGTCGCGGGCACTAGACCTACACACACAAGTGAGGTACCATTTTTCTTTGAAGACTTTGGGGAACGCTGGGTGGTTGAAGTTTGTGGATCCACGCAGATTACAGAACTTTCCACCACAGAAATGTGAGGAAAATGTTTGTTTTTTCACCTTTTAAGGTTTGCAAGGGATTCTGGATAACAGAACCTGGTGAGAGCCAGTCAAGTCACCCCATCTTGGATTTCCCTGGGTGTCTAGGATTCAGAAATATATCGGTTTCGTAGATTATCCTAGGTACCGGCAGAGCTAGGGTTCAAAATCTACAGCTAGGCATTTTGCCAAAAAAAGGTCAGTTTTCATTGTGCAAATGTGGTGTGTCCACAGTGCATTTTGGGTTGTTTCCTGTGGCGGTCACTAGGCCTACCCACACAAGTGAGGTACCATTTTTTTCAGAAGACTTTGGGAACGCTGGGTGGGTCTAATTTTGTGGATCCATGCAGATTCCAGAACTTTCTACCACAGAAATGTGAGGAAAATGTTAGTTTTTTCACATTTTAAGGTTTGCAAGGGATTCTGGATAACAGAACTTGGTGAGAGCCAGTCAAGTCATCCCATCCTGGTTTCCCCTGGGTGTCTAAGTTTCAAAAATAGATAGCTTTGCTAGATTTCCCTAGGGGCCGGCAGAGATAGGGTTCAAAATCTACAGCTAGGCCCTTTGCAAAAAAAGGGCCCGTTTTCACTGTGAAAATGTGGTGTGCCCATGTTGCGTTTTGGGCCGCTTCCTGTCGCAGGCACTAAGCCTACCCACACAAGTAAGGTACCATTTTCTTGGAAGACTTTGGGGAGCATGTGGTGGGTGGAATTTTGAGGATCCACGCAGATTCCAGAACTTTCTACCACAGAAATGTGAGGAAAATGTTTGTTTTTTCACATTTTAAGGTTTGCAAGGGATTCTGGATAACAGAACCTGGTGAGAGCCAGTCAAGTCACCCCATCTTGGATTTCCCTGGGTGTCTAGGATTCAGAAATATATCGGTTTGGTAGATTATCCTAGGTACCGGCAGAGCTAGGGTTCAAAATCTACAGCTAGGCATTTTGCCAAAAAAAGGTCAGTTTTCATTGTGCAAATGTGGTGTGTCCACAGTGCATTTTGGGTTGTTTCCTGTGGCGGTCACTAGGCCTACCCACACAAGTGAGGTACCATTTTTTTCAGAAGACTTTGGGAACGCGGGGTGGGTGTAATTTTGTGGATCCATGCAGATTCCAGAACTTTCTACCACAGAAATGTGAGGAAAATGTTAGTTTTTTCACATTTTAAGGTTTGCAAGGGATTCTGGATAACAGAACTTGGTGAGAGTCAGTCAAGTCATCCCATCCTGGTTATCCCTGGGTGTCTAAGTTTCAAAAATAGATAGCTTTGCTAGATTTCCCTAGGTGCCGGCAGAGATAGGGTTCAAGATCTACAGCTAAAGGGCCAGTTTTCACTGTGAAAATGTGGTGTGCCCATGTTGCGTTTTGGGCCGCTTCCTGTCGCAGGCACTAAGCCTACCCACACAAGTGAGGTACCATTTTTCTTGGAAGACTTTGGGGAGCACGTGGTGGTGTCGTGTTTTGGCAGCTCCTGAGTTAGCGTTTAGCACAGCTACACGGTCTTTTCTGTTAACTTGACCAAAACGAACGGGGGCCATTTTGAATCCCTCTGACTTCCGTTTCCTATGAACACGCTGCCTCGTGGTCAGTGTGCCCTTTCGTCCTTTCTCGATACCCATGGTCACTATTCTGCTCGGCAACAGGCTATTTTTAGTACTGGTCAAGCGCACATGCGCACTATGCATCAACTGGTCACTCTTTAGGAATGTTCACACTAACTGACCAGTGCCGTTGAACTCCTCCCACGTGCTGGCTGTGTTCCAAAAATGACCTTATATGTACCTAAAATGTGTAACTTGTAACCGCCTATCTTTTTATTGCTATTAAACTATATAAAAGAGGTCGCGCACCGATGTTCGGTGTGCTACTTCTTACATTGCCGAAGGGTGCTGTAGGAATGTACCACCACCCCATGGGGTCTTAATAAACTTGTCTTTTACCTTTTCCAGTGTCCGTGCCAACTTCTATACTAAGGCGTTCGAGAGTTTAGCAGAGTATGTAGGCCTGATTTGAACCCGACACCACAATTGGCGACCACGAAGGGACTCATCGGTGACTCGGATGCCCGAAGGAGAGGTCGTGACGAAGGTCAGGAAACTCGCCATGGACGCGTACGCTGCCACTGAGTGACCCGAGTCTTGGCACCCACGGTGTGTTTTCCCTTCCTTCCGATCTGACCTCCCAGGTGGCGCCGGTCCTCGACTGAGATTCTGATCTTGGATTGTCGTGATGTGCCGTTTTGGCTGATTTGACCACAGAACTTGGCAGTTGGACTTTGGACGGTTGAAAATATTTGGTAAGCTTTTGAGCGGTGAGGTAGTCTACTGACACTTACTGTGGCTTTTTGAAACTTTGAATTTGAATTTGAATTTGTTAGCTAACGTTTTGAATCTTTGAATTTGAATTTGAATATGTGAAGTGCACCTCACATAGGCAGGCATGTAGGGATATTTCTCTGATTTATTTGATTTGAACGGTACACCGCGTTAGGTGACATTTTTGTAGTATCACATTTTCGTGGTACTTTTTGGAACATGCCTGTTTTTAGCACACTCCGTAGGATGTGCTGTTCTGAAAATGGTACCAATTATCGATTAAGTGAAAAGCAGCCGGCTCCCCCAGAGGGGACTCCAAATCGTGAAATGTATGTCAAATTCGGTATTCCACCTATAATGTATAGTACATTATGGCATAAGTATACTAAGACTGATCGTGAATTACAGTGGCCGCTATATGGGTCGTTTGACCTTCGAAAGGTACAGTATGTAGAGCAGTGTTTGTTTCAGCGAAGGTCTAGACAAGATATGTTTGATTGTGTGCGTATGTGGGAGAAAGAGGTGCGTGAACGAGCAAAGCGTGAGGAAGCCTTGGCGGAGAAAGTGCAGCGGAAGGCTGCACATGACAAAGCTTTACAGCTACAGGAGAAGGAATTACAGGAAAAGAAAGTGAGGGAGAGACGAGAACGCAATTTACAGGTTAATGGTCAATTCCCTATCAGGCGTCCTTTTTATCCAGTCCTTACTAATGAAACAGATGATTTTTCATTACTAGATCGTTGTCCGCCTCCGTACGTCGTACCTACGGCTCCGAACGAGGACTCGGACGAGGATAGTGATCGAACACAGCGTACCAGGTTACATGCGGAACGAGCTGCGGAATTACGTTCATTTGCACGAAAACTAAATATTAATACTGTTACTGTTTCTGACGTTACTGAACAAATGGAACAGTGGCCTGATAAGGAACGACTGTATTTTTTAGATCATTTTGGAGATGAAGTTGTTGAGCGGTATAGAAAATATTCTCTCGAGTTAGAACCAAAGGAGATATCCAAGGATCGTGAGAATTTTCGTAAAGGTCTTTTTGTTCTTTCAGATGCGGACGACTTCTTCAAGCGTTTGATTGAACTGCGTAATGAGGCGACACGACTACGGGAGTTGGAAAAGTCGAAGAATTTGTCTACGTCCGGAGCGACGGGGATATCCAAAGAATGCCCTATCTTTGAAACAGATAAGATCGCTGCGATTAATGTTAGACCTATGCGAGAAGCTGCGCCTTTATATGTCCCTCATAAAGGGGATGGCACAGATGATGATAAAAGATCCAAAGACGCGAAAGGGTATTTTGTATATAATTGGGTTTATACGCCTTGGAATAGAGCAGATGTCATGGCGCTTAAGAATGCTTTACCTGATCCCCGTAAAAACCCTGCGGCTTTTTATGAAAATGTTGAAAGTGCAATTTCTTCATGTATCATGACGTTAGTTGATATTGATCTATTTTTCGGGTTGATATTGCCCCCTGATATGTGGAGAGCGATTCGTAGGTTTGATGACCTCACGACTCTCGGGGCCACTTGGAAAGATCTTGTTCAGGCTGATTTAGATAGAGAACCAGCATGTAAGCCGTGGCAATTAATATTAGACCTTCCAGGGGCCATACTAACAAAACTCCCTTCTAAAGACTCTTGCTCCCGCTAAAAAGATTGATTGGACTATATTAGCCTCTTGTAAGCAGAAAGCGGATGAATCAGTTTCCGATTTTTTCTCTCGCTTCGAGGAAGCGTTCCATGATTACAGTGGTCAATTATTGACAGAAGATACTGGCAGGCATTTATTCGTTGATAAGTATGTGGCTAATCTCCTACCGGAGATTGCGAAACGATTGAAAGCGAGTGAAAGTTCATGGACCACAGCAACCCCTGCTTCTTTATTGACTATGGCTCAATATTATGAAAGACAGGAATTAGAGGCAAAAGAAAGTAGTGAAAAGAAAGCAAAGGATTTGAAGACGAAGGTAATGTTAGCCCAGGTTCAGGCTACGAGAGGAAATAACAGAGGAGGGCGAGGATCATACAGTAATGCTCCTCCCCCTCGTTCTGACATTTCTGTGAATCAATGTGCATACTGCAAACAGTTTGGGCATTGGATTGCAGACTGTCCGGTGTTTCGAGAGCAGCGTAATTTGAGGGGACGAGGAAGTGGAAGGTCTAGGAATTATTATGGAGGGTCAAGAGGAGGTTATGGCACGAATGATCGAGGAGGCTATGGTACGAATGATCGTGGAGGATATGGAGCAAGGGGTCGTGGTCAGTCTGATTATAATACGTTTGATAACCGCAATCAATATCAGATAAATGAGGGTGGTCCTGCTGAACCACGGGATGAGCATTATGCATAGGATTGCGTAGGATGGGGTGTGGAATCGGTTGAGGTACCAGTTGATCAAAGGGGTCCATACATAGAAGCACATGTTCTGGGTTCCACTGATCAATTTCTGGTCGATACAGGAGCTACTCGTAGCGCTTTGTCCAAATACTTGGTTCCAAGGGCTCCCCTGTCTGGCGAGGTAATTACAGCAATAGGGTTCGATGGAACACCTACTTCTAGCCCATTGTCTCAACCAGTTGCATTTCATGTTGAAAAATTTGCTGCCCCATGTCCCTTTTTGTTGTCTCCAAATACACCAGATAATATTATTGGACTCGATATGTTAAAACACTTTCGAGCTACTATTCGCTGTGCCCCAGAAGGAGTGCGAGTTGTGTTGAATGAGAATTACCCAGACTTTGTGCGAGTGTGTTTTCTCCATGAATCTGAAGTATTGGCCTCCTTACCAAACACGTTGTGGGCCACTTCAGACACGGATGTGGGGCAGATGTTAATCCCTCCAGTACGTATTACTGTAAAGGAGGGAGTATCTCTACCACGTGTCCCACAATATAAGATTTCCAGAGAAGGAGAACTTGCTTTGATGCACATTGTGAACGATTTGATTTTGGCAGGAGTAGTTGAGGAAGTCCCCTACAATGTTTGCAATAGCCCAATTTTACCGATTCTTAAAAGAGATACAGATGCTAAGGTTTACCGTTTCATTATTGATTTGAGGGAAATAAACAAGATAGTAGTGCCTCAGTACCCGGTGGTGTCTGACATCACCACGTTGCTTACGTTGGTTCCATCGACGGCAACTACTTTTACAGTTATCGATTTGAAGAATGCCTTCTTTTCGATCCCTGTACATCCTGACAGTCGATATCTATTCGGCTTTACATTAAATAATAAATCGTACAGATTCTGTCGAATTCCTCAAGGCTATACTGAAAGTCCTAGCATTTATAGTCAGGCATTAAAAAGACAGCTTGATTCCTTTGACTTACAAGAGGGAGTGGTTCTCATTCAATATGTAGACGATATCTTACTTGCTGCAGACACGCCAGAACAATGTGAGAAGAGTACCTTTTCTTTGCTTTCCTTCCTGGCCAAACATAATCATAAAGTTTCGAAGAAAAAGCTACAATATTGTAGACCAAAGGTGACCTACCTCGGTCATCTTTTGTCTAAGGAGGGCCGTGCATTGACACCAGATCGAATTCAAGCAATCCTAGATACTCCAGTCCCTCGCACTCAGATGGATGTTCGCGCCTTTATAGGTTTGACGTCTTTTTGTAGGCAATGGATATTGGGTTTTTCACATATCGTTAAACCATTGTTGGCATTGTTGTCTAAAGATACACCGATTCCCATTGAATGGACGGATGAATGTCAGAATGCTTTTGAGCAATTGAGACAAGCTCTTTGTTCTGCACCAGTGTTGGGTACACCTGATTACACGAAGATCTTTACATTATATGTACACGAGAAGGATGGGTGCGCATTGTCAATGTTAGTGCAGACACACGGAGACAAACAGAGGCCTTGTGCATACTTCTCGGCGGTACTCGACCCTGTGGCTCGAGGATTGCCTGGATGTTTTCGAGCAGTTGCAGCAACAGCAGTTGCGATACGACAAAGTGAGGGAATAGTTTTGTCACACAAATTGTTGGTGCTAGTTCCCCATGCGGTAGATGCGTTACTGAATCAAACAAAAACGCAGCATCTAACCAGTGCCCGTTTGACAGGATATGAGCTAACATTGTTGGCGCCGCACATCACACTAAAGCGATGTGCGACACTAAATCCTGCTACTTTACTGCCGGATCCTGTTGCTGAGACCCAGAAGGAAGAACAACATGATTGTGTTTTTCTGACTGAGGAACAGACAAAGGGTCGTATCGATTTACAGGATACGCCATTTCCAGATGTAGATGGGGAACTGTGGGTTGATGGATCGTGTGTGAGGTTACCAGATGGTACGACTTCCGCAGCTTATGCGATCACGACACTTAAGACCGTGGTAGAAGCAGCACGAATACCCCAGAAATCGGCTCAAGCAGCTGAATTGATAGCCTTAACGAAAGCATGTGAGTTAAGTGCTGAGCTATGTGTGAACATTTACACGGATAGTCGTTACGCTTTTGGAGTAGTGCATGATTTTGGCCTACTTTGGAAGGAACGAGGATTCCTGACTTCACACGGAGTACACATCATGCATGGAGAGTTGGTACGCGATCTCCTGAATGCACTGTTATGCCCAAAGAAAGTTGCAATAGTCAAGTGTAGTGCACACAAAAAGGTGACGGACAAAATAGGGCAAGGCAATGCTTTCGCAGACCGCATTGCGAGAGAGACCGCTATGCTGCAAAATAATTTCCCCATGTATGTGGTGAAGTCACAAGCTGAGCGGTGGCATGATGCTAGAGAAGAAATACTAGATATACAGAAGTCAGCATCTGAGGCAGAACGTATGAAATGGGCCACTGAAGGAGTATTGGATGATGAGGGTTGCTGGCGTAGTAAAGATATGGAGAGATGGAAACTACCCATGGCCTATTTACAAACAATGGTGCAAATGACACACGGCCTGGCACACATTGGAGCTCTCGCAATTACTAAATTGCTTACACGAGTTTGGGAAAATGCTGACATTGCTAGCACGGCTAAGAGAGTAGTGCAGACCTGTCTGATATGTTTGCAGCACAATCCTGGACAAGGGACTCATACTCCTAAAGGAGGGTTTGTTCCACCTACTGCACCATTCGAAGTACTACAAATGGATTACATCCAGCTGGAACGCTGTAATAATCTCAAGTATGTCCTAGTAGTGGTGTGTGCCTTCAGCAAATGGATTGAGACTTACCCTACGAAAGACAATACAGCATTGACAACAGCTAAGGTGTTACTCAAGGAGTACTTCCCGCGCTACGGTGTTTGTAAACTTATGTGGAGTGATAATGGCCCTCATTTCATTGGAAAAGTAGTGGAATACGTCCTGAAAGGATTGGGAATCAAGCAACGATTCCATGCTGTCTTTCATCCGCAATCAGCAGGGTTAGTAGAACGATACAATGCAACTCTGAAGCTGAAGCTAGCAAAGATAGTGGCATCTACATCTCTGAAATGGCCGGACGCTTTGCCTCTGGCATTACTGTCCATTCGGTCAGTGCCACATTCTCGATCTGGCCTCACACCCTACGAAGTGGTGTTTGGAAGGCCTATGAATATTTGGGGAGTTCCAAAACCTCGTTTGATACATGATATGCCTTGTATAATGATGAACGATTATCTGGCACGATTAACAAATGATTTGCTTTCTATCCATCAACAGGTTCGAGAGGCGCTCCCTGATAACTCCACTGGTGAGGCTCACGATCTCCGCCCTGGGGACCACGTGATGGTCAAAGTATTTGAACGATCCAGCAGTTTGGAACCGAGATGGCATGGCCCTGAGCAAGTGCTGCTGGCTACGCGAACTGCTGTGAGAGTCACTAACAAGAAGCGGTGGATACATTCAACGCACTGCCGACGTGTCTCTCCGGATCTGGTGAGCCCTGTGGTGCTATCCGACTACAGAAAGATTTTGGATACAGAAAAGAGCCCAGCTGTCACGCCTGATGAATTGGAGGGAGCCTTCCCGGACCACGTTGTTTCTGATAAAGTGAAGTACAATCTACGCCCCAGGAAATAAGATTCCTTTTGTGTTTTTGAAACTGGTTGGTAACCGCTCTGAGGTTTGTGAAACGGAAGCCGGGAATATCAAGGGGGGGGGATCAGTTCTGCCCAGTGTAGCGACACCCGTCTTGAATCCCGGAGAACAAATCAACGGCAGCCTCGGTTCAGAACCATCGTTTTTACTTTTCCCGCTTAGTGTTGTTTTCTTGAAGAGTATTGTTTTGTGAACTATGGCATCTCCTTCGACACGAAGAGGGAGAATTCTTGGTGTTGTTTTGTTTGTCTTGACCGTAGTGGTGATCGCAGTATTAGCTTGGACTATAGAACTGTTGTTTCCTGCACGAGAACATTTGCTGCCCACCACTCCAAGTCCATCTGAACATTTTCATTTCACTCTGCCTTTTCACGAAGAAAGACATAGGCAGACTTATTTGAATAACAGCTTTATTAAGATTTTGCATCATACTCATAACATGACCAACACGTCCAATTGTTGGGTATGTGGAATGTTGCCCGGACATCAGAAGAAGGGAGGAACACCACTCATTCCTCTCCCGTTTTCTCATAATGGTTCTTGTCATGCTTGGTACACTCTTCTTTTTACTCTGCGATGGCCAACGAAAGGTGGACTACTTTTTCGGTTGAATAAAATATGTTATAACGACAAAGACGGCTATCCACACGCTGAAGGAACTAAGTTTGAATGGGAAGAGTACCGTCCGGACAATGTTTCTACACCTCGTGTATATACGAATCAAAGACTTATAAATGTGACGAGCTCGCATATGATAACAGTCATTGATACAAAAGCAGATTTGTGTATTAGAAATAAAGGTACAATCCCTGTAGGCCGCAGTGAATGTAATATTACACTTACCTTTGATACACCAATTGGAATTGCATTTGTAGCTTCACATAACACGTATTTCATTTGTGGAAATAAGGGATACCATCGTCTACCATTGGGATGGTTGGGAACGTGTTATATAGCTTTTGTATTACCACCTGTATTTATTGCTCCTCCCATGTACCACAATGATTACGTTCTGTACCATGATTTCATACTAAACAGGGTCAAACGAACAGTAGATCTTGATGAAATAGACCAGACTGATACCACTTTACAACAATATGTAGATTTCAATTTGGGGTTATTCTCATTCGTAGGAGCTGCACTGAATAGCAGGAAGATAAGGCGGCTTACGCGTGTGGTGGAAGCAGTCGCTAACGAAACTGCCTCCGCTTTAGGGAATATTACTGAGGAATTACAAATTACCAGAATTGTGGCGCTCCAGAATCGAATGGTTCTAGATGTGATACTAGCTGATAGAGGTGGAGCATGCCGCGTCATCGGAAGTAGTTGTTGCGTGTACGTACCAGATAACTCACCTTCTGTATATGATTCGATTACAAAATTACATAAGATAGCTGCTGAGATCCACCCAGAAAATGGAACATGGACCTTTTCTGGTTGGTTCTGGACCCTGCTTAGTACTTGGGGTTGGAAATTATTAACGATTCTCTGTGTTTTTATTGGAGTACTATTTTTCCTTTGTCTATGTATTCAATGTGGCCCTACATTATGTTCTGTATGTATCACAGCCTGTATTCCGTCCAAACGAGCTATTGATAAGCAAGAGAAACTGATCAATGATGAAGTATTGAAAATAATGGCTATTAACATTGAGGATGAACATTCTGACTACGTCCACTATGAGGTAGCTTTTGCTAAACGCTAAAAGGGCCGTCTGTCGTGTTTTGGCAGCTCCTGAGTTAGCGTTTAGCACAGCTACACGGTCTTTTCTGTTAACTTGACCAAAACGAACGGGGGCCATTTTGAATCCCTCTGACTTCCGTTTCCTATGAACACGCTGCCTCGTGGTCAGTGTGCCCTTTCGTCCTTTCTCGATACCCATGGTCACTATTCTGCTCGGCAACAGGCTATTTTTAGTACTGGTCAAGCGCACATGCGCACTATGCATCAACTGGTCACTCTTTAGGAATGTTCACACTAACTGACCAGTGCCGTTGAACTCCTCCCACGTGCTGGCTGTGTTCCAAAAATGACCTTATATGTACCTAAAATGTGTAACTTGTAACCGCCTATCTTTTTATTGCTATTAAACTATATAAAAGAGGTCGCGCACCGATGTTCGGTGTGCTACTTCTTACATTGCCGAAGGGTGCTGTAGGAATGTACCACCACCCCATGGGGTCTTAATAAACTTGTCTTTTACCTTTTCCAGTGTCCGTGCCAACTTCTATACTAAGGCGTTCGAGAGTTTAGCAGAGTATGTAGGCCTGATTTGAACCCGACACCACAGTGGGTGGAATTTTGTGGTTCCACTCAGATTCCAGAACTTTCCACCACAAAAATGTCAGGAAAATACGTTTTTTGTACAAATTTTCAGGTTTGCAGGGGATTCTGGGTAACAGAACCTGGTGAGAGCCAGTCAAGTCACCCCATTCTGGTATTTCCCTGCATGTCTAGTTTTCAAAAATGTAAAGGTTTGCTAGGTTTCCCTAGGTGCCCGCAGAGCTTGGGTTCAAAATCTACAGCTAGCCACTTAGCAAAAAAAGGGTCAGTTTTCAATGTGAAAATGTGGTGTGTCCACATTGCGTTTTGGGCCGTTTCCTGTCGCGGGCACTAGACCTACACACACAAGTGAGGTACCATTTTTCTTTGAAGACTTTGGGGAACGCTGGGTGGTTGAAGTTTGTGGATCCACGCAGATTACAGAACTTTCCACCACAGAAATGTGAGGAAAATGTTTGTTTTTTCACCTTTTAAGGTTTGCAAGGGATTCTGGATAACAGAACCTGGTGAGAGCCAGTCAAGTCACCCCATCTTGGATTTCCCTGGGTGTCTAGGATTCAGAAATATATTGGTTTGGTAGATTATCCTAGGTACCGGCAGAGCTAGGGTTCAAAATCTACAGCTAGGCATTCTGCCAAAAAAAGGTCAGTTTTCATTGTGCAAATGTGGTGTGTCCACAGTGCATTTTGGGTTGTTTCCTGTGGCGGTCACTAGGCCTACCCACACAAGTGAGGTACCATTTTTTTCAGAAGACTTTGGGAACGCGGGGTGGGTGTAATTTTGTGGATCCATGCAGATTCCAGAACTTTCTACCACAGAAATGTGAGGAAATTGTTTGTTTTTTCACATTTTAAGGTTTGCAAGGGATTCTGGATAACAGAAACTGGTGAGAGCAAGTCAAGTCACCCCATCCTGGATTCCCCTGGGTGTCTAAGTTTCAAAAATAGATAGCTTTGCTAGATTTCCCTTGGTGCCGGCAGAGATAGGGTTCAAAATCTACAGCTAGGCACTTTGCAAAAAAAGGGCCCATTTTCACTGTGAAAATGTGGTGTGCCCACGTTGCGTTTTGGGCCGCTTCCTGTCGCGGGCACTAGGCCTACCCACACAAGTGAGGTACCATTTTTCTTGGAAGACTTTGGGGAGCAAGTGGTGGGTGGAATTTTGTGGATCCACTCAGATTCCAGAACTTTCCACCACAAAAATGTCAGGAAAATACGTTTTTTGTACAAATTTTCAGGTTTGCAAGGGATTCTGGGTAACAGAACCTGGTGAGAGCCAGTAAAGTCACCCCATTCTGGATTCACCTGGGTGTCTATTTTTTAAAACATTTCAAGGTTTGCTAGGTTTCCCTAGGTGCCGGCAGAGCTAGGGTTCAAAATCTACCACTAGGCACTTTGCAAAAAAAGGGCCAGTTTTCACTTTGAAAATGTGGTGTGTCCACGTTGCGTTTTGGGCCGCTTCCTGTCGCGGGCACTAGGCCTACCCACACAAGTGAGGTACCTTTTTCTTGGAAGACTTTGGGTAGCATGTGGTGGGTGGAATTTTGAGGATCCACGCCAATTCCAGAACTTTCTACCACAGAAATGTGAGGAAAATGTTTGTTTTTTTCACATTTTAAGGTTTGCAAGGGATTCTGGATAACAGAACCTGGTGAGAGCCAGTCAAGTCACCCCATCCTGGATTCCCCTGGGTGTCTAAGTTTCAAAAATAGATAGCTTTGCTAGATTTCCCTAGGTGCCGGCAGAGATAGGGTTCAAAATCTACCACTAGGCACTTTGCAAAAAAAGGGCCAGTTTTCACTTTGAAAATGTGGTGTGTCCACGTTGCGTTTTTGGCCGCTTCCTGTCGCGGGCACTAGGCCTAACCACACAAGTGAGGTACCTTTTTCTTGGAAGACTTTGGGTAGCATGTGGTGGGTGGAATTTTGAGGATCCACGCCGATTCCAGAACTTTCTACCACAGAAATGTGAGGAAAATGTTTGTTTTTTCACATTTTAAGGTTTGCAAGGGATTCTGGATAACAGAACCTGGTGAGAGCCAGTCAAGTCACCCCATCCTGGATTCCCCTGGGTGTCTAAGTTTCAAAAATAGATAGCTTTGCTAGATTTCCCTAGGTGCCGGCAGAGATAGGGTTCAAAATCTACAGCTAGGCACTTTGCAAAAAAAGGGCCCGTTTTCACTGTGAAAATGTGGTGTGCCCATGTTGCGTTTTGGGCCGCTTCCTGTCGCAGGCACTAGGCCTACCCACACAAGTGAGGTACTATTTTTCTTGGAAAACTTTGGGGAGCACGTGGTGGGTGGAATTTTGTGGATCCACTCAGATTCCAGAACTTTCCACCACAAAAATGTCAGGAAAATACGTTTTTTGAACCAATTTTCAGGTTTGCAAGGGATTCTGGGTAACAGAACCTGGTGAGAGCCAGTCAAGTCACCCCATTCTGGATTCACCTGGGTGTCTATTTTTTAAAACATTTCAAGGTTTGCTAGGTTTCCCTAGGTGCCGGCAGAGCTAGGGTTCACAATCTACCACTAGGCACTTTGCAAAAAAAGGGCCAGTTTTCACTGTGAAAACGTGGTGTGTCCAAGTTGCGTTTTGGGCCGCTTCCTGTCGCGGGCACTAGGCCTACCCACACAAGTGAGGTACCTTTTTCTTGGAAGACTTTGGGGAGCATTGTGGTGGGTGGAATTTTGAGGATCCACGCAGATTCCATACCTTTCCACTACAGAAATGTCTGGAAAATATATTTTTTTTACAAAGTTTTAGGTTTGAAAGAGATTCTGAGTAACAGAACCTGGTGAGAGCCAGTCATGTCACCGCATCCTGAATTCCCTTGGGTGTCTAGTTTTCAAAAATGTAAAGGTTTGCTGGGTTTCCCTAGGTGCTGGCAGAGCTAGGGTTAAAAATCTACAGCTAGCCACTTTGTAAAAAAAAGGGTCAGTTTTCACTGTGAAAATGTGGTTTGTCTACATTGCGTTTTGGGCCGTTTCCTGTCGCGGGCACTAGACCTACACACACAAGTGAGGTACCCTTTTTCTTAGAAAACTTTGGGAAACGCTGGGTGGATGAAGTTTGTGAATCCACACAGATTCCAGAACTTTCCACCACAGAAATGTGAGGAATATGTTTGTTTTTTCACATTTTAAGGTCTGCAAGGGATTCTGGATAACAGAACCTGGTAAGAGCCAGTCAAGTCACCCCTTCTTGGATTCCCCTGGGTGTCTAGGATTCAGAAATATATAGGTTTGGTAGATTATCCAAGGTACCGACAGAGCTAGGGTTCAAAATCTACAGCTAGGCATTTTGCAAAAAACAGGTCCGTTTTCACTGTGAAAATGTGGTGTGCCCACGTTACGTTTTGGGCCGCTTCCTGTCGCGGGCACAAGGCCTACCCACACAAGTGAGGTACAATTTTTCTTGGAAGACTTTGAGGAATACGGGGTGGGTGGAATTTTGAGGATCCACACAGATTCCATAACTTTCCACCATTGAAATGTCTGGAAAATATGTTTTTTTACAGAGTTTTGGGTTTGAAAGAGATTCTGGGTAACAGAACCTGGTGAGAGCCAGTCAGGTCACTGCATCCTGGATTCCCCTGGGTGTGTAGTTTTCAGAAATGTAAAGGTTTGCTAGGTTTCCCTGGGTGCCGACAGAGCTAGGGTTAAAAATCTACAGCTAGGCACTTTGCAAAAAAAAGGGTCAGTTTTCACTGTGAAAATGTGGTGTGCCAGTGTTGCGTTTTGATCCACTCCCTGTTACGGGCACTAGGCCTACCCACACAAGTGAGGTACCATTTTTCTCAAAAGACTTTGGGGAACGCGGGGTGGGTAGAATTTTGTGGATCCACGCAGATTTCAGAGCTTTCCACCACAGAAATGTTAGCAAAATGTGTTTTTTTTTGTTTACACATTTTTAGGTTTGCAAGGGATACTGGGTAAGAGAACCTGGTGGCAGCCAAGCCAGTCACCCCATTCTGGATTTCCCTGCATGTCTAGTTTTCAAAAATGTAAAGGTTTGCTAGGTTTCCCTAGGTGCCCGCAGAGCTTGGGTTCAAAATCTACAGCTAGCCACTTAGCAAAAAAAGGGTCAGTTTTCAATGTGAAAATGTGGTGTGTCCACATTGCGTTTTCGGCCGTTTCCTGTAGCGGGCACTAGGCCTACCCACACAAGTGAGGTACCTTTTTCTTGGAAGACTTTGGGGAGCATGTGGTGGGTGGAATTTTGAGGATCCACGCAGATTCCATAACTTTCCACTACAGAAATGTCTGGAAAATATATATCTTTTACAAAGTTTTAGGTTTGAAAGAGATTCTGGGTAACAGAACCTGGTGAGAGCCAGTCAAGTCACCACATCCTGAATTCCCTTGGGTGTCTAGTTTTCAAAAATGTAAAGGTTTGCTGGGTTTCCCTAGGTGCCGGCAGAGCTAGGGTTAAAAATCTACAGCTAGCCACTTTGTAAAAAAAAGGGTCAGTTTTCACTGTGAAAATGTGGTTTGTCTACATTGCGTTTTGGGCCGTTTCCTGTCGCGGGCACTAGACCTACACACACAAGTGAGGTACCATTTTTCTTAGAAAACTTTGGGAAACGCTGGGTGGTTGAAGTTTGTGAATCCACACAGATTCCAGAACTTTCCACCACAGAAATGTGAGGAAAATGTTTGTTTTTTCACATTTTAAGGTCTGCAAGGGATTCTGGGTAACAGAACCTGGTAAGAGCCAGTCAAGTCCCCCCTTCTTGGATTCCCCTGGGTGTCTAGGATTCAGAAATATATAGGTTTGGTAGGTTATCCAAGGGACCGGCAGAGCTAGGGTTCAAATGCAAAAAACAGGTCCGTTTTCACTGTGAAAATGTGGTGTGCCCACGTTGCGTTTTGGGCCGCTTCCTGTCGCGGGCACTAGACCTACCCACAGAAGTGCAGAACAATTTTTCTTGGAAGACTTTGAGGAATGTGGGGTGGGTGGAATTTTGAGGATCCACACAGATTCCATAACTTTCCACCATTGAAATGTCTGGAAAATATGTTTTTTTACAGACTTTTTGGTTTGAAAGGGAATCTGGGTAACAGAACCTGGTGAGAGCCAGTCAAGTCACTGCATCCTGGATTCCCCTGGGTGTGTAGTTTTCAGAAATGTAAAGGTTTGCTAGGTTTCCCGGGGTGCCGGCAGAGCTAGGGTTAAAAATCTACAGCTAGGCACTTTGCAAAAAAAAGGGTCAGTTTTCACTGTGAAAATGTGGTGTGTCTGTGTTGCGTTTTGATCCACTCCCTGTTACGGGCACTAGGCCTACCCACACAAGTGAGGTACCATTTTTCTCAAAAGACTTTGGGGAACGCGGGGTGGGTAGAATTTTGTGGATCCACGCACATTTCAGAGCTTTCCACCACAGAAATGTTAGCAAAATGTGTTTTTTTTACACATTTTTAGGTTTGCAAGGGATGCTGGGTAAGAGAACCTGGTGGCAGCCAAGCCAGTCACCCCATTCTGGATTTCCCTGCATGTCTAGTTTTCAAAAATGTAAAGGTTTGCTAGGTTTCCCTAGGTGCCCGCAGAGCTTGGGTTCAAAATCTACAGCTAGCCACTTAGCAAAAAAAGGGTCAGTTTTCAATTTGAAAATGTGGTGTGTCCACATTGCGTTTTGGGCCGTTTCCTGTCGCGGGCACTAGACCTACACACACAAGTGAGGTACCATTTTTCTCTGAAGACTTTGGGGAACGCTGGGTGGTTGAAGTTTGTGAATCCACACAGATTCCAGAACTTTCCACCACAGAAATGTGAGGAAAATGTTTGTTTTTTCACCTTTTAAGGTTTGAAAGGGATTCTGGATAACAGAACCTGGTGAGAGCCAGTCAAGTCACCCCATCTTGGATTTCCCTGGGTGTCTAGGATTCAGAAATATATCAGTTCGGTAGATTATCCTAGGTACCAGCAGAGCTAGGGTTCAAAATCTACAGCTAGGCATTTTGCCAAAAAAAGGTCAGTTTTCACTGTGAAAATGTGGTGTGCCCATGTTGCGTTTTGGGCCGCTTCCTGTCGCAGGCACTAAGCCTACCCACACAAGTGAGGTACCATTTTTCTTGGAAGACTTTGGGGAGCACGTGGTGGGTGGAATTTTGTGGATCCACTCAGATTCCAGAACTTTCCACCACAAAAATGTCAGGAAAATACGTTTTTTTGTACAAATTTTCAGGTTTGCAAGGGATTCTGGGTAACAGAACCTGGTGAGAGCCAGTCAAGTCACCCCATTCTGGATTCACCTGGGTGTCTATTTTTTAAAACATTTCAAGGTTTGCTAGGTTTCCCTAGGTGCCGGCAGAGCTAGGGTTCAAAATCTACCACTAGGCACTTTGCAAAAAAAGGGCCAGTTTTCACTTTAAAAATGTGGTGTGTCCACGTTGCGTTTTTGGCCGCTTCCTGTCGCGGGCACTAGGCCTACCCACACAAGTGAGGTACCTTTTTCTTGGAAGACTTTGGGTAGCATGTGGTGGGTGGAATTTTGAGGATCCACGCCGATTCCAGAACTTTCTACCACAGAAATGTGAGGAAAATTTTAGTTTTTTCACATTTTAAGGTTTGCAAGGGATTCTGGATAACAGAACCTGGTGAGAGCCAGTCAAGTCACCCCATCCTGGATTCCCCTGGGTGTCTAAGTTTCAAAAATAGATAGCTTTGCTAGATTTCCCTAGGTGCCGGCAGAGATAGGGTTCAAAATCTACAGCTAGGCACTTTGCAAAAAAAGGGCCCGTTTTCACTGTGAAAATGTGGTGTGCCCATGTTGCGTTTTGGGCCGCTTCCTGTCGCAGGCACTAGGCCTACCCACACAAGTGAGGTACTATTTTTCTTGGAAAACTTTGGGGAGCACGTGGTGGGTGGAATTTTGTGGATCCACTCAGATTCCAGAACTTTCCACCACAAAAATGTCAGGAAAATACGTTTTTTGAACAAATTTTCAGGTTTGCAAGGGATTCTGGGTAACAGAACCTGGTGAGAGCCAGTCAAGTCACCCCATTCTGGATTCACCTGGGTGTCTATTTTTTAAAACATTTCAAGGTTTGCTAGGTTTCCCTAGGTGCCGGCAGAGCTAGGGTTCACAATCTACCACTAGGCACTTTGCAAAAAAAGGGCCAGTTTTCACTGTGAAAACGTGGTGTGTCCACGTTGCGTTTTGGGCCGCTTCCTGTCGCGGGCACTAGGCCTACCCACACAAGTGAGGTACCTTTTTCTTGGAAGACTTTGGGGAGCATTGTGGTGGGTGGAATTTTGAGGATCCACGCAGATTCCATACCTTTCCACTACAGAAATGTCTGGAAAATATATTTTTTTTACAAAGTTTTAGGTTTGAAAGAGATTCTGAGTAACAGAACCTGGTGAGAGCCAGTCATGTCACCGCATCCTGAATTCCCTTGGGTGTCTAGTTTTCAAAAATGTAAAGGTTTGCTGGGTTTCCCTAGGTGCTGGCAGAGCTAGGGTTAAAAATCTACAGCTAGCCACTTTGTAAAAAAAAGGGTCAGTTTTCACTGTGAAAATGTGGTTTGTCTACATTGCGTTTTGGGCCGTTTCCTGTCGCGGGCACTAGACCTACACACACAAGTGAGGTACCCTTTTTCTTAGAAAACTTTGGGAAATGCTGGGTGGATGAAGTTTGTGAATCCACACAGATTCCAGAACTTTCCACCACAGAAATGTGAGGAAAATGTTTGTTTTTTTCACATTTTAAGGTCTGCAAGGGATTCTGGGTAACAGAACCTGGTAAGAGCCAGTCAAGTCACCCCTTCTTGGATTCCCCTGGGTGTCTAGGATTCAGAAATATATAGGTTTGGTAGATTATCCAAGGTACCGGCAGAGCTAGGGTTCAAAATCTACAGCTAGGCATTTTGCAAAAAACAGGTCCGTTTTCACTGTGAAAATGTGGTGTGCCCACGTTGCGTTTTGGGCCGCTTCCTGTTGCGGGCACTAGGCCTACCCACACAAGTGAGGTACAATTTTTCTTGGAAGACTTTGAGGAATGCGGGGTGGGTGGAATTTTGAGGATCCACGCAGATTCCATAACTTTCCACCATTGACATGTCTGGAAAATATGTTTTTTTTACAGAGTTTTTGGTTTGAAAGAGATTCTGGGTAACAGAACCTGGTGAGAGACAGTCAAGTCACTGCATCCTGGATTCCCCTGGGTGTGTAGTTTTCAGAAATGTAAAGGTTTGCTAGGTTTCCCTGGGTGCCGACAGAGCTAGGGTTAAAAATCTACAGCTAGGCACTTTGCAAAAAAAAGGGTCAGTTTTCACTGTGAAAATGTGGTGTGTCTGTGTTGCGTTTTGATCCACTCCCTGTTACGGGCACTAGGCCTACCCACACAAGTGAGGTACCATTTTTCTCAAAAGACTTTGGGGAACGCGGGGTGGGTAGAATTTTGTGGATCCACGCAGATTTCAGAGATTTCCACCACAGAAATGTTAGCAAAATGTGTTTTTTTTTTTACACATTTTTAGGTTTGCAAGGGATACTGGGTAAGAGAACCTGGTGGCAGCCAAGCCAGTCACCCCATTCTGGATTTCCCTGCATGTCTAGTTTTCAAAAATGTAAAGGTTTGCTAGGTTTCCCTAGGTGCCCGCAGAGCTTGGGTTCAAAATCTACAGCTAGCCACTTAGCAAAAAAAGGGTCAGTTTTCAATGTGAAAATGTGGTGTGTCCACATTGCGTTTTGGGCCGTTTCCTGTCGCGGGCACTAGACCTACACACACAAGTGAGGTACCATTTTTCTTTGAAGACTTTGGGGAACGCTGGGTGGTTGAAGTTTGTGGATCCACGCAGATTACAGAACTTTCCACCACAGAAATGTGAGGAAAATGTTTGTTTTTTCACCTTTTAAGGTTTGCAAGGGATTCTGGATAACAGAACCTGGTGAGAGCCAGTCAAGTCACCCCATCTTGGATTTCCCTAGGTGTCTAGGATTCAGAAATATATCGGTTTGGTAGATTATCCTAGGTACCGGCAGAGCTAGGGTTCAAAATCTACAGCTAGGCATTCTGCCAAAAAAAGGTCAGTTTTCATTGTGCAAATGTGGTGTGTTCACAGTGCATTTTGGGTTGTTTCCTGTGGCGGTCACTAGGCCTACCCACACAAGTGAGGTACCATTTTTTTCAGAAGACTTTGGGAACGTGGGGTGGGTGTAATTTTGTGGATCCATGCAGATTCCAGAACTTTCTAACACAGAAATGTGAGGAAATTGTTTGCTTTTTCACATTTTAAGGTTTGCAAGGGATTCTGGATAACAGAAACTGGTGAGAGCCAGTCAAGTCACCCCATCCTGGATTCCCCTGGGTGTCTAAGTTTCAAAAATAGATAGCTTTGCTAGATTTCCCTAGGTGCCAGCAGAGATAGGGTTCAAAATCTACAGCTAGGCACTTTGCAAAAAAAGGGCCCGTTTTCACTGTGAAAATGTGGTGTGCCCATGTTGCGTTTTGGGCCGCTTCCTGTCGCGGGCACTAGGCCTACCCACACAAGTGAGGTACCATTTTTCTTGGAAGACTTTGGGGAGCACGTGGTGGGTGGAATTTTGTGGATCCACTCAGATTCCAGAACTTTCCACCACAAAAATGTCAGGAAAATACGTTTTTTGTACAAATTTTCAGGTTTGCAAGGGATTCTGGGTAACAGAACCTGGTGAGAGCCAGTAAAGTCACCCCATTCTGGATTCACCTGGGTGTCTATTTTTTAAAACATTTCAAGGTTTGCTAGGTCTCCCTAGGTGCCGGCAGAGCTAGGGTTCAAAATCTACCACTAGGCACTTTGCAAAAAAAGGGCCAGTTTTCACTTTGAAAATGTGGTGTGTCCACGTTGCGTTTTGGGCCGCTTCCTGTCGCGGGCACTAGGCCTACCCACACAAGTGAGGTACCTTTTTCTTGGAAGACTTTGGGTAGCATGTGGTGGGTGGAATTTTGAGGATCCACGCCGATTCCAGAACTTTCTACCACAGAAATGTGAGGAAAATGTTTGTTTTTTCACCTTTTAAGGTTTACAAGGGATTCTGAATAACAGAACCTGGTGAGAGCCAGTCAAGTCACCCCTTCTTGGATTCCCCTGGGTGTCTAGGATTCAGAAATATATAGGTTTGGTAGGTTATCCAAGGTACCGGCAGAGCTAGGGTTCAAAATCTACAGCTAGGCATTTTGCAAAAAACAGGTCTGTTTTTCACTGTGAAAATGTGGTGTGCCCACGTTGCGTTTTGGGCCGCTTCCTGTCGCGGGCACTAGGCCTACCCACACAAGTGAGGTACCTTTTTCTTGGAAGACTTTGGGTAGCATGTGGTGGGTGGAATTTTGAGGATCCACGCCGATTCCAGAACTTTCTACCACAAAAATGTGAGGAAAATGTTTGTTTTTTCACCTTTTAAGGTTTACAAGGGATTCTGAATAACAGAACCTGGTGAGAGCCAGTCAAGTCACCCCTTCTTGGATTCCCCTGGGTGTCTAGGATTCAGAAATATATAGGTTTGGTAGGTTATCCAAGGTACCGGCAGAGCTAGGGTTCAAAATCTACAGCTAGGCATTTTGCAAAAAACAGGTCTGTTTTTCACTGTGAAAATGTGGTGTGCCCACGTTGCGTTTTGGGCCGCTTCCTGTCGCGGGCACTAGGCCTACCCACACAAGTGAGGTATCATTTTTCTTGGAAGACTTTGAGGAATGCGGGGTGGGTGGAATTTTGAGGATCCGTGCAGATTCCATAACTTTCCACCACTGAAATGTCTGGAAAATATGTTTTTTTTACAGAGTTTTTGGTTTGAAAGAGATTCTGGGTAACAGAACCTGGTGAGAGCCAGTAAAGTCACTGCATCCTGGATTCCCCTGGGTGTGTAGTTTTCAGAAATGTAAAGGTTTGCTAGGTTTCCATTGGTGCCGACAGAGCTAGGGTTAAAAATCTACAGCTAGGCACTTTGCAAAAAAAAGGGTCAGTTTTCACTGTGAAAATGTGGTGTGTCTGTGTTGCGTTTTGATCCACTCCCTGTTACGGGCACTAGGCCTACCCACACAAGTGAGGTACCATTTTTCTCAAAAGACTTTGGGGAACGCGGGGTGGGTAGAATTTTGTGGATCCACGCAGATTTCAGAGATTTCCACCACAGAAATGTTAGCAAAATGTGTTTTTTTTACACATTTTTAGGTTTGCAAGGGATACTGGGTAAGAGAACCTGGTGGCAGCCAAGCCAGTCACCCCATTCTGGATTTCCCTGCATGTCTAGTTTTCAAAAATGTAAAGGTTTGCTAGGTTTCCCTAGGTGCCCGCAGAGCTTGGGTTCAAAATCTACAGCTAGCCACTTAGCAAAAAAAGGGTCAGTTTTCAATGTGAAAATGTGGTGTGTCCACATTGCGTTTTCGGCCGTTTCCTGTTGCGGGCACTAGACCTACACACACAAGTGAGGTACCATTTTTCTTTGAAGACTTTGGGGAATGCTGGGTGGTTGAAGTTTGTGGATCCACGCAGATTCCAGAACTTTCCACCACAGAAATGGGAGGAAAATGTTTGTTTTTTCACCTTCTAAGGTTTGCAAGGGATTCTGGATATCAAAACCTGGTGAGAGCCAGTCAAGTCACCCCATCTTGGATTTCCCTGGGTGTCTAGGATTCAGAAATATATTGGTTTGGTAGATTATCCTAGGTACCGGCAGAGCTAGGGTTCAAAATCTACAGCTAGGCATTTTGCCAAAAAAAGGTCAGTTTTCATTGTGCAAATGTGGTGTGTCCACAGTGCATTTTGGGTTGTTTCCTGTGGCGGGCACTAGGCCTACCCACACAAGTGAGGTACCTTTTTCTTGGAAGACTTTGGGGAGCATGTGGTGGATGGAATTTTGAGGATCCACGCAGATTCCATAACTTTCCACTACAGAAATGTCTGGAAAATATATTTTTTTTACAAAGTTTTAGGTTTGAAAGAGATTCTGGGTAACAGAACCTGGTGAGAGCCAGTCAAGTCACCGCATCCTGAATTCCCTTCGGTGTCTAGTTTTCAAAAATGTAAAGGTTTGCTGGGTTTCCCTAGGTGCCGGCAGAGTTAGGGTTAAAAATCTACAGATAGCCACTTTGTAAAAAAAAGGGTCAGTTTTCACTGTGAAAATGTGGTTTGTCTACATTGCGTTTTGGGCCGTTTCCTGTCGCGGGCACTAGACCTACACACACAAGTGAGGTACCCTTTTTCTCAGAAAACTTTGGGAAACGCTGGGTGGTTGAAGTTTGTGAATCCACACAGATTCCAGAACTTTCCACCACAGAAATGTGAGGAAAATGTACAGGAAGGTCCTGGAAGAGAGCCAAGCATACTACAAGTAAGTGGAATTCACCCCTGACTGTGAGAATAGCTCTTAGAGGATAACTTTAATCAAGACCCCTTTGAATTCTAGATTAATCATTAAGACCCTTGTGAATTTGAAGACTAATTCATGAAATTTTGTAAACAGAGCTACCTGGATATTTATAATCAGGAAAGCTACTGGTGCAGACACACTACAAATTGAAGGTCTACATCAACCTACCAATACAACCTCAAGGTAATATAAAGGATTCACAAACCTTGTCAAAACATAAGGTATGCAAATTAGAACTGGTAAGGTAAATTAATAAGGAAAGTTGGGTCTCCACAGTAATGAAATTGGGGTGACGACCTTCCTGTCCAGATTTCAAGTTCCAAAACAAAGTTGAAACTTGAGGTAAGAACCATATTTACAATACAAAGACTACCACCTATAACCTAGGGTAGGAACAGGAAAACATTTCCTTCCCTTTTTTTCTGACAAAAAGCCTTTCTGCAATTTATTGAGACAGGAAGTTAACGCTTGGACGTTCGAGATTTTAGAACTAGAGGATACCATAATGATTACGAAAAGATACACCTCTACCATATCCTAATACAGGTAGGAATTGTTGTATTTAACACACCAACAATGGTAATAATACTAAAAATAGTTAATTGTGTAGCCAAGATAGATATATTTGGTATCCTATCCCAAAAGTTGGCAAGAACAATAAATACCAACTGAAAATAAGCAAACAAGAAACCAGGAGCAGAGAAGACATAGAATATTCCGCTCCATAGGTAATTACATTCTTGACATAAAATTGCAAGTTGTAATATATATCAGAGAATGCCAAAAACACGTAAGAAACAGAAATGTTAATATATCTTCTTATGTTACAGTATAACCAAATAGCAGGAACTCTAAGCCAATTAATACAGGCTGCAATATAAAATAATAGAAAAGTGAGTATCCTTTGTAAAGAATTATACAACTTACGCTTTTTTTTATATAGTTTGTCAATAAATGGGAGTCCACAAATAACAAATATTTAAGTATGTAATATTAAAACTCTGTGTATAGGCTCTCTAACACGGTTAGCCAGTTTGTATATTGAGTATTTGATGGATGAACAATCGGTCTTGAATTCTGAACAGGGAGAATTTTTTTAATGAAATGAGTATTTTGGATTAATAAAATGGCGAGCAATGAACAAGAATGTGAAAAGATAAGACCACATGGTCATAACATGAGTAAGAAAAAGATGATATAGTAAAAATGTATAGAGGTCTGTTAATCAAAACATTGTTTTTTAATGCAAAATTGTTTTTGTTTATATATTTTCTAAATAGATTGTTTTTAATATAAGAAATTATTGTCCTGAAGAAGGTGACCAACGTTTTCACCGAAACGCCGCGTCGACAGTTTTCTTTTTCTAAATGATTTTTATAAAATGTATTGTAATGTTTTAATAAATTGTATGATATTTTTATGAAATAATGTTGAATAACAGATCATATCTTTTTTTATAATAAAATCCAATACAAAACGCAAATCTTCTTGTCAATTTCGCCTTGTCCATTCCTGCTGTAATGCTTATATTGTTCACAATCATCTGTATTTAAGCGTTAAGAGTGTTTTGTTTAATCCTCATGATATATTTGTAAATTTGTTAATTTGTTTTTGGACTCCAAGAATTCACTAAACTGATAGGTCACCACAGAATAAGGTTAAACAGGGAGACTACTCTTCATAGTCTTATCTGTTAGTCAAAATCAGGAAAAGGGATCTCTTTGCATTTGTTGATCACAAACCCATTCCCTTTTTCTCTAAAAAAGGTGTCTCCCATTATATTTTTACCGCTGCCATGCTGCACCACACTTTACGTTAAGACCATTCTCCTGCACTAAGTGCACCTTCTTTTGCACCAGCAAGACCACATCACACTACATAGCACCATGCCGACCTCTTGCCACACCACACCTGAAGTGACACCTCATCTCCACTGCCTACTCTTCAGCACACGCTCTATGTGTAAGCATTCCACTCAAATATGGGACCTCATCACTTCCCTCGCATCTGACATCATAAATGAATGAATGATTGAATGAAGGAACTTGTAGAATGCAAAGAATACCCGGAGCCCTCATGATGCTGCAAGTGACAAGATTCAGTACTGACACTAACTTCTAGTGTCTAAATAACCACGTTTTTAAGGATTTCCTACATGCTAACAGAGAAGTGTCTGATTTCACCTCCAATGGGATCTTGTACCAGTTTAAAGCAGTGCAGATAATGAAGCTTCTGCCGCCCCATGATGAGCGTTTGATGGAAGGGACAACCATACTGCTAGAGGAGCTAGATCGAAGTGTTAAACGGGCATGTACCATTTAAAGCTTTCCTTCACATAAGCAGGACCTTGTATGTGGAGTGCGTTGAATGAAATACATAGCGCCTTAAAAACAACACAATGCTTTATAGGTAGCCAATGAAAACTCCTTATGGCTTGAGATGAGAGTGGAAACGGGGAACATTCAAGAGCATCCGTACTGCAGAGTTTTTCAGGACTTGGAGTTTATTCAGAGATCCTTTTAGTAGATTTTGATAAAGACAGCTGCAGTAGTGGATCGCTCAACCACCAGTGCTCTGAAGCAAATAAACGATTATGCAGAGCTCTATCAACCGACCCTAGATGTAACTTCGAAGTGAAGTTGGCCAGGCTGAGATACAAAAACTGCAATTACAAATTGGAAAGCAGAAATTTAAAAAAACGTTGGGAGGCTTAGCGGTAGCTGAAAACACTAGAAATGGTGAAACATTCTGGTCAGCCAAGGGACCAGGGATCTGTGGGGCAGCTTCTTACTCCCATCAGCTGCACTATTGCGGGTGAGTCATGGGAAAACATTTCTCAGAAATGTATGCTGCACCGGCACAAGAGACAGACTATTTCAAGCCAGGGCAGCTAACCAGATTAGAGATAACCGTATCTGAGGAGCAGAATTTATTCAGCAGAGCGCAGGCAATAAAGCCTCTGGGCTGGATGGCTTACCCATCAATCTTAAGCCAGACTTCTGGGCTCCTCTACTTTTAAATGTTCTTTATAACCTAATGTATGCTCCGTTACCCAGTTCTTGGTCCACAAGTCCACAAGCATCATTGTTCCGATTTTCAAAAAAGGGGATTGTTCTCGATCCAACTGTTACAGGCCTATCTCCCTAATTGATAACACCTTAAAAATCTTAGGTAGAGTCCTGTGCAATAAGATCTTAGAGTGGTCTGAGGAAAATGGAATTTGGGAACCCTGTCAACTGGCCTTTCGCAATAATTAACAATGCCTCAATCTTAACCTCATTGTGGGCATCCCGAGTCTACTTAGCCCTTAGCCTTCATGAATTTGACTTCTGCTTTTGACCTTGTCAATAGGTCAAAGCTCTGGTCAATCCTTCTGACCTATGGACTGGATGAGCCCCTGGAATACTTTTTGGCACACCTCCACAAAGATCTTAAAGCTCGGGTGAGGATAGGATGCGGGGGTGAGGTTAACGAAGCTATAGCTGTAGGAAGGTGGTCAGACAGGTCTGTGTCTTCGCCCCCCTCCTTTTTATCATCTATATTAATGGACTAAATAAAAACTGAAAACATTAACCCAAGATGTCCCAATAATCAACAGAAAATCACTCCCTGTATTCCTTTATGTAGATGATGCGGTCCTCATAGGCCGTACCCCAGCATTCCTTGCGCCTTATAGTGCAAGGTTTTGTTAACCATATGGATAGTCTGGATTTACGTACAACATTTTAAAAAGTTGTTGATAATGTGGTGTGGGCCAAAGAAATGCCAACTTAGTTCAATATCGGTGGGCAACCAGAATCTGATGAGCACCAGTAGCTTTCCTTATCTTGGGGTTGTCTTTGCTGTGAACGGCTCCTGGACTGAGCATATGGCTCACTCCTAGGAACAAGTTCTCAAGGGCAACCAACTTGATTCTTAGTCTTCCGTGCCCAAAGAATACAGGTGCCATTTTAGCCATTTTAGAGATTTTTAAGTCCCAATGCGTGCCAACAACCACTTATGGCGCTGAGGTGTGGGGCTGTCCCAAGAATACCTGCATCCAACAGGCAGAGAACAGATTTTGCAGAAAGTTATTAGGCATTCCAGTTTCAACACCACAATATACCTGTCACAGGGAACTCAAACTAAATTTTATTGAAGATTTTATCAGGGCCCGTCCTGTCCTTTTTTGGCTATCGTTCTGGAAAAACCCGGCCGCATCCCTAACGAGAGAGATCATTAGCAATTGTATTGGATGTGCAAAATGAAAGGACATTCCATGGCTGTCAAGGTGTACCAGAGCCTATGTAGTATTAACAAGGATAGAATATTTTTGGACCACAGCACAGTAACGACCGCAAACAGAAATGAGCTTAGGAGTGCACTCTATTCGCTATATAGAGCTGAAAGGATTGTAAAGGAATCCAAGAAAACACTTGTCCATAGCTACATGGCCACTGAAAACTCTGTAGACCCGCTGGCTAACTACATTATCTTGCCCTTGAGCCATTGGGAGAGGAGCCTTTTGTTCTGCCTAAGTGCAGGCACCATTACATTTTTATTATGTTTTCCTCTTGCCCACCACTCTGACATTGACCATTTACCTTGTCCGTGTGATGGCCAGAGGGGTCAATCCACCTTACATTTTCTGTTTTTCTGTAATTACTATTTAAAGTATATTAAGTGGCTTTTAACTCCGTATTTTAAAAAGCATATGCCCATTACCCTGGAAAACATCTAGCTGAGGCTACTTAATCTGGACAATGAAAAATGAGTCTTTCGCGCAGGCACTTTCCTGAGAATTGCAGTTTGTGCATGCCGAATGATGTCTAACCCTTGAGTTTTTAACTATTTAGGAATTCCTATGAATTTAAAGATTATTGTACAATGTATGCTGCTAATGGTCTTATCATGACTCTCTTTTTATATTCTCACATTTTAAATCTGTTTTTCTTGTATTGTGCTTTTATGGATACGTTGTAATCCGAATAAAGTGTTTTTGAACTTGGACTTGACAGCTGCAGTAGTAATTTTCATTATAATTCTAAGGGTGTAAAAAGAAGCAGAAATTACCTTGTTAATTGCTCTTCAAAGGAGAGTTTCTCACCCACCAAAACGCCAAGGTTTTTCCTGGCGTTGGAAGAGTCCCTAGGTCATCTGACCACCTTGAAGGGGACCAGAAGGAAGTATTGCTACCAAATAGGATGACTTTGGTCTTAGAAGAATTCAATTTAAGACCACTGTTATCCATTCATTTGCTTACTGCACTCATGCAGTTCCGAAATGTATCACTTGTGTTAGAGCTGCTTTTAGAGAGCGCAATCACAATCTGGATATTGTCAGCATAAGATACCAATGAAAACCCAAACAAATAGTCAGGGGTGTAATATAGAGATTGAAAAGGGCCGTTGAGCCCAACCCTCACCGAGAACCTGGCTCTATCAATCAATCAGAGTACTTGTAAAGCGTGCTACTTACCCGTGAGGGTCTCAATGCGCTAAGGAGAGGGGGGGGTGCCGCTACTGCTCGAAGAGCCAGGTCTTGAGGAGTCTTCTGAAGGCGAGTAGCTCTTGGGTCTGCCGTAGGTGGTAGGGAGGGTGTTCCAGGTCTTGGCGGCGAGGTAGGAGAAGGATCTGCCGCCGGAGGTTGTTCATTGATGTGGGGGACAGCGGCGAGGGTGAGGATGGTGGAGCAGAGCTGGCGGGTGGGGGTGTGGAAGCTGAGTCTGTTGTTCAGGTAGGCTGGTCCGGAGTTGTGGAGTGCTTTGTGTGCATGGGTGAGGAGCTTGAAGGTGATCGTCTTGTCGACGGGGAGCCAGTGTAGGGCTCTCAGGTGGGGGGTGATATAGCTGCGGCAGGGGACGTTGACGATCAGTCGGGCGAAGGTGTTTTGGATCCGTTGTAGACGTTATAGGTGTTTGGCTGGGATTCCTGCGTAGAGTGCGTTGTCGTAGTCCAGTCTGCTGCTGATGAGGGCCTGTGTCACCGTTCTTGTTGTTTCGGTCGGGATCCACTTGTAGATCCTGCAAAGCATGCAGAGGGTGTTGTAGCAGGAGGAGGAGACGGCGTTGACCTGTTTAGACATGGAGAGGTAGGAGTTAAGGATGAATCCTAGGTTGCGAGCATGGTCGGTGAGTGTTGGTGCTGTTCCCAGTGTGGTCGGCCACCAGGAGTCGTCCAAGGCTGAGGGGGGGGGTCCGAGGATGAGGACCTCCGTCTTGTCCGAGTTTAGCTTCAGACGGCTGTTCCTCATCCAGTCGGCGATGGCCTTCATTCCCTCGTGGAGGTTGGTTTTGCTGGTGTGCGGGTCCTTGGTGAGGGAGAGGATGAGCTGGGTGTCGTCGGCGTATGAGATGATGTTGAGGTCGTGTTGGCAGGCCACTTGTGCGAGGGGGGCCATGTAGACGTTGAACAGCGTCGGGCTGAGGGATGAGCCCTGGGGACGCCGCAGATGATGTCGGTGGCTTCGGATCAGAAGGGTGGGAGGCGGACGCTCTGGGTTCTGCCGGTGAGGAAGGATGTGGTCCAGTCAAGGGCCTTCTCTTGGATTCCGGCTTGTAGGAGGTGTGTCTTTAGAGTGGTCTTGATGGCGTGGTTGTTGGAGGGTTTCTTCAGTGGGACGAGGGTGTTGGCACAGTCTTCGATCCACTGTCTGAGGTTGCGGGCTGCGGTTTCTGGGTTGGTGGCGTTGGTGGGTGGGTTCTGGGCGAGGGTGGTGATCAGCTGGTCTTCAGTGACATTGCTCCAGCAGCGGCGAGGTAGCTATTGGGTGCGGTAGTGCGTGGTTGGTTTCTTGAAGGTGAAATGGATGCAGCGGCTCAAGTTTAATGTTAATTTTATTTATGTTACGGAATGCCAGAGAGATTCACATAAAACATCAGCCACAATACATATATTCAAAAGACATTAAAAAACACATATTCAATAGGTCCCTTGAAGAACATTAAAAACCAAGATAGCAAGAAACACAGTTACAATGTGTACAATATAATTTGTACAGATTTAAAAAATACTTACAGTTAAAAATTCTGTAACAAAACATTTCAATAGGAGGTACGTAAAGTGACTGTAGTGCATCTGAAGCAGAGAATATATATAACTGTAGACATATAGGTCTCAAATTTTCAACGACAAAATAAAAGTGCTGAGCAGACAAAGAGAACATGGTTCCGATCTTGGAGACCATTTCAATAAAGATTATGTTCAGCAGGGATTCCATACCATTTGGCCAAAAGAGAATTAAGCAGGGGCATACCCTGCCTCAACAGAATCATCGAGAAGCATCTCAAACAATGCAGCAAATTCCAAGTAATATATGGTTGCACTTTGTTTACTAAAAATCACTCTATAATATACTGAAAGCCCCTTTTTTTGAGGCAAGCCTCCCTGTCTCAACAAAAGCTTACGGTCCATGTAGCGTGTTTTAAACTAGCTGTTTTACAACATTAGAATCTAGTTGAAGAATATCAACAGCATAAGCAAAGTTTCTACAACTTATTGACCTATCCTTAATGTCAACCTAAATTTCTTTCTTTATACAGGACCTTAATGTGTCATTGTCGCTACTTGCTAAACAGGCAACCCAGTGTACTGACTCCACCAGAACTTAAACAAAAGCACTTCTCAAGTCCATTTCCAATCTCAAGGCCGCCACTGGGATTGCTGAGTTAATAGAAGATATGATTCTGAGGACGAGTCCTTTCATCGTACCTAGAAAACCACTCTGTAGTTACTGCAATATGCTCCAGTCCATAGCGCAGATAGACAGGGATTTTGGCTCCCTAGACCTCTTAAAGATTCTCCCCATTTCCCTATAACTAGCCCCCAGGCCCTTAGCTTAAGACTGCAAAAGACACACAGATGATGTATTGGAATGCAGAGCAAATCAAACATTTACTCCCAGTCAATAGATCTGGGTTAAATCCATCATTCTTTTTCCAGTTTAGATCTAGCCATATGCAAATCAGTCTTGACCCTGTGCCTCATGGGAACAGCCCAGCCCGGACTGCCAAGCCAGGTCCTCCCTGGACCAGAAACAAGTCTCCTGGGACTGGATTCGGGTCATCACCCTTTATCAGCCAGGTTAGCTTGAATCCAGTGGCACAGTAAGCCCAGGACCCAATGCTAGGCATACCCATTGCACTTAGGGTGAGAAAGCAAAAGACACACAGATGATGGACTTAGCTGAAGCCTGGGCTTTGCTCATGCTATTTTCAATATGGGCCTTCTCACTATGGTTCCCACACATATCTTTCCCCAAAAAGTATACGATTGTATCATTTCTAGCTTTTGTGCGCTCCCGCCGGACACTGAACCCTCAGCTCTCGACATCCATCGTGGATAAGCTTGCCTCCTGCTCCTGATCATCCCAGATGACTCCAGGTCCTCGCAGCTGAAGAGTCAAGATAACCGTCAACACACCTGAAGCACCCAACATTGGTGGGCATTCGTCTACCAAGCCCCTGGTCACTTCAAAGTGACCCAGACTCTATCCCCTCTGCTTTCAGGTTCTTCTCATCTAGAATCCACATTTGGATTTCACCAGACAGTTTTCGTACTTCCAGCAGCAGCATTTCTTTGTCGACATCCATAGAGAACAATGAGGGTTTCCGACGCCAATTCATGCCTATGCACCCGGCTCCTCTGGGATAGGCAACTCTGGTACAAAGGTATCCACGGGTGGGGTGGCTCTTCAAACTCTTAAATTCCGAGGGTTGTCTTTGTAATCTTCTGGGAAGTGTCCTTAATCTCCGATTTTCCAACTGCGACTTTCCCATTGAATTGTACGGAGCACCTGGTTGTGTTCTCACTCTGCACCCGTCCTCCTTGGGGTCCTTACTCACTCACCTTGGGCAGTTCCTTGGGCTCCGAGCAATTCTACACCTTCTAGACTAGGTCTAGTCCCGAGTCATGGTTCTTATACCACTTATTGAGTATATGGTTTTGTCTTCCCCGGGGGCCCAATGTGTATTGTGATACTTACGTTTGATTCTTTGCTACTGTATTATTTGATTTGTGTTTTATTCTCGTGTAGAGGATACTAGAGAGAGTTATATATAATAAATACATATTTTTATAACTACTGTGTGGTTTCCCTTTCATTTAACCAATACTATTAGGTTGCATTTTGGTAAAACATGGTGCTTAACTTCCTTCAAGACTAGCCTGAAGGATGCTCTCCATAGTTAGCACTAGGATAGCTTTCAATAAAGGTTATCTTTGACCTAATCACCATAAGGGTTGCTTGGACTCGTACAGGGTGCACACTTTAACTAGTGGACAGCATATACCAGGTCAACTTCTCACACTAAAGTATCTCACTATCGGCCTGAGAGTGGTCCAGATGCATCAGTGTCTGAGCTCTAAGCAGATAAAGGAACCTGGCTGTTGGCCCAGGTGGAACCTGACCATTATCCTGGCGAAGGGCCAGGTGGCATTAGCAGCAGAGCTAGAAAAAGATTGAGACCAAGTCTGTCTTTTGAACGCATACCACATACTGTTAGTTAAAAAAATGAAAATACTGATTTATGTATTTAGTGAATTTTTAAAAGCGTGGACATTACCTGAAGGTGTTAGAGCGCTGTACAATAGAGCCAGTTATGTTACAAGAGAAAAGTGTTACATAATAGAACATTACAAAGATAGACAGGAGCGTAGCATTGAAGAATAACCAGTACTCAGGAGATCGAAAAGACCATGGGTAACTTGTTGGAGGTACTCAGCCGAAGAGGGGACCTACTACATAACATAGTTTCCATGATTTGGATGATAGAGCAGTGCTAACCAAGATTCAGAGAACTTCAATTCACTGTGGGAGTGTTGCTCTTTAAGCCTATTCAAACAACTGGATAAACTGTACAATGAACTTTGTCTCTGCTAGATTTTTCCTTAACTGAACTTTGCTTTGGGCAGAACTTTGACATTTTCTTTGAAGTGTGGCAAAGTAAATGTGCTTTCTTTTAAAGAATTAGAAAGATTTCATAGGTCAGAGGCTGCAGAAGAAGAAATAAGGGTGTCATTCTAAAAGAAGACAGAATAGGTATAGGGATTACTCAATAAGACTGCTGAAAATAAGTTAATCACCATATATCATTGAATCCAGTTTTGCCATTTGCACAAGTAGAAGTGTACAAAGAAAAGTCTGTTTGCCTCCATTTATACTCGTAGCGGGCTAATTGTAGAGAAGTTATGGATATTGATAATCCAAATAGGCATAGGTTGATAGTGGCAGGAATATGAATCATTGCTATTTTAGGACAAACAATATTGCTTATAGGTTTAAATTCCCCAAATCATTCCAATCCTATTATATATAAACCAAGACCAATTTCTAGCACTAATACATCTGCAATAGGGAATTAGCCCATTTTCATTTTAAGTCACTACACCATCATCAAAAGAGACTTTATTTGATTGCTTTTTGAGACACTCATAAAAGTACATATAAACAGTTAATTCATTAAAATTGTGAGATATAAAAAAACTAAACATGATTACATTAATAAAATAAACATACAAACAATCTTAATAGTTTCCAAAATTACAAATTGATACATTTCCTGTGGCTAAGGACTTTTTTTTAAAAAACATGCCAATCTACCAGGCTTTATGCACATCGTCCAGGAGCTGCAGCACCAGCAATGCAGGGCAACATTGTCTCAGTCCCAGCTCCTTTAGAATAGGGACAATCCAAAGTTTCCTCAGGTTACTATAAAACCTACAAAATAACAGGACATGAATTGTCGATTGATCCGAACAGTTGTCACACGGACACAGTCCTAAAGTTCGCGACCAATCGTTCATTCATGGGACGCTTACTAGCCTGTGGAAAATGTTACATCTAAAATGGGTTAATAAAAATCTGTCGTATCCACCAGGTACAATCAATAAATAGGACTGAATGTTAAAGGAGGATACAATCATTTGATTATATTGCACAGTGGGTTTTGAGCTCTCGCTAGCCAATCGAATTGAGTCCAAGTGATGTAAGCCCTGTTTTTTTAGTTCTTTTCTACTGATCGATTGCATTGAACTCGGGTCATTATAGTACTCCGAGTGGCCAAGATCAGACATAAAATCTATCTATATATATATATTCACTGAAAAAACCATAGGTTTCACATTTGTTATAGTTAGGAATTAGCATTTAAAAAACCTTTGAAATTCACTGAAAAAAACATAGGTTTCACACCAGTTATAGTTAGCTGAACATTTTACTCATATAAAACCATTGAAATTCCCACGTTATAGTTAGTTGGACTCACTATAACTCGCGCGCCCGCAATCCACTGCTGATGATGTCACATATTACATCATTCATGACATGGTCAGTGACATCACTGATGACATCACTGATGTCATCTCAGATGACATCACTGATGACATCACTGATGACATCTCAAATGACATCACTGATGACATTGTGATGCGGCGTCCTCTCATACCCGTCATGGTCCACGTCAGTTCGGTCCTTCGCGTAAAACAGAGGTCCCGGCCAGAGCGTCCATAGCAACGACCCGCCCCACCAAATGTCCAACCCTCTGTCCTCTGTTCCAGGACCCAATCCGGAACGACGAACACCCGGAAGCAATACCTCCCGACCCCGGAAGTACCTCCCCCTCACGTTACCCGGACACTGGAAAAGCCGGAACCAGGAAACAGTCCGACGTCGGATTGAGCTTGTGGCAGGAGACCCCGACCGGAGAGGCGAAGGAGACGGCGACCGAAGAGGAAGAAGACTGGTCCGAAGATTGGTGGAGTCCACCGGAGGTTGCTGGGGAGCGGCCGCAACTCAACTTGGAGAGTTGCGGCGGACCGGGTGAGTGACTCGGAAACCCCTTGTGGCACATTAGGTGCAGTGTAAATAACTCCCTTTGTATAGATAATCTTCCCTCCTTGTAGGCTCACAACGCCACCCGTAGCACTGCGTAAATATTGTGAAGCACTTGTCCACTTTGTGAATAAACCCCGACCCTTCACGCCCCACCACCCTACACTCCTACCGTTTCTCGCTACCCTGCTTGCCTTTGATACCAACCCCGACCCTACCGTCCCCTCCTCACTTTCGCCTTCATACCCCTCACAGTCCCAGGTGTTGGTAACAGGGATAAGACATGAAATCCGGCAGGACTAACGGCTCCTTTCTTTGTTTCTTTGTTTCCCCTCCCGGTACCTCCGAGGATATCCCCAAGACCGGAACCCCAGGAGAACCCACTGGATACCGAACCCCGACCCTTCGTCCATCCGAGGAGCTGTGACTTTGTTTTGTGGAACATTTAAGCCTGATAAGAACCCTATTGTGACCAGATGCATTGAAATAATTAAAACATTGCCCACTATATACGGCCTCCGCGCTTGATATTCCGGTCCGCCACATCCCCACGTGGACAGTTGGTGTCAGAAGTGGGATCCGGAAGCATGGAGGCCGTCGTACAGAAGATGGCCGAGTCCCAAGAGATGTTAGGAAAGCTGATGGAGCGTTTCTTGAAAACGGCCGAGGAGGACAGGGGACAACTGCACGACGTCCTCAAGGGTCAGGGGGATGCTCACGACCAGGCCATGGGTAAATTGACGGACGTCATCGGTCAACAACAACAACGACCCATAACCTCACTACCGTCAGTAGTATTACAGAAGTACGTCCCAGGGGAAGATCCGGACTACTTTTTTACAAACTTCGAAAGGCTAGCCCAGGCCGCCTCATGGCCAGTAGACCGATGGGGACAATATTTGGGACCCCTACTGACCGGGGACCTTCAAGCCGCGTATCAGCAGGCCAATATACAGGGCAACACGCCCTACGCTGACATCAAGAAGTGTATATTGGAGAGACTGGGTATCGACGATGAGACCTACAGGGTGAAACTGCGCCAAGCCAAGGAAGGGCCACAGGAAACCCCTAGGGCCCTGTCCTTCCGCATTAAGGACCTCGCTAATCGTTGGTTACGCCCGGATACCTCCACAAAAGAAGATATCCTTGCTAAAGTGTATTTGGAACAATTCCTGGCCTCCCTACATCCGGCCACTCAAAGATGGGTACGGCAACATGCCCGTCTCACCCTGGACAGCGCGGTGGAGATCGCGAGTGCCTACAGTCGAGCCCAAGAAACACCCCGGGGCAGAGAAGACCATTCCCACCGAGCACCTATAAGCGCAGTCCGACCCCACCGACCCCCCCCTCCACGGAAAGCGGATCCACCTCCCCTGTTGCCAGCCCCGCTATTATACAGACCACCCAATCCGGGTCCACAGTGTTACAATTGCGGTGGCTATCGACACATAGCACGTGTATGTCCACAGAAAGACGAGCCTATGGAGGTAGGCCTGGTACAGAACTATGTATGTGCAACACCTGGAAAGACGCCCCCTCCGTTCCATTGTCCCGTATATGTGGACGGACATCCCCTCCTGGCTTTGGCTGACACGGGCTGTCGCCAGAGTGTTCTACGTCCTCAGGATTTACCAACTCCACCGAGACCACCCACAGGCATGGTAGCCATACAGTGTGTACACGGGGACACCAAAAAGTACCCAACCACCCAGATACGTGTACGGCACCCAGCTGATCCCGGAACTGATCTCACTGTGGGCCTGATACCGAATCTTCCTGAGCAGGTGATCCTAGGGAGTGACTATGCTGGACTTCCTAGACTAGTACAAGACACTACAGACTCCCTGAACCAATGGTGGGAAGAGGCGCCCTTTTCTAAGGAACAACCGGTTGTTGAAGATCTGGTCAGAACCCGGAAAACCCGTAACCAGAAAAGAAAAGAGAAGCGTAATCACACCACCGCCTATCCTGTGGTTCCTGAGGTACATCCCTGGCAAACAGACAGGGAATTCCGGGCGTCACAACAGGAAGATCCTGTCCTGCAGGAGGCCTGGGGAAAGGCCTTAGATCAGGAAGACCCCCTTCACGTAGGTCCCTATTTTTTTAAAAAGAATGGTCTTCTATATAGAAAAGGGAATCCTAACCAACCACCCCAACTATTGATCCCCGGACCCTTTAGAGAGAAAGTACTCTTCCTTGCCCACAGCCATCTCCTAGGGGGACACTTCAGTGATGAAAAAACCAGTCTATCCATCCTAGAGAAGTTTTACTGGCCGGGGGTACATCAACAGGTCAAACAATACTGTAGGGAGTGCCCGGTGTGTCAGAGGAACAGCAGATACCGACCTCCCAGGGCTCCATTACTCCCCTTGCCCCTCATTGACGTCCCCTTCACCCGGGTGGGAATGGACATTATAGGCCCCTTACTCCCCTCTCGCAGTGGCTGCCGATACGCCCTGGTTCTGGTGGACTACGCCACTCGATTCCCTGAGGCAGTGCCCTTACGTCAACCCACGACACAAACCATAGCCAAAGCCCTCATCTCCATATTCTCGAGAGTAGGGTTTCCCAGGGAGATCCTTACGGATCAAGGCACCCCATTCGTTTCGGCCCTGATGAAACAAGTGTGCTCAAACCTAGGGATAAAGCAGATTCGTACCTCCGCCTACCACCCCCAGACGGATGGGCTGGTAGAGCGCTACAACGCTACCCTTAAATTGACTCTGAAGAAAATGTTGGCCTTGGAGGCAAAGAGGTGGGAGGAGATGTTGCCGTTGGCCTTGTTTGCCATACGCTGCAAAACCCAGAGTAGCACAGGATATTCTCCATACGAATTGCTTTATGGACGGCCACCACGCACCCTCCTTGACATGGCACAAGAAGCGTGGGAGGCACAACCTGACAGAACTCGACCTCTGCCGGAATATGTCGAAAACCTAAAGACCCATCTCTCACAACTGCGCGACATAGTCCGCCAGAACATGGAGAACGCCCAAGCCAGCCAGAAACGGCAATATGATAAGGGCACCAAACCCCGTTCTTTTAGCGATGGAGATCTTGTTCTACTGATGAGACCATCATCTGACCATAAATTATTGGGACAGTGGCAAGGGCCCTATGTGATCCTTCGCCAAGTAACTCCTGTCACCTATGAGTTGGAACTCGACCCCACTCGGGGAACCACGCAGGTATATCATGTCAACCTTCTTAAAAAATGGGAGGGACCCCGACCCGTCCTATCCGCCACCGATCCGCCTCCCTCTCTCTCTTTTGAACCCTGTTTTGACTCCGAAATGACAAAAGGGCAGAGACAGAGTCTACGAGAGGCGTTACAACCCATACAGAGAGTGTTTTCATCATCACCAGGTCACACGACCATCACTGAACACAGCATACAAACAGAACCCGGTAAGATTGTACGGCTACGACCCTACAGGGTCCCTGAAGCCCGTAGGAACGTGATCAGGCAAGAGACCGAACAAATGCTGGGTATGGGGATCATTGAACCATCCATCAGTGAATGGAATTCCCCCATTGTTTTAGTGCCTAAACCGGACGGGTCAGTCAGGTTCTGCATAGATTTCCGAGAGGTAAACAAAATATCAACCTTCGACACCTACCCCCTTCCGCGTGTCGATGAAATGGTCGAAAGTATAGGGAAAGCCCGATACATTTCCACATTAGACCTCTGCAAAGGGTATTGGCAGATTCCACTGAGAGCCCAGGACCGAAAGAAAACTGCCTTTTCCACCCCAGATGGCTTATTCCAATTTACAGTGTTACCCTTCGGGTTACACGGTGCACCAGCCACCTTCCAAAGGGCGATGAACCATGTATTAAGACCACATGCAGGGTATGCAGGGGCCTACCTCGACGACATTGTTATTTATAGCAATAGCTGGGAGGAACACCTCGATCATCTAAGCAAAGTTGTAGCATCATTGGGTGTTTTTGGGTTCACCATCAATCCCGCAAAGACCACTCTAGAGCACAATCGGTGAAGTATCTGGGTTATCTCCTAGGCGAGGGTATGATACGTCCCCAGGCCAAGAAAGTTGAGGCCATTCAGTCCATTCCATTCCCCCAGTCACGAAAGGACCTCCGGGCATTCTTAGGTCTACTTGGTTATTACCGTAGGTTTATACCCAACTTTTCCCAGACAGCCGCTCCCCTCACTGATCTCTTAAAGAAGTCGGCCAAAACAGAAGCCATCCTAAAGAATCCCTCTCCCGTTTTGCTCCTAGCCTTTTCTCGGCTCAAGACAGCCTTAACCTCCAAACCTGTGTTGGTAAGTCCGGATTATTCACGGACCTTCCTCTTACAGACAGACGCCTCAGAACAGGGCCTAGGGGCGGTTCTGTCCCAGAAAGACGACAAGGGAAACGAGAACCCTATACTGTTCTTGAGCCGTAAATTGTATCCCCGTGAAACCGGTTATGCTGTCGTAGAAAAGGAAGCATTGGCCATTAAGTGGGCGGTTGAAAGTCTAAGGTATTACCTGGAGGGGAGGGAGTTCATCATCTATACTGACCATGCCCCTCTGGAATGGATGGCCCGTAATAAAGGACATAATGACCGGGTCCTCCGCTGGTTCTTAGCCCTACAACCATACAGATTCCGGACAGTTCACCGTAAAGGAACCGAACAGGGCAACGCTGATTTCCTCTCCCGATACCCCATGACTCCAACCCGTACTAGTAGGACAGCTAGGGGAAGGGGATGTGATGCGGCGTCCTCTCATACCCGTCCTGGTCCACGTCAGTTCGGTCCTTCGCGTAAAACAGAGGTCCCGGCCAGAGCGTCCATAGCAACGACCCGCCCCACCAAATGTCCAACCCTCTGTCCTCTGTTCCAGGACCCAATCCGGAACGACGAACACCCGGAAGCAATACCTCCCGACCCCGGAAGTACCTCCCCCTCACGTTACCCGGACACTGGAAAAGCCGGAACCAGGAAACAGTCCGACGTCGGATTGAGCTTGTGGCAGGAGACCCCGACCGGAGAGGCGAAGGAGACGGCGACCGAAGAGGAAGAAGACTGGTCCGAAGATTGGTGGAGTCCACCGGAGGTTGCTGGGGAGCGGCCGCAACTCAACTTGGAGAGTTGCGGCGGACCGGGTGAGTGACTCGGAAACCCCTTGTGGCACATTAGGTGCAGTGTAAATAACTCCCTTTGTATAGATAATCTTCCCTCCTTGTAGGCTCACAACGCCACCCGTAGCACTGTGTAAATATTGTGAAGCACTTGTCCACTTTGTGAATAAACCCCGACCCTTCACGCCCCACCACCCTACACTCCTACCGTTTCTCGCTACCCTGCTTGCCTTTGATACCAACCCCGACCCTACCGTCCCCTCCTCACTTTCGCCTTCATACCCCTCACAGTCCCAGGTGTTGGTAACAGGGATAAGACATGAAAGTCCGGCAGGACTAACGGCTCCTTTCTTTGTTTCTTTGTTTCCCCTCCCGGTACCTCCGAGGATATCCCCAAGACCGGAACCCCAGGAGAACCCACTGGATACCGAACCCCGACCCTTCGTCCATCCGAGGAGCTGTGACTTTGTTTTGTGGAACATTTAAGCCTGATAAGAACCCTATTGTGACCAGATGCATTGAAATAATTAAAACATTGCCCACTATATACGGCCTCCGCGCGTGATATTCCGGTCCGCCACATCCCCACGTGGACAGACATCATCCAGTGTCTGTGTATTTCTGTAAAGTTCTATACATCATTTGTGTGTTTCTGTAAAGTTTAAATATGTTTTACATATTCAAGAATGAGTGGGTGTATAAGTGCCAGGATAAATGATTTAGTTGGTGCGTGACTGACTGTATGAGTGAGTGATTAAATGTGTCTTACTGAATGCGTGGGTAAGTGACTAAACTGTCTGAATGTGTGCATCAGTATGTCTGTTGTTGTGTAAGCTGCTGCATGTATTGATTAGTAGCTATATGACTGGCTATATGGGTTATTAATTGGTAACCCAAGTATTTGCATGTGAGGGTGAGTGTGTGTGGAGGTGGCTGGTAGGTGTGTGACTCTGTGCATAGATGTGTGAGCAGTTGATTCACTTGGTGTATGGGTTCAAGAGTGTATGTGGAAACAGCTGTATAGGCGGTTTACTGTGTGCATGGGTGTGTTGGTGAGTGAACGGATTTCTCAGTGCTACATGTCCAAGTAAGTATATATGTAAAACACAGTGCATGTGAGAGTTGGCATATATAAATGACTATATATGACAGCCTGTGATTGCATAAGTGAATGTATCTATCAATGTGCACTTGTATCAGTGATTGTAAAAGAGAGTAAGTATGTGTTAGTCTATGTTTAAAGAAGTAAGGTTTTGTTTGTATAACTGTATAGATGAGGAAATGGGAGTGAGATTAATTTTTTTTACATGACAGACTAGGTGTGTGAGTAACTCCATGGATGAGTTGCAGTGTGTGAGTCTCTGTATAGGTGTATGAGTGCATATGATACTGTTGTATTGATGAGTGACTGTATGTATGAGTGATTGTATGGGTGAATGAGTGGATGTGTGTGTAGACCTAGAAATTAGTGAGTGCGTATGTGGTAACTGGTATTGCTGTGCAAATGTTTTCAGGAATGGTAGTTTGTATTTAACACTGGGTGTATCAAAAGTTAGATTAGAGTGTGAGGAGGTGTATTGTATTATCACATGGATGATGTCATCAGTGATGTCATTTGAGATGCCATCAGTGATGTCATCAGTGATGTCATTTGAGATGTCATCAGTGATGTCATCAGTGATGTCACTGACTATAACGTGGGAATTTCAATGGTTTTGTATGAGTAAAATGTTCAGCTAACTAAAACTGGTGTGAAACCTATGTTTTTTTTAGTGAATTTCAAAGGTTTTTTAAATGCTAATTCCTAACTATAACAAATGTTAAACCTATGGTTTTTTCAGTGAATTTCAAAGGTTTTTTAAATGCTAATTCCTAACTATAACAAATGTGAAACCTATGGTTTTTTCAGTGAATTTCAAAGATTTTTTAAATGCTAATTCCTAACTATAACAAATGTGAAACCTATGGTTTTTCCAGTGAATTTCAAAGGTTTTTTAAAAGCTAATTCCTTTGTATATCGAGTTTGTAACCTACGATTTTTAAAGTGTTTTTTTTTAATTAGCTGTTTTTTATAACTATTAATTATTTTTTTTTTTTCAAAAAATTATTTTTTCGATGTATTTTTCATGTTTTTTTTAATAATTTTGTCTCGGAGCGCTCAGGGTGCGCGCACCGGTAAGCTCACCCGAGAGCGCAGCGAGAGCGCTATTTCCACGTGCGTAAAAAAAATATGTATTTAAACTAAATAATAATGCAAGACATTCAGTACCATACTTATAAAAGTAGTATTTTTGATATTCAGAATTAAAATGATTTTGCATTTCCGAAAAGCTAGCAAAACGTCATTTAGGCGCATAAGCGCCCCCCGAAGAGCCTACGTTCGTGCTGCGTAAGCACCCCCGGATGCGCTCCGGTGCGCGCAGCGTAAGCGCGTCAAGTCATGTGACCTTAAAATAACTCTTTTCATTGGTTGTTAACAGTTTTTTTTACAAATAATGAAAACCCCACCCATTTCCTTCACTTCTTCTTTCACTTTGGAGACAGCAAGACCTGTTCTTTTCTGTTCTTCCTTTTTGTGAAAAGAATGGCTGCTAGACCACCCAGCAGCAGTGAGGACTCGGATGAGTTCATCCAGGAAGAGGCTCCTCAGCCCAAGGTAAAGGAGCACTTTATATGGAAGTTTTTTACCATACCAGCAGGTAAAAAAAAGGTGAATGCTCCAAAGGTGGAGTGTAAAATTTACCAAACTGTGCTTTCACGGGGTGACCCTACAAGGAAGTATAGTTTTGGCAACTCCACGATGATTCGGCATGTTCAGAGGAGGCACCCCCAGAACTATGCCCGGGTGAGTGTCAGGGCCCTGGCACGAAATCCCCCAAGGGATGGCGCCTCAACATCTACTGGAGGACCAACTACATCATCCATGAGAGGGAGACCTGAGCAGCTGATTCCTAACATTCAGCCTGTTTTCGATGACATCACTATAAAATGTAAGCAGTGTGATGAACTGCATTGTTACGGAGAACAAAAAGTATCATGAACATTGTACGTACAAGAGAAAACCACCGCCGCCGTCCCGAGCCCTAATTTTTACTATTTTTTTTTCTCCTGTTGAGCAGTTTGACATGCCCTGTTTTTGTTTTTGTTCAGAAAGAAAACCTAAAGAAGAAGAAAAAAACAGTTATTTTTAGAACTACCTCCAATTCTCCAAGAAGAGCTGTATTCTTAACAAATTCAAAAGGAGTGAGTGAAGTGGAGTGCAGTGAGAGAGGAAAGGAAAATGAGTGAGGGGGCAAAGAAAGGGACGAGAGGGGAAGGGAAGTGAACTAGGGGGACTGAAAGAAGGTGAGTGTGGGAGGTGAGTGAGGAGAAGGGGAGTGAACAAGGTGAATGAGGATAAGTGAAGAAAACGGAGTAAGGGAACGGGGGTGTGGAAGGGTAAGAGAAGAGCAGTGATGTTGAGGAAAGAGTGGTGATAGAGAGTGGATAAAGGCAAGTGAGCGTGAGACAAGGGGTGTAAGGCAGTGATGAGACAAAGGAAGTGAAGGAAAAAGTGAGAATAGAGGACTGAATGAGAGAGGAAAGAAAGATAAGTGAGGGAGTGTGGCTGAGTTATAGGGAGTAAGCGTAACAGAAGAGGAGTGAGAGACTAAGGGGAAGGAGAGAATGAGGCTAACAGAGAGAGAATGAGGGAAGGGGAGTGTAGAACGAAGAGGACAGTAGAAGTAAGAGAAGGAGTTAGTGTAGTGGAGTAAGGAGAGTAAGGGAAGGAAAAAGAGTGAAGGAGCGAAGGAAGGGAAGAGAGAGGAAGGAAAGTAAAGAGAAGGTCTGAACGAAGGTGACTGTGGGAGTATGGCTGAGTTATAGGGAGTGAGCGTAACAGAAGTGGAGTGAGAGACTAAGGGGATGGAGAGAATGAAACTAACAGAGAGAGAATGAGGGAAAGGGAGTGTAGAACTAGGAGGACAGAGGGAGTAAGAGAAGGAGTTAGTGAAGGGGAGTAAGGAGAGTAAGGTAAGGGAAAAGAGTGAAGGAGCGAAATAAGGGAAGAGAGAGGAAGGAAAGTAAAGGAGAAGGTCTGAAAGAAGGTGAGTGTGGGAGTATGGCTGAGTTATAGGGAGTGAGCGTGACAGAAGAGGAGTGAGAGACTAAGGGGACGGAGAGAATAAGGCTAACAGAGAGAGAATGAGGGAAGGGGAGTGTAGAACTAAGAGGACAGAGTAAGTAAGAGAAGGAGTTAGTGAAGTGGAGTAAGGAAAGAAAGGGAAGGGAAATGAGTGAAGGAGCGAAAGAAGGGAAGAGAGAGGAAGGAAAGTAAAGGAGAAGGTCTGAAAGAAGGTGAGTGCGGGAGTATGGCTGAGTTATAGGGAGTGAGCGTGACAGAAGAGGAGTGAGAGACTAAGGGGATGGAGAGAATAAGGCTAACAGAGAGAGAATGAGGGAAGAGGAGTGTAGAACTAAGAGGACAGAGGGAGTAAGAGAAAGAGTTAGTGTAGTGGATTAAGGAGAGTAAGAGAAGGGAAAAGAGTGAAGAAGCGAAAGAAGGGAAGAGAGAGCAAGGAAAGTAAAGAAGAAAGCCTGAAAGAAGGTGAGTGTGGGAGTATGACTGAGTTATACGGAATGAGCGTGACAGAAGAGGAGTGAGAGACTAAGGGGATGGAGAGAATGAGGCTAACAGAGAGAGAATGAGGGAAGGGGAGTGTAGAACTAAGAGGACAGAGGGAGTAAGAGAAGAAGTTAGTGAAGTGGAGTAAGGAAAGTAAGGGAAGGGAAAAGAGTGAAGGAGCGAAAGAAGGAAAGAGAGAGGAAGGAAAGTAAAGGAGAAGGTCTGAAAGAAGGTGAGTGCGGGAGTATGGCTGAGTTATAGGGAGTGAGCGTGACAGAAGAGGAGTGAGAGACTAAGGGGACAGAGAGAATAAGGCTAACAGAGAGAGACTGAGGGAAGAGGAGTGTAGAACTAAGAGGACAGAGGGAGTAAGAGAAAGAGTTAGTGTAGTGGAGTAAGGAGAGTAAGGGAAGGGAAAAGAGTTAAGGAGCAAAAGAAGGGAAGAGAGAGGAAGGAAAGTAAAGGAGAAGGTCTGAAAGAAGGTGAGCGTGGGAGTATGGTTGAGTTATAGGCAGTGAGCGTGACAGAAGAGGAGTGAGAGACTAAGGGGACGGAGAGAATGAGGCTAACAGAGAGAGAATGAGGGAAGGGGAGTGTAGAACTAAGAGGACAGAGGGAGTAAGAGAAGGAGTTAGTGAAGTGGAGTAAGGAGAGTAAGGGAAGGGAAAAGAGTAAAGGAGCAAAAGAAGGGAAGAGAGAGGAAGGAAAGTAAAGAAGAAAGTCTGATGAAGGTGAGTGTGGGAGTATGACTGAGTTATACGGAATGAGCGTGACAGAAGAGGAGTGAGAGACTAAGGGGATGGAGAGAGTGAGGCTAACAGAGAGAGAATGAGGGAAGGGGAGTGTAGAACTAAGAGGACAGAGAGAGTAAGAGAAGGAGTTAGTGAAGTGGAGTAAGGAGAGTGAGGGAAGGGAAAAGAGTGAAGGAGCAAAAGAAGGGAAGAGAGAGGAAGGAAAGTAAAGAGAAGGTCTGAACGAAGGTGACTGTGGGAGTATGGCTGAGTTATAGGGAGTGAGCGTAACAGAAGTGGAGTGAGAGACTAAGGGGATGGAGAGAATGAAACTAACAGAGAGAGAATGAGGGAAAGGGAGTGTAGAACTAGGAGGACAGAGGGAGTAAGAGAAGGAGTTAGTGAAGGGGAGTAAGGAGAGTAAGGTAAGGGAAAAGAGTGAAGGAGCGAAATAAGGGAAGAGAGAGGAAGGAAAGTAAAGGAGAAGGTCTGAAAGAAGGTGAGTGTGGGAGTATGGCTGAGTTATAGGGAGTGAGCGTGACAGAAGAGGAGTGAGAGACTAAGGGGACGGAGAGAATAAGGCTAACAGAGAGAGAATGAGGGAAGGGGAGTGTAGAACTAAGAGGACAGAGTAAGTAAGAGAAGGAGTTAGTGAAGTGGAGTAAGGAAAGAAAGGGAAGGGAAAAGAGTGAAGGAGCGAAAGAAGGGAAGAGAGAGGAAGGAAAGTAAAGGAGAAGGTCTGAAAGAAGGTGAGTGCGGGAGTATGGCTGAGTTATAGGGAGTGAGCGTGACAGAAGAGGAGTGAGAGACTAAGGGGATGGAGAGAATAAGGCTAACAGAGAGAGAATGAGGGAAGAGGAGTGTAGAACTAAGAGGACAGAGGGAGTAAGAGAAAGAGTTAGTGTAGTGGATTAAGGAGAGTAAGAGAAGGGAAAAGAGTGAAGAAGCGAAAGAAGGGAAGAGAGAGCAAGGAAAGTAAAGAAGAAAGCCTGAAAGAAGGTGAGTGTGGGAGTATGACTGAGTTATACGGAATGAGCGTGACAGAAGAGGAGTGAGAGACTAAGGGGATGGAGAGAATGAGGCTAACAGAGAGAGAATGAGGGAAGGGGAGTGTAGAACTAAGAGGACAGAGGGAGTAAGAGAAGAAGTTAGTGAAGTGGAGTAAGGAAAGTAAGGGAAGGGAAAAGAGTGAAGGAGCGAAAGAAGGGAAGAGAGAGGAAGGAAAGTAAAGGAGAAGGTCTGAAAGAAGGTGAGTGCGGGAGTATGGCTGAGTTATAGGGAGTGAGCGTGACAGAAGAGGAGTGAGAGACTAAGGGGACAGAGAGAATAAGGCTAACAGAGAGAGACTGAGGGAAGAGGAGTGTAGAACTAAGAGGACAGAGGGAGTAAGAGAAAGAGTTAGTGTAGTGGAGTAAGGAGAGTAAGGGAAGGGAAAAGAGTTAAGGAGCAAAAGAAGGGAAGAGAGAGGAAGGAAAGTAAAGGAGAAGGTCTGAAAGAAGGTGAGCGTGGGAGTATGGTTGAGTTATAGGCAGTGAGCGTGACAGAAGAGGAGTGAGAGACTAAGGGGACGGAGAGAATGAGGCTAACAGAGAGAGAATGAGGGAAGGGGAGTGTAGAACTAAGAGGACAGAGGGAGTAAGAGAAGGAGTTAGTGAAGTGGAGTAAGGAGAGTAAGGGAAGGGAAAAGAGTAAAGGAGCAAAAGAAGGGAAGAGAGAGGAAGGAAAGTAAAGAAGAAAGTCTGATGAAGGTGAGTGTGGGAGTATGACTGAGTTATACGGAATGAGCGTGACAGAAGAGGAGTGAGAGACTAAGGGGATGGAGAGAGTGAGGCTAACAGAGAGAGAATGAGGGAAGAGGAGTGTAGAACTAAGAGGACAGAGAGAGTAAGAGAAGGAGTTAGTGAAGTGGAGTAAGGAGAGTGAGGGAAGGGAAAAGAGTGAAGGAGCAAAAGAAGGGAAGAGAGAGGAAGGAAAGTAAAGGAGAAGGTCGTAAAGAAGGTGAGTGTGGGAGTATGACTGAGTTATATGGAATGAGCGTGACAGAAGAGGAGTGAGAGACTAAGGGGAAGGAGAGAATGAGGCTAACGGAGAGAGAATGAGGGAAGGGGAGTGTAGAACTAAGAGGACAGAGGCAGTAAGAGAAGGAGTTAGTGAAGTGGAGTAAGGAAAGTAAGGGAAGGGAAAAGAGTGAAGGAGCGAAAGAAGGGAAGAGAGAGGAAGGAAAGTAAAGAGAAGGTCTGAACGAAGGTGAGTTTGGGAGTATGGCTGAGTTATAGGTAGTGAGCGTGATAGAAGAGGAGTGAGAGACTAAGGGGACGGAGAGAATGAAGCTAACAGAGAGAGAATGAGGGAAGGGGAGTGTAGAACTAAGAGGACAGAGGGAGTAAGAGAAGGAGTTAGTGAAGTGGAGTAAGGAAAGTAAGGGAAAAGAGTGAAGGAGCGAAAGAAGGGAAGAGAGAGGAAGGAAAGTAAAGGAGAAGGTCTGAAAGAAGGTGAGTGTGGGAGTATGGCTGAGGAACAATAGTTACTTACCTGTAAACAGGTGGTTCTCCAGTATTGGTGTCTTTCATAGATTCACATGCCTGAATCATTCCCCGTCGTCGGAGTGGGAGTCCCACGGTATATATAAAAGCAATAAATGCCATAAAACTTATAGCAAATATCAGAGATACTAAACCAGGAAGTAAAGTAGCACCAGCTACAGTAGAAAAAACTTCCACATCAGTGACTATCCTAGTCGTTATGTATTAGTCCAAACTGCGGCCAGTCAGGCGACAGCACCCACCAGAATGTCCTCCCCAAAGGCTCAGGCTCTCAGATTTTTTCGCACGGGAGTGAAACCCTAAAATGCCTGAGTGAGTCTCAGGGGGGAGGCGGGCGGGTTGCATGTGAATCTATGAAAGAAACCAATACTGGAGAACCACCTGTTTACAGGTAAGTAACTATTGTTCTTCTCCAGTATTAGGGGTGTCTTTCATAGATTCACATGCCTGAATCAGAATAGTAAGCAGTACTCCTAACATAAGGCTCGTAGACGTCAGAGTATCAAATGCATATATATATATATATATATATAAATATAACAGAATACCAGTTATACAAGAAGCATTGAATCTGAAAGAACGTCTAAAGAGCATATAGGAGGAGGAGGAAACAGAGGCTCACCTTATTTGAAAAGATTACGCAGCACTGCTCTTCCAACCGAAGCATCTGCGTCGTCTGCTGAATCTAGACAGTAGTGTCTAGTAAAGGTGTGTCTACTAGACCATCTAGCAGCTCTGCAGATCTGTCGAATAGGCACACCAGCAAAAAGGGCAGTGGAAGAGCTAACCGCCCTTGCAGAATGTGCTCTTGGCAAGGCCTGTAAGGGTCTACCGGCCTGCTGATGACAAAGTCCAATCGTAGAGGAGACCCATCTAGCAATGGTCTGTTTTGAAACTGCACAGCCCCGGCGTTGCCGCTCATAAGCCACGAACAGTTGGTCTGTCTTGCGGATGGCAGAAGTTCTGGAGAGATAAAATTTAAGACATCTTCTAATGTCTAATGAATGTAGTGCTCTTTCAGCCGTAGACTGTGGGGCTGGAAAGAATGTCTTGAGGACAACCGGCTCATTCAGATGAAAATCCAGAGGCACTTAGGCATGTACGTTGGATTAGTACGCAGTACCACTGAGTCTGTGGTGAATTGGATGAAAGGTGCTTTAGATGTAAATGCTTGAATATCGCTTACCCTTCTAGCAGATGTTAAGGCTAGTAACAACGACACTTTTCATGTCAGAAATTTCAGGTCCACCTTATGGATCGGCTCAAAAGGGTGACGCATGAGCTGAGTTAGTACGACATTCAGATGCCATGCCGGAGGAGGTTTCCGGACAGGCGGAAACATACGAAATAATCCCTTGAAAAAATTGTTGTATGATCCTTACAGAGAACAAAGAGTTCGATCCATCTTGACGAAATCTAGAAATGGCAGCTAGGAAGACTTTAAGAGTAGAATGTGCCAAACCCAATCTGGCCAAATGCAAAAAGAAAGGAAGGATTTGCTCCGGTTTCGCATGAATGGGATGTAGATCATTAGATTGGCACCATGCACAGAAACGTTTCCACTTAAGTTTGTAGGTTTTGATCGTGGATGGAGCTCTGGCTTTAGCCAGCACCTCCTGGCAATCTTGTGGAATGTTCAGGTGTGCAAATTCCATGTGCTGAGGAGCCAAGCTGACAATTTCAGCGAGTGCGGGTCCGGATGGTATACCCTGCCCTGCTGGGTGGAGAGAAGATTCGGAATGCGTGGAAGTTGGATAGGGTTGGATTCCGAGAGAAGGGGTAGCTCGGTGAACCAGTATTGCCTGGGCCATCGTGGAGCGATCAGTATCAACCGGCATGGCTGCTTCTTCATCTTCCTGATAACTTTCGGGATCAGAGGTATCGGTGGAAAAGCGCATGCGAATATTTGATTCCAATTCAGCGAAAGGGCATCCCCGCACGAGTCCTTGTGGGGAACCCAGCTTGCAAAGTATGGGCATTTCCGGTTCTGGTATGTCGCAAACAAGTCCAAATCCGGAAGCCCCCATATCTGAAAGATGCGATGTAGAGATGGTAGATGTAGTTCCCACTCGTGAGTGCAGCCCCCGGACCTGCTGAGAGAGTCCTAAACACATTTGCGATTCCCGGAGCATGGACCACTGAAAATGGATATTGTGAGTCAGGGCCCAACTCCAGATCTCTTGTGCTTGTTGCAACAACCGGGCTGATTTTGTGCCGCCCCGCTTGTTCAGATAATGCATGCAGGTGGTGTTGTCTGTCCGTATTAAAACTGTGGCACCTTGTAGAGTCGCTTGAAAGGACTTCAGGGCTAAAAATATGGCGTGCAACTCTAGCCTGTTTATGTGCCATCTCATTTGGATCTGGTTCCATTTCCCGCTGACCGTCATGCCTTGGAGGTGTGCACCCCAGCCTGTCATTGATGCGTCGGTTGTTACTGTGAACCTGGGCACTTCCGTGAGGAAGGAGCATCCCACTTGTATGTTGGATCGGTGGGTCCACCAATTTATCGCTTGTCGCATTCGCGGTGTAATTTGGATGATATCCTCGAAGGATCCTGATGCCTGGATCCACTGGCGACTGAGCTCTTCTTGCAAGGGCCTCATCCGAAGACGACAGTTGGGGGTGAGAAGAATGCAGGAAGAAAGCAACCCGATGAAGGACTTGAACATGTGCACTGAAACGCACTTTTTTAATAACAGTGCCGCAGCGAATCGTTGAATCTTGTCCTGTCTTTCCTTTGAGATGAATACTTGGGCGAGCTTGGTGTCCAGTGTCGCTCCCAAGAAAGTCTTTCTTGTTGCTGGCGTAAGGTGTGAGTTTTCGAAGTTTACTGAGAAACCCAGGTTTTGTATCAGTGACAGAGTTTTAAGGGAATTTTATTAAATTAAATTAACTGAATTCTTCCCACAAGAATCACAGGCCCTGAACAGGGATTTTGAAGAAGACATCTGTGAAACTTGAAGAACTAATAATGTAGAAGAAAAATTTCGAGAATCTAATGAAATAGGCTGAAATGCACGTAAAAGAAACAGCAAGAAAGAGCTGCAGGCTTCTCATTCGCAAGAGATAAAACACCCTTGCTGGATGTGCATTGATTGTTGTTCCTAGAAAATCCTGTGTCGTAACTAGGAATAATTAGGACTTGACATGGTATATTGATAAAAACCAAGCATTGAAACAGTGACTGCAAAGTCTGGATGTACTGGAGAGTGATCCTTCTTAACCACATCGATGCTCGATGAGTTCCAGCCCTGTGCTGGAATATGCAAAAACCCATTATTCATGACGAGCTGGGCTCGTCATGAGCGTGCTGGGAGGCTACTGCATGACGAGCCCAGCTCGTCATGAGTGTGGAAGGGGTTAAATAAACTTGTTTCAGAAATGATGAATGCGTATGTGTTGCAGACACAGATAGGCTGCCAGAATCTAGATAAGAATCACGTGGAGTGGACCGAGAGTCCTAAAAAAATAGGCCTGTGATAGAAAATGAATATAACTTAGAGGAAAGAGCAGCCACGTCCCGTGCTGTGGAAGGATTGGCACCTGAACCTTGACACTCTGGAGGTCGAGTGCACTTGTCAGGTCCTCTGGCAGTAATATTTGAAAAACCTTTTTGAGGTACAACATTTGAAAAATTTTGCGCAGGAATGACAAAAATCCGGCGCTACATTTCTGACCAGCTAGTTGATGAGGAACTGAGAGGAAAAAAACCTAACTCCTTATAGATTCAGAACCACTCCGACGGTCCCTGATGTATCCATAAGTCAATTTGTGAATGACTCACGCAGATGAGGTGAATGCGGTCACTATGAAGGCGTAGCAGAAAAGAAATAGCCAAATTCTAGAGCATGCCCTTTTGGCATCACAATTAGAATTCCCCACAGATAAATGGCATCGGTGACCAAATTAAATCCCAGAGATATTCCACCCTTATCCCACTTGGAATGGACTAAGGATGAGCTCTAAAGTAAGTCGTAGTTTCCTGGAAAAACGACTTCCTGTATACGATTTAGAGACGCATAATACAGTTGTATACCAGATACTGGGTGGAACTTCTTGGAATAAAATTTGAAAACTGTCCTCGGGCACCACGAAAGGGTTAATCCCCGTACTGTAGAGAACAGAAGGCGCGGTATTGTCTGGCCAATATGATGGCCCAGAAGTAACATCTATAAGAAGGTACGGCCATTATCTCAGTTTGAACTTGTGGGCGAGGAACCAAGGGTTCTTCCAACCCTAACTTCGCAACACAATACTGCAAAACTTGGAGATGCAATGTGCACTGCACGGTGTTTTGTTGATGATGATCTCCTTCTATTCCTTTTTGTTAAAAATTCTAGAAGCGTCAGTTTAGGGGTATTCATGGGTACGCACATTCTGTGCCCCTATGCCAAAATTGATCGTGTCCAGAGAGCTAAAAGATTGCCAGAGAGCCACCAGCGCCGATCTTTGGCTTAAGCAGGGCTCAAATCTCTGCCAATCTAAAATTAAAAGAGATAAAACCTTCCGCCTCTATCCTGGTGACAAGGGCTTGACGAAAGCATGTCACCGTTCCTTACATAAGGAGGGTAAATTCGTCAAAAACCGCAGGAGGATAGAATAATAAAGATTCGTGCAAGATCTCGTCAAAGGACAGGACATGGCATCCCAAAGAAACCAAGGCTAAGAGTCTGGCTAAGTCGGAAGCCATTCCAAGAAAATATGGCGTCGAGTAAAAAGACATCACTCCATCCGGAGGATCTTGCTGAAAGGAGGCTACGACTAATAAGTAGGCTAAAGGAACACTGTACATAAACCCAACTGAGTCAAGCGTCGACGAACCTAACCATGGACTGGGTACAGCATCAGAGAGGTCAACCAAAAACGTGACCCTCAGTGTCCGCATAGGAAAACTGTTGCAGACTTAAACTACTATGGATGTGACCGCTGACGCTGTCAGTCTACAAACCCTCCGTAGACGTACTATTTGTTGTCCACGAAACTGATCCTTAACTTGGCCAACATTCAACAATAAAACTCACCATCACTGAGGATGTCTGATGGGATCACTGAAATATTATCGACGGCCAAAATATCGAGTTGCCAAAATATAGTTGACTAATTATCGACCACAAAAATATCGAGTTTACATACTTATTTAAGTAACTACAAAAATATCAAGTAAATAATATCGAGTCTACAAAATATCGACTTCAATAATATAGACAAACAATATATCGACTAAAAATATATCGTTTGTAAGCTAAATAACCCTAACACTACAAAAATATCGACTACCAATATATAGACTACAAAAATATTGTTTTTTTAAATTTATCGACTTGTGATTATACACATTATGGGGTCGATTCCGATCCGGTAAAATGCGCTCCGAATCGTCGTATGGAGCGTTTTTTGCCCGTACGAATCGTACCCGTAAACATCCCGTACGTACGACGAAGTACGATTCGTACCAGGAGCCGAACTCCGTACGAGTCGTACAGGACTCCGTACGACTCAAATCTCCGTACGAGTCTCACTCGGAACCCGCTGTACGTGACATCACTACGGTTCGCGGCTGGTTTTTACGACCCAGCAAGTACGATTCGTGTCGGGTACGCACCGTACGACCCTTTTCCTACGGGAGCTGAAAACAGTCGTAAACGCAGAGTTCGCGCCGAAACAGGTACGGAACGGCCCCCCCCAGGTACGGGACGTACCCCCCATGATTGCAGGGGTACGGCGCGTACCCCTGCGATCATGGGGGGTACGTGCCGTACACCCAGCGTACATGGGGTACGCACCGTACCCCATGTACGGTGGGTGTACGGTGCGTACCCCATGTACGCTGGGTATACGGCACGTACCCCCCATGATCGCAGGGGTACGTGCCGTACCCCTGCGATCATGGGGGGTACGCGCCGTACAGTGTGTAAGTGATTGTGCGCTTTTCCGTACGAATCGCCCTTACCTGACGTGGACCGTACGAATAGCGTCCTGATCACCCGGTCTGGATCGTACTCGCCGAGTCGTACAGTGTGTGTACGAGTCGTACGGAAACGGCTCCGGATACGAATTGTACGGACGGGGATTTTTCCGGATCGGAATCGACCCCTATATATATAAAATGATACATAAATCTTCTTGTAAAATACATTACACAATGCTAATTATATATTATATATTAAAATAAATTTTTAAAACACATTTAAATGTGTAAACATTTTTCCTACATATCATGAATAGTTAGAAAATAATATATACATTTGTCGAATTTTTTCAACATATATCATCACATTATTAGTACATATATTTAAAAAGATTAAATTAACTAACCTGCTTTAATGCAAAACTCTTCACAAACGACCATTTCCACTTCAACAAACAAACCAATTAATTGTGAAAAAATTCAAACTAACCAATAAAATGCTCTCTTTCTTAAAACATCCAATGAGATTAGAGAACACAAAAAATACACACTATAAAAGGAGTACATGCCTACTACCATTTGTTGCTGCACAAGCTATAGAAAACAGAAGGCAACTCTTTGATCAACTAGTTCCTGAGAAATCGAGATTACTATTCAAGATTGCAACAAAATTAATCAAGTAAGTGAAAATTAATTATTATAATATACAAGTACTGGGCTAAAATTGTATGTATTTCTCCTAACAGTTTAAATTACATTTATTTTTCTCTTTTAACATTTGATTTATTGACATCTCCTAAACACATCAAAATATATGCTCCTAGTGATTTACCACTAAATACTATTTGTAAGTATATGTAAATGTTGTCTAATACACCAACTGCTGTTTTTATTAACTATTTTCTAAAATCCTTTCTTTATTTATTCTATCTTCTAAACAGAATTTCTGATAACATCCGCATTCTACTCAACGAAATGTAAACACTACACAATTTAAACAAGTAAGTATATGTGTAGAGTTCTAAAAGGCACAAAAATACGAAAACTATTTTCTAAAAACCATTTCTTGTTTATTCTATCTTCCTTACAGATATTCTAAACACATCCTACATCTACTAGACTAAAGGCAAAGAGTACACAATTTTAAAAAGTAAGTATATGTGTAAAATTCCTCAAAGGCCCTAAAAAGTTAATGCTATATTCTAAACACCATTTGTTTTTTCTTCTATCTTCTCTACAGATATTCAGAAAACATCCTACATCTCCTCTACCTTAAGCTAACACTACAGAATTAAAACAAGTAAATATATTTATTAACTTCCTCCAAGTCCCTAAAGTTTATAAATCTCTGTACTAATAATCATTTCTTGTGTATTATATCTTCTCTACAGATAATCACATTACATCCTTCATCTACTCCACCAAAGACAAACAGTGAACAATTTTAAAAAGTAAGTATCTCTAATAATGTCCTAAAATTGCCTAAAAAGCTAAATGTAATACTGCTTTCTGGAAAATAAATTAGAAACATTTTTAACAAATGGCTTATAATTTTTTACTTTGCCTACCAACAGGAAAACAAGAAGAACATACTAGAAATAAATTGAACATAACAGTTTCAGAATTTTTCAACACCAGATTTACTAACTGTAAGTATAAACAGTGAAATATAAATGTGTAAAACACTACCAATAATATTTTACATTTAAACTTGTTTCTTTCTAATCTTTCCTAGAACAATTAATACAAAATGACTGAAGGTGCTGAATTTGTTATGTCACAGAAAAATAAATTGTTGTTATGTTATATGGGGTATGTTTATAATCAAGAAAGACAAACAGGAAGAAAAGTATTCTGGAAATGTACCAAATACTATTCAAACAAATGCTATGGTAGGGCTACTACTGAAGACACAAATGTATTATCTACCAAAGAACATAATCACCCCCCCAATGTCACAGAGATAGAGATAAGGGATGCTTTAGAAACTATAAAAACAGCTAGCACAGGGAGTGACAAACCTACCACACAAATCCTAAAAGAAGAACTGTTAAAAATTCCTGCCCATGCTTCAGGGCAGCTACCCTCAATTGACTCCCTTAAACGCACAATAGCACGAACTAAAAGATTAACTACTACTACTCAACCTAACCCTACATCTTTTGAAGAAATAATAATTTCCCCAGAAATGAGCGTAACACACAGTAATGATAATTTTTTACTTTTTGACAATGAAAGCCCCACCAACAGAATTATCATGTTTGCAACAGCAACAAATTTAAGAAAAATACAACAATGCGACCAATGGATGATGGATGGGACTTTTAAACCATGTCCCAAACCATTTTATCAACTATATACCATTCATGGATTATATCATCACTACAATATCCCTTTCATTTACTGTTTGTTACCTAACAAACAACAAAATACATATATAGAAATATTAAACGTTATAAAAAATGAAATCAATAATTATTTTCCACAAAAAATAATTATTGATTTCGAAATTGCTATGATCAATAGCATTTTGAAAACATTTCCCCACACAGCTATCCAAGGTTGCTACTATCACTTTAACCAAAGTATATGGAGACATCTCCAAAAATCAACGCTAAGCATTCAATACTCAACTGATAGCAACTTTGCATATCAAGTAAAAAAATTATTAGCACTAGCCTATGTTCCAGTTACTGATGTAGCGGAACACTATGACTTACTTATTAAATGCACATACTACAAAAAGTATGAAGACAAACTGGCCCCACTACTGGACTATTTTGAGGATACTTGGGTGGGAAGGTTACATAGATCTGGGCACCGACGCCAACCTAAATTCCACATACCTTGGTGGAATGTATATCTAAGTACATTAAACCAAGAGGCAAAAACGAATAACAGTGTGGAAGGATGGCACAATGCATTCCAAGCTACCACTAACAGAGCCAAACCCACCTTCCTAAATCTAATACAATCTTTAAAAAAAGAACAAAGCTACCAAGAACTAAGGATAGAACAATCTGTTACACAAATTGGCCCTAAACTAACAAAACAAACAAAACAAATGTTCAGACTCCTGCAAAGCCAAGTAACTCTATATCCTTCAACCAGAGGTTTAGAGTACCTATCACTCATAGCTAAAAGCCTACTATAATGTATCATACCAAAACTAACAAAAACTTCTGATAATTACAGAAATTGTGCAATGAATAACAATTTTCATTTAATCATAAATAATACACATTTGTTAAATAAATTTGTTAAATTATAAGAAATATTTATTTAAGAAATATGCAATATTTATAATATTAAACATCGCAATGACATTTAAATCGACATTTCCCACCCAAATTAAATAAATGTAAAAAACTTACAATTTATGTAGCAGAAGAAGAGGTCATCCAGCCACGTGTAATGCATACCATACCTTACAATCCAGTACAAAATCAATTTCGGAAACCCTCAAAAACCCGATAATAATTTAAAATTTGTGAAAAACGCTCCAGGAAATCCCGATAATACAAGCGTGGACACCCCCACACCCCCCTGCCGCTCCTCCTTACCTGCTGCCAGACGCCGAAGCCGAGCCTACGCCCCAGCAGCCGCAGGGCCGCCCCAGTCGCCGCAGGGCCGCCAGCCGAGCCCTCAGCTTTTCCCGCCACAGTTTTTCCCGCCGTAGCAGCCCCGAACACGCCCCCCGCCTGCCGATTGGTCCCCGCGCTACCCGCCTCCCAGCGGACCCTCCCTCACCGCTCCCTTCTTATGACGCCCCCAGAGCGACCGCGCAGCGGACGCACCGACTGAGCGCCGAAGGTGCGCCAAAGGTAAGCCCGTCTGCGCCCGTCCGCGCCTGGACCGCGCCCAGTGCCAGGACCCCTGGCCCCCGCAGACCCCAGCCCGCCCGCCGGACGTACGACGCGCCACCCTCAACGCACTCAACTCCGGCCGAATCCCGGGATGCTACCGAGCCACTCCGAGATGAACCCACGCACCCTTCAGCTGTCACGCGTGCAAGTTCTCCTGCATCCGGACCTGCCTCGCACCAGCACCCGCCAAGCCGAACACTAGCAGCAACCACCTCAAGTGCATCCTGCTCAACACCCGCTCTGTCCACAGACACGCCATCAAGCTCTGGAACCTCCTCGACACCACAGCTCCTGACGTTGCCTTCCTCACGGAAACCTGGATGAACGACTCCTCAGCTCCCGACATCGCCATCGCCATCCCAGAGGGCTACAAGATCACCCGGAGGGACCGCACCGCCAACCAGATGGGAGGAGGCATCGCCATCATCCACAAGGACACCATCCACATCACGACCAACACCGACGACACCCTGACGACTGCCGAACACCTACACTTCCAGATCCACACCGACCCGAAGACCACCCTCAGAGGCACCCTGATCTACCGACCCCCGGGACCTCGCACACAATTCAGCGTTGACATCCCCGACTTCGTCTGCCCGCATGCCCTCCCCTCCGCTGACTACATCCTCCTGGGGGACATCAACTTCCACCTGGAGAACAACAACGACCGCAACACCATCACCCTGCTCGACAACCTCGCCAACCTCGGACTCAAGCAGCTGGTGTCCACCCCCACCCACCTCGCTGGACACACACTCGATGCCATCTTCTCATCCAGCAAAGACATCGCCTTCAGCCATGCCACAGGACTCCACTGGACGGACCACAGCTGCATCCACTTCACCTTCAAAAGAACAACGATCCACCACCACCAGCAACAGGTTGCTCGAAGAAGCTGGAACAAGATCACAGCCGACCAGCTCGCCGCTTCCCTGAGCCAGCACCCTCCCGCCAGCTCAGCGAACCCCAGCCAGGCCACCGACAACCTCACGAAGTGGATCAGCAACTGCGCGAACGAACTCGCCCCACTGAGGACCCCGTCCAGCAGACCCGGCAGCAAGAAGGCCCCATGGTTCACCGACGAACTCAAGAGCTCCAAGAAGAACTGCCGAGCCCTCGAGAAAGCCTGGAGAAGGGAACCAACACCGGACAACATGACCACCCTCAAGCTTGCCACCCGGAAGCACCACCAACTGAGCCGCGCCACCAAGAAAACTGCATTCAAGGACCGGCTGGACAACAACGCACACAACTGCAAGGAACTCTTCAACATCGTGAAAGAGCTCTCCAACCCCAACGCCGGAAACAACGACATTACCCCATCGCAAGACCTCTGCAACTCCCTCGCCTCCTACTTCCACAACAAGATCGCGGACATACACAACAGCTTCAGCTCCCAACCGGCGCACGCCACGACCGCACCAACGCCCCCCACCACCACCCTCCGCGCCTGGACTCCGATCAGCATCGAAGACACCGTCCGCATGATGAACTCCATCCACTCCGGATCTCCGACCGACCCCTGCCCTCACCACGTCTTCAACAAGGCCGACGCGGTCATCGCACCCCACCTGCGGGACATCATCAACACCTCCTTCGATACCGCCACCTTCCCGGAGAGCTGGAAGCACGCCGAACTCAGCGCTCTACTAAAGAAACCATCAGCGGACCCCACCGAACTCAAGAATTACCGCCCCATCTCGCTCCTCCCGTTTCCAGCCAAAGTCATCGAGAAGACCGTCAACAGACAGCTGGCCGCCTTCCTCGAGACGAATGGATCCCTCGACCCCTCACAGTCGGGCTTCCGAGCCAACCACAGCACAGAGACCGCCCTCATCGCTGCCACCGACGACATCCGAGCCCTGATGGACAACGGAGAAACAGCGGCCCTCATCCTCCTAGACCTCTCCGCGGCATTCGACACTGTCTGCCATCGCACCCTAGTGCAGCGCCTCAGCAACGTCGGAATCCAGGAGAAGGCACTGGAATGGATCATCTCCTTCCTCGACGGAAGAATACAGAGAGTCCGCCTACCACCGTACAAGTCAGAGGCCACCGGAATCATCTGCGGCGTCCCTCAAGGATCCTCGCTGAGCCCCACCCTCTTCAACGTCTACATGAGCCCCCTCGCGGCCATCGCACGCCAACACAACCTCAACATCATCTCCTACGCCGACGACACCCAGCTGATCCTCTCCCTGACCAACGACCCCGCCGCCGCCAGAGCCAACCTTCACGAAGGGATGAAAGACGTAGCCGAGTGGATGACGACCAGCCGCCTGAAACTGAACTCGGACAAGACGGAAGTCCTCATCCTGGGCTCCTCGCCCTCCGCCTGGGACAACTTCTGGTGGCCCCCCGCCCTGGGCACCGCACCCAAACCGACAGACCACGCACGCAACCTGGGCTTCATCCTGGACTCCTCCCTCTCCATGACCAGACAGGTCAACGCCGTCTCCTCGTCGTGCTTCAACATCCTGCGCATGCTACGGAAGATCTTCCGGTGGATCCCCACCGAGACCAGGAAGACGGTCACCCAAGCCCTCGTCACCAGCCGACTGGACTACGGCAACGCCCTCTACGCCGGAACCACCGCCAAGCTCCAGAAGAGACTCCAGCGGATCCAGAACGCCTCGGCCAGACTCATCCTCGACATCCCACGACACAGCCACATCTCCGGACATCTGAGAAACCTGCACTGGCTCCCCGTCAACAAAAGAATCACCTTCCGTCTCCTCACCCACGCACACAAAGCCCTACACGATCAAGGCCCGAGCTACCTCAACAACTGCATCAACTTCTACGCTCCCAAACGCCACCTCCGATCAGCCAGTCACGCCCTCGCCGCCGTCCCCCGCATCCGAAGAACGACAACAGGAGGAAGGTCCTTCTCCTACCTGGCGGCCAAGACCTGGAACTCCCGACCGACCGACCTACGCCTGACCCAAGACCACCTCTCCTTCAGGAAGAAGCTCAAGACCTGGCTGTTCGAGCAGTAGCAGCACCCCCCCCCCCCAAGCACCTTGAGACCCTCCGGGTAAGTAGTGCGCTCTATAAATGTCATTGATTGATTGATTGATTGATTGATTGATTGATTGATTTATTATTTAAAGTGCTATACACACACCTTGTAAAAATTAAATTACGCATATTCTTCTCCCAATGCAATGCAACACCCTACAAATATCCCGAAAATTAGTAAAAGCTTTAAAAAATCGCTCCAGTAAACGTAGATTAAACAAAGTGTGTAAAATTCATTTAAAAAATGAACATACACACACGTAGTAAAAAAAATAAGCCCTATCTTATCGTAATCCATTCCAAATCAACAACCATAAAAACCCGAAAAATCGTGAAAAAGATTGAAAATCGCTCCAGGAAATCACGAAAAAAGGAGATAGATGTTAAAATATCACATTATTTTGTAATACAATCCTATCTCAAAAAAAAAAACGCATCCTTCCATGGAATAATACAGCGAAGTTCCGGTACCTGTAAAAAAACATACATTAAGTAACCCACCCACACAAACACCCAGAGATTCCAAAATACACATTAAAATTTATGAAAAACATGTTCAAACACATATCCTAAGCATAGAAAAACACTAGGCCTCTAACATACACAACGCCTCGGTAAATACGAAGTTTCACGTAAAACATACCAAAACGACAACTACATACATACAATAACTCTAAAAAGGTCGAATATAGTCTCAAACACTACTACTCTCTCCGAAATATTAGTTAAAATTCCCCTTACCTTTCTCAACGCGAAGCAGCTTCCAACCGCGCTCTTCTCCAGTCCTGAATGAAGCAAAATAACCTTACGCGGTCAAAAAGTAGTCCCCTTAAAGTATATTTGAAAGGTAAAAATAATAAATACAATGTTCTAATGAGAAATAAAATACATACACCAACTTATAATTTCTAATAAAAATGTGTAACACTAATGACCATTTATTTAGTTTAGATATCCGTTTATAATTAATATTAAATAATATTTATAGAATATTATTTAATACTAATATTACTTAATAAATATAAACTTTATAATACATATCTTTTAAATGTTTAATGTTAAATGAAAAATATAATAAAAAAGTTTTCCTATATTTAAGTAAATGTAGCAATTTATTTCATTTGTAAATTAATAGTATAAATAAATAATTATTGTTATTTATTTATATTAATAATATAATTTAAATACATCATTAGAAATAAATACTATGACAACTCTAAAATTGATGTACTATTTTCAGAATGTATATATTTATTTTGTAACAAATGTTATAATTATGGTTAAATTGTAAATTAATTTTAATAATTAATATAATATATTAATTATTATTATTAATTATCCCAACAATGTATGTAAATTAAAAACATATATTTTTAAACATTATATCCAACTAAGTCATTGTTTTAATATTTCATATAGTATTTGGAATAATGTTTTTCTCCTAAATATTTGTATATATATAACAAGAATTAAAAAATGTTTATTTGTTATTAAAAACATTCTATGTAATATCTATCAAAGTATTTTACAATGTTTTTTGTATAATATCTTTAAAACATATAATTACTATTGTTTTTGTTTTATAATAATCTCTATATCAAAAATGTATATTTAATAATATTAATATATAATATATTAACATTATTAAATAAATAATAAACAGTCTGTGAATTAAAATGATTATAATTTGTTCTCAATATTAAAATTTGTCACCCAAATATAAATATGTTATAAATTATTATGTTTTGTATAAATACAGTACAAAAGATATGTTTAAAAAATGTACATTTATAAATGACAATAAATGTAAATGAACACATCCTTTTTTCCTAAATACTTATATAGAATATTAATTGTTTTGACTATTGTACTGTACATGTTATAAAAACAAATTGACAATAAAACTTGTAAAAACATCCATGTGTACTTATTTTCCTAAGATTGTAACACAGTCATGTAAATTTTTCTGTGAGGGTGCTGAACACTGACCAATTATATTTTACTATTCCTAGTCCAGTCGGACAAATATCAGGGAAGGTGTTGAACACTGACCAATTATAATTTACTATTCCAACTCCAGTCAGACAAATATCAGGGAAGGTGCTGGACACTGACCAATTATAATAGATGTATTATGTTACAACCCATACTTTTACAACGCATACCTTTACAACAAAATATTTTGAAGGCAAAAACCATTACAACGCATGTAATTGAAATGAATATAATTTAATTTAATTTAATGTAATTAAATTTAATAAAAATAATTTAATATAATTTAGATGTAATTTAATGTCATTTTTACCCTGTACCCGTAACCCAAAAACCCAAAACTAACCTGGCCTGAACCCTAAAAATACCCCTTTAGCCAAAAACACAAAACTGACCCTGACCCCTTAAAATACCCCTTAACCCAAAAACTAAAAACTGACCCAGAACCCTATAAATACCCCTTTACCCAAAAACTGAAAACTGACCCAGAACCCTAAAAATATCACTTTACCCAAAAACTGAACACTGATCCTGACCCCTCAATATACCCCTTTACCCAAAAACTAAAAACTGACCCTGAACCCTTAAAATATCCCTTTACCCAAAAACTGAAAACTGACCCTGAACCCTAACAATGCCCCTTTACCCAAAAACAAAAAACTGACCCTGAACCCTAAAAATACCCCTTTACCCAAAAACTGAAAACTGACCCTGAACCCTAAAAAAATCCCTTTACCCAAAAACTGAAAACTGACCCTGAACACTAAAATTAACCCCTTTACCCAAAAACTAAAAACTGACCCTGAACTCTAAAAATACCCCCTTACCCAAAAACTGAAAACTGACCCTGAACTCAAAAAATTACCCCTTTACCAAAAAACTAAATACTAACCCTTAACCCTAAAAATACCCCTTTATCCAAAAAACCCAAACTGACCCAGAACCCTAAAAATACCCCTTAAAAAAAAAACATATTACATTTAAAATAGAATTATATAATTACCAATACTTAAGTTGTAATGTTATACGTTGTAAAGGTACCTATGTAGTGAAAACATGCGTTGTAAATACCTGCGTTGGAATGGTTTTTGCGTTGTAAAAGTTTTGTTGTAATGGTAGTACGTTGTAAAAGTTGCGTTGTAAAGCTTGTTTCCCATTATAAGTAACTATTCAAACTCCTGTCAGACAAATATCAGGGAAGGTACAGGACACTGACCAATTATAATTTACTATTCCAACTCCAGTCAGGCATATATCAGAGTAGGTATTGGACACTGATTCTAAATAAATTTGTCCACATATTATTTGTGATTTACACTATATATTATATATTTGATCATTTAGTATTTTTAATATAGAAATGTTTTTGTTGTTAATGAATTATTGTAAAAATATTAATTGTAATTAATAATTTTATTCTAAATGTTTTACATTTATGTGCAAAAGATTATATTTTATAACATATTTTAATAATATTTTTCCACATATTAAATTATATATATTGTGTTATAAAAAAATAATTATGTTATTTTCAGATGTATTTTATCTGTATTTATATCCTTATAAATTTTTTATAATCAGTTATTTTCAGTATCAGTATATTGTTCTAAAATTAAATAGATTTAAGTATTTCTTACATATTTTAGGATAGTAATTCTGAAATTTTCTATTTTTATTTTATGAGCAAACAGTAGAAAATATTATTTGAAAAAATTATTTTAAAAAATTATTTAATTATAAATTAATTAAATAATATTAGAAAAAATCTTCTTAAATATTTAAAAATAATAAAATATTTTATAGTATTTGATAAAAATATTAATAAATATTTATAAATATTAAAATATGTTATAGCATTTGATAAAATTATTATTAAATAATTATAAATATTACAATATGTAATATTATTTAATTAAAATATTAATAAATATTTATAATTATTAAAATATGTTATAGTATTTGATAAAAATATTAATAAATATCTCTAAATATTATTTTTTTTATAGTATTTGATAACATTATTATTAAATAATACATATTAAAATATTTTATATTAATTGATAAAAATATTAATAAATATTTATAAATATAAAAATATTTTATAGTATTTGATAAAAATATTAATAAATATATATAAATATTAAATTGTTTTATAGTATTTGATAAAAATATTAATAAATATTTATAAATATTAAAATAATTTATAGTATTTGATTACATTATTAATAATATTTTATAAAATTAAAATTAAAATAAAAAATGTATTATATTTTATAATTACTTATTTAACATAAATTATCCCAAATTGTTTTTGTTTCCTATTATTTTAAATATTTTTATATACATTTTTAATGTTTTAAAAAATTTATTTATGTAATAAAATTATATTTATATACTTATTTTTATTTTTTTTATAATATATTTATAGATTTTTACACTTTTTATTACATATTTTTAAATTACTCCCCACCCTTATCCCCTATTAACCCAACATCCCGCTCCTAAACATTAACATTATTTTCTATATTTATATAAATATATATAGGTGTTTTTAAAATAAAAAATTATATTGTATTTTTCATTTATTCCATTTTTTGAGTAGATTTTTTTTTTTAAATAAAAAAATATTTTTTCCTATAAAAAAATGTATTAAATAATTTATTAAAATATACTAATTATTTATTGATTTTTACACTTTTTATAACATATTTTTAAATTACTCCCCACCCTTATCCCCTATTAACCCAACATCCCGCTCCTAAACATTAACATACATTGATATATTTATATAAATATATATATTATTTTTAAGATATATTAATAATATTTTATTAACATTTTATCTATACTTTTTCGATATTTTTTAATATTACTACATATCGATATTAATATAACTCGATATTTTTGACTAGATATTTTTTTACTCGATATTATTTTCACATTAAATAATACGATATTTTCTACTTCAATATTCATTTTTACGATATTTTCCTATACTCGATATTTTTGACTCGATATTTTATCCATTCGATATTTTGCAGTCGATATTATGACTAGTTACCGTCTGATGAACAGAGTATTTTGTCGACTTAGAATGTCGTCGACGAGCCTGCTATTGACTAAGCTGAACTGTCGTCAATGGGCCAACTGTTTACGGACCTAAAGCCTGCGGGCCAACTGCCGATGTGCCCACTGTTAATGGCCCCAACTGCACTGTTTATAGGTCCACTGTTGACAGCCAAGAAATGCTGGGTGCCAATGGCCAACTGCCGATGGACCACATGTCAGAAGGGCCACTGTCAGTGGCCCACTGGTATTGAGCCAATCGTTGCCAAAGCTTTCAGTTGACTATTTCAGCTGAATAGGCTCTCGAACGTCGACGAGACTCTTCACCGTCGACGAGGCACCTCATCGTCGACGAGACTCTTCACCACCGACGAGGCACCTCACCGTCGACGAGGCATCTCACCGTCGACGAGGCTCCTCACCGTCGACGATTGCTCTTCACCGTCGACGAATGCTCTTCAGCGTCGACGAGGGACACCCTGCACCGTCAACGAGGCCCGTCGTCGACGGAGCTCCCTCGTCGTCGACGAGGCTCGTCGTCGACGAAGCCCCCTCGCCGCCGACGATGCTTCCCGTCGACGCTGCCACCATCACGGTCGACGAGGCTTGTCGTCGACGAGGCTAAACTCGTCGTCGACGAGGCTCACCATCGACGAGGCAAAATTGCACTCGGTTATGAGGCTGTTTGTCGACTAAGCTCTTTGTCGGTTGGGCAGCTCCCTGCGACTTACAACCAGTGCATAAGAGGGCACTGTTAACAGGATCCTGTAGCCCTGTGACACCGTAGAGCACCAGTGACGGCAGAGATTGTCGTCGCAGAATACAAAGAGCGTCTTGTCAACCAGCTGGCACGTTCTCAGAAGAAAAGTGCGCAGAACGAGTCTAAACGCCTGAGAGTAAATCTCGTGGGCGTAGATGTGGGAGGCAGACTCAGAGTAGGTCAAAGACCCTTGGGAGGCAGACTCAGAGTAGGTTAAAGACCCTTTACTTTTGAAGCAACCTCAGCTGGTGAAGTGAAGCCAAAAACATCACTGCAACATAAAGGCGCCATATAAATAAAGAAAATCCTCCCACATCAGAAGGGGGGTAGCCAAATCACAAGAACATCCCCTTCTCATCCTACCATGTCAGCGACAGGCAGAGAGAATGATCCATATATTCGTGAAGATAACCGGAAACGGTCGCAGCTTTCCACAAGTGACACAGGGTCAACAAATAGACTTCATGTAAGAAGACATCACAAAATTTAATATAAGTGAAGTAAATGAAGAAACTGAGCAGAGCTCAGGGAGACTCCCTTCACACGACGTGCGGTAAAAAATCTGAGAGCCTGAGCCTCTGGGGAGGACATTCTGGTGGGTGCTGTCGCCTGATTGGCCGCAGTTTGGACTAATACATAACGACTAGGATAGTCACTGATGTGGAAGTTTTTTCTACTGTAGCTGGTGCTACTTTACTTCCTGGTTTAGTATCTCTGATATTTGCTATAAGTTTTATGGCATTTATTGCTTTTATATATACCGTGGGACTCCCACTCCGACGACGGGGAATGATTCAGGCATGGGAATCTATGAAAGACACCCCTAATACTGGAGAATTATAGGTAGTGAGCGTGATAGAAGAGGAGTGAGAGACTAAGGGGACGGAGAGAATGTGGCTAAGAGAGAGAGAATGAGGGAAGGGGAGTGTAGAACTAAGAGGACAGAGGAAGTAAGAGAAGGAGTTAGTGTAGTGGAGTAAGGAGAGTAAGAAAAGGGAAAAGAGTGAAGAAGTGAAAGAAGGGAAGAGAGAGGAAGGAAAGTAAATAAGAAAGTCTGAAAGAAGGTGAGTGTGGGAGTATGACTGAGTTATACGGAATGAGCGTGACAGAAGAGGAGTGAGAGACTAAGGGGACGGAGAGAATGAGGCTAACTGAGAGAGAATGAGGGAAGAGGAGTGTAGAACTAAGAGGACAGAGGAAGTAAGAGAAGGAGTTAGTGTAGTGGAGTAAGGAGAGTAAGAGAAGGGAAAAGAGTGAAGAAGCGAAAGAAGGGAAGAGAGAGGAAGGAAAGTAAAGAAGAAAGTCTGAAAGAAGGTGAGTGTGGGAGTATGGCTGAGTTATAGGGAGTTAGCGTGACAGAAGAGGAGTGAGAGAGTAAGGGGACGGAGAGAATAAGGCTAACAGAGAGAGAATGAGGGAAGAGGAGTGTAGAACTAAGAGGACCGAGGGAGTAAGAGAAAGAGTTAGTGTAGTGGAGTAAGGAGAGTAAGGGAAGGGAAAAGAGTTAAGGAGCAAAAGAAGGGAAGAGAGAGGAAGGAAAGTAAAGGAGAAGGTCTGAAAGAAGGTGAGTGTGGGAGTATGGCTGAGTTATAGGCAGTGAGCGTGACAGAAGAGGAGTGAGAGACTAAGGGGACGGAGAGAATGAGGCTAACAGAGAGAGAATGAGGGAAGGGGAGTGTAGTACTAAGAGGACAGAGGGAGTAAGAGAAGGAGTTAGTGAAGTGGAGTAAGGAGAGTAAGGGAAGGGAAAAGAGTAAAGGAGCGAAAGAAGGGAAGAGAGAGGAAGGAAAGTAAAGAAGAAAGTATGATGAAGGTGAGTGTGGGAGTATGACTGAGTTATACGGAATGAGCTTGACAGAATAGGAGTGAGAGACTAAGGGGATGGAGAGAATGAGGCTAACAGAGAGAGAATGAGGGAAGGGGAGTGTAGAACTAAGAGGACAGAGGGAGTAAGAGAAGGAGTTAGTGAAGTGGAGTAAGGAAAGTAAGGGAAGGGAAAAGAGTGAAGGAGCGAAAGAAGGGAAGAGAGAGGAAGGAAAGTAAAGGAGAAGGTCTGAAAGAAGGTGAGTGTGGGAGTATGGCTGAGTTATAGGTAGTGAGCGTGATAGAAGAGGAGTGAGAGACTAAGGGGACGGAGAGAATGAGGCTAACAGAGAGAGAATGAGGGAAGGGGCGTGAAGAACTAAGAGGACAGAGGGAGTAAGAGAAGGAGTTAGTGAAGTGGAGTAAGGAAAGTAAGGGAAGGGAAAAGAGTGAAGGAGCGAAAGAAGGGAAGAGAGAGGAAGGAAAGTAAAGGAGAAGGTCTGAAAGAAGGTGAGTGTGGGAGTATGGCTGAGTTATAGGGAGTGAGCGTGACAGAAGAGGAGTGAGAGACTAAGGGGACGGAGAGAATGAGGCTAACAGAGAGAGAATGAGGGAAGGGGAGTGTAGAACTAAGAGGACAGAGGAAGTAAGAGAAGGAGTTAGTGTAGTGGAGTAAGGAGAGTAAGAAAAGGGAAAAGAGTGAAGAAGTGAGAGAAGGGAAGAGAGAGGACGGAAAGTAAAGAAGAAAGTCTGAAAGAAGGTGAGTGTGGGAGTATGACTGAGTTATACGGAATGAGCGTGACAGAAGAGGAGTGAGAGACTAAGGGGACGGAGAGAATGAGGCTAACAGAGAGAGAATGAGGGAAGAGGAGTGTAGAACTAAGAGGACAGAGGAAGTAAGAGAAGGAGTTAGTGTAGTGGAGTAAGGAGAGTAAGAGAAGGGAAAAGAGTGAAGAAGCGAAAAAAGGGAAGAGAGAGGAAGGAAAGTAAAGAAGAAAGTCTGAAAGAAGGTGAGTGTGGGAGTATGGCTGAGTTATAGGGAGTGAGCGTGACAGAAGAGGAGTGCGAGAGTAAGGGGTTGGAGAGAATAAGGCTAACAGAGAGAGAATGAGGGAAGAGGAGTTTAGAACTAAGAGGACAGAGGGAGTAAGAGAAAGAGTTAGTGTAGTGGAGTAAGGAGAGTAAGGGAAGGGAAAAGAGTTAAGGAGCAAAAGAAGGTAAGAGAGAGGAAGGAAATTAAAGGAGAAGGTCTGAAAGAAGGTGAGTGTGGGAGTATGGCTGAGTTATAGGCAGTGAGCGTGACAGAAGAGGAGTGAAAGACTAAGGGGACGGAGAGAATGAGGGAAGGGGAGTGTAGAACTAAGAGGACAGAGGGAGTAAGAGAAGGAGTTAGTGAAGTCGAGTAAGGAGAGTAAGGGAAGGGAAAAGAGTGAAGAAGCGAAAGAAGGGAAGAGAGAGGAAGGAAAGTAAAGAAGAAAGTCTAAAAGAAGGTGAGTGTGGGAGTTTGGCTGAGTTATAGGGAGTGAGCGTGACAGAAGAGGAGTGAGAGAGTAAGGGGCGGGGAGAAAAAGGCTAACAGAGAGAGAATGAGGGAAGAGGAGTGTAGAACTAAGAGGACAGAGGGAGTAAGAGAAAGAGTTAGTGTAGTGGAGTGAGGAGAGTAAGGGAAGGGAAAAGAGTTAAGGAGCAAGAGAAGGGAAGAGAGAGGAAGGAAAGTAAAGGAGAAGGTCTGAAAGAAGGTGAGTGTGGGAGTATGATTGAGTCATAGGCAGTGAGCGTGACGGAAGAGGAGTGAAAGACTAAGGGGACGAGAGAATGAGGCTAACAGAGAGAGAATGAGGGAAGGGGAGTGTAGAAGTAAGAGGACAGAGGGAGTAAGAGAAGGAGTTAGTGAAGTGGATTAAGGAGAGTAAGAGAAGGCAAAAGAGTGAAGAAGCGAAAGAAGGGAAGAGAGAGGAAGGAAAGTAAAGAAGAAAGTCTGAAAGAAGGTGAGTGTGGGAGTATGGCTGAGTTATAGGGAGTGAGCGTGACAGAAGAGGAGTGAGAGAGTAAGGGGACGGAGAGAATAAGGCTAACAGAGAGAGAATGAGGGAAGAGGAGTGTAGAACTAAGAGGACCGAGGGAGTAAGAGAAAGAGTTAGTGTAGTGGAGTAAGGAGAGTAAGGGAAGGGAAAAGAGTTAAGGAGCAAAAGAAGGGAAGAGAGAGGAAGGAAAGTAAAGGAGAAGGTCTGAAAGAAGGTGAGTGTGGGAGTATGGCTGAGTTATAGGCAGTGAGCGTGACAGAAGAGGAGTGAGAGACTAAGGGGACGGAGAGAATGAGGCTAACAGAGAGAGAATGAGGGAAGGGGAGTGTAGTACTATGAGGACAGAGGGAGTAAGAGAAGGAGTTAGTGAAGTGGAGTAAGGAGAGTAAGGGAAGGGAAAAGAGTAAAGGAGCGAAAGAAGGGAAGAGAGAGGAAGGAAAGTAAAGAAGAAAGTATGATGAAGGTGAGTGTGGGAGTATGACTGAGTTATACGGAATGAGCTTGACAGAATAGGAGTGAGAGACTAAGGGGATGGAGAGAATGAGGCTAACAGAGAGAGAATGAGGGAAGGGGAGTGTAGAACTAAGAGGACAGAGGGAGTAAGAGAAGGAGTTAGTGAAGTGGAGTAAGGAAAGTAAGGGAAGGGAAAAGAGTGAAGGAGCGAAAGAAGGGAAGAGAGAGGAAGGAAAGTAAAGGAGAAGGTCTGAAAGAAGGTGAGTGTGGGAGTATGGCTGAGTTATAGGTAGTGAGCGTGATAGAAGAGGAGTGAGAGACTAAGGGGACGGAGAGAATGAGGCTAACAGAGAGAGAATGAGGGAAGAGGAGTGTAGAACTAAGAGGACCGAGGGAGTAAGAGAAAGAGTTAGTGTAGTGGAGTAAGGAGAGTAAGGGAAGGGAAAAGAGTTAAGGAGCAAAAGAAGGGAAGAGAGAGGAAGGAAAGTAAAGGAGAAGGTCTGAAAGAAGGTGAGTGTGGGAGTATGGCTGAGTTATAGGCAGTGAGCGTGACAGAAGAGGAGTGAGAGACTAAGGGGACGGAGAGAATGAGGCTAACAGAGAGAGAATGAGGGAAGAGGAGTGTAGAACTAAGAGGACCGAGGGAGTAAGAGAAAGAGTTAGTGTAGTGGAGTAAGGAGAGTAAGGGAAGGGAAAAGAGTTAAGGAGCAAAAGAAGGGAAGAGAGAGGAAGGAAAGTAAAGGAGAAGGTCTGAAAGAAGGTGAGTGTGGGAGTATGACTGAGTTATACGGAATGAGCTTGACAGAATAGGAGTGAGAGACTAAGGGGATGGAGAGAATGAGGCTAACAGAGAGAGAATGAGGGAAGGGGAGTGTAGAACTAAGAGGACAGAGGGAGTAAGAGAAGGAGTTAGTGAAGTGGAGTAAGGAAAGTAAGGGAAGGGAAAAGAGTGAAGGAGCGAAAGAAGGGAAGAGAGAGGAAGGAAAGTAAAGGAGAAGGTCTGAAAGAAGGTGAGTGTGGGAGTATGGCTGAGTTATAGGTAGTGAGCGTGATAGAAGAGGAGTGAGAGACTAAGGGGACGGAGAGAATGAGGCTAACAGAGAGAGAATGAGGGAAGAGGAGTGTAGAACTAAGAGGACCGAGGGAGTAAGAGAAAGAGTTAGTGTAGTGGAGTAAGGAGAGTAAGGGAAGGGAAAAGAGTTAAGGAGCAAAAGAAGGGAAGAGAGAGGAAGGAAAGTAAAGGAGAAGGTCTGAAAGAAGGTGAGTGTGGGAGTATGGCTGAGTTATAGGCAGTGAGCGTGACAGAAGAGGAGTGAGAGACTAAGGGGACGGAGAGAATGAGGCTAACAGAGAGAGAATGAGGGAAGGGGAGTGTAGTACTAAGAGGACAGAGGGAGTAAGAGAAGGAGTTAGTGAAGTGGAGTAAGGAGAGTAAGGGAAGGGAAAAGAGTAAAGGAGCGAAAGAAGGGAAGAGAGAGGAAGGAAAGTAAAGAAGAAAGTATGATGAAGGTGAGTGTGGGAGTATGACTGAGTTATACGGAATGAGCTTGACAGAATAGGAGTGAGAGACTAAGGGGATGGAGAGAATGAGGCTAACAGAGAGAGAATGAGGGAAGGGGAGTGTAGAACTAAGAGGACAGAGGGAGTAAGAGAAGGAGTTAGTGAAGTGGAGTAAGGAAAGTAAGGGAAGGGAAAAGAGTGAAGGAGCGAAAGAAGGGAAGAGAGAGGAAGGAAAGTAAAGGAGAAGGTCTGAAAGAAGGTGAGTGTGGGAGTATGGCTGAGTTATAGGTAGTGAGCGTGATAGAAGAGGAGTGAGAGACTAAGGGGACGGAGAGAATGAGGCTAACAGAGAGAGAATGAGGGAAGGGGCGTGAAGAACTAAGAGGACAGAGGGAGTAAGAGAAGGAGTTAGTGAAGTGGAGTAAGGAAAGTAAGGGAAGGGAAAAGAGTGAAGGAGCGAAAGAAGGGAAGAGAGAGGAAGGAAAGTAAAGGGGAAGGTCTGAAAGAAGGTGAGTGTGGGAGTATGGCTGAGTTATAGGGAGTGAGCGTGACAGAAGAGGAGTGAGAGACTAAGGGGACGGAGAGAATGAGGCTAACAGAGAGAGAATGAGGGAAGGGGAGTGTAGAACTAAGAGGACAGAGGAAGTAAGAGAAGGAGTTAGTGTAGTGGAGTAAGGAGAGTAAGAAAAGGGAAAAGAGTGAAGAAGTGAGAGAAGGGAAGAGAGAGGACGGAAAGTAAAGAAGAAAGTCTGAAAGAAGGTGAGTGTGGGAGTATGACTGAGTTATACGGAATGAGCGTGACAGAAGAGGAGTGAGAGACTAAGGGGACGGAGAGAATGAGGCTAACAGAGAGAGAATGAGGGAAGAGGAGTGTAGAACTAAGAGGACAGAGGAAGTAAGAGAAGGAGTTAGTGTAGTGGAGTAAGGAGAGTAAGAGAAGGGAAAAGAGTGAAGAAGCGAAAAAAGGGAAGAGAGAGGAAGGAAAGTAAAGAAGAAAGTCTGAAAGAAGGTGAGTGTGGGAGTATGGCTGAGTTATAGGGAGTGAGCGTGACAGAAGAGGAGTGCGAGAGTAAGGGGTTGGAGAGAATAAGGCTAACAGAGAGAGAATGAGGGAAGAGGAGTTTAGAACTAAGAGGACAGAGGGAGTAAGAGAAAGAGTTAGTGTAGTGGAGTAAGGAGAGTAAGGGAAGGGAAAAGAGTTAAGGAGCAAAAGAAGGGAAGAGAGAGGAAGGAAATTAAAGGAGAAGGTCTGAAAGAAGGTGAGTGTGGGAGTATGGCTGAGTTATAGGCAGTGAGCGTGACAGAAGAGGAGTGAAAGACTAAGGGGACGGAGAGAATGAGGGAAGGGGAGTGTAGAACTAAGAGGACAGAGGGAGTAAGAGAAGGAGTTAGTGAAGTCGAGTAAGGAGAGTAAGGGAAGGGAAAAGAGTGAAGAAGCGAAAGAAGGGAAGAGAGAGGAAGGAAAGTAAAGAAGAAAGTCTAAAAGAAGGTGAGTGTGGGAGTTTGGCTGAGTTATAGGGAGTGAGCGTGACAGAAGAGGAGTGAGAGAGTAAGGGGCGGGGAGAAAAAGGCTAACAGAGAGAGAATGAGGGAAGAGGAGTGTAGAACTAAGAGGACAGAGGGAGTAAGAGAAAGAGTTAGTGTAGTGGAGTGAGGAGAGTAAGGGAAGGGAAAAGAGTTAAGGAGCAAGAGAAGGGAAGAGAGAGGAAGGAAAGTAAAGGAGAAGGTCTGAAAGAAGGTGAGTGTGGGAGTATGATTGAGTCATAGGCAGTGAGCGTGACGGAAGAGGAGTGAAAGACTAAGGGGACGAGAGAATGAGGCTAACAGAGAGAGAATGAGGGAAGGGGAGTGTAGAAGTAAGAGGACAGAGGGAGTAAGAGAAGGAGTTAGTGAAGTGGAGTAAGGAGAGTAAGAGAAGGGAAAAGAGTGAAGAAGCGAAAGAAGGGAAGAGAGAGGAAGGAAAGTAAAGAAGAAAGTCTGAAAGAAGGTGAGTGTGGGAGTATGGCTGAGTTATAGGGAGTGAGCGTGACAGAAGAGGAGTGAGAGAGTAAGGGGACGGAGAGAATAAGGCTAACAGAGAGAGAATGAGGGAAGAGGAGTGTAGAACTAAGAGGACCGAGGGAGTAAGAGAAAGAGTTAGTGTAGTGGAGTAAGGAGAGTAAGGGAAGGGAAAAGAGTTAAGGAGCAAAAGAAGGGAAGAGAGAGGAAGGAAAGTAAAGGAGAAGGTCTGAAAGAAGGTGAGTGTGGGAGTATGGCTGAGTTATAGGCAGTGAGCGTGACAGAAGAGGAGTGAGAGACTAAGGGGACGGAGAGAATGAGGCTAACAGAGAGAGAATGAGGGAAGGGGAGTGTAGTACTAAGAGGACAGAGGGAGTAAGAGAAGGAGTTAGTGAAGTGGAGTAAGGAGAGTAAGGGAAGGGAAAAGAGTAAAGGAGCGAAAGAAGGGAAGAGAGAGGAAGGAAAGTAAAGAAGAAAGTATGATGAAGGTGAGTGTGGGAGTATGACTGAGTTATACGGAATGAGCTTGACAGAATAGGAGTGAGAGACTAAGGGGATGGAGAGAATGAGGCTAACAGAGAGAGAATGAGGGAAGGGGAGTGTAGAACTAAGAGGACAGAGGGAGTAAGAGAAGGAGTTAGTGAAGTGGAGTAAGGAAAGTAAGGGAAGGGAAAAGAGTGAAGGAGCGAAAGAAGGGAAGAGAGAGGAAGGAAAGTAAAGGAGAAGGTCTGAAAGAAGGTGAGTGTGGGAGTATGGCTGAGTTATAGGTAGTGAGCGTGATAGAAGAGGAGTGAGAGACTAAGGGGACGGAGAGAATGAGGCTAACAGAGAGAGAATGAGGGAAGGGGCGTGAAGAACTAAGAGGACAGAGGGAGTAAGAGAAGGAGTTAGTGAAGTGGAGTAAGGAAAGTAAGGGAAGGGAAAAGAGTGAAGGAGCGAAAGAAGGGAAGAGAGAGGAAGGAAAGTAAAGGAGAAGGTCTGAAAGAAGGTGAGTGTGGGAGTATGGCTGAGTTATAGGGAATGAGCGTGACAGAAGAGGAGTGAGAGACTAAGGGAACGGAGAGAATGAGGCTAACAGAGAGAGAATGAGGGAAGGGGAGTGTAGAACTAAGAGGACAGAGGAAGTAAGAGAAGGAGTTAGTGTAGTGGAGTAAGGAGAGTAAGAAAAGGGAAAAGAGTGAAGAAGTGAGAGAAGGGAAGAGAGAGGACGGAAAGTAAAGAAGAAAGTCTGAAAGAAGGTGAGTGTGGGAGTATGACTGAGTTATACGGAATGAGCGTGACAGAAGAGGAGTGAGAGACTAAGGGGACGGAGAGAATGAGGCTAACAGAGAGAGAATGAGGGAAGAGGAGTGTAGAACTAAGAGGACAGAGGAAGTAAGAGAAGGAGTTAGTGTAGTGGAGTAAGGAGAGTAAGAGAAGGGAAAAGAGTGAAGAAGCGAAAAAAGGGAAGAGAGAGGAAGGAAAGTAAAGAAGAAAGTCTGAAAGAAGGTGAGTGTGGGAGTATGGCTGAGTTATAGGGAGTGAGCGTGACAGAAGAGGAGTGCGAGAGTAAGGGGTTGGAGAGAATAAGGCTAACAGAGAGAGAATGAGGGAAGAGGAGTTTAGAACTAAGAGGACAGAGGGAGTAAGAGAAAGAGTTAGTGTAGTGGAGTAAGGAGAGTAAGGGAAGGGAAAAGAGTTAAGGAGCAAAAGAAGGGAAGAGAGAGGAAGGAAATTAAAGGAGAAGGTCTGAAAGAAGGTGAGTGTGGGAGTATGGCTGAGTTATAGGCAGTGAGCGTGACAGAAGAGGAGTGAAAGACTAAGGGGACGGAGAGAATGAGGGAAGGGGAGTGTAGAACTAAGAGGACAGAGGGAGTAAGAGAAGGAGTTAGTGAAGTCGAGTAAGGAGAGTAAGGGAAGGGAAAAGAGTGAAGAAGCGAAAGAAGGGAAGAGAGAGGAAGGAAAGTAAAGAAGAAAGTCTGAAAGAAGGTGAGTGTGGGAGTATGGCTGAGTTATAGGGAGTGAGCGTGACAGAAGAGGAGTGAGAGACTAAGGGGACGGAGAGAATAAGGCTAACAGAGAGAGAATGAGGGAAGAGGAGTGTAGAACTAAGAGGAAAGAGGGAGTAAGAGAAAGAGTTAGTGTAGTGGAGTAAGGAGAGTAAGGGAAGGGAAAAGAGTTAAGGAGCAAAAGAAGGGAAGAGAGAGGAAGGAAAGTAAAGGAGAAGGTCTGAAAGAAGGTGAGTGTGGGAGTATGGCTGAGTTATAGGGAGTGAGCATGACAGAAGAGGAGTGAGAGACTAAGGGGACGGAGAGAATGAGGCTAACAGAGAGAGAATGAGGGAAGGGGAGTGTAGAACTAAGAGGACAGAGGAAGTAAGAGAAGGAGTTAGTGTAGTGGAGTAAGGAGAGTAAGAAAAGGGAAAAAAGTGAAGAAGTGAGAGAAGGGAAGAGAGAGGACGGAAAGTAAAGAAGAAAGTCTGAAAGAAGGTGAGTGTGGGAGTATGACTGAGTTATACGGAATGAGCGTGACAGAAGAGGAGTGAGAGACTAAGGGGATGGAGAGAATGAGGCTAACAGAGAGAGAATGAGGGAAGAGGAGTGTAGAACTAAGAGGACAGAGGAAGTAAGAGAAGGAGTTGGTGTAGTGGAGTAAGGAGAGTAAGAGAAGGGAAAAGAGTGAAGAAGCGAAAGAAGGGAAGAGAGAGGAAGGAAAGTAAAGAAGAAAGTCTGAAAGAAGGTGAGTGTGGGAGTATGGCTGAGTTATAGGGAGTGAGCGTGACAGAAGAGGAGTGCGAGAGTAAGGGGTTGGAGAGAATAAGGCTAACAGAGGGAGAATGAGGGAAGAGGAGTTTAGAACTAAGAGGACAGAGGGAGTAAGAGAAAGAGTTAGTGTAGTGGAGTAAGGAGAGTAAGGGAAGGGAAAAGAGTTAAGGAGCAAAAGAAGGGAAGAGAGAGGAAGGAAATTAAAGGAGAAGGTCTGAAAGAAGGTGAGTGTGGGAGTATGGCTGAGTTATAGGCAGTGAGCGTGACAGAAGAGGAGTGAAAAACTAAGGGGACGGAGAGAATGAGGGAAGGGGAGTGTAGAACTAAGAGGACAGAGGGAGTAAGAGAAGGAGTTAGTGAAGTCGAGTAAGGAGAGTAAGGGAAGGGAAAAGAGTGAAGAAGCGAAAGAAGGGAAGAGAGAGGAAGGAAAGTAAAGAAGAAAGTCTAAAAGAAGGTGAGTGTGGGAGTTTGGCTGAGTTATAGGGAGTGAGCATGACAGAAGAGGAGTGAGAGAGTAAGGGGCGGGGAGAAAAAGGCTAACAGAGAGAGAATGAGTGAAGAGGAGTGTAGAACTAAGAGGACAGAGGGAGTAAGAGAAAGAGTTAGTGTAGTGGAGTGAGGAGAGTAAGGGAAGGGAAAAGAGTTAAGGAGCAAAAGAAGGGAAGAGAGAGGAAGGAAAGTAAAGGAGAAGGTCTGAAAGAAGGTGAGTGTGGGAGTATGATTGAGTCATAGGCAGTGAGCGTGACGGAAGAGGAGTGAAAGACTAAGGGGACGAGAGAATGAGGCTAAGAGAGAGAGAATGAGGGAAGGGGAGTGTAGAACTAAGAGGACAGAGGGAGTAAGAGAAGGAGTTAGTGAAGTGGAGTAAGGAGAGTAAGGTAGGGGAAAAGAGTAAAGGAGCGAAATAAGGGAAGAGAGAGGAAGGAAAGTAAGGGAGAAGGTCTGAAAGAAGGTGAGTGTGGGAGTATGGCTGAGTTATAGCGAGTGAGCGTGACAGAAGAGGAGTGAGAGACTAAGGGGACGGGGAGAATAAGGCTAACAGAGAGAGAATGAGGGAAGGACAGAGTAAGTAAGAGAAGGAGTTAGTGAAGTGGAGTAAGGAAAGTAAGGGAAGGGAAAAGAGTGAAGGAGCGAAAGAAGGGAAGAGAGAGGAAGGAAAGTAAAGGAGAAAGTCTGAAAGAAGGCGAGTGCGGGAGTATGGCTGAGTTATAGGGAGTGAGCGTGACAGAAGAGGAGTGAGAGACTAAGGGGATGGAGAGAATCAGGCTAACAGAGAGAGAATGAGGGAAAAGGAGTGTAGAACTAAGAGGACAGAGGGAGTAAGAGAAAGAGTTAGTGTAGTGGATTAAGGAGAGTAAGAGAAGGGAAAAGAGTGAAGAAGTGAAAGAAGGGAAGAGAGAGGAAGGAAAGTAAAGAAGAAAGCCTGAAAGAAGGTGAGTGTGGGAGTATGACTGAGTTATACGGAATGAGCGTGACAGAAGAGGAGTGAGAGACTAAGGGGATGCAGAGAATGAGGCTAACAGAGAGAGAATGAGGGAAGGGGAGTGTAGAACTAAGAGGACAGAGGGAGTAAGAGAAGGAGTTAGTGAAGTGGAGTAAGGAAAGTAAGGGAAGGGAAAAGAGTGAAGGAGCGAAAGAAGGGAAGAGAGAGGAAGGAAAGTAAAGGAGAAGGTCTGAAAGAAGGTGAGTGCGGGAGTATGGCTGAGTTATAGGGAGTGAGCGTGACAGAAGAGGAGTGAGAGACTAAGGGGACGGAGAGAATAAGGCTAACAGAGAGAGAATGAGGGAAGATGAGTGTAGAACTAAGAGGACAGAGGGAGTAAGAGAAAGAGTTAGTGTAGTGGAGTAAGGAGAGTAAGGGAAGGGAAAAGAGTTAAGGAGCAAAAGAAGGGAAGAGAGAGGAAGGAAAGTAAAGGCGCAGGTCTGAAATAAGGTGAGTGTGGGAGTATGGTTGAGTCATAGGCAGTGAGCGTGACGGAAGAGGAGTGAAAGACTAAGGGGACGAGAGAATGAGGCTAACAGAGAGAGAATGAGGGAAGGGGAGTGTAGAACTAAGAGGACAGAGGGAGTAAGAGAAGGAGTTAGTGAAGTGGAGTAAGGAGAGTAAGGTAAGGGAAAAGAGTGAAGGAGCGAAATAAGTGAAGAGAGAGGAAGGAAAGTAAAGGAGAAGGTCTGAAAGAAGGTGAGTGTGGGAGTATGGCTGAGTTATAGGGAGTGAGCGTGACAGAAGAGGAGTGAGAGACTAAGGGGACGGAGAGAATAAGGCTAACAGAGAGAGAATGAGGGAAGGGGAGTGTAGAACTAAGAGGACAGAGTAAGTAAGAGAAGGAGTTAGTGAAGTGGAGTAAGGAAAGTAAGGGAAGGGAAAAGAGTGAAGGAGCGAAAGAAGGGAAGAGAGAGGAAGGAAAGTAAAGGAGAAGGTCTGAAAGAAGGTGAGTGCGGGAGTATGGCTGAGCTATAGGGAGTGAGCGTGACAGAAGAGGAGTGAGAGACTAAGGGGATGGAGAGAATAAGGCTAAAAGAGAGAGAATGAGGGAAGAGGAGTGTAGAACTAAGAGGACAGAGGGAGTAAGAGAAAGTGTTAGTGCAGTGGATTAAGGAGAGTAAGAGAAGGGAAAAGAGTGAAGAAGCGAAAGAAGGGAAGAGAGAGGAAGGAAAGTAAAGAAGAAAGCCTGAAAGAAGGTGAGTGTGGGAGTATGACTGAGTTATACGGAATGAGCATGACAGAAGAGGAGTGAGAGACTAAGGGGATGGAGAGAATGAGGCTAACAGAGAGAGAATGAGGGAAGGGGAGTGTAGAACTAAGAGGACAGAGGGAGTAAGAGAAGGAGTTAGTGAAGTGGAGTAAGGAAAGTAAGGGAAGGGAAAAGAGTGAAGGAGCAAAAGAACGGAAGAGAGAGGAAGGAAAGTAAAGTAGAAGGTCTGAAAGAAGGTGAGTGCGGGAGTATGGCTGAGTTATAGGGAGTGAGCGTGACAGAAGAGGAGTGAGAGACTAAGGGGACGGAGAGAATAAGGCTAACAGAGAGAGAATGAGGGAAGAGGAGTGTAGAACTAAGAGGACAGAGGGAGTAAGAGAAGGAGTTAGTGAAGTGGAGTAAGGAGAGTAAGGGAAGGGAAAAGAGTAAAGGAGCGAAAGAAGGGAAGAGAGAGGAAGGAAAGTAAAGAAGAAAGTCTGATGAAGGTGAGTGTGGGAGTATGACTGAGTTATACGGAATGAGCGTGACAGAAGAGGAGTGAGAGACTAAGGGGATGGTGAGAGTGAGGCTAACAGAGAGAGAATGAGGGAAGGGGAGAGTAGAACTAAGAGGACAGAGAGAGTAAGAGAAGGAGTTAGTGAAGTGGAGTAAGGAAAGTAAGGGAAGGGAAAAGAGTGAAGGAGCGAAAGAAGGGAAGAGAGAGGAAGGAAAGTAAAGGAGAAAGTCTGAAAGAAGGTGAGTGTGGGAGTATGGCTGAGTTATAGGTAGTGAGCGTGATAGAAGAGGAGTGAGAGACTACGGGGACGGAGAGAATGAGGCTAACAGAGAAAGAATGAGGGAAGGGGCGTGTAGAACTAAGAGGACAGAGGGAGTAAGAGAAGGAGTTAGTGAAGTGGAGTGAGGAGAGTAAGGGAAGGGAAAAGAGTTAAGGAGCAAAAGAAGGGAAGAGAGAGGAAGGAAAGTAAAGGAGAAGGTCTGAAAGAAGGTGAGTGTGGGAGTATGATTGAGTCATAGGCAGTGAGCGTGACAGAAGAGGAGTGAGAGACGAAGGGGACGGAGAGAATGAGGCTAACAGAGAGAGAATGAGGGAAGGGGAGTGTACAACTAAGAGGACAGAGGGAGTAAGAGAAGGAGTTAGTGAAGTGGAGTAAGGAGAGTAAGGGAAGGGAAAAGAGTAAAGGAGCAAAAGAAGGGAAGAGAGAGGAAGGAAATTAAAGGAGAAGGTCTGAAAGAAGGTGAGTGTGGGAGTATGGCTGAGTTATAGGCAGTGAGCGTGACAGAAGAGGAGTGAAAAACTAAGGGGACGGAGAGAATGAGGGAAGGGGAGTGTAGAACTTAGAGGACAGAGGGAGTAAGAGAAGGAGTTAGTGAAGTCGAGTAAGGAGAGTAAGGGAAGGGAAAAGAGTGAAGAAGCGAAAGAAGGGAAGAGAGAGGAAGGAAAGTAAAGAAGAAAGTCTAAAAGAAGGTGAGTGTGGGAGTTTGGCTGAGTTATAGGGAGTGAGCATGACAGAAGAGGAGTGAGAGAGTAAGGGGCGGGGAGAAAAAGGCTAACAGAGAGAGAATGAGTGAAGAGGAGTGTAGAACTAAGAGGACAGAGGGAGTAAGAGAAAGAGTTAGTGTAGTGGAGTGAGGAGAGTAAGGGAAGGGAAAAGAGTTAAGGAGCAAAAGAAGGGAAGAGAGAGGAAGGAAAGTAAAGGAGAAGGTCTGAAAGAAGGTGAGTGTGGGAGTATGATTGAGTCATAGGCAGTGAGCGTGACGGAAGAGGAGTGAAAGACTAAGGGGACGAGAGAATGAGGCTAAGAGAGAGAGAATGAGGGAAGGGGAGTGTAGAACTAAGAAGACAGAGGGAGTAAGAGAAGGAGTTAGTGAAGTGGAGTAAGGAGAGTAAGGTAGGGGAAAAGAGTAAAGGAGCGAAATAAGGGAAGAGAGAGGAAGGAAAGTAAGGGAGAAGGTCTGAAAGAAGGTGAGTGTGGGAGTATGGCTGAGTTATAGGGAGTGAGCGTGACAGAAGAGGAGTGAGAGACTAAGGGGACGGAGAGAATAAGGCTAACAGAGAGAGAATGAGGGAAGGACAGAGTAAGTAAGAGAAGGAGTTAGTGAAGTGGAGTAAGGAAAGTAAGGGAAGGGAAAAGAGTGAAGGAGCGAAAGAAGGGAAGAGAGAGGAAGGAAAGTAAAGGAGAAAGTCTGAAAGAAGGCGAGTGCGGGAGTATGGCTGAGTTATAGGGAGTGAGCGTGACAGAAGAGGAGTGAGAGACTAAGGGGATGGAGAGAATCAGGCTAACAGAGAGAGAATGAGGGAAAAGGAGTGTAGAACTAAGAGGACAGAGGGAGTAAGAGAAAGAGTTAGTGTAGTGGATTAAGGAGAGTAAGAGAAGGGAAAAGAGTGAAGAAGCGAAAGAAGGGAAGAGAGAGGAAGGAAAGTAAAGACGAAAGCCTGAAAGAAGGTGAGTGTGGGAGTATGACTGAGTTATACGGAATGAGCGTGACAGAAGAGGAGTGAGAGACTAAGGGGATGCAGAGAATGAGGCTAACAGAGAGAGAATGAGGGAAGGGGAGTGTAGAACTAAGAGGACAGAGGGAGTAAGAGAAGGAGTTAGTGAAGTGGAGTAAGGAAAGTAAGGGAAGGGAAAAGAGTGAAGGAGCGAAAGAAGGGAAGAGAGAGGAAGGAAAGTAAAGGAGAAGGTCTGAAAGAAGGTGAGTGCGGGAGTATGGCTGAGTTATAGGGAGTGAGCGTGACAGAAGAGGAGTGAGAGACTAAGGGGACGGAGAGAATAAGGCTAACAGAGAGAGAATGAGGGAAGATGAGTGTAGAACTAAGAGGACAGAGGGAGTAAGAGAAAGAGTTAGTGTAGTGGAGTAAGGAGAGTAAGGGAAGGGAAAAGAGTTAAGGAGCAAAAGAAGGGAAGAGAGAGGAAGGAAAGTAAAGGCGCAGGTCTGAAATAAGGTGAGTGTGGGAGTATGGTTGAGTCATAGGCAGTGAGCGTGACGGAAGAGGAGTGAAAGACTAAGGGGACGAGAGAATGAGGCTAACAGAGAGAGAATGAGGGAAGGGGAGTGTAGAACTAAGAGGACAGAGGGAGTAAGAGAAGGAGTTAGTGAAGTGGAGTAAGGAGAGTAAGGTAAGGGAAAAGAGTGAAGGAGCGAAATAAGTGAAGAGAGAGGAAGGAAAGTAAAGGAGAAGGTCTGAAAGAAGGTGAGTGTGGGAGTATGGCTGAGTTATAGGGAGTGAGCGTGACAGAAGAGGAGTGAGAGACTAAGGGGACAGAGAGAATAAGGCTAACAGAGAGAGAATGAGGGAAGGGGAGTGTAGAACTAAGAGGACAGAGTAAGTAAGAGAAGGAGTTAGTGAAGTGGAGTAAGGAAAGTAAGGGAAGGGAAAAGAGTGAAGGAGCGAAAGAAGGGAAGAGAGAGGAAGGAAAGTAAAGGAGAAGGTCTGAAAGAAGGTGAGTGCGGGAGTATGGCTGAGCTATAGGGAGTGAGCGTGACAGAAGAGGAGTGAGAGACTAAGGGGATGGAGAGAATAAGGCTAACAGAGAGAGAATGAGGGAAGAGGAGTGTAGAACTAAGAGGACAGAGGGAGTAAGAGAAAGTGTTAGTGCAGTGGATTAAGGAGAGTAAGAGAAGGGAAAAGAGTGAAGAAGCGAAAGAAGGGAAGAGAGAGGAAGGAAAGTAAAGAAGAAAGCCTGAAAGAAGGTGAGTGTGGGAGTATGACTGAGTTATACGGAATGAGCGTGACAGAAGAGGAGTGAGAGACTAAAGGGATGGAGAGAATGAGGCTAACAGAGAGAGAATGAGGGAAGGGGAGTGTAGAACTAAGAGGACAGAGGGAGTAAGAGAAGGAGTTAGTGAAGTGGAGTAAGGAAAGTAAGGGAAGGGAAAAGAGTGAAGGAGCGAAAGAACGGAAGAGAGAGGAAGGTAGGTAAAGGAGAAAGTCTGAAAGAAGGTGAGTGTGGGAGTATGGCTGAGTTATAGGTAGTGAGCGTGATAGAAGAGGAGTGAGAGACTACGGGGACGGAGAGAATGAGGCTAACAGAGAAAGAATGAGGGAAGGGGCGTGTAGAACTAAGAGGACAGAGGGAGTAAGAGAAGGAGTTAGTGAAGTGGAGTAAGGAAAGTAAGGGAAGGGAAAAGAGTGAAGGAGCGAAAGAAGGGAAGAAAGAGGAAGGAAAGTAAAGGAGAAGGTCTGAAAGAAGGTGAGTGTGGGAGTATGGCTGAGTTATAGGGAGTGAGCGTGACAGAAGAGGAGTGAGAGACTAAGGGGACGGAGAGAATGTGGCTAACAGAGAGAGAATGAGGGAAGGGGAGTGTAGAACTAAGAGGACAGAGGAAGTAAGAGAAGGAGTTAGTGTAGTGGAGTAAGGAGAGTAAGAAAAGGGAAAAGAGTGAAGAAGTGAAAGAAGGGAAGAGAGAGGAAGGAAAGTAAAGAAGAAAGTCTGAAAGAAGGTGAGTGTGGGAGTATGACTGAGTTATACGGAATGAGCATGACAGAAGAGGAGTGAGAGACTAAGGGGACGGAGAGAATGAGGCTAACAGAGAGAGAATGAGGGAAGAGGAGTGTAGAACTAAGAGGACAGAGGAAGTAAGAGAAGGAGTTAGTGTAGTGGAGTAAGGAGAGTAAGAGAAGGGAAAAGAGTGAAGAAGCGAAAGAAGGGAAGAGAGAGGAAGGAAAGTAAAGAAGAAAGTCTGAAAGAAGGTGAGTGTGGGAGTATGGCTGAGTTATAGGGAGTGAGCGTGACAGAAGAGGAGTGAGAGAGTAAGGGGACGGAGAGAATAAGGCTAACAGAGAGAGAATGACGGAAGAGGAGTGTAGAACTAAGAGGAAAGAGGGAGTAAGAGAAAGAGTTAGTGTAGTGGAGTAAGGAGAGTAAGGGAAGGGAAAAGAGTTAAGGAGCAAAACAAGGGAAGAGAGAGGACGGAAAGTAAAGGAGAAGGTCTGAAAGAAGGTGAGTGTGGGAGTATGGCTGAGTTATAGGCAGTGAGCGTGACAGAAGAGGAGTGAGAGACTAAGGGGACGGAGAGAATGAGGCTAACAGAGAGAGAATGAGGGAAGGGGAGTCTAGAACTAAGAGGACAGAGGGAGTAAGAGAAGGAGTTAGTGAAGTGGAGTAAGGAGAGTAAGGGAAGGGAAAAGAGTAAAGGAGCGAAAGAAGGGAAGAGAGAGGAAGGAAAGTAAAGAAGAAAGTATGATGAAGGTGAGTGTTGGAGTATGACTGAGTTATACGAAATGAGCGTGACAGAAGAGGAGTGAGAGACTAAGGGGATGGAGAGAATGAGGCTAACAGAGAGAGAATGAGGGAAGGGGAGTGTAGAACTAAGAGGACAGAGGGAGTAAGAGAAGGAGTTAGTGAAGTGGAGTAAGGAAAGTAAGAGAAGGGAAAAGAGTGAAGGAGCAAAAGAAGGGAAGAGAGAGGAAGGAAAGTAAAGGAGAAGGTCTGAAAGAAGGTGAGTGTGGGAGTATGTCTGAGTTATAGGTAGTGAGCGTGATAGAAGAGGAGTGAGAGACTAAGGGGACGGAGAGAATGAGGCTAACAGAGAGAGAATGAGTGAAGGGGCGTGTAGAACTAAGAGGACAGAGGGAGTAAGAGAAGGAGTTAGTGAAGTGGAGTAAGGAAAGTAAGGGAAGGGAAAAGAGTGAAGTAGCGAAAGAAGGGAAGAGAGAGGAAGGAAAGTAAAGGAGAAGGTCTGAAAGAAGGTGAGTGTGGGAGTATGGCTGAGTTATAGGGAGTGAGCGTGACAGAAGAGGAGTGAGAGACTAAGGGGACGGAGAGAATGAGGCTAACAGAGAGAGAATGAGGGAAGGGGAGTGTAGAACTAAGAGGACAGAGGAAGTAAGAGAAGGAGTTAGTGTAGTGGAGTAAGGAGAGTAAGAAAAGGGAAAAGAGTGAAGAAGTGAAAGAAGGGAAGAGAGAGGAAGGAAAGTAAAGAAGAAAGTCTGAAAGAAGGTGAGTGTGGGAGTATGACTGAGTTATACGGAATGAGCGTGACAGAAGAGGAGTGAGAGACTAAGGGGACGGAGAGAATGAGGCTAACAGAGAGAGAATGAGGGAAGAGGAGTGTAGAACTAAGAGGACAGAGGAAGTAAGAGAAGGAGTTAGTGTAGTGGAGTAAGGAGAGTAAGAGAAGGGAAAAGAGTGAAGAAGCGAAAGAAGGGAAGAGAGAGGAAGGAAAGTAAAGAAGAAAGTCTGAAAGAAAGTGAGTGTGGGAGTATGGCTGAGTTATAGGGAGTGAGCGTGACAGAAGAGGAGTGAGAGAGTAAGGGGACGGAGAGAATAAGGCTAACAGAGAGAGAATGAGGGAAGAGGAGTTTAGAACTAAGAGGACAGAGGGAGTAAGAGAAAGAGTTAGTGTAGTGGAGTAAAGAGAGTAAGGGAAGGGAAAAGAGTTAAGGAGCAAAAGAAGGGAAGAGAGAGGAAGGAAGGTAAAGGAGAAGGTCTGAAAGAAGGTGAGTGTGGGAGTATGGCTGAGTTATAGGCAGTGAGCGTGACAGAAGAGGAGTGAAAGACTAAGGGGACAGAGAGAATGAGGGAAGGGGAGTGTAGAACTAAGAGGACAGAGGGAGTAAGAGAAGGAGTTAGTGAAGTGGAGTAAGGAGAGTAAAGGAAGGGAAAAGAGTGAAGGAGCGAAAGAAGGGAAGAGAAAGGAAGGAAAGTAAAGGAGAAGGTCTGAAAGAAGGTGAGTGTGGGAGTATGGCTGAGTTATAGGGATCGAGCGTGATAGAAGAGGAGTGAGAGACTAAGGGGACGGAGAGAATGAGGCTAACAGAGAGAGAATGAGGGAAGGGGAGTGTAGAACTAAGTGGACAGAGTAAGTAAGAGAAGGAGTTAGTGTAGTGGAGTAAGGAGAGTAAGACAAGGGAAAAGAGTGAAGAAGCGAAAGAAGGGAAGAGAGAGGAAGTAAAGTAAAGAAGAAAGCCTGAAAGAAGGTGAGTGTGGGAGTATGGCTGAGTTATACAGAATGAGCGTGACAGAAGAGGAGTGAGAGACTAAGGAGACGGAGAGAATGAGGCTAACAGAGAGAGAATGAGGGAAGGGGAGTGTAGAACTAAGAGGACAGAGGAAGTAAGAGAAGGAGTTAGTGTAGTGGAGTAAGGAGAGTAAAAGAAGGGAAAAGAGTGAAGAAGCGAAAGAAGGGAAGAGAGAGGAAGGAAAGTAAAGAAGAAAGTCTGAAAGAAGATGAGTGTGGGAGTATGACTGAGTTATACAGAATGAGCGTGACAGAAGAGGAGTGAGAGAGTAAGGGGACGTAAAGAATGAGGCTAACAGAGAGAATGAGGGGAGTGTAGAACTAAGAGGACAGAGGAAGTAAGAGAATGAGTTAGTGTAGTGGAGTAAGGAGAGTAAGAGAAGGGAAAAGAGTGAAGAAACGAAAGAAGGGAAGAGAGAGGAAGGAAAGTAAAGAAGAAAGTCTGAAAGAAGGTGAGTGTGGGAGTATGGCTGAGTTATAGGGAGTGAGCGTGTCAGAAGAGGAGTGAGAGAGTATCGGGATGGAGAGAATAAGGCTAACAGAGAGAGAATGAGGGAAGAGGAGTGTAGAACTAAGAGGACAGAGGGAGTAAGAGAAAGAGTTAGTGTAGTGGAGTAAGGAGAGTACGGGAAGGGAACAGAGTTAAGGAGCAAAAGAAGGGAAGAGAGAGGAAGGAAAGTAAAGGAGAAGGTCTGAAAGAAGGTGAGTGTTGGAGTATGGCTGAGTTATAGGCAGTGAGCGTGACAGAAGAGATGTGAAAGACTAAGGGGACGGAGAGAATAATGCTAACAGAGAGAGAATGAGGGGAGTGTAGAAGTAAGAGGACAGAGGGAGTAAGAGAAGGAGTTAGTGAAGTGGAGTAAGGAGAGTAAGGGAAGGGAAAAGAGTGAAGGAGCAAAATAAGGGAAGAGAGAGGAAGGAAAGTAAAGGAGAAGGTCGGAAAGAAGGTGAGTGTGGGAGTATGACTGAGTTATATGGAATGAGCGTGACAGAAGAGGAGTGAGAGACTAAGGGGACGGAGAGAATGAGGCTAACAGAGAGAGAATGAGGGAAGGGGAGTGTAGAACTAAGAGGACAGAGGGAGTAAGAGAAAGAGTTAGTGTAGTGGAGTAAGGAGAGTAAGGGAAGGGAAAAGAGTGAAGGAGCGAAAGAAGGGAAGAGAGAGGAAGGAAAGTAAAGAGAAGGTCTGAACGAAGGTGAGTGTGGGAGTATGGCTGAGTTATAGGTAGTGAGCGTGATAGAAGAGGAGTGAGAGACTAAGGGGACAGAGAGAATGAGGGAAGGGGAGTGTAGAACTCAGAGGACAGAGGCAGTAAGAGAAGGAGTTAGTGAAGTGGAGTAAGGAAAGTAAGGGAAGGGAAAAGAGTGAAGGAGCGAAAGAAGGGAAGAGAGAGGAAGGAAAGTAAAGAGAAGGTCTGAACGAAGGTGAGTGTGGGAGTATGGCTGAGTTATAGGTAGTGAGCGTGATAGAAGAGGAGTGAGAGACTAAGGGGACGGAGAGAATGAGGCTAACAGAGAGAGAATGAGGGAAGGGGAGTGTAGAACTAAGAGGACAGAGGGAGTAAGAGAAGGAGTTAGTGAAGTGGAGTAAGGAAAGTAAGGGAAGGGAAAAGAGTGAAGGAGCGAAAGAAGGGAAGAGAGAGGAAGGAAAGTAAAGGAGAAGGTCTGAAAGAAGGTGAGTGTGGGAGTATGGCTGAGTTATAGGGAGTGAGCGTGACAGAAGAGGAGTGAGAGACTAAGGGGGCGGAGAGAATGAGGCTAACAGAGAGAGAATGAGGGAAGGGGAGTGTAGAACTAAGAGGACTGAGGAAGTAAGAGAAGGAGTTAGTGTAGTGGAGTAAGGAGAGTAAGAGAAGGGAAAAGAGTGAAGAAGCGAAAGAAGGGAAGAGAGAGGAAGGAAAATAAAGAAGAAAGTCTGAAAGAAGGTGAGTGTGGGAGTTTGGCTGAGTTATACGGAATGAGCGTGACAGAAGAGGAGTGAGAGACTAGGGGGACGGAGTGAATGAGGCTAACAGAGAGAGAATGAGGGAAAGGGAGTGTAGAACTAAGAGGACAGAGGAAGTAAGAAAAGGCGTTAGTGAAGTGGAGTAAGGAAAGTAAGGGAAGGGAAAAGAGTGAAGGAGCGAAAGAAGGGAAGAGAGAGGAAGGAAAGTAAAGGAGAAGGTCAGAAAGAAGGTGAGTGTGGGAGTATGGCTGAGTTATAGGTAGTGATCGTGATAGAAGAGGAGTGAGAGACTAAGGGGACGGAGAGAATGAGGCTCACAGAGAGAGAATGAGGGAAGGGGAGTGTAGAACTAAGAGGACAGAGGGAGTAAGAGAAGGAGTTAGTGAAGTGGAGTAAGGAAAGTAAGGGAAGGGAAAAGAGTGAATGAGCGAAAGAAGGGAAGAGAGAGGAAGGAAAGTAAAGGAGAAGGTCTGAAAGAAGGTGAGTGTGGGAGTATGGCTGAGTTATAGGGAGTGAGCATGACAGAAGAGGATTGAGAGACTAAGGGGATGGAGAGAATGAGGCTAACAGAGAGAGAATGAGGGAAGGGGAGTGTAGAACTAAGAGGACAGAGGAAGTAAGAGAAGGAGTTAGTGTAGTGGAGTAAGGAGAGTAAGAGAAGGGAAAAGAGTGAAGAAGTGAAAGAAGGGAAGAGAGAGGAAGGAAAGTAAAGAAGAAAGTCTGAAAGAAGGTGAGTGTGGGAGTATGACTGAGTTATACGGAATGAGCGTGACAGAAGAGGAGTGAGAGACTAAGGGGACGGAGAGAATGAGGCTAACAGAGAGAGAATGAGGGAAGGGGAGTGTAGAACTAAGAGGACAGAGGGAGTAAGAGAAGGAGTTAGTGAAGTGGAGTAAGGAGAGTAAGGGAAGGGAAAAAAGTGAAGGAGCGAAGGAAGGGAAGAGAGAGGAAGGAAAGTAAAGGAGAAATTCTGAAAGAAGGTGAGTGTGAGAGAAGAGTGAGGAAAAGGGGAGTAAACGTGGGGATTTAGAATAAGTGAGGCAAGCGTAATAAGGGAACTGGGGTGTGGCAGCATGAGAGAAGAGTAGTGAGGTTAAGGAAAAGAGTATAGAGAAAGTTAATTTTGTACATCAAACTTACCTTATAAGTAATGTAAACCTAATTACATATTTTCAGTAAATTTAATATCTGTGAAAGAGAAAAAAAAATGTTAGAATATTTATAATATATATTATACAACACAAGAGACAAAGTAGGAGATTAAAAGTCATAAAAGGTTAGTAAGAGATAAAGTAGAAGTGAAGGACTCACAAAGAAAAACAAAGGAATGGTGAAGGTCAAAGAGAGTTAAAAAGAAATAGAGAGAAAGCAAATTACTCAAAGGATAATGAAATGGATACATTCAGTGACAGTGAACAAGAGCAGGAGAGAGAAATGAAGTGAAGGTGAGTAAGATACTAAAGAAATGTACATTAGGAAAACTAAAGGAAGAAAGGGGAGTAAAGAAAGGGAAGTGAGTGACAGAGAAGCAGGAGTGAATAACGGTGGATTAATGACAATGAGGCATGGAAGGTGAGTGAGGGTGAATGTAGGGTCGTAAGACAGTGAGGACACAATGGGAGTGAAGGTAACAGAGAGGGAGTGAGGGAAGAGCCATGAGAATATGAGAGAACAGAGGTAGTAAGAGAAAGAGTGAGTAAAGGGCAGTGAGGTGATTAAGGGAGGAAGAATGACTGAGAGAGCAAAGGAAGGGAAGAAAGGGAAGAAAAGTGAAGCAAAGGGACTGGGAAAAGGTGAGTGCGTGAGGAGAGGAAGAGGAAGGGGAGTTAAGGAAGATGAATGAGAATAACTGAGGGAACTGGCGTAAGGGAACAAGGGTGAAGGAAGGTGAATGAAGGGCAGTGAGATTGAGGAAAAAGGAAAGATAGAGAGAGGATAAAAGCAAGTGAGCATGAGACAAAGGAAGTGAAGGAGTGAGAACATAGAGGTACTGAAGGAAAGAGTGGCAGAAAGGAACTGAGTGAGAGAGCAAAGAAAGGTAAGTAAGGGAGAGTGGGTGAGTTTTAGGGAGTAAGCGTGATAGAAGAGGTGTGAGAGAGTGAGAGGATCGAGAGAGTGAGGCTAAGAGAGATGGAGTGGGAAAGGGGAGTGAGGATGTGAGAGGACAGAGAAAGTGAGAGAAGGAGTGAGTGAAGTGGAGTAAGGTGTGTGAGAAAAGGGGAATTATTGAGGGAACAAAGAAAGGAACGAAGGGTAAAGTAAGTGAATTAGAGTGACTGACAGCTGGAAAGTGGTGGATGGGAGAGAGGGAAAGGGTTGTGAAGGAGTGGAAAATGAGTATAAGTGAGTAAAGTGGAATAAGAGAAGGGAGGTGAAGGAGAGTGAGAAAAGGCCAGTGAGGGTGAGTTAAGAGGAGTGATAGAGGATGGAAATAGGTGAGTGAGCATAAGAGAAGGGGAAAATAATATATATTAGATAATACAAAATACAAAATAATTTGTACAACATGTTAAATGGTTTATTTTTGCTGTTCTCAGAATGTATTGAATTTCACTTTAAACAGTGAATTCAATACTACTCATCATATAACAGCGGGCAAAAAAACACAATTAAAGTTATTGTGTTCAAAAAACCCTTAAAACGTTTGAATAAATAATATAACATTTTGAAAAAACATATCTTAACTCACTTTTGACCTGGATGAACGCCTCCTCAGCGCCCGACATCGCCATCGCCATCCCGGACGGCTACAAGATCATCCGGAGGGACCGCTTCAACCAGACAGGAGGAGGCATCGCCATCATCCACAGGAACTCCATCCGCATCACGACCAACACCGACGACACCCTCGCACCCGCCGAACACCTGCACTTCCAGATCCACATCAACCCTTAGACCACCCTCTGAGGCACCCTCACCTACAGACCCCCGGGACCACGCACACAATTCAGCGAAGACATCGCCGACTTCATCAGCCCGTACGCCCTCCCCTCCGCTGACTACATCCTCCTCGGGGACCTCAACTTCCACCTGGAGAACAACAACGACCGCAACACCACCACCCTGCTGGACAACCTCGCCAACCTCGGTCTCAAGCAGCTGGTAACCACCCCCACCCACTACGCCGGACACACACTCGACCCTGTCTTCTCATCCAGCAAGGACATCGCCTTCAGCCACGCTACCGGACTCCACTGGACGGACCACAGCTGCGTCTACTTCAGCTTCAGAAGGACCACGATCCACCACCACCAGCAACAGGTTGCACGCAGAAGCTGGAACAAGATCACAGCCGACCAGCTCGCGACTTCCCTGAGCATGAACCCTCCCACCAGCGCAACGAACCCAAGCCAGGCGGCCACCAACCTCGCGAAGTGAATCAGCAACTGCGCAGACGACCTCGCCCCTCTGAAGACCCCGCCTAGCAGACCCGGGAGCAAGAAAGCCCCATGGTTCACCGACGAACTCAAGAGCTCCAAGAAGAACTGCCGAGCCCTCGAGAAAGCCTGGCGCAGAGACCCAACACCGAGCAACATGACTGCCCTCAAGCTCGCCACCCAAAAACACCCCCAACTGATCCACGCCACCAAGAAAACTGCATTCAAGGAACGACTGGACAACAACGCCCACAACAGCAAGGAACTCTTCAACATCGTTAAAGAGCTCTCCAACCCCAACGCCGGAAACAACGACATCACCCCTTCACAAGACATCTGCAACTCCCTCGCCTCCTACTTCCACAACAAGATCGCGGACATACACAACAGCTTCAGCTCCCAACCGACGCACGCCACGACCGAACCACCGCCTCCCACCACCACCCTCCAAGCCTGGACCCCGATCAGCACCGAAGACACCATCCGCACGATGAACTCCATCCACTTAGGATCTCCGACCGACCCCTGCCCTCACCACGTCTTCAACAAGGCCGACGCCGTCATCGCAACCCACCTGCGGGACATCATCAACACCTCCTTCGACACCGCTACCTTCCCGGAGAGCTGGAAGCACGCCGAACTCAGCGCTCTACTAAAGAAGCCATCAGCCAACCCCACCGACCTCAAGAACTACCGCCCCATTTCGCTGCTCTCGTTTCCTGCAAAAGTCATCGAGAAGACCGTCAACAAGCAGCTGGCCGCCTTCCTCGAGACGAACGGATCCCTTGACCTCTCGCAGTCTGGCTTCCGGGCCAACCACAGCACCGAGACCGCCCTGATCGCAGCTACCGATGACATCCGAGCCCTATTCTACAACGGAGAAACAGCGGCCCTCATCCTCCTAGACCTCTCCGCGGCCTTCGACACTGTCTGCCACCGTACCCTAGTGCAGCGCCTCAGCAACGTCGGAATCCAGGGGAAGGCACTGGAATGGATCACCTCGTTCCTCGCCGGAAGGACACAGAGAGTCCGCCTCCCCCCGTTCAGATCAGAAGCCACCGAAGTCATCTGCGGCGTTCCTCAAGGCTCCTCGCTCAGCCCAACCCTCTTCAACGTCTACATGAGCCCCCTCGCAGCCATCGCACGCCAACACAACCTCAACATCATCTCCTACGCCGACGACACCCAGCTGATCCTCTCCCTCACCAACGACCCCGCCACCGCCAGAGCCAACCTACACGAAGGGATGACAGATGTAGCCAAGTGGATGATGAGCAGCGGCCTGAAACTGAACTCGGACAAGATAGAAATCCTCATCCTGGGATCCTCACCCTCCGCCTGGGACGACTCCTGGTGGCCCCCCGCCCTCGGCAGCGCACCCAAACCTACAGACCACGCACGCAACCTGGGCTTCATCCTGGACTCCTCCCTCTCCATGGCCAGACAAGTCAACGCAGTCTCCTCGTCATGCTTCAACATCCTGCGCTTGCTACGTAAGATCTTCCGGTGGATCCACACCGAGACAAGGAAGACGGTCACCCAGGCCCTCGTCACCAGCCGCCTGGACTACGGCAACTCCCTCTACGCCGGAACCACCGCCAAACTCCAGAAGAGACTCCAGCGGATCCAGAACGCCTCAGCACGACTCATCCTGGACATCCCCCGTCGCAGCCACATCTCCGGACACCTGAGAGATCTGCACTGGCTACCGGTCAACAAGAGAATCACCTTCCGTCTCCTCACCCACGCACACAAGGCCCTACACAACCAAGGCCCAGGATACCTCAACAGCCGCCTCAACTTCTACGCTCCCACACGTCAACTTCGATCGACCGGCCACGCCCTCGCATCCGAAGAGCCACCACAGGAGGAAGGTCCTTCTCCTACCTGGCCGCCAAGACTTGGAACTCCCTCCCGAACCACCTCCGCCTGACCCAGGACCACCTCGCCTTCAGGAAACAGCTCAAGACCTGGTTGTTGAAACAGTAGCGACCCCCCCTCCCCTAGCGCCTTGAGACCCTCCGGGTGAGTAGTGCGCTATATAAATGCTGTGATTGATTGATTGATTGACTTTTGATCCATCTACTTTTCCACGAGGCCAAATAGTATATGGAAAGTCCTTTTCTTAGGAAATTAGTCAAGAGTATTCTTAATCTCTCATTTACCTGAGTTTCTGAAAGAAAAGCTCCAACATCTTTTACATTATGAAACAATAGTTTTATTTCCACCTCTAGCTTGCTTTTTACTAATATTTTCTATAATACTCACAGCACACACTATGTGAAATACATATACTACCTCTATCAGAACTACATGTTTTTGATTATCTTCATCACTGTCACTCGGAAAGTAACTTTGAACAGCAAACTAAATTTTAATAACTGCTGCAATCTTCATAGGCCAATTACCTTCCCTAAAATTTTGGTTGTAAGAACACTAGGTAAGAATTTTGTAAGTCAGAAGGCAAACGTTGTTTGAAAGTCAATTGAGTATCATTACAGTGATTCCATCCTTTATGACATTTTAAATAAGCTGTGTAATGTCCTGATGTTGATGAAGGACCATCATGGTAAATAATTGCTACAGTTGTAAAGGTTCTTCCTGAAATTGATAATTGAGAAGCCACAAATTTTTTAATTAATGTTGTCAATTTAGTTCCATCAGGTCTACATCGTTGGAACATTAAAATTACATACTGTCCATATCTTTGTATAAATATTGTTGATAGCATTGCAGATTTACATTGAGTACGGACCATGTCTTGATTTACTTGTCTAACTAGATTATTAAATCCCACTGATTTGCAGTCTGGTAAAGTCAAATATATAAATCTTTCAGTGTCTATTGTAGTACTGCTTGAAAATAAGTAATTGTCGCAGTCATGCTGCCATTTATAAGAAAGGCCAAAAAGATGTTCTACATCTACACCTTCATCTTGTAAAACAATAAGCATATACATTAGAAATTCCTGACAATCTTGCTGAATATTCTGTGAAAATTGTTTTTGATCAGAACATATGTCTAAAACATTTCGAATTTCAGAAACACTTTGTATTTTTGTTCTATCACTGCTACATTTGTCAAACACAGAATTCAACAAACAACAAAATGTTTGATCACGATTTTCAGCAATCTGTTCTTGTCAAGTTTGGAGAAAAAAACAACATTAACCACTACATTAGCATAGCAGTTGACACCAGAACTGTTTTCAAACTGAAATCCAACAACATCTTTACCTGAATCCTTTTCCTTTCTGCTTACAATTACTGGTTCATCCACTTTTCTTCTTTTTGCTACAACTTCACTACAATGTTTCTAATTTCTTCTTTTTCGGCCTACCACATGCTTTTCAAATAGAGGATATTGAATAAATTTGGAGCATACTCTCTTCTTAACCTATTATATTCTTTTACACAATTTAGATCTGCATTTATCTTTGTCTCATCAAAATCAATCAAGTACAATCCAGATAAAGTTCTGCCTCTCGAGATAAAGCAACATATGCCATACCCTCCTTGAACACAGAACTTCCAATATTCACCAAAGCAGTATCCACACTTAAACCTTGAGATTTATGAATAGTCACTGCATATGCCAAAGAAACAGGAAACTGTTTTCGGCGGACATATAAATGTTTCACAAGCAAAAATCGGGCAGAACAACAACTAATTTGTTGTACTTCTTCAATACCATCAAATTTAATTTTTATAAATTCAATTCCATCTCTATTTCGGTAATTCACAAAATCAACAACATGACCCATTGCTCCATATACTAAACCTCTTTCCACATTTAAATTACGTCGTAAAATTATACGACAATTTAAAGAGTTTTAGATATTGTCTTCTCTAAAGAATCCAATTTTGATTTCAACTTTTCAGACAAAACAATAGTTGCTCCTTCATGTTCTATTTTATCAATAGCTTCCAGTTTCACAATCTCTTGATTTTCCAACTTTAACATTTTGTTGTTGAAGATTGAACATTCTTTTAGAGTTGGCATCAAGCATATAAGAGATTTGTTTTCAGGAATTGTCATTAAAATATTCTGTGGGAGAATGTTTTCTTTTGGAAAAACATTTGAAATTAATCGTCCATGTAAAGCTTCTTTGCCATGCTCAGTTAGTTTTCCAATTCTAACATCTTGTAGAATATTTTTATAATCTTCATCCTTTGCCTGTCGCATATTTTGAAGCAGTTCTGCATATTTGAAATTTAACCATATGTTAACATTTCCAATGCTTCCTAGGCACTTCCTGGTATCTTCATGTGTAAGCATTTTAAACACTGGCTGTCCTTTCACTGGAGTTAGTTGCAGTAGATCTCCAAAAACGATGATGTGTTTGCCTCCAAATAACCCATCATACTCTGTTTTAAGAATTTCTTGCATTCTTAAATGCACAAAAGCAAGCATTACATTTGATACCATGCTTACTTCATCAATGATAAGAAGTCTCATTTTCTTTAGGACTCTTGCAACTTCCCAACAAGCTTCTCCAGATAGCTTGTGGTATTGTAATTTATTATCATGCTCTACTGGCAGCATCAATAAGCTATGTAAAGATTATCTAGATTTGGCATATAGACTTGCTGATGATAACCGATCAGAACATTCGTATGCTCCAATTTCTCGATGCGACAACATCTTCAGACTGTAACTGTATAAATTCTTGCTTAGACTCTTTTCATGTGAAATTTCCTCCCACATTTCCTTCAGTTCCGTCTTTTTTGATTTTGTGATGTAAGACGTCACATATCGAGCCACAGCAATAGAGTTATCAGCAACATATTGAATATCCATGTTAGCATTCCACATGGACAAAATGTCTGGGTTGTAGTCATTTATGTATTTGGACTCCTCATTTCTTCTTAGGTTGTATGTATTTTTGGGTGATTTTCTTGTCACAGTATGTCGTAGAGAAGACATAAAATTATTCACTCTTCCTTTCGATGTTACTGGACGTGGAAATGCAAAATGACATTTCGTGTAGAACTTGTCCTTGGATTTGTATTTTCGATGACAGTATTTCCCACAACGATGGGTTTGAAAGCGTAAAACTTGATGTCTTAAATTGTTTTCTTCTGTACTTTTCAGAACAGCACATGTAGAATACTGCTCAATGAAACTCATCACTTTCTCATCTCAATCTGTTCCAAATTTTGGTGCATCTTTAATCCATAGCAGCATATATATGTGAGGAGCACTTTTCTTGAAAGACAAGCCAGTGAATGCCCTTGCAAACCTGTTTTTTGTCTCACTCTACAAGGATCTAACTCTTGTAAAATTTTAATTTTTGGTTTTACACTTTTTTTAGTATATGTCCGTAAGAAACTGCGAAACAAATCAATTGAATCCTGTCGCACACTACAAATACTACTACAATTCCAAGTATACACTGGAGCCTTAGGACATCTCCCTAAAACTTCATCAGCTAACACCTCTTCTGTATTTCTAGGCACAATCTTTTCTGTTTCAACCGGACAACCGCCCTTCACCTCATATGCTCGACCACTGGTGTCAACTGCATGCACCAAATCATTATCCTGAAAGTAACTTTCTTCATTAAAAAATGGCTCACAACTTGAACTATGCTTCCATTCTCCAGAAAAAAATCACAAAAATTAGTCCGATTAATTACTTTCCTCCACTTACATTTTGATTTGAACACATTGATTACTTTATCTAGTGTACAAATTCTATTCATTACTAAACTAAACAATTTATTTTTCACTTTAAATGCTTCATCCACAATCTTAACTATGTTTCTTTTGTTCTTGTAAAAAGCGGTCTTTTTTTTATACCTTTTTCCATTTTTTAATAAATTGGATATAATTCTGTTATAAAACATTCGTCTACGAATTTCAATAAATTGATTTCTCCGTCTATTGCTAATAGACAATATCATCTCCTTCTAGAGATCTAACATTTTTGGAGGGACACACTTTCTTTTTTGTAATTTAAGGTGTCTTACTTTTGTTTGAAGTCACATGTTTTATTTTTTGACATTTCAAGAAGTTCCTGAGAAAATGTTTAGTTTGCTTACCAGGAGCATTATTTTTTTTCACTGAAGATTTTGTTTTAGATGAGTCTTGTATTTTTCTTTCCGTAGACCTTAAATCCTTTTAATATGGCTTTTCACGTCTTTGTTTAGACGGCATATTGTTTTTCCTTTGTAGAGATGATTATATTCTGTGGTAAAGAAAAAATAACATATTATAGACCACTACAAACATATTACATAGCAATTACAATAAATAAACGATACAAACACTAGTATACAACATAAGGCTGATTTACATTACATGTGCTTTGCTTTGTGTCATAAATGAATTACTATGTAAAAAGTTTTCTGGTAAAATGTCTGGCTTTTTCAATAATATCACCTGTGCCTTTGAACAGTTTGTCTCTTTTAGCTTAAAAGGTGCTCCGTGTCTGTATCTCATGTCACTATGCATGTGCATAATCTCTCTTTTTATGTGTGTCATTTCTCTCTTTGTATGTCTGTCATTACATGTGTGTCATGTGCCTAAGATCACACTGTGAGTCAAGCTTGATTTTAAATGGATCTGGATGAATAATTTGCTTAATACATGTACTAGTAGGAAATCTTAGGCAGCATGTCTGTTATGTCTCTTTCTTCTGAAATAGACTCAAAGCTGTGCAATCAAGATCCAGGGTGTGTTATATATGTTGATTTTAAATGGATCTGGCTGAATAATATGCTTAGTTGAATAGTGAAATAATATGAGCAGAGACACACATACTGTTTGCAGAGACAGATATGGTAGAATACATGTAACATCCTGGTCATGTGCCTAAGATCACACTGATGGGTGAATAAAGCTTCACTCACAGTGTGATGTTAGGCACATGACCAGGATGTTACATGTAATGAGAAATTAATGTTATGTCTTGCTAATATATAGGTAGCCTTTTTTCTGTAGAGACAGTGAAATAATATGAGCAGAGACACACATACTGTTTGCAGAGACAGACGTGGTAGATTATATGTAACATCTTGGTCATGTGCCTAAGATCGCACTGTGAGTGAAGCTTGATTCACCCATCAGTGTGATCTTAGGCAGAGACACACATACTGTTTGCAGAGACAGACATGGTAGATTATATGTAATATTCTGATCATGTGCCTAAGATCACACTGTGAGTGAAGCTTGATTCACCCATCAGTGTGATCTTAGGCAGAGACACACATACTGTTGGCAGAGACAGACATGATACATTATATGTAACATTCTGATCATGTGCCTAAGAACACACTGTGAGTGAAGCTTGATTCACCCATCAGTGTGATCTTAGGCAGAGACACACATACTGTTGACAGAGACAGACATGGTACATTATATGTAACATTCTGATCATGTGCCTAAGATCACACTGTGAGTGAAGCTTGATTCATCCATCAGTGTGATCTTAGGCAGAGACACACATACTGTTTGCAGAGACAGACATGGTAGATTATATGTAGCATCCTGGTCATGTGCCTACGATCACACTGTGAGTGAAGCTTGATTCATCCATCAGTGTGATCTTAGGCAGAGACACACATACTGTTGACAGAGACAGACATGGTACATTATATGTAACATTCTGATCATGTGCCTAAGATCACACTGTGAGTGAAGCTTGATTCACCCATCAGTGTGATTTTAGGCAGAGACACACATACTGTTTGCAGAGACAGACCTGGTAGATTATATGTAACATTCTGATCATGTGCCTAAGATCACAATGTGAGTGAAGCTTGATTCATCCATCAGTGTGATCTTAGGCAGAGACACATATACTGTTTGCTGAGACAGACATGGTAGATTATATGTAACATACTGATCATGTGCCTAAGATCACACTGTGAGTGAAGCTTGATTCACCCATCAGTGTGATCTTAGGCAGACACACACATACTGTTTGCAGAGACAGACATGGTAGATTATATGTAACATTCTGATCATGTGCCTAAGATCACACTGTGAGTGAAGCTTTAATCATCCATCAGTGTGATCTTAGGCTGAGACAAACATACTGTTTGCAGAGACAGACATGGTAGATTATATGTAACATTCTGATCATGTGCCTAAGATCACACTGTGAGTGAAACTTGATTCATCCATCAGTGTGATCTTAGGCTGAGACACACATACTGTTTGCAGAGACAGACATGGTAGATTATATGTAACATTCTGATCATGTGCCTAAGATCACACTGTGAGTGAAGCTTGATTCACCCATCAGTATGATCTTAGCCATAGACACACATACTGTTTGCAGAGACAGACATTGTAGATTATATGTAACATTATGATCATGTGCCTAAGATCACACTGTGAGTGAAGCTTGATTCACCCATCAGTATGATCTTAGGCAGAGACACACATACTGTTGGCAGAGACAGACATGGTAGATTATATGTAACATTCTGATCACGTGCCTAAGATCACACTGTGAGTGAAGCTTGATTCACCCATCAGTATGATTTTAGGCAGAGACACACATACTGTTTGCAGAGACAGACATGGTAGATTATATGTAACATTCTGATCATGTGCCTAGATCACACTGTGAGTGAAGCTTGATTCATCCATCAGTGTGATCTTAGGCAGAGACACACATACTGTTTACAGAGACAGACATAGTAGATTATATGTAACATTCTGATCATGTGCCTAAAATCACACTGTGGGTGAAGCTTGATTCACCCATCACTGTGATCTTAGGCAGAGACACACATACTGTTTGCAGAGACAGACATGGTAGATCATATGTAACATTCTGATCATGTGCCTAAGATCACACTGTGAGTGAAGCTTGATTCACCCATCAGTGTGATCTTAGGCAGAGACACACATACTGTTTGCAGAGACAGACATGGTAGATTATATGTAACATTCTGATCATGTGCCTAAGATCACACTGTGAGTGAAGCTTGATTCATCCATCAGTGTGATCTTAGGCAGAGACACACATACTGTTTGCAGAGACAAACATGGTAGTGTCGTGTTTTGGCAGCTCCTGAGTTAGCGTTTAGCACAGCTACACGGTCTTTTCTGTTAACTTGACCAAACGAACGGGGGCCATTTTGAATCCCTCTGACTTCCGTTTCCTATGAACACGCTGCCTCGTGGTCAGTGTGCCCTTTTGTCCTTTCTCGATACCCATGGTCACTATTCTGCTCGGCAACAGGCTATTTTTAGTACTGGTCAAGCGCACATGCGCACTATGCATCAACTGGTCACTCTTTAGGAATGTTCACACTAACTGACCAGTGCCGTTGAACTCCTCCCACGTGCTGGCTGTGTTCCAAAAAATGACCTTATATGTACCTAAAATGTGTAACTTGTAACCGCCTATCTTTTTATTGCTATTAAACTATATAAAAGAGGTCGCGCGCCGATGTTCGGTGTGCTACTTCTTACATTACCGAAGGGTGCTGTAGGAATGTATCACCACCCCATGGGGTCTTAATAAACTTGTCTTTTACCTTTTCCAGTGTCCGTGCCAACTTCTATACTAAGGCGTTCGAGAGTTTAACAGAGTATGTAGGCCTGATTTGAACCCAAAACCACACTTGGCGACCACGAAGGGACTCATCGGCGACTCGGATGCCCGAAGGAGAGGTCGTGACGAAGGTCAGGAAACTCGCCATGGACGCGTACGCTGCCACTGAGTGACCCGAGTCTCGGCACCCACGGTGTGTTTTCCCGTCCTTCCGATCTGACCTTCCAGGTGGCGCCGGTCTTCGACTGAGATTCTGATCTTGGATTGTCGTGATGTGCCGTTTTGGCTGATTTGACCACAGAACTTGGCAGTTGGACTTTGGACGTTTGAAAGGAAAATTGGTAAGCTTTTGATTGGTGAGGTAGTCTACTGACACTTACTGTGGCTTTTTGAAACTTTGAATTTGAATTTGAATTTGTTAGCTAACGTTTTGAATCTTTGAATTTGAATTTGAATATGTGAAGTGCACCTCACATAGGCAGGCATGTAGGGATATTTCTCTGATTTATTTGATTTGAACGGTCCACCGCGTTAGGTGTCACTTTTGTAGTATCGTGCTTTCATGGTACTTTTTGAAACATGCCTGTTTTTAGCACTCTCCGTAGGATGTGCTGTTCTGAAAATGGTACCAATTATCGATTAAGTGAAAAACAGCCGGCTCCCCCAGAGGGGACTCCAAATCGTGAAATGTATGTCAAATTCGGTATTCCACCTATAATGTATAGTACATTATGGCATAAGTATACTAAAACTGATCATGAATTACAGTGGCCACTATATGGGTCGTTTGACCTTCGAAAGGTACAATATGTAGAGCAGTGTTTGTTTCAGCGAAGGTCTAGACAAGATATGTTTGATTGTGTGCGTATGTGGGAGAAAGAGGTGCGTGAACGAGCGAAGCGTGAGGAAGCCTTGGCGGAGAAAGTACAGCGGAAGGCTGCACATGACAAAGCTTTACAGCTACAGGAGAAGGAATTACAGGAAAAGAAAGAGAGGGAGAGACGAGAACGCAATTTACAGGTTAATGGTCAATTCCCTATCAGGCGTCCTCTCTATCCAGTCCTTACTAATGAAACGGATGATTTTTCATTACTAGATCGTTGTCCACCCCCGTACGTCGCACCAACGGCTCCGAGCGAGGAATCAGACGAGGATAGTGATCGAACACAGCGTACCAGGTTACATGCGGAACGAGCTGCGGAATTACGTTCATTTGCACGAAAACTAAATACTAATACTGTTACTGTTTCTGACGTTACTGAACAAATGGAACAGTGGCCTGATAAGGAACAACTGTATTTTTTAGATCATTTTGGAGATGAAGTTGTTGAGCGGTATAGAAAATATTCTCTCGAGTTAGAACCAAAGGAGATATCAAAGGGTCGTGAGTATTTTCGTAAAGGTCTTTTTGTTCTTTCAGATGCGGACGACTTCTTCAAGCGTTTGATTGAACTGCGTAATGAGGCGACACGACTACGGGAGTTGGAAAAGTCGAAGAATTCGTCTACGTCCGGAGCGACGGGGATATCCAAAGAATGCCCTATTTTTGAAACAGATAAGATCGCTGCGATTAATGTTAGACCTATGCGAGAAGCTGCGCCTTTATATGTCCCTCATAAAGGGGATGGCACAGATGATGATAAAAGATCCAAAGACGCGAAAGGGTATTTTGTATATAATTGGGTTTATACGCCTTGGAATAGAGCAGATGTCATGGCGCTTAAGAACGCTTCACCTGATCCCCGTAAAAACCCTGCGGCTTTTTATGAAAATGTTGAAAGTGCAATTTCTTCATGTATCATGACGTTAGTTGATATTGATCTATTTTTCGGGTTGATATTGCCCCCTGATATGTGGAGAGTAATTCGTAGGTTTGATGACCTCACGACTCTCGGGGCCACTTGGAAAGATCTTGTTCAGGCTGATTTAGATAGAGAACCAGCATGTAAGCCGTGTCAATTAATATTAGACCTTCCAGGGGCCATACTAACAAAACTAAAGACTCTTGCTCCCGCTAAAAAGATTGATTGGACTATATTAGCCTCTTGTAAGCAGAAAGCGGATGAATCAGTTTCCGATTTTTTCTCTCGCTTCGAGGAAGCGTTCCATGATTACAGTGGTCAATTATTGACAGAAGATACTGGCAGGCATTTATTCGTTGATAAGTATGTGGCTAATCTCCTACCGGAGATTGCGAAACGATTGAAAGCGAGTGAAAGTTCATGGACCACAGCAACCCCTGCTTCTTTATTAACTATGGCTCAATATTATGAAAGACAGGAATTAGAGGCAAAAGAAAGTAGTGAAAAGAAAGCAAAGGATTTGAAGACGAAGGTAATGTTAGCCCAGGTTCAGGCTACGAGAGGAAATAACAGAGGAGGGCGAGGATCATACAGTAATGCCCCTCCCCCTCGCTCTGACATTTCTGTGAATCAATGTGCATACTGCAAACAGTTTGGGCATTGGATTGCAGACTGTCCGGTGTTTCGAGAGCAGCGTAATTTGAGGGGACGAGGAAGTGGGAGATCTAGGAATTATTATGGAGGGTCAAGAGGAGGTTATGGCACGAATGATCGTGGAGGATATGGAGCAAGGGGTCGTGGTCAGTCAGATTATAATACGTTTGATAATCGCAATCAATATCAGATAAATGAGGGTGGTCCTGCTGAACCACGGGATGAGCATTACGCATAGGATTGCGTAGGATGGGGTGTGGAATCGGTTGAGGTACCAGTTGATCAGAGGGGTCCATACATAGAAGCACATGTTCTGGGTTCTACTGATCAATTTCTGGTCGATACAGGAGCTACTCGTAGCGCTTTGTCCAAATACTTGGTTCCAAGGGCTCCCCTGTCTGGCGAGGTAATTACAGCAATAGGGTTCGATGGAACACCTACTTCTAGCCCATTGTCTCAACCAGTTGCATTTCATGTTGATAAATTTGCTGCCCCATGTCCCTTTTTGTTGTCTCCAAATACACCAGATAATATTATTGGACTCGATATGTTAAAACACTTTCGAGCTACTATTCGCTGTGCCCCAGAAGGAGTGCGAGTTGTGTTGAATGAGAATTACCCAGACTTTGAGCGAGTGTGTTTTCTCCATGAATCTGAAGTGTTGGCCTCCTTACCAAACACGTTGTGGGCCACTTCTGACTCGGATGTGGGGCAGATGTTAATCCCTCCAGTACGTATTACTGTAAAGGAGGGAGTCTCTCTACCACGTGTCCCACAGTATAAGATTTCCAGAGAAGGAGAACTTGCTTTGATGCACATTGTGAACGATTTGATTTTGGCAGGAGTAGTTGAGGAAGTCCCCTACAATGTTTGCAATAGCCCAATTTTACCGATCCTTAAAAGAGATACAGATGCTAAGGTTTACCGTTTCATTATTGATTTGAGGGAAATAAACAAGATAGTAGTGCCTCAGTACCCGGTGGTGTCTGACATCACCACGTTGCTTACGCTGGTTCCACCGACGGCAACTACTTTTACAGTTATCGATTTGAAGAATGCCTTCTTTTCGATCCCTGTACATCCTGACAGTCGATATCTATTCGGCTTTACATTAAATAATAAATCGTACAGATTCTGTCGAATTCCTCAAGGCTATACTGAAAGTCCTAGCATTTATAGTCAGGCATTAAAAAGACAGCTTGATTCCTTTGACTTACAAGAGGGAGTGGTTCTCATTCAATATGTAGACGATATCTTACTTGCTGCAGACACGCCAGAACAATGTGAGAAGAGTACCTTTTCTTTGCTTTCCTTCCTGGCTAAACATAATCATAAAGTTTCGAAGAAAAAGCTACAATATTGTAGACCAAAGGTGACCTACCTCGGTCATCTTTTGTCTAAGGAGGGCCGTGCATTGACACCGGATCGAATTCAAGCAATCCTAGATACTCCAGTCCCTCGCACTCAGAAGGATATTCGCGCCTTTGTAGGTTTGACGTCTTTTTGTAGGCAATGGATATTGGGTTTTTCGCATATTGTTAAACCATTGTTAGCATTGTTGTCTAAAGACACATCGATTCCCATTGAATGGACGGATGAATGTCAGAACGCTTTTGAACAATTGAGACAAGCTCTTTGTTCTGCACCAGTGTTAGGTACACCTGATTACACGAAGATTTTTACATTATATGTACACGAGAAGGATGGGTGTGCATTGTCAGTGTTAGTGCAGACACACGGAGACAAACAGAGGCCTTGTGCATACTTCTCGGCGGTACTCGACCCTGTGGCTCGAGGGTTGCCTGGATGTTTTCGAGCAGTTGCAGCAACAGCAGTTGCGATACGACAAAGTGAGGGAATAGTTTTGTCACACAAATTGTTGGTGCTGGTTCCCCATGCGGTAGATGCGTTACTGAATCAAACAAAAACGCAGCATCTAACCAGTGCCCGTTTGACAGGATATGAGCTAACGTTGTTGGCGCCGCACATCACACTAAAACGATGTGCGACACTGAATCCTGCTACTTTACTGCCGGATCCTGTTGCTAAGACCCAGAAGGAAGAACAACATGATTGTGTTTTTCTGACTGAGGAACAGACAAAGGGTCGTATCGATTTACAGGATACGCCATTTCCAGATGTGGATGGGGAACTGTGGGTTGATGGATCGTGCGTGAGGTTGCCAGATGGTACGACTTCCGCAGCGTATGCGATCACGACACTTAAGACTGTGGTAGAAGCAGCACGGATACCCCAAAAATCGGCTCAAGCGGCTGAGTTGATAGCCTTAACGAAGGCATGTGAGTTAAGTGCTGGACTATGTGTGAACATTTACACGGATAGTCGTTACGCTTTTGGAGTAGTGCATGATTTTGGCCTACTTTGGAAGGAACGAGGATTCCTGACTTCACACGGAGTACACATCATGCATGGAGAATTGGTACGCGATCTCCTTAATGCACTGTTATGCCCAGAGAAAGTTGCAATAGTCAAGTGCAGTGCACACAAAAAGGTGACGGACAAGGCAATGCTTTTGCAGACCGTATTGCAAGAGAGACCGCTATGCTGCAAAATAATTTCCCCATGTATGTGGTGAAGTCACAAGCTGAGCGGTGGCATGATGCTAGAGAAGAAATACTAGATATACAGAAGTCAGCATCAGAGGCAGAACTTATGAAATGGGCCACTGAAGGAGTATTGGATGATGAGGGTTGCTGGCGTAGTAAAGATATGGAGAGATGGAAACTACCCATGGCCTATTTACAAACAATGGTGCAAATGACACACGGGCTGGCACACATTGGCACACATTGGAGCTCTCGCAATTACTAAATTGCTTGCACGAGTTTGGGAAAATGCTGACATTGCTAGCACGGCTAAGAGAGTAGTGCAGACCTGTCTGATATGCTTGCAGCACAATCCTGGACAAGGGACTCATACTCCTAAAGGTGGGTTTGTTCCACCTACTGCACCATTCGAAGTACTACAAATGGATTACATCCAGCTGGAGCGCTGTAATAATCTCAAGTATGTCCTAGTAGTGGTGTGTGCCTTCAGCAAATGGATTGAGGCTTACCCTACGAAAGACAATACAGCATTGACAACAGCCAAGGTGTTACTTAAGGAGTACTTCCCGCGCTACGGTGTTTGTAAACTTATGTGGAGTGATAATGGCCCTCATTTCATTGGAAAAGTAGTGGAATATGTCCTGAAAGGACTGGGAATCAAGCAACGATTCCATGCTGTCTTTCATCCGCAATCAGCAGGTTTAGTAGAACGATACAATGCAACTCTGAAGCTGAAGCTAGCAAAGATAGTGGCATCTACATCTCTGAAATGGCCGGATGCTTTGCCTTTGGCATTGCTGTCCATTCGATCAGTGCCACATTCTCGATCTGGCCTCACACCCTACGAAGTGGTGTTTGGAAGGCCTATGAATATTTGGGGAGTTCCAAAACCTCGTTTGATACATGATATGCCTTGTATAATGATGAACGATTATCTGGCACGATTAACAAATGATTTGCTTTCTATTCATCAACAGGTTCGAGAGGCGCTCCCTGATAACTCCACTGGTGAGGCTCACGATCTCCGCCCTGGGGACCACGTGATGGTCAAAGTCTTTGAGCGATCCAGCAGTTTGGAACCGAGATGGCATGGCCCTGAGCAAGTGCTGCTGGCTACGCGAACTGCTGTGAGAGTCACCAACAAGAAGCGGTGGATACATTCAACGCACTGCCGTCGTGTCTCTCCGGATCTGGTGAGCCCTGTGGTGCTATCCGACTACAGAAAGATTTTGGATACAGAAAAGAGCCCAGCTGTCACACCTGATGAATTGGAGGGAGCCTTCCCGGACCACGTTGTTTCTGATAAAGTGAAGTATAATCTACGCCCCAGGAAATAAGATTCCTTTTGTGTTTTTGAAACTGGTTGGTAACCGCTCTGAGGTTTGTGAAACGGAAGCCGGGAATATCAAGGGGGGGGGATCAGTTCTGCCAAGTGTAGCGACACCCGTCTTGAATCCCGGAGAACAAATCAACGGCAGCCTCGGTTCAGAACCATCGTTTCTTTTATTTTTCCGGCTTAGTGTTGTTTTTGAAGAGTATTGTTTTGTGAACTATGGCATCTCCTTCGACACGAAGAGGGAGAATTCTTGGTGCTGTTTTGTTTGTCTTGACCGTAGTGGTGATCGCAGTATTAGCCTGGACTATAGAACTGTTGTTTCCTATACGAGAACATTTGCTGCCCACCACTCCAAGTCCATCTGAACATTTTCATTTCACTCTGCCTTTTCACGAAGAAAGACATAGGCAGACTTATTTGAATAACAGCTTTATTAAGATTCTGCATCATACTCATAACATGACCAACACGTCCAATTGTTGGGTATGTGGGATGTTGCCCGGACATCAGAAGAAGGGAGGAACACCACTCATTCCTCTCCCGTTTTCTCATAATGGTTCTTGTCATGCTTGGTACACTCTTCTTTTTACTCTGCGATGGCCAACGAAAGGTGGACTACTTTTTCGGTTGAATAAAATATGTTATAACGACAAAGACGGCTATCCACATGCTGAAGGAACTAAATTTGAATGGGAAGAATACCGTCCGGACAATGTTTCTACACCTCGTGTATATACAAATCAAAGACTTATAAATGTGACGAGCTCGCATATGATAACAGTCATTGATACAAAAGCAGATTTGTGTATTAGAAATAAAGGTACAATCCCGGTAGGCCGCAGTGAATGTAATATTACACTTACCTTTGATACACCAACTGGAATTGCATTTGTAGCTTCACGTAACACATATTTCATTTGTGGAAATAAGGGATACCATCGTCTACCATTGGGATGGTTAGGAACGTGTTATATAGATTTTGTATTACCACCTGTATTTATTGCTCCTCCCATGTACCACAATGATTATGTTCTGTACCATGATTTCATACTGAACAGGGTCAAGCGAACAATAGATTTTGATGAAATAGACCAGACTGATACCACATTACAACAATATGTAGATTTCAATTTAGGGTTATTTTCATTCGTAGGAGCTGCACTGAATAGCAGGAAGATAAGGCGGCTTACACGTGTGGTGGAAGCCGTCGCTAATGAAACTGCCTCCGCTTTAGGGAATATTACTGAGGAATTGCAAATTACCAGAATTGTGGCGCTCCAGAATCGAATGGTTCTAGATGTGATACTAGCTGATAGAGGTGGAGCATGCCGCGTCATCGGAAGTAGTTGTTGCGTGTACGTACCAGATAACTCACCTTCTGTATATGATTCGATTACAAAATTACACAAAATAGCTGCTGAGATCCACCCAGAAAATGGAACATGGACCTTTTCTGGTTGGTTCTGGACCCTGCTTAGTACTTGGGGTTGGAAATTATTAACGATTCTCTGTGTTTTTATTGGAGTACTATTTTTTCTTTGTCTATGTATTCAATGCGGCCCTACATTATGTTCTGTATGTATTACAGCCTGTATTCCGTCCAAACGAGCTATTGTTAAGCAAGAGAAACTGATCAATGATGAAGTATTGAAAATAATGGCTATTAACATTGAGGATGAACATTCTGACTACGTCCACTATGAGGTAGCTTTTGCTAAATGCTAAAAGGGCCGTCTGTCGTGTTTTGGCAGCTCCTGAGTTAGCGTTTAGCACAGCTACACGGTCTTTTCTGTTAACTTGACCAAACGAACGGGGGCCATTTTGAATCCCTCTGACTTCCGTTTCCTATGAACACGCTGCCTCGTGGTCAGTGTGCCCTTTTGTCCTTTCTCGATACCCATGGTCACTATTCTGCTCGGCAACAGGCTATTTTTAGTACTGGTCAAGCGCACATGCGCACTATGCATCAACTGGTCACTCTTTAGGAATGTTCACACTAACTGACCAGTGCCGTTGAACTCCTCCCACGTGCTGGCTGTGTTCCAAAAAATGACCTTATATGTACCTAAAATGTGTAACTTGTAACCGCCTATCTTTTTATTGCTATTAAACTATATAAAAGAGGTCGCGCGCCGATGTTCGGTGTGCTACTTCTTACATTACCGAAGGGTGCTGTAGGAATGTATCACCACCCCATGGGGTCTTAATAAACTTGTCTTTTACCTTTTCCAGTGTCCGTGCCAACTTCTATACTAAGGCGTTCGAGAGTTTAACAGAGTATGTAGGCCTGATTTGAACCCAAAACCACAGTAGATTATATGTAACATTCTGACCATATGCCTAAGATCACACTGTGAGGGAAGCTTGATTCACCCATCAGTGTGATCTTAGGCAGAGACACACATACTGTTTGCAGAGACAGACATGGTAGAGTATATGTAACAATCTGATCATGTGCCTAATATCACACTGTGAGTGAAGCTTGATTAATCCATCAGTGTAATCTTAGGCAGAGACACACATACTGTTTGCAGAGACAGACATGGTAGATTATATGTAACATTCTGATCATGTGCCTAAGATCACACTGTGAGTGAAGCTTAATTCATCCATCAGTGTGATCTTAGGCATAGACACACATACTGTTTGCAGAGACAGACATGGTGGATTATATGTAACAATCTGATCATGTGCCTAAGATCACACTGTGAGTGAAGCTTGATTCACCCATCAGTATGATGTTAGGCATAGACACACATACTGTTTGCAGAGACAGACATGGTAGATTATATGTAACATTCTGATCATGTGCCTAAGATCACACTGTGAGTGAAGCTTGATTCACCCATCAGTGTGATCTTAGGCAGAGACAACCCATACTGTTGGCAGAGACAGACATGGTAGATTATATGTAACATTCTGATCATGTGCCTAAGATCACACTGTGAGTGAAGCTTGATTCACCCATCAGTGTGATCTTAGGCAGAGACACACATACTGTTTGCAGGGACAGACATGGTACATTATATGTAACATTCTGATCATGTGCCTAAGATCACACTGTGAGTGAAGCTTGATTCACCCATCAGTGTGATTTTAGGCAGAGACACACATACTGTTGGCAGACACAAACATGGTACATTATATGTAACATTCTGATCATGTGCCTAAGAACACATTGTGAGTGAAGCTTGATTCATCCATCTGTGTGATCTTAGGCAGAGACACATATACTGTTTGCAGAGACAGACATGGTAGATTATATGTAACATTCTGATCATGTGCCTAAGATCACACTGTGAGTGATGCTTGAATCATCCATCAGTGTGATCTTAGGCAGAGACACACATATTGTTTGCAGAGACAGACATGGTAGATTATATGTAACATTCTGATCATGTGCCTAAGATCACACTGTGAGTGAAGCTCGATTCACCCATCAGTGTGATCTTAGGCAGAGACACACATACTGTTTGCAGAGGCAGACATGGTAGATTATATGTAACATTCTGATCGTGTGCCTAAGATCACACTGTGAGTGAAGCTTGATTCACCCATCAGTATGATCTTAGCCATAGACACACATACTGTTTGCAGAGACAGACATGGTAGATTATATGTAACATTCTGATCATGTGCCTAAGATCACACTGTCAGTGAAGCTTGATTCACCCATCAGTGTGATTTTAAGCAGAGACACACATACTGTTGGCAGACACAAACATGGTATATTATATGTAACATTCTGATCATGTGCCTAAGAACAAATTGTGAGTGAAGCTTGATTCATCCATCAGTGTGATCTTAGGCAGAGACACACATACTGTTTGCAGAGACAGACATGGTAGATTATATGTAACATTCTGATCATGTGCCTAAGATCACACTGTGAGTGAAGCTTGATTCATCCATCAGTGTGATCTTAGGCAGAGACACACATACTGTTTGCAGAGACAGACATGGTAGATTATATGTAACATTCTGATCATGTGCCTAAGAACACACTGTGAGTGAAGCTTTAATCATCATTCAGTGTGATCTTAGGCTGAGACACACATACGGTTTGCAGAGACAGACATGGTAGATTATATGTAACATTCTGATCATGTGCCTAAGATCACACTGTGAGTGAAGCTTGATTCACCTATCAGTGTGATCTTAGGCAGAGACACACATACTGTTTACAGAGGCAGACATGGTAGATTATATGTAACATTCTGATCATGTGCCTAAGATCACACTGTGAGTGAAGCTTGATTCATCCTTCAGTGTGATCTTAGGCATAGACACACATACTGTTTGCAGAGACAGACATTGTAGATTATATGTAACATTCTGATCATGTGCCTAAGATCACACTGTGAGTGCAGCTTGATGCACCCATCAGTATGATCTATGGCAGAGACACACATACTGTTGGCAGAGACAGACATGGTAGATTATATGTAACATTCTGATCATGTGCCTAAAATCACACTGTGAGTGAAGCTTGATTCATCCATCAGTGTGATCTTAGGCAGAGACACACACACTGTTTACAGAGACAGACATGGTAGATTATATGTAACATTCTGATCATGTGCCTAAAATCACACTGTGAGTGAAGCTGTTAAAAAGTCAGCCCCGATCGCACCCGATGCCCAGGCTGCTGGTGCAGGGCGACTCTTCGTTTCCATCTTGAATAATTACCAAATAAAGAGACGGGCACTGGAAGCAGGAAGACAAGGAAAAAGGTTTATTACTCATGAGGAGAGCCTGTCATTTGGGACACTCGCATAGTGTCTTCGGGAGGTGCTCTAACAAGTTTCTCTGAGGCTTCGTCTTTTATACACAGGTTTATGGCACACACACATCCTTCATTACAATCAAGACATTGTAAAGTACGAAGATGTTCCAACACGTGGCTATAGTAAGGGCCCTTATCCTCCATGCAATAGGAGGGGGCTGTCACGCAGCTGAGTGTTCTGCTGATTCCATTGGAATGTGTGCTCCTGATCGAATCTCAGGGGGTGGGGTGGTCATGATCAATAGTGGCTCCTTTCAAGAGAGACGAGTGCATACAGTAGTGGACAATGAACTGTATCCTCAGGCTAAGGGATGACCAGCGGTCCGTGCAGACATTCAGGCTCAGAGGAAGAGGTCATCAAAGGAGGGGTATTCATGGAGGGACAGGAGGTGTTGGTCAGGCGCGGGGTGCGATTCTTAGGGACAGAGTCATGCGGGAGGGGTGGGCTCATGACTCGCGCATGTGGGAGAGGGGCAGCCAGGGTGCATGGGGGAAGCTTGTAGGGTCAGGGAAGGGGCGCTGGCGATCGACCGCAAACTGAGAGACCATGGTGCCTAAAATGGCTGTCGTGTACGTGTGTGCATGGGTCTATGCTAGTGGGACAACACAGTCAGAGTTTTAGCGATATCCATTCTGTTTACACCAAGGGGTACTGTGAACACAAATGAACGCCGCTTATGTACATACACATTGCTATTTTTAACAGTCGCCGCTTTTTTACATAAGCAAGTTCAATTTTTACACAGTCGATGTGATAGGCAGAATACAATACATGTTAATTTACATCTGTTGGGCTCTTCATACAAGCCTAGAAATCGGCATAATATTTAGTCGGTGTAGAATCAAGAACAAATGTTCTGACACATAAAAAAATCAGGTTCACATTTTCTCTCTAGTGACATCAACATACAGGAAGAACGCTCTGATACCTTCCGGGTCTTGTCAGTACTATAGGGGACTTTTGAAAAACTAACCACATGAGTGACCGATGAAACATTTTTAAAAGGCAATACAAAAAATGGTTGAGGGAGGGATTCAATTCGATCCAAGCAATTAGTCAAGGGGTAAGTAGAAAGTTCTGGAAAGGGGGAGGGTCTTTGTCGCGATGTCTTTTAACAGAGTCCGTCTTCTTTTGTTGGCGCTGCTGAGCACCGGCGGTGGAGCTATAGGTCCAGCTCGGATTCATCCTTACACGTTGCAGGGTGCGATCAGTCCTCTGCTGTTAGATCACAGTCCTGTTTCCTAACTTATCTTCTTAGGGGTGCCCCAAGCTGGGCACCTGCATGTCTTTTCTTTTTCCGTGGCAAAACCTTATTCTATAGTGAAAAGTTTATGCGGAAAGGGTGAGTTGGTTGGATAATCGAGGGAAGAGAGGGCGGAGCGGGGCCAGATCTTTGAACACACCAAGGGACCAAGGGAGCAAAGGACAACGAGCAGGCAAGCCCAACAGTCGGACTCAAAAGGGGACGGGGGACTTCAGGCACAAGTGGGTCAGCGAGTCGAGGGCTTCAAGGCAGCCCTTCATTCCTCCATCTGCTGAGTGTGAAAGTTATGCCTCGTCCCGCGCCTCGTTGCTCTGCAGCTCCACCTTTGGTTGCGGTCGCACGTGTTCCATGATCTGTGGCCAGGCTGTGCGTCACGTCCAGCTCCTCTCCTCCGGTGATTGTATCTTTGAATGGGTGAAAAACAAGTTTTAGAAAAACTGGTCGAGAGAACAGATATACATCTCAATTCCTTCCCCATTCCTGAGTAGGTGGGGGATAGTTTCATCGGTCACAGTCAGAGGTCGTTACTTATGGGGTCTGTAGAAGGGAATTCATAGACCTGCTTAGCGTTCATTTGCGACATATGATGAGAGAAGTTGGACTTTTATACACAGTGTATTACGTCAAATTCAAAATCGAGTCCTTATGTGGAGACTCGTCCTTCCCTTTAACCCAAGTATCGACAATCTTACATCTCCCTTCGGGGTCGGCTAACTCTCGCAAGCAGGGGCGTTATCGTCATGAAGAAGGGGGAAGGGGCAGATGTAAAACATGGCTTTCCTGGGGAATGACCGTTAATCGAGGTCATCAATTACGTTTCGTGAGTAGCTGACATGCGGCTAGGGTTGATCGGGGGCGCGTGGGTGCTTTGGACAGGGAGCTGGGGTCGATCGGAAGAAGTGGGGTACTCTGGACATCCGCACTTAGGTGCAAGGGGGTGAGGCAATCGGGGCATTGGGGATCGCATTTCTAACGAACTGAGAAACAGAAGACCATTGACGTTATAGTTCCCTTATAAAAGGCCAGATTAGGGGACATCCGTCGTCTTACCTGTCCTTTCCTTCATTACCAACTTGGGTTCTATCGATTGCAGAAAGGAGAGGTAGTAATATGGCAAGTCACAAATCGTTTTGGTTTTGGTCAATTTTGCTGAACACCTTTGCGTTCGAGGAAACCCAATTATGTTTTGTGCCGGAGGGGCACAACGTCACCATACAAGGAAAAGAGGAAACAGGGGCTTTTGGAGAGTGAAAGAGAGAGAGAGAGAGAGAGAGAGAGAGAGAGAGAGAGAGAGAGAGAGAGAGAGAGAGAGAGAGACTCGCACTCTAAACGAACCATTCAGTACACGTATGTCGTGGGGAGAGAGAGAGAAACGCGTACAATAATGGTCCATTCAGTTCGCACACAACATAGAACAGCAGGGGTTAAGTAATGCGTAAACACACGCGGAGGGACGACGTAGATTCATACATCACGTACACACAAACTCAGACGGGGGAGACAGTACATGTATTACATACAAAGATCCAAGACAAAACATAAAACAGTTATTGGCCAAAATTATCCTTTTCTGTATGCTGCGCATCCTCATCATCCTAAGCTCTTTTTACCCTTTTCTTTTCTTTTACTCGTTGGCTGCCTTTTACTGGTGGCTTTGATTGTACACACTTACGCCGTTGGCAACTGGTCATGAACTGACCTGGTCGGGCTAATGCTCACGGTGGTATCCTTCGAGTCTTTTTAGTAAATGTGTTTCCAGGCTGAGACAACGGTTGGTGTCAATTAGAGAACAATGGGGCAGTTTTTTTTTGTTACATGTCTAAGAGGATGCGAGAAGGAGGTAGTATGTTTTTAAATATTGGCAATATCCCTAGTCCTCTCGGCGGAGGGTACTTGTGTAACCCTTACCTCGAAATACCCTAAACTTTCCCTATTTAGTTAGACGTAAGAATGCTTAATCATGTGTGCACATTATTTTTGGTTGTTTTATTCGGGGTTTGTCGCGGTTAGGTACCATAATCAGACCCTTTTTCCCGTCTCTTCGTCTGCTGGATCACCATTTTCGTACATTAGTCGACATTCCGATGTGACCTGCAGAGAGAGGGGAAAAGAAGGGCAGGGGCTACATTGATAGACACACTAGCGCGCGTAAACCCAGAAAGGCTTTTACTTACTGCGTACTCGGCCTATCTCCACGGGATGCAGTCACTGCCAACTGGGCGTTCAAGCCCAGGTGGACCGTTAGCGTGACTTTTCTTATGCAGGTAGCATATAAAGTATAGGCTAAATACCAGGATCTTTAGTTGTTGCTTTTGGCTGTATAAAAAGGAAAAATACACAACTAAAAATTGGACCCTTCATATTTGCAGTATTCCTACGTATTAAACTTTTCAACCCTTTATCTAATCGGGCTTAGTCATTTCACCTATATTTCAGTTATATCGAAAAATAGTGACATTCATTCAAGACTTATCAATTTACGCGGACAACTATAGTTGCTTTCTCAAAAAATCTTTAATAAGAATGTCGGTGCATAAATACGGGCCTACAACCCCGTGGACCGGCCACGGAGCAGGCTGGAGCTGTAGATGTGGGGATACTTTATTAGTGAAAACTTAATGGAGTCAGTGGTCGTTAATTTCATAAAAAGTGCGCCAAGTGCAATAAAAATCATATTGAATCTTTTAGTGTGAGCGAATATCATAAACATCGAAATTTCGAACTTTCAATAATCATGATGCGCCAAACTCAACAACAATTCATTGTCCGAATGTTCAATCGGTACCCATCTTATGCCAATTCATTGTCCTTCATTGTCCGAACACCTAATCAGTACCCATCTCATATCAATTCATTGTTCGAGCTGACAGTATACATCCTATATCAATCCATTGTTCGAACTCACAATCAGTACACATCCTATATCAATCTATATGTTTAAAAACTTCATACATATCCTATGACACCAAGGCTGAGCAATCGGGGTACAATAAGGAGTTGAGGGTTTCATTTGCATCGGCGCCATTTTGGGTGCAGTCAGGCAGAACCAGGCATAGTCTAAATCTCTACTAACTCGTGGTTGGCCCAGAGCTTCCTTTGGTAGTCCAAAGTTCCGTTAAAGGGCAAAAGAAGGGATCGGTGGTTTGAACCATCAGTCAAAAAGGGGAGGGGGTGCAACAATTTTCCTACCGGGTCATACTATGCTTTCACCGGAACTGATCCGAACTGTAGTCTGCAGGATTCTAGTCATTCAAACTGAGGCTGGCGCCAGCATGGGAGCGTCGACGTCCTGCGGCTACATTTCCATCGCTCCGTGGGCAATCATGGCAGTCTTTCTCCATCGGGGGTATCTGCGGGAGTCGGGGACTCCCGCGGCTCCTCTAGAATCTTCAAGGCTGTGGAGAACTATGACGGTGGAGTCAACAAGTGACCGGGCCAGTCCTTCATGCTGGGCCCGCTCTTGCCAGGTCGATCGCCATTTTGAGAGTTCGGCAGCTACCGGCGATCGCGGGGTCAAATGAGCGGACGGGCTCCACCTTTCCGGGCGAGGCGTTGCAGCATCGCCACAGTGGAAGAACCCTTTTCCGGGCGCCTGGAGCGCTGAGGGTGCAGCTGGGAAGCCTCCACCTGGGGAGGCGGGAGAGGCCTGTTCGCACCGTCTCTCCCTCCCAGTGCACCCCACGGCGTCTCGCTTGACATTTGTTATGGCCGGACCAGGCGATGAGGACGAGGGGGGGGGGTCGGAGGCATGTGCAAGACATCCCCCCCCCCAGCGTTGTTGCAGCCATTACGGAAGAAAAAAGAAATGTCCCGTCCGTCTTCGGGCCGGGCTTCCGGTGGATGGCGGCCGGACGCCCTTTGCTCTGGCCCCATGAACGGGTTACTTGGCTCATCCGGTGGGGCAGGCCTTGGCGTGTGGCGCCTCTCCTGGGCCTTTCGTGCAGTGGCCTCTCCACTCCCAGGCCCTCCATGGATGCTGGTCCAGACTGGGAGAGAGAGGGAGAGGGAAAACCTGCAACTCTCCAGGGTTACCGCAGCTGCCACCGCGGCCGGACTGGGAGAGAGAGGGGAGGGTTGAGGACACGGACATTCCCCCCCCTGCAACTCTCCAGTGTTGTCGTAGCAATCCCCCTGGCCGGGTCCCGCTGGCCTCGGCCTCTCCTCCGGCTACACCCTACGTGATGATCTCCTGGACGACGGTTGGCAGCAGGACCCGCCTTATATGGGTTGCTTCCGGCTGGGAGTAGCCGCAAACCTGTTGCACTTTGGAAGTTTCCAGAATGGGGCGGATGTCTGCTGACTTGTATCTTTCCCAGTTTGCTGTTATTTGGGCGTGGCAGGCGGTGGGACAGACACGTTTGGGGCAGTGAGGGGTGATGAAGCCTCGTTGCCTCGTGGCCGTTGCAAGGTCACGCTTGGTTTCTCTTACTGTTCTCAGGTTTCTTATTATGGGCTTATTTCTAACGTTTTTTGTTTCTAGGACAATAATAGGTTTTATCATTAAGTATTGTTATCGTTTCCTTGTTCGTTATTTAATAAAAGTTCATCAGTGGCCTACTGATTTCGTTTTCCTATTCTTTTCTTTCCAGGTTGTTTCATGCTAAAGTTTCTGTTAACAGGATACAGTGATCACTTCGTTATTATTGCATATGTCCTTTTCACTAGGGGTGTTCTCTGGTCGGGCCAGATGACCTACCTCTCGTGAATGGTCCGGGTGAGACTGGTGCATCAATCAGTGGGGAGTAGATAGGCATGACAGATTACAACGGGGGACAAAGGTCCGCATTACCTACCCTTTCACTACTTGCAAAGATTTTTCTACGTTTATTTGCAAAAAGGGAATACCTCCAAAAAGAGAACCAATTCCCAAACAGTCAATGTTCGGGCAAACAATCAATCAATGAGGAACGAAATAGGTACGACGTGTTAAAGGTTTACGTTACCTACCCTTCACTATCTGCAAAGGGAGAGAGAATATTCCTGTTCTTCCCCGTTTGCAGGCAGAGAAGATCCTTAAGAGAACCAACTTCGAACAATTCAATGCTCGATTCAATCAATCAATCAATGGGGAGAAAAATAGGTATGACGGATTACAATGGGGACAAAAGTCTGCATTACCTATCCTTCACTATCTGCAAAGACTAAACAGAGTATGGCGATTCTGTGCTTGTTTGCAAATAGAGAATCTCTCAGAAGCAATCAATAAGTAATACTAGTATTTTCAAACAATCAATCAATCAATCAATTTCGCAATTTGTCGTGTGTCACGACCTTACCCGGACCGGACCATGTGGGCAGTTCTTCGCCTTCCTTTTTCCAGCGCCCGATCGTTCTCTTTCTCCATGTTTTTACCGCAGCATTCCTGTGGGATTCTAGTCAGGACAATAGGTCACTTGAGAGAGGTCCGTTCGGAATCGGTGAAGTTCATTCAATCGGCAGCCGGACGAGGGCCCTCTCAAGGCAGGCATACTCCAATCATTTAGATGTTCACCCCATCGTCTGGACCTCTCTTACCGGACCTTATGTCGCTGATGGACCCCGCGTTGGGACGCCAATTGTTAAAAAGTCAGCCCCGATCGCACCCGATGCCCAGGCTGCTGGTGCAGGGCGACTCTTCGTTTCCATCTTGAATAATTACCAAATAAAGAGACGGGCACTGGAAGCAGGAAGACAAGGAAAAAGGTTTATTACTCATGAGGAGAGCCTGTCATTTGGGACACTCGCATAGTGTCTTCGGGAGGTGCTCTAACAAGTTTCTCTGAGGCTTCGTCTTTTATACACAGGTTTATGGCACACACACATCCTTCATTACAATCAAGACATTGTAAAGTACGAAGATGTTCCAACACGTGGCTATAGTAAGGGCCCTTATCCTCCATGCAATAGGAGGGGGCTGTCACGCAGCAGAGTGTTCTGCTGATTCCATTGGAATGTGTGCTCCTGATCGAATCTCAGGGGGTGGGGTGGTCATGATCAATAGTGGCTCCTTTCAAGAGAGACGAGTGCATACAGTAGTGGACAATGAACTGTATCCTCAGGCTAAGGGATGACCAGCGGTCCGTGCAGACATTCAGGCTCAGAGGAAGAGGTCATCAAAGGAGGGGTATTCATGGAGGGACAGGAGGTGTTGGTCAGGCGCGGGGTGCGATTCTTAGGGACAGAGTCATGCGGGATGGGTGGGCTCATGACTCGCGCATGTGGGAGAGGGGCAGCCAGGGTGCATGGGGGAAGCTTGTAGGGTCAGGGAAGGGGCGCTGGCGATCGACCGCAAACTGAGAGACCATGGTGCCTAAAATGGCTGTCGTGTACGTGTGTGCATGGGTCTATGCTAGTGGGACAACACAGTCAGAGTTTTAGCGATATCCGTTCTGTTTACACCAAGGGGTACTGTGAACACAAATGAACGCCGCTTATGTACATACACATTGCTATTTTTAACAAAGCTTGATTCACCCATCACTGTGATCGTAGGCAGAGACACACATAATGTTTGCAGAGGCAGACATGGTAGATTATATGTAACATTCTGATCATGTGCCTAAGATCACACTGTGAGTGAAACTTGATTCACCCATCAGTGTGGTCTTAGGCAGAGACACACATACTGTTTGCAGGGACAGACATGGTAGATTATATGTAACATTCTGATCATGTGCCTAAGATCACACTGTGAGTGAAGCCTAAATCATCCATCAGTGTGATCTTAGGCAGAGACCCACATACTGTTTGCAGAGACAGACATGGTAGATTATATGTAACATTCTGATCATGTGCCTAAGATCACACTGTGAGTGAAGCTTGATTCATCCATCAGTGTGATCTTAGGCAGAGACACACAGATTGTTTGCAGAGACAGACATGGTAGATTATATGTAACATTCTGATCATGTGCCTAAGATCACACTGTGAGTGAAGCTCGATTCACCCATCAGTGTGGTCTTAGGCAGAGACACACATACTGTTTGCAGGGACAGACATGGTAGATTATATGTAACATTCTGATCATGTGCCTAAGATCACACTGTGAGTGCAGCTTGATTCACCTATCAGTGTGATCTTAGGCAGGGACACACATACTGTTTACAGAGACAGACATGGTACATTATATGTAACATTCTGATCATGTGCCTAAGATCACACTGTGAGTGAAGCTTGATTCACCCATCAGTGTGATCTTAGGCAAAAACACACATACTGTTTGTAGAGACAGACATGGTAGATTATATGTAACATTCTGATCATGTGCCTAAGATCACACTGTGAGTGAAGCTTGATTCACCCATCAGTCTGATCTTAGGCAGAGACACACATACTGTTTGTAGAGACAGACATGGTAGATTATATGTAACATTCTGATCATGTGCCTAAGATCACACTGTGAGTGAAGCTTGATTCATCCATCAGTGTGATCTTAGGCATAGACACACATACTGTTTGCAGAGACAGACATGGTAGATTATATGTAACATTCTGTTCATGTGCCTAAGATCACACTGTGAGTGAAGCTTGATTCACCCATCAGTATGATCGTAGGCATAGACATACATACTGTTTGCAGAGACAGACATGGTAGATTATATGTAACATTCTGATCATGTGCCTAATATCACACTGTGAGTGAAGCTTGATTCATCCATCAGTGTAATCTTAGGTAGAGACACACATACTGTTTGCAGAGGCAGACATGGTAGATTATATGTAACATTCCGATCATGTGCCTAGATCACACTGTGAGTAAAGCTTGATTCATCCATCAGTGTGATCTTAGGCAGAGACACACATACTGTTTACAGAGACAGACATGGTAGATTATATGTAACATTCTGATCATGTGCCTAAGATCACACTGTGAGTGAAGCTTGATTCACCCATCACTGTGATCTTAGGCAGAGACACACATACTGTTTGCAGAGACAGACATGGTAGATCATATGTAACATTCTGATCATGTGCCTAAGATCACACTGTGAGTGAAGCTTGATTCACCCATCAGTGTGATCTTAGGCAGAGACACACATACTGTTTGTAGAGACAGTCATGGTAGATTATATGTAACATTCTGATCATGTGCCTAAGATCACACTGTGAGTGAAGCTTGATTCATCCATCAGTGTGATCTTAGGCAGAGACACACACACTGTTTGCAGAGACAGACATGGTAGATCATATGTAACATTCTGATCATGTGCATAAGATCACACTGTGAGTGAAGCTTGATTCACCCATCAGTGTGATTTTAGGCAGAGACACATATACTGTTGGCAGACACAAACATGGTACATTATATGTAACATTCTGATCATGTGCCTAAGATCACACTGTGAGTGAAGCTTGATTCATCCATCAGTGTAATCTTAGGCAGAGACACACATACTGTTTACAGAGACAGACATGGTAGATTATATGTAACATTCTGATCATGTGCCTAAAATCACACTGTGAGTGAAGCTTGATTCACCCATCACTGTGATCTTAGGCAGAGACACACATACTGTTTGCAGAGACAGACATGGTAGATCATATGCAACATTCTGATCATGTGCATAAGATCACACTGTGAGTGAAGCTTGATTCACCCATCAGTCTGATCTTAGGCAGAGACACACATACTGTTTGTAGAGACAGACATGGTAGATTATATGTAACATTCTGATCATGTGCCTAAGATCACACTGTGAGTGAAACTTGATTCATCCATCAGTGTGATCTTAGGCAGAGACACACATACTGTTTGCAGAGATAGACATGGTAGATTATATGTAACATTCTGATCATGTGCCTAAGATCACACTGTGAGTGAAGCTTGATTCATCCATCAGTGTGATCTTAGGCATAGACACACATACTGTTTGCAGAGAAAGACATGGTAGATTATATGTAACATTCTGATTATGTGCCTAAGATCACACTGTGAGTGAAGCTTAAATCATCCATCAGTGTGATCTTAGGCAGAGACACACATACTGTTTGCAGAGATAGACATGGTAAATTATATGTAACATTCTGATCATGTGCCTAAGATCACACTGTGAGTGAAGCTTGATTCACCCATCAGTATGATCGTAGGCAGAGACATACATACTGTTTGCAGAGACAGACATGGTAGATTATATGTAACATTCTGATCATGTGCCTAATATCACACTGTGAGTGAAGCTTGATTCATCCATCAGTGTAATTTTCGGCAGAGACACACATACTGTTTGCAGAGGCAGACATGGTAGATTATATGTAACATTCTGATCATGTGCCTAGATCACACTGTTAGTAAAGCTTGATTCATCCATCTGTGTGATCTTAGGCAGAGACACACATACTGTTTACAGAGACAGAAATGGTAGATTATATGTAACATTCTGATCATGTGCCTAAGATCACACTGTGAGTGAAGCTTGATTCACCCATCACTGTGATCTTAGGCAGAGACACACATACTGTTTGCAGAGACAGACATGGTAGATCATATGTAACATTCTGATCATGTGCCTAAGATCACACTGTGAGTAAAGCTTGATTCACCCATCAGTTTGATCTTAGGCAGAGACACACATACTGTTTGCAGAGACAGACATGGTAGATTATATGTAACATTCTGATCATGTGCCTAAGATCACACTGTGAGTGAAACTTGATTCATCCATCAGTGTGATCTTAGGCAGAGACACACATACTGTTTGCAGAGACAGACATGGTAGATTATATGTAACATTCTGATCATGTGCCTAAGATCACACTGTGAGTGAAGCTTGATTCATCCATCAGTGTGATCTTAGGCAGACACACACATACTGTTTGCAGAGACAGACATGGTAGATTATATGTAACATTCTGATCATGTGCCTAAGATCACACTGTGAGTGAAGCTTGATTCACCCATCAGTGTGATCTTCGGCAGAGACACACATACTGTTAGCAGAGACAGACATGGTACATTATATGTAACATTCTGATCATGTGCCTAAGGTCACACTGTGAGTGAAGCTTGATTCACCCATCAGTGTGATTTTAGGCAGAGACACACAGACAGACATGGTACATTATATGTAACATTCTGATCATGTGCCTAAGATCACACTGTGAGTGAAGCTTGATTCACCCATCAGTGTGATCTTAGGCAAAAACACACATACTGTTTGTAGAGACAGACATGGTAGATTATATGTAACATTCTGATCATGTGCCTAAGATCACACTGTGAGTGAAGCTTGATTCACCCATCAGTGTGATCTTAGGCAGAGACACACATACTGTTTGCAGAGGCAGACATGGTAGATTATATGTAACATTCTGATCATGTGCCTAGGATCACACTGTGAGTGAAGATTGATTCACCCATCACTGTGATCTTAGGCAGAGACACACATACTGTTTGCAGAGACAGACATGGTAGATTATATGTAACATTCTGATCATGTGCCTAAGATCACACTGTGAGTGAAGCTTGATTCACCCATCAGTATGATCTTAGGCAGAGACACACATACTGTTGTCAGAGACAGACATGGTAGATTATATGTAACATTCTGATCATGTGCCTAAGATCACACTAGGAGTGAAGCTTGATTAGCCCATCAGTATGATTTTAGGCAGAGACACACATACTGTTTGCAGAGACAGACATGGTAGATTATATGTAACATTCTGATCATGTGCCTAAGATCACACTGTGAGTGAAGCTTGATTAACCCAACAGTATGATTTTAGGCAGAGACACACATACTGTTTGCAGAGACAGACATGGTAGATTATATGTAACATTCTGATCATGTGCCTAGATCACACTGTGAGTAAAGCTTGATTCATCCATCAGTGTGATCTTAGGCAGAGACACACATACTGTTTGCAGAGACAGACATGGTAGATTATATGTAACATTCTGATCATGTGCCTAAAATCACACTGTGAGTGAAGCTTGATTCACCCATCACTGTGATCTTAGGCAGAGACACACATACTGTTTGCAGAGACAGACATGGTAGATCATATGTAACATTCTGATCATGTGCCTAAGATCACACTGTGAGTGAAGCTTGATTCATCCATCAGTGTAATCTTAGGCAGAGACACACATACTGTTTACAGAGACAGACATGGTAGATTATATGTAACATTCTGATCATGTGCCTAAAATCACACTGTGAGTGAAGCTTGGTTCACCCATCACTGTGATCTTAGGCAGAGACACACATACTGTTTGCAGAGACAGACATGGTAGATCATATGCAACATTCTGATCATGTGCATAAGATCACACTGTGAGTGAAGCTTGATTCACCCATCAGTCTGATCTTAGGCAGAGACACACATACTGTTTGTAGAGACAGACATGGTAGATTATATGTAACATTCTGATCATGTGCCTAAGATCACACTGTGAGTGAAACTTGATTCATCCATCAGTGTGATCTTAGGCAGAGACACACATACTGTTTGCAGAGATAGACATGGTAGATTATATGTAACATTCTGATCATGTGCCTAAGATCACACTGTGAGTGAAGCTTGATTCATCCATCAGTGTGATCTTAGGCATAGACACACATACTGTTTACAGAGAAAGACATGGTAGATTATATGTAACATTCTGATTATGTGCCTAAGATCACACTGTGAGTGAAGCTTAAATCATCCATCAGTGTGATCTTAGGCAGAGACACACATACTGTTTGCAGAGATAGACATGGTAAATTATATGTAACATTCTGATCATGTGCCTAAGATCACACTGTGAGTGAAGCTTGATTCACCCATCAGTATGATCGTAGGCAGAGACATACATACTGTTTGCAGAGACAGACATGGTAGATTATATGTAACATTCTGATCATGTGCCTAATATCACACTGTGAGTGAAGCTTGATTCATCCATCAGTGTAATTTTCGGCAGAGACACACATACTGTTTGCAGAGGCAGACATGGTAGATTATATGTAACATTCTGATCATGTGCCTAGATCACACTGTTAGTAAAGCTTGATTCATCCATCTGTGTGATCTTAGGCAGAGACACACATACTGTTTACAGAGACAGAAATGGTAGATTATATGTAACATTCTGATCATGTGCCTAAGATCACACTGTGAGTGAAGCTTGATTCACCCATCACTGTGATCTTAGGCAGAGACACACATACTGTTTGCAGAGACAGACATGGTAGATCATATGTAACATTCTGATCATGTGCCTAAGATCACACTGTGAGTGAAGCTTGATTCACCCATCAGTTTGATCTTAGGCAGAGACACACATACTGTTTGCAGAGACAGACATGGTAGATTATATGTAACATTCTGATCATGTGCCTAAGATCACACTGTGAGTGAAACTTGATTCATCCATCAGTGTGATCTTAGGCAGAGACACACATACTGTTTGCAGAGACAGACATGGTAGATTATATGTAACATTCTGATCATGTGCCTAAGATCACACTGTGAGTGAAGCTTGATTCATCCATCAGTGTGATCTTAGGCAGACACACACATACTGTTTGCAGAGACAGACATGGTAGATTATATGTAACATTCTGATCATGTGCCTAAGATCACACTGTGAGTGAAGCTTGATTCACCCATCAGTGTGATCTTCGGCAGAGACACACATACTGTTAGCAGAGACAGACATGGTACATTATATGTAACATTCTGATCATGTGCCTAAGGTCACACTGTGAGTGAAGCTTGATTCACCCATCAGTGTTATTTTAGGCAGAGACACACAGACAGACATGGTACATTATATGTAACATTCTGATCATGTGCCTAAGATCACACTGTGAGTGAAGCTTGATTCACCCATCAGTGTGATCTTAGGCAAAAACACACATACTGTTTGTAGAGACAGACATGGTAGATTATATGTAACATTCTGATCATGTGCCTAAGATCACACTGTGAGTGAAGCTTGATTCACCCATCAGTGTGATCTTAGGCAGAGACACACATACTGTTTGCAGAGGCAGACATGGTAGATTATATGTAACATTCTGATCATGTGCCTAGGATCACACTGTGAGTGAAGCTTGATTCACCCATCACTGTGATCTTAGGCAGAGACACACATACTGTTTGCAGAGACAGACATGGTAGATTATATGTAACATTCTGATCATGTGCCTAAGATCACACTGTGAGTGAAGCTTGATTCACCCATCAGTATGATCTTAGGCAGAGACACACATACTGTTGTCAGAGACAGACATGGTAGATTATATGTAACATTCTGATCATGTGCCTAAGATCACACTAGGAGTGAAGCTTGATTAGCCCATCAGTATGATTTTAGGCAGAGACACACATACTGTTTGCAGAGACAGACATGGTAGATTATATGTAACATTCTGATCATGTGCCTAAGATCACACTGTGAGTGAAGCTTGATTCACCCATCAGTATGATCTTAGGCAGAGACACACATACTGTTGTCAGAGACAGACATGGTAGATTATATGTAACATTCTGATCATGTGCCTAAGATCACACTATGAGTGAAACTTGATTCATCCATCAGTGTGATCTTGGCCATAGACACACATACTGTTTGCAGAGACAGACATGGTAGATTATATGTAGCATTCTGATCATGTGCCTAAGATCACACTGTGAGTGAAGCTTGCTTCATCCATCAGTGTGATCTTAGGCAGAGACACACAGATTGTTTGCAGAGACAGACATGGTAGATTATATGTAACATTCTGATCATGTGCCTAAGATCACACTGTGAGTGAAGCTCGATTCACCCATCAGTGTGGTCTTAGGCAGAGACACAAATACTGTTTGCAGGGACAGACATGGTAGATTATATGTAACATTCTGATCATGTGCCTAAGATCACACTGTGAGTGAAGCCTAAATCATCCATCAGTGTGATCTTAGGCAGAGACCCACATACTGTTTGCAGAGACAGACATGGTAGATTATATATAACATTCTGATCATGTGCCTAAGATCACACTGTGAGTGCAGCTTGATTCACCTATCAGTGTGATCTTAGGCAGGGACACACATACTGTTTGCAGAGGCAGACATGGTAGATTATATGTAACATTCTGATCGTGTGCCTAAGATCACACTGTGAGTGAAGCTTGATTCACCCATCAGTATGATCTTAGCCATAGACACACATACTGTTTGCAGAGACAGACATGGTAGATTATATGTAACATTCTGATCATGTGCCTAAGATCACACTGTGAGTGAAGCTTGATTCATCCATCAGTATGATCTTAGGCAGAGACACACATACTGTTGTCAGAGACAGATATGGTAGATTATATGTAACATTCTGATCATGTGCCTAAGATCACACTATGAGTGAAGCTTGATTAGCCCATCAGTATGATTTTAGGCAGAGACACACATACTGTTTGCAGAGACAGACATGGTAGATTATATGTAACATTCTCATCATTTGCCTAAGATCACACTGTGAGTGAAGCTTGATTTATCCATCAGTGTGATATTAGGCAGAGACACACATACTGTTTGCAGAGGCAGACATTGTAGATTATATGGAACATTCTGATCATGTGCCTAAGATCACACTGTGAGTGAAGCTTGATTCATCCATCAGTGTGATCTTAGGTATAGACACACATACTGTTTGCAGAGACAGATATGGTAGATTATATGTAACATTCTGATCATGTGCCTAAGATCACACTGAGAGTGAAGCTTGATTCACCCATCAGTATGATCTTAGCCATAGACACACATACTGTTTGCAGAGACAGGCATGGTAGATTATATGTAACATTCTGATCGTGTGCCTAAGATCACACTGTGAGTGAAGCTTGATTCACCCATCAGTATGATCTTAGCCATAGACACACATACTGTTTGCAGAGACAGACATGGTAGATTATATGTAACATTCTGATCATATTGTGCCTAAGATCACACTGTGAGTGAAGCTTGATTCACTCATCAGTATGATCCTAGGCAGAGACACACATACTGTTGGCAGAGACAGACATGGTAGATTATATGTAACATTCTGATCATGTGCCTAAGATCACATGTGAGTGAAGCTTGATTCACCCATCAGTATGATTTTAGGCAGAGACACACATACTGTTTGCAGAGACAGACATGGTAGATTATATGTAACATTCTGATCATGTGCCTAGATTACACTGTGAGTGAAGCTTGATTCATCCATCAGTGTGATCTTAGGCAGAGACACACATACTGTTTACAGAGACAGACATGGTAGATTATATGTAACATTCTGATCATGTGCCTAAAATCACACTGTGAGTGAAGCTTGATTCACCCATCACTGTGATCTTAGGCAGAGACACACATACTGTTTGCAGAGACAGACATGGTAGATCATATGTAACATTCTGATGATGTGCCTAAGATCACACTGTGAGTGAAGCTTGATTCACCCATCAGTGTGATCTTAGGCAGAGACACACATACTGTTTGCAGAGACAGACATGGTAGATTACATGTAATATTCTGATCACGTGCCTAAGATCACACTGTGAGTGAAGCTTGATTCACCCATCAGTGTGATCTTAGGCAGAGACACACATACTGTTTGCAGAGACAGACATGGTAGATTATATGTAACATTCTGATCATGTGCCTAAGATCACACTGTGAGTGAAACTTGATTCATCCATCAGTGTGATCTTAGGCAGAGACACACATACTGTTTGCAGAGACAGACATGGTAGATTATATGTAACATTCTGATCATGTGCCTAAGATCACACTGTGAGTGAAGCTTGATTTATCCATCAGTGTAATCTTAGGGAGAGACACACATACTGTTTGCAGAGACAGACATGGTAGATGATATGTAACATTCTGATCATGTGCCTAAGATCACACTGTGAGTGAAGCTTGATTCATCCATCAGTGTGATCTTAGGCAGAGACACACATACTGTTTGCAGAGACAGACATGGTAGATCATATGTAACATTCTGATGATGTGCCTAAGATCACACTGTGAGTGAAGCTTGATTCACCCATCAGTGTGATCTTAGGCAGAGACACACATACTGTTTGCAGAGACAGACATGGTAGATTATATGTAATATTCTGATCACGTGCCTAAGATCACACTGTGAGTGAAGCTTGATTCACCCATCAGTATGATCTTAGCCATAGACACACATACTGTTTGCAGAGACAGGCATGGTAGATTATATGTAACATTCTGATCGTGTGCCTAAGATCACACTGTGAGTGAAGCTTGATTCACCCATCAGTATGATCTTAGCCATAGACACACATACTGTTTGCAGAGACAGACATGGTAGATTATATGTAACATTCTGATCATATTGTGCCTAAGATCACACTGTGAGTGAAGCTTGATTCACTCATCAGTATGATCCTAGGCAGAGACACACATACTGTTGGCAGAGACAGACATGGTAGATTATATGTAACATTCTGATCATGTGCCTAAGATCACATGTGAGTGAAGCTTGATTCACCCATCAGTATGATTTTAGGCAGAGACACACATACTGTTTGCAGAGACAGACATGGTAGATTATATGTAACATTCTGATCATGTGCCTAGATTACACTGTGAGTGAAGCTTGATTCATCCATCAGTGTGATCTTAGGCAGAGACACACATACTGTTTACAGAGACAGACATGGTAGATTATATGTAACATTCTGATCATGTGCCTAAAATCACACTGTGAGTGAAGCTTGATTCACCCATCACTGTGATCTTAGGCAGAGACACACATACTGTTTGCAGAGACAGACATGGTAGATCATATGTAACATTCTGATGATGTGCCTAAGATCACACTGTGAGTGAAGCTTGATTCACCCATCAGTGTGATCTTAGGCAGAGACACACATACTGTTTGCAGAGACAGACATGGTAGATTACATGTAATATTCTGATCACGTGCCTAAGATCACACTGAGTGAAGCTTGATTCACCCATCAGTGTGATCTTAGGCAGAGACACACATACTGTTTGCAGAGACAGACATGGTAGATTATATGTAACATTCTGATCATGTGCCTAAGATCACACTGTGAGTGAAACTTGATTCATCCATCAGTGTGATCTTAGGCAGAGACACACATACTGTTTGCAGAGACAGACATGGTAGATTATATGTAACATTCTGATCATGTCCCTAAGATCACACTGTGAGTGAAGCTTGATTTATCCATCAGTGTAATCTTAGGGAGAGACACACATACTGTTTGCAGAGACAGACATGGTAGATTATCTGTAACATTCTGATCATGTGCCTAAGATCACACTGTGAGTGAAGCTTGATTCATCCATCAGTGTGATCTTAGGCAGAGACACACATACTGTTTGCAGAGACAGACATGGTAGATCATATGTAACATTCTGATGATGTGCCTAAGATCACACTGTGAGTGAAGCTTGATTCACCCATCAGTGTGATCTTAGGCAGAGACACACATACTGTTTGCAGAGACAGACATGGTAGATTATATGTAATATTCTGATCACGTGCCTAAGATCACACTGTGAGTGAAGCTTGATTCACCCATCAGTGTGATCTTAGGCAGAGACACACATACTGTTTGCAGAGACAGACATGGTAGATTATATGTAACATTCTGATCATGTGCCTAAGATCACACTGTGAGTGAAACTTGATTCATCCATCAGTGTGCTCTTAGGCAGAGACACACATACTGTTTGCAGAGACAGACATGGTAGATTATATGTAACATTCTGATCATGTGCCTAAGATCACACTGTGAGTGAAGCTTGATTTATCCATCAGTGTAATCTTAGGGAGAGACACACATACTGTTTGCAGAGACAGACAGGGTAGATTATATGTAACATTCTGATCATGTGCCTAAGATCACACTGTGAGTGAAGCTTGATTCATCCATCAGTGTGATCTTAGGCAGAGACACACATACTGTTTGCAGAGACAGACATGGTAGATTATATGTAACATTCTGATCATGTGCCTAAGATCACACTGTGAGTGAAGCTTGATTTATCCATCAGTGTGATCTTAGGCATAGACACACATACTGTTTGCAGAGACAGACATGGTAGATTATATGTAACATTCTGATCATGTGCCTAAGATCACACTGTGAGTGAAGCTTGATTCATCCATCAGTGTGATCTTAGGCAGAGACACACATACTGTTTGCAGAGACAGACATGGTAGATTATATGTAACATTCTGATCATGTGCCTAAGATCACACTGTGAGTGAAGCTTGATTTATCCATCAGTGTGATCCTAGGCATAGACACACATACTGTTTGCAGAGACAGACATGGTAGATTATATGTAACATTCTGATCATGTGCCTAAGATCACACTGTGAGTGAAGCTTGATTCACCCATCAGTATGATCGTAGGCATAGACATACATACTGTTTGCAGAGACAGACGTGGTAGATTATATGTAACATTCTGATCATGTGCCTAATATCACACTGTGAGTGAAGCTTGATTCATCCATGAGTGTAATCTTAGGCAGAGACACACATACTGTCTGCAGAGGCAGACATGGTAGATTATATGTAACATTCCGATCATGTGCCTAGATCACACTGTGAGTAAAGCTGGATTCATCCATCAGTGTGATCTTAGGCAGAGACACACATACTGTTTACAGAGACAGACATGGTAGATTATATGTAACATTCTGATCATGTGCCTAAGATCACACTGTGAGTGAAGCTTGATTCACCCATCACTGTGATCTTAGGCAGAGACACACATACTGTTTGCAGAGACAGACATGGTAGATCATATGTAACATTCTGATCATGTGCCTAAGATCACACTGTGAGTAAAGCTTGATTCACCCATCAGTGTGATCTTAGGCAGAGACACACATACTGTTTGTAGAGACAGACATGGTAGATTATATGTAACATTCTGATCATGTGCCTAAGATCACACTGTGAGTGAAGCTTGATTCATCCATCAGTGTGATCTTAGGCAGAGACACACATACTGTTTGCAGAGACAGACATGGTAGATCATATGTAACATTCTGATCATGTGCATAAGATCACACTGTGAGTGAAGCTTGATTCACCCATCAGTGTGATTTTAGGCAGAGACACATATACTGTTGGCAGACACAAACATGGTACATTATATGTAACATTCTGATCATGTGCCTAAGAACACATTGTGAGTGAAGCTTGATTCATCCATCAGTGTGATGTTAGGCAGAGACACACATACTGTTTGCAGAGACAGACATGGTAGATTATATGTAACATTCTGATCATGTGCCTAAGATCACACTGTGAGTGAAGCTTAAATCATCCATCAGTGTGATCTTAGGCAGAGACACACACACTGTTTGCAGAGATAGACATGGTAAATTATATGTAACATTCTGATCATGTGCCTAAGATCACACTGTGAGTGAAGCTTGATTCATCCATCAGTGTAATCTTAGGCAGAGACACACATACTGTTTACAGAGACAGACATGGTAGATTATATGTAACATTCTGATCATGTGCCTAAAATCACACTGTGAGTGAAGCTTGATTCACCCATCACTGTGATCTTAGGCAGAGACACACATACTGTTTGCAGAGACAGACATGGTAGATCATATGTAACATGCTGATCATGTGCATAAGATCACACTGTGAGTGAAGCTTGATTCACCCATCACTGTGATCTTAGGCAGAGACACACATACTGTTTGTAGAGACAGACATGGTAGATTATATGTAACATTCTGATCATGTGCCTAAGATCACACTGTGAGTGAAACTTGATTCATCCATCAGTGTGATCTTAGGCAGAGACACACATACTGTTTGCAGAGATAGACATGGTAGATTATATGTAACATTCTGATCATGTGCCTAAGATCACACTGTGAGTGAAGCTTGATTCATCCATCAGTGTGATCTTAGGCATAGACACACATACTGTTTGCAGAGAAAGACATGGTAGATTATATGTAACATTCTGATCATGTGCCTAAGATCACACTGTGAGTGAAGCTTAAATCATCCATCAGTGTGATCTTAGGCAGAGACACACATACTGTTTGCAGAGATAGACATGGTAGATTATATGTAACATTCTGATCATGTGCCTAGATCACACTGTTAGTAAAGCTTGATTTATCCATCTGTGTGATCTTAGGCAGAGACACACATACTGTTTACAGAGACAGAAATGGTAGATTATATGTAACATTCTGATCATGTGCCTAAGATCACACTGTGAGTGAAGCTTGATTCACCTATCAGTGTGATCTTAGGCAGAGACACACATACTGTTTGCAGAGACAGACATGGTAGATCATATGTAACATTCTGATCATGTGCCTAAGATCACACTGTGAGTGAAGCTTGATTCACCCATCAGTGTGATCTTAGGCAGAGACACACATACTGTTTGCAGAGACAGACATGGTAGATTATATGTAACATTCTGATCATGTGCCTAAAATCACACTGTGAGTGAAGCTTGATTCACCCATCAGTGTGATCTTAGGCAGAGACACACATACTGTTTGCAGAGACAGACATGGTAGATTATATGTAACACTCTGATCATGTGCCTAAGATCACACTGTGAGTGAAGCTTGATTCATCCATCAGTGTGATCTTAGGCAGAGACACACATACTGTTTGCAGAGACAGACATGGTAGATTATATGTAACATTCTGATCATGTGCCTAAAATCAAACTGATGGGTGAATAAAGCTTCACTCACAGTGTGATCCTAGGCACTTGACCAGGATGTTACATGTAATGAGAAATTAATGTTATGTCTTGCTAATATATAGGTAGCCTTTTTTTTGTCTGTAGAGACAGTGAAATAATATGAGCAGAGACACACATACTGTTTGCAGAGACAAACATGGTACATTATATGTAACATTCTGGTCATGTGCCTAAGATCACACTGTGAGTGAAACTTGATTCATCCACCAGTGTGATCTTAGGCAGAGACACACATACTGTTTGCAGAGGCAGACATGGTAGATTATATGTAACATTCTGATCATGTGCCTAAGATCACACTGTGAGTGAAGCTTGATTCACCCATCAGTATGATTTTAGGCAGAGACACACATACTGTTTGCAGAGACAGACATGGTAGATTATATGTAACATTCTGATCATGTGCCTAGATCACACTGTGAGTGAAGCTTGATTCATCCATCAGTGTGATCTTAGGCAGGGACACACATACTGTTTACAGAGACAGACATGGTAGATTATATGTAACATTCTGATCACGTGCCTAAAATCACACTGTGAGTGAAGCTTGATTCACCTATCACTGTGATCTTAGGCAGAGACACACATACTGTTTGCAGAGATAGACATGGTAGATCATATGTAACATTCAGATCATGTGCCTAAGATCACACTGTGAGTGAAGCTTGATTCACCCATCACTGTGATCTTAGGCAGAGACACACATACTGTTTGCAGAGGCAGACATGGTAGATTATATGTAACATTCTGATCATGTGCCTAAGATCACACTGTGAGTGAAGCTTGATTCATCCATCAGTGTGATCTTAGGCATAGACACACATACTGTTTGCAGAGACAGACATGGTAGATTATATGTAACATTCTGATCATGTGCCTAAGATCAACCTGTGAGTGAAGCTTGATTCACCCATCTGTATGATCTTAGCCATAGACACACATACTGTTTGCAGAGACAGACATGGTAGATTATATGTAACATTCTGATCATGTGCCTAAGATCACACTGTGAGTGAAGCTTGATTCATCCATCAGTGTGATCTTAGGCAGAGACACACATACTGTTTGCAGAGACAGACATGGTAGATTATATGTAACATTCTGATCATGTGCCTAAAATCAAACTGATGGGTGAATAAAGCTTCACTCACAGTGTGATCCTAGGCACATGACCAGGATGTTACATGTAATGAGAAATTAATGTTATGTCTTGCTAATATATAGGTAGCCTTTTTTTTGTCTGTAGAGACAGTGAAATATTATGAGCAGAGACACACATACTGTTTGCAGAGACAAACATGGTACATTATATGTAACATTCTGGTCATGTGCCTAAGATCACACTGTGAGTGAAACTTGATTCATCCACCAGTGTGATCTTAGGCAGAGACACACATACTGTTTGCAGAGGCAGACATGGTAGATTATATGTAACATTCTGATCATGTGCCTAAGATCACACTGTGAGTGAAGCTTGATTCACCCATCAGTATGATTTTAGGCAGAGACACACATACTTTTTGCAGAGACAGACATGGTAGATTATATGTAACATTCTGATCATGTGCCTAGATCACACTGTGAGTGAAGCTTGATTCATCCATCAGTGTGATCTTAGGCAGGGACACACATACTGTTTACAGAGACAGACATGGTAGATTATATGTAACATTCTGATCATGTGCCTAAAATCACACTGTGAGTGAAGCTTGATTCACCTATCACTGTGATCTTAGGCAGAGACACACATACTGTTTGCAGAGATAGACATGGTAGATCATATGTAACATTCAGATCATGTGCCTAAGATCACACTGTGAGTGAAGCTTGATTCACCCATCACTGTGATCTTAGGCAGAGACACACATACTGTTTGCAGAGGCAGACATGGTAGATTATATGTAACATTCTGATCATGTGCCTAAGATCACACTGTGAGTGAAGCTTGATTCATCCATCAGTGTGATCTTAGGCATAGACACACATACTGTTTGCAGAGACAGACATGGTAGATTATATGTAACATTCTGATCATGTGCCTAAGATCAAACTGTGAGTGAAGCTTGATTCACCCATCTGTATGATCTTAGCCATAGACACACATACTGTTTGCAGAGACAGACATGGTAGATTATATGTAACATTCTGATCATGTGCCTAAAATCACACTGTGAATGAAGCTTGATTCACCCATCAGTGTGATCTTAGGCAGAGACACACATACTGTTGGCAGAGACAGACATGGTAGATTATATGTAACATTCTGATCATGTGCCTAAGATCACACTGTGAGTGAAGCTTGATTAACCCAACAGTATGATTTTAGGCAGAGACACACATACTGTTTGCAGAGACAGACATGGTAGATTATATGTAACATTCTGATCATGTGCCTAGATCACACTGTGAGTGAAGCTTGATTCATCCATCAGTGTGATCTTAGGCAGAGACACACATACTGTTGGCAGAGACAGACATGGTAGATTATATGTAACATTCTGATCATGTGCCTAAGATCACACTGTGAGTGAAGCTTGATTAACCCAACAGTATGATTTTAGGCAGAGACACACATACTGTTTGCAGAGACAGACATGGTAGATTATATGTAACATTCTGATCATGTGCCTAAGATGACACTGTGAGTGAAGCTTGATTCATCCATCAGTGTGATCTTAGGCAGAGACACACATACTGTTTACAGAGACAGACATGGTAGATTATATGTAACATTCTGATCCTGTGCCTAAAATCACACTGTGAGTGAAGCTTGATTCACCCATCACTGTGATCTTAGGCAGAGACACACATACTGTTTGCAGAGACAGACATGGTAGATTATATGTAACACTCTGATCATGTGCCTAAGATCACACTGTGAGTGAAGCTTGATTCATCCATCAGTGTGATCTTAGGCAGAGACACACATACTGTTTGCAGAGACAGACATGGTAGATTATATGTAACATTCTGATCATGTGCCTAAAATCAAACTGATGGGTGAATAAAGCTTCACTCACAGTGTGATCCTAGGCACTTGACCAGGATGTTACATGTAATGAGAAATTAATGTTATGTCTTGCTAATATATAGGTAGCCTTTTTTTTGTCTGTAGAGACAGTGAAAGAATATGAGCAGAGACACACATACTGTTTGCAGAGACAAACATGGTACATTATATGTAACATTCTGGTCATGTGCCTAAGATCACACTGTGAGTGAAACTTGATTCATCCACCAGTGTGATCTTAGGCAGAGACACACATACTGTTTGCAGAGGCAGACATGGTAGATTATATGTAACATTCTGATCATGTGCCTAAGATCACACTGTGAGTGAAGCTTGATTCACCCATCAGTATGATTTTAGGCAGAGACACACATACTGTTTGCAGAGACAGACATGGTAGATTATATGTAACATTCTGATCATGTGCCTAGATCACACTGTGAGTGAAGCTTGATTCATCCATCAGTGTGATCTTAGGCAGGGACACACATACTGTTTACAGAGACAGACATGGTAGATTATATGTAACATTCTGATCACGTGCCTAAAATCACACTGTGAGTGAAGCTTGATTCACCTATCACTGTGATCTTAGGCAGAGACACACATACTGTTTGCAGAGATAGACATGGTAGATCATATGTAACATTCAGATCATGTGCCTAAGATCACACTGTGAGTGAAGCTTGATTCACCCATCACTGTGATCTTAGGCAGAGACACACATACTGTTTGCAGAGGCAGACATGGTAGATTATATGTAACATTCTGATCATGTGCCTAAGATCACACTGTGAGTGAAGCTTGATTCATCCATCAGTGTGATCTTAGGCATAGACACACATACTGTTTGCAGAGACAGACATGGTAGATTATATGTAACATTCTGATCATGTGCCTAAGATCAACCTGTGAGTGAAGCTTGATTCACCCATCTGTATGATCTTAGCCATAGACACACATACTGTTTGCAGAGACAGACATGGTAGATTATATGTAACATTCTGATCATGTGCCTAAGATCACACTGTGAGTGAAGCTTGATTCATCCATCAGTGTGATCTTAGGCAGAGACACACATACTGTTTGCAGAGACAGACATGGTAGATTATATGTAACATTCTGATCATGTGCCTAAAATCAAACTGATGGGTGAATAAAGCTTCACTCACAGTGTGATCCTAGGCACATGACCAGGATGTTACATGTAATGAGAAATTAATGTTATGTCTTGCTAATATATAGGTAGCCTTTTTTTTGTCTGTAGAGACAGTGAAATAATATGAGCAGAGACACACATACTGTTTGCAGAGACAAACATGGTACATTATATGTAACATTCTGGTCATGTGCCTAAGATCACACTGTGAGTGAAACTTGATTCATCCACCAGTGTGATCTTAGGCAGAGACTCACATACTGTTTGCAGAGGCAGACATGGTAGATTATATGTAACATTCTGATCATGTGCCTAAGATCACACTGTGAGTGAAGCTTGATTCACCCATCAGTATGATTTTAGGCAGAGACACACATACTTTTTGCAGAGACAGACATGGTAGATTATATGTAACATTCTGATCATGTGCCTAGATCACACTGTGAGTGAAGCTTGATTCATCCATCAGTGTGATCTTAGGCAGGGACACACATACTGTTTACAGAGACAGACATGGTAGATTATATGTAACATTCTGATCATGTGCCTAAAATCACACTGTGAGTGAAGCTTGATTCACCTATCACTGTGATCTTAGGCAGAGACACACATACTGTTTGCAGAGATAGACATGGTAGATCATATGTAACATTCAGATCATGTGCCTAAGATCACACTGTGAGTGAAGCTTGATTCACCCATCACTGTGATCTTAGGCAGAGACACACATACTGTTTGCAGAGGCAGACATGGTAGATTATATGTAACATTCTGATCATGTGCCTAAGATCACACTGTGAGTGAAGCTTGATTCATCCATCAGTGTGATCTTAGGCATAGACACACATACTGTTTGCAGAGACAGACATGGTAGATTATATGTAACATTCTGATCATGTGCCTAAGATCAAACTGTGAGTGAAGCTTGATTCACCCATCTGTATGATCTTAGCCATAGACACACATACTGTTTGCAGAGACAGACATGGTAGATTATATGTAACATTCTGATCATGTGCCTAAAATCACACTGTGAATGAAGCTTGATTCACCCATCAGTGTGATCTTAGGCAGAGACACACATACTGTTGGCAGAGACAGACATGGTAGATTATATGTAACATTCTGATCATGTGCCTAAGATCACACTGTGAGTGAAGCTTGATTAACCCAACAGTATGATTTTAGGCAGAGACACACATACTGTTTGCAGAGACAGACATGGTAGATTATATGTAACATTCTGATCATGTGCCTAGATCACACTGTGAGTGAAGCTTGATTCATCCATCAGTGTGATCTTAGGCAGAGACACACATACTGTTGGCAGAGACAGACATGGTAGATTATATGTAACATTCTGATCATGTGCCTAAGATCACACTGTGAGTGAAGCTTGATTAACCCAACAGTATGATTTTAGGCAGAGACACACATACTGTTTGCAGAGACAGACATGGTAGATTATATGTAACATTCTGATCATGTGCCTAAGATGACACTGTGAGTGAAGCTTGATTCATCCATCAGTGTGATCTTAGGCAGAGACACACATACTGTTTACAGAGACAGACATGGTAGGTTATATATAACATTCTGATCCTGTGCCTAAAATCACACTGTGAGTGAAGCTTGATTCACCCATCACTGTGATCTTAGGCAGAGACACACATACTGTTTGCAGAGACAGACATGGTAGATCATATGTAACATTCTGATCATGTGCCTAAGATCACACTGTAAGTGAAGCTTGATTCACCCATCAGTGTGATCTTGGGCATAGACACACATACTGTTTGCAGAGACAGACATGGTAGATTATATGTAACATTCTGATCATGTGCCTAAGATCACACTGTGAGTGCAGCTTGATTCACCCATCAGTATGATCTTAGGCAGAGACACACATACTGTTGGCAGAGACAGACATGGTAGATTATATGAAACATTCTGATCATGTGCCTAAGATCACACTGTGAGTGAAGCTTGATTCACCCATCAGTATGATTTTAGGCAGCGACACACATACTGTTTGCAGAGACAGACATGGTAGATTATATGTAACATTCTGATCATGTGCCTAGAGTACACTGTGAGTGAAGCTTGATTCATCCATCAGTGTGATCTTAGGCAGAGACACACATTCTCTTTGCAGAGACAGACATGGTAGATTATATGTAACATTCTGATCATGTGCCTAAAATCACACTGTGAGTGAAGCTTGATTCACCTATCAGTGTGATCTTAGGCAGAGACACACACACTGTTTACAGAGACAGACATGGTAGATTATATGTAACATTCTGATCATGTGCCTAAAATCACACTGTGAGTGAAGCTTGATTCACCCATCACTGTGATCTTAGGCAGAGACACACATACTGTTTGCAGAGACAGACATGGTAGATTATATGTAACATTCTGATCATGTGCCTAAGATCACACTGTGAGTGAAGCTTGATTCATCCATCAGTGTGATCTTAGGCAGAGACACACAGATTGTTTGCAGAGACAGACATGGTAGATTATATGTAACATTCTGATCATGTGCCTAAGATCACACTGTGAGTGAAGCCTAAATCATCCATCAGTGTGATCTTAGGCAGAGACACACATACTGTTTGCAGAGACAGACATGGTAGATTATATGTAACATTCTGATCATGTGCCTAAGATCACACTGTGAGTGCAGCTTGATTCACCTATCAGTGTGATCTTAGGCAGGGACACACATACTGTTTGCAGAGGCAGACAAGGTAGATTATATGTAACATTCTGATTGTGTGCCTAAGATCACACTGTGAGTGAAGCTTGATTCACCCATCAGTATGATCTTAGCCATAGACACACATACTGTTTGCAGAGACAGACATGGTAGATTATATGTAACATTCTGATCATGTGCCTAAGATCACACTGTGAGTGAAGCTTGATTCACCCATCAGTATGATCTTAGGCAGAGACACACATACTGTTGTCAGAGACAGACATGGTAGATTATATGTAACATTCTGATCATGAGCCTAAGATCACACTATGAGTGAAGCTTGATTAGCCCATCAGTATGATTTTAGGCAGAGACACACATACTGTTTGCAGAGACAGACATGGTAGATTATATGTAACATTCTGATCATGTGCCTAGATCACACTGTGAGAGAAGCTTGATTCATCCATTAGTGTGATCTTAGGCAGAGACACACATACTGTTTACAGAGACAGACATGGTAGATTATATGTAACATTCTGATCCTGTGCCTAAAATCACACTGTGAGTGAAGCTTGATTCACCCATCACTGTGATCTTAGGCAGAGACACACATACTGTTTGCAGAGACAGACATGGTAGATCATATGTAACATTCTGATCATGTGCCTAAGATCACACTGTGAGTGAAGCTTGATTCACCCATCAGTGTGATCTTAGGCGGAGACACACATACTGTTTGCAGAGACAGACATGGTAGATTATATGTAACATTCTGATCATGTGCCTAAGATCACACTGTGAGTGAAGCTTGATTAACCCAACAGTATGATTTTAGGCAGAGACACACATACTGTTTGCAGAGACAGACATGGTAGATTATATGTAACATTCTGATCATGTGCCTAGATCACACTGTGAGTGAAGCTTGATTCATCCATCAGTGTGATCTTAGGCAGAGACACACATACTGTTTACAGAGACAGACATGGTAGATTATATGTAACATTCTGATCATGTGCCTAAAATCACACTGTGAGTGAAGCTTGATTCACCCATCACTGTGATCTTAGGCAGAGACACACATACTCTTTGCAGAGAAAGACATGGTAAATTATATGTAACATTCTGATCATGTGCCTAAGATCACACTGTGAGTGAAGCTTGATTCATCCATCAGTGTGATCTTAGGCTGAGACACACATACTGTTTGCAGAGACAGACATGGTAGATTATATGTAACATTCTGATCATGTGCCTAGATCACACTGTGAGTGAATCTTGATTCATCCATCAGTGTGATCTTAGGCAGAGACACACATACTGTTTGCAGAGACAGACATGGTAGATTATATGTAACATTCTGATCATGTGCCTAGATCACACTGTGAGTGAATCTTGATTCATCCATCAGTGTGATCTTAGGCAGAGACACACATACTGTTTGCAGAGACAGACATGGTAGATTATATGTAACATTCTGATCATGTGCCTAATATCACACTGTGAGTGAAGCTTGATTCACCCATCACTGTGATCTTAGGCAGAGACACACATACTGTTTGCAGAGACAGACATGGTAGATTATATGTAACATTCTGATCATGTGCCTAATATCACACTGTGAGTGAAACTTGATTCATCCATCAGTGTGATCTTAGGCAGAGACACACATACTGTTTACAGAGACAGACATGGTAGATTATACGTAACATTCTGATCATGTGCCTAAAATCACATTGTGAGTGAAGCTTGATTCACCCATCACTATGATCTTAGGCAGAGACACACATACTGTTTGCAGGGGCAGACATGGTAGATTATATGTAACATTCTGATCATGTGCCTAAGATCACACTGTGAGTGAAGCTTGATTCATCCATCAGTGTGATCTTAGGCAGAGACACACATACTGTTGGCAGAGACAGACATGGTAGATTATATGTAACATTCTGATCATGTGCCTAAAATCACACTGTGAGTGAAGCTTGATTAACCCAACAGTATGATTTTAGGCAGAGACACACATACTGTTTGCAGAGACAGACATGGTAGATTATATGTAACATTCTGATCATGTGCCTAGATCACAATGTGAGTGAAGCTTGATTCATCCATCAGTGTGATCTTAGGCAGAGACACACATACTGTTTACAGAGACAGAAATGGTAGATTATATGTAACATTCTGATCATGTGCCTAAAATCACACTGTGAGTGAAGCTTGATTCACCCATCACTGTGATCTTAGGCAGAGACACACATACTGTTTGCAGAGACAGACATGGTAGATCATATGTAACATTCTGATCATGTGCCTAAGATCACACTGTGAGTGAAGCTTGATTCATCCATCAGTGTGATCTTAGGCAGAGACACACATACTGTTTGCAGAGACAGACATGGTAGATTATACGTAACATTCTGATCATGTGCCTAAGATCACACTGTGAGTGAAGCTTGATTCACCCATCAGTGTGATCTTAGGCAGAGACACACATACTGTTTGCAGAGACAGACATGGTAGATTATATGTAACATTCTGATCATGTGCCTAAGATCACACTGTGAGTGAAACTTGATTCATCCATCAGTGTGATCTTAGGCAGAGACACACATACTGTTTGCAGAGACAGACATGGTAGAGTATATGTAACACTCTGATCATGTGCCTAAGATCACACTGTGAGTGAAACTTGATTCATCCATCAGTGTGATCTTAGGCAGAGACACACATACTGTTTGCAGAGACAGACATGGTAGATTATATGTAACATTCTGATCATGTGCCTAAGATCACACTGTGAGTGAAGCTTGATTCACCCATCAGTGTGATCTTCGGCAGAGACACACATACTGTTGGCAGAGACAGACATGGTACATTATATGTAACATTCTGATCATGTGCCTAAGGTCACACTGTGAGTGAAGCTTGATTCACATATCAGTGTGATCTTAGGCAGAGACACACATACTGTTTGCAGAGACAGACATGGTACATTATATGTAACATTCTGATCATGTGCCTAAGATCACACTGTGAGTGAAGCTTGATTCACCCATCAGTGTGATCTTAGGCAAAAACACACATACTGTTTGTAGAGCCAGACATGGTAGATTATATGTAACATTCTGATCATGTGCCTAAGATCACACTGTGAGTGAAGCTTAAATCATCCAACAGTGTGATCTTAGGCAGAGACACACATACTGTTTGCAGAGACAGACATGGTAGATTATATGTAACATTCTGATCATGTGCCTAATATCACACTGTGAGTGAAGCTTGATTCATCCATCAGTGTAATCTTAGGCAGAGACACACATACTGTTGGCAGAGACAGACATGGTAGATTATATGTAACATTCTGATCATGTGCCTAAGATCACACTGTGAGTGAAGCTTGGTTCACCCATCAGTATGATTTTAGGCAGAGACACACATACTGTTTGCAGAGACAGACATGGTAGATTATATGTAACATTCTGATCATGTGCCTAAAATCACACTGTGAATGAAGCTTGATTCACCCATCAGTGTGATCTTAGGCAGAGACACACATACTGTTGGCAGAGACAGACATGGTAGATTATATGTAACATTCTGATCATGTGCCTAAGATCACACTGTGAGTGAAGCTTGATTAACCCAACAGTATGATTTTAGGCAGAGACACACATACTGTTTGCAGAGACAGACATGGTAGATTATATGTAACATTCTGATCATGTGCCTAGATCACACTGTGAGTGAAGCTTGATTCATCCATCAGTGTGATCTTAGGCAGAGACACACATACTGTTGGCAGAGACAGACATGGTAGATTATATGTAACATTCTGATCATGTGCCTAAGATCACACTGTGAGTGAAGCTTGATTAACCCAACAGTATGATTTTAGGCAGAGACACACATACTGTTTGCAGAGACAGACATGGTAGATTATATGTAACATTCTGATCATGTGCCTAAGATGACACTGTGAGTGAAGCTTGATTCATCCATCAGTGTGATCTTAGGCAGAGACACACATACTGTTTACAGAGACAGACATGGTAGATTATATGTAACATTCTGATCCTGTGCCTAAAATCACACTGTGAGTGAAGCTTGATTCACCCATCACTGTGATCTTAGGCAGAGACACACATACTGTTTGCAGAGACAGACATGGTAGATTATATGTAACACTCTGATCATGTGCCTAAGATCACACTGTGAGTGAAGCTTGATTCATCCATCAGTGTGATCTTAGGCAGAGACACACATACTGTTTGCAGAGACAGACATGGTAGATTATATGTAACATTCTGATCATGTGCCTAAAATCAAACTGATGGGTGAATAAAGCTTCACTCACAGTGTGATCCTAGGCACTTGACCAGGATGTTACATGTAATGAGAAATTAATGTTATGTCTTGCTAATATATAGGTAGCCTTTTTTTTGTCTGTAGAGACAGTGAAATAATATGAGCAGAGACACACATACTGTTTGCAGAGACAAACATGGTACATTATATGTAACATTCTGGTCATGTGCCTAAGATCACACTGTGAGTGAAACTTGATTCATCCACCAGTGTGATCTTAGGCAGAGACACACATACTGTTTGCAGAGGCAGACATGGTAGATTATATGTAACATTCTGATCATGTGCCTAAGATCACACTGTGAGTGAAGCTTGATTCACCCATCAGTATGATTTTAGGCAGAGACACACATACTGTTTGCAGAGACAGACATGGTAGATTATATGTAACATTCTGATCATGTGCCTAGATCACACTGTGAGTGAAGCTTGATTCATCCATCAGTGTGATCTTAGGCAGGGACACACATACTGTTTACAGAGACAGACATGGTAGATTATATGTAACATTCTGATCACGTGCCTAAAATCACACTGTGAGTGAAGCTTGATTCACCTATCACTGTGATCTTAGGCAGAGACACACATACTGTTTGCAGAGATAGACATGGTAGATCATATGTAACATTCAGATCATGTGCCTAAGATCACACTGTGAGTGAAGCTTGATTCACCCATCACTGTGATCTTAGGCAGAGACACACATACTGTTTGCAGAGGCAGACATGGTAGATTATATGTAACATTCTGATCATGTGCCTAAGATCACACTGTGAGTGAAGCTTGATTCATCCATCAGTGTGATCTTAGGCATAGACACACATACTGTTTGCAGAGACAGACATGGTAGATTATATGTAACATTCTGATCATGTGCCTAAGATCAACCTGTGAGTGAAGCTTGATTCACCCATCTGTATGATCTTAGCCATAGACACACATACTGTTTGCAGAGACAGACATGGTAGATTATATGTAACATTCTGATCATGTGCCTAAGATCACACTGTGAGTGAAGCTTGATTCATCCATCAGTGTGATCTTAGGCAGAGACACACATACTGTTTGCAGAGACAGACATGGTAGATTATATGTAACATTCTGATCATGTGCCTAAAATCAAACTGATGGGTGAATAAAGCTTCACTCACAGTGTGATCCTAGGCACATGACCAGAATGTTACATGTAATGAGAAATTAATGTTATGTCTTGCTAATATATAGGTAGCCTTTTTTTGTCTGTAGAGACAGTGAAATAATATGAGCAGAGACACACATACTGTTTGCAGAGACAAACATGGTACATTATATGTAACATTCTGGTCATGTGCCTAAGATCACACTGTGAGTGAAACTTGATTCATCCACCACTGTGATCTTAGGCAGAGACTCACATACTGTTTGCAGAGGCAGACATGGTAGATTATATGTAACATTCTGATCATGTGCCTAAGATCACACTGTGAGTGAAGCTTGATTCACCCATCAGTATGATTTTAGGCAGAGACACACATACTTTTTGCAGAGACAGACATGGTAGATTATATGTAACATTCTGATCATGTGCCTAGATCACACTGTGAGTGAAGCTTGATTCATCCATCAGTGTGATCTTAGGCAGGGACACACATACTGTTTACAGAGACAGACATGGTAGATTATATGTAACATTCTGATCATGTGCCTAAAATCACACTGTGAGTGAAGCTTGATTCACCTATCACTGTGATCTTAGGCAGAGACACACATACTGTTTGCAGAGATAGACATGGTAGATCATATGTAACATTCAGATCATGTGCCTAAGATCACACTGTGAGTGAAGCTTGATTCACCCATCACTGTGATCTTAGGCAGAGACACACATACTGTTTGCAGAGGCAGACATGGTAGATTATATGTAACATTCTGATCATGTGCCTAAGATCACACTGTGAGTGAAGCTTGATTCATCCATCAGTGTGATCTTAGGCATAGACACACATACTGTTTGCAGAGACAGACATGGTAGATTATATGTAACATTCTGATCATGTGCCTAAGATCAAACTGTGAGTGAAGCTTGATTCACCCATCTGTATGATCTTAGCCATAGACACACATACTGTTTGCAGAGACAGACATGGTAGATTATATGTAACATTCTGATCATGTGCCTAAAATCACACTGTGAATGAAGCTTGATTCACCCATCAGTGTGATCTTAGGCAGAGACACACATACTGTTGGCAGAGACAGACATGGTAGATTATATGTAACATTCTGATCATGTGCCTAAGATCACACTGTGAGTGAAGCTTGATTAACCCAACAGTATGATTTTAGGCAGAGACACACATACTGTTTGCAGAGACAGACATGGTAGATTATATGTAACATTCTGATCATGTGCCTAGATCACACTGTGAGTGAAGCTTGATTCATCCATCAGTGTGATCTTAGGCAGAGACACACATACTGTTGGCAGAGACAGACATGGTAGATTATATGTAACATTCTGATCATGTGCCTAAGATCACACTGTGAGTGAAGCTTGATTAACCCAACAGTATGATTTTAGGCAGAGACACACATACTGTTTGCAGAGACAGACATGGTAGATTATATGTAACATTCTGATCATGTGCCTAAGATGACACTGTGAGTGAAGCTTGATTCATCCATCAGTGTGATCTTAGGCAGAGACACACATACTGTTTACAGAGACAGACATGGTAGGTTATATATAACATTCTGATCCTGTGCCTAAAATCACACTGTGAGTGAAGCTTGATTCACCCATCACTGTGATCTTAGGCAGAGACACACATACTGTTTGCAGAGACAGACATGGTAGATCATATGTAACATTCTGACCATGTGCCTAAGATCACACTGTGAGTGAAGCTTGATTCACCCATCAGTGTGATCTTGGGCATAGACACACATACTGTTTGCAGAGACAGACATGGTAGATTATATGTAACATTCTGATCATGTGCCTAAGATCACACTGTGAGTGCAGCTTGATTCACCCATCAGTATGATCTTAGGCAGAGACACACATACTGTTGGCAGAGACAGACATGGTAGATTATATGAAACATTCTGATCATGTGCCTAAGATCACACTGTGAGTGAAGCTTGATTCACCCATCAGTATGATTTTAGGCAGCGACACACATACTGTTTGCAGAGACAGACATGGTAGATTATATGTAACATTCTGATCATGTGCCTAGAGTACACTGTGAGTGAAGCTTGATTCATCCATCAGTGTGATCTTAGGCAGAGACACACATTCTCTTTGCAGAGACAGACATGGTAGATTATATGTAACATTCTGATCATGTGCCTAAAATCACACTGTGAGTGAAGCTTGATTCACCTATCAGTGTGATCTTAGGCAGAGACACACACACTGTTTACAGAGACAGACATGGTAGATTATATGTAACATTCTGATCATGTGCCTAAAATCACACTGTGAGTGAAGCTTGATTCACCCATCACTGTGATCTTAGGCAGAGACACACATACTGTTTGCAGAGACAGACATGGTAGATTATATGTAACATTCTGATCATGTGCCTAAGATCACACTGTGAGTGAAGCTTGATTCATCCATCAGTGTGATCTTAGGCAGAGACACACAGATTGTTTGCAGAGACAGACATGGTAGATTATATGTAACATTCTGATCATGTGCCTAAGATCACACTGTGAGTGAAGCCTAAATCATCCATCAGTGTGATCTTAGGCAGAGACACACATACTGTTTGCAGAGACAGACATGGTAGATTATATGTAACATTCTGATCATGTGCCTAAGATCACACTGTGAGTGCAGCTTGATTCACCTATCAGTGTGATCTTAGGCAGGGACACACATACTGTTTGCAGAGGCAGACAAGGTAGATTATATGTAACATTCTGATTGTGTGCCTAAGATCACACTGTGAGTGAAGCTTGATTCACCCATCAGTATGATCTTAGCCATAGACACACATACTGTTTGCAGAGACAGACATGGTAGATTATATGTAACATTCTGATCATGTGCCTAAGATCACACTGTGAGTGAAGCTTGATTCACCCATCAGTATGATCTTAGGCAGAGACACACATACTGTTGTCAGAGACAGACATGGTAGATTATATGTAACATTCTGATCATGAGCCTAAGATCACACTATGAGTGAAGCTTGATTAGCCCATCAGTATGATTTTAGGCAGAGACACACATACTGTTTGCAGAGACAGACATGGTAGATTATATGTAACATTCTGATCATGTGCCTAGATCACACTGTGAGAGAAGCTTGATTCATCCATTAGTGTGATCTTAGGCAGAGACACACATACTGTTTACAGAGACAGACATGGTAGATTATATGTAACATTCTGATCCTGTGCCTAAAATCACACTGTGAGTGAAGCTTGATTCACCCATCACTGTGATCTTAGGCAGAGACACACATACTGTTTGCAGAGATAGACATGGTAGATCATATGTAACATTCAGATCATGTGCCTAAGATCACACTGTGAGTGAAGCTTGATTCACCCATCACTGTGATCTTAGGCAGAGACACACATACTGTTTGCAGAGGCAGACATGGTAGATTATATGTAACATTCTGATCATGTGCCTAAGATCACACTGTGAGTGAAGCTTGATTCATCCATCAGTGTGATCTTAGGCATAGACACACATACTGTTTGCAGAGACAGACATGGTAGATTATATGTAACATTCTGATCATGTGCCTAAGATCAAACTGTGAGTGAAGCTTGATTCACCCATCTGTATGATCTTAGCCATAGACACACATACTGTTTGCAGAGACAGACATGGTAGATTATATGTAACATTCTGATCATGTGCCTAAAATCACACTGTGAATGAAGCTTGATTCACCCATCAGTGTGATCTTAGGCAGAGACACACATACTGTTGGCAGAGACAGACATGGTAGATTATATGTAACATTCTGATCATGTGCCTAAGATCACACTGTGAGTGAAGCTTGATTAACCCAACAGTATGATTTTAGGCAGAGACACACATACTGTTTGCAGAGACAGACATGGTAGATTATATGTAACATTCTGATCATGTGCCTAGATCACACTGTGAGTGAAGCTTGATTCATCCATCAGTGTGATCTTAGGCAGAGACACACATACTGTTGGCAGAGACAGACATGGTAGATTATATGTAACATTCTGATCATGTGCCTAAGATCACACTGTGAGTGAAGCTTGATTAACCCAACAGTATGATTTTAGGCAGAGACACACATACTGTTTGCAGAGACAGACATGGTAGATTATATGTAACATTCTGATCATGTGCCTAAGATGACACTGTGAGTGAAGCTTGATTCATCCATCAGTGTGATCTTAGGCAGAGACACACATACTGTTTACAGAGACAGACATGGTAGGTTATATATAACATTCTGATCCTGTGCCTAAAATCACACTGTGAGTGAAGCTTGATTCACCCATCACTGTGATCTTAGGCAGAGACACACATACTGTTTGCAGAGACAGACATGGTAGATCATATGTAACATTCTGATCATGTGCCTAAGATCACACTGTGAGTGAAGCTTGATTCACCCATCAGTGTGATCTTGGGCATAGACACACATACTGTTTGCAGAGACAGACATGGTAGATTATATGTAACATTCTGATCATGTGCCTAAGATCACACTGTGAGTGCAGCTTGATTCACCCATCAGTATGATCTTAGGCAGAGACACACATACTGTTGGCAGAGACAGACATGGTAGATTATATGAAACATTCTGATCATGTGCCTAAGATCACACTGTGAGTGAAGCTTGATTCACCCATCAGTATGATTTTAGGCAGCGACACACATACTGTTTGCAGAGACAGACATGGTAGATTATATGTAACATTCTGATCATGTGCCTAGAGTACACTGTGAGTGAAGCTTGATTCATCCATCAGTGTGATCTTAGGCAGAGACACACATTCTCTTTGCAGAGACAGACATGGTAGATTATATGTAACATTCTGATCATGTGCCTAAAATCACACTGTGAGTGAAGCTTGATTCACCTATCAGTGTGATCTTAGGCAGAGACACACACACTGTTTACAGAGACAGACATGGTAGATTATATGTAACATTCTGATCATGTGCCTAAAATCACACTGTGAGTGAAGCTTGATTCACCCATCACTGTGATCTTAGGCAGAGACACACATACTGTTTGCAGAGACAGACATGGTAGATTATATGTAACATTCTGATCATGTGCCTAAGATCACACTGTGAGTGAAGCTTGATTCATCCATCAGTGTGATCTTAGGCAGAGACACACAGATTGTTTGCAGAGACAGACATGGTAGATTATATGTAACATTCTGATCATGTGCCTAAGATCACACTGTGAGTGAAGCCTAAATCATCCATCAGTGTGATCTTAGGCAGAGACACACATACTGTTTGCAGAGACAGACATGGTAGATTATATGTAACATTCTGATCATGTGCCTAAGATCACACTGTGAGTGCAGCTTGATTCACCTATCAGTGTGATCTTAGGCAGGGACACACATACTGTTTGCAGAGGCAGACAAGGTAGATTATATGTAACATTCTGATTGTGTGCCTAAGATCACACTGTGAGTGAAGCTTGATTCACCCATCAGTATGATCTTAGCCATAGACACACATACTGTTTGCAGAGACAGACATGGTAGATTATATGTAACATTCTGATCATGTGCCTAAGATCACACTGTGAGTGAAGCTTGATTCACCCATCAGTATGATCTTAGGCAGAGACACACATACTGTTGTCAGAGACAGACATGGTAGATTATATGTAACATTCTGATCATGAGCCTAAGATCACACTATGAGTGAAGCTTGATTAGCCCATCAGTATGATTTTAGGCAGAGACACACATACTGTTTGCAGAGACAGACATGGTAGATTATATGTAACATTCTGATCATGTGCCTAGATCACACTGTGAGAGAAGCTTGATTCATCCATTAGTGTGATCTTAGGCAGAGACACACATACTGTTTACAGAGACAGACATGGTAGATTATATGTAACATTCTGATCCTGTGCCTAAAATCACACTGTGAGTGAAGCTTGATTCACCCATCACTGTGATCTTAGGCAGAGACACACATACTGTTTGCAGAGACAGACATGGTAGATCATATGTAACATTCTGATCATGTGCCTAAGATCACACTGTGAGTGAAGCTTGATTCACCCATCAGTGTGATCTTAGGCGGAGACACACATACTGTTTGCAGAGACAGACATGGTAGATTATATGTAACATTCTGATCATGTGCCTAAGATCACACTGTGAGTGAAGCTTGATTAACCCAACAGTATGATTTTAGGCAGAGACACACATACTGTTTGCAGAGACAGACATGGTAGATTATATGTAACATTCTGATCATGTGCCTAGATCACACTGTGAGTGAAGCTTGATTCATCCATCAGTGTGATCTTAGGCAGAGACACACATACTGTTTACAGAGACAGACATGGTAGATTATATGTAACATTCTGATCATGTGCCTAAAATCACACTGTGAGTGAAGCTTGATTCACCCATCACTGTGATCTTAGGCAGAGACACACATACTCTTTGCAGAGAAAGACATGGTAAATTATATGTAACATTCTGATCATGTGCCTAAGATCACACTGTGAGTGAAGCTTGATTCATCCATCAGTGTGATCTTAGGCTGAGACACACATACTGTTTGCAGAGACAGACATGGTAGATTATATGTAACATTCTGATCATGTGCCTAGATCACACTGTGAGTGAATCTTGATTCATCCATCAGTGTGATCTTAGGCAGAGACACACATACTGTTTGCAGAGACAGACATGGTAGATTATATGTAACATTCTGATCATGTGCCTAGATCACACTGTGAGTGAATCTTGATTCATCCATCAGTGTGATCTTAGGCAGAGACACACATACTGTTTGCAGAGACAGACATGGTAGATTATATGTAACATTCTGATCATGTGCCTAATATCACACTGTGAGTGAAGCTTGATTCACCCATCACTGTGATCTTAGGCAGAGACACACATACTGTTTGCAGAGACAGACATGGTAGATTATATGTAACATTCTGATCATGTGCCTAATATCACACTGTGAGTGAAACTTGATTCATCCATCAGTGTGATCTTAGGCAGAGACACACATACTGTTTACAGAGACAGACATGGTAGATTATACGTAACATTCTGATCATGTGCCTAAAATCACATTGTGAGTGAAGCTTGATTCACCCATCACTATGATCTTAGGCAGAGACACACATACTGTTTGCAGGGGCAGACATGGTAGATTATATGTAACATTCTGATCATGTGCCTAAGATCACACTGTGAGTGAAGCTTGATTCATCCATCAGTGTGATCTTAGGCAGAGACACACATACTGTTGGCAGAGACAGACATGGTAGATTATATGTAACATTCTGATCATGTGCCTAAAATCACACTGTGAGTGAAGCTTGATTAACCCAACAGTATGATTTTAGGCAGAGACACACATACTGTTTGCAGAGACAGACATGGTAGATTATATGTAACATTCTGATCATGTGCCTAGATCACAATGTGAGTGAAGCTTGATTCATCCATCAGTGTGATCTTAGGCAGAGACACACATACTGTTTACAGAGACAGAAATGGTAGATTATATGTAACATTCTGATCATGTGCCTAAAATCACACTGTGAGTGAAGCTTGATTCACCCATCACTGTGATCTTAGGCAGAGACACACATACTGTTTGCAGAGACAGACATGGTAGATCATATGTAACATTCTGATCATGTGCCTAAGATCACACTGTGAGTGAAGCTTGATTCATCCATCAGTGTGATCTTAGGCAGAGACACACATACTGTTTGCAGAGACAGACATGGTAGATTATACGTAACATTCTGATCATGTGCCTAAGATCACACTGTGAGTGAAGCTTGATTCACCCATCAGTGTGATCTTAGGCAGAGACACACATACTGTTTGCAGAGACAGACATGGTAGATTATATGTAACATTCTGATCATGTGCCTAAGATCACACTGTGAGTGAAACTTGATTCATCCATCAGTGTGATCTTAGGCAGAGACACACATACTGTTTGCAGAGACAGACATGGTAGAGTATATGTAACACTCTGATCATGTGCCTAAGATCACACTGTGAGTGAAACTTGATTCATCCATCAGTGTGATCTTAAGCAGAGACACACATACTGTTTGCAGAGACAGACATGGTAGATTATATGTAACATTCTGATCATGTGCCTAAGATCACACTGTGAGTGAAGCTTGATTCACCCATCAGTGTGATCTTCGGCAGAGACACACATACTGTTGGCAGAGACAGACATGGTACATTATATGTAACATTCTGATCATGTGCCTAAGGTCACACTGTGAGTGAAGCTTGATTCACATATCAGTGTGATCTTAGGCAGAGACACACATACTGTTTGCAGAGACAGACATGGTACATTATATGTAACATTCTGATCATGTGCCTAAGATCACACTGTGAGTGAAGCTTGATTCACCCATCAGTGTGATCTTAGGCAAAAACACACATACTGTTTGTAGAGCCAGACATGGTAGATTATATGTAACATTCTGATCATGTGCCTAAGATCACACTGTGAGTGAAGCTTAAATCATCCAACAGTGTGATCTTAGGCAGAGACACACATACTGTTTGCAGAGACAGACATGGTAGATTATATGTAACATTCTGATCATGTGCCTAATATCACACTGTGAGTGAAGCTTGATTCATCCATCAGTGTAATCTTAGGCAGAGACACACATACTGTTGGCAGAGACAGACATGGTAGATTATATGTAACATTCTGATCATGTGCCTAAGATCACACTGTGAGTGAAGCTTGGTTCACCCATCAGTATGATTTTAGGCAGAGACACACATACTGTTTGCAGAGACAGACATGGTAGATTATACGTAACATTCTGATCATGTGCCTAAGATCACACTGTGAGTGAAGCTTGATTCACCCATCAGTATGATTTTAGGCAGAGACACACATACTGTTTGCAGAGACAGACATGGTAGATTATATGTAACATTCTGATCATGTGCCTAGATCACACTGTGAGTGAATCTTGATTCATCCATCAGTGTGATCTTAGGCAGAGACACACATACTGTTTACAGAGACAGACATGGTAGATTATACGTAACATTCTGATCATGTGCCTAAAATCACACTGTGAGTGAAGCTTGATTCACCCATCACTGTGATCTTAGGCAGAGACACACATACTGTTTGCAGAGGCAGAAATGGTAGATCATATGTAACATTCTGATCATGTGCCTAAGATCACACTGTGAGTGAAGCTTGATTCACCCATCAGTATGATCTTAGGCAGAGACACACATACTGTTGGCAGAGACAGACATGGTAGATTATATGTAACATTCTGATCATGTGCCTAAGATCACACTGTGAGTGAAGCTTGATTCATCCATCAGTGTGATCTTAGGCAGAGACACACATACTGTTGGCAGAGACAGACATGGTAGATTATATGTAACATTCTGATCATGTGCCTAAGATCACACTGTGAGTGAAGCTTGATTAACCCAACAGTATGATTTTAGGCAGAGACACACATACTGTTTGCAGAGACAGACATGGTAGATTATATGTAACATTCTGATCATGTGCCTAAGATCACACTGTGAGTGAAGCTTGATTCACCCATCAGTGTGATCTTCGGCAGAGACACACATACTGTTGGCAGAGACAGACATGGTACATTATATGTAACATTCTGATCATGTGCCTAAGGTCACACTGTGAGTGAAGCTTGATTCACATATCAGTGTGATCTTAGGCAGAGACACACATACTGTTTGCAGAGACAGACATGGTACATTATATGTAACATTCTGATCATGTGCCTAAGATCACACTGTGAGTGAAGCTTGATTCACCCATCAGTGTGATCTTAGGCAAAAACACACATACTGTTTGTAGAGCCAGACATGGTAGATTATATGTAACATTCTGATCATGTGCCTAAGATCACACTGTGAGTGAAGCTTAAATCATCCAACAGTGTGATCTTAGGCAGAGACACACATACTGTTTGCAGAGACAGACATGGTAGATTATATGTAACATTCTGATCATGTGCCTAATATCACACTGTGAGTGAAGCTTGATTCATCCATCAGTGTAATCTTAGGCAGAGACACACATACTGTTGGCAGAGACAGACATGGTAGATTATATGTAACATTCTGATCATGTGCCTAAGATCACACTGTGAGTGAAGCTTGGTTCACCCATCAGTATGATTTTAGGCAGAGACACACATACTGTTTGCAGAGACAGACATGGTAGATTATACGTAACATTCTGATCATGTGCCTAAGATCACACTGTGAGTGAAGCTTGATTCACCCATCAGTATGATTTTAGGCAGAGACACACATACTGTTTGCAGAGACAGACATGGTAGATTATATGTAACATTCTGATCATGTGCCTAGATCACACTGTGAGTGAATCTTGATTCATCCATCAGTGTGATCTTAGGCAGAGACACACATACTGTTTACAGAGACAGACATGGTAGATTATACGTAACATTCTGATCATGTGCCTAAAATCACACTGTGAGTGAAGCTTGATTCACCCATCACTGTGATCTTAGGCAGAGACACACATACTGTTTGCAGAGGCAGAAATGGTAGATCATATGTAACATTCTGATCATGTGCCTAAGATCACACTGTGAGTGAAGCTTGATTCACCCATCAGTATGATCTTAGGCAGAGACACACATACTGTTGGCAGAGACAGACATGGTAGATTATATGTAACATTCTGATCATGTGCCTAAGATCACACTGTGAGTGAAGCTTGATTCATCCATCAGTGTGATCTTAGGCAGAGACACACATACTGTTGGCAGAGACAGACATGGTAGATTATATGTAACATTCTGATCATGTGCCTAAGATCACACTGTGAGTGAAGCTTGATTAACCCAACAGTATGATTTTAGGCAGAGACACACATACTGTTTGCAGAGACAGACATGGTAGATTATATGTAACATTCTGATCATGTGCCTAGATCACACTGTGAGTGAAGCTTGATTCATCCATCAGTGTGATCTTAGGCAGAGACACACATACTGTTTGCAGAGACAGACATGGTAGATTATATGTAACATTCTGATCATGTGCCTAAAATCACACTGTGAGTGAAGCTTGATTCACCCATCACTGTGATCTTAGGCAGAGACACACATACTGTTTGCAGAGACAGACATGGTAGATCATATGTAACATTCTGATCATGTGCCTAAGATCACACTGTGAGTGAAGCTTGATGCACCCATCAGTGTGATCTTAGGCAGAGACACACATACTGTTTGCAGAGACAGACATGGTAGATTATATGTAACATTCTGATCATGTGCCTAAGATCACACTGTGAGTGAAACTTGATTCATCCATCAGTGTGATCTTAGGCAGAGACACACATACTGTTTGCAGAGACAGACATGGTAGATTATATGTAACACTCTGATCATGTGCCTAAGATCACACTGTGAGTGAAGCTTGATTCATCCATCAGTGTGATCTTAGGCAGAGACACACATACTGTTTACAGAGACAGACATGGTAGATTATACGTAACATTCTGATCATGTGCCTAAGATCACACTGTGAGTGAAGCTTGATTCATCCATCAGTGTGATCTTAGGCAGAGACACACATACTGTTGGCAGAGACAGACATGGTAGATTATATGTAACATTCTGATCATGTGCCTAAAATCACACTGTGAGTGAAGCTTGATTAACCCAACAGTATGATTTTAGGCAGAGACACACATACTGTTTGCAGAGACAGACATGGTAGATTATATGTAACATTCTGATCATGTGCCTAGATCACACTGTGAGTGAAACTTGATTCATCCATCAGTGTGATCTTAGGCAGAGACACACATACTGTTTACAGAGACAGACATGGTAGATTATATGTAACATTCTGATCATGTGCCTAAAATCACACTGTGAGTGAAGCTTGATTCACCCATCACTGTGATCTTAGGCAGAGACACACATACTGTTTGCAGAGACAGACATGGTAGATCATATGTAACATTCTGATCATGTGCCTAAGATCACACTGTGAGTGAAGCTTGATTCACCCATCAGTGTGATCTTAGGCAGAGACACACATACTGTTTGCAGAGACAGACATGGTAGATTATATGTAACATTCTGATCACGTGCCTAAGATCACACTGTGAGTGAAACTTGATTCATCCATCAGTGTGATCTTAGGCAGAGACACACATACTGTTGGCAGAGACAGACATGGTACATTATATGTAACATTCTGATCATGTGCCTAAGAACACACTGTGAGTGAAGCTCGATTCACCCATCACTGTGATCTTAGGCAGAGACACACATACTGTTTGCAGAGACAGACATGGTAGATCATATGTAACATTCTGATCATGTGCCTAAGATCACACTGTGAGTGAAGCTTGATTCACCCATCAGTGTTATCTTAGGCAGAGACACACATACTGCTTGCAGAGACAGACATGGTAGATTATATGTAACATTCTGATCATGTGCCTAAGATCACACTGTGAGTGAAACTTGATTCATCCATCAGTGTGATCTTAGGCAGAGACACACATACTGTTGGCAGAGACAGACATGGTACATTATATGTAACATTCTGATCATGTGCCTAAGATCACACTGTGAGTGAAGCTTGATTTACCCATCAGTGTGATCTTAGGCATAGACACACATACTGTTTGCAGAGACAGACATGGTAGAGTATATGTAACACTCTGATCATGTGCCTAAGATCACACTGTGAGTGAAACTTGATTCATCCATCAGTGTGATCTTAGGCAGAGACACATACTGTTTGCAGAGACAGACATGGTAGATTATATGTAACACTCTGATCATGTGCCTAAGATCACACTGTGAGTGAAGCTTGATTCATCCATCAGTGTGATCTTAGGCAGAGACACACATACTGTTTGCAGAGACAGACACCTGATGGGTGAATAAAGCTTCACTCACAGTGTGATCCTAGGCACATGACCAGGATGTTACATGTAATGAGAAATTAATGTTATGTCTTGCTAATATATAGGTAGCCTTTTTTTGTCTGTAGAGACAGTGAAATATTATGAGCAGAGACACACATACTGTTTGCAGAGACAAACATGGTACATTATATGTAACATTCTGGTCATGTGCCTAAGATCACACTGTGAGTGAAGCTTGATTCACCTATCAGTGTGATCTTAGGCAGAGACACGCATACTGTTTGCAGAGGCAGACATGGTAGATTATATGTAACATTCTGATCATGTGCCTAAGATCACACTGTGAGTGAAGCTTTAATCATCCATCAGTGTGATCTTGGGCAGAGACACACATACTGTTTGCAGAGACAGACATGGTAGACCATATGTAACATTCTGATCATGTGCCTAAGATCACACTGTGAGTGAAGCTTGATTCACCTATCAGTGTGATCTTAGGCAGAGACACACATACTGTTTACAGAGACAGACATGGTAGATTATATGTAACATTCTGATCGTGTGCCTAAAGTCACACTGTGAGTGAAGCTTGATACACCCATCACTGTGATCTTAGGCAGAGACACACATACTGATGCAGAGACAGACATGGTAGATCATATGTAACATTCTGATCATGTGCCTAAGATCACACTGTGAGTGAAGCTTGATTCACCCATCAGTGTGATCTTAGGCAGAGACACACATACTGTTTGCAGAGACAGACATGGTAGATTATATGTAACATTCTGATCATGTGCCTAAAATCACACTGTGAGTGAAGCTTGATTCATCCATCAGTGTGATCTTAGGCAGAGACACACATACTGTTTGCAGAGACAGACATGGTAGATTATATGTAACATTCTGATCATGTGCCTAAAATCACACTGTGAGTGAAGCTTGATTCACCCATCACTGTGATCTTAGGCAGAGACACACATACTGTTTGCAGAGACAGACATGGTAGATCATATGTAACATTCTGATCATGTGCCTAAGATCACACTGTGAGTGAAGCTTGATGCACCCATCAGTGTGATCTTAGGCAGAGACACACATACTGTTTGCAGAGACAGACATGGTAGATTATATGTAACATTCTGATCATGTGCCTAAGATCACACTGTGAGTGAAACTTGATTCATCCATCAGTGTGATCTTAGGCAGAGACACACATACTGTTTGCAGAGACAGACATGGTAGATTATATGTAACACTCTGATCATGTGCCTAAGATCACACTGTGAGTGAAGCTTGATTCATCCATCAGTGTGATCTTAGGCAGAGACACACATACTGTTTACAGAGACAGACATGGTAGATTATACGTAACATTCTGATCATGTGCCTGAAATCACACTGTGAGTGAAGCTTGATTCACCCATCACTGTGATCTTAGGCAGAGACACACATACTGTTTGCAGGGGCAGACATGGTAGATTATATGTAACATTCTGATCATGTGCCTAAGATCACACTGTGAGTGAAGCTTGATTCATCCATCAGTGTGATCTTAGGCAGAGACACACATACTGTTGGCAGAGACAGACATGGTAGATTATATGTAACATTCTGATCATGTGCCTAAAATCACACTGTGAGTGAAGCTTGATTAACCCAACAGTATGATTTTAGGCAGAGACACACATACTGTTTGCAGAGACAGACATGGTAGATTATATGTAACATTCTGATCATGTGCCTAGATCACACTGTGAGTGAAGCTTGATTCATCCATCAGTGTGATCTTAGGCAGATACACACATACTGTTTACAGAGACAGACATGGTAGATTATATGTAACATTCTGATCATGTGCCTAGATCACACTGTGAGTGAAGCTTGATTCATCCATCAGTGTGATCTTAGGCAGAGACACACATACTGTTTACAGAGACAGACATGGTAGATTATATGTAACATTCTGATCATGTGCCTAAGATCACACTGTGAGTGAAGCTTGATTCACCCATCAGTGTGATCTTAGGCAAAAACACACATACTGTTTGTAGAGACAGACATGGTAGATTATATGTAACATTCTGACCATGTGCCTAAGATCACACTGTGAGTGAAGCTTGATTCATCCATCAGTGTGATCTTAGGCAGAGACACACATACTGTTTGCAGAGACAGACACCTAATGGGTGAATAAAGCTTCACTCACAGTGTGATCCTAGGCACATGACCAGGATGTTACATGTAATGAGAAATTAATGTTATGTCTTGCTAATATATAGGTAGCTTTTTTTGTCTGTAGAGACAGTGAAATAATATGAGCAGAGACACACATACTGTTTGCAGAGACAAACATGGTACATTATATGTAACATTCTGGTCATGTGCCTAAGATCACACTGTGAGTGAAGCTTGATTCACCTATCAGTGTGATCTTAGGCAGAGACACACATACTGTTTGCAGAGACAGACATGGTAGATCATATGTAACATTCTGATCATGTGCCTAAGATCACACTGTGAGTGAAGCTTGATTCACCCATCAGTGTTATCTTAGGCAGAGACACACATACTGCTTGCAGAGACAGACATGGTAGATTATATGTAACATTCTGATCATGTGCCTAAGATCACACTGTGAGTGAAACTTGATTCATCCATCAGTGTGATCTTAGGCAGAGACACACATACTGTTGGCAGAGACAGACATGGTACATTATATGTAACATTCTGATCATGTGCCTAAGATCACACTGTGAGTGAAGCTTGATTTACCCATCAGTGTGATCTTAGGCATAGACACACATACTGTTTGCAGAGACAGACATGGTAGAGTATATGTAACACTCTGATCATGTGCCTAAGATCACACTGTGAGTGAAACTTGATTCATCCATCAGTGTGATCTTAGGCAGAGACACACATACTGTTTGCAGAGACAGACATGGTAGATTATATGTAACACTCTGATCATGTGCCTAAGATCACACTGTGAGTGAAGCTTGATTCATCCATCAGTGTGATCTTAGGCAGAGACACACATACTGTTTGCAGAGACAGACACCTGATGGGTGAATAAAGCTTCACTCACAGTGTGATCCTAGGCACATGACCAGGATGTTACATGTAATGAGAAATTAATGTTATGTCTTGCTAATATATAGGTAGCCTTTTTTTGTCTGTAGAGACAGTGAAATAATATGAGCAGAGACACACATACTGTTTGCAGAGACAAACATGGTACATTATATGTAACATTCTGGTCATGTGCCTAAGATCACACTGTGAGTGAAGCTTGATTCACCTATCAGTGTGATCTTAGGCAGAGACACACATACTGTTTGCAGAGGCAGACATGGTAGATTATATGTAACATTCTGATCATGTGCCTAAGATCACACTGTGAGTGAAGCTTTAATCATCCATCAGTGTGATCTTAGGCAGAGACACACATACTGTTTGCAGAGACAGACATGGTAGACCATATGTAACATTCTGATCATGTGCCTAAGATCACACTGTGAGTGAAGCTTGATTCACCTATCAGTGTGATCTTAGGCAGAGACACACATACTGTTTACAGAGACAGACATGGTAGATTATATGTAACATTCTGATCGTGTGCCTAAAGTCACACTGTGAGTGAAGCTTGATTCACACATCACTGTGATCTTAGGCAGAGACACACATACTGATGCAGAGACAGACATGGTAGATCATATGTAACATTCTGATCATGTGCCTAAGATCACACTGTGAGTGAAGCTTGATTCACCCATCAGTGTGATCTTAGGCAGAGACACACATACTGTTTGCAGAGACAGACATGGTAGATTATATGCAACATTCTGATCATGTGCCTAAAATCACACTGTGAGTAAAACTTGATTCATCCATCAGTGTGATCTTAGGCAGAGACACACATACTGTTTGCAGAGACAGACATGGTAGATTATATGTAACATTCTGATCATGTGCCTAAGATCACACTGTGAGTGAAGCTTGATTCACCCATCACTGTGATCTTAGGCAGAGACACACATACTGTTTGCAGAGGCAGACATGGTAGATTATATGTAACATTCTGATCATGTGCCTAAGATCACACTGTGAGTGATGCTTGATTCATCCATCAGTGTGATCTTAGGCATAGACACACATACTGTTTGCAGAGACAGACATGGTAGATTATGTGTAACATTCTGATCATGTGCCTAAGATCAAACTGTGAGTGAAGCTTGATTCACCCATCTGTATGATCTTAGCCATAGACACACATACTGTTTGCAGAGACAGACATGGTAGATTATATGTAACATTCTGATCATGTGCCTAAAATCACACTGTGAGTGAAGCTTGATTAACCCAACAGTATGATTTTAGGCAGAGACACGCATACTGTTTGCAGAAACAGACATGGTAGATTATATGTAACATTCTGATCATGTGCCTAAAATCACACTGTGAGTGAAGCTTGATTCACCCATCACTGTGATCTTAGGCAGAGACACACATACTGTTTGCAGAGACAGACATGGTAGATCATATGTAACATTCTGATCATGTGCCTAAGATCACACTGTGAGTGAAGCTTGATTCATCCATCAGTGTGATCTTAGGCAGAGACACACATACTGTTTGCAGAGACAGACATGGTAGAGTATATGTAACACTCTGATCATGTGCCTAAGATCACACTGTGAGTGAAACTTGATTCATCCATCAGTGTGATCTTAGGCAGAGACACACATACTGTTTGCAGAGACAGACATGGTAGATTATATGTAACATTCTGATCATGTGCCTAAGATCACACTGTGAGTGAAGCTTGATTCACCCATCAGTGTGATCTTCGGCAGAGACACACATACTGTTGGCAGAGACAGACATGGTACATTATATGTAACATTCTGATCATGTGCCTAAGGTCACACTGTGAGTGAAGCTTGATTCACACATCAGTGTGATCTTAGGCAGAGACACACATACTGTTTGCAGAGACAGACATGGTACATTATATGTAACATTCTGATCATGTGCCTGTCGTGTTTTGGCAGCTCCTGAGTTAGTGTTTAGCACAGCTACACGGTCTTTTCTGTTAACTTGACCAAAACGAACGGGGGCCATTTTGAATCCCTCTGACTTCCGTTTCCTATGAACACGCTGCCTCTTGGTCAGTGTGCCCTTTCGTCCTTTCTCGATACCCATGGTCACTATTCTGCTCGGCAACAGGCTATTTTTAGTACTGGTCAAGCGCACATGCGCACTATGCATCAACTGGTCACTCTTTAGGAATGTTCACACTAACTGACCAGTGCCGTTGAACTCCTCCCACGTGCTGGCTGTGTTCCAAAAATGACCTTATATGTACCTAAAATGTGTAACTTGTAACCGCCTATCTTTTTATTGCTATTAAACTATATAAAAGAGGTCGCGCACCGATGTTCGGTGTGCTACTTCTTACATTGCCGAAGGGTGCTGTAGGAATGTATCACCACCCCATGGGGTCTTAATAAACTTGTCTTTTACCTTTTCCAGTGTCCGTGCCAACTTCTATACTAAGGCGTTCGAGAGTTTAGCAAGTATGTAGGCCTGATTTGAACCCGACACCACAATTGGCGACCCAGATGGGACTCATCGGCGACTCGGATGCCCGAAGGAGAGGTCGTGACGAAGGTCAGGAAACTCGCCATGGACGCGTACGCTGCCACTGAGTGACCCGAGTCTTGGCACCCACGGTGTGTTTTCCCTTCCTTCCGATCTGACCTTCCAGGTGGCGCCGGTCCTCGACTGAGATTCTGATCTTGGATTGTCGTGATGTGCCGTTTTGGCTGATTTGACCACAGAACTTGGCAGTTGGACTTTGGACGTTTGAAAATATTTGGTAAGCTTTTGAGCGGTGAGGTAGTCTACTGACACTTACTGTGGCTTTTTGAAACTTTGAATTTGAATTTGAAATTTGTTAGCTGACGTTTTGAATCTTTGAATTTGAATTTGAATATGTGAAGTGCACCTCACATAGGCAGGCATGTAGGGATATTTCTCTGATTTATTTGATTTGAACGGTACACCGCGTTAGGTGACATTTTTGTAGTATCACATTTTCGTGGTACTTTTTGAAACATGCCTGTTTTTAGCACACTCCGTAGGATGTGCTGTTCTGAAAATGGTACCAATTATCGATTAAGTGAAAAGCAGCCGGCTCCCCCAGAGGGGACTCCAAATCGTGAAATGTATGTCAAATTCGGTATTCCACCTATAATGTATAGTACATTATGGCATAAGTATACTAAGACTGATCGTAAATTACAGTGGCCGCTATATGGGTCGTTTGACCTTCGAAAGGTACACTATGTAGAGCAGTGTTTGTTTCAGCGAAGGTCTAGACAAGATATGTTTGATTGTGTGCGTATGTGGGAGAAAGAGGTGCGTGAACGAGCGAAGCGTGAGGAAGCCTTGGCGGAGAAAGTGCAGCGGAAGGCTGCACATGACAAAGCTTTACAGCTACAGGAGAAGGAATTACAGGAAAAAAAAGTGAGGGAGAGACGAGAACGCAATTTACAGGTTAATGGTCAATTCCCTATCAGGCGTCCTCTTTATCCAGTCCTTACTAATGAAACAGATGATTTTTCATTACTAGATCGTTGTCCGCCTCCGTACGTCGTACCTACGGCTCCGAACGAGGACTCGGACGAGGATAGTGATCGAACACAGCGTACCAGGTTACATGCGGAACGAGCTGCGGAATTACGTTCATTTGCACGAAAACTAAATATTAATACTGTTACTGTTTCTGACGTTACTGAACAAATGGAACAGTGGCCTGATAAGGAACGACTGTATTTTTTAGATCATTTTGGAGATGAAGTTGTTGAGCGGTATAGAAAATATTCTCTCGAGTTAGAACCAAAGGAGATATCCAAGGGTCGTGAGAATTTTCGTAAAGGTCTTTTTGTTCTTTCAGATGCGGACGACTTCTTCAAGCGTTTGATTGAACTGCGTAATGAGGCGACATGACTACGGGAGTTGGAAAAGTCGACGAATTCGTCTACGTCCGGAGCGACGGGGATATCCAAAGAATGCCCTATCTTTGAAACAGATAAGATCGCTGCGATTAATGTTAGACCTATGCGAGAAGCTGCGCCTTTATATGTCCCTCATAAAGGGGATGGCACAGATGATGATAAAAGATCCAAAGACGCGAAAGGGTATTTTGTATATAATTGGGTTTATACGCCTTGGAATAGAGCAGATGTCATGGCGCTTAAGAATGCTTTACCTGATCCCCGTAAAAACCCTGCGGCTTTTTATGAAAATGTTGAAAGTGCAATTTCTTCATGTATCATGACGTTAGTTGATATTGATCTATTTTTCGGGTTGATATTGCCCCCTGATATGTGGAGAGCGATTCGTAGGTTTGATGACCTCACGACTCTCGGGGCCACTTGGAAAGATCTTGTTCAGGCTGATTTAGATAGAGAACCAGCATGTAAGCCGTGTCAATTAATATTAGACCTTCCAGGGGCCATACTAACAAAACTAAAGACTCTTGCTCCCGCTAAAAAGATTGATTGGACTATATTAGCCTCTTGTAAGCAGAAAGCGGATGAATCAGTTTCCGATTTTTTCTCTCGCTTCGAGGAAGCATTCCATGATTACAGTGGTCAATTATTGACAGAAGATACTGGCAGGCATTTATTCGTTGATAAGTATGTGGCTAATCTCCTACCGGAGATTGCGAAACGATTGAAAGCGAGTGAAAGTTCATGGACCACAGCAACCCCTGCTTCTTTATTGACTATGGCTCAATATTATGAAAGACAGGAATTAGAGGCAAAAGAAAGTAGTGAAAAGAAAGCAAAGGATTTGAAGACGAAGGTAATGTTAGCCCAGGTTCAGGCTACGAGAGGAAATAACAGAGGAGGGCGAGGATCATACAGTAATGCTCCTCCCCCTCGTTCTGACATTTCTGTGAACCAATGTGCATACTGCAAACAGTTTGGGCATTGGATTGCAGACTGTCCGGTGTTTCGAGAGCAGCGTAATTTGAGGGGACGAGGAAGTGGAAGGTCTAGGAATTATTATGGAGGGTCAAGAGGAGGTTATGGCACGAATGATCGAGGAGGCTATGGTACGAATGATCGTGGAGGATATGGAGCAAGGGGTCGTGGTCAGTCTGATTATAATACGTTTGATAACAGCAATCAATATCAGATAAATGAGGGTGGTCCTGCTGAACCACGGGATGAGCATTATGCATAGGATTGCGTAGGATGGGGTGTGGAATCGGTTGAGGTACCAGTTGATCAAAGGGGTCCATACATAGAAGCACATGTTCTGGGTTCCACTGATCAATTTCTGGTCGATACAGGAGCTACTCGTAGCGCTTTGTCCAAATACTTGGTTCCAAGGGCTCCCCTGTCTGGCGAGGTAATTACAGCAATAGGGTTCGATGGAACACCTACTTCTAGCCCATTGTCTCAACCAGTTGCATTTCATGTTGATAAATTTGCTGCCCCATGTCCCTTTTTGTTGTCTCCAAATACACCAGATAATATTATTGGACTCGATATGTTAAAACACTTTCGAGCTACTATTCGCTGTGCCCCAGAAGGAGTGCGAGTTGTGTTGAATGAGAATTACCCAGACTTTGAGCGAGTGTGTTTTCTCCATGAATCTGAAGTATTGGCCTCCTTACCAAACACGTTGTGGGCCACTTCTGACACGGATGTGGGGCAGATGTTAATCCCTCCAGTACGTATTACTGTAAAGGAGGGAGTATCTCTACCACGTGTCCCACAACATAAGATTTCCAGAGAAGGAGAACTTGCTTTGATGCACATTGTGAACGATTTGATTTTGGCAGGAGTAGTTGAGGAAGTCCCCTACAATGTTTGCAATAGCCCAATTTTACCGATCCTTAAAAGAGATACAGATGCTAAGGTTTACCGTTTCATTATTGATTTGAGGGAAATAAACAAGATAGTAGTGCCTCAGTACCCGGTGGTGTCTGACATCACCACGTTGCTTACGTTGGTTCCATCGACGGCAACTACTTTTACAGTCATCGATTTGAAGAATGCCTTCTTTTCGATCCCTGTACATCCTGACAGTCGATATCTATTCGGCTTTACATTAAATAATAAATCGTACAGATTCTGTCGAATTCCTCAAGGCTATACTGAAAGTCCTAGCATTTATAGTCAGGCATTAAAAAGACAGCTTGATTCCTTTGACTTACAAGAGGGAGTGGTTCTCATTCAATATGTAGACGATATCTTACTTGCTGCAGACACGCCAGAACAATGTGAGAAGAGTACCTTTTCTTTGCTTTCCTTCCTGGCCAAACATAATCATAAAGTTTCGAAGAAAAAGCTACAATATTGTAGACCAAAGGTGACCTACCTCGGTCATCTTTTGTCTAAGGAGGGCCGTGCATTGACACCAGATCGAATTCAAGCAATCCTAGATACTCCAGTCCCTCGCACTCAGAAGGATGTTCGCGCCTTTATAGGTTTGACGTCTTTTTGTAGGCAATGGATATTGGGTTTTTCACATATCGTTAAACCATTGTTGGCATTGTTGTCTAAAGATACACCGATTCCCATTGAATGGACGGATGAATGTCAGAATGCTTTTGAGCAATTGAGACAAGCTCTTTGTTCTGCACCAGTGTTGGGTACACCTGATTACACGAAGATCTTTACATTATATGTACACGAGAAGGATGGGTGCGCATTGTCAATGTTAGTGCAGACACACGGAGACAAACAGAGGCCTTGTGCATACTTCTCGGCGGTACTCGACCCTGTGGCTCGAGGATTGCCTGGATGTTTTCGAGCAGTTGCAGCAACAGCAGTTGCGATACGACAAAGTGAGGGAATAGTTTTGTCACACAAATTGTTGGTGCTAGTTCCCCATGCGGTAGATGCGTTACTGAATCAAACAAAAACGCAGCATCTAACCAGTGCCCGTTTGACAGGATATGAGCTAACATTGTTGGCGCCGCACATCACACTAAAGCGATGTGCGACACTAAATCCTGCTACTTTACTGCCGGATCCTGTTGCTGAGACCCAGAAGGAAGAACAACATGATTGTGTTTTTCTGACTGAGGAACAGACAAAGGGTCGTATCGATTTACAGGATACGCCATTTCCAGATGTAGATGGGGAACTGTGGGTTGATGGATCGTGTGTGAGGTTACCAGATGGTACGACTTCCGCAGCTTATGCGATCACGACATTTAAGACCGTGGTAGAAGCAGCACGAATACCCCAGAAATCGGCTCAAGCAGCTGAATTGATAGCCTTAACGAAAGCATGTGAGTTAAGTGCTGAGCTATGTGTGAACATTTACACGGATAGTCGTTACGCTTTTGGAGTAGTGCATGATTTTGGCCTACTTTGGAAGGAACGAGGATTCCTGACTTCACACGGAGTACACATCATGCATGGAGAGTTGGTACGCGATCTCCTGAATGCACTGTTATGCCCAAAGAAAGTTGCAATAGTCAAGTGCAGTGCACATAAAAAGGTGACGGACAAAATAGGGCAAGGCAATGCTTTTGCAGACCGCATTGCGAGAGAGACCGCTATGCTGCAAAATAATTTCCCCATGTATGTGGTGAAGTCACAAGCTGAGCGGTGGCATGATGCTAGAGAAGAAATACTAGATATACAGAAGTCAGCATCTGAGGCAGAACTTATGAAAATGGGCCACTGAAGGAGTATTGGATGATGAGGGTTGCTGGCGTAGTAAAGATATGGAGAGATGGAAACTACCCATGGCCTATTTACAAACAATGGTGCAAATGACACACGGGCTGGCACACATTGGAGCTCTCGCAATTACTAAATTGCTTACACGAGTTTGGGAAAATGCTGACATTGCTAGCACGGCTAAGAGAGTAGTGCAGACCTGTCTGATATGTTTGCAGCACAATCCTGGACAAGGGACTCATACTCCTAAAGGAGGGTTTGTTCCACCTACTGCACCATTCGAAGTACTACAAATGGATTACATCCAGCTGGAACGCTGTAATAATCTCAAGTATGTCCTAGTAGTGGTGTGTGCCTTCAGCAAATGGATTGAGGCTTACCCTACGAAAGACAATACAGCATTGACAACAGCTAAGGTGTTACTCAAGGAGTACTTCCCGCGCTACGGTGTTTGTAAACTTATATGGAGTGATAATGGCCCTCATTTCATTGGAAAAGTAGTGGAATACGTCCTGAAAGGATTGGGAATCAAGCAACGATTCCATGCTGTCTTTCATCCGCAATCAGCAGGTTTAGTAGAACGATACAATGCAACTCTGAAGCTGAAGCTAGCAAAGATAGTGGCATCTACATCTCTGAAATGGCCGGACGCTTTGCCTCTGGCATTGCTGTCCATTCGATCAGTGCCACATTCTCGATCTGGCCTCACACCCTACGAAGTGGTGTTTGGAAGGCCTATGAATATTTGGGGAGTTCCAAAACCTCGTTTGATACATGATATGCCTTGTATAATGATGAACGATTATCTGGCACGATTAACAAATGATTTGCTTTCTATCCATCAACAGGTTCGAGAGGCGCTCCCTGATAACTCCACTGGTGAGGCTCACGATCTCCGCCCTGGGGACCACGTGATGGTCAAAGTATTTGAACGATCCAGCAGTTTGGAACCGAGATGGCATGGCCCTGAGCAAGTGCTGCTGGCTACGCGAACTGCTGTGAGAGTCACTAACAAGAAGCGGTGGATACATTCAACGCACTGCCGACGTGTCTCTCCGGATCTGGTGAGCCCTGTGGTGCTATCCGACTACAGAAAGATTTTGGATACAGAAAAGAGCCCAGCTGTCACGCCTGATGAATTGGAGGGAGCCTTCCCGGACCACGTTGTTTCTGATAAAGTGAAGTACAATCTACGCCCCAGGAAATAAGATTCCTTTTGTGTTTTTGAAACTGGTTGGTAACCGCTCTGAGGTTTGTGAAACGGAAGCCGGGAATATCAAGGGGGGGGATCAGTTCTGCCCAGTGTAGCGACACCCGTCTTGAATCCCGGAGAACAAATCAACGGCAGCCTCGGTTCAGAACCATCGTTTTTTTTCTTCTCGTTTAGTGTTGCTTGTGAAGAGTATTGTTTTGTGAACTATGGCATCTCCTTCGACACGAAAAGGGAGAATTCTTGGTGTTGTTTTGTTTGTCTTGACCGTAGTGGTGATCGCAGTATTAGCTTGGACTATAGAACTGTTGTTTCCTGTACGAGAACATTTGCTGCCCACCACTCCAAGTCCATCTGAACATTTTCATTTCACTCTGCCTTTTCACGAAGAAAGACATAGGCAGACTTATTTGAATAACAGCTTTATTAAGATTTTGCATCATACTCATAACATGACCAACACGTCCAATTGTTGGGTATGTGGAATGTTGCCCGGACATCAGAAGAAGGGAGGAACACCACTCATTCCTCTCCCGTTTTCTCATAATGGTTCTTGTCATGCTTGGTACACTCTTCTTTTTACTCTGCGATGGCCAACGAAAGGTGGACTACTTTTTCGGTTGAATAAAATATGTTATAACGACAAAGACGGCTATCCACACGCTGAAGGAACTAAGTTTGAATGGGAAGAGTACCGTCCGGACAATGTTTCTACACCTCGTGTATATACGAATCAAAGACTTATAAATGTGACGAGCTCGCATATGATAACAGTCATTGATACAAAAGCAGATTTGTGTATTAGAAATAAAGGTACAATCCCTGTAGGCCGCAGTGAATGTAATATTACACTTACCTTTGATACACCAATTGGAATTGCATTTGTAGCTTCACATAACACATATTTCATTTGTGGAAATAAGGGATACCATCGTCTACCATTGGGATGGTTGGGAACGTGTTATATAGCTTTTGTATTACCACCTGTATTTATTGCTCCTCCCATGTACCACAATGATTACGTAGTGTACCATGATTTCATACTAAACAGGGTCAAACGAACAGTAGATCTTGATGAAATAGACCAGACTGATACCACTTTACAACAATATGTAGATTTCAATTTGGGGTTATTCTCATTCGTAGGAGCTGCACTGAATAGCAGGAAGATAAGGCGGCTTACGCGTGTGGTGGAAGCAGTCGCTAACGAAACTGCCTCCGCTTTAGGGAATATTACTGAGGAATTGCAAATTACCAGAATTGTGGCGCTCCAGAATCGAATGGTTCTAGATGTGATACTAGCTGATAGAGGTGGAGCATGCCGCGTCATCGGAAGTAGTTGTTGCGTGTACGTACCAGATAACTCACCTTCTGTATATGATTCGATTACAAAATTACATAAGATAGCTGCTGAGATCCACCCAGAAAATGGAACATGGACCTTTTCTGGTTGGTTCTGGACCCTGCTTAGTACTTGGGGTTGGAAATTATTAACGATTCTCTGTGTTTTTATTGGAGTACTATTTTTCCTTTGTCTATGTATTCAATGTGGCCCTACATTATGTTCTGTATGTATCACAGCCTGTATTCCGTCCAAACGAGCTATTGTTAAGCAAGAGAAACTGATCAATGATGAAGTATTGAAAATAATGGCTATTAACATTGAGGATGAACATTCTGACTACTTCCACTATGAGGTAGCTTTTGCTAAACGCTAAAAGGGCCGTCTGTCGTGTTTTGGCAGCTCCTGAGTTAGTGTTTAGCACAGCTACACGGTCTTTTCTGTTAACTTGACCAAAACGAACGGGGGCCATTTTGAATCCCTCTGACTTCCGTTTCCTATGAACACGCTGCCTCTTGGTCAGTGTGCCCTTTCGTCCTTTCTCGATACCCATGGTCACTATTCTGCTCGGCAACAGGCTATTTTTAGTACTGGTCAAGCGCACATGCGCACTATGCATCAACTGGTCACTCTTTAGGAATGTTCACACTAACTGACCAGTGCCGTTGAACTCCTCCCACGTGCTGGCTGTGTTCCAAAAATGACCTTATATGTACCTAAAATGTGTAACTTGTAACCGCCTATCTTTTTATTGCTATTAAACTATATAAAAGAGGTCGCGCACCGATGTTCGGTGTGCTACTTCTTACATTGCCGAAGGGTGCTGTAGGAATGTATCACCACCCCATGGGGTCTTAATAAACTTGTCTTTTACCTTTTCCAGTGTCCGTGCCAACTTCTATACTAAGGCGTTCGAGAGTTTAGCAAGTATGTAGGCCTGATTTGAACCCGACACCACATGCCTAAGATCACACTGTGAGTGAAGCTTGATTCACCCATCAGTGTGATCTTAGGCAAAAACACACATACTGTTTGTAGAGCCAGACATGGTAGATTATATGTAACATTCTGATCATGTGCCTAAGATCACACTGTGAGTGAAGCTTAAATCATCCAACAGTGTGATCTTAGGCAGAGACACACATACTGTTTGCAGAGACAGACATGGTAGATTATATGTAACATTCTGATCATGTGCCTAATATCACACTGTGAGTGAAGCTTGATTCATCCATCAGTGTAATCTTAGGCAGAGACACACATACTGTTGGCAGAGACAGACATGGTAGATTATATGTAACATTCTGATCATGTGCCTAAGATCACACTGTGAGTGAAGCTTGATTCACCCATCAGTATGATTTTAGGCAGAGACACACATACTGTTTGCAGAGACAGACATGGTAGATTATACGTAACATTCTGATCATGTGCCTAAGATCACACTGTGAGTGAAGCTTGATTCACCCATCAGTATGATTTTAGGCAGAGACACACATACTGTTTGCAGAGACAGACATGGTAGATTATATGTAACATTCTGATCATGTGCCTAGATCACACTGTGAGTGAATCTTGATTCATCCATCAGTGTGATCTTAGGCAGAGACACACATACTGTTTACAGAGACAGACATGGTAGATTATACGTAACATTCTGATCATGTGCCTAAAATCACACTGTGAGTGAAGCTTGATTCACCCATCAGTGTGATCTTAGGCAGAGACACACATACTGTTTGCAGAGGCAGAAATGGTAGATCATATGTAACATTCTGATCATGTGCCTAAGATCACACTGTGAGTGAAGCTTGATTCACCCATCAGTATGATCTTAGGCAGAGACACACATACTGTTGGCAGAGACAGACATGGTAGATTATATGTAACATTCTGATCATGTGCCTAAGATCACACTGTGAGTGAAGCTTGATTCATCCATCAGTGTGATCTTAGGCAGAGACACACATACTGTTGGCAGAGACAGACATGGTAGATTATATGTAACATTCTGATCATGTGCCTAAGATCACACTGTGAGTGAAGCTTGATTAACCCAACAGTATGATTTTAGGCAGAGACACACATACTGTTTGCAGAGACAGACATGGTAGATTATATGTAACATTCTGATCATGTGCCTAGATCACACTGTGAGTGAAGCTTGATTCATCCATCAGTGTGATCTTAGGCAGAGACACACATACTGTTTGCAGGGGCAGACATGGTAGATTATATGTAACATTCTGATCATGTGCCTAAGATCACAGTGTGAGTGAAGCTTGATTCATCCATCAGTGTGATCTTAGGCAGAGACACACATACTGTTGGCAGAGACAGACATGGTAGATTATATGTAACATTCTGATCATGTGCCTAAAATCACACTGTGAGTGAAGCTTGATTAACCCAACAGTATGATTTTAGGCAGAGACACACATACTGTTTGCAGAGACAGACATGGTAGATTATATGTAACATTCTGATCATGTGCCTAAGATCAAACTGTGAGTGAAGCTTGATTCATCCATCAGTGTGATCTTAGGCAGAGACACACATACTGTTTACAGAGACAGACATGGTAGATTATATGTAACATTCTGATCATGTGCCTAAAATCACACTGTGAGTGAAGCTTGATTCACCTATCACTGTGATCTTAGGCAGAGACACACATACTGTTTGCAGAGACAGACATGGTAGATCATATGTAACATTCTGATCATGTGCCTAAGATCACACTGTGAGTGAAACTTGATTCATCCATCAGTGTGATCTTAGGCTGAGACACACATACTGTTTGCAGAGACAGACTTGGTAGATTATATGTAACATTCTGATCATGTGCCTAAGATCACACTGTGAGTGAAACTTGATTCATCCATCAGTGTGAACCTAGGCAGAGACACACATACTGTTTGCAGAGACAGACATGGTAGATTATGTGTAACATTCTGATCATGTGCCTAAGATCAAACTGTGAGTGAAGCTTGATTCACCCATCTGTATGATCTTAGCCATAGACACACATACTGTTTGCAGAGACAGACATGGTAGATTATATGTAACATTCTGATCATGTGCCTAAAATCACACTGTGAGTGAAGCTTGATTAACCCAACAGTATGATTTTAGGCAGAGACACGCATACTGTTTGCAGAAACAGACATGGTAGATTATATGTAACATTCTGATCATGTGCCTAAAATCACACTGTGAGTGAAGCTTGATTCACCCATCACTGTGATCTTAGGCAGAGACACACATACTGTTTGCAGAGACAGACATGGTAGATCATATGTAACATTCTGATCATGTGCCTAAGATCACACTGTGAGTGAAGCTTGATTCATCCATCAGTGTGATCTTAGGCAGAGACACACATACTGTTTGCAGAGACAGACATGGTAGAGTATATGTAACACTCTGATCATGTGCCTAAGATCACACTGTGAGTGAAACTTGATTCATCCATCAGTGTGATCTTAGGCAGAGACACACATACTGTTTGCAGAGACAGACATGGTAGATTATATGTAACATTCTGATCATGTGCCTAAGATCACACTGTGAGTGAAGCTTGATTCACCCATCAGTGTGATCTTCGGCAGAGACACACATACTGTTGGCAGAGACAGACATGGTACATTATATGTAACATTCTGATCATGTGCCTAAGGTCACACTGTGAGTGAAGCTTGATTCACACATCAGTGTGATCTTAGGCAGAGACACACATACTGTTTGCAGAGACAGACATGGTACATTATATGTAACATTCTGATCATGTGCCTGTCGTGTTTTGGCAGCTCCTGAGTTAGTGTTTAGCACAGCTACACGGTCTTTTCTGTTAACTTGACCAAAACGAACGGGGGCCATTTTGAATCCCTCTGACTTCCGTTTCCTATGAACACGCTGCCTCTTGGTCAGTGTGCCCTTTCGTCCTTTCTCGATACCCATGGTCACTATTCTGCTCGGCAACAGGCTATTTTTAGTACTGGTCAAGCGCACATGCGCACTATGCATCAACTGGTCACTCTTTAGGAATGTTCACACTAACTGACCAGTGCCGTTGAACTCCTCCCACGTGCTGGCTGTGTTCCAAAAATGACCTTATATGTACCTAAAATGTGTAACTTGTAACCGCCTATCTTTTTATTGCTATTAAACTATATAAAAGAGGTCGCGCACCGATGTTCGGTGTGCTACTTCTTACATTGCCGAAGGGTGCTGTAGGAATGTATCACCACCCCATGGGGTCTTAATAAACTTGTCTTTTACCTTTTCCAGTGTCCGTGCCAACTTCTATACTAAGGCGTTCGAGATTTTAGCAAGTATGTAGGCCTGATTTGAACCCGACACCACAATTGGCGACCCAGATGGGACTCATCGGCGACTCGGATGCCCGAAGGAGAGGTCGTGACGAAGGTCAGGAAACTCGCCATGGACGCGTACGCTGCCACTGAGTGACCCGAGTCTTGGCACCCACGGTGTGTTTTCCCTTCCTTCCGATCTGACCTTCCAGGTGGCGCCGGTCCTCGACTGAGATTCTGATCTTGGATTGTCGTGATGTGCCGTTTTGGCTGATTTGACCACAGAACTTGGCAGTTGGACTTTGGACGTTTGAAAATATTTGGTAAGCTTTTGAGCGGTGAGGTAGTCTACTGACACTTACTGTGGCTTTTTGAAACTTTGAATTTGAATTTGAAATTTGTTAGCTGACGTTTTGAATCTTTGAATTTGAATTTGAATATGTGAAGTGCACCTCACATAGGCAGGCATGTAGGGATATTTCTCTGATTTATTTGATTTGAACGGTACACCGCGTTAGGTGACATTTTTGTAGTATCACATTTTCGTGGTACTTTTTGAAACATGCCTGTTTTTAGCACACTCCGTAGGATGTGCTGTTCTGAAAATGGTACCAATTATCGATTAAGTGAAAAGCAGCCGGCTCCCCCAGAGGGGACTCCAAATCGTGAAATGTATGTCAAATTCGGTATTCCACCTATAATGTATAGTACATTATGGCATAAGTATACTAAGACTGATCGTAAATTACAGTGGCCGCTATATGGGTCGTTTGACCTTCGAAAGGTACACTATGTAGAGCAGTGTTTGTTTCAGCGAAGGTCTAGACAAGATATGTTTGATTGTGTGCGTATGTGGGAGAAAGAGGTGCGTGAACGAGCGAAGCGTGAGGAAGCCTTGGCGGAGAAAGTGCAGCGGAAGGCTGCACATGACAAAGCTTTAAAGCTACAGGAGAAGGAATTACAGGAAAAAAAAGTGAGGGAGAGACGAGAACGCAATTTACAGGTTAATGGTCAATTCCCTATCAGGCGTCCTCTTTATCCAGTCCTTACTAATGAAACAGATGATTTTTCATTACTAGATCGTTGTCCGCCTCCGTACGTCGTACCTACGGCTCCGAACGAGGACTCGGACGAGGATAGTGATCGAACACAGCGTACCAGGTTACATGCGGAACGAGCTGCGGAATTACGTTCATTTGCACGAAAACTAAATATTAATACTGTTACTGTTTCTGACGTTACTGAACAAATGGAACAGTGGCCTGATAAGGAACGACTGTATTTTTTAGATCATTTTGGAGATGAAGTTGTTGAGCGGTATAGAAAATATTCTCTCGAGTTAGAACCAAAGGAGATATCCAAGGGTCGTGAGAATTTTCGTAAAGGTCTTTTTGTTCTTTCAGATGCGGACGACTTCTTCAAGCGTTTGATTGAACTGCGTAATGAGGCGACACGACTACGGGAGTTGGAAAAGTCGAATAATTCGTCTACGTCCGGAGCGACGGGGATATCCAAAGAATGCCCTATCTTTGAAACAGATAAGATCGCTGCGATTAATGTTAGACCTATGCGAGAAGCTGCGCCTTTATATGTCCCTCATAAAGGGGATGGCACAGATGATGATAAAAGATCCAAAGACGCGAAAGGGTATTTTGTATATAATTGGGTTTATACGCCTTGGAATAGAGCAGATGTCATGGCGCTTAAGAATGCTTTACCTGATCCCCGTAAAAACCCTGCGGCTTTTTATGAAAATGTTGAAAGTGCAATTTCTTCATGTATCATGACGTTAGTTGATATTGATCTATTTTTCGGGTTGATATTGCCCCCTGATATGTGGAGAGCGATTCGTAGGTTTGATGACCTCACGACTCTCGGGGCCACTTGGAAAGATCTTGTTCAGGCTGATTTAGATAGAGAACCAGCATGTAAGCCGTGTCAATTAATATTAGACCTTCCAGGGGCCATACTAACAAAACTAAAGACTCTTGCTCCCGCTAAAAAGATTGATTGGACTATATTAGCCTCTTGTAAGCAGAAAGCGGATGAATCAGTTTCCGATTTTTTCTCTCGCTTCGAGGAAGCATTCCATGATTACAGTGGTCAATTATTGACAGAAGATACTGGCAGGCATTTATTCGTTGATAAGTATGTGGCTAATCTCCTACCGGAGATTGCGAAACGATTGAAAGCGAGTGAAAGTTCATGGACCACAGCAACCCCTGCTTCTTTATTGACTATGGCTCAATATTATGAAAGACAGGAATTAGAGGCAAAAGAAAGTAGTGAAAAGAAAGCAAAGGATTTGAAGACGAAGGTAATGTTAGCCCAGGTTCAGGCTACGAGAGGAAATAACAGAGGAGGGCGAGGATCATACAGTAATGCTCCTCCCCCTCGTTCTGACATTTCTGTGAACCAATGTGCATACTGCAAACAGTTTGGGCATTGGATTGCAGACTGTCCGGTGTTTCGAGAGCAGCGTAATTTGAGGGGACGAGGAAGTGGAAGGTCTAGGAATTATTATGGAGGGTCAAGAGGAGGTTATGGCACGAATGATCGAGGAGGCTATGGTACGAATGATCGTGGAGGATATGGAGCAAGGGGTCGTGGTCAGTCTGATTATAATACGTTTGATAACAGCAATCAATATCAGATAAATGAGGGTGGTCCTGCTGAACCACGGGATGAGCATTATGCATAGGATTGCGTAGGATGGGGTGTGGAATCGGTTGAGGTACCAGTTGATCAAAGGGGTCCATACATAGAAGCACATGTTCTGGGTTCCACTGATCAATTTCTGGTCGATACAGGAGCTACTCGTAGCGCTTTGTCCAAATACTTGGTTCCAAGGGCTCCCCTGTCTGGCGAGGTAATTACAGCAATAGGGTTCGATGGAACACCTACTTCTAGCCCATTGTCTCAACCAGTTGCATTTCATGTTGATAAATTTGCTGCCCCATGTCCCTTTTTGTTGTCTCCAAATACACCAGATAATATTATTGGACTCGATATGTTAAAACACTTTCGAGCTACTATTCGCTGTGCCCCAGAAGGAGTGCGAGTTGTGTTGAATGAGAATTACCCAGACTTTGAGCGAGTGTGTTTTCTCCATGAATCTGAAGTATTGGCCTCCTTACCAAACACGTTGTGGGCCACTTCTGACACGGATGTGGGGCAGATGTTAATCCCTCCAGTACGTATTACTGTAAAGGAGGGAGTATCTCTACCACGTGTCCCACAATATAAGATTTCCAGAGAAGGAGAACTTGCTTTGATGCACATTGTGAACGATTTGATTTTGGCAGGAGTAGTTGAGGAAGTCCCCTACAATGTTTGCAATAGCCCAATTTTACCGATCCTTAAAAGAGATACAGATGCTAAGGTTTACCGTTTCATTATTGATTTGAGGGAAATAAACAAGATAGTAGTGCCTCAGTACCCGGTGGTGTCTGACATCACCACGTTGCTTACGTTGGTTCCATCGACGGCAACTACTTTTACAGTCATCGATTTGAAGAATGCCTTCTTTTCGATCCCTGTACATCCTGACAGTCGATATCTATTCGGCTTTACATTAAATAATAAATCGTGCAGATTCTGTCGAATTCCTCAAGGCTATACTGAAAGTCCTAGCATTTATAGTCAGGCATTAAAAAGACAGCTTGATTCCTTTGACTTACAAGAGGGAGTGGTTCTCATTCAATATGTAGACGATATCTTACTTGCTGCAGACACGCCAGAACAATGTGAGAAGAGTACCTTTTCTTTGCTTTCCTTCCTGGCCAAACATAATCATAAAGTTTCGAAGAAAAAGCTACAATATTGTAGACCAAAGGTGACCTACCTCGGTCATCTTTTGTCTAAGGAGGGCCGTGCATTGACACCAGATCGAATTCAAGCAATCCTAGATACTCCAGTCCCTCGCACTCAGAAGGATGTTCGCGCCTTTATAGGTTTGACGTCTTTTTGTAGGCAATGGATATTGGGTTTTTCACATATCGTTAAACCATTGTTGGCATTGTTGTCTAAAGATACACCGATTCCCATTGAATGGACGGATGAATGTCAGAATGCTTTTGAGCAATTGAGACAAGCTCTTTGTTCTGCACCAGTGTTGGGTACACCTGATTACACGAAGATCTTTACATTATATGTACACGAGAAGGATGGGTGCGCATTGTCAATGTTAGTGCAGACACACGGAGACAAACAGAGGCCTTGTGCATACTTCTCGGCGGTACTCGACCCTGTGGCTCAAGGATTGCCTGGATGTTTTCGAGCAGTTGCAGCAACAGCAGTTGCGATACGACAAAGTGAGGGAATAGTTTTGTCACACAAATTGTTGGTGCTAGTTCCCCATGCGGTAGATGCGTTACTGAATCAAACAAAAACGCAGCATCTAACCAGTGCCCGTTTGACAGGATATGAGCTAACATTGTTGGCGCCGCACATCACACTAAAGCGATGTGCGACACTAAATCCTGCTACTTTACTGCCGGATCCTGTTGCTGAGACCCAGAAGGAAGAACAACATGATTGTGTTTTTCTGACTGAGGAACAGACAAAGGGTCGTATCGATTTACAGGATACGCCATTTCCAGATGTAGATGGGGAACTGTGGGTTGATGGATCGTGTGTGAGGTTACCAGATGGTACGACTTCCGCAGCTTATGCGATCACGACATTTAAGACCGTGGTAGAAGCAGCACGAATACCCCAGAAATCGGCTCAAGCAGCTGAATTGATAGCCTTAACGAAAGCATGTGAGTTAAGTGCTGAGCTATGTGTGAACATTTACACGGATAGTCGTTACGCTTTTGGAGTAGTGCATGATTTTGGCCTACTTTGGAAGGAACGAGGATTCCTGACTTCACACGGAGTACACATCATGCATGGAGAGTTGGTACGCGATCTCCTGAATGCACTGTTATGCCCAAAGAAAGTTGCAATAGTCAAGTGCAGTGCACATAAAAAGGTGACGGACAAAATAGGGCAAGGCAATGCTTTTGCAGACCGCATTGCGAGAGAGACCGCTATGCTGCAAAATAATTTCCCCATGTATGTGGTGAAGTCACAAGCTGAGCGGTGGCATGATGCTAGAGAAGAAATACTAGATATACAGAAGTCAGCATCTGAGGCAGAACTTATGAAAATGGGCCACTGAAGGAGTATTGGATGATGAGGGTTGCTGGCGTAGTAAAGATATGGAGAGATGGAAACTACCCATGGCCTATTTACAAACAATGGTGCAAATGACACACGGGCTGGCACACATTGGAGCTCTCGCAATTACTAAATTGCTTACACGAGTTTGGGAAAATGCTGACATTGCTAGCACGGCTAAGAGAGTAGTGCAGACCTGTCTGATATGTTTGCAGCACAATCCTGGACAAGGGACTCATACTCCTAAAGGAGGGTTTGTTCCACCTACTGCACCATTCGAAGTACTACAAATGGATTACATCCAGCTGGAACGCTGTAATAATCTCAAGTATGTCCTAGTAGTGGTGTGTGCCTTCAGCAAATGGATTGAGGCTTACCCTACGAAAGACAATACAGCATTGACAACAGCTAAGGTGTTACTCAAGGAGTACTTCCCGCGCTACGGTGTTTGTAAACTTATATGGAGTGATAATGGCCCTCATTTCATTGGAAAAGTAGTGGAATACGTCCTGAAAGGATTGGGAATCAAGCAACGATTCCATGCTGTCTTTCATCCGCAATCAGCAGGTTTAGTAGAACGATACAATGCAACTCTGAAGCTGAAGCTAGCAAAGATAGTGGCATCTACATCTCTGAAATGGCCGGACGCTTTGCCTCTGGCATTGCTGTCCATTCGATCAGTGCCACATTCTCGATCTGGCCTCACACCCTACGAAGTGGTGTTTGGAAGGCCTATGAATATTTGGGGAGTTCCAAAACCTCGTTTGATACATGATATGCCTTGTATAATGATGAACGATTATCTGGCACGATTAACAAATGATTTGCTTTCTATCCATCAACAGGTTCGAGAGGCGCTCCCTGATAACTCCACTGGTGAGGCTCACGATCTCCGCCCTGGGGACCACGTGATGGTCAAAGTATTTGAACGATCCAGCAGTTTGGAACCGAGATGGCATGGCCCTGAGCAAGTGCTGCTGGCTACGCGAACTGCTGTGAGAGTCACTAACAAGAAGCGGTGGATACATTCAACGCACTGCCGACGTGTCTCTCCGGATCTGGTGAGCCCTGTGGTGCTATCCGACTACAGAAAGATTTTGGATACAGAAAAGAGCCCAGCTGTCACGCCTGATGAATTGGAGGGAGCCTTCCCGGACCACGTTGTTTCTGATAAAGTGAAGTACAATCTACGCCCCAGGAAATAAGATTCCTTTTGTGTTTTTGAAACTGGTTGGTAACCGCTCTGAGGTTTGTGAAACGGAAGCCGGGAATATCAAGGGGGGGGATCAGTTCTGCCCAGTGTAGCGACACCCGTCTTGAATCCCGGAGAACAAATCAACGGCAGCCTCGGTTCAGAACCATCGTTTTTTTTCTTCTCGTTTAGTGTTGCTTGTGAAGAGTATTGTTTTGTGAACTATGGCATCTCCTTCGACACGAAAAGGGAGAATTCTTGGTGTTGTTTTGTTTGTCTTGACCGTAGTGGTGATCGCAGTATTAGCTTGGACTATAGAACTGTTGTTTCCTGTACGAGAACATTTGCTGCCCACCACTCCAAGTCCATCTGAACATTTTCATTTCACTCTGCCTTTTCACGAAGAAAGACATAGGCAGACTTATTTGAATAACAGCTTTATTAAGATTTTGCATCATACTCATAACATGACCAACACGTCCAATTGTTGGGTATGTGGAATGTTGCCCGGACATCAGAAGAAGGGAGGAACACCACTCATTCCTCTCCCGTTTTCTCATAATGGTTCTTGTCATGCTTGGTACACTCTTCTTTTTACTCTGCGATGGCCAACGAAAGGTGGACTACTTTTTCGGTTGAATAAAATATGTTATAACGACAAAGACGGCTATCCACACGCTGAAGGAACTAAGTTTGAATGGGAAGAGTACCGTCCGGACAATGTTTCTACACCTCGTGTATATACGAATCAAAGACTTATAAATGTGACGAGCTCGCATATGATAACAGTCATTGATACAAAAGCAGATTTGTGTATTAGAAATAAAGGTACAATCCCTGTAGGCCGCAGTGAATGTAATATTACACTTACCTTTGATACACCAATTGGAATTGCATTTGTAGCTTCACATAACACATATTTCATTTGTGGAAATAAGGGATACCATCGTCTACCATTGGGATGGTTGGGAACGTGTTATATAGCTTTTGTATTACCACCTGTATTTATTGCTCCTCCCATGTACCACAATGATTACGTAGTGTACCATGATTTCATACTAAACAGGGTCAAACGAACAGTAGATCTTGATGAAATAGACCAGACTGATACCACTTTACAACAATATGTAGATTTCAATTTGGGGTTATTCTCATTCGTAGGAGCTGCACTGAATAGCAGGAAGATAAGGCGGCTTACGCGTGTGGTGGAAGCAGTCGCTAACGAAACTGCCTCCGCTTTAGGGAATATTACTGAGGAATTGCAAATTACCAGAATTGTGGCGCTCCAGAATCGAATGGTTCTAGATGTGATACTAGCTGATAGAGGTGGAGCATGCCGCGTCATCGGAAGTAGTTGTTGCGTGTACGTACCAGATAACTCACCTTCTGTATATGATTCGATTACAAAATTACATAAGATAGCTGCTGAGATCCACCCAGAAAATGGAACATGGACCTTTTCTGGTTGGTTCTGGACCCTGCCTAGTACTTGGGGTTGGAAATTATTAACGATTCTCTGTGTTTTTATTGGAGTACTATTTTTCCTTTGTCTATGTATTCAATGTGGCCCTACATTATGTTCTGTATGTATCACAGCCTGTATTCCGTCCAAACGAGCTATTGTTAAGCAAGAGAAACTGATCAATGATGAAGTATTGAAAATAATGGCTATTAACATTGAGGATGAACATTCTGACTACTTCCACTATGAGGTAGCTTTTGCTAAACGCTAAAAGGGCCGTCTGTCGTGTTTTGGCAGCTCCTGAGTTAGTGTTTAGCACAGCTACACGGTCTTTTCTGTTAACTTGACCAAAACGAACGGGGGCCATTTTGAATCCCTCTGACTTCCGTTTCCTATGAACACGCTGCCTCTTGGTCAGTGTGCCCTTTCGTCCTTTCTCGATACCCATGGTCACTATTCTGCTCGGCAACAGGCTATTTTTAGTACTGGTCAAGCGCACATGCGCACTATGCATCAACTGGTCACTCTTTAGGAATGTTCACACTAACTGACCAGTGCCGTTGAACTCCTCCCACGTGCTGGCTGTGTTCCAAAAATGACCTTATATGTACCTAAAATGTGTAACTTGTAACCGCCTATCTTTTTATTGCTATTAAACTATATAAAAGAGGTCGCGCACCGATGTTCGGTGTGCTACTTCTTACATTGCCGAAGGGTGCTGTAGGAATGTATCACCACCCCATGGGGTCTTAATAAACTTGTCTTTTACCTTTTCCAGTGTCCGTGCCAACTTCTATACTAAGGCGTTCGAGAGTTTAGCAAGTATGTAGGCCTGATTTGAACCCGACACCACATGCCTAAGATCACACTGTGAGTGAAGCTTGATTCACCCATCAGTGTGATCTTAGGCAAAAACACACATACTGTTTGTAGAGCCAGACATGGTAGATTATATGTAACATTCTGATCATGTGCCTAAGATCACACTGTGAGTGAAGCTTAAATCATCCAACAGTGTGATCTTAGGCAGAGACACACATACTGTTTGCAGAGACAGACATGGTAGATTATATGTAACATTCTGATCATGTGCCTAATATCACACTGTGAGTGAAGCTTGATTCATCCATCAGTGTAATCTTAGGCAGAGACACACATACTGTTGGCAGAGACAGACATGGTAGATTATATGTAACATTCTGATCATGTGCCTAAGATCACACTGTGAGTGAAGCTTGATTCACCCATCAGTATGATTTTAGGCAGAGACACACATACTGTTTGCAGAGACAGACATGGTAGATTATACGTAACATTCTGATCATGTGCCTAAGATCACACTGTGAGTGAAGCTTGATTCACCCATCAGTATGATTTTAGGCAGAGACACACATACTGTTTGCAGAGACAGACATGGTAGATTATATGTAACATTCTGATCATGTGCCTAGATCACACTGTGAGTGAATCTTGATTCATCCATCAGTGTGATCTTAGGCAGAGACACACATACTGTTTACAGAGACAGACATGGTAGATTATACGTAACATTCTGATCATGTGCCTAAAATCACACTGTGAGTGAAGCTTGATTCACCCATCAGTGTGATCTTAGGCAGAGACACACATACTGTTTGCAGAGGCAGAAATGGTAGATCATATGTAACATTCTGATCATGTGCCTAAGATCACACTGTGAGTGAAGCTTGATTCACCCATCAGTATGATCTTAGGCAGAGACACACATACTGTTGGCAGAGACAGACATGGTAGATTATATGTAACATTCTGATCATGTGCCTAAGATCACACTGTGAGTGAAGCTTGATTCATCCATCAGTGTGATCTTAGGCAGAGACACACATACTGTTGGCAGAGACAGACATGGTAGATTATATGTAACATTCTGATCATGTGCCTAAGATCCCACTGTGAGTGAAGCTTGATTAACCCAACAGTATGATTTTAGGCAGAGACACACATACTGTTTGCAGAGACAGACATGGTAGATTATATGTAACATTCTGATCATGTGCCTAGATCACACTGTGAGTGAAGCTTGATTCATCCATCAGTGTGATCTTAGGCAGAGACACACATACTGTTTGCAGGGGCAGACATGGTAGATTATATGTAACATTCTGATCATGTGCCTAAGATCACAGTGTGAGTGAAGCTTGATTCATCCATCAGTGTGATCTTAGGCAGAGACACACATACTGTTGGCAGAGACAGACATGGTAGATTATATGTAACATTCTGATCATGTGCCTAAAATCACACTGTGAGTGAAGCTTGATTAACCCAACAGTATGATTTTAGGCAGAGACACACATACTGTTTGCAGAGACAGACATGGTAGATTATATGTAACATTCTGATCATGTGCCTAGATCACACTGTGAGTGAAGCTTGATTCATCCATCAGTGTGATCTTAGGCAGAGACACACATACTGTTTACAGAGACAGACATGGTAGATTATATGTAACATTCTGATCATGTGCCTAAAATCACACTGTGAGTGAAGCTTGATTCACCTATCACTGTGATCTTAGGCAGAGACACACATACTGTTTGCAGAGACAGACATGGTAGATCATATGTAACATTCTGATCATGTGCCTAAGATCACACTGTGAGTGAAGCTTGATTCACCCATCAGTGTGATCTTAGGCAGAGACACACATACTGTTTGCAGAGACAGACATGGTGGATTATATGTAACATTCTGATCACGTGCCTAAGATCACACTGTGAGTGAAACTTGATTCATCCATCAGTGTGATCTTAGGCAGAGACACACATACTGTTTGCAGAGACAGACATGGTACATTATATGTAACATTCTGATCATGTGCCTAAGAACACACTGTGAGTGAAGCTCGATTCACCCATCACTGTGATCTTAGGCAGAGACACACATACTGTTTGCAGAGACAGACATGGTAGATCATATGTAACATTCTGATCATGTGCCTAAGATCACACTGTGAGTGAAGCTTGATTCACCCATCAGTGTTATCTTAGGCAGAGACACACATACTGCTTGCAGAGACAGACATGGTAGATTATATGTAACATTCTGATCATGTGCCTAAGATCACACTGTGAGTGAAACTTGATTCATCCATCAGTGTGATCTTAGGCAGAGACACACATACTGTTGGCAGAGACAGACATGGTACATTATATGTAACATTCTGATCATGTGCCTAAGATCACACTGTGAGTGAAGCTTGATGTACCCATCAGTGTGATCTTAGGCATAGACACACATACTGTTTGCAGAGACAGACATGGTAGAGTATATGTAACACTCTGATCATGTGCCTAAGATCACACTGTGAGTGAAACTTGATTCATCCATCAGTGTGATCTTAGGCAGAGACACACATACTGTTTGCAGAGACAGACATGGTAGATTATATGTAACACTCTGATCATGTGCCTAAGATCACACTGTGAGTGAAGCTTGATTCATCCATCAGTGTGATCTTAGGCAGAGACACACATACTGTTTGCAGAGACAGACACCTGATGGGTGAATAAAGCTTCACTCACAGTGTGATCCTAGGCACATGACCAGGATGTTACATGTAATGAGAAATTAATGTTATGTCTTGCTAATATATAGGTAGCCTTTTTTGTCTGTAGAGACAGTGAAATAATATGAGCAGAGACACACATACTGTTTGCAGAGACAAACATGGTACATTATATGTAACATTCTGGTCATGGGCCTAAGATCACACTGTGAGTGAAGCTTGATTCACCTATCAGTGTGATCTTAGGCAGAGACACACATACTGTTTGCAGAGGCAGACATGGTAGATTATATGTAACATTCTGATCATGTGCCTAAGATCACACTGTGAGTGAAGCTTGATTTACCCATCAGTGTGATCTTAGGCATAGACACACATACTGTTTGCAGAGACAGACATGGTAGAGTATATGTAACACTCTGATCATGTGCCTAAGATCACACTGTGAGTGAAACTTGATTCATCCATCAGTGTGATCTTAGGCAGAGACACACATACTGTTTGCAGAGACAGACATGGTAGATTATATGTAACACTCTGATCATGTGCCTAAGATCACACTGTGAGTGAAGCTTGATTCATCCATCAGTGTGATCTTAGGCAGAGACACACATACTGTTTGCAGAGACAGACACCTGATGGGTGAATAAAGCTTCACTCACAGTGTGATCCTAGGCACATGACCAGGATGTTACATGTAATGAGAAATTAATGTTATGTCTTGCTAATATATAGGTAGCCTTTTTTGTCTGTAGAGACAGTGAAATAATATGAGCAGAGACACACATACTGTTTGCAGAGACAAACATGGTACATTATATGTAACATTCTGGTCATGGGCCTAAGATCACACTGTGAGTGAAGCTTGATTCACCTATCAGTGTGATCTTAGGCAGAGACACACATACTGTTTGCAGAGGCAGACATGGTAGATTATATGTAACATTCTGATCATGTGCCTAAGATCACACTGTGAGTGAAGCTTTAATCATCCATCAGTGTGATCTTAGGCAGAGACACACATACTGGCTGCAGAGACAGACATGGTAGACCATATGTAACATTCTGATCATGTGCCTAAGATCACACTGTGAGTGAAGCTTGATTCACCTATCAGTGTGATCTTAGGCAGAGACACACATACTGTTTACAGAGACAGACATGGTAGATTATATGTAACATTCTGATTGTGTGCCTAAAGTCACACTGTGAGTGAAGCTTGATTCACCCATCACTGTGATCTTAGGCAGAGACACACATACTGATGCAGAGACAGACATGGTAGATCATATGTAACATTCTGATCATGTGCCTAAGATCACACTGTGAGTGAAGCTTGATTCACCCATCAGTGTGATCTTAGGCAGAGACACACATACTGTTTGCAGAGACAGACATGGTAGATTATATGCAACATTCTGATCATGTGCCTAAAATCACACTGTGAGTAAAACTTGATTCATCCATCAGTGTGATCTTAGGCAGAGACACACATACTGTTTGCAGAGACAGACATGGTAGATTATATGTAACATTCTGATCATGTGCCTAAGATCACACTGTGAGTGAAGCTTGATTCACCCATCACTGTGATCTTAGGCAGAGACACACATACTGTTTGCAGAGGCAGACATGGTAGATTATATGTAACATTCTGATCATGTGCCTAAGATCACACTGTGAGTGAAGCTTGATTCATCCATCAGTGTGCTCTTAGGCATAGACACACATACTGTTTGCAGAGACAGACATGGTAGATTATGTGTAACATTCTGATCATGTGCCTAAGATCAAACTGTGAGTGAAGCTTGATTCACCCATCTGTATGATCTTAGCCATAGACACACATACTGTTTGCAGAGACAGACATGGTAGATTATATGTAACATTCTGATCATGTGCCTAAAATCACACTGTGAGTGAAGCTTGATTAACCCAACAGTATGATTTTAGGCAGAGACATGCATACTGTTTGCAGAGACAGACATGGTAGATTATATCTAACATTCTGATCATGTGCCTAGATCACACTGTGAGTGAAGCTTGATTCATCCATCAGTGTGATCTTAGGCAGAGACACACATACTGTTTGCAGGGACAGACATGGTAGATTATATGTAACATTCTGATCATGTGCCTAAGATCACACTGTGAGTGAAACTTGATTCATCCATCAGTGTGATCTTAGGCTGAGACACACATACTGTTTGCAGAGACAGACTTGGTAGATTATATGTAACATTCTGATCATGTGCCTAAGATCACACTGTGAGTGAAACTTGATTCATCCATCAGTGTGAACCTAGGCAGAGACACACATACTGTTTGCAGAGGAGACAGACATGGTAGATTATATGTAACACTCTGATCATGTGCCTAAGATCACACTGTGAGTGAAGCTTGATTCATCCATCAGTGTGATCTTAGGCAGAGACACACATACTGTTTGCAGAGACAGACATGGTAGATTATATGTAACATTCTGATCATGTGCCTAAGATCACACTGATGGGTGAATAAAGCTTCACTCACAGTGTGATCCTAGGCACATGACCAGGATGTTAAATGTAATGAGAAATTAATGTTATGTCTTGCTAATATATAGGTAGCCTTTTTTGTCTGTAGAGACAGTGAAATAATATGAGCAGAGACACACATACTGTTTGCAGAGACAAACATGGTACATTATATGTAACATTCTGGAAATGTGCCTAAGATCACACTGTGAGTGAAACTTGATTCATCCATCAGTCTGATCTTAGGCAGAGACACACATACTGTTTGCAGAGACAGACATGGTAGATTATATTTAACATTCTGATCATGTGCCTAAAATCACACTGTGAGTGAAGCTTGATTAACCCAACAGTATGATTTTAGGCAGAGACACACATACTGTTTACAGAGACAGACATGGTAGATTATATGTAACATTCTGATCATGTGCCTAAAATCACACTGTGAGTGAAGCTTGATTCACCCATCAGTGTGATCTTAGGCAGAGACACACATACTGTTTGCAGAGACAGACATGGTGGATTATATGTAACATTCTGATCACGTGCCTAAGATCACACTGTGAGTGAAACTTGATTCATCCATCAGTGTGATCTTAGGCAGAGACACACATACTGTTTGCAGAGACAGACATGGTACATTATATGTAACATTCTGATCATGTGCCTAAGAACACACTGTGAGTGAAGCTCGATTCACCCATCACTGTGATCTTAGGCAGAGACACACATACTGTTTGCAGAGACAGACATGGTAGATCATATGTAACATTCTGATCATGTGCCTAAGATCACACTGTGAGTGAAGCTTGATTCACCCATCAGTGTTATCTTAGGCAGAGACACACATACTGCTTGCAGAGACAGACATGGTAGATTATATGTAACATTCTGATCATGTGCCTAAGATCACACTGTGAGTGAAACTTGATTCATCCATCAGTGTGATCTTAGGCAGAGACACACATACTGTTGGCAGAGACAGACATGGTACATTATATGTAACATTCTGATCATGTGCCTAAGATCACACTGTGAGTGAAGCTTGATTTACCCATCAGTGTGATCTTAGGCATAGACACACATACTGTTTGCGGAGACAGACATGGTTGAGTATATGTAACACTCTGATCATGTGCCTAAGATCACACTGTGAGTGAAACTTGATTCATCCATCAGTGTGATCTTAGGCAGAGACACACATACTGTTTGCAGAGACAGACATGGTAGATTATATGTAACACTCTGATCATGTGCCTAAGATCACACTGTGAGTGAAGCTTGATTCATCCATCAGTGTGATCTTAGGCAGAGACACACATACTGTTTGCAGAGACAGACACCGGATGGGTGAATAAAGCTTCACTCACAGTGTGATCCTAGGCACATGACCAGGATGTTACATGTAATGAGAAATTAATGTTATGTCTTGCTAATATATAGGTAGCCTTTTTTGTCTGTAGAGACAGTGAAATAATATGAGCAGAGACACACATACTGTTTGCAGAGACAAACATGGTACATTATATGTAACATTCTGGTCATGGGCCTAAGATCACACTGTGAGTGAAGCTTGATTCACCTATCAGTGTGATCTTAGGCAGAGACACACATACTGTTTGCAGAGGCAGACATGGTAGATTATATGTAACATTCTGATCATGTGCCTAAGATCACACTGTGAGTGAAGCTTTAATCATCCATCAGTGTGATCTTAGGCAGAGACACACATACTGTTTGCAGAGACAGACATGGTAGACCATATGTAACATTCTGATCATGTGCCTAAGAATACACTGTGAGTGATGCTTGATTCACCTATCAGTGTGATCTTAGGCAGAGACACACATACTGTTTACAGAGACAGACATGGTAGATTATATGTAACATTCTGATTGTGTGCCTAAAGTCACACTGTGAGTGAAGCTTGATTCACCCATCACTGTGATCTTAGGCAGAGACACACATACTGATGCAGAGACAGACATGGTAGATCATATGTAACATTCTGATCATGTGCCTAAGATCACACTGTGAGTGAAGCTTGATTCACCCATCAGTGTGATCTTAGGCAGAGACACACATACTGTTTGCAGAGACAGACATGGTAGATTATATGCAACATTCTGATCATGTGCCTAAAATCACACTGTGAGTAAAACTGGATTCATCCATCAGTGTGATCTTAGGCAGAGACACACATACTGCTTGCAGAGACAGACATGGTAGATTATATGTAACATTCTGATCATGTGCCTAAGATCACACTGTGAGTGAAACTTGATTCATCCATCAGTGTGATCTTAGGCAGTGACACACATACTGTTGGCAGAGACAGACATGGTACATTATATGTAACATTCTGATCATGTGCCTAAGATCACACTGTGAGTGAAGCTTGATTTACCCATCAGTGTGATCTTAGGCATAGACACACATACTGTTTGCAGAGACAGACATGGTAGAGTATATGTAACACTCTGATCATGTGCCTAAGATCACACTGTGAGTGAAACTTGATTCATCCATCAGTGTGATCTTAGGCAGAGACACACATACTGTTTGCAGAGACAGACATGGTAGATTATATGTAACACTCTGATCATGTGCCTAAGATCACACTGTGAGTGAAGCTTGATTCATCCATCAGTGTGATCTTAGGCAGAGACACACATACTGTTTGCAGAGACAGACACCTGATGGGTGAATAAAGCTTCACTCACAGTGTGATCCTAGGCACATGACCAGGATGTTACATGTAATGAGAAATTAATGTTATGTCTTGCTAATATATAGGTAGCCTTTTTTGTCTGTAGAGACAGTGAAATAATATGAGCAGAGACACACATACTGTTTGCAGAGACAAACATGGTACATTATATGTAACATTCTGGTCATGGGCCTAAGATCACACTGTGAGTGAAGCTTGATTCACCTATCAGTGTGATCTTAGGCAGAGACACACATACTGTTTGCAGAGGCAGACATGGTAGATTATATGTAACATTCTGATCATGTGCCTAAGATCACACTGTGAGTGAAGCTTTAATCATCCATCAGTGTGATCTTAGGCAGAGACACACATACTGGCTGCAGAGACAGACATGGTAGACCATATGTAACATTCTGATCATGTGCCTAAGATCACACTGTGAGTGAAGCTTGATTCACCTATCAGTGTGATCTTAGGCAGAGACACACATACTGTTTACAGAGACAGACATGGTAGATTATATGTAACATTCTGATTGTGTGCCTAAAGTCACACTGTGAGTGAAGCTTGATTCACCCATCACTGTGATCTTAGGCAGAGACACACATACTGATGCAGAGACAGACATGGTAGATCATATGTAACATTCTGATCATGTGCCTAAGATCACACTGTGAGTGAAGCTTGATTCACCCATCAGTGTGATCTTAGGAAGAGACACACATACTGTTTGCAGAGACAGACATGGTAGATTATATGCAACATTCTGATCATGTGCCTAAAATCACACTGTGAGTAAAACTTGATTCATCCATCAGTGTGATCTTAGGCAGAGACACACATACTGTTTGCAGAGACAGACATGGTAGATTATATGTAACATTCTGATCATGTGCCTAAGATCACACTGTGAGTGAAGCTTGATTCACCCATCACTGTGATCTTAGGCAGAGACACACATACTGTTTGCAGAGGCAGACATGGTAGATTATATGTAACATTCTGATCATGTGCCTAAGATCACACTGTGAGTGAAGCTTGATTCATCCATCAGTGTGATCTTAGGCATAGACACACATACTGTTTGCAGAGACAGACATGGTAGATTATGTGTAACATTCTGATCATGTGCCTAAGATCAAACTGTGAGTGAAGCTTGATTCACCCATCTGTATGATCTTAGCCATAGACACACATACTGTTTGCAGAGACAGACATGGTAGATTATATGTAACATTCTGATCATGTGCCTAAAATCACACTGTGAGTGAAGCTTGATTAACCCAACAGTATGATTTTAGGCAGAGACACGCATACTGTTTGCAGAGACAGACATGGTAGATTATATCTAACATTCTGATCATGTGCCTAGATCACACTGTGAGTGAAGCTTGATTCATCCATCAGTGTGATCTTAGGCAGAGACACACATACTGTTTGCAGGGACAGACATGGTAGATTATATGTAACATTCTGATCATGTGCCTAAGATCACACTGTGAGTGAAACTTGATTCATCCATCAGTGTGATCTTAGGCTGAGACACACATACTGTTTGCAGAGACAGACTTGGTAGATTATATGTAACATTCTGATCATGTGCCTAAGATCACACTGTGAGTGAAACTTGATTCATCCATCAGTCTGAACCTAGGCAGAGACACACATACTGTTTGCAGAGGAGACAGACATGGTAGATTATATGTAACACTCTGATCATGTGCCTAAGATCACACTGTGAGTGAAGCTTGATTCATCCATCAGTGTGATCTTAGGCAGAGACACACATACTGTTTGCAGAGACAGACATGGTAGATTATATGTAACATTCTGATCATGTGCCTAAGATCACACTGATGGGTGAATAAAGCTTCACTCACAGTGTGATCCTAGGCACATGACCAGGATGTTAAATGTAATGAGAAATTAATGTTATGTCTTGCTAATATATAGGTAGCCTTTTTTGTCTGTAGAGACAGTGAAATAATATGAGCAGAGACACACATACTGTTTGCAGAGACAAACATGGTACATTATATGTAACATTCTGGAAATGTGCCTAAGATCACACTGTGAGTGAAACTTGATTCATCCATCAGTCTGATCTTAGGCAGAGACACACATACTGTTTGCAGAGACAGACATGGTAGATTATATTTAACATTCTGATCATGTGCCTAAAATCACACTGTGAGTGAAGCTTGATTAACCCAACAGTATGATTTTAGGCAGAGACACACATACTGTTTGCAGAGACAGACATGGTAGATTATATGTAACATTCTGATCATGTGCCTAGATCACACTGTGAGTGAAGCTTGATTCATCCATCAGTGTGATCTTAGGCAGAGACACACATACTGTTTACAGAGACAGACATGGTAGATTATATGTAACATTCTGATCATGTGCCTAAAATCACACTGTGAGTGAAGCTTGATTCACCCATCACTGTGATCTTAGGCAGAGACACACATACTGTTTGCAGAGACAGACATGGTAGATCATATGTAACATTCTGATCATGTGCCTAAGATCACACTGTGAGTGAAGCTTGATTCACCCATCAGTGTGATCTTAGGCAGAGACACACATACTGTTTGCAGAGACAGACATGGTGGATTATATGTAACATTCTGATCACGTGCCTAAGATCACACTGTGAGTGAAACTTGATTCATCCATCAGTGTGATCTTAGGCAGAGACACACATACTGTTTGCAGAGACAGACATGGTACATTATATGTAACATTCTGATCATGTGCCTAAGAACACACTGTGAGTGAAGCTCGATTCACCCATCACTGTGATCTTAGGCAGAGACACACATACTCTTTGCAGAGACAGACATGGTAGATCATATGTAACATTCTGATCATGTGCCTAAGATCACACTGTGAGTGAAGCTTGATTCACCCATCAGTGTTATCTTAGGCAGAGACACACATACTGCTTGCAGAGACAGACATGGTAGATTATATGTAACATTCTGATCATGTGCCTAAGATCACACTGTGAGTGAAACTTGATTCATCCATCAGTGTGATCTTAGGCAGAGACACACATACTGTTGGCAGAGACAGACATGGTACATTATATGTAACATTCTGATCATGTGCCTAAGATCACACTGTGAGTGAAGCTTGATTTACCCATCAGTGTGATCTTAGGCATAGACACACATACTGTTTGCAGAGACAGACATGGTAGAGTATATGTAACACTCTGATCATGTGCCTAAGATCACACTGTGAGTGAAACTTGATTCATCCATCAGTGTGATCTTAGGCAGAGACACACATACTGTTTGCAGAGACAGACATGGTAGATTATATGTAACACTCTGATCATGTGCCTAAGATCACACTGTGAGTGAAGCTTGATTCATCCATCAGTGTGATCTTAGGCAGAGACACACATACTGTTTGCAGAGACAGACACCTGATGGGTGAATAAAGCTTCACTCACAGTGTGATCCTAGGCAGATGACCAGGATGTTACATGTAATGAGAAATTAATGTTATGTCTTGCTAATATATAGGTAGCCTTTTTTGTCTGTAGAGACAGTGAAATAATATGAGCAGAGACACACATACTGTTTGCAGAGACAAACATGGTACATTATATGTAACATTCTGGTCATGGGCCTAAGATCACACTGTGAGTGAAGCTTGATTCACCTATCAGTGTGATCTTAGGCAGAGACACACATACTGTTTGCAGAGGCAGACATGGTAGATTATATGTAACATTCTGATCATGTGCCTAAGATCACACTGTGAGTGAAGCTTTAATCATCCATCAGTGTGATCTTAGGCAGAGACACACATACTGTTTGCAGAGACAGACATGGTAGACCATATGTAACATTCTGATCATGTGCCTAAGAATACACCGTGAGTGAAGCTTGATTCACCTATCAGTGTGATCTTAGGCAGAGACACACATACTGTTTACAGAGACAGACATGGTAGATTATATGTAACATTCTGATTGTGTGCCTAAAGTCACACTGTGAGTGAAGCTTGATTCACCCATCACTGTGATCTTAGGCAGAGACACACATACTGATGCAGAGACAGACATGGTAGATCATATGTAACATTCTGATCATGTGCCTAAGATCACACTGTGAGTGAAGCTTGATTCACCCATCAGTGTGATCTTAGGCAGAGACACACATACTGTTTGCAGAGACAGACATGGTAGATTATATGCAACATTCTGATCATGTGCCTAAAATCACACTGTGAGTAAAACTTGATTCATCCATCAGTGTGATCTTAGGCAGAGACACACATACTGCTTGCAGAGACAGACATGGTAGATTATATGTAACATTCTGATCATGTGCCTAAGATCACACTGTGAGTGAAACTTGATTCATCCATCAGTGTGATCTTAGGCAGTGACACACATACTGTTGGCAGAGACAGACATGGTACATTATATGTAACATTCTGATCATGTGCCTAAGATCACACTGTGAGTGAAGCTTGATTTACCCATCAGTGTGATCTTAGGCATAGACACACATACTGTTTGCAGAGACAGACATGGTAGAGTATATGTAACACTCTGATCATGTGCCTAAGATCACACTGTGAGTGAAACTTGATTCATCCATCAGTGTGATCTTAGGCAGAGACACACATACTGTTTGCAGAGACAGACATGGTAGATTATATGTAACACTCTGATCATGTGCCTAAGATCACACTGTGAGTGAAGCTTGATTCATCCATCAGTGTGATCTTAGGCAGAGACACACATACTGTTTGCAGAGACAGACACCTGATGGGTGAATAAAGCTTCACTCACAGTGTGATCCTAGGCACATGACCAGGATGTTACATGTAATGAGAAATTAATGTTATGTCTTGCTAATATATAGGTAGCCTTTTTTGTCTGTAGAGACAGTGAAATAATATGAGCAGAGACACACATACTGTTTGCAGAGACAAACATGGTACATTATATGTAACATTCTGGTCATGGGCCTAAGATCACACTGTGAGTGAAGCTTGATTCACCTATCAGTGTGATCTTAGGCAGAGACACACATACTGTTTGCAGAGGCAGACATGGTAGATTATATGTAACATTCTGATCATGTGCCTAAGATCACACTGTGAGTGAAGCTTTAATCATCCATCAGTGTGATCTTAGGCAGAGACACACATACTGGCTGCAGAGACAGACATGGTAGACCATATGTAACATTCTGATCATGTGCCTAAGATCACACTGTGAGTGAAGCTTGATTCACCTATCAGTGTGATCTTAGGCAGAGACACACATACTGTTTACAGAGACAGACATGGTAGATTATATGTAACATTCTGATTGTGTGCCTAAAGTCACACTGTGAGTGAAGCTTGATTCACCCATCACTGTGATCTTAGGCAGAGACACACATACTGATGCAGAGACAGACATGGTAGATCATATGTAACATTCTGATCATGTGCCTAAGATCACACTGTGAGTGAAGCTTGATTCACCCATCAGTGTGATCTTAGGAAGAGACACACATACTGTTTGCAGAGACAGACATGGTAGATTATATGCAACATTCTGATCATGTGCCTAAAATCACACTGTGAGTAAAACTTGATTCATCCATCAGTGTGATCTTAGGCAGAGACACACATACTGTTTGCAGAGACAGACATGGTAGATTATATGTAACATTCTGATCATGTGCCTAAGATCACACTGTGAGTGAAGCTTGATTCACCCATCACTGTGATCTTAGGCAGAGACACACATACTGTTTGCAGAGGCAGACATGGTAGATTATATGTAACATTCTGATCATGTGCCTAAGATCACACTGTGAGTGAAGCTTGATTCATCCATCAGTGTGATCTTAGGCATAGACACACATACTGTTTGCAGAGACAGACATGGTAGATTATGTGTAACATTCTGATCATGTGCCTAAGATCAAACTGTGAGTGAAGCTTGATTCACCCATCTGTATGATCTTAGCCATAGACACACATACTGTTTGCAGAGACAGACATGGTAGATTATATGTAACATTCTGATCATGTGCCTAAAATCACACTGTGAGTGAAGCTTGATTAACCCAACAGTATGATTTTAGGCAGAGACACGCATACTGTTTGCAGAGACAGACATGGTAGATTATATCTAACATTCTGATCATGTGCCTAGATCACACTGTGAGTGAAGCTTGATTCATCCATCAGTGTGATCTTAGGCAGAGACACACATACTGTTTGCAGGGACAGACATGGTAGATTATATGTAACATTCTGATCATGTGCCTAAGATCACACTGTGAGTGAAACTTGATTCATCCATCAGTGTGATCTTAGGCTGAGACACACATACTGTTTGCAGAGACAGACTTGGTAGATTATATGTAACATTCTGATCATGTGCCTAAGATCACACTGTGAGTGAAACTTGATTCATCCATCAGTCTGAACCTAGGCAGAGACACACATACTGTTTGCAGAGGAGACAGACATGGTAGATTATATGTAACACTCTGATCATGTGCCTAAGATCACACTGTGAGTGAAGCTTGATTCATCCATCAGTGTGATCTTAGGCAGAGACACACATACTGTTTGCAGAGACAGACATGGTAGATTATATGTAACATTCTGATCATGTGCCTAAGATCACACTGATGGGTGAATAAAGCTTCACTCACAGTGTGATCCTAGGCACATGACCAGGATGTTAAATGTAATGAGAAATTAATGTTATGTCTTGCTAATATATAGGTAGCCTTTTTTGTCTGTAGAGACAGTGAAATAATATGAGCAGAGACACACATACTGTTTGCAGAGACAAACATGGTACATTATATGTAACATTCTGGAAATGTGCCTAAGATCACACTGTGAGTGAAACTTGATTCATCCATCAGTCTGATCTTAGGCAGAGACACACATACTGTTTGCAGAGACAGACATGGTAGATTATATTTAACATTCTGATCATGTGCCTAAAATCACACTGTGAGTGAAGCTTGATTAACCCAACAGTATGATTTTAGGCAGAGACACACATACTGTTTGCAGAGACAGACATGGTAGATTATATGTAACATTCTGATCATGTGCCTAGATCACACTGTGAGTGAAGCTTGATTCATCCATCAGTGTGATCTTAGGCAGAGACACACATACTGTTTACAGAGACAGACATGGTAGATTATATGTAACATTCTGATCATGTGCCTAAAATCACACTGTGAGTGAAGCTTGATTCACCCATCACTGTGATCTTAGGCAGAGACACACATACTGTTTGCAGAGACAGACATGGTAGATCATATGTAACATTCTGATCATGTGCCTAAGATCACACTGTGAGTGAAGCTTGATTCACCCATCAGTGTGATCTTAGGCAGAGACACACATACTGTTTGCAGAGACAGACATGGTGGATTATATGTAACATTCTGATCACGTGCCTAAGATCACACTGTGAGTGAAACTTGATTCATCCATCAGTGTGATCTTAGGCAGAGACACACATACTGTTTGCAGAGACAGACATGGTACATTATATGTAACATTCTGATCATGTGCCTAAGAACACACTGTGAGTGAAGCTCGATTCACCCATCACTGTGATCTTAGGCAGAGACACACATACTCTTTGCAGAGACAGACATGGTAGATCATATGTAACATTCTGATCATGTGCCTAAGATCACACTGTGAGTGAAGCTTGATTCACCCATCAGTGTTATCTTAGGCAGAGACACACATACTGCTTGCAGAGACAGACATGGTAGATTATATGTAACATTCTGATCATGTGCCTAAGATCACACTGTGAGTGAAACTTGATTCATCCATCAGTGTGATCTTAGGCAGAGACACACATACTGTTGGCAGAGACAGACATGGTACATTATATGTAACATTCTGATCATGTGCCTAAGATCACACTGTGAGTGAAGCTTGATTTACCCATCAGTGTGATCTTAGGCATAGACATACATACTGTTTGCAGAGACAGACATGGTAGAGTATATGTAACACTCTGATCATGTGCCTAAGATCACACTGTGAGTGAAACTTGATTCATCCATCAGTGTGATCTTAGGCAGAGACACACATACTGTTTGCAGAGACAGACATGGTAGATTATATGTAACACTCTGATCATGTGCCTAAGATCACACTGTGAGTGAAGCTTGATTCATCCATCAGTGTGATCTTAGGCAGAGACACACATACTGTTTGCAGAGACAGACACCTGATGGGTGAATAAAGCTTCACTCACAGTGTGATCCTAGGCAGATGACCAGGATGTTACATGTAATGAGAAATTAATGTTATGTCTTGCTAATATATAGGTAGCCTTTTTTGTCTGTAGAGACAGTGAAATAATATGAGCAGAGACACACATACTGTTTGCAGAGACAAACATGGTACATTATATGTAACATTCTGGTCATGGGCCTAAGATCACACTGTGAGTGAAGCTTGATTCACCTATCAGTGTGATCTTAGGCAGAGACACACATACTGTTTGCAGAGGCAGACATGGTAGATTATATGTAACATTCTGATCATGTGCCTAAGATCACACTGTGAGTGAAGCTTTAATCATCCATCAGTGTGATCTTAGGCAGAGACACACATACTGTTTGCAGAGACAGACATGGTAGACCATATGTAACATTCTGATCATGTGCCTAAGAATACACCGTGAGTGAAGCTTGATTCACCTATCAGTGTGATCTTAGGCAGAGACACACATACTGTTTACAGAGACAGACATGGTAGATTATATGTAACATTCTGATTGTGTGCCTAAAGTCACACTGTGAGTGAAGCTTGATTCACCCATCACTGTGATCTTAGGCAGAGACACACATACTGATGCAGAGACAGACATGGTAGATCATATGTAACATTCTGATCATGTGCCTAAGATCACACTGTGAGTGAAGCTTGATTCACCCATCAGTGTGATCTTAGGCAGAGACACACATACTGTTTGCAGAGACAGACATGGTAGATTATATGCAACATTCTGATCATGTGCCTAAAATCACACTGTGAGTAAAACTTGATTCATCCATCAGTGTGATCTTAGGCAGAGACACACATACTGCTTGCAGAGACAGACATGGTAGATTATATGTAACATTCTGATCATGTGCCTAAGATCACACTGTGAGTGAAACTTGATTCATCCATCAGTGTGATCTTAGGCAGTGACACACATACTGTTGGCAGAGACAGACATGGTACATTATATGTAACATTCTGATCATGTGCCTAAGATCACACTGTGAGTGAAGCTTGATTTACCCATCAGTGTGATCTTAGGCATAGACACACATACTGTTTGCAGAGACAGACATGGTAGAGTATATGTAACACTCTGATCATGTGCCTAAGATCACACTGTGAGTGAAACTTGATTCATCCATCAGTGTGATCTTAGGCAGAGACACACATACTGTTTGCAGAGACAGACATGGTAGATTATATGTAACACTCTGATCATGTGCCTAAGATCACACTGTGAGTGAAGCTTGATTCATCCATCAGTGTGATCTTAGGCAGAGACACACATACTGTTTGCAGAGACAGACACCTGATGGGTGAATAAAGCTTCACTCACAGTGTGATCCTAGGCACATGACCAGGATGTTACATGTAATGAGAAATTAATGTTATGTCTTGCTAATATATAGGTAGCCTTTTTTGTCTGTAGAGACAGTGAAATAATATGAGCAGAGACACACATACTGTTTGCAGAGACAAACATGGTACATTATATGTAACATTCTGGTCATGGGCCTAAGATCACACTGTGAGTGAAGCTTGATTCACCTATCAGTGTGATCTTAGGCAGAGACACACATACTGTTTGCAGAGGCAGACATGGTAGATTATATGTAACATTCTGATCATGTGCCTAAGATCACACTGTGAGTGAAGCTTTAATCATCCATCAGTGTGATCTTAGGCAGAGACACACATACTGGCTGCAGAGACAGACATGGTAGACCATATGTAACATTCTGATCATGTGCCTAAGATCACACTGTGAGTGAAGCTTGATTCACCTATCAGTGTGATCTTAGGCAGAGACACACATACTGTTTACAGAGACAGACATGGTAGATTATATGTAACATTCTGATTGTGTGCCTAAAGTCACACTGTGAGTGAAGCTTGATTCACCCATCACTGTGATCTTAGGCAGAGACACACATACTGATGCAGAGACAGACATGGTAGATCATATGTAACATTCTGATCATGTGCCTAAGATCACACTGTGAGTGAAGCTTGATTCACCCATCAGTGTGATCTTAGGCAGAGACACACATACTGTTTGCAGAGACAGACATGGTAGATTATATGCAACATTCTGATCATGTGCCTAAAATCACACTGTGAGTAAAACTTGATTCATCCATCAGTGTGATCTTAGGCAGAGACACACATACTGTTTGCAGAGACAGACATGGTAGATTATATGTAACATTCTGATCATGTGCCTAAGATCACACTGTGAGTGAAGCTTGATTCACCCATCACTGTGATCTTAGGCAGAGACACACATACTGTTTGCAGAGGCAGACATGGTAGATTATATGTAACATTCTGATCATGTGCCTAAGATCACACTGTGAGTGAAGCTTGATTCATCCATCAGTGTGATCTTAGGCATAGACACACATACTGTTTGCAGAGACAGACATGGTAGATTATATGTAACATTCTGATCATGTGCCTAAAATCACACTGTGAGTGAAGCTTGATTAACCCAACAGTATGATTTTAGGCAGAGACACGCATACTGTTTGCAGAGACAGACATGGTAGATTATATCTAACATTCTGATCATGTGCCTAGATCACACTGTGAGTGAAGCTTGATTCATCCATCAGTGTGATCTTAGGCAGAGACACACATACTGTTTGCAGGGACAGACATGGTAGATTATATGTAACATTCTGATCATGTGCCTAAGATCACACTGTGAGTGAAACTTGATTCATCCATCAGTGTGATCTTAGGCTGAGACACACATACTGTTTGCGGAGACAGACTTGGTAGATTATATGTAACATTCTGATCATGTGCCTAAGATCACACTGTGAGTGAAACTTGATTCATCCATCAGTGTGAACCTAGGCAGAGACACACATACTGTTTGCAGAGGAGACAGACATGATAGATTATATGTAACACTCTGATCATGTGCCTAAGATCACACTGTGAGTGAAGCTTGATTCATCCATCAGTGTGATCTTAGGCAGAGACACACATACTGTTTGCAGAGACAGACATGGTAGATTATATGTAACATTCTGATCATGTGCCTAAGATCACACTGATGGGTGAATAAAGCTTCACTCACAGTGTGATCCTAGGCACATGACCAGGATGTTAAATGTAATGAGAAATTAATGTTATGTCTTGCTAATATATAGGTAGCCTTTTTTGTCTGTAGAGACAGTGAAATAATATGAGCAGAGACACACATACTGTTTGCAGAGACAAACATGGTACATTATATGTAACATTCTGGAAATGTGCCTAAGATCACACTGTGAGTGAAACTTGACTCATCCATCAGTCTGATCTTAGGCAGAGACACACATACTGTTTGCAGAGACAGACATGGTAGATTATATTTAACATTCTGATCATGTGCCTAAGATCACACTGTGAGTGAAGCTTGATTCACCCATCAATGTAATCTTAGGCAGAGACACACATACTATTTGCAGAGGCAGACATGGTAGATTATATGTAACATTCTCATCATGTGCCTAGATCACACTGTGAGTGAAGCTTGATTCATCCCTCAGTGTGATCTTAGGCAGAGACACACATAATGTTTACAGAGACAGACATGGTAGATTATATATAACATTCTGATCGTGTGCCTAAAATCACACTGTGAGTGAAGCTTGATTCACCCATCACTGTGATCTTAGGCAGAGACACACATACTGTTTGCAGAGACAGACATGGCAGATCATATGTAACATTCTGATCATGTGCCTAAGATGACACTGTGAGTGAAGCTTGATTAACCCATCAGTGTGATCTTAGGCAGAGACACACATACTGTTTGCAGAGACAGACATGGTAGATTATATGCAACATTCTGATCATGTGCCTAAAATCACACTGTGAGTGAAACTTGATTCATCCATCAGTGTGATCTTAGGCAGAGACACACATACTGTTTGCAGAGACAGACATGGTAGATTATATGTAACATTCTGATCATGTGCCTAATATCACACTGTGAGTGAAGCTTGATTCATCCATCAGTGTGATCTTAGGCATAGACACACATACTGCTTGCAGAGACAGACATGGTAGATTATGTGTAACATTCTGATCATGTGCCTAAGATCAAACTGTGAGTGAAGCTTGATTCACCCATCTGTATGATCTTAGCCATAGACACACATACTGTTTGCAGAGACAGACATGGTAGATTATATCTAACATTCTGATCATGTCCCTAAGATCACACTGTGAGTGAAGTTTGATTCGCCCATCACTGTGATCTTAGGCAGAGACACACATACTGTTTGCAGAGACAGCCATGGTAGATTATATGTAACATTCTGATCATGTGCCTAAGATCACACTGTGAGTGAAGCTTGATTCATCCATCAGTGTGATCTCAGGCATAGACACACATACTGTTTGCAGAGACAGACATGTATGTAACATTCTGATCATGTGCCTAAGATCACACTGTGAGTGAAGCTTGATTCACCCATCAGTATGATCTTAGGCAGAGACACACATACTGTTGGCAGAGACAGACATGGTAGATTATATGTAACATTCTGATCATGTGCCTAAGATCAAACTGTGAGTGAAGCTTGATTAATCCATCAGTGTGATCTTAGGCAGAGACACACATACTGTTTGCAGAGACAGACATGGTAGAGTATATGTAACATTCTGATCATGTGCCTAAAATCACACTGTGAGTGAAGCTTGATTCACCCATCACTGTGATCTTAGGCAGAGGCACACATACTTTTTGCAGAGACAGACATGGTAGATCATATGTAACATTCTGATCATGTGCCTAAGATCACACTGTGAGTGAAGCTTGATTCACCCATCAGTGTGATCTTAGGCAGAGACACACATACTGTTTGCAGAGACAGACATGGTAGAATATATGCAACATTCTGATCATGTGCCTAAAATCACACTGTGAGTAAAACTTGATTCATCCATCAGTGTGATCTTAGGCAGAGACACACATACTGTTTGCAGAGACAGACATGGTAGATCATATGTAACATTCTGATCATGTGCCTAAGATCACACTGTGAGTGAAGCTTGATTCACCCATCACTGTGATCTTAGGCAGAGACACACATACTGTTGCAGAGACAGACATGGTAGATCATATGTAACATTCTGATCATGTGCCTAAGATCACACTGTGAGTGAAGCTTGATTCACCCATCAGTGTGATCTTAGGCAGAGACACACATACTGTTGGCAGAGACAGACATGGTACATTATATGTAACATTCTGATCATGTGCCTAAGATCACACTGTGAGTGAAGCTTGATTTACCCATCAGTGTGATCTTAGGCATAGACACACATACTGTTTGCAGAGACAGACATGGTAGAGTATATGTAACACTCTGATCATGTGCCTAAGATCACACTGTGAGTGAAACTTGATTCATCCATCAGTGTGATCTTAGGCAGAGACACACATACTGTTTGCAGAGACAGACATGGTAGAGTATATGTAACATTCTGATCATGTGCCTAATATCACACTGTGAGTGAAGCTTGATTCATCCATCAGTGTAATCTTAGGCAGAGACACACATACTGTTGGCAGAGACAGACATGGTAGAGTATATGTAACATTCTGATCATGTGCCTAAGATCACACTGTGAGTGAAGCTTGATTCACCCATCAGTATGATTTTAGGCAGAGACACACATACTGTTTGCAGAGACAGACATGGTAGATTATACGTAACATTCTGATCATGTGCCTAAGATCACACTGTGAGTGAAGCTTGATTCACCCATCAGTATGATTTTAGGCAGAGACACACATACTGTTTGCAGAGACAGACATGGTAGATTATATGTAACATTCTGATCATGTGCCTAGATCACACTGTGAGTGAATCTTGATTCATCCATCAGTGTGATCTTAGGCAGAGACACACATACTGTTTACAGAGACAGACATGGTAGATTATACGTAACATTCGGATCATGTGCCTAAAATCACACTGTGAGTGAAGCTTGATTCACCCATCACTGTGATCTTAGGCAGAGACACACATACTGTTTGCAGAGGCAGAAATGGTAGATCATATGTAACATTCTGATCATGTGCCTAAGATCACACTGTGAGTGAAGCTTGATTCACCCATCAGTATGATCTTAGGCAGAGACACACATACTGTTGGCAGAGACAGACATGGTAGATTATATGTAACATTCTGATCATGTGCCTAATATCACACTGTGAGTGAAGCTTGATTCATCCATCAGTGTAATCTTAGGCAGAGACACACATACTGTTGGCAGAGACAGACATGGTAGATTATGTGTAACATTCTGATCATGTGTCTAAGATCACACTGTGAGTGAAGCTTGATTCACCCATCACTGTGATCTTAGGCAGAGACACACATACTGTTGCAGAGACAGACATGGTAGATCATATGTAACATTCTGATCATGTGCCTAAGATCACACTGTGAGTGAAGCTTGATTCACCCATCAGTGTGATCTTAGGCAGAGACACACATACTGTTGGCAGAGACAGACATGGTACATTATATGTAACTTTCTGATCATGTGCCTAAGATCACACTGTGAGTGAAGCTTGATTTACCCATCAGTGTGATCTTAGGCATAGACACACATACTGTTTGCAGAGACAGACATGGTAGAGTATATGTAACACTCTGATCATGTGCCTAAGATCACACTGTGAGTGAAACTTGATTCATCCATCAGTGTGATCTTAGGCAGAGACACACATACTGTTTGCAGAGACAGACATGGTAGATTATATGTAACATTCTGATCATGTGCCTAATATCACACTGTGAGTGAAGCTTGATTCATCCATCAGTGTAATCTTAGGCAGAGACACACATACTGTTGGCAGAGACAGACATGGTAGATTATATGTAACATTCTGATCATGTGCCTAAGATCACACTGTGAGTGAAGCTTGATTCACCCATCAGTATGATTTTAGGCAGAGACACACATACTGTTTGCAGAGACAGACATGGTAGATTATACGTAACATTCTGATCATGTGCCTAAGATCACACTGTGAGTGAAGCTTGATTCACCCATCAGTATGATTTTAGGCAGAGACACACATACTGTTTGCAGAGACCGACATGGTAGATTATATGTAACATTCTGATCATGTGCCTAGATCACACTGTGAGTGAATCTTGATTCATCCATCAGTGTGATCTTAGGCAGAGACACACATACTGTTTACAGAGACAGACATGGTAGATTATACGTAACATTCTGATCATGTGCCTAAAATCACACTGTGAGTGAAGCTTGATTCACCCATCACTGTGATCTTAGGCAGAGACACACATACTGTTTGCAGAGGCAGAAATGGTAGATCATATGTAACATTCTGATCATGTGCCTAAGATCACACTGTGAGTGAAGCTTGATTCACCCATCAGTATGATCTTAGGCAGAGACACACATACTGTTGGCAGAGACAGACATGGTAGATTATATGTAACATTCTGATCATGTGCCTAAGATCACACTGTGAGTGAAGCTTGATTCATCCATCAGTGTGATCTTAGGCAGAGACACACATACTGTTGGCAGAGACAGACATGGTAGATTATATGTAACATTCTGATCATGTGCCTAAGATCACACTGTGAGTGAAGCTTGATTAACCCAACAGTATGATTTTAGGCAGAGACACACATACTGTTTGCAGAGACAGACATGGTAGATTATATGTAACATTCTGATCATGTGCCTAGATCACACTGTGAGTGAAGCTTGATTCATCCATCAGTGTGATCTTAGGCAGAGACACACATACTGTTTGCAGAGACAGACATGGTAGATTATATGTAACATTCTGATCATGTGCCTAAAATCACACTGTGAGTGAAGCTTGATTCACCCATCACTGTGATCTTAGGCAGAGACACACATACTGTTTGCAGAGACAGACATGGTAGATCATATGTAACATTCTGATCATGTGCCTAAGATCACACTGTGAGTGAAGCTTGATGCACCCATCAGTGTGATCTTAGGCAGAGACACACATACTGTTTGCAGAGACAGACATGGTAGATTATATGTAACATTCTGATCATGTGCCTAAGATCACACTGTGAGTGAAACTTGATTCATCCATCAGTGTGATCTTAGGCAGAGACACACATACTGTTTGCAGAGACAGACATGGTAGATTATATGTAACACTCTGATCATGTGCCTAAGATCACACTGTGAGTGAAGCTTGATTCATCCATCAGTGTGATCTTAGGCAGAGACACACATACTGTTTACAGAGACAGACATGGTAGATTATACGTAACATTCTGATCATGTGCCTAAAATCACACTGTGAGTGAAGCTTGATTCACCCATCACTGTGATCTTAGGCAGAGACACACATACTGTTTGCAGGGGCAGACATGGTAGATTATATGTAACATTCTGATCATGTGCCTAAGATCACACTGTGAGTGAAGCTTGATTCATCCATCAGTGTGATCTTAGGCAGAGACACACATACTGTTGGCAGAGACAGACATGGTAGATTATATGTAACATTCTGATCATGTGCCTAAAATCACACTGTGAGTGAAGCTTGATTAACCCAACAGTATGATTTTAGGCAGAGACACGCATACTGTTTGCAGAGACAGACATGGTAGATTATATCTAACATTCTGATCATGTGCCTAGATCACACTGTGAGTGAAGCTTGATTCATCCATCAGTGTGATCTTAGGCAGAGACACACATACTGTTTGCAGGGACAGACATGGTAGATTATATGTAACATTCTGATCATGTGCCTAAGATCACACTGTGAGTGAAACTTGATTCATCCATCAGTGTGATCTTAGGCTGAGACACACATACTGTTTGCGGAGACAGACTTGGTAGATTATATGTAACATTCTGATCATGTGCCTAAGATCACACTGTGAGTGAAACTTGATTCATCCATCAGTGTGAACCTAGGCAGAGACACACATACTGTTTGCAGAGGAGACAGACATGATAGATTATATGTAACACTCTGATCATGTGCCTAAGATCACACTGTGAGTGAAGCTTGATTCATCCATCAGTGTGATCTTAGGCAGAGACACACATACTGTTTGCAGAGACAGACATGGTAGATTATATGTAACATTCTGATCATGTGCCTAAGATCACACTGATGGGTGAATAAAGCTTCACTCACAGTGTGATCCTAGGCACATGACCAGGATGTTAAATGTAATGAGAAATTAATGTTATGTCTTGCTAATATATAGGTAGCCTTTTTTGTCTGTAGAGACAGTGAAATAATATGAGCAGAGACACACATACTGTTTGCAGAGACAAACATGGTACATTATATGTAACATTCTGGAAATGTGCCTAAGATCACACTGTGAGTGAAACTTGACTCATCCATCAGTCTGATCTTAGGCAGAGACACACATACTGTTTGCAGAGACAGACATGGTAGATTATATTTAACATTCTGATCATGTGCCTAAGATCACACTGTGAGTGAAGCTTGATTCACCCATCAATGTAATCTTAGGCAGAGACACACATACTATTTGCAGAGGCAGACATGGTAGATTATATGTAACATTCTCATCATGTGCCTAGATCACACTGTGAGTGAAGCTTGATTCATCCCTCAGTGTGATCTTAGGCAGAGACACACATAATGTTTACAGAGACAGACATGGTAGATTATATATAACATTCTGATCGTGTGCCTAAAATCACACTGTGAGTGAAGCTTGATTCACCCATCACTGTGAACTTAGGCAGAGACACACATACTGTTTGCAGAGACAGACATGGCAGATCATATGTAACATTCTGATCATGTGCCTAAGATGACACTGTGAGTGAAGCTTGATTAACCCATCAGTGTGATCTTAGGCAGAGACACACATACTGTTTGCAGAGACAGACATGGTAGATTATATGCAACATTCTGATCATGTGCCTAAAATCACACTGTGAGTGAAACTTGATTCATCCATCAGTGTGATCTTAGGCAGAGACACACATACTGTTTGCAGAGACAGACATGGTAGATTATATGTAACATTCTGATCATGTGCCTAATATCACACTGTGAGTGAAGCTTGATTCATCCATCAGTGTGATCTTAGGCATAGACACACATACTGCTTGCAGAGACAGACATGGTAGATTATGTGTAACATTCTGATCATGTGCCTAAGATCAAACTGTGAGTGAAGCTTGATTCACCCATCTGTATGATCTTAGCCATAGACACACATACTGTTTGCAGAGACAGACATGGTAGATTATATCTAACATTCTGATCATGTCCCTAAGATCACACTGTGAGTGAAGTTTGATTCGCCCATCACTGTGATCTTAGGCAGAGACACACATACTGTTTGCAGAGACAGCCATGGTAGATTATATGTAACATTCTGATCATGTGCCTAAGATCACACTGTGAGTGAAGCTTGATTCATCCATCAGTGTGATCTCAGGCATAGACACACATACTGTTTGCAGAGACAGACATGTATGTAACATTCTGATCATGTGCCTAAGATCACACTGTGAGTGAAGCTTGATTCACCCATCAGTATGATCTTAGGCAGAGACACACATACTGTTGGCAGAGACAGACATGGTAGATTATATGTAACATTCTGATCATGTGCCTAAGATCAAACTGTGAGTGAAGCTTGATTAATCCATCAGTGTGATCTTAGGCAGAGACACACATACTGTTTGCAGAGACAGACATGGTAGAGTATATGTAACATTCTGATCATGTGCCTAAAATCACACTGTGAGTGAAGCTTGATTCACCCATCACTGTGATCTTAGGCAGAGGCACACATACTTTTTGCAGAGACAGACATGGTAGATCATATGTAACATTCTGATCATGTGCCTAAGATCACACTGTGAGTGAAGCTTGATTCACCCATCAGTGTGATCTTAGGCAGAGACACACATACTGTTTGCAGAGACAGACATGGTAGAATATATGCAACATTCTGATCATGTGCCTAAAATCACACTGTGAGTAAAACTTGATTCATCCATCAGTGTGATCTTAGGCAGAGACACACATACTGTTTGCAGAGACAGACATGGTAGATCATATGTAACATTCTGATCATGTGCCTAAGATCACACTGTGAGTGAAGCTTGATTCACCCATCAGTATGATTTTAGGCAGAGACACACATACTGTTTGCAGAGACAGACATGGTAGATTATATGTAACATTCTGATCATGTGCCTAGATCACACTGTGAGTGAATCTTGATTCATCCATCAGTGTGATCTTAGGCAGAGACACACATACTGTTTACAGAGACAGACATGGTAGATTATACGTAACATTCGGATCATGTGCCTAAAATCACACTGTGAGTGAAGCTTGATTCACCCATCACTGTGATCTTAGGCAGAGACACACATACTGTTTGCAGAGGCAGAAATGGTAGATCATATGTAACATTCTGATCATGTGCCTAAGATCACACTGTGAGTGAAGCTTGATTCACCCATCAGTATGATCTTAGGCAGAGACACACATACTGTTGGCAGAGACAGACATGGTAGATTATATGTAACATTCTGATCATGTGCCTAATATCACACTGTGAGTGAAGCTTGATTCATCCATCAGTGTAATCTTAGGCAGAGACACACATACTGTTGGCAGAGACAGACATGGTAGATTATGTGTAACATTCTGATCATGTGTCTAAGATCACACTGTGAGTGAAGCTTGATTCACCCATCACTGTGATCTTAGGCAGAGACACACATACTGTTGCAGAGACAGACATGGTAGATCATATGTAACATTCTGATCATGTGCCTAAGATCACACTGTGAGTGAAGCTTGATTCACCCATCAGTGTGATCTTAGGCAGAGACACACATACTGTTGGCAGAGACAGACATGGTACATTATATGTAACTTTCTGATCATGTGCCTAAGATCACACTGTGAGTGAAGCTTGATTTACCCATCAGTGTGATCTTAGGCATAGACACACATACTGTTTGCAGAGACAGACATGGTAGAGTATATGTAACACTCTGATCATGTGCCTAAGATCACACTGTGAGTGAAACTTGATTCATCCATCAGTGTGATCTTAGGCAGAGACACACATACTGTTTGCAGAGACAGACATGGTAGATTATATGTAACATTCTGATCATGTGCCTAATATCACACTGTGAGTGAAGCTTGATTCATCCATCAGTGTAATCTTAGGCAGAGACACACATACTGTTGGCAGAGACAGACATGGTAGATTATATGTAACATTCTGATCATGTGCCTAAGATCACACTGTGAGTGAAGCTTGATTCACCCATCAGTATGATTTTAGGCAGAGACACACATACTGTTTGCAGAGACAGACATGGTAGATTATACGTAACATTCTGATCATGTGCCTAAGATCACACTGTGAGTGAAGCTTGATTCACCCATCAGTATGATTTTAGGCAGAGACACACATACTGTTTGCAGAGACCGACATGGTAGATTATATGTAACATTCTGATCATGTGCCTAGATCACACTGTGAGTGAATCTTGATTCATCCATCAGTGTGATCTTAGGCAGAGACACACATACTGTTTACAGAGACAGACATGGTAGATTATACGTAACATTCTGATCATGTGCCTAAAATCACACTGTGAGTGAAGCTTGATTCACCCATCACTGTGATCTTAGGCAGAGACACACATACTGTTTGCAGAGGCAGAAATGGTAGATCATATGTAACATTCTGATCATGTGCCTAAGATCACACTGTGAGTGAAGCTTGATTCACCCATCAGTATGATCTTAGGCAGAGACACACATACTGTTGGCAGAGACAGACATGGTAGATTATATGTAACATTCTGATCATGTGCCTAAGATCACACTGTGAGTGAAGCTTGATTCATCCATCAGTGTGATCTTAGGCAGAGACACACATACTGTTGGCAGAGACAGACATGGTAGATTATATGTAACATTCTGATCATGTGCCTAAGATCACACTGTGAGTGAAGCTTGATTAACCCAACAGTATGATTTTAGGCAGAGACACACATACTGTTTGCAGAGACAGACATGGTAGATTATATGTAACATTCTGATCATGTGCCTAGATCACACTGTGAGTGAAGCTTGATTCATCCATCAGTGTGATCTTAGGCAGAGACACACATACTGTTTGCAGAGACAGACATGGTAGATTATATGTAACATTCTGATCATGTGCCTAAAATCACACTGTGAGTGAAGCTTGATTCACCCATCACTGTGATCTTAGGCAGAGACACACATACTGTTTGCAGAGACAGACATGGTAGATCATATGTAACATTCTGATCATGTGCCTAAGATCACACTGTGAGTGAAGCTTGATGCACCCATCAGTGTGATCTTAGGCAGAGACACACATACTGTTTGCAGAGACAGACATGGTAGATTATATGTAACATTCTGATCATGTGCCTAAGATCACACTGTGAGTGAAACTTGATTCATCCATCAGTGTGATCTTAGGCAGAGACACACATACTGTTTGCAGAGACAGACATGGTAGATTATATGTAACACTCTGATCATGTGCCTAAGATCACACTGTGAGTGAAGCTTGATTCATCCATCAGTGTGATCTTAGGCAGAGACACACATACTGTTTACAGAGACAGACATGGTAGATTATACGTAACATTCTGATCATGTGCCTAAAATCACACTGTGAGTGAAGCTTGATTCACCCATCACTGTGATCTTAGGCAGAGACACACATACTGTTTGCAGGGGCAGACATGGTAGATTATATGTAACATTCTGATCATGTGCCTAAGATCACACTGTGAGTGAAGCTTGATTCATCCATCAGTGTGATCTTAGGCAGAGACACACATACTGTTGGCAGAGACAGACATGGTAGATTATATGTAACATTCTGATCATGTGCCTAAAATCACACTGTGAGTGAAGCTTGATTAACCCAACAGTATGATTTTAGGCAGAGACACGCATACTGTTTGCAGAGACAGACATGGTAGATTATATCTAACATTCTGATCATGTGCCTAGATCACACTGTGAGTGAAGCTTGATTCATCCATCAGTGTGATCTTAGGCAGAGACACACATACTGTTTGCAGGGACAGACATGGTAGATTATATGTAACATTCTGATCATGTGCCTAAGATCACACTGTGAGTGAAACTTGATTCATCCATCAGTGTGATCTTAGGCTGAGACACACATACTGTTTGCGGAGACAGACTTGGTAGATTATATGTAACATTCTGATCATGTGCCTAAGATCACACTGTGAGTGAAACTTGATTCATCCATCAGTGTGAACCTAGGCAGAGACACACATACTGTTTGCAGAGGAGACAGACATGATAGATTATATGTAACACTCTGATCATGTGCCTAAGATCACACTGTGAGTGAAGCTTGATTCATCCATCAGTGTGATCTTAGGCAGAGACACACATACTGTTTGCAGAGACAGACATGGTAGATTATATGTAACATTCTGATCATGTGCCTAAGATCACACTGATGGGTGAATAAAGCTTCACTCACAGTGTGATCCTAGGCACATGACCAGGATGTTAAATGTAATGAGAAATTAATGTTATGTCTTGCTAATATATAGGTAGCCTTTTTTGTCTGTAGAGACAGTGAAATAATATGAGCAGAGACACACATACTGTTTGCAGAGACAAACATGGTACATTATATGTAACATTCTGGAAATGTGCCTAAGATCACACTGTGAGTGAAACTTGACTCATCCATCAGTCTGATCTTAGGCAGAGACACACATACTGTTTGCAGAGACAGACATGGTAGATTATATTTAACATTCTGATCATGTGCCTAAGATCACACTGTGAGTGAAGCTTGATTCACCCATCAATGTAATCTTAGGCAGAGACACACATACTATTTGCAGAGGCAGACATGGTAGATTATATGTAACATTCTCATCATGTGCCTAGATCACACTGTGAGTGAAGCTTGATTCATCCCTCAGTGTGATCTTAGGCAGAGACACACATAATGTTTACAGAGACAGACATGGTAGATTATATATAACATTCTGATCGTGTGCCTAAAATCACACTGTGAGTGAAGCTTGATTCACCCATCACTGTGAACTTAGGCAGAGACACACATACTGTTTGCAGAGACAGACATGGCAGATCATATGTAACATTCTGATCATGTGCCTAAGATGACACTGTGAGTGAAGCTTGATTAACCCATCAGTGTGATCTTAGGCAGAGACACACATACTGTTTGCAGAGACAGACATGGTAGATTATATGCAACATTCTGATCATGTGCCTAAAATCACACTGTGAGTGAAACTTGATTCATCCATCAGTGTGATCTTAGGCAGAGACACACATACTGTTTGCAGAGACAGACATGGTAGATTATATGTAACATTCTGATCATGTGCCTAATATCACACTGTGAGTGAAGCTTGATTCATCCATCAGTGTGATCTTAGGCATAGACACACATACTGCTTGCAGAGACAGACATGGTAGATTATGTGTAACATTCTGATCATGTGCCTAAGATCAAACTGTGAGTGAAGCTTGATTCACCCATCTGTATGATCTTAGCCATAGACACACATACTGTTTGCAGAGACAGACATGGTAGATTATATCTAACATTCTGATCATGTCCCTAAGATCACACTGTGAGTGAAGTTTGATTCGCCCATCACTGTGATCTTAGGCAGAGACACACATACTGTTTGCAGAGACAGCCATGGTAGATTATATGTAACATTCTGATCATGTGCCTAAGATCACACTGTGAGTGAAGCTTGATTCATCCATCAGTGTGATCTCAGGCATAGACACACATACTGTTTGCAGAGACAGACATGTATGTAACATTCTGATCATGTGCCTAAGATCACACTGTGAGTGAAGCTTGATTCACCCATCAGTATGATCTTAGGCAGAGACACACATACTGTTGGCAGAGACAGACATGGTAGATTATATGTAACATTCTGATCATGTGCCTAAGATCAAACTGTGAGTGAAGCTTGATTAATCCATCAGTGTGATCTTAGGCAGAGACACACATACTGTTTGCAGAGACAGACATGGTAGAGTATATGTAACATTCTGATCATGTGCCTAAAATCACACTGTGAGTGAAGCTTGATTCACCCATCACTGTGATCTTAGGCAGAGGCACACATACTTTTTGCAGAGACAGACATGGTAGATCATATGTAACATTCTGATCATGTGCCTAAGATCACACTGTGAGTGAAGCTTGATTCACCCATCAGTGTGATCTTAGGCAGAGACACACATACTGTTTGCAGAGACAGACATGGTAGAATATATGCAACATTCTGATCATGTGCCTAAAATCACACTGTGAGTAAAACTTGATTCATCCATCAGTGTGATCTTAGGCAGAGACACACATACTGTTTGCAGAGACAGACATGGTAGATCATATGTAACATTCTGATCATGTGCCTAAGATCACACTGTGAGTGAAGCTTGATTCACCCATCACTGTGATCTTAGGCAGAGACACACATACTGTTGCAGAGACAGACATGGTAGATCATATGTAACATTCTGATCATGTGCCTAAGATCACACTGTGAGTGAAGCTTGATTCACCCATCAGTGTGATCTTAGGCAGAGACACACATACTGTTGGCAGAGACAGACATGGTACATTATATGTAACATTCTGATCATGTGCCTAAGATCACACTGTGAGTGAAGCTTGATTTACCCATCAGTGTGATCTTAGGCATAGACACACATACTGTTTGCAGAGACAGACATGGTAGAGTATATGTAACACTCTGATCATGTGCCTAAGATCACACTGTGAGTGAAACTTGATTCATCCATCAGTGTGATCTTAGGCAGAGACACACATACTGTTTGCAGAGACAGACATGGTAGATTATATGTAACATTCTGATCATGTGCCTAATATCACACTGTGAGTGAAGCTTGATTCATCCATCAGTGTAATCTTAGGCAGAGACACACATACTGTTGGCAGAGACAGACATGGTAGAGTATATGTAACATTCTGATCATGTGCCTAAGATCACACTGTGAGTGAAGCTTGATTCACCCATCAGTATGATTTTAGGCAGAGACACACATACTGTTTGCAGAGACAGACATGGTAGATTATACGTAACATTCTGATCATGTGCCTAAGATCACACTGTGAGTGAAGCTTGATTCACCCATCAGTATGATTTTAGGCAGAGACACACATACTGTTTGCAGAGACAGACATGGTAGATTATATGTAACATTCTGATCATGTGCCTAGATCACACTGTGAGTGAATCTTGATTCATCCATCAGTGTGATCTTAGGCAGAGACACACATACTGTTTACAGAGACAGACATGGTAGATTATACGTAACATTCGGATCATGTGCCTAAAATCACACTGTGAGTGAAGCTTGATTCACCCATCACTGTGATCTTAGGCAGAGACACACATACTGTTTGCAGAGGCAGAAATGGTAGATCATATGTAACATTCTGATCATGTGCCTAAGATCACACTGTGAGTGAAGCTTGATTCACCCATCAGTATGATCTTAGGCAGAGACACACATACTGTTGGCAGAGACAGACATGGTAGATTATATGTAACATTCTGATCATGTGCCTAATATCACACTGTGAGTGAAGCTTGATTCATCCATCAGTGTAATCTTAGGCAGAGACACACATACTGTTGGCAGAGACAGACATGGTAGATTATGTGTAACATTCTGATCATGTGTCTAAGATCACACTGTGAGTGAAGCTTGATTCACCCATCACTGTGATCTTAGGCAGAGACACACATACTGTTGCAGAGACAGACATGGTAGATCATATGTAACATTCTGATCATGTGCCTAAGATCACACTGTGAGTGAAGCTTGATTCACCCATCAGTGTGATCTTAGGCAGAGACACACATACTGTTGGCAGAGACAGACATGGTACATTATATGTAACTTTCTGATCATGTGCCTAAGATCACACTGTGAGTGAAGCTTGATTTACCCATCAGTGTGATCTTAGGCATAGACACACATACTGTTTGCAGAGACAGACATGGTAGAGTATATGTAACACTCTGATCATGTGCCTAAGATCACACTGTGAGTGAAACTTGATTCATCCATCAGTGTGATCTTAGGCAGAGACACACATACTGTTTGCAGAGACAGACATGGTAGATTATATGTAACATTCTGATCATGTGCCTAATATCACACTGTGAGTGAAGCTTGATTCATCCATCAGTGTAATCTTAGGCAGAGACACACATACTGTTGGCAGAGACAGACATGGTAGATTATATGTAACATTCTGATCATGTGCCTAAGATCACACTGTGAGTGAAGCTTGATTCACCCATCAGTATGATTTTAGGCAGAGACACACATACTGTTTGCAGAGACAGACATGGTAGATTATACGTAACATTCTGATCATGTGCCTAAGATCACACTGTGAGTGAAGCTTGATTCACCCATCAGTATGATTTTAGGCAGAGACACACATACTGTTTGCAGAGACCGACATGGTAGATTATATGTAACATTCTGATCATGTGCCTAGATCACACTGTGAGTGAATCTTGATTCATCCATCAGTGTGATCTTAGGCAGAGACACACATACTGTTTACAGAGACAGACATGGTAGATTATACGTAACATTCTGATCATGTGCCTAAAATCACACTGTGAGTGAAGCTTGATTCACCCATCACTGTGATCTTAGGCAGAGACACACATACTGTTTGCAGAGGCAGAAATGGTAGATCATATGTAACATTCTGATCATGTGCCTAAGATCACACTGTGAGTGAAGCTTGATTCACCCATCAGTATGATCTTAGGCAGAGACACACATACTGTTGGCAGAGACAGACATGGTAGATTATATGTAACATTCTGATCATGTGCCTAAGATCACACTGTGAGTGAAGCTTGATTCATCCATCAGTGTGATCTTAGGCAGAGACACACATACTGTTGGCAGAGACAGACATGGTAGATTATATGTAACATTCTGATCATGTGCCTAAGATCACACTGTGAGTGAAGCTTGATTAACCCAACAGTATGATTTTAGGCAGAGACACACATACTGTTTGCAGAGACAGACATGGTAGATTATATGTAACATTCTGATCATGTGCCTAGATCACACTGTGAGTGAAGCTTGATTCATCCATCAGTGTGATCTTAGGCAGAGACACACATACTGTTTGCAGAGACAGACATGGTAGATTATATGTAACATTCTGATCATGTGCCTAAAATCACACTGTGAGTGAAGCTTGATTCACCCATCACTGTGATCTTAGGCAGAGACACACATACTGTTTGCAGAGACAGACATGGTAGATCATATGTAACATTCTGATCATGTGCCTAAGATCACACTGTGAGTGAAGCTTGATGCACCCATCAGTGTGATCTTAGGCAGAGACACACATACTGTTTGCAGAGACAGACATGGTAGATTATATGTAACATTCTGATCATGTGCCTAAGATCACACTGTGAGTGAAACTTGATTCATCCATCAGTGTGATCTTAGGCAGAGACACACATACTGTTTGCAGAGACAGACATGGTAGATTATATGTAACACTCTGATCATGTGCCTAAGATCACACTGTGAGTGAAGCTTGATTCATCCATCAGTGTGATCTTAGGCAGAGACACACATACTGTTTACAGAGACAGACATGGTAGATTATACGTAACATTCTGATCATGTGCCTAAAATCACACTGTGAGTGAAGCTTGATTCACCCATCACTGTGATCTTAGGCAGAGACACACATACTGTTTGCAGGGGCAGACATGGTAGATTATATGTAACATTCTGATCATGTGCCTAAGATCACACTGTGAGTGAAGCTTGATTCATCCATCAGTGTGATCTTAGGCAGAGACACACATACTGTTGGCAGAGACAGACATGGTAGATTATATGTAACATTCTGATCATGTGCCTAAAATCACACTGTGAGTGAAGCTTGATTAACCCAACAGTATGATTTTAGGCAGAGACACACATACTGTTTGCAGAGACAGACATGGTAGATTATATGTAACATTCTGATCATGTGCCTAGATCACACTGTGAGTGAAGCTTGATTCATCCATCAGTGTGATCTTAGGCAGAGACACACATACTGTTTACAGAGACAGACATGGTAGATTATATGTAACATTCTGATCATGTGCCTAAAATCACACTGTGAGTGAAGCTTGATTCACCCATCACTGTGATCTTAGGCAGAGACACACATACTGTTTGCAGAGACAGACATGGTAGATCATATGTAACATTCTGATCATGTGCCTAAGATCACACTGTGAGTGAAGCTTGATTCACCCATCAGTGTGATCTTAGGCAGAGACACACATACTGTTTGCAGAGACAGACATGGTAGATTATATGTAACATTCTGATCACGTGCCTAAGATCACACTGTGAGTGAAGCTTTAATCATCCATCAGTGTGATCTTAGGCAGAGACACACATACTGTTTGCAGAGACAGACATGGTAGACCATATGTAACATTCTGATCATGTGCCTAAGATCACACTGTGAGTGAAGCTTGATTCACCTATCAGTGTGATCTTAGGCATAGACACACATACTGTTTACAGAGACAGACATGGTAGATTATATGTAACATTCTGATCGTGTGCCTAAAGTCATACTGTGAGTGAAGCTTGATTCACCCATCACTGTGATCTTAGGCAGAGACACACATACTGATGCAGAGACAGACATGGTAGATCATATGTAACATTCTGATCATGTGCCTAAGATCACACTGTGAGTGAAGCTTGATTCACCCATCAGTGTGATCTTTTTTTTTTATTTTATTTTTTTTTATTTTTCAGTGGCAGAGGTATACAAGATACAAGGATGAGGAAAACATTTTAAATTTAACATAATGATACTCATTCACGTAACAGTCGATACATTATTAACGGAACCAAAGACGAGAAAATAGACCGGTGAGACATAAAGAACATAAAATATAAGATATAGCTTTTTACAGATGTGGTCATTGTTAAATTAAATCCAATTATCAATAGGAGACCATAATTTCCTAGCAAATATCCTCTTTCTGTGTCCTTTCAGTTTGTACACTGCTTTATCCATTCTATACACATCTAACAGCTTACCCAACCATTGTTCGAAAGATGGTGGATCAGCATCTAACCATCTTGAGGTAATACAAAAACGATAGATAGACATTCCGATAAACATAAAATATTCTTGGTCAGCTGATAGGCTCTTGGATGGAAAATATAAGCCAAAAATAATCACAGATGGACATAGTTTGATATTAATATTGAGCAAATTAGTCAAAAACTTTTCTATCCTATTAATATATACAGTTAATTTAGAACAACTAAAAACATATGACATGAATCTGCTGCTACAGTACCACATCGACTGCAATTAATGCCTTTCGTAGCTTTCCATTTGGCCAGTTTTGCCGGTGTGTAGTAAAGATCTAAGCAAGCCATATAATGTTGACTTTTAAGAGAGCTGTTGATTAATATTTTATTACTAATCTCAAACGCCCTTGCCAGATCTATCCCTTCTATACACAACTTCCTTTCCCATTTCTGTGTTTGTTGGTCGAGATCATCGTGCAACCTATTGACCATTAATTGATAGATTGTGCCAATACGACTATCCCTCCTACCACTCTCCATAACAACATTGGACTCCATTTCGTCATTATATAAGAGGTTTTTTTTTCCCAAAAAACTACGGATTTGTAAATATTTAAAAAATTCCTTTCTGAAGAGGCCAAATATATCTTGAAGTTCAGAAAAAGACATCAGAGCCCCATTATGATAGAGTTGCCCAATTGAGTGTATCCGTCCCATGCGGAATCGATTCATGGGGATATCTTCAGAGATATCGGATAATAGCATATTACAGCAGATGGGTGTATAGAAATTATATTTTGAAATTATCCGTAAAGCTTTATTAATTTGTCTCCAAACCAAAAAAGCAGAAAGAAAAACCTTAAATTTTGTTTTTTTGTAATAGCTCTGTTCCATAAATATCAGTAAACATTGGCGTGCGTGAGTACCCATAAGCATTTCGTAAATGGACGGTGAAGCAAAGGTTTCATTAACATGATCATGAAATAGTAAAACCTTAATTGTTTTAAGAGTTATAGCCCAATAATACATTCTAAAATTCGGAAATCCCAGCCCGCCACGTCCTTGCGGTAAGGTACACCATTTTAGCGATCTCCTTGAACGACGATACCCCCATAGAAATCTGGACAACATCCTATCTATTTTGTTGAAAAGAGACATAGAAAAAAATAAGGGAATGGTTCGAAACAAATAAAGAAATTTTGGAAAAATCAACATCTTAATAACATTTGTCCGTCCAAATAAAGATAGATGTAAATTGTTTATTCTTTCTAAGGTTCTATTAGTGGATGTGAGTAATGGATCCAAATTGAGTCCAACAATGTCATCTACTTTCGATGATATAGTTACACCGAGATATGTAGCAGTATCGTTGATTGGAATATCAGTAGGTATACCAGTTTTAGAATGTACAATTTGGGTTTTTGAAATGTTTAATTTGTATCCGGAAAACTTTCCAAATTCGCTTGCAATTTCTATTATTTTAGGTAATGCAGAAGAGGAATCAGAGGTTACAATGGCCACGTCGTCCGCGTAAGCTAAGACTTTGTGGTCTATCTCATGAAGACGAACAGGTGGAATACCAGGTTCTGTAATTAGTCTATTCAAGTAAGGTTCTAAATAAAGTGCAAATAAAAGTGGAGAGCAAGGGCACCCTTGCCTGGTCCCCCTGGTGATCGAAAATGGGTTAGAAATATCCGTACCTAATCTTATTACACCCTGTGCGTTAAAGTAAAGTGACTGTATAGCTTTAATGAATTGTGGTGGGAAACCCTTCCATTTTAGCACAGACCAAAGGAACCCCCAGTCGACTCTGTCAAACGCCTTTTCAGCATCAAGCAAAATAACTCCGACTGGGGATTCCTTTGCCTGAGCCCAATCCAGCAGTGCAATAACCCGTTTAACATGATCTGTAGTGTCCCAATGCTTAATAAACCCATGTTGAATATTAGAAACTAAACCCGGCATAACATCGTTTAATCTATTTGCAAGAATTTTAGAATAGATCTTGCTGTCAGCTGTAATCAAAGAAATAGGATGATACGAGCCTAATTCTTTTGGATCCTTGTTCTTTTTAACAAAAACAACTATAGTAGCTGTAGACCAGGAATCAGGAGCTTTGTCTTGAAATGCTACATTAAAAATTTTAATCAGCTCTGGTTTCAGCAAGAATCTAAATGTCCGATAAAATTCGAGGGGAATCTGATCAGGCCCCATGGCTTTACCAGCTGCAAGACTCATGATAGCCCTTTCAATCTCTTCCCAGCTTATTGGGCTAGTAAATAGATCTATATCATCTATACACAAAGAAAGTTGATTAATAATTTGGAAATAGTCTATGGGATCAAGAGTCTTGTCAATTTCGTTATTAGAGTCATTGTACAACATCTTATAGAAGCCCTGAAATGCCGCTAATATTCCTTCCCTGCTTTCGCAGAGAATCCCATTTGTATCTTTAACGCACTGTATTTCGTTATAAGAGGATTTTTGGCGTAAGCGCTGTGCTAGAATTTTTCCCGTACGTTCGCTCAACTCGTACCGTTCCGTTTTATATTGCTTAAATTTTGCCGCTACTTCTTCAGCAATATATGTGCGGAGACCAGAGCGTTCGATGGTTAATCGCATTTGTACATCCTCTATATTAGCATTATTTTTACATGCGATAGATAAATCCAACTCGGTCTGCCTAATCTTATTTAGCCTGTCCCTGAAGTCTGTTTGATTTTTTTTCCTCTTATAATTTGCAAAACTGATAGTCTCGCCCCGTACAATAGATTTAAAAGAATCCCAGACTACTTGTGGAGAGGCAGTGTCGTTATTTATCAAAAAATAATCTTTAATAATATTGACCATATTTTGAAGATAATCTTCATCTAATAATAAATTTCTTTGAAATGACCAGGGTCTAGTGAGGCTTTGACAGTCGACAGAAAATTGTAACTCAACCATTATAGGATTATGATCTGAGATAACTTGTGGTAATATCTCAATATGAATTTTTTCTAAAAAAACTAAGGATACAAAAAAATAGTCTAAGCGGACAAATTTTTGATGGGGAGTAGAGAAAAAAGTATATCCGGGGTCGTTATAATGAAATTTATTCCAAACATCAGTTAGCCCGTTACTTAGTACTAAGTCTCTAAGAGCTTTATAAGTTTTAACCTTTCGGCCCGTGTATCTCTTCGCTAATCGAATATTCCAACCAGCTGACATATGTATGTTTAAATCTCCACAAACTATAATCGGTTGAGTCCAAGTTGATAACTCTGTATTCATAGTATTAAACAATTCGGCGTCATCTAGGTTAGGGCCGTAGATGCAACATAAAGTAAATTTACAGCTTCCGATTTTTAGCTTGGCCAGTCCCCATCTGCCCCATTTATCGGAGAGTGTTTTTAAACAATTCCCTACTCCTTTTCGCATGCAAATTGCTACGCCTCTTTTGATACCCATTTGTTTGGAGGTAATCAAAACTTCCAGTCCCAAATTATTCAAAAGAAAACGTTTATCCCATGAAATATGGGTTTCCTGTATACATAACAGATCGATGTTCAGCACCTGAAGCATTGTTCGGAACATAGCAATCTTCTTTACGTCATTAAGACCATTAATATTAATAGTACATATTTTCACCTTTTTATACATATCAGAAATTTAAAAAAAAATTATCGACCAACATCACAAATAATTGTTCCTCGATGATATCATTTAAATACCTTGTAATCATCCCTGCGTTGAACACCTCTGCCTTACACCCCCACCACCAACCCTTACCCTTACCCACCCCCACCCTTAATCCCCGAACCCCTCCCCCCACCCTCCCCACTACATGAGGCACAGGAACTGTCAGTTCCTGAAGCGTATGGATGCCGTGTCCCTAACCCATGGCGTCCTTACTAAAGAAAAAGTAAGAAAGGAGAGAAAAAAAAAAAGAAGGAGAAGAAACGAGCTGAGAAGGAGGTACCAGAAGTACAAAGAAGCAGAAAAGCAAAAAAGAGAGTATACAGATAACGAATATAATAATCCTGTGTTTGAATAATTATTAAACAATATAATTACGCCCAGATTCTAGATTTGTCCTACTATACATTGAAATTCTTCTTATTTATTCAGAGAGAATCCAAGTACTCTTTAGCTTTGATAGTAGAAATAAAGTATTTCGTTTGGCCCTTATATACTGTCTTTAGTTTTGCAGGACCCTGCAAAAATACTGCTACTTCCTTCTTTTGGAAATCAGGAATTAGTTGTTTCAGTTGCCATCGTTGAGCCACAGTCGCTTGGCAGTAGTCTGGTCTCACAAAAAACTGACAGCCTAGACCATCCGCTTTCTTATCTGGTCTAGCTTTTACAAATATCAATTCACGGGCAAGGAAATTATTGAATGACACCAAAATGGCCCTGGGGTAATTTTCCTGACCTTGTCGTGGTTTCCTTGTTGTAAATGGGAACCTGTGTGCTCGTTGTATTTCCCGAGCCCAGTCCCAGTCAGTAACTTCAGGAAAAGCATCATTCAATAAGTTGATAATAAACTTCCTCGGGTCCCCTCCTTCTTTATTTTCAGGAATCCCCAAAAAACGCAAGTTGCTTCTGCGGGCCTGGTTTTCCAAGCTAGCTAATTTGTCGGATAGGTCATCCTTTTGTACTTTGAAGTCTCCCACTTCTTGTCTTTGGGCCATACATTCTTCTTCAAGTACAGATATCCTGGCCTCTGCTTCGGTGACCCTGTCAGCAGTCTCTGAGCATAGTTTGATTGCGCGTCTGACTGCATTTTTTACTTTAGCACATGTCATTTGCGTGCGTTGATTCTCAGCCTTGCTCTCTGCTCTATGACACATCATGGTGTCGAATATTGTTTTCAACGTGATCTCATCGTTGTTCTCTTGCTGTGAGCTAGGGTCCGATATAACGTTGTGACTAGACCCCAGGGTATCATGGGCAACTGAAGCAGTGGATTTAGAAGATGGGGGATTCATGTTATTAATCGTGTTATTTGGTGAATTAGAAGCAACCTCTTGGCTCATTGTACGAGAAGGTCTCTTTGTTCTCCGCTTCTTTTTTATGATGGTAGCCGCGTTGATATTATCAGGACTCATGCTGGTCTCACTCACAGAGGATAGACTCTCGCCGCTAAGGTCTGCCCAATCTTTATTCGCTTCATCGGATGAGAGTTCTGATAGTGAATAAAAGGTTTCAGGGAGCTCTTGATTATATTGCTGAACAATAGTTTCTTTCACCATTCGTGTTCCACTTGGGGCTTCATTCAATAGTAACGCCAGCGATGGAAGAGAGCATGCTCTATTGATGATAGCGCCACCCAGAGTTGGAACTACGAGTCCCATAACACCCCTCCTTGACGAGTCGGGCGGTAACTGAGTAGTGGCCACAGTAGCAGAATTATTAGGATTGTGTTGATTATCACCGTTTACAGATAGTTGATTAGTAGATTGTACTGTAGTTATGTCAGCTAAATCAGTACTTTGATTATCAGTGTCAATTACTTTCTTTCTTGCAGCATGCTTTTCAAACAAATCTGGTAAAGTTTGCAATGCTGGGCTTTTTATACCAATAGATTCATTAGCTTTAGCAGTAGCCCCTTTATTAGAGTTCTTACCCTGTTTGGTGATGTTTTTTTTACCAGAGATCAGTGGCGTTGCCTCTGCCATCTCAGTCTTCTCGTTCTCTTGCACCACGTTACCCAATTCAGACCCAAGGCCGGTTTTCCTGTTACTGCGTGTGGTGATAGAAGGTGGAAGCGGTGTCCTCTTTTTCTTCCGTGAACCACCTCTGCCAGGAAAGACGTTACTCTGTGCCCAGCACAGACAAAGTGTAGCACGCCACAGCGGAGACCGCCGATTGAACTCAAAAAAATTCAGCAACATTCGTAGCTCCGCCTGATGCAGGGATAGTTTGTATCAGATTGTAACAAATTAGTGTTGCTGCTGTGCTGAGGCAACACAATATAATTATTTCTTTCCCTGTTTTCTCCGTGATTATATGGGTTTTATATGGTCTGCTCGAGCCAAACTCCAATGGGATCAGCGTCTATCAGGCACTTTCCCCTCTGCTAGGGTCCGCTCGGAAGTGGTCAACGCCTCTCTACCAGCGTGGAGCAATCGGATCCAGCCCTCCGGTTAGGCAGAAAAAAAAAAAGGCCGCTTTCAGGCGCCAGAAAGCTCCGTTCTCTGTCTCCGTCTCCGTCTTTCCAAGGAGCCCAGCCTGGCGCGGTCAGGAAGTGAAAAAAAGCCGCTTTCAGGCACCGAGAAGCTCCGTTCTCCGTTTCCGTCTTTCCGTGCAGCCCAGCCCAGCCCGGCGCTGCCAGCGCGACCCCGGTCGGCAGCCACAGCGGTGATAGTAATACCAGCAGCTGGCCAGTACCGTTCCACGGTTTTGCCAGGTAAAGTGAGCCCGTTTAGCTTCAGTTATCCGTAGCGTCAAATGGCAAAATTTTCTCCTTCTTTTTGATGAAAAAAACGATAGGACGCCAGGAGCGAGGGAGCAAGCTGACTACACAGCCTCCCGCACAGCAGCCATCTTGCCTCTCTCTCCGGCAAATACCTTCCATCAGTGTGATCTTAGGCAGAGACACACATACTGTTTGCAGAGACAGACATGGTAGATTATATGCAACATTCTGATCATGTGCCTAAAATCACACTGTGAGTAAAACTTGATTCATCCATCAGTGTGATCTTAGGCAGAGACACACATACTGTTTGCAGAGACAGACATGGTAGATTATATGTAACATTCTGATCATGTGCCTAAGATCACACTGTGAGTGAAGCTTGATTCACCCATCAGTATGATCTTAGCCATAGACACACATACTGTTTGCAGAGACAGACATGGTAGATTATATGTAACATTCTGATCATGTGCCTACGATCACACTGTGAGTGAAGCTTGATTCACCCATCAGTATGATCTTAGGCAGAGACACACATACTGTTGGCAGAGACAGACATGGTAGATTATATGTAACATTCTGATCATGTGCCTAAGATCACACTGTGAGTGAAGCTTTAATCATCCATCAGTGTGATCTTAGGCAGAGACACACATACTGTTTGCAGAGACAGACATGGTAGACCATATGTAACATTCTGATCATGTGCCTAAGATCACACTGTGAGTGAAGCTTGATTCACCTATCAGTATGATCTTAGGCAGAGACACACATACTGATGCAGAGACAGACATGGTAGATCATATGTAACATTCTGATCATGTGCCTAAGATCACACTGTGAGTGAAGCTTGATTCACCCATCAGTGTGATCTTAGGCAGAGACACACATACTGTTTGCAGAGACAGACATGGTAGATTATATGCAACATTCTGATCATGTGCCTAAAATCACACTGTGAGTAAAACTTGATTCATCCATCAGTGTGATCTTAGGCAGAGACACACATACTGTTTGCAGAGACAGACATGGTAGATTATATGTAACATTCTGATCATGTGCCTAAGATCACACTGTGAGTGAAGCTTGATTCACCCATCACTGTGATCTTAGGCAGAGACACACATACTGTTTGCAGAGGCAGACATGGTAGATTATATGTAACATTCTGATCATGTGCCTAAGATCACACTGTGAGTGAAGCTTGATTCACCCATCACTGTGATCTTAGGCAGAGACACACATACTGTTTGCAGAGGCAGACATGGTAGATTATATGTAACATTCTGATCATGTGCCTAAGATCACACTGTGAGTGAAGCTTGATTCACCCATCAGTATGATCTTAGGCAGAGACACACATACTGTTGGCAGAGACAGACATGGTAGATTATATGCAACATTCTGATCATGTGCCTAAAATCACACTGTGAGTAAAACTTGATTAATCCATCAGTGTGATCTTAGGCATAGACACACATACTGTTTGCAGAGACAGACATGGTAGATTATATGTAACATTCTGATCATTTGCCTAAGATCACACTGTGAGTGAAGCTTGAATCACCCATCAGTCTGATCTTAGGCAGAGACACACATACTGTTTGCAGAGACAGACATGGTAGATTATATGTAACATTCTGATCATGTGCCTAAGATCACACTGTGAGTGAAGCTTGATTCACCCATCAGTCTGATCTTAGGCAGAGACACACATACTGTTTGCAGAGACAGACATGGTAGATTATATGTAACATTCTGATCATGTGCCTAGATCACACTGTGAGTAAAGCTTGATTCATCCATCTGTGTGATCTTAGGCAGAGACACACATACTGTTTACAGAGACAGAAATGGTAGATTATATGTAACATTCTGATCATGTGCCTAAGATCACACTGTGAGTGAAGCTTGATTCACCCATCACTGTGATCTTAGGCAGAGACACACATACTGTTTGCAGAGACAGACATGGTAGATCATATGTAACATTCTGATCATGTGCCTAAGATCACACTGTGAGTGAAGCTTGATTCACCCATCAGTGTGATCTTAGGCAGAGACACACATACTGTTTGCAGAGACAGACATGGTAGAGTATATGTAACATTCTGATCATGTGCCTAAGATCACACTGTGAGTGAAACTTGATTCATCCATCAGTGTGATCTTAGGCAGAGACACACATACTGTTTGCAGAGACAGACATGGTAGATTATATGCAACATTCTGATCATGTGCCTAAAATCACACTGTGAGTAAAACTTGATTCATCCATCAGTGTGATCTTAGGCAGAGACACACATACTGTTTGCAGAGACAGACATGGTAGATTATATGTAACATTCTGATCATGTGCCTAAGATCACACTGTGAGTGAAGCTTGATTCACCCATCAGTATGATCTTAGCCATAGACACACATACTGTTTGCAGAGACAGACATGGTAGATTATATGTAACATTCTGATCATGTGCCTACGATCACACTGTGAGTGAAGCTTGATTCACCCATCAGTATGATCTTAGGCAGAGACACACATACTGTTGGCAGAGACAGACATGGTAGATTATATGTAACATTCTGATCATGTGCCTAAGATCACACTGTGAGTGAAGCTTTAATCATCCATCAGTGTGATCTTAGGCAGAGACACACATACTGTTTGCAGAGACAGACATGGTAGACCATATGTAACATTCTGATCATGTGCCTAAGATCACACTGTGAGTGAAGCTTGATTCACCTATCAGTATGATCTTAGGCAGAGACACACATACTGTTTACAGAGACAGACATGGTAGATTATATGTAACATTCTGATCGTGTGCCTAAAGTCACACTGTGAGTGAAGCTTGATTCACCCATCACTGTGATCTTAGGCAGAGACACACATACTGATGCAGAGACAGACATGGTAGATCATATGTAACATTCTGATCATGTGCCTAAGATCACACTGTGAGTGAAGCTTGATTCACCCATCAGTGTGATCTTAGGCAGAGACACACATACTGTTTGCAGAGACAGACATGGTAGATTATATGCAACATTCTGATCATGTGCCTAAAATCACACTGTGAGTAAAACTTGATTCATCCATCAGTGTGATCTTAGGCAGAGACACACATACTGTTTGCAGAGACAGACATGGTAGATTATATGTAACATTCTGATCATGTGCCTAAGATCACACTGTGAGTGAAGCTTGATTCACCCATCACTGTGATCTTAGGCAGAGACACACATACTGTTTGCAGAGGCAGACATGGTAGATTATATGTAACATTCTGATCATGTGCCTAAGATCACACTGTGAGTGAAGCTTGATTCACCCATCACTGTGATCTTAGGCAGAGACACACATACTGTTTGCAGAGGCAGACATGGTAGATTATATGTAACATTCTGATCATGTGCCTAAGATCACACTGTGAGTGAAGCTTGATTCACCCATCAGTATGATCTTAGGCAGAGACACACATACTGTTTGCAGAGACAGACATGGTAGATTATATGTAACATTCTGATCATGTGCCTAAGATCACACTGTGAGTGAAGCTTGATTCACCCATCAGTCTGATCTTAGGCAGAGACACACATACTGTTTGCAGAGACAGACATGGTAGATTATATGTAACATTCTGATCATGTGCCTAGATCACACTGTGAGTAAAGCTTGATTCATTCATCTGTGTGATCTTAGGCAGAGACACACATACTGTTTACAGAGACAGAAATGGTAGATTATATGTAACATTCTGATCATGTGCCTAAGATCACACTGTGAGTGAAGCTTGATTCACCCATCACTGTGATCTTAGGCAGAGACACACATACTGTTTGCAGTGACAGACATGGTAGATCATATGTAACATTCTGATCATGTGCCTAAGATCACACTGTGAGTGAAGCTTGATTCACCCATCAGTGTGATCTTAGGCAGAGACACACATACTGTTTGCAGAGACAGACATGGTAGAGTATATGTAACATTCTGATCATGTGCCTAAGATCACACTGTGAGTGAAACTTGATTCATCCATCAGTGTGATCTTAGGCAGAGACACACATACTGTTTGCAGAGACAGACATGGTAGATTATGTGTAACATTCTGATCATGTGCCTAAGATCACACTGTGAGTGAAGCTTGATTCATCCATCAGTGTGATCTTAGGCAGAGACACACATACTAATTGCAGAGACAGACATGGTAGATTATATGTAACATTCTGATCATGTGCCTAAGATCACACTGTGAGTGAAGCTTGATTCACCCATCAGTGTGATCTTCGGCAGAGACACACATACTGTTGGCAGAGACAGACATGGTACATTATATGTAACATTCTGATCATGTGCCTAAGGTCACACTGTGAGTGAAGCTTGATTCACCCATCAGTGTGATTTTAGGCAGAGACACACATACTGTTTGCAGAGACAGACATGGTACATTATATGTAACATTCTGATCATGTGCCTAAGATCACACTGTGAGTGAAGCTTGATTCACCCATCAGTGTGATCTTAGGCAAAAACACACATACTGTTTGTAGAGACAGACATGGTAGATTATATGTAACATTCTGATCATGTGCCTAAGATCACACTGTGAGTGAAGCTTAAATCATCCATCAGTGTGATCTTAGGCAGAGACACACATACTGTTTGCAGAGACAGACATGGTAGATTATATGTAACATTCTGATCATGTGCCTAATATCACACTGTGAGTGAAGCTTGATTCATCCATCAGTGTAATCTTAGGCAGAGACACACATACTGTTGGCAGAGACAGACATGGTAGATTATATGTAACATTCTGATCATGTGCCTAATATCACACTGTGAGTGAAGCTTGATTCACCCATCAGTGTGATCTTAGGCAAAAACACACATACTGTTTGTAGAGACAGACATGGTAGATTATACGTAACATTCTGATCATGTGCCTAAGAACACACTGTGAGTGAAGCTTGATTCACCCATCAGTATGATCTTAGCCATAGACACACATACTGTTTGCAGAGACAGACATGGTAGATTATACGTAACATTCTGATCATGTGCCTAAGATCACACTGTGAGTGAAGCTTGATTCACCCATCAGTATGATCTTAGCCATAGACACACATACTGTTTGCAGAGACAGACATGGTAGATTATACGTAACATTCTGATCATGTGCCTAAGATCACACTGTGAGTGAAGCTTGATTCACCCATCAGTATGATTTTAGGCAGAGACACACATACTGTTTGCAGAGACAGACATGGTAGATTATATGTAACATTCTGATCATGTGCCTAGATCACACTGTGAGTGAATCTTGATTCATCCATCAGTGTGATCTTAGGCAGAGACACACATACTGTTTACAGAGACAGACATGGTAGATTATACGTAACATTCTGATCATGTGCCTAAAATCACACTGTGAGTGAAGCTTGATTCACCCATAACTGTGATCTTAGGCAGAGACACACATACTGTTTGCAGAGGCAGACATGGTAGATTATATGTAACATTCTGATCATGTGCCTAAGATCACACTGTGAGTGAAGCTTGATTCATCCATCAGTGTGATCTTAGGCATAGACACACATACTGTTTGCAGAGACAGACAGGGTAGATTATGTGTAACATTCTGATCATGTGCCTAAGATCAAACTATGAGTGAAGCTTGATTCACCCATCTGTATGATCTTAGCCATAGACACACATACTGTTTGCAGAGACAGACATGGTAGATTATATGTAACATTCTGATCATGTGCCTAAAATCACACTGTGAGTGAAGCTTGATTAACCCAACAGTATGATTTTAGGCAGAGACACACATACTGTTTGCAGAGACAGACATGGTAGATTATATGTAACATTCTGATCATGTGCCTAGATCACACTGTGAGTGAAGCTTGATTCATCCATCAGTGTGATCTTAGGCAGAGACACACATACTGTTTACAGAGACAGACATGGTAGATTATATGTAACATTCTGATCATGTGCCTAAGATCACATGTGAGTGAAGCTTGATTCACCCATCAGTATGATTTTAGGCAGAGACACACATACTGTTTGCAGAGACAGACATGGTAGATTATATGTAACATTCTGATCATGTGCCTAGATTACACTGTGAGTGAAGCTTGATTCATCCATCAGTGTGATCTTAGGCAGAGACACACATACTGTTTACAGAGACAGACATGGTACATTATATGTAACATTCTGATCATGTGCCTAGATTACACTGTGAGTGAAGCTTGATTCATCCATCAGTGTGATCTCAGGCATAGACACACATACTGTTTGCAGAGACAGACATGTATGTAACATTCTGATCATGTGCCTAAGATCACACTGTGAATGAAGCTTGATTCACCCATCAGTGTGATCTTAGGCAGAGACACACATACTGTTGGCAGAGACAGACATGGTAGATTATATGTAACATTCTGATCATGTGGCTAAGATCACACTGTGAGTGAAGCTTGATTCATCCATCAGTGTGATCTTAGGCAGAGACACACATACTGTTGGCAGAGACAGACATGGTAGATTATACGTAACATTCTGATCATGTGCCTAAGATCACACTGTGAGTGAAGCTTGATTCACCCATCAGTATGATCTTATCCATAGACACACATACTGTTTGCAGAGACAGACATGGTGGATTATACGTAACATTCTGACCATGTGCCTAAGATCACACTGTGAGTGAAGCTTGATTCACGCATCAGTATGATCTTAGCCATAGACACACATACTGTTTACAGAGACAGACATGGTAGATTATACGTAACATTCTGATCATGTGCCTAAGATCACACTGTGAGTGAAGCTTGATTCACCCATCAGTATGATTTTAGGCAGAGACACACATACTGTTTGCAGAGACAGACATGGTAGATTATATGTAACATTCTGATCATGTGCCTAGATCACACTGTGAGTGAAGCTTGATTCATCCATCAGTGTGATCTTAGGCAGAGACACACATACTGTTTACAGAGACAGACATGGTAGATTATACGTAACATTCTGATCATGTGCCTAAAATCACACTGTGAGTGAAGCTTGATTCACCCATCACTGTGATCTTAGGCAGAGACACACATACTGTTTGCAGAGGCAGACATGGTAGATTATATGTAACATTCTGATCATGTGCCTAAGATCCCACTGTGAGTGAAGCTTGATTCATCCATCAGTGTGATCTTAGGCATAGACACACATACTGTTTGCAGAGACAGACAGAGTAGATTATGTGTAACATTCTGATCATGTGCCTAAGATCAAACTGTGAGTGAAGCTTGATTCACCCATCTGTATGATCTTAGCCATAGACACACATACTGTTTGCAGAGACAGACATTGTAGATTATATTTAACATTCTGATCATGTGCCTAAAATCACACTGTGAGTGAAGCTTGATTAACCCAACAGTATGATTTTAGGCAGAGACACACATACTGTTTGCAGAGACAGACATGGTAGATTATATGTAACATTCTGATCATGTGCCTAGATCACACTGTGAGTGAAGCTTGATTCATCCATCAGTGTGATCTTAGGCAGAGACACACATACTGTTTACAGAGACAGACATGGTAGATTATATGTAACATTCTGATCATGTGCCTAAGATCACATGTGAGTGAAGCTTGATTCACCCATCAGTATGATTTTAGGCAGAGACACACATACTGTTTGCAGAGACAGACATGGTAGATTATATGTAACATTCTGATCATGTGCCTAGATTACACTGTGAGTGAAGCTTGATTCATCCATCAGTGTGATCTTAGGCAGAGACACACATACTGTTTACAGAGACAGACATGGTACATTATATGTAACATTCTGATCATGTGCCTAGATTACACTGTGAGTGAAGCTTGATTCATCCATCAGTGTGATCTCAGGCATAGACACACATACTGTTTGCAGAGACAGACATGTATGTAACATTCTGATCATGTGCCTAAGATCACACTGTGAATGAAGCTTGATTCACCCATCAGTGTGATCTTAGGCAGAGACACACATACTGTTGGCAGAGACAGACATGTTAGATTATATGTAACATTCTGATCATGTGGCTAAGATCACACTGTGAGTGAAGCTTGATTCATCCATCAGTGTGATCTTAGGCAGAGACACACATACTGTTGGCAGAGACAGACATGGTAGATTATACGTAACATTCTGATCATGTGCCTAAGATCACACTGTGAGTGAAGCTTGATTCACCCATCAGTATGATCTTAGCCATAGACACACATACTGTTTGCAGAGACAGACATGGTAGATTATATGTAACATTCTGATCATGTGCCTAAGATCACATGTGAGTGAAGCTTGATTCACCCATCAGTATGATTTTAGGCAGAGACACACATACTGTTTGCAGAGACAGACATGGTAGATTATATGTAACATTCTGATCATGTGCCTAGATTACACTGTGAGTGAAGCTTGATTCATCCATCAGTGTGATCTTAGGCAGAGACACACATACTGTTTACAGAGACAGACATGGTACATTATATGTAACATTCTGATCATGTGCCTAGATTACACTGTGAGTGAAGCTTGATTCATCCATCAGTGTGATCTCAGGCATAGACACACATACTGTTTGCAGAGACAGACATGTATGTAACATTCTGATCATGTGCCTAAGATCACACTGTGAATGAAGCTTGATTCACCCATCAGTGTGATCTTAGGCAGAGACACACATACTGTTGGCAGAGACAGACATGGTAGATTATATGTAACATTCTGATCATGTGGCTAAGATCACACTGTGAGTGAAGCTTGATTCACCCATCAGTATGATCTTAGCCATAGACACACATACTGTTTGCAGAGACAGACATGGTAGATTATACGTAACATTCTGATCATGTGCCTAAGATCACACTGTGAGTGAAGCTTGATTCACCCATCAGTATGATTTTAGGCAGAGACACACATACTGTTTGCAGAGACAGACATGGTAGATTATATGTAACATTCTGATCATGTGCCTAGATCACACTGTGAGTGAATCTTGATTCATCCATCAGTGTGATCTTAGGCAGAGACACACATACTGTTTACAGAGACAGACATGGTAGATTATACGTAACATTCTGATCATGTGCCTAAAATCACACTGTGAGTGAAGCTTGATTCATCCATCAGTGTGATCTCAGGCATAGACACACATACTGTTTGCAGAGACAGACATGTATGTAACATTCTGATCATGTGCCTAAGATCACACTGTGAATGAAGATTGATTCACCCATCAGTATGATTTTAGGCAGAGACACACATACTGTTTGCAGAGACAGACATGGTAGATTATATGTAACATTCTGATCATGTGCCTAGATCACACTGTGAGTGAATCTTGATTCATCCATCAGTGTGATCTTAGGCAGAGACACACATACTGTTTACAGAGACAGACATGGTAGATTATACGTAACATTCTGATCATGTGCCTAAGATCACACTGTGAGTGAAGCTTGATTCACCCATCAGTATGATCTTAGCCATAGACACACATACTGTTTGCAGAGACAGACATGGTAGATTATATATAACATTCTGATCATGTGCCTAAGATCACATGTGAGTGAAGCTTGATTCACCCATCAGTATGATTTTAGGCAGAGACACACATACTGTTTGCAGAGACAGACATGGTAGATTATATGTAACATTCTGATCATGTGCCTAGATCACACTGTGAGTGAATCTTGATTCATCCATCAGTGTGATCTTAGGCAGAGACACACATACTGTTTGCAGAGACAGACATGGTAGATTATATGTAACATTCTGATCATGTGCCTAAGATCACACTGTGAGTGAAGCTTGATTCACCCATCAGTATGATCTTAGCCATAGACACACATACTGTTTGCAGAGACAGACATGGTAGATTATATGTAACATTCTGATCATGTGCCTAAGATCACATGTGAGTGAAGCTTGATTCACCCATCAGTATGATTTTAGGCAGAGACACACATACTGTTTGCAGAGACAGACATGGTAGATTATATGTAACATTCTGATCATGTGCCTAGATTACACTGTGAGTGAAGCTTGATTCATCCATCAGTGTGATCTTAGGCAGAGACACACATACTGTTTACAGAGACAGACATGGTACATTATATGTAACATTCTGATCATGTGCCTAGATTACACTGTGAGTGAAGCTTGATTCATCCATCAGTGTGATCTCAGGCATAGACACACATACTGTTTGCAGAGACAGACATGTATGTAACATTCTGATCATGTGCCTAAGATCACACTGTGAATGAAGCTTGATTCACCCATCAGTGTGATCTTAGGCAGAGACACACATACTGTTGGCAGAGACAGACATGGTAGATTATATGTAACATTCTGATCATGTGGCTAAGATCACACTGTGAGTGAAGCTTGATTCATCCATCAGTGTGATCTTAGGCAGAGACACACATACTGTTGGCAGAGACAGACATGGTAGATTATACGTAACATTCTGATCATGTGCCTAAGATCACACTGTGAGTGAAGCTTGATTCACCCATCAGTATGATCTTAGCCATAGACACACATACTGTTTGCAGAGACAGACATGGTAGATTATACGTAACATTCTGATCATGTGCCTAAGATCACACTGTGAGTGAAGCTTGATTCACCCATCAGTATGATCTTAGCCATAGACACACATACTGTTTGCAGAGACCGACATGGTAGATTATACGTAACATTCTGATCATGTGCCTAAGATCACAATGTGAGTGAAGCTTGATTCACCCATCAGTATGATTTTAGGCAGAGACACACATACTGTTTGCAGAGACAGACATGGTAGATTATATGTAACATTCTGATCATGTGCCTAGATCACACTGTGAGTGAATCTTGATTCATCCATCAGTGTGATCTTAGGCAGAGACACACATACTGTTTACAGAGACAGACATGGTAGATTATACGTAACATTCTGATCATGTGCCTAAAATCACACTGTGAGTGAAGCTTGATTCACCCATCACTGTGATCTTAGGCAGAGACACACATACTGTTTGCAGAGGCAGACATGGTAGATTATATGTAACATTCTGATCATGTGCCTAAGATCACACTGTGAGTGAAGCTTGATTCATCCATCAGTGTGATCTTAGGCATAGACACACATACTGTTTGCAGAGACAGACAGGGTAGATTATGTGTAACATTCTGATCATGTGCCTAAGATCAAACTGTGAGTGAAGCTTGATTCACCCATCTGTATGATCTTAGCCATAGACACACATACTGTTTGCAGAGACAGACATGGTAGATTATATGTAACATTCTGATCATGTGCCTAAAATCACACTGTGAGTGAAGCTTGATTCATCCATCAGTGTGATCTTAGGCAGAGACACACATACTGTTTACAGAGACAGACATGGTAGATTATATGTAACATTCTGATCATGTGCCTAAGATCACATTTGAGTGAAGCTTGATTCACCCATCAGTATGATTTTGAGGCAGAGACACACATACTGTTTGCAGAGACAGACATGGTAGATTATATGTAACATTCTGATCATGTGCCTAGATTACACTGTGAGTGAAGCTTGATTCATCCATCAGTGTGATCTTAGGCAGAGACACACATACTGTTTACAGAGACAGACATGGTACATTATATGTAACATTCTGATCATGTGCCTAGATTACACTGTGAGTGAAGCTTGATTCATCCATCAGTGTGATCTCAGGCATAGACACACATACTGTTTGCAGAGACAGACATGTATGTAACATTCTGATCATGTGCCTAAGATCAAACTGTGAATGAAGCTTGATTCACCCATCAGTGTGATCTTAGGCAGAGACACACATACTGTTGGCAGAGACAGACATGGTAGATTATATGTAACATTCTGATCATGTGGCTAAGATCACACTGTGAGTGAAGCTTGATTCATCCATCACTGTGATCTTAGGCAGAGACACACATACTGTTTGCAGGGACAGACATGGTAGATTATATGTAACATTCTGATCATGTGCCTAAGATCACACTGTGAGTGAAACTTGATTCATCCATCAGTGTGATCTTAGGCTGAGACACACATACTGTTTGCAGAGACAGACATGGTAGATCATATGTAACATTCTGATCATGTGCCTAAGATCACACTGTGAGTGAAGCTTGATTCACCCATCAGTGTGATCTTAGGCAGAGACACACATACTGTTTGCAGAGACAGACTTGGTAGATTATATGTAACATTCTGATCATGTGCCTAAGATCACACTGTGAGTGAAACTTGATTCATCCATCAGTGTGATCTTAGGCAGAGACACACATACTGTTTGCAGAGACAGACATGGTAGATTATATGTAACACTCTGATCATGTGCCTAAGATCACACTGTGAGTGAAGCTTGATTCATCCATCAGTGTGATCTTAGGCAGAGACACACATACTGTTTGCAGAGACAGACATGGTAGATTATATGTAACATTCTGATCATGTGCCTAGATTACACTGTGAGTGAAGCTTGATTCATCCATCAGTGTGATCTCAGGCATAGACACACATACTGTTTGCAGAGACAGACATGTATGTAACATTCTGATCATGTGCCTAAGATCACACTGTGAATGAAGCTTGATTCACCCATCAGTGTGATCTTAGGCAGAGACACACATACTGTTGGCAGAGACAGACATGGTAGATTATATGTAACATTCTGATCATGTGGCTAAGATCACACTGTGAGTGAAGCTTGATTCATCCATCACTGTGATCTTAGGCAGAGACACACATACTGTTTGCAGGGACAGACATGGTAGATTATATGTAACATTCTGATCATGTGCCTAAGATCACACTGTGAGTGAAACTTGATTCATCCATCAGTGTGATCTTAGGCTGAGACACACATACTGTTTGCAGAGACAGACATGGTAGATCATATGTAACATTCTGATCATGTGCCTAAGATCACACTGTGAGTGAAGCTTGATTCATCCATCAGTGTGATCTTAGGCAGAGACACACATACTGTTTGCAGAGACAGACATGGTAGATTATATGTAACATTCTGATCATGTGCCTAAGATCACACTGATGGGTGAATAAAGATTCACTTACAGTGTGATCCTAGGCATATGACCAGGATGTTACATGTAATGAGAAATTAATGTTATGTCTTGCTAATATATAGGTAGCCTTTTTTGTCTGTAGAGACAGTGAAATAATATGAGCAGAGAGTGAGTGAAACTTGATTCATCCATCAGTGTGATCTTAGGCAGAGACACACATACTGTTTGCAGAGACAGACATGGTAGATTATATTTAACATTCTGATCATGTGCCTAAGATCACACTGTGAGTGAAGCTTGATTCACCCATCAATGTGATCTTAGGCAGAGACACACATACTGTTTGCAGAGGCAGACATGGTAGATTATATGTAACATTCTCATCATGTGCCTAGATCACACTGTGAGTGAAGCTTGATTCATCCCTCAGTGTGATCTTAGGCAGAGACACACATAATGTTTACAGAGACAGACATGGTAGATTATATGTAACATTCTGATTGTGTGCCGAAAATCACACTGTGAGTGAAGCTTGATTCACCCATCACTGGGATCTTAGGCAGAGACACACATACTGTTTGCAGAGACAGACATGGTAGATCATATGTAACATTCTGATCATGTGCCTAAGATGACACTGTGAGTGAAGCTTGATTCAACCATCAGTGTGATCTTAGACAGAGACACACATACTGTTTGCAGAGACAGACATGGTAGATTATATGCAACATTCTGATCATGTGCCTAAAATCACACTGTGAGTGAAACTTGATTCATCCATCAGTGTGATCTTAGGCAGAGACACACATACTCTTTGCAGAGACAGACATGGTAGATTATATGTAACATTCTGATCATGTGCCTAATATCACACTGTGAGTGAAGCTTGATTCATCCATCAGTGTGATCTTAGGCATAGACACACATACTGTTTGCAGAGACAGACATGGTAGATTATGTGTAACATTCTGATCATGTGCCTAAGATCAAACTGTGAGTGAAGCTTGATTCACCCATCTGTATGATCTTAGCCATAGACACACATACTGTTTGCAGAGACAGACATGGTAGATTATATGTAACATTCTGATCATGTGCCTAAAATCACACTGTGAGTGAAGCTTGATTCACCCATCAGTATGATCTTAGGCAGAGACACACATACTGTTGGCAGAGACAGACATGGTAGATTATATGTAACATTCTGATCATGTGCCTAAGATCACACTGTGAGTGAAGCTTGATTAACCCAACAGTATGATTTTAGGCAGAGACACACATACTGTTTGCAGAGACAGACATGGTAGATTATATGTAACATTCTGATCATGTGCCTAGATCACACTGTGAGTGAAGCTTGATTCATCCATCAGTGTGATCTTAGGCAGAGACACACATACTGTTTACAGAGACAGACATGGTAGATTATATGTAACATTCTGATCATGTGCCTGAAATCACACTGTGAGTGAAGCTTGATTCATCCATCACTGTGATCTTAGGCAGAGACACACATACTGTTTGCAGGGACAGACATGGTAGATTATATGTAACATTCTGATCATGTGCCTAAGATCACACTGTGAGTGAAACTTGATTCATCCATCAGTGTGATCTTGTGCTGAGACACACATACTGTTTGCAGAGACAGACATGGTAGATCATATGTAACATTCTGATCATGTGGCTAAGATCACACTGTGAGTGAAGCTTGATTCATCCATCAGTGTGATCTTAGGCAGAGACACACATACTGTTTGCAGAGACAGACATGGTAGATTATATGTAACACTCTGATCATGTGCCTAAGATCACACTGTGAGTGAAGCTTGATTCATCTATCAGTGTGATCTTAGGCAGAGACACACATACTGTTTGCAGAGACAGACATGGTAGATTATATGTAACATTCTGATCATGTGCCTAAGATCACACTGATGGGTGAATAAAGCTTCACTCACAGTGTGATCCTAGGCACATGACCAGGATGTTACATGTAATGAGAAATTAATGTTATGTCTTGCTAATATATAGGTAGCCTTTTTTGTCTGTAGAGACAGTGAAATAATATGAGCAGAGACACACATACTGTTTGCAGAGACAAACATGGTACATTATATGTAACATTCTGGTCATGTGCCTAAGATCACACTGTGAGTGAAACTTGATTCATCCATCAGTCTGATCTTAGGCAGAGACACACATACTGTTTGCAGAGACAGACATGGTAGATTATATTTAACATTCTGATCATGTGCCTAAGATCACACTGTGAGTGAAGCTTGATTCACCCATCAATGTGATCTTAGGCAGAGGCACACATACTGTTTGCAGAGACAGACATGGTAGATCATATGTAACATTCTGATCATGTGCCTAAGGTCACACTGTGAGTGAAGCTTGATTCACCCATCAGTGTGATCTTAGGCAGAGACACACATACTGTTTGCAGAGACAGACATGGTAGATTATATGCAACATTCTGATCATGTGCCTAAAATCACACTGTGAGTGAAACTTGATTCATCCATCAGTGTGATCTTAGGCAGAGACACATATACTGTTTGCAGAGACAGACATGGTAGATTATATGTAACATTCTGATCTTGTGCCTAAGATCACACTGTGAGTAAAGCTTGATTAATCCATCAGTGTGATCTTAGGCAGAGACACACATACTGTTTGCAGAGACAGACATGGTAGATTATATGTAACATTCTGATCATGTGCCTAGATCACACTGTGAGTAAAGCTTGATTAATCCATCAGTGTGATCTTAGGCAGAGACACACATACTGTTTGCAGAGACAGACATGGTAGATTATATGTAACATTCTGATCATGTGCCTAATATCACACTGTGAGTGAAATTTGATTCATCCATCAGTGTGATCTTAGGCAGAGACACACATACTGTTTGCAGAGACAGACATGGTAGATTATATGTAACATTCTGATCATGTGCCTAGATCACACTGTGAGTGAAGCTTGATTCACCCATCAGTGTGATCTTAGGCAGAGACACACATACTGTTTGCAGAGACAGACTTGGTAGATTATATGTAACATTCTGATCATGTGCCTAAGATCACACTGTGAGTGAAACTTGATTCATCCATCAGTGTGATCTTAGGCAGAGACACACATACTGTTTGCAGAGACAGACATGGTAGATTATATGTAACACTCTGATCATGTGCCTAAGATCACACTGTGAGTGAAGCTTGATTCATCCATCAGTGTGATCTTAGGCAGAGACACACATACTGTTTGCAGAGACAGACATGGTAGAATTTATGTAACATTCTGATCATGTGCCTAAGATCACACTGATGGGTGAATAAAGCTTCACTCACAGTGTGATCCTAGGCATATGACCAGGATGTTACATGTAATGAGAAATTAATGTTATGTCTTGCTAATATATAGGTAGCCTTTTTTGTCTGTAGAGACAGTGAAATAATATGAGCAGAGACACACAGACTGTTTGCAGAGACAAACATGGTACATTATATGTAACATTCTGGTCATGTGCCTAAGATCACACTGTGAGTGAAGCTTGATTCACCCATCAATGTGATCTTAGGCAGAGACACACATACTGTTTGCAGAGGCAGACATGGTAGATTATATGTAACATTCTCATCATGTGCCTAGATCACACTGTGAGTGAAGCTTGATTCATCCCTCAGTGTGATCTTAGGCAGAGACACACATAGGGGTCGATTAGGATCGCGGACGGACTTGAGTCCGTCCGCGACCCCTGAGGAGGAGGGAACGTCCGCATGGGCTGCGGCGTTCCCTCCGATCAAATTAGGATGTGACCGCCAGTGTGGCGGTCACATCCTCCATCTCTAACATTGCGGCGGGTGCAGCTTCAAGCTGCATCCGCCGCAATGTAAAAAATCCATGCACAGCATTTGCGTGCACAAAGCGGCAGGCACCGCGCGGTGCCTGCTGCATTGTGCACGCAAATGCAGGGGGGTACCATAGGTACCCCCCATGTGCACCCCCCACCCCACCTTCACCCAGGGGGCCCGCAACGGGCCCCCGAAGTGAAGGTCCGTATGCTTTTCCACGGCGGTAAAGTCGCCGCGGAAAAGCATATATTTTCAGACATCCTAATATGCCTGGCGGTGTCTGATAGACACCGCCAGACATGTTAGTGCTTTTCCGCCGCGGTCGCCTTCCGACCGCGGCGGAAAAGCGGCGGACAGATTATCAGACCCACCAGCCATCCTAATTTGGCGGTGGGTCTTTGGAGTCTCCGCCGCGGTTTTTCCGCATCCTCCAGGCCGGCGGACACTTCCGCCGGCCCGGAGGATGCGGAAAAACCGCCATCCTAATCGACCCCTTTATGTTTACAGAGACAGACATGGTAGATTATATGTAACATTCTGATTGTGTGCCTAAAATCACACTGTGAGTGAAGCTTGATTCACCCATCACTGTGATCTTAGGCAGAGACACACATACTGTTTGCAGAGACAGACATGGTAGATCATATGTAACATTCTGATCATGTGCCTAAGATGACACTGTGAGTGAAGCTTGATTCAACCATCAGTGTGATCTTAGACAGAGACACACATACTGTTTGCAGAGACAGACATGGTAGATTATATGCAACATTCTGATCATGTGCCTAAAATCACACTGTGAGTGAAACTTGATTCATCCATCAGTGTGATCTTAGGCAGAGACACACATACTCTTTGCAGAGACAGACATGGTAGATTATATGTAACATTCTGATCATGTGCCTAATATCACACTGTGAGTGAAGCTTGATTCATCCATCAGTGTGATCTTAGGCATAGACACACATACTGTTTGCAGAGACAGACATGGTAGATTATGTGTAACATTCTGATCATGTGCCTAAGATCAAACTGTGAGTGAAGCTTGATTCACCCATCTGTATGATCTTAGCCATAGACACACATACTGTTTGCAGAGACAGACATGGTAGATTATATGTAACATTCTGATCATGTGCCTAAAATCACACTGTGAGTGAAGCTTGATTCACCCATCAGTATGATCTTAGGCAGAGACACACATACTGTTGGCAGAGACAGACATGGTAGATTATATGTAACATTCTGATCATGTGCCTAAGATCACACTGTGAGTGAAGCTTGATTAACCCAACAGTATGATTTTAGGCAGAGACACACATACTGTTTGCAGAGACAGACATGGTAGATTATATGTAACATTCTGATCATGTGCCTAGATCACACTGTGAGTGAAGCTTGATTCATCCATCAGTGTGATCTTAGGCAGAGACACACATACTGTTTACAGAGACAGACATGGTAGATTATATGTAACATTCTGATCATGTGCCTGAAATCACACTGTGAGTGAAGCTTGATTCATCCATCACTGTGATCTTAGGCAGAGACACACATACTGTTTGCAGGGACAGACATGGTAGATTATATGTAACATTCTGATCATGTGCCTAAGATCACACTGTGAGTGAAACTTGATTCATCCATCAGTGTGATCTTGTGCTGAGACACACATACTGTTTGCAGAGACAGACATGGTAGATCATATGTAACATTCTGATCATGTGGCTAAGATCACACTGTGAGTGAAGCTTGATTCATCCATCAGTGTGATCTTAGGCAGAGACACACATACTGTTTGCAGAGACAGACATGGTAGATTATATGTAACACTCTGATCATGTGCCTAAGATCACACTGTGAGTGAAGCTTGATTCATCTATCAGTGTGATCTTAGGCAGAGACACACATACTGTTTGCAGAGACAGACATGGTAGATTATATGTAACATTCTGATCATGTGCCTAAGATCACACTGATGGGTGAATAAAGCTTCACTCACAGTGTGATCCTAGGCACATGACCAGGATGTTACTTGTAATGAGAAATTAATGTTATGTCTTGCTAATATATAGGTAGCCTTTTTTGTCTGTAGAGACAGTGAAGTAATATGAGCAGAGACACACATACTGTTTGCAGAGACAAACATGGTACATTATATGTAACATTCTGGTCATGTGCCTAAGATCACACTGTGAGTGAAACTTGATTCATCCATCAGTCTGATCTTAGGCAGAGACACACATACTGTTTGCAGAGACAGACATGGTAGATTATATTTAACATTCTGATCATGTGCCTAAGATCACACTGTGAGTGAAGCTTGATTCACCCATCAATGTGATCTTAGGCAGAGGCACACATACTGTTTGCAGAGACAGACATGGTAGATCATATGTAACATTCTGATCATGTGCCTAAGATCACACTGTGAGTGAAGCTTGATTCACCCATCAGTGTGATCTTAGGCAGAGACACACATACTGTTTGCAGAGACAGACATGGTAGATTATATGCAACATTCTGATCATGTGCCTAAAATCACACTGTGAGTGAAACTTGATTCATCCATCAGTGTGATCTTAGGCAGAGACACATATACTGTTTGCAGAGACAGACATGGTAGATTATATGTAAAATTCTGATCATGTGCCTAGATCACACTGTGAGTAAAGCTTGATTAATCCATCAGTGTGATCTTAGGCAGAGACACACATACTGTTTGCAGAGGCAGACATGGTAGATTATATGTAACATTCTCATCATGTGCCTAGATCACACTGTGAGTGAAGCTTGATTCATCCCTCAGTGTGATCTTAGGCAGAGACACACATAGGGGTCGATTAGGATCGCGGACGGACTTGAGTCCGTCCGCGACCCCTGAGGAGGAGGGAACGTCCGCATGGGCTGCGGCGTTCCCTCCGATCAAATTAGGATGTGACCGCCAGTGTGGCGGTCACATCCTCCATCTCTAACATTGCGGCGGGTGCAGCTTCAAGCTGCATCCGCCGCAATGTAAAAAATCCATGCACAGCATTTGCGTGCACAAAGCGGCAGGCACCGCGCGGTGCCTGCTGCATTGTGCACGCAAATGCAGGGGGGTACCATAGGTACCCCCCATGTGCACCCCCCACCCCACCTTCACCCAGGGGGCCCGCAACGGGCCCCCGAAGTGAAGGTCCGTATGCTTTTCCACGGCGGTAAAGTCGCCGCGGAAAAGCATATATTTTCAGACATCCTAATATGCCTGGCGGTGTCTGATAGACACCGCCAGACATGTTAGTGCTTTTCCGCCGCTGTCGCCTTCCGACCGCGGCGGAAAAGCGGCGGACAGATTATCAGACCCACCAGCCATCCTAATTTGGCGGTGGGTCTTTGGAGTCTCCGCCGCGGTTTTTCCGCATCCTCCAGGCCGGCGGACACTTCCGCCGGCCCGGAGGATGCGGAAAAACCGCCATCCTAATCGACCCCTTTATGTTTACAGAGACAGACATGGTAGATTATATGTAACATTCTGATTGTGTGCCTAAAATCACACTGTGAGTGAAGCTTGATTCACCCATCACTGTGATCTTAGGCAGAGACACACATACTGTTTGCAGAGACAGACATGGTAGATCATATGTAACATTCTGATCATGTGCCTAAGATGACACTGTGAGTGAAGCTTGATTCAACCATCAGTGTGATCTTAGACAGAGACACACATACTGTTTGCAGAGACAGACATGGTAGATTATATGCAACATTCTGATCATGTGCCTAAAATCACACTGTGAGTGAAACTTGATTCATCCATCAGTGTGATCTTAGGCAGAGACACACATACTCTTTGCAGAGACAGACATGGTAGATTATATGTAACATTCTGATCATGTGCCTAATATCACACTGTGAGTGAAGCTTGATTCATCCATCAGTGTGATCTTAGGCATAGACACACATACTGTTTGCAGAGACAGACATGGTAGATTATGTGTAACATTCTGATCATGTGCCTAAGATCAAACTGTGAGTGAAGCTTGATTCACCCATCTGTATGATCTTAGCCATAGACACACATACTGTTTGCAGAGACAGACATGGTAGATTATATGTAACATTCTGATCATGTGCCTAAAATCACACTGTGAGTGAAGCTTGATTCACCCATCAGTATGATCTTAGGCAGAGACACACATACTGTTGGCAGAGACAGACATGGTAGATTATATGTAACATTCTGATCATGTGCCTAAGATCACACTGTGAGTGAAGCTTGATTAACCCAACAGTATGATTTTAGGCAGAGACACACATACTGTTTGCAGAGACAGACATGGTAGATTATATGTAACATTCTGATCATGTGCCTAGATCACACTGTGAGTGAAGCTTGATTCATCCATCAGTGTGATCTTAGGCAGAGACACACATACTGTTTACAGAGACAGACATGGTAGATTATATGTAACATTCTGATCATGTGCCTGAAATCACACTGTGAGTGAAGCTTGATTCATCCATCACTGTGATCTTAGGCAGAGACACACATACTGTTTGCAGGGACAGACATGGTAGATTATATGTAACATTCTGATCATGTGCCTAAGATCACACTGTGAGTGAAACTTGATTCATCCATCAGTGTGATCTTGTGCTGAGACACACATACTGTTTGCAGAGACAGACATGGTAGATCATATGTAACATTCTGATCATGTGGCTAAGATCACACTGTGAGTGAAGCTTGATTCATCCATCAGTGTGATCTTAGGCAGAGACACACATACTGTTTGCAGAGACAGACATGGTAGATTATATGTAACACTCTGATCATGTGCCTAAGATCACACTGTGAGTGAAGCTTGATTCATCTATCAGTGTGATCTTAGGCAGAGACACACATACTGTTTGCAGAGACAGACATGGTAGATTATATGTAACATTCTGATCATGTGCCTAAGATCACACTGATGGGTGAATAAAGCTTCACTCACAGTGTGATCCTAGGCACATGACCAGGATGTTACTTGTAATGAGAAATTAATGTTATGTCTTGCTAATATATAGGTAGCCTTTTTTGTCTGTAGAGACAGTGAAGTAATATGAGCAGAGACACACATACTGTTTGCAGAGACAAACATGGTACATTATATGTAACATTCTGGTCATGTGCCTAAGATCACACTGTGAGTGAAACTTGATTCATCCATCAGTCTGATCTTAGGCAGAGACACACATACTGTTTGCAGAGACAGACATGGTAGATTATATTTAACATTCTGATCATGTGCCTAAGATCACACTGTGAGTGAAGCTTGATTCACCCATCAATGTGATCTTAGGCAGAGGCACACATACTGTTTGCAGAGACAGACATGGTAGATCATATGTAACATTCTGATCATGTGCCTAAGATCACACTGTGAGTGAAGCTTGATTCACCCATCAGTGTGATCTTAGGCAGAGACACACATACTGTTTGCAGAGACAGACATGGTAGATTATATGCAACATTCTGATCATGTGCCTAAAATCACACTGTGAGTGAAACTTGATTCATCCATCAGTGTGATCTTAGGCAGAGACACATATACTGTTTGCAGAGACAGACATGGTAGATTATATGTAAAATTCTGATCATGTGCCTAGATCACACTGTGAGTAAAGCTTGATTAATCCATCAGTGTGATCTTAGGCAGAGACACACATACTGTTTGCAGAGACAGACATGGTAGATTATATGTAACATTCTGATCATGTGCCTAATATCACACTGTGAGTGAAATTTGATTCATCCATCAGTGTGATCTTAGGCAGAGACACACATACTATTTGCAGAGACAGACACGGTAGATTATATGTAACTTTCTGATCATGTGCCTAAGATCACACTGTGAGTGAAGCTTAAATCATCCATCAGTGTGATCTTAGGCATAGACATACATACTGTTTACAGAGACAGACATGGTAGATTATATGTCACATTCTGATTAAGCATGGGCGGATTTTGCGGATTCGCAATCCGCGAATTTGCGTATTTGCGTATTTGCAGATTGCGAAAATCCGCAAATTCCGCGAATTCTCGTGGATTTGCGTATTTTTTTTGGGGGTGTGTGTTCGCACGGGTTTCTGCTAGTTCGCGAGGGTTTTGTACAATTTCGCAAATTGCGAACTTACTTGTCGAGTCGCCAGTTTTGCGAACTTGTTGTTTCTACGTGCCCAGCCTGTTTGCAAGGCTTTCTTCATCACTGACACCCTCTGTCACCACTGGCACTCTCTTTGGTCACCCATGCCATCCTCTGGCTCACCCATGTCACCCTCTGTGTCATCACAGCACCCTCTGGTTCACCAGTGTACATTATTGGAGCAAAGCAAAGCACTGCCATCCTCTGTCAACACTGGCACTCTGGTTCACCCATGCCACCCTCTGGCTGGCACACCCATGCCACCCTCGGTGTCATCACAGCACCCTCTGATTGACCAGTGAGTGTACATTATTGTGGCAAAGCCAAGTCCACCCTAAGCGCGGAAGGGTATACTCAGATGTGAGTCCCTTGCTCATTGCACCATCAGGATTCAAGCAAGCCGGGCCGAAGACGGCTGAAATGCCAGAAACCGGTCCCCGGAAGCTTGTTTCCTTCCCAGTGTAAGAATTGGCTTTTGTAGTCTGGTCTGCCCTGTTCCCATGATGCACTAGGCCAGGGACAGACTAATTTGCATACAGCCGGGTTCTGAAACTGGGATGGTGCAATGAGCTAAAAAACGGTGTTGGATCTAGCCCTGATCTCTTGACTGGGTGAGAGTATTCTGCTTAATTCAGAGACTCTGTCCATCACCACCCCTTGTTGTAAATATTTTTGTCCACCCTAAGCGTGGAAGGGTATACTCAGATGTGAGTCCCTTGCTCATTGCACCATCAGGATTCAAGCAAGCCGGGCCGAAGACGGCTGAAATGCCAGAAACCGGTCCCCGGAAGCTTGTTTCCTTCCCAGTGTAAGAATTGGCTTTTGTAGTCTGGTCTGCCCTGTTCCCATGATGCACTGGGCCAGGGACAGACTAATTTGCATACAGCCGGGTTCTGAAACTGGGATGGTGCAATGAGCTAAAAAACGGTGTTGGATCTAGCCCTGATCTCTTGACTGGGTGAGAGTATTCTGCTTAATTCAGAGACTCTGTCCATCACCACCCCTTGTTGTAAATATTTTTGTCCACCCTAAGCGTGGAAGGGTATACTCAGATGTGAGTCCCTTGCTCATTGCACCATCAGGATTCAAGCAAGCCGGGCCGAAGACGGCTGAAATGCCAGAAACCGGTCCCCGGAAGCTTGTTTCCTTCCCAGTGTAAGAATTGGCTTTTGTAGTCTGGTCTGCCCTGTTCCCATGATGCACTGGGCCAGGGACAGACTAATTTGCATACAGCCGGGTTCTGAAACTGGGATGGTGCAATGAGCTAAAAAACGGTGTTGGATCTAGCCCTGATCTCTTGACTGGGTGAGAGTATTCTGCTTAATTCAGAGACTCTGTCCATCACCACCCCTTGTTGTAAATATCCTCTGTCAACACTGGCACTCTGGTTCACCCATGCCACCCTCTGGCTGGCACACCCATGCCACCCTCGGTGTCATCACAGCACCCTCTGATTGACCAGTGAGTGTACATTATTGTGGCAAAGCCAAGCACACCTGCTAAGTGCTTTAAGTTTTGCAAACAACAACACCTGCCCTGCCCCAACTGACATTAATGAAGGCTGGCACCTGCTTGTCTGCTCCCTTTCCTTTTTGTTGCAGTAACAGGATGCAATGGCATACTTGTAACTATTCTGTGACTGTCAGAGCAGGGTCACACAATAGTTGCAAGTAGGCAACCGTATTCTGGAGGGCCCCTTCAGGAAGCACTACAGGTAAATGGTTACAAATGATGAGCTCGAACTTTTGCACCTGCTCGTTGGTTTTGCTTTTGCAAAACTCGTTTTTCGGTAATTTCGCCCTATTCGCGAGGCGCGGCGTCGTGCGAAATCGACCGTGGAAGCCGCGAACTCGTGCGAGTTACCCCAAGGTTGAGTATGGGCGCCGCCATTTTGTTTGTGTGACGTATTTCTGTTTCCGCCCGCTATGTGTAATCTCGCGCAATGAGCGCCTTGCGAATGCAAGTTCGCACGAGTTTGCGAGAGAAATCGCGTGCGAACTTACTTACACGCACGTGTTCGGGCCGCCATCTTGTTTTTCATTCATTCCTATGTGTCTGGGTATGGTGTTTCTATCCTCTGTATATCTCTGCCATCCTTTGCTTGTTTTGATATTTTTTTGATCTATTTAACTTTTTTTCTATCCCTCTATTTTTCTAGGTCTATATTTTTGTGTTTTAGGCTACTTTTGTTTACTTTTCAACTACTTTTTTAAACTTTTATTTCCTTCTTCCCTACTATTATTCTTTTTCATTTTGTCTCCTTACTGCTAACACCTGCCCAGAACATGGTGAAGATAGCTGTCAAGCTGCCCAAGACGGGGACCGCAGCCCGTGCCCGGCTCCCGTGTGGCCGCTTGAGGGCGGAAATGGTGGTGCCCCGGCAGATCTTCAGCCCTGAGGAGGTGGGCTCACTCGTTTTTTATGTGCAGCGCCGTCTCCCCAGGACCATCGCGGCAGGCGGCAGGATCGCTGCTGGTTATACCAACAGCCAGGAGCGACGGAAGCGGTGGGGGCAGGTGTGCCGGGCCCTTTTTAACATCACGGGGGTCCAGCGCACCTACAATCAAGTGACCCACCGCTGGACCGATATCCTGGACCGAGAGCGCGACCTGCTAGACGTGCTGGGAGTGGAGGTCCCCGGGCTTGGTGAGTAGTAGTAGCAATTTTTTCATCACTCACTACTCTGTTTTTTCTCCTGCTCTGTGTGACTGTGTTATATTGCAAATGTTTGCTTTAACTTTTTTACAAAGAGCAATAATGCTGCTGATTACATTGATAACAGAGGTAAATTAATATTTCAAAATCTTCTGTGCATTTCAGGTGCACTGTTCTCCTTCTCTGTGGCCGTGCCACTGCTTATTTGTTTTCTATTTTGTGTTCATTTAATTGGGCTGAGTAATGTATGAGTGTATTTTACAGAACTGCGTAATGCTAGACACAAAGGGGCAGATTTACAAGCCCCTTGTGCCACGTTTACGCTGCCTTACCTGACGCACAGCGACGTAAACGTGGCGCATCCCTGCGAGTCATGTACAACGTGATGCATCTAGGGAGATGCGCCACGTTAAGGCCTGGGCCTGCGTCACAATGGGTGCGTTCCCACGCTGGGGGGGGGGCGTCGGGGGTGGGGGGTGGCGGTCAGGCAGCAGTGCGCCTCGCAAAAGTGCCTGCGTGAAATCTACAAGATTTAACGCAGGCACTTCCGCGGCGCTGCTACGTCAATTCTTTATGCCTGCTTGCTTGAAGCAGGCGTAAGGACTGATGCGGTATGTTGAGTATTGGGCAGCCCTGAGCATTGCTATAGTTGCATCGCGCCTGCGACGCGACTCTAGAGATGCGCCTCTCTTTCGTCACAAGATGCGTCAAGCATCTGCCTACCCTTGCGCCAGGGTTTGCCGCATTGTAATTGCGGCGCATCTGCCGTGACGCAAGGTTAGTTTTGCGTTACTCATTTGTTCTGGTGCACATCTGGCGGTGTCCAGCTCAGAACTCGTAAGTATGCCCCTAAGTGTCAGATTAGCAATTACCTGCGCATCCCTGCAAAGTGTGCGGCACGCCAGCACCACCCATGGTGCGCCGTATTTACAATGCGGCACACCATGGTCCCAAAACGTCACCGAAGCGTTACGCATCGGTGCCGTAAAGGCGGCTCATAGATGGAGTTGCGTTGCAACGATGGCGCAGCTCCAGCAATGCTGCGTCAAGCCGTAAGTCTGCTTCATGCAGGCGCAGGGTTTCAGTGACGCATCATTGTCCTAAATGACTGATTGAAATTTTATATATTCCCCATAGCCACTTTTAGCATGCGTTCCTGCGCAGGAACGCCCTCCCTTGCGCTGGAACGCTCCCTAATGGCGCAGGGCTTTAGAATGGGATGCATATCCCATATGCGTCACGTTGTTAATATACGCCACACCATGGCGCCTCTCTTGTTGTGGCGCTGCGTCACAAAAGTGACGCAAGAACGGAGCAAAAGAGCTGCAAGGGGCTTGTAAATCTGCCCCTAGAGTAGAGGCTCAGGTGCAGTCCTTCCTTTGTAGCCCTCATTTTGGATGAAATAGTTGGTTCTTGTTCTTTCTAAATGTTTGATTTGGTTGACAAGGACATCGACAAGCAGCAATCATCAATGTTTTCTGTTCTTTCTTTCATGTTGTACGTCAGGTCCGCCCAGGGGCAAGCGGACAGAAAAAGCGGATGCAGTGGCTCCAAAGGAGGAGGATGCAGGCTAGGGCGGCGAGTGCTCCTTTGCTGGCCCCAGTAAGTTTTCATTTAAATATAGAGGACCTATTGTTGTCCAAGCGTTCCTAATTTAATTTTTTCGAAATAGTGTTTAGATAGGAGCAAAATCAATAATACTACTGTTGCAGGGACAATTCTCCACAAACCGAACTATGGACACCAAATACCAGAGTAATAATATTTCAGAGTGGCGTGTTTGGCACACTGTATAAACCTGGTAGTGTCAGCGGCACGGAATCCTCCTTGCAAAAATTGCAAAACCTTTCGCTCAGTCACTCTAGTCTGGAGGACCAAAAAACACAGAGTCTATTCAAGTTTAAAAGCTTTATTAAAAGTTTAAGTAAACACATATATTAAAATAAAGTTAGTTGGAAATGGAAAAGTGCTTGGTGCTGAGTTGATGAGTAATGGAACACATTTCTTGTGGTCGAGCCGAGCTTTCACCTGGTTTGAAGTTGATGTTGCTCTTGTCCTTAGAAGTCCAGTTTCTGTCTGTTCAGAGAAAAATGATGTGTGTTAAAATTAATCAAGCATTCATCAATTATGACAAAAAAAATGCAGCAAGACAACAACCTTCCCTGGAAGGATGGACATTTTTACTTTAGGCTAGAGTAGACAGTCAATTAATTTTTCTGTTGTTTTCACATTTCTTCATTCCTAGACCAAATACTAGTGAGTGGTGTAATCTAACATTCTTAAATCTACTTTGTAGGTGGAACATCTGGTGGCAGGGCCAGCTCGGATGTGGTGGTGATCATTGACTCTGAGTCCGAGGACAGCTATGGGGAGAATGCGGCGCAAGAGGAGTCGGACCAAGAAGTACAGACTGTGAGGAAGGAGACAGTGGCGGTGGCGAGTACAGGTAAGCTGGATCATGGTACTATCTGACTCTTAGATAGGATATGATGTGTATCCAGTGGTGGCCCAGTGACAAATTACAATATGGTAATTACAGCAGGCTGGGACCGACAGACAGATAGAGGCAGAGACAGAGAGAGAGGAAGACAGAAGGAGAGAGAGAGAGAGGGAGGGAGCCAGAGGGAGGGTGAGGGAGGGAGACAGAGAGAGAGAGAGAGAGGGAAACAGACATATCGCCTGGGCCTGGTGCAGATGATACGGTTGCTGGTGTGGCTAACGGTTCAGAGGAAAAGTCACTCACTTATGCCAGATCTCTTTCATATGAAAGAGCACCAAACCAAGGATACAAGTGAGTTGTGGGAAGGGAAATGGTGATTCAAGCGCCCCCCCTTGCCCCTCCCTGTGGACGCCCATGATACTGGCCTGAATAGTTTTGTACTGCGCTGGCTAGTTGCTAGTTGTACTGTGACACAACTTCCTGCTGAATCTTTTTGTGTTAATCATATACTTAAAGAACATTGGTTACAGATTATGTCTTTCTTTCTTCATATAGTTGGTCATACTAAAACCTCAACACCGAGCAGGAGTATGAAGGCTGTACTGGCCCGGCAACGGAGGCTGGATGCCACTGTTGCCCAATATCGGCGGCTGGTGGAACTGGAGGGGGACAACACGCACTCCAGAGCATCAAATGTAACATCTGCATCCTCCTCCGTGACCCCACGTTCTGCCGGTAAGCGCAGTGCTCCAGCGAACCGGAGCCGTGCTGGAAGACGCCACCGCCGAGCAGCAAAGGCTGCACCTCACAGTACTGTTAAGGCTCGCTTGCGCCGTGCACCCCGCAGAGTGTCCGACCTAGAGGCGGAGGTCCAGAAATGGAACGAGTATCAGAATGTGGTGGAGGGCCTCCGCTTAGATCACGCCACCCTCCAGGAGAAGTACGATGCCCTGGCCCTAAGGCATGATGCCCTGGAGGCCAAACTCAACACCTTGCATCCCTAGAGTGTCCCTTGCCCCTTTTTTAGAGACTTTTGAGGGGTGGGAATTGGGAGATGGGTTTTTTGGGGACTTTTGAAGGACTATTTATTTGTTGGGGTTAGGGAGGGTCTTGCGGGAGATTATTTTGTTAGGGATATAAATATACTTTTTCAAACTTTATCTGAGCATACCTGTTTTATTACTACTTTTGAGCTTGGTGGGTGGTGGTTTTGCAGTAAGTTCATTTAACTGAACACTGTCATCGTGTTGGTTCACGTGCAATAGGCCAAATGTTTTCCAAAGTAAATGCCTGTCACAGAGTTTGTTAATTCAAGAGCCCTAGGACTTTACTACTAGTACCACTGTCACTCTCTCGCCTCTCCGAACACTCCATTATACTACCTCCCATCCAAACGCTTATCTTACCTGTAATTTGTGTTTGAGGGCTGGCTCCACCTGGAATTCACAGAGTCCTAAAGCGTTCTGCAGCAGGGCCACAACTGGAGTTTCCCGGCGTGGATTTTCTGCAAAACAAAAGCAATCAACATTAGAAATGTGGCAGCGGTGCTCACACACCACAAAAACCTAGAAGCCCCACAGACAGCACCCCTAAGACAGGCAAGCGAGCAATAATAACGCCTAAACGTTCACGTGTAATAGGCCAAATGTTTTCCAAAGTAAATGCCTAACCAATTTCATCCCTTAATAGACCTTGCCAGCAATGGCCCAGCCAAGACCCGTAAACCCAAGCGCAAACAAGTTTGACACCCCCAAACAGCCAAAAATGCAAATCGGGGAAAAAAAGTCACACTTAGCAAAATGTATTTAAATGAGGACTCACTACTTCCAGTCCCTCTTTAGGGGACTCAACGTAAGTTTCTTCATTGTGCAGAATCTAGGCATCAGCATTACGGGAAATGGATAGGATGAGTGGAGGAGGAGGATAGACGACCAGGACTGAGTTCTTGTCAACTAACTGTTGTGAACATGAGGAATGCTGCGGCATCAAAATCAAGACAGTTCTGCTGATGGGCTTGTTGTTGTGATGGGGTGATTACAGTTTTGTTGTGAATGTGATGAAGCACTTGCTAAACAAAGAAAGACAGACACACAGGAATAAAAGTGAATAAGGAGGACTACATTTACAGTTAATGAATCATTGACTCATTTTCAGAACTCGCTGTCAGGGAAGCAGAACTTGTCCTCATACTCTGCTAATTCATCAGTCGGTTGTACTTCTGGTAACTGAGGAGAACTTTCCTCAGGTAGGTCGGTGTCCTCTTCTTCCTGCGTGCATTCTCGTACTTTGTAATCTGGTGGTATGAAGTGCTGGTTCATCTTTATCACGGTGAGCCGCTCCACATTTGCGGGCAAGAGGCGGGACCTTTTGCAAGTCACAATGCCACCAGCAGAACTAAAAACACGTTCTGAAGACACGCTTGCGAGTGGGCAAGACAAGTAATTGATAGCTAGGTTGGTGAGCTCTCGCCATATTTTTCTTTTCCCATGCCAATACGCCAATGGGTCCTCAGTAATATTGACCGCTGTTGAGTCATCCAGATAGGCCTGCACCATTGAAAGAATGTCCTCCCGCATTCCTGTAGTTTGCACTTCTGTGTCCTTTCTGGGACAAGGAAACCCTAGCTCACTTAGCCAATCCGCTTCAGACATATCGCCTGGGCCTGGTGCAGATGATACGGTTGCTGGTGTGGTTAACGGCTTAGTGGAAAAGTCACTCACTTCTGCCAGAGGCACAGATGCAGAAGTGCTTTTTTGGGACGCCTGATGGCCTGCTGATTCACTAGTAGTACTGTCTTCTCGTACAGTTTCCTTCCGCTCTCTTTCAAAACGAATGGCTGAGTGAGCTAGCCAACCTTTGTACTCTGTAACATCTGATGTTTCAAAAGGAATTATTACTTTGCCAAACAATGGCTTTTTGTAACGTGGATCCAGAATAGTAGCACAAATGTAGTGCTGTTGTTTCTTGATATTTACAAGCCGTTTATTGCTAACTAGGCGTTGTAATAATCTGTGCGCCAACTCATATGCTTCATTCTTTCCAGCATCTTTTAATTGTGAAGACACCACCTTGACTTGGTGCTCGAGCTTCAGCAACAATGGGATAGCTTTGCTCAAAGAACAGTCCTCCCTGCTGACGTCACGCGTGAAGACCTCAAAAGGACGAAGCATGTCTGTCAGGCTTTTAACTAGCTGCCATTGCTCCACCGCTAGCATCATTTCTGTCGTATCACCACCCAGGTTGTAGAAATACTCATTGACTACTGGAAACAGCTCATGCAGACGCTCAAGCATGTAGAAGGTTGAGTTCCAACGTGTTGCCACCACCTGGATAAGTGCTTTCACTGGCATACTACGTTCATTTTGCTTGCGCCTCAGCTCCTTCCGGGCCTTAAACGAATGGTTAAAATGTGTGCATATTCTTCTGCAGATGGTCAGTATTTTGTCGACTGCAAGTTCTTTTTTCAAGAACTTTTGCACGACAAGGTTCATACAGTGCGCCAAACACGGCACTCTGAAATAGAAACCGTCCTCCATGGCCCTAACTACATTGCTGCCATTATCAGTAGAAACATAACCAACCTTGCATTTTCTTGGGGGCAGCCATTGCGAGACCTTTTTGTTAAAGTCATCCAAAATGTTGGCTGCAGTATGACTTTTCTCCATGCCAAACATGGCTAATGTTGCATGTTTACGAGCACCCTTAAAAATCTCGACCAAGTCACCACCTGCATTTATCTGTTTTGTAACCCCTGAAAAAGAGACCCAGTGTGCAGTGATGCACATGTAATCAAGGGCTTGGCAACTGGTCCACATGTCTGTTGTCAGGTGTATAGTGTGAACAGCACTCTTCTGCAAAGCAGCCCCAACCAACTCAAGCACCTCTTTATATAGTGCTGGAACAGCAACCCTGGCAAAATAGAACCGGCTAGGAACCTTCCATTTAGGGGCCAGTGTTGCCACGAGTTCAAGGAAACCCACACCTTCGACAAACGAAAAAGGGAGAAGGTCCACCGCTAGCATTTTAGCCAGCTTAGTGTTATACAGGCGTACAATTGGGTGGTTGCGTTGAAATTGCACATCTGAGGAGAACATGGCTGAAATGGTGTGCTGGACAAATTTACGGGATGATGCTGATGCCTTCTTCGACCCACTTCTGATCAGTGTTGACATTTTCTGCATTGGTGTGTCTCCCAGACTCTCAGTGTGCCTCCTATGTGTTCCGGAGGGTGTGGTGCTGCCAGGGGTACTGGGTGCAACCGGACACATGTCTGACGCTTCTTCTACCTCCCCGTCATCTTCAGATGAAACACCTAGTATGGGTATATTTTGGCCACTTGCCCTTTGGGATTGCTTTCCCTTGATGTTTGCTAGGTGCGCAAACCATTCGACAGCGTGCCTTCTTTCAAGATGACCTATCTGGCCTCCGGTTCCATAGTAGGTACCAGTCTTACCACGGCTAACGCTAGTCTTACAAATGCAACAAACGGCTATGTTATCATACTTTGCATGGACACTAAAAAAGTTCCAAACTGGGGACTTGAAACCTCTGGTTTTGGCGCACGAGATGATACTGCCAATGCCAGATGAAGCAGTGGTGGATGAGCCTTGCAGACATCTACTGGGTTGTGCAATTATTTCAGCAACCCTACTTGAGGGAGTCGAGCTGGATGGAGTCCCCCTCTGGGGAGAAAATATGGGAGCTGTAGGTTTTGTTGAACTTGTTGTACTACTTGACTGCATTGGTGGTGCTACCAGTGGCACGTCGCCAGGGTCACGCTCAGCCTGACGTCGGGATAGGGTATAAATGTCTGTCTGCTGCATGGCCGGTGTGGCTGGACTGACGTGTGTGATGACTAGGTCATTGCTGTCATCCTGTTCAACAACATCACAATGCACCACTTCATCAAGTCCGACGTTCGGATCCATAAGTATGAGCTTTCCGGGGCCCTTCCTTTTAACATTTGATACCTTTCGCAGCTCATGGTGTGCCTCCCTCTCAGACGTCGGAGATGGTTGCCCATCTAGATCCAGATCATCATCTGATGGAGCGGGGCTTGAAGAGGAACTTCTACACACACTCCTTGATCTTTTCCTTGCTGGGGAGCTGGGAGAAAATGATTCATCAGGAGGAGTGCCTTCGTCTTCCTGACATGATACCCCGGCTCCAAAGTCAATTTCCTCCTGTGCCCCTACTTCTGGAAGAACAACCATTGTGGGCACTTGCACCGCTCCATGCGCCGCTACATGGGCCTCTTCACTGACCTCTACTTGCAACTCTCCATGGACCTCTCCTTCTCGGCCTTCTCCTTCTCGGCCTTCTCCTTCTCGGCCTTCTCCTTCTCGGCCAGCTCCTTCTCGGCCAGCTCCTTCGCAGCCAGCTCCTTCTCGGCCAGCTCCTTCTCGGACAGCTCCTTGCGCATGTACTTGTGCTTGTACTAGTAGCCCATGCAGTTGTTGTTGCGGCTTTGGTTGTTGAATAGTACTTGTGAGATGGGTTACAACCTGTGTTGATGGTGTGCTGCTACTTTCTTGCGATGAACCAACATCACTGGTCGTTGGTGATTGAACAACTAAACAGGCTACCTGTGCAGCACTCATGGTGGGCCTTTGTTTTTCCCAAAAAAATTTAGTGGTCGAGCCACCAGTCTCCTTGGTAAGTGGTGCCACTTGCTTCTTCTTCTCCTTAGTAGAGACATCTTTCTTGCAAGAAGACCTACGGGCACCTCTTTTTGGAGCCATCTTCTTCAGATGTCGGAACAACAGGCCGCAGCAGGACTTCTTCCTGGCACTGATGCTCAACGATGATGCGGAGTTATTGACTTTGTGCACCTAAAAGCAAACGAAGACAGAGGATCATTAGTAAATATATGTTGCATATGTAGCGCTTCAATAAATAGTTTGCAAGTAGGCATTTATGAATACACACGTGCACACCACACAATATGGAAATTTCAAAATTAGGATTTGCTAAATTTTTGGGAAACAAGAATTTAACATTGATCCAAGAGAGCACACACAGAGAGGGTTGTACTTTCATGTACCCCTGACTCCGCCTGGGCACAATGGGTGAAAGCAAGGCAAAAAGGGTGCAGGCCTATGTCTCAAAGCTCACTGCCTGCCTTCCAAATGGCCGCTTGACCCCCAATGGCCACCACCAACATAGCCAGCCCCCAACCCCTACTCCAAAAAGTCAAAAAACACAACACAAATCAAATCACCACAATCCAATGCCATCCATCAAGTTTCAGAAGGCTTATGCTGCCTGCTGGTGGTTTTCTGGTGCAAAATTGCAATTTTTACAATTTCGCGAGTGCGAGATTGTTGCTTCACGGCGCAAACATGCCGAAAAACCAGCAAAATCCGCGAACAGACCGATTCTGGGCCCCCTGGCCATAATGGATGAAATCAGAGCACACTGGGTGCAGGCCTATGGCACAAAGCACACAAACTGGCTTAAAAATGGCCCATAGACCCCCACCCACACGGGACCAGGCAATAAAATGGCCCCCACCCACATAACAAGCCCCCAACACCACCCCAAAAAGTCGTAAAACACACAAAAATCACCACAATCCAATGCCATCCATGCCCTGGCCAGAATAATGTTAAAATTAAAGAAAACTGTTGTATCATGCATGCACCCATAACTAAGCCTGGTAGTTTTCAATTCATGTGCAGAATTGTAATTTTTACTATTTCGCGAGTGCGAGATTGTTGCTGCGCGGGACGCGAGCAGTGTGAACACAGGGAAAACATTTTTTTTTTAAATCCGATTTTCGGGTAATCCGCGGGAGTTCTAGGCCCCCTGGGCATATGAAAGCAATCAGAGCAGACTGGGTGGCCCGATTGACCCCATCCACATGGCCAGGACCTGCAGGACCATGCCTCAAAATGGCCTCCCACCAACATAGCCAGCCCCCAAACCCACCCCAAAAAGTCGAAAAACATAAAACACACACAAAAATCACCACAAACAAACAACATCAACTTATCAACTTACTTGTGAAATCAAATGTCGAATCAAAAAGTAATCCAAAAGGCCTCAAAGCCAAATCTCCAGCAGCATCCACAAAAAATAATCCTTCCCAGTCAAGATCGAATTCAAAGTGGCCAGGAAATGGAGTAAGCAATGGGAGGAGCTTGCTGGACAGGAACAGGAAATTGGAGACTGGGTCACTTCCTTCACCCCACCCCTATGGGAGGAGCTTGCTGGACAGGAACAGGAAGTTGGAGACTGGGCCACTTCCTTCACCCCTCCCCAATTGTAATTTTTGTACTTTCGCGAGTGCGAGATTGTTGCTGCCCGCGCCGCGGACCGCGAGCAGTGCGAACACAAGCAAAAATCCGCTTCGCGCGGATTTGCATATTTTCGCCACATCCGCGAGAGTTCGCGGATTGCGGATTTACCAAAAATCCGAAAAATCCGCGAGCGTTAACGGATTTTCCGCCCATGCTTAATTCTGATCATATGCCTAATATCACACTGTGAGTGAAGCTTGATTCATCCATCAGTGTAATCTTAGGCAGAGACACACATACTGTTTGCAGAGACAGTCATGGTAGATTATATGTAACATTCTGATCATGTGCCTAAGATCACACTGTGAGTGAAGCTTGATTCACCCATCAGTGTGATCTTCGGCAGAGACACACATACTGTTTGCAGAGACAGTCATGGTAGATTATATGTAACATTCTGATCATGTGCCTAAGATCACACTGTGAGTGAAGCTTGATTCACCCATCAGTGTGATCTTAGGCAGAGACACACATACTGTTTGCAGAGACAGACATGGTAGATTATATGTAACATTCTGATCATGTGCCTAAGATCACACTGTGAGTGAAACTTGATTCATCCATCAGTGTGATCTTAGGCAGAGACACACATACTGTTTGCAGAGACAGTCATGGTAGATTTTATGTAACATTCTGATCATGTGCCTAAGATCCCACTGTGAGTGAAGCTTGATTCACCCATCAGTGTGATCTTCGGCAGAGACACACATACTGTTTGCAGAGACAGTCATGGTAGATTATATGTAACATTCTGATCATGTGCCTAAGATCACACTGTGAGTGAAGCTTGATTCACCCATCAGTGTGATCTTAGGCAGAGACACACATACTGTTTGCAGAGACAGACATGGTAGATTATATGTAACATTCTGATCATGTGCCTAAGATCACACTGTGAGTGAAACTTGATTCATCCATCAGTGTGATCTTAGGCAGAGACACACATACTGTTTGCAGAGACAGACATGGTAGATTATATGTAACACTCTGATCATGTGCCTAAGATCACACTATGAGTGAAGCTTAAATCATCCATCAGTGTGATCTTAGGCAGAGACACACATACTGTTTGCAGAGACAGACATGGTAGATTATATGTAACATTCTGATCATGTGCCTAAGATCACACTGTGAGTGAAGCTTGATTCACCTATCAGTGTGATCTTAGGCAGGGACACACATACTGTTTGTAGAGGCAGACATGGTAGATTATATGTAACATTCTGATCATGTGAGTGAAGCTTGATTCATCCATCAGTGTGATCTTAGGCATAGACACACATAATGTTTGCAGAGACAGACATGGTAGATTATATGTAACATTCTGATCATGTGCCTACGATCACACTGTGAGTGAAGCTTGATTCACCCATCAGTGTGATCTTAGGCAGAGACACACATACTGTTTGCAGAGACAGACATGGTACATTATATGTAACATTCTGATCATGTGCCTAAGATCACACTGTGAGTGAAGCTTGATTCACCTATCAGTGTGATCTTAGGCAGGGACACACATACTGTTTGCAGAGGCAGACATGGTAGATTATATGTAACATTCTGATCATGTGCCTAAGATCACACTGTGAGTGAAGCTTTATTCATCCATCAGTGTGATTTTAGGCATAGACACACATACTGTTTGCAAAGACAGACATGGTAGATTATATGTAACATTCTGATCATGTGCCTAAGATCACACTGTGAGTGAAGCTTGATTCACCCATCAGTGTGATCTTAGGCAGAGACACACATTCTGTTTGCAGAGACAGACATGGTAGATTATATGTAACATTCTGATCATGTGCCTAAGATCACACTGTGAGTGAAGCTTGATTCACCCATCAGTGTGATCTTAGGCAGAGACACACATACTGTTTGTAGAGACAGACGTGGTAGATTATATGTAACATTCTGATCATGTGCCTAAGATCACACTGTGAGTGAAGCTTGATTCACCCATCAGTATGATCGTAGGCATAGACACACATACTGTTTGCAGAGACAGACATGGTAGATTATATGTAACATTCTGATCATGTGCCTAATATCACACTGTGAGTGAAGCTTGATTCATCCATCAGTATGATTTTCGGCAGAGACACACATACTGTTTGCAGAGACAGACATGGTACATTATATGTAACATTCTGATCATGTGCCTAAGATCACACTGTGAGTGAAGCTTGATTCACCCATCAGTGTGATCCTAGGCAGAGACACACATACTGTTTGCAGAGACAGACATGGTAGATTATATGTAACATTCTGATCATGTGCCTAAGATCACACTGTGAGTGAAGCTTGATTCGCCTATCAGTGTGATCTTAGGCAGAGACACATATACTGTTGGCAGACACAAACATGGTACATTATATGTAACATTCTGATCATGTGCCTAAGAACACATTGTGAGTGAAGCTTGATTCATCCATCAGTGTGATGTTAGGCAGAGACACACATACTGTTTGCAGAGACAGACATGGTAGATTATATGTAACATTCTGATCATGTGCCTAAGATCACACTATGAGTGAAGCTTAAATCATCCATCAGTGTGATCTTAGGCAGAGACACACATACTGTTTGCAGAGACAGACATGGTAGATTATATGTAACATTCTGATCATGTGCCTAAGATCACACTGTGAGTGAAGCTTGATTCACCTATCAGTGTGATCTTAGGCAGGGACACACATACTGTTTGCAGAGGCAGACATGGTAGATTATATGTAACATTCTGATCATGTGCCTAAGATCACACTGTGAGTGAAGCTTTATTCATCCATCAGTGTGATTTTAGGCATAGACACACATACTGTTTGCAAAGACAGACATGGTAGATTATATGTAACATTCTGATCATGTGCCTAAGATCACACTGTGAGTGAAGCTTGATTCACCCATCAGTATGATCTTAGCCATAGACACACATACTGTTTGCAGAGACAGACATGGTAGATTATATGTAACATTCTGATCATGTGCCTACGATCACACTGTGAGTGAAGCTTGATTCACCCATCAGTATGATCTTAGGCAGAGACACACATACTGTTGGCAGAGACAGACATGGTAGATTATATGTAACATTCTTATCATGTGCCTAAGATCACACTGTGAGGGAAGCTTGATTCACCCATCAGTATGATTTTAGGCAGAGACACACATACTGTTTGCAGAGACAGACATGGTAGAGTATATGTAACATTCTGATCATGTGCCTAAAATCACACTGTGATTGAAGCTTGATTCACCCATCACTGTGATCTTAGGCAGAGACACACATACTGTTTGCAGAGACAGACATGGTAGATCATATGTAGCATTCTGATCATGTGCCTAAGATAACACTGTGAGTGAAGCTTGATTCACCCATCAGTGTGATCTTAGGCAGAGACACACATACTGTTTGCAGAGACAGACATGGTAGATCATATGTAACATTCTGGTCATGTGCCTAAGATCACACTGTGAGTGAAGCTTGAATTACCCATCGCTGTGATCTTAGGCAGAGACACACATACTGTTTGCAGAGGCAGACATGGTAGATTATATGTAACATTCTGATCATGTGCCTAAGATCACACTTTGAGTGAAGCTTGATTCATCCATCAGTGTGATCTTAGGCATAGACACACATACTGTTTGCAGAGACAGACATGGTAGATTATATGTAACATTCTGATCATGTGCCTAGGATCAAACTGTGAGTGAAGCTTGATTCACCCATCTGTATGATCTTAGCCATAGACACACATACTGTTTGCAGAGACAGACATGGTAGATTATATGTAACATTCTGATCATGTGCCTACGATCACACTGTGAGTGAAGCTTGATTCACCCATCAGTGTGATCTTAGGCAGAGACACACATACTGTTTGCAGAGACAGACATGGTACATTATATGTAACATTCTGATCATGTGCCTAAGATCACACTGTGAGTGAAGCTTGATTCACCTATCAGTGTGATCTTAGGCAGGGACACACATACTGTTTGCAGAGGCAGACATGGTAGATTATATGTAACATTCTGATCATGTGCCTAAGATCACACTGTGAGTGAAGCTTTATTCATCCATCAGTGTGATTTTAGGCATAGACACACATACTGTTTGCAAAGACAGACATGGTAGATTATATGTAACATTCTGATCATGTGCCTAAGATCACACTGTGAGTGAAGCTTGATTCACCCATCAGTGTGATCTTAGGCAGAGACACACATTCTGTTTGCAGAGACAGACATGGTAGATTATATGTAACATTCTGATCATGTGCCTAAGATCACACTGTGAGTGAAGCTTGATTCACCCATCAGTGTGATCTTAGGCAGAGACACACATACTGTTTGTAGAGACAGACGTGGTAGATTATATGTAACATTCTGATCATGTGCCTAAGATCACACTGTGAGTGAAGCTTGATTCACCCATCAGTATGATCGTAGGCATAGACACACATACTGTTTGCAGAGACAGACATGGTAGATTATATGTAACATTCTGATCATGTGCCTAATATCACACTGTGAGTGAAGCTTGATTCATCCATCAGTATGATTTTCGGCAGAGACACACATACTGTTTGCAGAGACAGACATGGTACATTATATGTAACATTCTGATCATGTGCCTAAGATCACACTGTGAGTGAAGCTTGATTCACCCATCAGTGTGATCCTAGGCAGAGACACACATACTGTTTGCAGAGACAGACATGGTAGATTATATGTAACATTCTGATCATGTGCCTAAGATCACACTGTGAGTGAAGCTTGATTCGCCTATCAGTGTGATCTTAGGCAGAGACACATATACTGTTGGCAGACACAAACATGGTACATTATATGTAACATTCTGATCATGTGCCTAAGAACACATTGTGAGTGAAGCTTGATTCATCCATCAGTGTGATGTTAGGCAGAGACACACATACTGTTTGCAGAGACAGACATGGTAGATTATATGTAACATTCTGATCATGTGCCTAAGATCACACTATGAGTGAAGCTTAAATCATCCATCAGTGTGATCTTAGGCAGAGACACACATACTGTTTGCAGAGACAGACATGGTAGATTATATGTAACATTCTGATCATGTGCCTAAGATCACACTGTGAGTGAAGCTTGATTCACCTATCAGTGTGATCTTAGGCAGGGACACACATACTGTTTGCAGAGGCAGACATGGTAGATTATATGTAACATTCTGATCATGTGCCTAAGATCACACTGTGAGTGAAGCTTTATTCATCCATCAGTGTGATTTTAGGCATAGACACACATACTGTTTGCAAAGACAGACATGGTAGATTATATGTAACATTCTGATCATGTGCCTAAGATCACACTGTGAGTGAAGCTTGATTCACCCATCAGTATGATCTTAGCCATAGACACACATACTGTTTGCAGAGACAGACATGGTAGATTATATGTAACATTCTGATCATGTGCCTACGATCACACTGTGAGTGAAGCTTGATTCACCCATCAGTATGATCTTAGGCAGAGACACACATACTGTTGGCAGAGACAGACATGGTAGATTATATGTAACATTCTTATCATGTGCCTAAGATCACACTGTGAGGGAAGCTTGATTCACCCATCAGTATGATTTTAGGCAGAGACACACATACTGTTTGCAGAGACAGACATGGTAGAGTATATGTAACATTCTGATCATGTGCCTAAAATCACACTGTGATTGAAGCTTGATTCACCCATCACTGTGATCTTAGGCAGAGACACACATACTGTTTGCAGAGACAGACATGGTAGATCATATGTAACATTCTGGTCATGTGCCTAAGATCACACTGTGAGTGAAGCTTGAATTACCCATCGCTGTGATCTTAGGCAGAGACACACATACTGTTTGCAGAGGCAGACATGGTAGATTATATGTAACATTCTGATCATGTGCCTAAGATCACACTTTGAGTGAAGCTTGATTCATCCATCAGTGTGATCTTAGGCATAGACACACATACTGTTTGCAGAGACAGACATGGTAGATTATATGTAACATTCTGATCATGTGCCTAGGATCAAACTGTGAGTGAAGCTTGATTCACCCATCTGTATGATCTTAGCCATAGACACACATACTGTTTGCAGAGACAGACATGGTAGATTATATGTAACATTCTGATCATGTGCCTAAAATCACACTGTGAGTGAAGCTTGATTCACCCATCAGTATGATCTTAGGCAGAGACACACATACTGTTGGCAGAGACAGACATGGTAGATTATATGTAACATTCTGATCATGTGCCTAAGATCACACTGTGAGTGAAGCTTGATTAACCCAACAGTATGATTTTAGGCAGAGACACACATACTGTTTGCAGAGACAGACATGGTAGATTATATGTAACATTCTGATCATGTGCCTAGATCACACTGTGAGTGAAGCTTGATTCATCCATCAGTGTGATCTTAGGCAGAGACACACATACTGTTTACAGAGACAGACATGGTAGATTATATGTAACATTCTGATCATGTGCCTAAAATCACACTGTGAGTGAAGCTTGATTCACCCATCACTGTGATCTTAGGCAGAGACACACATACTGTTTGCAGAGACAGACATGGTAGATCATATGTAACATTCTGATCATGTGCCTAAGATCACACTGTGAGTGAAGCTTGATTCACCCATCAGTGTGATCTTAGGCAGAGACACACATACTGTTTGCAGAGACAGACATGGTAGATTATATGTAACACTCTGATCATGTGCCTAAGATCACACTGTGAGTGAAGCTTGATTCATCCATCAGTGTGATCTTAGGCAGAGACACACATACTGTTTGCAGAGACAGACATGGTAGATTATATGTAACATCCTGGTCATGTGCCTAAGATCACACTGATGGGTGAATAAAGCTTCACTCACAGTGTGATCCTAGGCACATGACCAGGATGTTACATGTAATGAGAAATTAATGTTATGTCTTGCTAATATATAGGTAGCCTTTTTTTGTCTGTATAGACAGTGAAATAATATGAGCAGAGACACACATACTGTTTGCAGAGACAAACATGGTACATTATATGTAAGATTCTGGTCATGTGCCTAAGGTCACACTGTGAGTGAAACTTGATTCATCCATCAGTGTGATCTTAGGCAGAGACACACATACCGTTTGCAGAGACAGACATGGTAGATTATATGTAACGTTCTGATCATGTGCCTAGGATCACACTGTGAGTGAAGCTTGATTCACCCATCAGTGTGATCTTAGGCATAGACACACATACTGTTTGCAGAGGCAGACATGGTAGATTATATGTAACATTCTGATCATGTGCCTAGATCACACTGTGAGTAAAGCTTGATTCATCCATCAGTGTGATCGTAGGCAGAGACACACATACTGTTTACAGAGACAGACATGGTAGATTATATGTAACATTCTGATCATGTGCCTAAGATCACACTGTGAGTGAAGCTTGATTCACCCATCAGTGTGATCTTAGGCAGAGACACACATACTGTTTGCAGAGACAGACATGGTAGATTATATGTAACATTCTGATCATGTGCCTAAGATCACACTGTGAGTGAAGCTTGATTCATCCATCAGTGTGATCTTAGGCATAGACACACATACTGTTTGCAAAGACAGACATGGTAGATTATATGTAACATTCTGATCATGTGCCTAAGATCACACTGTGAGTGAAGCTTGATTCACCCATCAGTATGATCTTAGCCATAGACACACATACTGTTTGCAGAGACAGACATGGTAGATTATATGTAACATTCTGATCATGTGCTTAACATCACACTGTGAGTGAAGCTTGATTCACCCATCAGTATGATCGTAGGCATAGACATACATACTGTTTGCAGAGACAGACATGGTAGATTATATGTAACATTCTGATCATGTGCCTAATATCACACTGTGAGTGAAGCTTGATTCACCCATCAGTATGATTTTAGGCAGAGACACACATACTGTTTGCAGAGGCAGACATGGTAGATTATATGTAACATTCTGATCATGTGCCTAGATCACACTGTGAGTAAAGCTTGATTCATCCATCAGTGTGATCGTAGGCAGAGACACACATACTGTTTACAGAGACAGACATGGTAGATTATATGTAACATTCTGATCATGTGCCTAAGATCACACTGTGAGTGAAGCTTGATTCACCCATCAGTGTGATCTTAGGCAGAGACACACATACTGTTTGCAGAGACAGACATGGTAGAATTTATGTAACATTCTGATCATGTGCCTAAGATCACACTGTGAGTGAAACTTGATTCATCCATCAGTGTGATCTTAGGCAGAGACACAAATACTGTTTGCAGAGACAGACATGTTAGATTATATGTAACATTCTGATCATGTGCCTAAGATCACACTATGAGTGAAGCTTAAATCATCCATCAGTGTGATCTTAGGCAGAGACACACATACTGTTTGCAGAGACAGACATGGTAGATTATATGTAACATTCTGATCATGTGCCTAAGATCACACTGTGAGTGAAGCTTGATTCACCTATCAGTGTGATCTTAGGCAGGGACACACATACTGTTTGCAGAGGCAGACATGGTAGATTATATGTAACATTCTGATCATGTGAGTGAAGCTTGATTCATCCATCAGTGTGATCTTAGGCATAGACACACATACTGTTTGCAGAGACAGACATGGTAGATTATATGTAACATTCTGATCATGTGCCTACGATCACACTGTGAGTGAAGCTTGATTCACCCATCAGTGTGATCTTAGGCAGAGACACACATACTGTTTGCAGAGACAGACATGCTAGATCATATGTAACATTCTGATCATGTGCCTAAGATCACACTGTGAGTGAAGCTTGATTCACCCCTCAGTGTGATCTTAGGCAGAGACACACATACTGCTTGCAGAGACAGACATGGTAGATTATATGTAACATTCTGATCATGTGCCTAAGATCACACTGTGAGTGAAACTTGATTCATCCATCAGTGTGATCTTAGGCAGAGACACACATACTGTTTGCAGAGACAGACATGGTAGATCATATGTAACATTCTGATCATGTGCCTAAGATCACACTGTGAGTGAAGCTTGATTCACCCATCAGTGTGATCTTAGGCAGAGACACACATTCTGTTTGCAGAGACAGACATGGTAGATTATATGTAACATTCTGATCATGTGCCTAAGATCACACTGTGAGTGAAGCTTGATTCACCCATCAGTGTGATCTTAGGCAGAGACACACATACTGTTTGTAGAGACAGACGTGGTAGATTATATGTAACATTCTGATCATGTGCCTAATATCACACTGTGAGTGAAGCTTGATTCATCCATCAGTATGATTTTCGGCAGAGACACACATACTGTTTGCAGAGACAGACATGGTACATTATATGTAACATTCTGATCATGTGCCTAAGATCACACTGTGAGTGAAGCTTGATTCACCCATCAGTGTGATCCTAGGCAGAGACACACATACTGTTTGCAGAGACAGACATGGTAGATTATATGTAACATTCTGATCATGTGCCTAAGATCACACTGTGAGTGAAGCTTGATTCATCCATCAGTGTGATGTTAGGCAGAGACACACATACTGTTTGCAGAGACAGACATGGTAGATTATATGTAACATTCTGATCATGTGCCTAAGATCACACTATGAGTGAAGCTTAAATCATCCATCAGTGTGATCTTAGGCAGAGACACACATACTGTTTGCAGAGACAGACATGGTAGATTATATGTAACATTCTGATCATGTGCCTAAGATCACACTGTGAGTGAAGCTTGATTCACCTATCAGTGTGATCTTAGGCAGGGACACACATACTGTTTGCAGAGGCAGACATGGTAGATTATATGTAACATTCTGATCATGTGCCTAAGATCACACTGTGAGTGAAGCTTGATTCATCCATCAGTGTGATCTTAGGCATAGACACACATACTGTTTGCAAAGACAGACATGGTAGATTATATGTAACATTCTGATCATGTGCCTAAGATCACACTGTGAGTGAAGCTTGATTCACCCATCAGTATGATCTTAGCCATAGACACACATACTGTTTGCAGAGGCAGACATGGTAGATTATATGTAACATTCTGATCATGTGCCTACGATCACACTGTGAGTGAAGCTTGATTCACCCATCAGTATGATCTTAGGCAGAGACACACATACTGTTGGCAGAGACAGACATGGTAGATTATATGTAACATTCTTATCATGTGCCTAAGATCACACTGTGAGGGAAGCTTGATTCACCCATCAGTATGATTTTAGGCAGAGACACACATACTGTTTGCAGAGACAGACATGGTAGATTATATGTAACATTCTGATCATGTGCCTAGATCACACTGTGAGTGAAGCTTGATTCATCCATCAGTGTGATCTTAGGCAGAGACACACATACTGTTTACAGAGACAGACATGGTAGATTATATGTAACATTCTGATCATGTGCCTAAAATCACACTGTGATTGAAGCTTGATTCACCCATCACTGTGATCTTAGGCAGAGACACACATACTGTTTGCAGAGACAGACATGGTAGATCATATGTAACATTCTGATCATGTGCCTAAGATAACACTGTGAGTGAAGCTTGATTCACCCATCAGTGTGATCTTAGGCAGAGACACACATACTGTTTGCAGAGACAGACATGGTAGATCATATGTAACATTCTGGTCATGTGCCTAAGATCACACTGTGAGTGAAGCTTGAATTACCCATCGCTGTGATCTTAGGCAGAGACACACATACTGTTTGCAGAGGCAGACATGGCAGATTATATGTAACATTCTGATCATGTGCCTAAGATCACACTTTGAGTGAAGCTTGATTCATCCATCAGTGTGATCTTAGGCATAGACACACATACTGTTTGCAGAGACAGACATGGTAGATTATATGTAACATTCTGATCATGTGCCTAAGATCAAACTGTGAGTGAAGCTTGATTCACCCATCTGTATGATCTTAGCCATAGACACACATACTGTTTGCGGAGAAAGACATGGTAGATTATATGTAACATTCTGATCATGTGCCTAAAATCACACTGTGAGTGAAGCTTGATTCACCCATCAGTATGATCTTAGGCAGAGACACACATACTGTTGGCAGAGACAGACATGGTAGATTATATGTAACATTCTGATCATGTGCCTAAGATCACACTGTGAGTGAAGCTTGATTAACCCAACAGTATGATTTTAGGCAGAGACACACATACTGTTTGCAGAGACAGACATGGTAGATTATATGTAACATTCTGATCATGTGCCTAGATCACACTGTGAGGGAAGCTTGATTCATCCATCAGTGTGATCTTAGGCAGAGACACACATACTGTTTACAGAGACAGACATGGTAGATTATATGTAACATTCTGATCATGTGCCTAAAATCACACTGTGAGTGAAGCTTGATTCACCCATCACTGTGATCTTAGGCAGAGACACACATACTGTTTGCAGAGACAGACATGGTAGATCATATGTAACATTCTGATCATGTGCCTAAGATCACACTGTGAGTGAAGCTTGATTCACCCATCAGTGTGATCTTAGGCAGAGACACACATACTGTTTGCAGAGACAGACATGGTAGATCATATGTAACATTCTGATCATGTGCCTAAGATCACACTGTGAGTGAAGCTTGATTCACCCATCAGTATGATCTTAACCATTGACACACATACTGTTGGCAGAGACAGACATGGTAGATTATATGTAACACTCTGATCATGTGCCTAAGATCACACTGTGAGTGAAGCTTGATTCATCCATCAGTGTGATCTTAGGCAGAGACACACATACTGTTTGCAGAGACAGACATGGTAGATTATATGTAACATCCTGGTCATGTGCCTAAGATCACACTGATGGGTGAATAAAGCTACACTCACAGTGTGATCCTAGGCACATGACCAGGATGTTACATGTAATGAGAAATTAATGTTATGTCTTGCTAATATATAGGTAGCCTTTTTTTGTCTGTAGAGACAGTGAAATAATATGAGCAGAGACACACATACTGTTTGCAGAGACAAACATGGTACATTATATGTAACATTCTGGTCATGTGCCTAAGGTCACACTGTGAGTGAAACTTGATTCATCCATCAGTGTGATCTTAGGCAGAGACACACATACCGTTTGCAGAGACAGACATGGTAGATTATATGTAACATTCTGATCATGTGCCTAAGATCACACTGTGAGTGAAGCTTGATTCACCCATCAGTGTGATCTTAGGCATAGACACACATACTGTTTGCAGAGGCAGACATGGTAGATTATATGTAACATTCTGATCATGTGCCTAGATCACACTGTGAGTAAAGCTTGATTCATCCATCAGTGTGATCTTAGGCAGAGACACACATACTGTTTGCAGAGACAGACATGGTAGATCATATGTAACATTCTGATCATGTGCCTAAGATCACACTGTGAGTGAAGCTTGATTCACCCATCACTGTGATCTTAGGCAGAGACACAAATACTGTTTGCAGAGACAGACATGGTAGATTATATGCAACATTCTGATCATGTGCCTAAAATCACACTGTGAGTGAAACTTGATTCATCCATCAGTGTGATCTTAGGCAGAGACACACATACTGTTTGCAGAGACAGACATGGTAGATTATATGTAACATTCTGATCTTGTGCCTAAGATCACACTGTGAGTGAAGCTTGATTCACCCATCAGTGTGATCTTCGGCAGAGACACATATAGTGTTGGCAGACACAAACATTGTACATTATATGTAACATTCTGATCATGTGCCTAAGAACACATTGTGAGTGAAGCTTGATTCATCCATCAGTGTGATGTTAGGCAGAGACACACATACTGTTTGCAGAGACAGACATGGTAGATTTTATGTAACATTCTGATCATGTGCCTAAGATCACACTGTGAGTGAAGCTTAAATCATCCATCAGTGTGATCTTAGCCATAGACACACATACTGTTTGCAGAGACAGACATGGTAGATTATATGTAACATTCTGATCATGTGCCTAAGATCACACTGTGAGTGAAGCTTGATTCACCTATCAGTATGATCTTAGGCAGGGACACACATACTGTTTGCAAAGACAGACATGGTAGATTATATGTAACATTCTGATCATGTGCCTAAGATCACACTGTGAGTGAAGCTTGATTAACCCAACAGTATGATTTTAGGCAGAGACACACATACTGTTTGCAGAGACAGACATGGTAGATTATATGTAACATTCTGATCATGTGCCTAGATCACACTGTGAGTGAAGCTTGATTCATCCATCAGTGTGATCTTAGGCAGAGACACACATACTGTTTGCAGAGACAGACATGGTAGATTATATGTAACATCCTGGTCATGTGCCTAAGATCACACTGATGGGTGAATAAAGCTACACTCACAGTGTGATCCTAGGCACATGACCAGGATGTTACATGTAATGAGAAATTAATGTTATGTCTTGCTAATATATAGGTAGCCTTTTTTGTCTGTAGAGACAGTGAAATAATATGAGCAGAGACACACATACTGTTTGCAGAGACAAACATGGTACATTATATGTAACATTCTGGTCATGTGCCTAAGGTCACACTGTGAGTGAAACTTGATTCATCCATCAGTGTGATCTTAGGCAGAGACACACATACCGTTTGCAGAGACAGACATGGTAGATTATATGTAACATTCTGATCATGTGCCTAAGATCACACTGTGAGTGAAGCTTGATTCACCCATCAGTGTGATCTTAGGCATAGACACACATACTGTTTGCAGAGGCAGACATGGTAGATTATATGTAACATTCTGATCATGTGCCTAGATCACACTGTGAGTAAAGCTTGATTCATCCATCAGTGTGATCTTAGGCAGAGACACACATACTGTTTGCAGAGACAGACATGGTAGATCATATGTAACATTCTGATCATGTGCCTAAGATCACACTGTGAGTGAAGCTTGATTCACCAATCACTGTGATCTTAGGCAGAGACACAAATACTGTTTGCAGAGACAGACATGGTAGATTATATGCAACATTCTGATCATGTGCCTAAAATCACACTGTGAGTGAACTTGATTCATCCATCAGTGTGATCTTAGGCAGAGACACACATACTGTTTGCAGAGACAGACATGGTAGATTATATGTAACATTCTGATCTTGTGCCTAAGATCACACTGTGAGTGAAGCTTGATTCACCCATCAGTGTGATCTTCGGCAGAAACACATATACTGTTGGCAGACACAAACATTGTACATTATATGTAACATTCTGATCATGTGCCTAAGAACACATTGTGAGTGAAGCTTGATTCATCCATCAGTGTGATGTTAGGCAGAGACACACATACTGTTTGCAGAGACAGACATGGTAGATTTTATGTAACATTCTGATCATGTGCCTAAGATCACACTGTGAGTGAAGCTTAAATCATCCATCAGTGTGATCTTAGCCATAGACACACATACTGTTTGCAGAGACAGACATGGTAGATTATATGTAACATTCTGATCATGTGCCTAAAATCACACTGTGAGTGAAGCTTGATTCACCTATCAGTGTGATCTTAGGCAGGGACAGACATACTGTTTGCAAAGACAGACATGGTAGATTATATGTAACATTCTGATCATGTGCCTAAGATCACACTGTGAGTGAAGCTTGATTCACCCCTCAGTGTGATCTTAGGCAGAGACACACATACTGCTTGCAGAGACAGACATGGTAGATTATATGTAACATTCTGATCATGTGCCTAAGATCACACTGTGAGTGAAACTTGATTCATCCATCAGTGTGATCTTAGGCAGAGACACACATACTGTTTGCAGAGACAGACATGGTAGATCATATGTAACATTCTGATCCTGTGCCTAAGATCACACTGTGAGTGAAGCTTGATTCACCCATCAGTGTGATCTTAGGCAGAGACACACATTCTGTTTGCAGAGACAGACATGGTAGATTATATGTAACATTCTGATCATGTGCCTAAGATCACACTGTGAGTGAAGCTTGATTCACCCATCAGTGTGATCTTATGCAGAGACACACATACTGTTTGTAGAGACAGACGTGGTAGATTATATGTAACATTCTGATCATGTGCCTAAGATCACACTGTGAGTGAAGCTTGATTCACCCATCAGTATGATCGTAGGCATAGACACACATACTGTTTGCAGAGACAGACATGGTAGATTATATGTAACATTCTGATCATGTGCCTAATATCACACTGTGAGTGAAGCTTGATTCATCCATCAGTATGATTTTCGGCAGAGACACACATACTGTTTGCAGAGACAGACATGGTACATTATATGTAACATTCTGATCATGTGCCTAAGATCACACTGTGAGTGAAGCTTGATTCACCCATCAGTGTGATCCTAGGCAGAGACACACATACTGTTTGCAGAGACAGACATGGTAGATTATATGTAACATTCTGATCATGTGCCTAAGATCACACTGTGAGTGAAGCTTGATTCGCCTATCAGTGTGATCTTAGGCAGAGACACATATACTGTTGGCAGACACAAACATGGTACATTATATGTAACATTCTGATCATGTGCCTAAGAACACATTGTGAGTGAAGCTTGATTCATCCATCAGTGTGATGTTAGGCAGAGACACACATACTGTTTGCAGAGACAGACATGGTAGATTATATGTAACATTCTGATCATGTGCCTAAGATCACACTATGAGTGAAGCTTAAATCATCCATCAGTGTGATCTTAGGCAGAGACACACATACTGTTTGCAGAGACAGACATGGTAGATTATATGTAACATTCTGATCATGTGCCTAAGATCACACTGTGAGTGAAGCTTGATTCACCTATCAGTGTGATCTTAGGCAGGGACACACATACTGTTTGCAGAGGCAGACATGGTAGATTATATGTAACATTCTGATCATGTGCCTAAGATCACACTGTGAGTGAAGCTTGATTCATCCATCAGTGTGATCTTAGGCATAGACACACATACTGTTTGCAAAGACAGACATGGTGGATTATATGTAACATTCTGATCATGTGCCTAAGATCACACTGTGAGTGAAGCTTGATTCACCCATCAGTATGATCTTAGCCATAGACACACATACTGTTTGCAGAGACAGACATGGTAGATTATATGTAACATTCTGATGATGTGCCTACGATCACACTGTGAGTGAAGCTTGATTCACCCATCAGTATGATCTTAGGCAGAGACACACATACTGTTGGCAGAGACAGACATGGTAGATTATATGTAACATTCTTATCATGTGCCTAAGATCACACTGTGAGGGAAGCTTGATTCACCCATCAGTATGATTTTAGGCAGAGACACACATACTGTTTGCAGAGACAGACATGGTAGAGTATATGTAACATTCTGATCATGTGCCTAGATCACACTGTGAGTGAAGCTTGATTCATCCATCAGTGTGATCTTAGGCAGAGACACACATACTGTTTACAGAGACAGACATGGTAGATTATATGTAACATTCTGATCATGTGCCTAAAATCTCACTGTGATTGAAGCTTGATTCACCCATCACTGTGATCTTAGGCAGAGACACACATACTGTTTGCAGAGACAGACATGGTAGATCATATGTAGCATTCTGATCATGTGCCTAAGATAACACTGTGAGTGAAGCTTGATTCGCCCATCAGTGTGATCTTAGGCAGAGACACACATACTGTTTGCAGAGACAGACATGGTAGATCATATGTAACATTCTGGTCATGTGCCTAAGATCACACTGTGAGTGAAGCTTGAATTACCCATCGCTGTGATCTTAGGCAGAGACACACATACTGTTTGCAGAGGCAGACATGGTAGATTATATGTAACATTCTGATCATGTGCCTAAGATCACACTTTGAGTGAAGCTTGATTCATCCATCAGTGTGATCTTAGGCATAGACACACATACTGTTTGCAGAGACATACATGGTAGATTATATGTAACATTCTGATCATGTGCCTAAGATCAAACTGTGAGTGAAGCTTGATTCACCCATCTGTATGATCTTAGCCATAGACACACATACTGTTTGCAGAGACAGACATGGTAGATTATATGTAACATTCTGATCATGTGCCTAAAATCACACTGTGAGTGAAGCTTGATTCACCCATCAGTATGATCTTAGGCAGAGACACACATACTGTTGGCAGAGACAGACATGGTAGATTATATGTAACATTCTGATCATGTGCCTAAGATCACACTGTGAGTGAAGCTTGATTAACCCAACAGTATGATTTTAGGCAGAGACACACATACTGTTTGCAGAGACAGACATGGTAGATTATATGTAACATTCTGATCATGTGCCTAGATCACACTGTGAGTGAAGCTTGATTCATCCATCAGTGTGATCTTAGGCAGAGACACACATACTGTTTACAGAGACAGACATGGTAGATTATATGTAACATTCTGATCATGTGCCTAAAATCACACTGTGAGTGAAGCTTGATTCACCCATCACTGTGATCTTAGGCAGAGACACACATACTGTTTGCAGAGACAGACATGGTAGATCATATGTAGCATTCTGATCATGTGCCTAAGATAACACTGTGAGTGAAGCTTGATTCGCCCATCAGTGTGATCTTAGGCAGAGACACACATACTGTTTGCAGAGACAGACATGGTAGATCATATGTAACATTCTGGTCATGTGCCTAAGATCACACTGTGAGTGAAGCTTGAATTACCCATCGCTGTGATCTTAGGCAGAGACACACATACTGTTTGCAGAGGCAGACATGGTAGATTATATGTAACATTCTGATCATGTGCCTAAGATCACACTTTGAGTGAAGCTTGATTCATCCATCAGTGTGATCTTAGGCATAGACACACATACTGTTTGCAGAGACATACATGGTAGATTATATGTAACATTCTGATCATGTGCCTAAGATCAAACTGTGAGTGAAGCTTGATTCACCCATCTGTATGATCTTAGCCATAGACACACATACTGTTTGCAGAGACAGACATGGTAGATTATATGTAACATTCTGATCATGTGCCTAAAATCACACTGTGAGTGAAGCTTGATTCACCCATCAGTATGATCTTAGGCAGAGACACACATACTGTTGGCAGAGACAGACATGGTAGATTATATGTAACATTCTGATCATGTGCCTAAGATCACACTGTGAGTGAAGCTTGATTAACCCAACAGTATGATTTTAGGCAGAGACACACATACTGTTTGCAGAGACAGACATGGTAGATTATATGTAACATTCTGATCATGTGCCTAGATCACACTGTGAGTGAAGCTTGATTCATCCATCAGTGTGATCTTAGGCAGAGACACACATACTGTTTACAGAGACAGACATGGTAGATTATATGTAACATTCTGATCATGTGCCTAAAATCACACTGTGAGTGAAGCTTGATTCACCCATCACTGTGATCTTAGGCAGAGACACACATACTGTTTGCAGAGACAGACATGGTAGATCATATGTAACATTCTGATCATGTGCCTAAGATCACACTGTGAGTGAAGCTTGATTCACCCATCAGTGTGATCTTAGGCAGAGACACACATACTGTTTGCAGAGACAGACATGGTAGATTATATGTAACACTCTGATCATGTGCCTAAGATCACACTGTGAGTGAAGCTTGATTCATCCATCAGTGTGATCTTAGGCAGAGACACACATACTGTTTGCAGAGACAGACATGGTAGATTATATGTAACATCCTGGTCATGTGCCTAAGATCACACTGATGGGTGAATAAAGCTTCACTCACAGTGTGATCCTAGGCACATGACCAGGATGTTACATGTAATGAGAAATTAATGTTATGTCTTGCTAATATATAGGTAGCCTTTTTTTGTCTGTAGAGACAGTGAAATAATATGAGCAGAGACACACATACTGTTTGCAGAGACAAACATGGTACATTATATGTAACATTCTGGTCATGTGCCTAAGGTCACACTGTGAGTGAAACTTGATTCATCCATCAGTGTGATCTTAGGCAGAGACACACATACTGTTTGCAGAGACAGACATGGTAGATTATATGTAACATTCTGATCTTGTGCCTAAGATCACACTGTGAGTGAAGCTTGATTCACCCATCAGTGTGATCTTCGGCAGAGACACATATACTGTTGGCAGACACAAACATTGTACATTATATGTAACATTCTGATCATGTGCCTAAGAACACATTGTGAGTGAAGCTTGATTCATCCATCAGTGTGATGTTAGGCAGAGACACACATACTGTTTGCAGAGACAGACATGGTAGATTTTATGTAACATTCTGATCATGTGCCTAAGATCACACTGTGAGTGAAGCTTAAATCATCCATCAGTGTGATCTTAGCCATAGACACACATACTGTTTGCAGAGACAGACATGGTAGATTATATGTAACATTCTGATCATGTGCCTAAGATCACACTGTGAGTGAAGCTTGATTCACCTATCAGTGTGATCTTAGGCAGGGACACACATACTGTTTGCAAAGACAGACATGGTAGATTATATGTAACATTCTGATCATGTGCCTAAGATCACACTGTGAGTGAAGCTTGATTAACCCAACAGTATGATTTTAGGCAGAGACACACATACTGTTTGCAGAGACAGACATGGTAGATTATATGTAACATTCTGATCATGTGCCTAGATCACACTGTGAGTGAAGCTTGATTCATCCATCAGTGTGATCTTAGGCAGAGACACACATACTGTTTGCAGAGACAGACATGGTAGATTATATGTAACATCCTGGTCATGTGCCTAAGATCACACTGATGGGTGAATAAAGCTACACTCACAGTGTGATCCTAGGCACATGACCAGGATGTTACATGTAATGAGAAATTAATGTTATGTCTTGCTAATATATAGGTAGCCTTTTTTGTCTGTAGAGACAGTGAAATAATATGAGCAGAGACACACATACTGTTTGCAGAGACAAACATGGTACATTATATGTAACATTCTGGTCATGTGCCTAAGGTCACACTGTGAGTGAAACTTGATTCATCCATCAGTGTGATCTTAGGCAGAGACACACATACCGTTTGCAGAGACAGACATGGTAGATTATATGTAACATTCTGATCATGTGCCTAAGATCACACTGTGAGTGAAGCTTGATTCACCCATCAGTGTGATCTTAGGCATAGACACACATACTGTTTGCAGAGGCAGACATGGTAGATTATATGTAACATTCTGATCATGTGCCTAGATCACACTGTGAGTAAAGCTTGATTCATCCATCAGTGTGATCTTAGGCAGAGACACACATACTGTTTGCAGAGACAGACATGGTAGATCATATGTAACATTCTGATCATGTGCCTAAGATCACACTGTGAGTGAAGCTTGATTCACCAATCACTGTGATCTTAGGCAGAGACACAAATACTGTTTGCAGAGACAGACATGGTAGATTATATGCAACATTCTGATCATGTGCCTAAAATCACACTGTGAGTGAAACTTGATTCATCCATCAGTGTGATCTTAGGCAGAGACACACATACTGTTTGCAGAGACAGACATGGTAGATTATATGTAACATTCTGATCTTGTGCCTAAGATCACACTGTGAGTGAAGCTTGATTCACCCATCAGTGTGATCTTCGGCAGAGACACATATACTGTTGGCAGACACAAACATTGTACATTATATGTAACATTCTGATCATGTGCCTAAGAACACATTGTGAGTGAAGCTTGATTCATCCATCAGTGTGATGTTAGGCAGAGACACACATACTGTTTGCAGAGACAGACATGGTAGATTTTATGTAACATTCTGATCATGTGCCTAAGATCACACTGTGAGTGAAGCTTAAATCATCCATCAGTGTGATCTTAGCCATAGACACACATACTGTTTGCAGAGACAGACATGGTAGATTATATGTAACATTCTGATCATGTGCCTAAGATCACACTGTGAGTGAAGCTTGATTCACCTATCAGTGTGATCTTAGGCAGGGACAGACATACTGTTTGCAAAGACAGACATGGTAGATTATATGTAACATTCTGATCATGTGCCTAAGATCACACTGTGAGTGAAGCTTGATTCACCCCTCAGTGTGATCTTAGGCAGAGACACACATACTGCTTGCAGAGACAGACATGGTAGATTATATGTAACATTCTGATCATGTGCCTAAGATCACACTGTGAGTGAAACTTGATTCATCCATCAGTGTGATCTTAGGCAGAGACACACATACTGTTTGCAGAGACAGACATGGTAGATCATATGTAACATTCTGATCCTGTGCCTAAGATCACACTGTGAGTGAAGCTTGATTCACCCATCAGTGTGATCTTAGGCAGAGACACACATTCTGTTTGCAGAGACAGACATGGTAGATTATATGTAACATTCTGATCATGTGCCTAAGATCACACTGTGAGTGAAGCTTGATTCACCCATCAGTGTGATCTTAGGCAGAGACACACATACTGTTTGTAGAGACAGACGTGGTAGATTATATGTAACATTCTGATCATGTGCCTAAGATCACACTGTGAGTGAAGCTTGATTCACCCATCAGTATGATCGTAGGCATAGACACACATACTGTTTGCAGAGACAGACATGGTAGATTATATGTAACATTCTGATCATGTGCCTAATATCACACTCTGAGTGAAGCTTGATTCATCCATCAGTATGATTTTCGGCAGAGACACACATACTGTTTGCAGAGACAGACATGGTACATTATATGTAACATTCTGATCATGTGCCTAAGATCACACTGTGAGTGAAGCTTGATTCACCCATCAGTGTGATCCTAGGCAGAGACACACATACTGTTTGCAGAGACAGACATGGTAGATTATATGTAACATTCTGATCATGTGCCTAAGATCACACTGTGAGTGAAGCTTGATTCGCCTATCAGTGTGATCTTAGGCAGAGACACATATACTGTTGGCAGACACAAACATGGTACATTATATGTAACATTCTGATCATGTGCCTAAGAACACATTGTGAGTGAAGCTTGATTCATCCATCAGTGTGATGTTAGGCAGAGACACACATACTGTTTGCAGAGACAGACATGGTAGATTATATGTAACATTCTGATCATGTGCCTAAGATCACACTATGAGTGAAGCTTAAATCATCCATCAGTGTGATCTTAGGCAGAGACACACATACTGTTTGCAGAGACAGACATGGTAGATTATATGTAACATTCTGATCATGTGCCTAAGATCACACTGTGAGTGAAGCTTGATTCACCTATCAGTGTGATCTTAGGCAGGGACACACATACTGTTTGCAGAGGCAGACATGGTAGATTATATGTAACATTCTGATCATGTGCCTAAGATCACACTGTGAGTGAAGCTTTATTCATCCATCAGTGTGATTTTAGGCATAGACACACATACTGTTTGCAAAGACAGACATGGTAGATTATATGTAACATTCTGATCATGTGCCTAAGATCACACTGTGAGTGAAGCTTGATTCACCCATCAGTATGATCTTAGCCATAGACACACATACTGTTTGCAGAGACAGACATGGTAGATTATATGTAACATTCTGATCATGTGCCTACGATCACACTGTGAGTGAAGCTTGATTCACCCATCAGTATGATCTTAGGCAGAGACACACATACTGTTGGCAGAGACAGACATGGTAGATTATATGTAACATTCTTATCATGTGCCTAAGATCACACTGTGAGGGAAGCTTGATTCACCCATCAGTATGATTTTAGGCAGAGACACACATACTGTTTGCAGAGACAGACATGGTAGAGTATATGTAACATTCTGATCATGTGCCTAAAATCACACTGTGATTGAAGCTTGATTCACCCATCACTGTGATCTTAGGCAGAGACACACATACTGTTTGCAGAGACAGACATGGTAGATCATATGTAGCATTCTGATCATGTGCCTAAGATAACACTGTGAGTGAAGCTTGATTCACCCATCAGTGTGATCTTAGGCAGAGACACACATACTGTTTGCAGAGACAGACATGGTAGATCATATGTAACATTCTGGTCATGTGCCTAAGATCACACTGTGAGTGAAGCTTGAATTACCCATCGCTGTGATCTTAGGCAGAGACACACATACTGTTTGCAGAGGCAGACATGGTAGATTATATGTAACATTCTGATCATGTGCCTAAGATCACACTTTGAGTGAAGCTTGATTCATCCATCAGTGTGATCTTAGGCATAGACACACATACTGTTTGCAGAGACAGACATGGTAGATTATATGTAACATTCTGATCATGTGCCTAGGATCAAACTGTGAGTGAAGCTTGATTCACCCATCTGTATGATCTTAGCCATAGACACACATACTGTTTGCAGAGACAGACATGGTAGATTATATGTAACATTCTGATCATGTGCCTACGATCACACTGTGAGTGAAGCTTGATTCACCCATCAGTGTGATCTTAGGCAGAGACACACATACTGTTTGCAGAGACAGACATGGTACATTATATGTAACATTCTGATCATGTGCCTAAGATCACACTGTGAGTGAAGCTTGATTCACCTATCAGTGTGATCTTAGGCAGGGACACACATGCTGTTTGCAGAGGCAGACATGGTAGATTATATGTAACATTCTGATCATGTGCCTAAGATCACACTGTGAGTGAAGCTTTATTCATCCATCAGTGTGATTTTAGGCATAGACACACATACTGTTTGCAAAGACAGACATGGTAGATTATATGTAACATTCTGATCATGTGCCTAAGATCACACTGTGAGTGAAGCTTGATTCACCCATCAGTGTGATCTTAGGCAGAGACACACATTCTGTTTGCAGAGACAGACATGGTAGATTATATGTAACATTCTGATCATGTGCCTAAGATCACACTGTGAGTGAAGCTTGATTCACCCATCAGTGTGATCTTAGGCAGAGACACACATACTGTTTGTAGAGACAGACGTGGTAGATTATATGTAACATTCTGATCATGTGCCTAAGATCACACTGTGAGTGAAGCTTGATTCACCCATCAGTATGATCGTAGGCATAGACACACATACTGTTTGCAGAGACAGACATGGTAGATTATATGTAACATTCTGATCATGTGCCTAATATCACACTGTGAGTGAAGCTTGATTCATCCATCAGTATGATTTTCGGCAGAGACACACATACTGTTTGCAGAGACAGACATGGTACATTATATGTAACATTCTGATCATGTGCCTAAGATCACACTGTGAGTGAAGCTTGATTCACCCATCAGTGTGATCCTAGGCAGAGACACACATACTGTTTGCAGAGACAGACATGGTAGATTATATGTAACATTCTGATCATGTGCCTAAGATCACACTGTGAGTGAAGCTTGATTCGCCTATCAGTGTGATCTTAGGCAGAGACACATATACTGTTGGCAGACACAAACATGGTACATTATATGTAACATTCTGATCATGTGCCTAAGAACACATTGTGAGTGAAGCTTGATTCATCCATCAGTGTGATGTTAGGCAGAGACACACATACTGTTTGCAGAGACAGACATGGTAGATTATATGTAACATTCTGATCATGTGCCTAAGATCACACTATGAGTGAAGCTTAAATCATCCATCAGTGTGATCTTAGGCAGAGACACACATACTGTTTGCAGAGACAGACATGGTAGATTATATGTAACATTCTGATCATGTGCCTAAGATCACACTGTGAGTGAAGCTTGATTCACCTATCAGTGTGATCTTAGGCAGGGACACACATACTGTTTGCAGAGGCAGACATGGTAGATTATATGTAACATTCTGATCATGTGCCTAAGATCACACTGTGAGTGAAGCTTTATTCATCCATCAGTGTGATTTTAGGCATAGACACACATACTGTTTGCAAAGACAGACATGGTAGATTATATGTAACATTCTGATCATGTGCCTAAGATCACACTGTGAGTGAAGCTTGATTCACCCATCAGTATGATCTTAGCCATAGACACACATACTGTTTGCAGAGACAGACATGGTAGATTATATGTAACATTCTGATCATGTGCCTACGATCACACTGTGAGTGAAGCTTGATTCACCCATCAGTATGATCTTAGGCAGAGACACACATACTGTTGGCAGAGACAGACATGGTAGATTATATGTAACATTCTTATCATGTGCCTAAGATCACACTGTGAGGGAAGCTTGATTCACCCATCAGTATGATTTTAGGCAGAGACACACATACTGTTTGCAGAGACAGACATGGTAGAGTATATGTAACATTCTGATCATGTGCCTAAAATCACACTGTGATTGAAGCTTGATTCACCCATCACTGTGATCTTAGGCAGAGACACACATACTGTTTGCAGAGACAGACATGGTAGATCATATGTAACATTCTGGTCATGTGCCTAAGATCACACTGTGAGTGAAGCTTGAATTACCCATCGCTGTGATCTTAGGCAGAGACACACATACTGTTTGCAGAGGCAGACATGGTAGATTATATGTAACATTCTGATCATGTGCCTAAGATCACACTTTGAGTGAAGCTTGATTCATCCATCAGTGTGATCTTAGGCATAGACACACATACTGTTTGCAGAGACAGACATGGTAGATTATATGTAACATTCTGATCATGTGCCTAGGATCAAACTGTGAGTGAAGCTTGATTCACCCATCTGTATGATCTTAGCCATAGACACACATACTGTTTGCAGAGACAGACATGGTAGATTATATGTAACATTCTGATCATGTGCCTAAAATCACACTGTGAGTGAAGCTTGATTCACCCATCAGTATGATCTTAGGCAGAGACACACATACTGTTGGCAGAGACAGACATGGTAGATTATATGTAACATTCTGATCATGTGCCTAAGATCACACTGTGAGTGAAGCTTGATTAACCCAACAGTATGATTTTAGGCAGAGACACACATACTGTTTGCAGAGACAGACATGGTAGATTATATGTAACATTCTGATCATGTGCCTAGATCACACTGTGAGTGAAGCTTGATTCATCCATCAGTGTGATCTTAGGCAGAGACACACATACTGTTTACAGAGACAGACATGGTAGATTATATGTAACATTCTGATCATGTGCCTAAAATCACACTGTGAGTGAAGCTTGATTCACCCATCACTGTGATCTTAGGCAGAGACACACATACTGTTTGCAGAGACAGACATGGTAGATCATATGTAACATTCTGATCATGTGCCTAAGATCACACTGTGAGTGAAGCTTGATTCACCCATCAGTGTGATCTTAGGCAGAGACACACATACTGTTTGCAGAGACAGACATGGTAGATTATATGTAACACTCTGATCATGTGCCTAAGATCACACTGTGAGTGAAGCTTGATTCATCCATCAGTGTGATCTTAGGCAGAGACACACATACTGTTTGCAGAGACAGACATGGTAGATTATATGTAACATCCTGGTCATGTGCCTAAGATCACACTGATGGGTGAATAAAGCTTCACTCACAGTGTGATCCTAGGCACATGACCAGGATGTTACATGTAATGAGAAATTAATGTTATGTCTTGCTAATATATAGGTAGCCTTTTTTTGTCTGTATAGACAGTGAAATAATATGAGCAGAGACACACATACTGTTTGCAGAGACAAACATGGTACATTATATGTAAGATTCTGGTCATGTGCCTAAGGTCACACTGTGAGTGAAACTTGATTCATCCATCAGTGTGATCTTAGGCAGAGACACACATACCGTTTGCAGAGACAGACATGGTAGATTATATGTAACGTTCTGATCATGTGCCTAGGATCACACTGTGAGTGAAGCTTGATTCACCCATCAGTGTGATCTTAGGCATAGACACACATACTGTTTGCAGAGGCAGACATGGTAGATTATATGTAACATTCTGATCATGTGCCTAGATCACACTGTGAGTAAAGCTTGATTCATCCATCAGTGTGATCGTAGGCAGAGACACACATACTGTTTACAGAGACAGACATGGTAGATTATATGTAACATTCTGATCATGTGCCTAAGATCACACTGTGAGTGAAGCTTGATTCACCCATCAGTGTGATCTTAGGCAGAGACACACATACTGTTTGCAGAGACAGACATGGTAGATTATATGTAACATTCTGATCATGTGCCTAAGATCACACTGTGAGTGAAGCTTGATTCATCCATCAGTGTGATCTTAGGCATAGACACACATACTGTTTGCAAAGACAGACATGGTAGATTATATGTAACATTCTGATCATGTGCCTAAGATCACACTGTGAGTGAAGCTTGATTCACCCATCAGTATGATCTTAGCCATAGACACACATACTGTTTGCAGAGACAGACATGGTAGATTATATGTAACATTCTGATCATGTGCTTAACATCACACTGTGAGTGAAGCTTGATTCACCCATCAGTATGATCGTAGGCATAGACATACATACTGTTTGCAGAGACAGACATGGTAGATTATATGTAACATTCTGATCATGTGCCTAATATCACACTGTGAGTGAAGCTTGATTCACCCATCAGTATGATTTTAGGCAGAGACACACATACTGTTTGCAGAGGCAGACATGGTAGATTATATGTAACATTCTGATCATGTGCCTAGATCACACTGTGAGTAAAGCTTGATTCATCCATCAGTGTGATCGTAGGCAGAGACACACATACTGTTTACAGAGACAGACATGGTAGATTATATGTAACATTCTGATCATGTGCCTAAGATCACACTGTGAGTGAAGCTTGATTCACCCATCAGTGTGATCTTAGGCAGAGACACACATACTGTTTGCAGAGACAGACATGGTAGAATTTATGTAACATTCTGATCATGTGCCTAAGATCACACTGTGAGTGAAACTTGATTCATCCATCAGTGTGATCTTAGGCAGAGACACAAATACTGTTTGCAGAGACAGACATGTTAGATTATATGTAACATTCTGATCATGTGCCTAAGATCACACTATGAGTGAAGCTTAAATCATCCATCAGTGTGATCTTAGGCAGAGACACACATACTGTTTGCAGAGACAGACATGGTAGATTATATGTAACATTCTGATCATGTGCCTAAGATCACACTGTGAGTGAAGCTTGATTCACCTATCAGTGTGATCTTAGGCAGGGACACACATACTGTTTGCAGAGGCAGACATGGTAGATTATATGTAACATTCTGATCATGTGAGTGAAGCTTGATTCATCCATCAGTGTGATCTTAGGCATAGACACACATACTGTTTGCAGAGACAGACATGGTAGATTATATGTAACATTCTGATCATGTGCCTACGATCACACTGTGAGTGAAGCTTGATTCACCCATCAGTGTGATCTTAGGCAGAGACACACATACTGTTTGCAGAGACAGACATGCTAGATCATATGTAACATTCTGATCATGTGCCTAAGATCACACTGTGAGTGAAGCTTGATTCACCCCTCAGTGTGATCTTAGGCAGAGACACACATACTGCTTGCAGAGACAGACATGGTAGATTATATGTAACATTCTGATCATGTGCCTAAGATCACACTGTGAGTGAAACTTGATTCATCCATCAGTGTGATCTTAGGCAGAGACACACATACTGTTTGCAGAGACAGACATGGTAGATCATATGTAACATTCTGATCATGTGCCTAAGATCACACTGTGAGTGAAGCTTGATTCACCCATCAGTGTGATCTTAGGCAGAGACACACATTCTGTTTGCAGAGACAGACATGGTAGATTATATGTAACATTCTGATCATGTGCCTAAGATCACACTGTGAGTGAAGCTTGATTCACCCATCAGTGTGATCTTAGGCAGAGACACACATACTGTTTGTAGAGACAGACGTGGTAGATTATATGTAACATTCTGATCATGTGCCTAATATCACACTGTGAGTGAAGCTTGATTCATCCATCAGTATGATTTTCGGCAGAGACACACATACTGTTTGCAGAGACAGACATGGTACATTATATGTAACATTCTGATCATGTGCCTAAGATCACACTGTGAGTGAAGCTTGATTCACCCATCAGTGTGATCCTAGGCAGAGACACACATACTGTTTGCAGAGACAGACATGGTAGATTATATGTAACATTCTGATCATGTGCCTAAGATCACACTGTGAGTGAAGCTTGATTCATCCATCAGTGTGATGTTAGGCAGAGACACACATACTGTTTGCAGAGACAGACATGGTAGATTATATGTAACATTCTGATCATGTGCCTAAGATCACACTATGAGTGAAGCTTAAATCATCCATCAGTGTGATCTTAGGCAGAGACACACATACTGTTTGCAGAGACAGACATGGTAGATTATATGTAACATTCTGATCATGTGCCTAAGATCACACTGTGAGTGAAGCTTGATTCACCTATCAGTGTGATCTTAGGCAGGGACACACATACTGTTTGCAGAGGCAGACATGGTAGATTATATGTAACATTCTGATCATGTGCCTAAGATCACACTGTGAGTGAAGCTTGATTCATCCATCAGTGTGATCTTAGGCATAGACACACATACTGTTTGCAAAGACAGACATGGTGGATTATATGTAACATTCTGATCATGTGCCTAAGATCACACTGTGAGTGAAGCTTGATTCACCCATCAGTATGATCTTAGCCATAGACACACATACTGTTTGCAGAGACAGACATGGTAGATTATATGTAACATTCTGATGATGTGCCTACGATCACACTGTGAGTGAAGCTTGATTCACCCATCAGTATGATCTTAGGCAGAGACACACATACTGTTGGCAGAGACAGACATGGTAGATTATATGTAACATTCTTATCATGTGCCTAAGATCACACTGTGAGGGAAGCTTGATTCACCCATCAGTATGATTTTAGGCAGAGACACACATACTGTTTGCAGAGACAGACATGGTAGAGTATATGTAACATTCTGATCATGTGCCTAGATCACACTGTGAGTGAAGCTTGATTCATCCATCAGTGTGATCTTAGGCAGAGACACACATACTGTTTACAGAGACAGACATGGTAGATTATATGTAACATTCTGATCATGTGCCTAAAATCTCACTGTGATTGAAGCTTGATTCACCCATCACTGTGATCTTAGGCAGAGACACACATACTGTTTGCAGAGACAGACATGGTAGATCATATGTAGCATTCTGATCATGTGCCTAAGATAACACTGTGAGTGAAGCTTGATTCGCCCATCAGTGTGATCTTAGGCAGAGACACACATACTGTTTGCAGAGACAGACATGGTAGATCATATGTAACATTCTGGTCATGTGCCTAAGATCACACTGTGAGTGAAGCTTGAATTACCCATCGCTGTGATCTTAGGCAGAGACACACATACTGTTTGCAGAGGCAGACATGGTAGATTATATGTAACATTCTGATCATGTGCCTAAGATCACACTTTGAGTGAAGCTTGATTCATCCATCAGTGTGATCTTAGGCATAGACACACATACTGTTTGCAGAGACATACATGGTAGATTATATGTAACATTCTGATCATGTGCCTAAGATCAAACTGTGAGTGAAGCTTGATTCACCCATCTGTATGATCTTAGCCATAGACACACATACTGTTTGCAGAGACAGACATGGTAGATTATATGTAACATTCTGATCATGTGCCTAAAATCACACTGTGAGTGAAGCTTGATTCACCCATCAGTATGATCTTAGGCAGAGACACACATACTGTTGGCAGAGACAGACATGGTAGATTATATGTAACATTCTGATCATGTGCCTAAGATCACACTGTGAGTGAAGCTTGATTAACCCAACAGTATGATTTTAGGCAGAGACACACATACTGTTTGCAGAGACAGACATGGTAGATTATATGTAACATTCTGATCATGTGCCTAGATCACACTGTGAGTGAAGCTTGATTCATCCATCAGTGTGATCTTAGGCAGAGACACACATACTGTTTACAGAGACAGACATGGTAGATTATATGTAACATTCTGATCATGTGCCTAAAATCACACTGTGAGTGAAGCTTGATTCACCCATCACTGTGATCTTAGGCAGAGACACACATACTGTTTGCAGAGACAGACATGGTAGATCATATGTAACATTCTGATCATGTGCCTAAGATCACACTGTGAGTGAAGCTTGATTCACCCATCAGTGTGATCTTAGGCAGAGACACACATACTGTTTGCAGAGACAGACATGGTAGATTATATGTAACACTCTGATCATGTGCCTAAGATCACACTGTGAGTGAAGCTTGATTCATCCATCAGTGTGATCTTAGGCAGAGACACACATACTGTTTGCAGAGACAGACATGGTAGATTATATGTAACATCCTGGTCATGTGCCTAAGATCACACTGATGGGTGAATAAAGCTTCACTCACAGTGTGATCCTAGGCACATGACCAGGATGTTACATGTAATGAGAAATTAATGTTATGTCTTGCTAATATATAGGTAGCCTTTTTTTGTCTGTAGAGACAGTGAAATAATATGAGCAGAGACACACATACTGTTTGCAGAGACAAACATGGTACATTATATGTAACATTCTGGTCATGTGCCTAAGGTCACACTGTGAGTGAAACTTGATTCATCCATCAGTGTGATCTTAGGCAGAGACACACATACCGTTTGCAGAGACAGACATGGTAGATTATATGTAACATTCTGATCATGTGCCTAAGATCACACTGTGAGTGAAGCTTGATTCACCCATCAGTGTGATCTTAGGCATAGACACACATACTGTTTGCAGAGGCAGACATGGTAGATTATATGTAACATTCTGATCATGTGCCTAGATCACACTGTGAGTAAAGCTTGATTCATCCATCAGTGTGATCTTAGGCAGAGACACACATACTGTTTGCAGAAACAGACATGGTAGATCATATGTAACAATCTGATCGTGTGCCTAAGATCACACTGTGAGTGAAGCTTGATTCACCCATCACTGTGATCTTAGGCAGAGACACAAATACTGTTTGCAGAGACAGACATGGTAGATTATATGCAACATTCTGATCATGTGCCTAAAATCACACTGTGAGTGAAACTTGATTCATCCATCAGTGTGATCTTAGGCAGAGACACACATACTGTTTGCAGAGACAGACATGGTAGATTATATGTAACATTCTGATCTTGTGCCTAAGATCACACTGTGAGTGAAGCTTGATTCACCCATTAGTGTGATCTTAGGCATAGACACACATACTGTTTGCAGAGACGGACATGGTAGATTATATGTAACATTCTGATCATGTGCTTAACATCACACTGTGAGTGAAGCTTGATTCACCCATCAGTATGATCGTAGGCATAGACATACATACTGTTTGCAGAGACAGACATGGTAGATTATATGTAACATTCTGATCATGTGCCTAATATCACACTGTGAGTGAAGCTTGTTTCACCCATCAGTATGATTTTAGGCAGAGACACACATACTGTTTGCAGAGGCAGACATGGTAGATTATATGTAACATTCTGATCATGTGCCTAGATCACACTGTGAGTGAAGCTTGATTCACCCATCAGTGTGATCTTAGGCAGAGACACACATACTGTTTGCAGAGACAGACATGGTAGATTATATGTACATTCTGATCATGTGCCTAAGATCACACTGTGAGTGAAGCTTGATTCACCCATCAGTGTGATCTGAGGCAGAGACACACATACTGTTTGCAGAGACAGACATGATAGATTATATGTAACATTCTGATCATGTGCCTAAGATCACACTGTGAGTGAAACTTGATTCATCCATCAGTGTGATCTTAGGCAGAGACACACATACTGTTTGCAGAGACAGACATGGTAGATTATATGTAACACTCTGATCATGTGCCTAAGATCACACTATGAGTGAAGCTTAAATCATCCATCAGTGTGATCTTAGGCAGAGACACACATACTGTTTGCAGAGACAGACATGGTAGATTATATGTAACATTCTGATCATGTGCCTAAGATCACACTGTGAGTGAAGCTTGATTCACCTATCAGTGTGATCTTAGGCAGGGACACACATACTGTTTGCAGAGGCAGACATGGTAGATTATATGTAACATTCTGATCATGTGAGTGAAGCTTGATTCATCCATCAGTGTGATCTTAGGCATAGACACACATACTGTTTGCAGAGACAGACATGGTAGATTATATGTAACATTCTGATCATGTGCCTACGATCACACTGTGAGTGAAGCTTGATTCACCCATCAGTGTGATCTTAGGCAGAGACACACATACTGTTTGCAGAGACAGACATGCTAGATCATATGTAACATTCTGATCATGTGCCTAAGATCACACTGTGAGTGAAGCTTGATTCACCCCTCAGTGTGATCTTAGGCAGAGACACACATACTGCTTGCAGAGACAGGCATGGTAGATTATATGTAACATTCTGATCATGTGCCTAAGATCTGACTGTGAGTGTAACATTCTGATCCTGTGCCTAAGATCACACTGTGAGTGAAGCTTGATTCACCCATCAGTGTGATCTTAGGCAGAGACACACATTCTGTTTGCAGAGACAGACATGGTAGATCATATGTAACATTCTGATCATGTGCCTAAGATCACACTGTGAGTGAAGCTTGATTCACCCATCAGTGTGATCTTAGGCAGAGACACACATACTGTTTGTAGAGACAGACGTGGTAGATTATATGTAACATTCTGATCATGTGCCTAAGATCACACTGTGAGTGAAGCTTGATTCACCCATCAGTATGATCGTAGGCATAGACACACATACTGTTTGCAGAGACAGACATGGTAGATTATATGTAACATTCTGATCATGTGCCTAATATCACACTGTGAGTGAAGCTTGATTCATCCATCAGTATGATTTTCGGCAGAGACACACATACTGTTTGCAGAGACAGACATGGTACATTATATGTAACATTCTGATCATGTGCCTAGATCACACTGTGAGTGAAGCTTGATTCATCCATCAGTGTGATCTTAGGCAGAGACACACATACTGTTTACAGAGACAGACATGGTAGATTATATGTAACATTCTGATCATGTGCCTAAAATCTCACTGTGATTGAAGCTTGATTCACCCATCACTGTGATCTTAGGCAGAGACACACATACTGTTTGCAGAGACAGACATGGTAGATCATATGTAGCATTCTGATCATGTGCCTAAGATAACACTGTGAGTGAAGCTTGATTCGCCCATCAGTGTGATCTTAGGCAGAGACACACATACTGTTTGCAGAGACAGACATGGTAGATCATATGTAACATTCTGGTCATGTGCCTAAGATCACACTGTGAGTGAAGCTTGAATTACCCATCGCTGTGATCTTAGGCAGAGACACACATACTGTTTGCAGAGGCAGACATGGTAGATTATATGTAACATTCTGATCATGTGCCTAAGATCACACTTTGAGTGAAGCTTGATTCATCCATCAGTGTGATCTTAGGCATAGACACACATACTGTTTGCAGAGACATACATGGTAGATTATATGTAACATTCTGATCATGTGCCTAAGATCAAACTGTGAGTGAAGCTTGATTCACCCATCTGTATGATCTTAGCCATAGACACACATACTGTTTGCAGAGACAGACATGGTAGATTATATGTAACATTCTGATCATGTGCCTAAAATCACACTGTGAGTGAAGCTTGATTCACCCATCAGTATGATCTTAGGCAGAGACACACATACTGTTGGCAGAGACAGACATGGTAGATTATATGTAACATTCTGATCATGTGCCTAAGATCACACTGTGAGTGAAGCTTGATTAACCCAACAGTATGATTTTAGGCAGAGACACACATACTGTTTGCAGAGACAGACATGGTAGATTATATGTAACATTCTGATCATGTGCCTAGATCACACTGTGAGTGAAGCTTGATTCATCCATCAGTGTGATCTTAGGCAGAGACACACATACTGTTTACAGAGACAGACATGGTAGATTATATGTAACATTCTGATCATGTGCCTAAAATCACACTGTGAGTGAAGCTTGATTCACCCATCACTGTGATCTTAGGCAGAGACACACATACTGTTTGCAGAGACAGACATGGTAGATCATATGTAACATTCTGATCATGTGCCTAAGATCACACTGTGAGTGAAGCTTGATTCACCCATCAGTGTGATCTTAGGCAGAGACACACATACTGTTTGCAGAGACAGACATGGTAGATTATATGTAACACTCTGATCATGTGCCTAAGATCACACTGTGAGTGAAGCTTGATTCATCCATCAGTGTGATCTTAGGCAGAGACACACATACTGTTTGCAGAGACAGACATGGTAGATTATATGTAACATCCTGGTCATGTGCCTAAGATCACACTGATGGGTGAATAAAGCTTCACTCACAGTGTGATCCTAGGCACATGACCAGGATGTTACATGTAATGAGAAATTAATGTTATGTCTTGCTAATATATAGGTAGCCTTTTTTTGTCTGTAGAGACAGTGAAATAATATGAGCAGAGACACACATACTGTTTGCAGAGACAAACATGGTACATTATATGTAACATTCTGGTCATGTGCCTAAGGTCACACTGTGAGTGAAACTTGATTCATCCATCAGTGTGATCTTAGGCAGAGACACACATACCGTTTGCAGAGACAGACATGGTAGATTATATGTAACATTCTGATCATGTGCCTAAGATCACACTGTGAGTGAAGCTTGATTCACCCATCAGTGTGATCTTAGGCATAGACACACATACTGTTTGCAGAGGCAGACATGGTAGATTATATGTAACATTCTGATCATGTGCCTAGATCACACTGTGAGTAAAGCTTGATTCATCCATCAGTGTGATCTTAGGCAGAGACACACATACTGTTTGCAGAAACAGACATGGTAGATCATATGTAACAATCTGATCGTGTGCCTAAGATCACACTGTGAGTGAAGCTTGATTCACCCATCACTGTGATCTTAGGCAGAGACACAAATACTGTTTGCAGAGACAGACATGGTAGATTATATGCAACATTCTGATCATGTGCCTAAAATCACACTGTGAGTGAAACTTGATTCATCCATCAGTGTGATCTTAGGCAGAGACACACATACTGTTTGCAGAGACAGACATGGTAGATTATATGTAACATTCTGATCTTGTGCCTAAGATCACACTGTGAGTGAAGCTTGATTCACCCATTAGTGTGATCTTAGGCATAGACACACATACTGTTTGCAGAGACGGACATGGTAGATTATATGTAACATTCTGATCATGTGCTTAACATCACACTGTGAGTGAAGCTTGATTCACCCATCAGTATGATCGTAGGCATAGACATACATACTGTTTGCAGAGACAGACATGGTAGATTATATGTAACATTCTGATCATGTGCCTAATATCACACTGTGAGTGAAGCTTGTTTCACCCATCAGTATGATTTTAGGCAGAGACACACATACTGTTTGCAGAGGCAGACATGGTAGATTATATGTAACATTCTGATCATGTGCCTAGATCACACTGTGAGTGAAGCTTGATTCACCCATCAGTGTGATCTTAGGCAGAGACACACATACTGTTTGCAGAGACAGACATGGTAGATTATATGTACATTCTGATCATGTGCCTAAGATCACACTGTGAGTGAAGCTTGATTCACCCATCAGTGTGATCTGAGGCAGAGACACACATACTGTTTGCAGAGACAGACATGATAGATTATATGTAACATTCTGATCATGTGCCTAAGATCACACTGTGAGTGAAACTTGATTCATCCATCAGTGTGATCTTAGGCAGAGACACACATACTGTTTGCAGAGACAGACATGGTAGATTATATGTAACACTCTGATCATGTGCCTAAGATCACACTATGAGTGAAGCTTAAATCATCCATCAGTGTGATCTTAGGCAGAGACACACATACTGTTTGCAGAGACAGACATGGTAGATTATATGTAACATTCTGATCATGTGCCTAAGATCACACTGTGAGTGAAGCTTGATTCACCTATCAGTGTGATCTTAGGCAGGGACACACATACTGTTTGCAGAGGCAGACATGGTAGATTATATGTAACATTCTGATCATGTGAGTGAAGCTTGATTCATCCATCAGTGTGATCTTAGGCATAGACACACATACTGTTTGAAGAGACAGACATGGTAGATTATATGTAACATTCTGATCATGTGCCTACGATCACACTGTGAGTGAAGCTTGATTCACCCATCAGTGTGATCTTAGGCAGAGACACACATACTGTTTGCAGAGACAGACATGCTAGATCATATGTAACATTCTGATCATGTGCCTAAGATCACACTGTGAGTGAAGCTTGATTCACCCCTCAGTGTGATCTTAGGCAGAGACACACATACTGCTTGCAGAGACAGACATGGTAGATTATATGTAACATTCTGATCATGTGCCTAAGATCACACTGTGAGTGAAACTTGATTCATCCATCAGTGTGATCTTAGGCAGAGACACACATACTGTTTGCAGAGACAGACATGGTAGATCATATGTAACATTCTGATCCTGTGCCTAAGATCACACTGTGAGTGAAGCTTGATTCACCCATCAGTGTGATCTTAGGCAGAGACACACATTCTGTTTGCAGAGACAGACATGGTAGATTATATGTAACATTCTGATCATGTGCCTAAGATCACACTGTGAGTGAAGCTTGATTCACCCATCAGTGTGATCTTAGGCAGAGACACACATACTGTTTGTAGAGACAGACGTGGTAGATTATATGTAACATTCTGATCATGTGCCTAAGATCACACTGTGAGTGAAGCTTGATTCACCCATCAGTATGATCGTAGGCATAGACACACATACTGTTTGCAGAGACAGACATGGTAGATTATATGTAACATTCTGATCATGTGCCTAATATCACACTGTGAGTGAAGCTTGATTCATCCATCAGTATGATTTTCGGCAGAGACACACATACTGTTTGCAGAGACAGACATGGTACATTATATGTAACATTCTGATCATGTGCCTAAGATCACACTGTGAGTGAAGCTTGATTCACCCATCAGTGTGATCCTAGGCAGAGACACACATACTGTTTGCAGAGACAGACATGGTAGATTATATGTAACATTCTGATCATGTGCCTAAGATCACACTGTGAGTGAAGCTTGATTTGCCTATCAGTGTGATCTTAGGCAGAGACACATATACTGTTGGCAGACACAAACATGGTACATTATATGTAACATTCTGATCATGTGCCTAAGAACACATTGTGAGTGAAGCTTGATTCATCCATCAGTGTGATGTTAGGCAGAGACACACATACTGTTTGCAGAGACAGACATGGTAGATTATATGTAACATTCTGATCATGTGCCTAAGATCACACTATGAGTGAAGCTTAAATCATCCATCAGTGTGATCTTAAGCAGAGACACACATACTGTTTGCAGAGACAGACATGGTAGATTATATGTAACATTCTGATCATGTGCCTAAGATCACACTGTGAGTGAAGCTTGATTCACCTATCAGTGTGATCTTAGGCAGGGACACACATACTGTTTGCAGAGGCAGACATGGTAGATTATATGTAACATTCTGATCATGTGCCTAAGATCACACTGTGAGTGAAGCTTGATTCATCCATCAGTGTGATCTTAGGCATAGACACACATACTGTTTGCAAAGACAGACATGGTAGATTATATGTAACATTCTGATCATGTGCCTAAGATCACACTGTGAGTGAAGCTTGATTCACCCATCAGTATGATCTTAGCCATAGACACACATACTGTTTGCAGAGACAGACATGGTAGATTATATGTAACATTCTGATCATGTGCCTACGATCACACTGTGAGTGAAGCTTGATTCACCCATCAGTATGATCTTAGGCAGAGACACACATACTGTTGGCAGAGACAGACATGGTAGATTATATGTAACATTCTTATCATGTGCCTAAGATCACACTGTGAGGGAAGCTTGATTCACCCATCAGTATGATTTTAGGCAGAGACACACATACTGTTTGCAGAGACAGACATGGTAGAGTATATGTAACATTCTGATCATGTGCCTAGATCACACTGTGAGTGAAGCTTGATTCATCCATCAGTGTGATCTTAGGCAGAGACACACATACTGTTTACAGAGACAGACATGGTAGATTATATGTAACATTCTGATCATGTGCCTAAAATCTCACTGTGATTGAAGCTTGATTCACCCATCACTGTGATCTTAGGCAGAGACACACATACTGTTTGCAGAGACAGACATGGTAGATCATATGTAGCATTCTGATCATGTGCCTAAGATAACACTGTGAGTGAAGCTTGATTCGCCCATCAGTGTGATCTTAGGCAGAGACACACATACTGTTTGCAGAGACAGACATGGTAGATCATATGTAACATTCTGGTCATGTGCCTAAGATCACACTGTGAGTGAAGCTTGAATTACCCATCGCTGTGATCTTAGGCAGAGACACACATACTGTTTGCAGAGGCAGACATGGTAGATTATATGTAACATTCTGATCATGTGCCTAAGATCACACTTTGAGTGAAGCTTGATTCATCCATCAGTGTGATCTTAGGCATAGACACACATACTGTTTGCAGAGACATACATGGTAGATTATATGTAACATTCTGATCATGTGCCTAAGATCAAACTGTGAGTGAAGCTTGATTCACCCATCTGTATGATCTTAGCCATAGACACACATACTGTTTGCAGAGACAGACATGGTAGATTATATGTAACATTCTGATCATGTGCCTAAGATCACACTGTGAGTGAAGCTTGATTCACCCATCAGTATGATCTTAGGCAGAGACACACATACTGTTGGCAGAGACAGACATGGTAGATTATATGTAACATTCTGATCATGTGCCTAAGATCACACTGTGAGTGAAGCTTGATTAACCCAACAGTATGATTTTAGGCAGAGACACACATACTGTTTGCAGAGACAGACATGGTAGATTATATGTAACATTCTGATCATGTGCCTAGATCACACTGTGAGTGAAGCTTGATTCATCCATCAGTGTGATCTTAGGCAGAGACACACATACTGTTTACAGAGACAGACATGGTAGATTATATGTAACATTCTGATCATGTGCCTAAAATCACACTGTGAGTGAAGCTTGATTCACCCATCACTGTGATCTTAGGCAGAGACACACATACTGTTTGCAGAGACAGACATGGTAGATCATATGTAACATTCTGATCATGTGCCTAAGATCACACTGTGAGTGAAGCTTGATTCACCCATCAGTGTGATCTTAGGCAGAGACACACATACTGTTTGCAGAGACAGACATGGTAGATTATATGTAACACTCTGATCATGTGCCTAAGATCACACTGTGAGTGAAGCTTGATTCATCCATCAGTGTGATCTTAGGCAGAGACACACATACTGATGCAGAGACAGACATGGTAGATTATATGTAACATCCTGGTCATGTGCCTAAGATCACACTGATGGGTGAATAAAGCTTCACTCACAGTGTGATCCTAGGCACATGACCAGGATGTTACATGTAATGAGAAATTAATGTTATGTCTTGCTAATATATAGGTAGCCTTTTTTTGTCTGTAGAGACAGTGAAATAATATGAGCAGAGACACACATACTGTTTGCAGAGACAAACATGGTACATTATATGTAACATTCTGGTCATGTGCCTAAGGTCACACTGTGAGTGAAACTTGATTCATCCATCAGTGTGATCTTAGGCAGAGACACACATACCGTTTGCAGAGACAGACATGGTAGATTATATGTAACATTCTGATCATGTGCCTAAGATCACACTGTGAGTGAAGCTTGATTCACCCATCAGTGTGATCTTAGGCATAGACACACATACTGTTTGCAGAGGCAGACATGGTAGATTATATGTAACATTCTGATCATGTGCCTAGATCACACTGTGAGTAAAGCTTGATTCATCCATCAGTGTGATCTTAGGCAGAGACACACATACTGTTTGCAGAGACAGACATGGTAGATCATATGTAACATTCTGATCGTGTGCCTAAGATCACACTGTGAGTGAAGCTTGATTCACCCATCACTGTGATCTTAGGCAGAGACACAAATACTGTTTGCAGAGACAGACATGGTAGATTATATGCAACATTCTGATCATGTGCCTAAAATCACACTGTGAGTGAAACTTGATTCATCCATCAGTGTGATCTTAGGCAGAGACACACATACTGTTTGCAGAGACAGACATGGTAGATTATATGTAACATTCTCATCATTTGCCTAAGATCACACTGTGAGTGAAGCTTGATTTATCCATCAGTGTGATATTAGGCAGAGACACACATACTGTTTGCAGAGGCAGACATTGTAGATTATATGGAACATTCTGATCATGTGCCTAAGATCACACTGTGAGTGAAGCTTGATTCATCCATCAGTGTGATCTTAGGTATAGACACACATACTGTTTGCAGAGACAGATATGGTAGATTATATGTAACATTCTGATCATGTGCCTAAGATCACACTGAGAGTGAAGCTTGATTCACCCATCAGTATGATCTTAGCCATAGACACACATACTGTTTGCAGAGACAGGCATGGTAGATTATATGTAACATTCTGATCGTGTGCCTAAGATCACACTGTGAGTGAAGCTTGATTCACCCATCAGTATGATCTTAGCCATAGACACACATACTGTTTGCAGAGACAGACATGGTAGATTATATGTAACATTCTGATCATATTGTGCCTAAGATCACACTGTGAGTGAAGCTTGATTCACTCATCAGTATGATCCTAGGCAGAGACACACATACTGTTGGCAGAGACAGACATGGTAGATTATATGTAACATTCTGATCATGTGCCTAAGATCACATGTGAGTGAAGCTTGATTCACCCATCAGTATGATTTTAGGCAGAGACACACATACTGTTTGCAGAGACAGACATGGTAGATTATATGTAACATTCTGATCATGTGCCTAGATTACACTGTGAGTGAAGCTTGATTCATCCATCAGTGTGATCTTAGGCAGAGACACACATACTGTTTACAGAGACAGACATGGTAGATTATATGTAACATTCTGATCATGTGCCTAAAATCACACTGTGAGTGAAGCTTGATTCACCCATCACTGTGATCTTAGGCAGAGACACACATACTGTTTGCAGAGACAGACATGGTAGATCATATGTAACATTCTGATGATGTGCCTAAGATCACACTGTGAGTGAAGCTTGATTCACCCATCAGTGTGATCTTAGGCAGAGACACACATACTGTTTGCAGAGACAGACATGGTAGATTACATGTAATATTCTGATCACGTGCCTAAGATCACACTGTGAGTGAAGCTTGATTCACCCATCAGTGTGATCTTAGGCAGAGACACACATACTGTTTGCAGAGACAGACATGGTAGATTATATGTAACATTCTGATCATGTGCCTAAGATCACACTGTGAGTGAAACTTGATTCATCCATCAGTGTGATCTTAGGCAGAGACACACATACTGTTTGCAGAGACAGACATGGTAGATTATATGTAACATTCTGATCATGTGCCTAAGATCACACTGTGAGTGAAGCTTGATTTATCCATCAGTGTAATCTTAGGGAGAGACACACATACTGTTTGCAGAGACAGACATGGTAGATTATATGTAACATTCTGATCATGTGCCTAAGATCACACTGTGAGTGAAGCTTGATTCATCCATCAGTGTGATCTTAGGCAGAGACACACATACTGTTTGCAGAGACAGACATGGTAGATTATATGTAACATTCTGATCATATTGTGCCTAAGATCACACTGTGAGTGAAGCTTGATTCACTCATCAGTATGATCCTAGGCAGAGACACACATACTGTTGGCAGACACAAACATGGTACATTATATGTAACATTCTGATCATGTGCCTAAGAACACATTGTGAGTGAAGCTTGATTCATCCATCAGTGTGATGTTAGGCAGAGACACACATACTGTTTGCAGAGACAGACATGGTAGATTATATGTAACATTCTGATCATGTGCCTAAGATCACACTATGAGTGAAGCTTAAATCATCCATCAGTGTGATATTAGGCAGAGACACACATACTGTTTGCAGAGACAGACATGGTAGATTATATGTAACATTCTGATCATGTGCCTAAGATCACACTGTGAGTGAAGCTTGATTCACCTATCAGTGTGATCTTAGGCAGGGACACACATACTGTTTGCAGAGGCAGACATGGTAGATTATATGTAACATTCTGATCATGTGCCTAAGATCACACTGTGAGTGAAGCTTGATTCATCCATCAGTGTGATCTTAGGCATAGACACACATACTGTTTGCAAAGACAGACATGGTAGATTATATGTAACATTCTGATCATGTGCCTAAGATCACACTGTGAGTGAAGCTTGATTCACCCATCAGTATGATCTTAGCCATAGACACACATACTGTTTGCAGAGACAGACATGGTAGATTATATGTAACATTCTGGTCATGTGCCTAAGATCACACTGTGAGTGAAGCTTGAATTACCCATCGCTGTGATCTTAGGCAGAGACACACATACTGTTTGCAGAGGCAGACATGGTAGATTATATGTAACATTCTGATCATGTGCCTAAGATCACACTTTGAGTGAAGCTTGATTCATCCATCAGTGTGATCTTAGGCATAGACACACATACTGTTTGCAGAGACATACATGGTAGATTATATGTAACATTCTGATCATGTGCCTAAGATCAAACTGTGAGTGAAGCTTGATTCACCCATCTGTATGATCTTAGCCATAGACACACATACTGTTTGCAGAGACAGACATGGTAGATTATATGTAACATTCTGATCATGTGCCTAAGATCACACTGTGAGTGAAGCTTGATTCACCCATCAGTATGATCTTAGGCAGAGACACACATACTGTTGGCAGAGACAGACATGGTAGATTATATGTAACATTCTGATCATGTGCCTAAGATCACACTGTGAGTGAAGCTTGATTAACCCAACAGTATGATTTTAGGCAGAGACACACATACTGTTTGCAGAGACAGACATGGTAGATTATATGTAACATTCTGATCATGTGCCTAGATCACACTGTGAGTGAAGCTTGATTTATCCATCAGTGTGATATTAGGCAGAGACACACATACTGTTTGCAGAGGCAGACATTGTAGATTATATGGAACATTCTGATCATGTGCCTAAGATCACACTGTGAGTGAAGCTTGATTCATCCATCAGTGTGATCTTAGGTATAGACACACATACTGTTTGCAGAGACAGATATGGTAGATTATATGTAACATTCTGATCATGTGCCTAAGATCACACTGAGAGTGAAGCTTGATTCACCCATCAGTATGATCTTAGCCATAGACACACATACTGTTTGCAGAGACAGGCATGGTAGATTATATGTAACATTCTGATCGTGTGCCTAAGATCACACTGTGAGTGAAGCTTGATTCACCCATCAGTATGATCTTAGGCAGAGACACACATACTGTTGGCAGAGACAGACATGGTAGATTATATGTAACATTCTGATCATGTGCCTAAGATCACACTGTGAGTGAAGCTTGATTAACCCAACAGTATGATTTTAGGCAGAGACACACATACTGTTTGCAGAGACAGACATGGTAGATTATATGTAACATTCTGATCATGTGCCTAGATCACACTGTGAGGGAAGCTTGATTCATCCATCAGTGTGATCTTAGGCAGAGACACACATACTGTTTACAGAGACAGACATGGTAGATTATATGTAACATTCTGATCATGTGCCTAAAATCACACTGTGAGCGAAGCTTGATTCACCCATCACTGTGATCTTAGGCAGAGACACACATACTGTTTGCAGAGACAGACATGGTAGATCATATGTAACATTCTGATCATGTGCCTAAGATCACACTGTGAGTGAAGCTTGATTCACCCATCAGTGTGATCTTAGGCAGAGACACACATACTGTTTGCAGAGACAGACATGGTAGATCATATGTAACATTCTGATCATGTGCCTAAGATCACACTGTGAGTGAAGCTTGATTCACCCATCAGTATGATCTTAACCATTGACACACATACTGTTGGCAGAGACAGACATGGTAGATTATATGTAACACTCTGATCATGTGCCTAAGATCACACTGTGAGTGAAGCTTGATTCATCCATCAGTGTGATCTTAGGCAGAGACACACATACTGTTTGCAGAGACAGACATGGTAGATTATATGTAACATCCTGGTCATGTGCCTAAGATCACACTGATGGGTGAATAAAGCTACACTCACAGTGTGATCCTAGGCACATGACCAGGATGTTACATGTAATGAGAAATTAATGTTATGTCTTGCTAATATATAGGTAGCCTTTTTTTGTCTGTAGAGACAGTGAAATAATATGAGCAGAGACACACATACTGTTTGCAGAGACAAACATGGTACATTATATGTAACATTCTGGTCATGTGCCTAAGGTCACACTGTGAGTGAAACTTGATTCATCCATCAGTGTCATCTTAGGCAGAGACACACATACTGTTTGCAGAGACAGACATGGTAGATCATATGTAACATTCTGATCATGTGCCTAAGATCACACTGTGAGTGAAGCTTGATTCACCCATCACTGTGATCTTAGGCAGAGACACAAATACTGTTTGCAGAGACAGACATGGTAGATTATATGCAACATTCTGATCATGTGCCTAAAATCACACTGTGAGTGAAACTTGATTCATCCATCAGTGTGATCTTAGGCAGAGACACACATACTGTTTGCAGAGACAGACATGGTAGATTATATGTAACATTCTGATCTTGTGCCTAAGATCACACTGTGAGTGAAGCTTGATTCACCCATCAGTGTGATCTTCGGCAGAGACACATATACTGTTGGCAGACACAAACATTGTACATTATATGTAACATTCTGATCATGTGCCTAAGAACACATTGTGAGTGAAGCTTGATTCATCCATCAGTGTGATGTTAGGCAGAGACACACATACTGTTTGCAGAGACAGACATGGTAGATTTTATGTAACATTCTGATCATGTGCCTAAGATCACACTGTGAGTGAAGCTTAAATCATCCATCAGTGTGATCTTAGCCATAGACACACATACTGTTTGCAGAGACAGACATGGTAGATTATATGTAACATTCTGATCATGTGCCTAAGATCACACTGTGAGTGAAGCTTGATTCACCTATCAGTGTGATCTTAGGCAGGGACACACATACTGTTTGCGAAGACAGACATGGTAGATTATATGTAACATTCTGATCATGTGCCTAAGATCACACTGTGAGTGAAGCTTGATTAACCCAACAGTATGATTTTAGGCAGAGACACACATACTGTTTGCAGAGACAGACATGGTAGATTATATGTAACATTCTGATCATGTGCCTAGATCACACTGTGAGTGAAGCTTGATTCATCCATCAGTGTGATCTTAGGCAGAGACACACATACTGTTTGCAGAGACAGACATGGTAGATTATATGTAACATCCTGGTCATGTGCCTAAGATCACACTGATGGGTGAATAAAGCTACACTCACAGTGTGATCCTAGGCACATGACCAGGATGTTACATGTAATGAGAAATTAATGTTATGTCTTGCTAATATATAGGTAGCCTTTTTTGTCTGTAGAGACAGTGAAATAATATGAGCAGAGACACACATACTGTTTGCAGAGACAAACATGGTACATTATATGTAACATTCTGGTCATGTGCCTAAGGTCACACTGTGAGTGAAACTTGATTCATCCATCAGTGTGATCTTAGGCAGAGACACACATACCGTTTGCAGAGACAGACATGGTAGATTATATGTAACATTCTGATCATGTGCCTAAGATCACACTGTGAGTGAAGCTTGATTCACCCATCAGTGTGATCTTAGGCATAGACACACATACTGTTTGCAGAGGCAGACATGGTAGATTATATGTAACATTCTGATCATGTGCCTAGATCACACTGTGAGTAAAGCTTGATTCATCCATCAGTGTGATCTTAGGCAGAGACACACATACTGTTTGCAGAGACAGACATGGTAGATCATATGTAACATTCTGATCATGTGCCTAAGATCACACTGTGAGTGAAGCTTGATTCACCAATCACTGTGATCTTAGGCAGAGACACAAATACTGTTTGCAGAGACAGACATGGTAGATTATATGCAACATTCTGATCATGTGCCTAAAATCACACTGTGAGTGAAACTTGATTCATCCATCAGTGTGATCTTAGGCAGAGACACACATACTGTTTGCAGAGACAGACATGGTAGATTATATGTAACATTCTGATCTTGTGCCTAAGATCACACTGTGAGTGAAGCTTGATTCACCCATCAGTGTGATCTTCGGCAGAGACACATATACTGTTGGCAGACACAAACATTGTACATTATATGTAACATTCTGATCATGTGCCTAAGAACACATTGTGAGTGAAGCTTGATTCATCCATCAGTGTGATGTTAGGCAGAGACACACATACTGTTTGCAGAGACAGACATGGTAGATTTTATGTAACATTCTGATCATGTGCCTAAGATCACACTGTGAGTGAAGCTTAAATCATCCATCAGTGTGATCTTAGCCATAGACACACATACTGTTTGCAGAGACAGACATGGTAGATTATATGTAACATTCTGATCATGTGCCTAAGATCACACTGTGAGTGAAGCTTGATTCACCTATCAGTGTGATCTTAGGCAGGGACAGACATACTGTTTGCAAAGACAGACATGGTAGATTATATGTAACATTCTGATCATGTGCCTAAGATCACACTGTGAGTGAAGCTTGATTCACCCATCAGTATGATCTTAGCCAGAGACACACATACTGTTTGCAGAGACAGACATGGTAGATTATATGTAACATTCTGATCATGTGCCTACGATCACACTGTGAGTGAAGCTTGATTCACCCATCAGTGTGATCTTAGGCAGAGACACACATACTGTTTGCAGAGACAGACATGCTAGATCATATGTAACATTCTGATCATGTGCCTAAGATCACACTGTGAGTGAAGCTTGATTCACCCCTCAGTGTGATCTTAGGCAGAGACACACATACTGCTTGCAGAGACAGACATGGTAGATTATATGTAACATTCTGATCATGTGCCTAAGATCACACTGTGAGTGAAACTTGATTCATCCATCAGTGTGATCTTAGGCAGAGACACACATACTGTTTGCAGAGACAGACATGGTAGATCATATGTAACATTCTGATCCTGTGCCTAAGATCACACTGTGAGTGAAGCTTGATTCACCCATCAGTGTGATCTTAGGCAGAGACACACATTCTGTTTGCAGAGACAGACATGGTAGATTATATGTAACATTCTGATCATGTGCCTAAGATCACACTGTGAGTGAAGCTTGATTCACCCATCAGTGTGATCTTAGGCAGAGACACACATACTGTTTGTAGAGACAGACGTGGTAGATTATATTTAACATTCTGATCATGTGCCTAAGATCACACTGTGAGTGAAGCTTGATTCACCCATCAGTATGATCGTAGGCATAGACACACATACTGTTTGCAGAGACAGACATGGTAGATTATATGTAACATTCTGATCATGTGCCTAATATCACACTGTGAGTGAAGCTTGATTCATCCATCAGTATGATTTTCGGCAGAGACACACATACTGTTTGCAGAGACAGACATGGTACATTATATGTAACATTCTGATCATGTGCCTAAGATCACACTGTGAGTGAAGCTTGATTCACCCATCAGTGTGATCCTAGGCAGAGACACACATACTGTTTGCAGAGACAGACATGGTAGATTATATGTAACATTCTGATCATGTGCCTAAGATCACACTGTGAGTGAAGCTTGATTCGCCTATCAGTGTGATCTTAGGCAGAGACACATATACTGTTGGCAGACACAAACATGGTACATTATATGTAACATTCTGATCATGTGCCTAAGAACACATTGTGAGTGAAGCTTGATTCATCCATCAGTGTGATGTTAGGCAGAGACACACATACTGTTTGCAGAGACAGACATGGTAGATTATATGTAACATTCTGATCATGTGCCTAAGATCACACTATTAGTGAAGCTTAAATCATCCATCAGTGTGATCTTAGGCAGAGACACACATACTGTTTGCAGAGACAGACATGGTAGATTATATGTAACATTCTGATCATGTGCCTAGATTACACTGTGAGTGAAGCTTGATTCATCCATCAGTGTGATCTTAGGCAGAGACACACATACTGTTTACAGAGACAGACATGGTACATTATATGTAACATTCTGATCATGTGCCTAGATTACACTGTGAGTGAAGCTTGATTCATCCATCAGTGTGATCTCAGGCATAGACACACATACTGTTTGCAGAGACAGACATGTATGTAACATTCTGATCATGTGCCTAAGATCACACTGTGAGTGAAGCTTGATTCACCTATCAGTGTGATCTTAGGCAGGGACACACATACTGTTTGCAGAGGCAGACATGGTAGATTATATGTAACATTCTGATCATGTGCCTAAGATCACACTGTGAGTGAAGCTTGATTCATCCATCAGTGTGATCTTAGGCATAGACACACATACTGTTTGCAAAGACAGACATGGTGGATTATATGTAACATTCTGATCATGTGCCTAAGATCACACTGTGAGTGAAGCTTGATTCACCCATCAGTATGATCTTAGCCATAGACACACATACTGTTTGCAGAGACAGACATGGTAGATTATATGTAACATTCTGATCATGTGCCTACGATCACACTGTGAGTGAAGCTTGATTCACCCATCAGTATGATCTTAGCCATAGACACACATACTGTTGGCAGAGACAGACATGGTAGATTATATGTAACATTCTTATCATGTGCCTAAGATCACACTGTGAGGGAAGCTTGATTCACCCATCAGTATGATTTTAGGCAGAGACACACATACTGTTTGCAGAGACAGACATGGTAGAGTATATGTAACATTCTGATCATGTGCCTAGATCACACTGTGAGTGAAGCTTGATTCATCCATCAGTGTGATCTTAGGCAGAGACACACATACTGTTTACAGAGACAGACATGGTAGATTATATGTAACATTCTGATCATGTGCCTAAAATCTCACTGTGATTGAAGCTTGATTCACCCATCACTGTGATCTTAGGCAGAGACACACATACTGTTTGCAGAGACAGACATGGTAGATCATATGTAGCATTCTGATCATGTGCCTAAGATAACACTGTGAGTGAAGCTTGATTCGCCCATCAGTGTGATCTTAGGCAGAGACACACATACTGTTTGCAGAGACAGACATGGTAGATCATATGTAACATTCTGGTCATGTGCCTAAGATCACACTGTGAGTGAAGCTTGAATTACCCATCGCTGTGATCTTAGGCAGAGACACACATACTGTTTGCAGAGGCAGACATGGTAGATTATATGTAACATTCTGATCATGTGCCTAAGATCACACTTTGAGTGAAGCTTGATTCATCCATCAGTGTGATCTTAGGCATAGACACACATACTGTTTGCAGAGACATACATGGTAGATTATATGTAACATTCTGATCATGTGCCTAAGATCAAACTGTGAGTGAAGCTTGATTCACCCATCTGTATGATCTTAGCCATAGACACACATACTGTTTGCAGAGACAGACATGGTAGATTATATGTAACATTCTGATCATGTGCCTAAAATCACACTGTGAGTGAAGCTTGATTCACCCATCAGTATGATCTTAGGCAGAGACACACATACTGTTGGCAGAGACAGACATGGTAGATTATATGTAACATTCTGATCATGTGCCTAAGATCACACTGTGAGTGAAGCTTGATTAACCCAACAGTATGATTTTAGGCAGAGACACACATACTGTTTGCAGAGACAGACATGGTAGATTATATGTAACATTCTGATCATGTGCCTAGATCACACTGTGAGTGAAGCTTGATTCATCCATCAGTGTGATCTTAGGCAGAGACACACATACTGTTTACAGAGACAGACATGGTAGATTATATGTAACATTCTGATCATGTGCCTAAAATCACACTGTGAGTGAAGCTTGATTCACCCATCACTGTGATCTTAGGCAGAGACACACATACTGTTTGCAGAGACAGACATGGTAGATCATATGTAACATTCTGATCATGTGCCTAAGATCACACTGTGAGTGAAGCTTGATTCACCCATCAGTGTGATCTTAGGCAGAGACACCCATACTGTTTGCAGAGACAGACATGGTAGATTATATGTAACACTCTGATCATGTGCCTAAGATCACACTGTGAGTGAAGCTTGATTCATCCATCAGTGTGATCTTAGGCAGAGACACACATACTGTTTGCAGAGACAGACATGGTAGATTATATGTAACATCCTGGTCATGTGCCTAAGATCACACTGATGGGTGAATAAAGCTTCACTCACAGTGTGATCCTAGGCACATGACCAGGATGTTACATGTAATGAGAAATTAATGTTATGTCTTGCTAATATATAGGTAGCCTTTTTTTGTCTGTAGAGACAGTGAAATAATATGAGCAGAGACACACATACTGTTTGCAGAGACAAACATGGTACATTATATGTAACATTCTGGTCATGTGCCTAAGGTCACACTGTGAGTGAAACTTGATTCATCCATCAGTGTGATCTTAGGCAGAGACACACATACCGTTTGCAGAGACAGACATGGTAGATTATATGTAACATTCTGATCATGTGCCTAAGATCACACTGTGAGTGAAGCTTGATTCACCCATCAGTGTGATCTTAGGCATAGACACACATACTGTTTGCAGAGGCAGACATGGTAGATTATATGTAACATTCTGATCATGTGCCTAGATCACACTGTGAGTAAAGCTTGATTCATCCATCGGTGTGATCTTAGGCAGAGACACACATACTGTTTGCAGAAACAGACATGGTAGATTATATGCAACATTCTGATCATGTGCCTAAAATCACACTGTGAGTGAAACTTGATTCATCCATCAGTATGATCTTAGGCAGAGACACACATACTGTTTGCAGAGACAGACATGGTAGATTATATGTAACATTCTGATCTTGTGCCTAAGATCACACTGTGAGTGAAGCTTGATTCACCCATCAGTGTGATCTTCGGCAGAGACACATATACTGTTGGCAGACACAAACATTGTACATTATATGTAACATTCTGATCATGTGCCTAAGAACACATTGTGAGTGAAGCTTGATTCATCCATCAGTGTGATGTTAGGCAGAGACACACATACTGTTTGCAGAGACAGACATGGTAGATTTTATGTAACATTCTGATCATGTGCCTAAGATCACACTGTGAGTGAAGCTTAAATCATCCATCAGTGTGATCTTAGCCATAGACACACATACTGTTTGCAGAGACAGACATGGTAGATTATATGTAACATTCTGATCATGTGCCTAAGATCACACTGTGAGTGAAGCTTGATTCACCTATCAGTGTGATCTTAGGCAGGGACAGACATACTGTTTGCAAAGACAGACATGGTAGATTATATGTAACATTCTGATCATGTGCCTAAGATCACACTGTGAGTGAAGCTTGATTCACCCATCAGTATGATCTTAGCCATAGACACACATACTGTTTGCAGAGACAGACATGGTAGATTATATGTAACATTCTGATCATGTGCCTACGATCACACTGTGAGTGAAGCTTGATTCACCCATCAGTGTGATCTTAGGCAGAGACACACATACTGTTTGCAGAGACAGACATGCTAGATCATATGTAACATTCTGATCATGTGCCTAAGATCACACTGTGAGTGAAGCTTGATTCACCCCTCAGTGTGATCTTAGGCAGAGACACACATACTGCTTGCAGAGACAGACATGGTAGATTATATGTAACATTCTGATCATGTGCCTAAGATCACACTGTGAGTGAAACTTGATTCATCCATCAGTGTGATCTTAGGCAGAGACACACATACTGTTTGCAGAGACAGACATGGTAGATCATATGTAACATTCTGATCCTGTGCCTAAGATCACACTGTGAGTGAAGCTTGATTCACCCATCAGTGTGATCTTAGGCAGAGACACACATTCTGTTTGCAGAGACAGACATGGTAGATTATATGTAACATTCTGATCATGTGCCTAAGATCACACTGTGAGTGAAGCTTGATTCACCCATCAGTGTGATCTTAGGCAGAGACACACATACTGTTTGTAGAGACAGACGTGGTAGATTATATGTAACATTCTGATCATGTGCCTAAGATCACACTGTGAGTGAAGCTTGATTCACCCATCAGTATGATCGTAGGCATAGACACACATACTGTTTGCAGAGACAGACATGGTAGATTATATGTAACATTCTGATCATGTGCCTAATATCACACTGTGAGTGAAGCTTGATTCATCCATCAGTATGATTTTCGGCAGAGACACACATACTGTTTGCAGAGATAGACATGGTACATTATATGTAACATTCTGATCATGTGCCTAAGATCACACTGTGAGTGAAGCTTGATTCACCCATCAGTGTGATCCTAGGCAGAGACACACATACTGTTTGCAGAGACAGACATGGTAGATTATATGTAACATTCTGATCATGTGCCTAAGATCACACTGTGAGTGAAGCTTGATTCGCCTATCAGTGTGATCTTAGGCAGAGACACATATACTGTTGGCAGACACAAACATGGTACATTATATGTAACATTCTGATCACGTGCCTAAGAACACATTGTGAGTGAAGCTTGATTCATCCATCAGTGTGATGTTAGGCAGAGACACACATACTGTTTGCAGAGACAGACATGGTAGATTATATGTAACATTCTGATCATGTGCCTAAGATCACACTATGAGTGAAGCTTAAATCATCCATCAGTGTGATCTTAGGCAGAGACACACATACTGTTTGCAGAGACAGACATGGTAGATTATATGTAACATTCTGATCATGTGCCTAAGATCACACTGTGAGTGAAGCTTGATTCACCTATCAGTGTGATCTTAGGCAGGGACACACATACTGTTTGCAGAGGCAGACATGGTAGATTATATGTAACATTCTGATCATGTGCCTAAGATCACACTGTGAGTGAAGCTTGATTCATCCATCAGTGTGATCTTAGGCATAGACACACATACTGTTTGCAAAGACAGACATGGTGGATTATATGTAACATTCTGATCATGTGCCTAAGATCACACTGTGAGTGAAGCTTGATTCACCCATCAGTATGATCTTAGCCATAGACACACATACTGTTTGCAGAGACAGACATGGTAAATTATATGTAACATTCTGATCATGTGCCTACGATCACACTGTGAGTGAAGCTTGATTCACCCATCAGTATGATCTTAGGCAGAGACACACATACTGTTGGCAGAGACAGACATGGTAGATTATATGTAACATTCTTATCATGTGCCTAAGATCACACTGTGAGGGAAGCTTGATTCACCCATCAGTATGATTTTAGGCAGAGACACACATACTGTTTGCAGAGACAGACATGGTAGAGTATATGTAACATTCTGATCATGTGCCTAGATCACACTGTGAGTGAAGCTTGATTCATCCATCAGTGTGATCTTAGGCAGAGACACACATACTGTTTACAGAGACAGACATGGTAGATTATATGTAACATTCTGATCATGTGCCTAAAATCTCACTGTGATTGAAGCTTGATTCACCCATCACTGTGATCTTAGGCAGAGACACACATACTGTTTGCAGAGACAGACATGGTAGATCATATGTAGCATTCTGATCATGTGCCTAAGATAACACTGTGAGTGAAGCTTGATTCGCCCATCAGTGTGATCTTAGGCAGAGACACACATACTGTTTGCAGAGACAGACATGGTAGATCATATGTAACATTCTGGTCATGTGCCTAAGATCACACTGTGAGTGAAGCTTGAATTACCCATCGCTGTGATCTTAGGCAGAGACACACATACTGTTTGCAGAGGCAGACATGGTAGATTATATGTAACATTCTGATCATGTGCCTAAGATCACACTTTGAGTGAAGCTTGATTCATCCATCAGTGTGATCTTAGGCATAGACACACATACTGTTTGCAGAGACATACATGGTAGATTATATGTAACATTCTGATCATGTGCCTAAGATCAAACTGTGAGTGAAGCTTGATTCACCCATCTGTATGATCTTAGCCATAGACACACATACTGTTTGCAGAGACAGACATGGTAGATTATATGTAACATTCTGATCATGTGCCTAAAATCACACTGTGAGTGAAGCTTGATTCACCCATCAGTATGATCTTAGGCAGAGACACACATACTGTTGGCAGAGACAGACATGGTAGATTATATGTAACATTCTGATCATGTGCCTAAGATCACACTGTGAGTGAAGCTTGATTAACCCAACAGTATGATTTTAGGCAGAGACACACATACTGTTTGCAGAGACAGACATGGTAGATTATATGTAACATTCTGATCATGTGCCTAGATGACACTGTGAGTGAAGCTTGATTCATCCATCAGTGTGATCTTAGGCAGAGACACACATACTGTTTACAGAGACAGACATGGTAGATTATATGTAACATTCTGATCATGTGCCTAAAATCACACTGTGAGTGAAGCTTGATTCACCCATCACTGTGATCTTAGGCAGAGACACACATACTGTTTGCAGAGACAGACATGGTAGATCATATGTAACATTCTGATCATGTGCCTAAGATCACACTGTGAGTGAAGCTTGATTCACCCATCAGTGTGATCTTAGGCAGAGACACACATACTGTTTGCAGAGACAGACATGGTAGATTATATGTAACACTCTGATCATGTGCCTAAGATCACACTGTGAGTGAAGCTTGATTCATCCATCAGTGTGATCTTAGGCAGAGACACACATACTGTTTGCAGAGACAGACATGGTAGATTATATGTAACATCCTGGTCATGTGCCTAAGATCACACTGATGGGTGAATAAAGCTTCACTCACAGTGTGATCCTAGGCACATGACCAGGATGTTACATGTAATGAGAAATTAATGTTATGTCTTGCTAATATATAGGTAGCCTTTTTTTGTCTGTAGAGACAGTGAAATAATATGAGCAGAGACACACATACTGTTTGCAGAGACAAACATGGTACATTATATGTAACATTCTGGTCATGTGCCTAAGGTCACACTGTGAGTGAAACTTGATTCATCCATCAGTGTGATCTTAGGCAGAGACACACATACCGTTTGCAGAGACAGACATGGTAGATTATATGTAACATTCTGATCATGTGCCTAAGATCACACTGTGAGTGAAGCTTGATTCACCCATCAGTGTGATCTTAGGCATAGACACACATACTGTTTGCAGAGGCAGACATGGTAGATTATATGTAACATTCTGATCATGTGCCTAGATCACACTGTGAGTAAAGCTTGATTCATCCATCAGTGTGATCTTAGGCAGAGACACACATACTGTTTGCAGAAACAGACATGGTAGATCATATGTAACATTCTGATCGTGTGCCTAAGATCACACTGTGAGTGAAGCTTGATTCACCCATCACTGTGATCTTAGGCAGAGACACAAATACTGTTTGCAGAGACAGACATGGTAGATTATATGCAACATTCTGATCATGTGCCTAAAATCACACTGTGAGTGAAACTTGATTCATCTATCAGTGTGATCTTAGGCAGAGACACACATACTGTTTGCAGAGACAGACATGGTAGATTATATGTAACATTCTGATCTTGTGCCTAAGATCACACTGTGAGTGAAGCTTGATTCACCCATTAGTGTGATCTTAGGCATAGACACACATACTGTTTGCAGAGACGGACATGGTAGATTATATGTAACATTCTGATCATGTGCTTAACATCACACTGTGAGTGAAGCTTGATTCACTCATCAGTATGATCGTAGGCATAGACATACATACTGTTTGCAGAGACAGACATGGTAGATTATATGTAACATTCTGATCATGTGCCTAATATCACACTGTGAGTGAAGCTTGTTTCACCCATCAGTATGATTTTAGGCAGAGACACACATACTGTTTGCAGAGGCAGACATGGTAGATTATATGTAACATTCTGATCATGTGCCTAGATCACACTGTGAGTGAAGCTTGATTCACCCATCAGTGTGATCTTAGGCAGAGACACACATACTGTTTGCAGAGACTGACATGGTAGATTATATGTACATTCTGATCATGTGCCTAAGATCACACTGTGAGTGAAGCTTGATTCACCCATCAGTGTGATCTTAGGCAGAGACACACATACTGTTTGCAGAGACAGACATGATAGATTATATGTAACATTCTGATCATGTGCCTAAGATCACACTGTGAGTGAAACTTGATTCATCCATCAGTGTGATCTTAGGCAGAGACACACATACTGTTTGCAGAGACAGACATGGTAGATTATATGTAACACTCTGATCATGTGCCTAAGATCACACTATGAGTGAAGCTTAAATCATCCATCAGTGTGATCTTAGGCAGAGACACACATACTGTTTGCAGAGACAGACATGGTAGATTATATGTAACATTCTGATCATGTGCCTAAGATCACACTGTGAGTGAAGCTTGATTCACCTATCAGTGTGATCTTAGGCAGGGACACACATACTGTTTGCAGAGGCAGACATGGTAGATTATATGTAACATTCTGATCATGTGAGTGAAGCTTGATTCATCCATCAGTGTGATCTTAGGCATAGACACACATACTGTTTGCAGAGACAGACATGGTAGATTATATGTAACATTCTGATCATGTGCCTACGATCACACTGTGAGTGAAGCTTGATTCACCCATCAGTGTGATCTTAGGCAGAGACACACATACTGTTTGCAGAGACAGACATGCTAGATCATATGTAACATTCTGATCATGTGCCTAAGATCACACTGTGAGTGAAGCTTGATTCACCCCTCAGTGTGATCTTAGGCAGAGACACACACACTGCTTGCAGAGACAGACATGGTAGATTATATGTAACATTCTGATCATGTGCCTAAGATCACACTGTGAGTGAAACTTGATTCATCCATCAGTGTGATCTTAGGCAGAGACACACATACTGTTTGCAGAGACAGACATGGTAGATCATATGTAACATTCTGATCCTGTGCCTAAGATCACACTGTGAGTGAAGCTTGATTCACCCATCAGTGTGATCTTAGGCAGAGACACACATTCTGTTTGCAGAGACAGACATGGTAGATTATATGTAACATTCTGATCATGTGCCTAAGATCACACTGTGAGTGAAGCTTGATTCACCCATCAGTGTGATCTTAGGCAGAGACACACATACTGTTTGTAGAGACAGACGTGGTAGATTATATGTAACATTCTGATCATGTGCCTAAGATCACACTGTGAGTGAAGCTTGATTCACCCATCAGTATGATCGTAGGCATAGACACACATACTGTTTGCAGAGACAGACATGGTAGATTATATGTAACATTCTGATCATGTGCCTAATATCACACTGTGAGTGAAGCTTGATTCATCCATCAGTATGATTTTCGGCAGAGACACACATACTGTTTGCAGAGACAGACATGGTACATTATATGTAACATTCTGATCATGTGCCTAAGATCACACTGTGAGTGAAGCTTGATTCACCCATCAGTGTGATCCTAGGCAGAGACACACATACTGTTTGCAGAGACAGACATGGTAGATTATATGTAACATTCTGATCATGTGCCTAAGATCACACTGTGAGTGAAGCTTGATTCGCCTATCAGTGTGATCTTAGGCAGAGACACATATACTGTTGGCAGACACAAACATGGTACATTATATGTAACATTCTGATCATGTGCCTAAGAACACATTGTGAGTGAAGCTTGATTCATCCATCAGTGTGATGTTAGGCAGAGACACACATACTGTTTGCAGAGACAGACATGGTAGATTATATGTAACATTCTGATCATGTGCCTAAGATCACACTATGAGTGAAGCTTAAATCATCCATCAGTGTGATCTTAGGCAGAGACACACATACTGTTTGCAGAGACAGACATGGTAGATTATATGTAACATTCTGATCATGTGCCTAAGATCACACTGTGAGTGAAGCTTGATTCACCTATCAGTGTGATCTTAGGCAGGGACACACATACTGTTTGCAGAGGCAGACATGGTAGATTATATGTAACATTCTGATCATGTGCCTAAGATCACACTGTGAGTGAAGCTTGATTCATCCATCAGTGTGATCTTAGGCATAGACACACATACTGTTTGCAAAGACAGACATGGTAGATTATATGTAACATTCTGATCATGTGCCTAAGATCACACTGTGAGTGAAGCTTGATTCACCCATCAGTATGATCTTAGCCATAGACACACATACTGTTTGCAGAGACAGACATGGTAGATTATATGTAACATTCTGATCATGTGCCTACGATCACACTGTGAGTGAAGCTTGATTCACCCATCAGTATGATCTTAGGCAGAGACACACATACTGTTGGCAGAGACAGACATGGTAGATTATATGTAACATTCTTATCATGTGCCTAAGATCACACTGTGAGGGAAGCTTGATTCACCCATCAGTATGATTTTAGGCAGAGACACACATACTGTTTGCAGAGACAGACATGGTAGAGTATATGTAACATTCTGATCATGTGCCTAGATCACACTGTGAGTGAAGCTTGATTCATCCATCAGTGTGATCTTAGGCAGAGACACACATACTGTTTACAGAGACAGACATGGTAGATTATATGTAACATTCTGATCATGTGCCTAAAATCTCACTGTGATTGAAGCTTGATTCACCCATCACTGTGATCTTAGGCAGAGACACACATACTGTTTGCAGAGACAGACATGGTAGATCATATGTAGCATTCTGATCATGTGCCTAAGATAACACTGTGAGTGAAGCTTGATTCGCCCATCAGTGTGATCTTAGGCAGAGACACACATACTGTTTGCAGAGACAGACATGGTAGATCATATGTAACATTCTGGTCATGTGCCTAAGATCACACTGTGAGTGAAGCTTGAATTACCCATCGCTGTGATCTTAGGCAGAGACACACATACTGTTTGCAGAGGCAGACATGGTAGATTATATGTAACATTCTGATCATGTGCCTAAGATCACACTTTGAGTGAAGCTTGATTCATCCATCAGTGTGATCTTAGGCATAGACACACATACTGTTTGCAGAGGCAGACATGGTAGATTATATGTAACATTCTGATCATGTGCCTAGATCACACTGTGAGTGAAGCTTGATTCACCCATCAGTGTGATCTTAGGCAGAGACACACATACTGTTTGCAGAGACTGACATGGTAGATTATATGTACATTCTGATCATGTGCCTAAGATCACACTGTGAGTGAAGCTTGATTCACCCATCAGTGTGATCTTAGGCAGAGACACACATACTGTTTGCAGAGACAGACATGATAGATTATATGTAACATTCTGATCATGTGCCTAAGATCACACTGTGAGTGAAACTTGATTCATCCATCAGTGTGATCTTAGGCAGAGACACACATACTGTTTGCAGAGACAGACATGGTAGATTATATGTAACACTCTGATCATGTGCCTAAGATCACACTATGAGTGAAGCTTAAATCATCCATCAGTGTGATCTTAGGCAGAGACACACATACTGTTTGCAGAGACAGACATGGTAGATTATATGTAACATTCTGATCATGTGCCTAAGATCACACTGTGAGTGAAGCTTGATTCACCTATCAGTGTGATCTTAGGCAGGGACACACATACTGTTTGCAGAGGCAGACATGGTAGATTATATGTAACATTCTGATCATGTGAGTGAAGCTTGATTCATCCATCAGTGTGATCTTAGGCATAGACACACATACTGTTTGCAGAGACAGACATGGTAGATTATATGTAACATTCTGATCATGTGCCTACGATCACACTGTGAGTGAAGCTTGATTCACCCATCAGTGTGATCTTAGGCAGAGACACACATACTGTTTGCAGAGACAGACATGCTAGATCATATGTAACATTCTGATCATGTGCCTAAGATCACACTGTGAGTGAAGCTTGATTCACCCCTCAGTGTGATCTTAGGCAGAGACACACATACTGCTTGCAGAGACAGACATGGTAGATTATATGTGTTAGAATTGGGGGTCTCTGGTTGGCGCAAGTAGGTACTTGTGACAAGCAGGGACCCTCTCCTCTAAGTCAGGGCAAAGAATGACCCTTCAGAATTACCCTTGCTCACCCTCTAGGTGCGTGGCGTGAGCAGCCAAGGCGATTCTCCAGGCGTTAGTCAGTTAAGCATTTGTAGACACACACACAGTAAAACATACCAATCCCCCCACAAATGGACACCAGGCTGTGAGTATATAAAAATACGCTTCTTTATGTAAAATATATATATCTCTTAGGTCAGACTTATCACAAGATCAAATAACGTTTCTGGGGTGCCCACAGGTTGTAAATAGGCAAGCTTTCTTTGTTGTAATTCAAAATGTACTTTCAGTCTTTATCAACGGATGTTTTCCTGCAGTGTACCTTTCAGGATGGCTCTCTTAGTTCCTGGGGGGTATTGAGGGTCACACTGCTCCTTCCCAACTTGTTGCAGCCAGCCCAGGGGCTCCGGGAGGCTTCCTGCCCGTTCCGGGCCGAGATCGGGGCCCGACCGCCCAAAGCTCACGCTTCCCGCGTGGGACGCGTTCGGCCTTGCCGGGGCTGGTGATGCGCACGGCCCCCACGGGTCTGGGGGACTCAGGCGGGGGTTAGTGCTGGCCTCAGAGCGGCCCACGGAAGGCAAGGGCCAAAGGACCTGGGGCCGCTCCTGTCACTGTGGCCGGGGCGCTGGATGCAGCCTGTGATTTCCCTCGCCCGCCTGGATCGGATTCCAGCGGGAGGGGCTGGAGCGCTCGCACAGAGCGGAGCGGCGCCGCGAGCAGGCACACAGAGCGGTGCGAGTCAGCTGGAAAGGGCGGCTCGCACCACAGCTGATCTGGAGGCCGGGGGCGCTTGTAGGCAGGCTGGCTGGCACAACAAAAAGGGGGAAAACAAACGTTGCGGGCCCCGAGCCCGTTGACGGTCTCGGTGGCGGCTTTCCTCCGGGGACAAAGGCGAGGTGCTCAGCGGCTCGTGCAGAGCGAGGCTGGCACCCGAGGCGTCCGTCCAAGTCGGAGGTCTGTCCCCTGGGTCTGTTTTGCGTCCGGTAGGGATTTCTGGCGGGAGGGTGAGGCACAGCAGCGGGCCCTCTTAGGCGGTCGACACAGCGATCCCCTCAGCGGGGGAAGAGCGGCTCAACGGAGCGGAGCTCTTCCTCGGCGGGGACGAGGAGACACAGTCGGTCACGGCCTCAGGGAGGGGCTGGGGGGCACCACAGCAGCGAGCCTTCCAGGCGGTCAACACAGCGATCTCCTCAGCGGGGGAAGAGCGGCTCAACGGAGCGGAGCTCTTCCTCGGCGGGGACGAGGAGACACAGTCGGTCACGGCCTCAGAGAGGGGCTGGGGGGCACCAAAGTCACAGCTCCGGCAGTAGTAGATATCCCGGTTAATTACCGGCAGACGAGCAGAGGCAGGTTGAGCCAGATGGTCCTGTGGCTCAGGTCAGGGGGCAAGCTCAGTCAAGCCCTTGGAGAATGTTTAAGCACAAAGCAGCAAAGTCTTTTCTCATCAAGTCTTTTCCTCTCCTTTCTCAGCAAGGCAAGCAGCAGGCCAGTTCTCCTAGCGTCTCTTCTCCTTCTAGTCGGGCAGAGGTCCTTCGTGGTGAAACAGGATTCTAATTCACAAGGAGCAGGGCTCCTACTTTTATACACAGTTTCTTTTGTTCTCACTGGCCAGGGGGGCCTCTGCATAACTGCTCTCAGCTCCTGAGCACTTGTGGTGGGTACTTCTGCTTCTGCATTCAGTGTGAGGGCAGGCACATCAGCCGCTCCCCAGGGGGCGGAGCCGGCATTGTGAAGACAGGGGCAGCCTGAGCACTCTGTTGACAAGCTTCGGTCTTTCCTGGGCCAGGTGCAGGCTGAGTCATCAGTCGCTCCCCAGGAGGGCGGAGCCAGCATTGTGGTGGCAGAGCACAGCCTGATGCATCATTCAGGGGAAACTCCCACCACCCACTAAGGTGTCATCTGGCTATTCACTTCCTGTCAACTCCCAGCCCTGTCACTCACACACACCAGACAGTCAGATCCACATCCAAGCAGAGGCGGGCTGAAATGGTTAGGCAAGCAAATGCTAACTTTCTAAAAGTAGCATTTGCAAACACAGGATATTAAAATAAACTTTACTAAAAGAAGTATTTTATTATTCTGAGTTCAGGCATACTAAACATTAATTTCTACCATGTTCCCTGAGCCTGCTGGGATTATAGAGTGTAATAATTCCAGCAGCCCATCTGGCCTAGAAGGGAACTGGTAGCCTTACAATAGTGAAAAACGAATTTGGCAGTAATTCACTATTAGAACATGCCACACACATCTGGGCATGTTCTACCTTATACTTATAATGCACCCTGCCCTCAGGCCTACCATAGGGGTGACTAACATGAAGTTAAGGGAAGGTTTAGGGGCTGGCAAGTGTGTGCACTTGCCCAGCCAGCATGACAGTACCAGACTGTACGCAGGTTCTGCAATGGCAGACCCTAGACATATTTTAAGGCTGCTTCTGTGGGTGGCGCAACCAGCGCTGCAGGCCCACTAGCAGTATTGGCATTCACAAGCCCTGGCACTCCTGGTGCACTTTACTGGGGACTGACAGTAAATCCAATGAACCAATCAGGTATATCAATCACATGTACACTTTACAGTAGGGAGCACTTGCACTGCGGCACGGGTTGGCCGTGGCGCAGTGCCCTGAGTCGCGGACACCAGCAAAAACATCTGAGGCACAACAGCAAAAAGTGGAAGGGAAACTCACGCCAAGGTGCCAGGTCTAACACGTGTCCCCTCCAGCTGAAATGTGGGGGGAACTACCCTTCCCCAGGGAGTTCCACATCACTAAGGCGGAAAAACCTGGACAGACCGTCAGCGTTGGCGTGATCTGTGCCAGGGCGGTGTTCCACCGTAAAGTCCATACCCTGTAGGGAGATGGACCACCTCAACAGTTTTGGGTTCTCACCCCTCATTTGCATCAACCATCTGAGGGGCCTGTGGTCTGTCTGAACCCGGAAGTGAGACCCAAACAAGTAGGGTCTTAGCTTCTTCAGTGCCCAGACCACAGCAAATGCTTCACGCTCTATTGCACTCCACCTACTTTCCCGGGGAAGTAACCTCCTACTGATGAAGGCTACAGGGTGGTCCCAGCCCTCCTCAGTCATCTGTGAGAGAACAGCCCCTACACCATGCTCTGAAGCGTCTGTTTGCACTATGAATTCCTTGGAGAAATCAGGAGCCAGGAGCACGGGCGCCGTGCACATGGCAGTCTTCAGGGTGTCAAAAGCCTTCTGACAGGTGTCAGTCCAAATCACATTCCTGGGCTGCTTCTTCGAAGTCAGCTCTGTCAAGGGGGTCACAATAGTGCCATAGCCCTTGACAAACCTCCTGTAATACCCAGTGAGCCCCAGGAAGGCTCTCACTGCAGTCTGGGTCTTGGGGGGTTCCCAAGCCAGGATGGTCTCAATTTTGGGTTGCAAGGGTGCCACCTTGCCACTCCCCACTTGGTGTCCCAAGTACACCACGGAACCCTGCCCAATCTGGCACTTGCTCGCCTTGATTGTGAGGCCTGCCTTGCGCAGCGCCATCAACACTTCCCAGAGGTGCTGCAGGTGTTCTGGCCAGGTGCCACTGAACACTGCGATGTCATCCAGGTAGGCGGCACTGAACTCATCCAGCCCAACCAACACCTGGTTGACCAACCTCTGAAAGGTGGCAGGGGCATTCTTCATCCCAAATGGCATAACCCGGAACTGGAAATGCCCATCTGGTGTGGAGAATGCGGACCTCTCCTTTGCCCCATCGGTCAAGGCGATCTGCCAGTACCCAGACGTTAAATCAAACGTGCTGAGGAACCGGGCAGCCCCTAGCCGATCAATGAGCTCGTCAGCTCTGGGGATAGGGTGCGCGTCAGTCTTGGTGACTGAATTGAGTCCTCTGTAGTCCACACAGAACCGGAGTTCAGGTGTGGCTCCCGGCGCAGCAGCCTTTGGGACCAAGACCACGGGGCTGGACCAAGGACTGCTGGAAGACTCAACCACCCTAAGAGCAAGCATCTTGGAGACCTCCTCCTTGATGCAGGCCCGGACCCTGTCAGTTACCCTGTAAGCCTTATGCTTCACAGGTAAGCTGTCTCCTGTGTCCACATCATGGACGCACCAATCTGTGACACTAGGAACCAGGGAGAACAGGTCTGGAAACTGCCCCAGCAACTGGCGGCAGTCTTCCTGTTGCTCAGGGGTCAGGGTGGGTGAGAGGTTAACTCCATCCACTGACCCGTCCTTCTCACAGGCCACTAAGAGGTCAGGAAGAGGCTCAGACTCCTCTTCCATTCCATCATCAGTGGCCAACAGCATGCCCACTTCGGACCTTTTCAAGTGGGGCTTGAGGCGGTTGACATGTAAGACCCTTAAAGGATTCCTGGGCGTCTTCATGTCCACCAAGTATGTCACTGAGCTCTTGCGCTCCACAACCTCAAATGGGCCCGTCCACTTATCCTGAAGTGCACAGGGTTCCACTGGGGCCAAGACATACACCTCTTGTCCAGGCTGAAGCTCTACCAGAGTGGCATTCTGGTCGTACCACCGCTACATCTCCTCCTGGCTAGCTTCCAGATTTGCCTCAGCAAGTTGTCTGAAGCGCCTGGTTTGGTTTCTGAAGGCCAGCATGTAGCTATATACATTCTGGGGAGGTTTCCTGGGAGATTGCTCCCAGCCTTCCTTTACCAAACTCAGTGGTCCTCTCACGGGGTGACCATACAGCAGCTCAAAGGGGCTGAACCCTAGAGACTTCTGTGGCACCTCGCGGTATGCAAAGAGCAGGCATGGTAAGAGGACGTCCCACTTACTTGGGGTCCAGAGGCCCAACAATGTCAATACCCACTCGTTGGAATGGAGTACTGACCACAGGGAATGGTTGGAGTGGAGCCTTGTTCTTCCCTCCACTCTTCCCACTTGCCTGGCAAGTTGGACAGGTCCTACAATGAGCATCTGAGCTCTTGTGCATTTGGGGCCAGTAAAAGTGGGTGACAAGCCTGTCATAGGTCTTGTCCATCCCCAAATGTCCTGCTAACGGCACATCATGAGCCAGTCCCAGTAGGAAGGCTCTGAACTTCTGGGGTACCACCAGCACACGGGCTGACCCAGGTTCAGCAGTCTTAGGCTCTGAATACAGGAGGTCATTCTCCCAGTACACATAATGTGTTTTGGCCTGAACACCATTGGCCTGGTCTGCAGCCTGCTGCCGCATACCCACGAGAGAAGGGCATTCTTTCTGCTCCCTGCAGAATTCCTCCCTGGAGGGGCCTCCTTCTTGCTGCCAATGGGTCAGCTCAGGCAGGTCCCCCAGTTCAGCAATCTGTTCCCCTGTAGGCTCCAGGGCATCCCCCTCAAGGTCTGCTTCCTCCTGGACCGTGGGAACAGCAGGGGCCGGTTTCCCGCGCCCCCTGCGCCTTCTCTCTAAGGCCGGTTCCTGGGCCTCTCCTTCAGGTCCCAGGACTTCTTGATCACCCCTACTGGCTGCCATTGACCGGGTGGTCACGCACGCCCAGTCAGGCAGACCCACCATCTTCAGGTGAGTCGTTTTCTCCACCTTTTCCCAAGGGGAGTCCTCCAAGTCATTCCCTAGCAAACAGTCAACAGGCATGGTTTTCCTCACACAGACCTGCAGAGTACCAGAGACCCCCCCCCACTCGAAGGGAACTTGAGCCATCGGACACTGACTCTCTGAATTGTCAGCGTTGACAACCCTACAGTAGGCATGGGGTACAACCTGCTCTTGAGACACCAGGTGCTGCCTCACTGCAGTCACACTGGCTCCTGTATCTCTAAGAGCCTCAGCTTTCTTACCATTGATGGTAACCACCTGCCCATATTTTTTAGTGTTAGAGGGCAGGTAGTTTGTAGGGACCATCTCACTGTCTCCTAGTGAGACTAGGGTCATCTGAACAGGATCTCCACCCCCCGGGACCATCACTTCTTCTCCTAAGTGAACACTGGTCACTTGGCGGGGCGGAGCACCAGTGGGTGCTGGTTTTCCAAACAGGCGACACTTGGGGTCACTGGCTATGTGCCCCGGGTCACCACATTTGTAACAATTGAAGGGCCCCTTTGGAACAGGTCTACCTGTCGGGGCCCCATTCTGCTTTGGGGGGGGGGGAGGCTGAGAACCCTTCTGCTGGTTCCCTTGGGGATTACTTTGGGGGCCTTTAGGGAACCCTTTCTGTTTACCCCTGTCCCCCCCACTCTTCTGCTGGGGACCCTGCCCACCCTTGGCGGAGTCTCCCACTGGACCCTTGTGGACCCTGGTGCTGAGCCAGCGGTCCGCCTCCTCAGCAAGCTTCCTCGGGTTGGACAGCTTGCTATCAATCAGGTGCTGGCGTAACTCAGGAAAACAGTTATCAGACAAGTGCTCCCATGCAATTAAATCAAAGAGACTTTGAAAATCATTCACCTTGTTACCCTTCACCCAACCATCCAGGGCTCTGCAAAAAAAATTCACATACTCCACATACGTAGTCCCAGGACGCTTTGCACACCCCCTGAACCTCTGTCTATATAATTCAGGGGTAAGCCCATACCTGGTCATTAAGGCCTCTTTCATGTGGGGATAAGAAATCTGTTCTGCAGTGGGCAAATCTAGCAGGGTGTCCCGCCCTTCGCTAAGGAACCTTCCCCACAACCCCGCTCCCCAATCTTTCTCAGGGACCCGGTGGGAGGACATGGCTACCTCATATGCCCTAAACCACTGTCCTATGTCATCCCCCCTAAAGAATTCTTTAACTATATCTTTGGGGATGTACACCTTGGACTCTACCTGCACCGGCGTTGTGCTGCCACCAGAAGGAGCTGTTCCCAAACCTCTTTGATCCAACTCCTTCATTCTCAGGTCATGGTCCAGCTGGCGTTGCTGTGCCTCCATGGCCAATCTTTGCTTGTCCATTTCCAGTTTTTGTTTTTCCATTTCCATTTGCCCAGCTAATCTTGCCATCTCCATTGCATGTGCCCTGTCTGCGGCCCTGTCTGCCAGCTCCTCTGGTGACAGGCCTCTGGGGGGCTCTCCAGCGCCATCTGGTGGAATGATATCCACCGGGGTCTGTGGATCTCTTGACTCCCTCCAGGCTCTCAGCGCCGTCACGAGTTGGGTCTTGTTGCTCAATCCACCTTTGGCAATTCTGCATTTTGTGCAGAGATCTTTCAGCTGGTCATTGGTTAAGCTCCTCAAGGCTCCCTCTCTCCAATCTATGTCATCTGCTCCAGAGAAGGTAGAGAGCGCTCTTCCGGCAGGAAGTGAGCCAGGCATGGCTTCAGAAATGGCAGATGTCTCAACAAAATTAGCAAAAAGGAACTGGAAACCTGTGGCTGCATTATAGATCTGCTCTCCCTATGTGGTGATCAGTAATTCACTGTATGTAAACTACAAATGCAAATTCGCAAATCCTCACCGCTGCGACCAATGTTAGAATTGGGGGTCTCTGGTTGGCGCAAGTAGGTACTTGTGACAAGCAGGGACCCTCTCCTCTAAGTCAGGGCAAAGGATGACCCTTCAGAATTACCCTTGCTCACCCTCTAGGTGCGTGGCGTGAGCAGCCAAGGCGATTCTCCAGGCGTTAGTCAGTTAAGCATTTGTAGACACACACACAGTAAAACATACCAATCCCCCCACAAATGGACACCAGGCTGTGAGTATATAAAAATACGCTTCTTTATGTAAAATATATATATCTCTTAGGTCAGACTTATCACAAGATCAAATAACGTTTCTGGGGTGCCCACAGGTTGTAAATAGGCAAGCTTTCTTTGTTGTAATTCAAAATGTACTTTCAGTCTTTATCAACGGATGTTTTCCTGCAGTGTACCTTTCAGGATGGCTCTCTTAGTTCCTGGGGGGTATTGAGGGTCACACTGCTCCTTCCCAACTTGTTGCAGCCAGCCCAGGGGCTCCGGGAGGCTTCCTGCCCGTTCCGGGCCGAGATCGGGGCCCGACCGCCCAAAGCTCACGCTTCCCGCGTGGGACGCGTTCGGCCTTGCCGGGGCTGGTGATGCGCACGGCCCCCACGGGTCTGGGGGACTCAGGCGGGGGTTAGTGCTGGCCTCAGAGCGGCCCACGGAAGGCAAGGGCCAAAGGACCTGGGGCCGCTCCTGTCACTGTGGCCGGGGCGCTGGATGCAGCCTGTGATTTCCCTCGCCCGCCTGGATCGGATTCCAGCGGGAGGGGCTGGAGCGCTCGCACAGAGCGGAGCGGCGCCGCGAGCAGGCACACAGAGCGGTGCGAGTCAGCTGGAAAGGGCGGCTCGCACCACAGCTTATCTGGAGGCCGGGGGCGCTTGTAGGCAGGCTGGCTGGCACAACAAAAAGGGGGAAAACAAACGTTGCGGGCCCCGAGCCCGTTGACGGTCTCGGTGGCGGCTTTCCTCCGGGGACAAAGGCGAGGTGCTCAGCGGCTCGTGCAGAGCGAGGCTGGCACCCGAGGCGTCCGTCCAAGTCGGAGGTCTGTCCCCTGGGTCTGTTTTGCGTCCGGTAGGGATTTCTGGCGGGAGGGTGAGGCACAGCAGCGGGCCCTCTTAGGCGGTCGACACAGCGATCCCCTCAGCGGGGGAAGAGCGGCTCAACGGAGCGGAGCTCTTCCTCGGCGGGGACGAGGAGACACAGTCGGTCACGGCCTCAGGGAGGGGCTGGGGGGCACCACAGCAGCGAGCCTTCCAGGCGGTCAACACAGCGATCTCCTCAGCGGGGGAAGAGCGGCTCAACGGAGCGGAGCTCTTCCTCGGCGGGGACGAGGAGACACAGTCGGTCACGGCCTCAGAGAGGGGCTGGGGGGCACCAAAGTCACAGCTCCGGCAGTAGTAGATATCCCGGTTAATTACCGGCAGACGAGCAGAGGCAGGTTGAGCCAGATGGTCCTGTGGCTCAGGTCAGGGGGCAAGCTCAGTCAAGCCCTTGGAGAATGTTTAAGCACAAAGCAGCAAAGTCTTTTCTCATCAAGTCTTTTCCTCTCCTTTCTCAGCAAGGCAAGCAGCAGGCCAGTTCTCCTAGCGTCTCTTCTCCTTCTAGTCGGGCAGAGGTCCTTCGTGGTGAAACAGGATTCTAATTCACAAGGAGCAGGGCTCCTACTTTTATACACAGTTTCTTTTGTTCTCACTGGCCAGGGGGGCCTCTGCATAACTGCTCTCAGCTCCTGAGCACTTGTGGTGGGTACTTCTGCTTCTGCATTCAGTGTGAGGGCAGGCACATCAGCCGCTCCCCAGGGGGCGGAGCCGGCATTGTGAAGACAGGGGCAGCCTGAGCACTCTGTTGACAAGCTTCGGTCTTTCCTGGGCCAGGTGCAGGCTGAGTCATCAGTCGCTCCCCAGGAGGGCGGAGCCAGCATTGTGGTGGCAGAGCACAGCCTGATGCATCATTCAGGGGAAACTCCCACCACCCACTAAGGTGTCATCTGGCTATTCACTACCTGTCAACTCCCAGCCCTGTCACTCACACACACCAGACAGTCAGATCCACATCCAAGCAGAGGCGGGCTGAAATGGTTAGGCAAGCAAATGCTAACTTTCTAAAAGTAGCATTTGCAAACACAGGATATTAAAATAAACTTTACTAAAAGAAGTATTTTATTATTCTGAGTTCAGGCATACTAAACATTAATTTCTACCATGTTCCCTGAGCCTGCTGGGATTATAGAGTGTAATAATTCCAGCAGCCCATCTGGCCTAGAAGGGAACTGGTAGCCTTACAATAGTGAAAAACGAATTTGGCAGTAATTCACTATTAGAACATGCCACACACATCTGGGCATGTTCTACCTTATACTTATAATGCACCCTGCCCTCAGGCCTACCATAGGGGTGACTAACATGAAGTTAAGGGAAGGTTTAGGGGCTGGCAAGTGTGTGCACTTGCCCAGCCAGCATGACAGTACCAGACTGTACGCAGGTTCTGCAATGGCAGACCCTAGACATATTTTAAGGCTGCTTCTGTGGGTGGCGCAACCAGCGCTGCAGGCCCACTAGCAGTATTGGCATTCACAAGCCCTGGCACTCCTGGTGCACTTTACTGGGGACTGACAGTAAATCCAATGAACCAATCAGGTATATCAATCACATGTACACTTTACAGTAGGGAGCACTTGCACTGCGGCACGGGTTGGCCGTGGCGCAGTGCCCTGAGTCGCGGACACCAGCAAAAACATCTGAGGCACAACAGCAAAAAGTGGAAGGGAAACTCACGCCAAGGTGCCAGGTCTAACAATATGTAACATTCTGATCATGTGCCTAAGATCACACTGTGAGTGAAACTTGATTCATCCATCAGTGTGATCTTAGGCAGAGACACACATACTGTTTGCAGAGACAGACATGGTAGATCATATGTAACATTCTGATCCTGTGCCTAAGATCACACTGTGAGTGAAGCTTGATTCACCCATCAGTGTGATCTTAGGCAGAGACACACATTCTGTTTGCAGAGACAGACATGGTAGATTATATGTAACATTCTGATCATGTGCCTAAGATCACACTGTGAGTGAAGCTTGATTCACCCATCAGTGTGATCTTAGGCAGAGACACACATACTGTTTGTAGAGACAGACGTGGTAGATTATATGTAACATTCTGATCATGTGCCTAAGATCACACTGTGAGTGAAGCTTGATTCACCCATCAGTATGATCGTAGGCATAGACACACATACTGTTTGCAGAGACAGACATGGTAGATTATATGTAACATTCTGATCATGTGCCTAATATCACACTGTGAGTGAAGCTTGATTCATCCATCAGTATGATTTTCGGCAGAGACACACATACTGTTTGCAGAGACAGACATGGTACATTATATGTAACATTCTGATCATGTGCCTAAGATCACACTGTGAGTGAAGCTTGATTCACCCATCAGTGTGATCCTAGGCAGAGACACACATACTGTTTGCAGAGACAGACATGGTAGATTATATGTAACATTCTGATCATGTGCCTAAGATCACACTGTGAGTGAAGCTTGATTCGCCTATCAGTGTGATCTTAGGCAGAGACACATATACTGTTGGCAGACACAAACATGGTACATTATATGTAACATTCTGATCATGTGCCTAAGAACACATTGTGAGTGAAGCTTGATTCATCCATCAGTGTGATGTTAGGCAGAGACACACATACTGTTTGCAGAGACAGACATGGTAGATTATATGTAACATTCTGATCATGTGCCTAAGATCACACTATGAGTGAAGCTTAAATCATCCATCAGTGTGATCTTAGGCAGAGACACACATACTGTTTGCAGAGACAGACATGGTAGATTATATGTAACATTCTGATCATGTGCCTAAGATCACACTGTGAGTGAAGCTTGATTCACCTATCAGTGTGATCTTAGGCAGGGACACACATACTGTTTGCAGAGGCAGACATGGTAGATTATATGTAACATTCTGATCATGTGCCTAAGATCACACTGTGAGTGAAGCTTGATTCATCCATCAGTGTGATCTTAGGCATAGACACACATACTGTTTGCAAAGACAGACATGGTAGATTATATGTAACATTCTGATCATGTGCCTAAGATCACACTGTGAGTGAAGCTTGATTCACCCATCAGTATGATCTTAGCCATAGACACACATACTGTTTGCAGAGACAGACATGGTAGATTATATGTAACATTCTGATCATGTGCCTACGATCACACTGTGAGTGAAGCTTGATTCACCCATCAGTATGATCTTAGGCAGAGACACACATACTGTTGGCAGAGACAGACATGGTAGATTATATGTAACATTCTTATCATGTGCCTAAGATCACACTGTGAGGGAAGCTTGATTCACCCATCAGTATGATTTTAGGCAGAGACACACATACTGTTTGCAGAGACAGACATGGTAGAGTATATGTAACATTCTGATCATGTGCCTAGATAACACTGTGAGTGAAGCTTGATTCATCCATCAGTGTGATCTTAGGCAGAGACACACATACTGTTTACAGAGACAGACATGGTAGATTATATGTAACATTCTGATCATGTGCCTAAAATCTCACTGTGATTGAAGCTTGATTCACCCATCACTGTGATCTTAGGCAGAGACACACATACTGTTTGCAGAGACAGACATGGTAGATCATATGTAGCATTCTGATCATGTGCCTAAGATAACACTGTGAGTGAAGCTTGATTCGCCCATCAGTGTGATCTTAGGCAGAGACACACATACTGTTTGCAGAGACAGACATGGTAGATCATATGTAACATTCTGGTCATGTGCCTAAGATCACACTGTGAGTGAAGCTTGAATTACCCATCGCTGTGATCTTAGGCAGAGACACACATACTGTTTGCAGAGGCAGACATGGTAGATTATATGTAACATTCTGATCATGTGCCTAAGATCACACTTTGAGTGAAGCTTGATTCATCCATCAGTGTGATCTTAGGCATAGACACACATACTGTTTGCAGAGACATACATGGTAGATTATATGTAACATTCTGATCATGTGCCTAAGATCAAACTGTGAGTGAAGCTTGATTCACCCATCTGTATGATCTTAGCCATAGACACACATACTGTTTGCAGAGACAGACATGGTAGATTATATGTAACATTCTGATCATGTGCCTAAGATCACACTGTGAGTGAAGCTTGATTCACCCATCAGTATGATCTTAGGCAGAGACACACATACTGTTGGCAGAGACAGACATGGTAGATTATATGTAACATTCTGATCATGTGCCTAAGATCACACTGTGAGTGAAGCTTGATTAACCCAACAGTATGATTTTAGGCAGAGACACACATACTGTTTGCAGAGACAGACATGGTAGATTATATGTAACATTCTGATCATGTGCCTAGATCACACTGTGAGTGAAGCTTGATTCATCCATCAGTGTGATCTTAGGCAGAGACACACATACTGTTTACAGAGACAGACATGGTAGATTATATGTAACATTCTGATCATGTGCCTAAAATCACACTGTGATTGAAGCTTGATTCACCCATCACTGTGATCTTAGGCAGAGACACACATACTGTTTGCAGAGACAGACATGGTAGATCATATGTAACATTCTGATCATGTGCCTAAGATAACACTGTGAGTGAAGCTTGATTCACCCATCAGTGTGATCTTAGGCAGAGACACACATACTGTTTGCAGAGACAGACATGGTAGATCATATGTAACATTCTGGTCATGTGCCTAAGATCACACTGTGAGTGAAGCTTGAATTACCCATCGCTGTGATCTTAGGCAGAGACACACATACTGTTTGCAGAGGCAGACATGGTAGATTATATGTAACATTCTGATCATGTGCCTAAGATCACACTTTGAGTGAAGCTTGATTCATCCATCAGTGTGATCTTAGGCATAGATACACATACTGTTTGCAGAGACAGACATGGTAGATTATATGTAACATTCTGATCATGTGCCTAAGATCAAACTGTGAGTGAAGCTTGATTCACCCATCTGTATGATCTTAGCCATAGACACACATACTGTTTGCAGAGAAAGACATGGTAGATTATATGTAACATTCTGATCATGTGCCTAAAATCACACTGTGAGTGAAGCTTGATTCACCCATCAGTATGATCTTAGGCAGAGACACACATACTGTTGGCAGAGACAGACATGGTAGATTATATGTAACATTCTGATCATGTGCCTAAGATCACACTGTGAGTGAAGCTTGATTAACCCAACAGTATGATTTTAGGCAGAGACACACATACTGTTTGCAGAGACAGACATGGTAGATTATATGTAACATTCTGATCATGTGCCTAGATCACACTGTGAGGGAAGCTTGATTCATCCATCAGTGTGATCTTAGGCAGAGACACACATACTGTTTACAGAGACAGACATGGTAGATTATATGTAACATTCTGATCATGTGCCTAAAATCACACTGTGAGTGAAGCTTGATTCACCCATCACTGTGATCTTAGGCAGAGACACACATACTGTTTGCAGAGACAGACATGGTAGATCATATGTAACATTCTGATCATGTGCCTAAGATCACACTGTGAGTGAAGCTTGATTCACCCATCAGTGTGATCTTAGGCAGAGACACACATACTGTTTGCAGAGACAGACATGGTAGATCATATGTAACATTCTGATCATGTGCCTAAGATCACACTGTGAGTGAAGCTTGATTCACCCATCAGTATGATCTTAACCATTGACACACATACTGTTGGCAGAGACAGACATGGTAGATTATATGTAACACTCTGATCATGTGCCTAAGATCACACTGTGAGTGAAGCTTGATTCATCCATCAGTGTGATCTTAGGCAGAGACACACATACTGTTTGCAGAGACAGACATGGTAGATTATATGTAACATCCTGGTCATGTGCCTAAGATCACACTGATGGGTGAATAAAGCTACACTCACAGTGTGATCCTAGGCACATGACCAGGATGTTACATGTAATGAGAAATTAATGTTATGTCTTGCTAATATATAGGTAGCCTTTTTTTGTCTGTAGAGACAGTGAAATAATATGAGCAGAGACACACATACTGTTTGCAGAGACAAACATGGTACATTATATGTAACATTCTGGTCATGTGCCTAAGGTCACACTGTGAGTGAAACTTGATTCATCCATCAGTGTGATCTTAGGCAGAGACACACATACCGTTTGCAGAGACAGACATGGTAGATTATATGTAACATTCTGATCAAGTGCCTAAGATCACACTGTGAGTGAAGCTTGATTCACCCATCAGTGTGATCTTAGGCATAGACACACATACTGTTTGCAGAGGCAGACATGGTAGATTATATGTAACATTCTGATCATGTGCCTAGATCACACTGTGAGTAAAGCTTGATTCATTCATCAGTGTGATCTTAGGCAGAGACACACATACTGTTTGCAGAGACAGACATGGTAGATCATATGTAACATTCTGATCATGTGCCTAAGATCACACTGTGAGTGAAGCTTGATTCACCCATCACTGTGATCTTAGGCAGAGACACAAATACTGTTTGCAGAGACAGACATGGTAGATTATATGCAACATTCTGATCATGTGCCTAAAATCACACTGTGAGTGAAACTTGATTCATCCATCAGTGTGATCTTAGGCAGAGACACACATACTGTTTGCAGAGACAGACATGGTAGATTATATGTAACATTCTGATCTTGTGCCTAAGATCACACTGTGAGTGAAGCTTGATTCACCCATCAGTGTGATCTTCGGCAGAGACACATATACTGTTGGCAGACACAAACATTGTACATTATATGTAACATTCTGATCATGTGCCTAAGAACACATTGTGAGTGAAGCTTGATTCATCCATCAGTGTGATGTTAGGCAGAGACACACATACTGTTTGCAGAGACAGACATGGTAGATTTTATGTAACATTCTGATCATGTGCCTAAGATCACACTGTGAGTGAAGCTTAAATCATCCATCAGTGTGATCTTAGCCATAGACACACATACTGTTTGCAGAGACAGACATGGTAGATTATATGTAACATTCTGATCATGTGCCTAAGATCACACTGTGAGTGAAGCTTGATTCACCTATCAGTGTGATCTTAGGCAGGGACACACATACTGTTTGCAAAGACAGACATGGTAGATTATATGTAACATTCTGATCATGTGCCTAAGATCACACTGTGAGTGAAGCTTGATTAACCCAACAGTATGATTTTAGGCAGAGACACACATACTGTTTGCAGAGACAGACATGGTAGATTATATGTAACATTCTGATCATGTGCCTAGATCACACTGTGAGTGAAGCTTGATTCATCCATCAGTGTGATCTTAGGCAGAGACACACATACTGTTTGCAGAGACAGACATGGTAGATTATATGTAACATCCTGGTCATGTGCCTAAGATCACACTGATGGGTGAATAAAGCTACACTCACAGTGTGATCCTAGGCACATGACCAGGATGTTACATGTAATGAGAAATTAATGTTATGTCTTGCTAATATATAGGTAGCCTTTTTTGTCTGTAGAGACAGTGAAATAATATGAGCAGAGACACACATACTGTTTGCAGAGACAAACATGGTACATTATATGTAACATTCTGGTCATGTGCCTAAGGTCACACTGTGAGTGAAACTTGATTCATCCATCAGTGTGATCTTAGGCAGAGACACACATACCGTTTGCAGAGACAGACATGGTAGATTATATGTAACATTCTGATCATGTGCCTAAGATCACACTGTGAGTGAAGCTTGATTCACCCATCAGTGTGATCTTAGGCATAGACACACATACTGTTTGCAGAGGCAGACATGGTAGATTATATGTAACATTCTGATCATGTGCCTAGATCACACTGTGAGTAAAGCTTGATTCATCCATCAGTGTGATCTTAGGCAGAGACACACATACTGTTTGCAGAGACAGACATGGTAGATCATATGTAACATTCTGATCATGTGCCTAAGATCACACTGTGAGTGAAGCTTGATTCACCAATCACTGTGATCTTAGGCAGAGACACAAATACTGTTTGCAGAGACAGACATGGTAGATTATATGCAACATTCTGATCATGTGCCTAAAATCACACTGTGAGTGAAACTTGATTCATCCATCAGTGTGATCTTAGGCAGAGACACACATACTGTTTGCAGAGACAGACATGGTAGATTATATGTAACATTCTGATCTTGTGCCTAAGATCACACTGTGAGTGAAGCTTGATTCACCCATCAGTGTGATCTTCGGCAGAGACACATATACTGTTGGCAGACACAAACATTGTACATTATATGTAACATTCTGATCATGTGCCTAAGAACACATTGTGAGTGAAGCTTGATTCATCCATCAGTGTGATGTTAGGCAGAGACACACATACTGTTTGCAGAGACAGACATGGTAGATTTTATGTAACATTCTGATCATGTGCCTAAGATCACACTGTGAGTGAAGCTTAAATCATCCATCAGTGTGATCTTAGCCATAGACACACATACTGTTTGCAGAGACAGACATGGTAGATTATATGTAACATTCTGATCATGTGCCTAAGATCACACTGTGAGTGAAGCTTGATTCACCAATCAGTGTGATCTTAGGCAGGGACAGACATACTGTTTGCAAAGACAGACATGGTAGATTATATGTAACATTCTGATCATGTGCCTAAGATCACACTGTGAGTGAAGCTTGATTCACCCATCAGTATGATCTTAGCCATAGACACACATACTGTTTGCAGAGACAGACATGGTAGATTATATGTAACATTCTGATCATGTGCCTACGATCACACTGTGAGTGAAGCTTGATTCACCCATCAGTGTGATCTTAGGCAGAGACACACATACTGTTTGCAGAGACAGACATGCTAGATCATATGTAACATTCTGATCATGTGCCTAAGATCACACTGTGAGTGAAGCTTGATTCACCCCTCAGTGTGATCTTAGGCAGAGACACACATACTGCTTGCAGAGACAGACATGGTAGATTATATGTAACATTCTGATCATGTGCCTAAGATCACACTGTGAGTGAAACTTGATTCATCCATCAGTGTGATCTTAGGCAGAGACACACATACTGTTTGCAGAGACAGACATGGTAGATCATATGTAACATTCTGATCCTGTGCCTAAGATCACACTGTGAGTGAAGCTTGATTCACCCATCAGTGTGATCTTAGGCAGAGACACACATTCTGTTTGCAGAGACAGACATGGTAGATTATATGTAACATTCTGATCATGTGCCTAAGATCACACTGTGAGTGAAGCTTGATTCACCCATCAGTGTGATCTTAGGCAGAGACACACATACTGTTTGTAGAGACAGACGTGGTAGATTATATGTAACATTCTGATCATGTGCCTAAGATCACACTGTGAGTGAAGCTTGATTCACCCATCAGTATGATCGTAGGCATAGACACACATACTGTTTGCAGAGACAGACATGGTAGATTATATGTAACATTCTGATCATGTGCCTAATATCACACTGTGAGTGAAGCTTGATTCATCCATCAGTATGATTTTCGGCAGAGACACACATACTGTTTGCAGAGACAGACATGGTACATTATATGTAACATTCTGATCATGTGCCTAAGAACACATTGTGAGTGAAGCTTGATTCATCCATCAGTGTGATGTTAGGCAGAGACACACATACTGTTTGCAGAGACAGACATGGTAGATTATATGTAACATTCTGATCATGTGCCTAAGATCACACTATGAGTGAAGCTTAAATCATCCATCAGTGTGATCTTAGGCAGAGACACACATACTGTTTGCAGAGACAGACATGGTAGATTATATGTAACATTCTGATCATGTGCCTAAGATCACACTGTGAGTGAAGCTTGATTCACCTATCAGTGTGATCTTAGGCAGGGACACACATACTGTTTGCAGAGGCAGACATGGTAGATTATATGTAACATTCTGATCATGTGCCTAAGATCACACTGTGAGTGAAGCTTGATTCATCCATCAGTGTGATCTTAGGCATAGACACACATACTGTTTGCAAAGACAGACATGGTGGATTATATGTAACATTCTGATCATGTGCCTAAGATCACACTGTGAGTGAAGCTTGATTCACCCATCAGTATGATCTTAGCCATAGACACACATACTGTTTGCAGAGACAGACATGGTAGATTATATGTAACATTCTGATCATGTGCCTACTAAGCATGGGCGGATTTTGCGGATTGGCAATCCGCGAACTTGCGTATTTACGGATTCGCAATCCGCGAAGATCCGCGAACTCTAGCGGACTTGCGGATTTTTTCCGTTTTTTGTGTTGGCGCGTGTTCGCGCCGATTTTGGGACAAGTTCGCAATTGCGAACTTACTTTTCGGCTTGCAACGGCCGCGACTATGTTGTTTCTACGTCTGGTTTATCATCACAGGTTCACAGCACCCTCTGTTTCACCACTGCCACCCTCTGGGACACCCATGCCACCCTCTAGTACATCCTCACAGGCACCTATTAGGTTTATTTATTACTGTAGATTATGGTGGTTGAAAAAAGCTAGCACACCTGCCCTTCTTCAACTGCCATCAATTAATTTGTGTTTCATTAATGTGTCAGTAATTTTGAAAGTTCCAGTCTGGCTGGCACCTGCTTCCTTCCTTATCTGTAATTTGCTTTTTGTTGCAGTGAAATTTTTTTTTTACAGGACCTTTATGGTGCTATTCTATGAGCCTGCTGTTTGGGTCATAGCAGGGTCATAGAATTGTTGCAAACTCTGGAGGGGCCCATCAGGAAGCACTACCTTGAATGTTACTAATGTTAAGTTTGAACTTTTGCACCTGCTCATTGCTTTCATTTTAGCTAAAATCGTTTTTTTTGCAATTTCGCGCGTTATTTGGGGCGCGAATCCGTGCGAGATCGATTTCGGAAGCCGCGAATACGTGCGAATACAAAATTGTTTTTGTTGCGACGTGTATGTTCGCGTGATCTTGCGCGTGTTCGCGAGGCGCTTCTAGCTATTCGTTTGCCAAGTTACCCTATCGGTCGTACACGGGCGCGGCCATCTTGTTGGCGTGACGTAATTCCGTTTCCGCCCGCTATGTGTAATCTCGCAAAGTGTGCTGCTCGCGAGTACAAGTTCGCGCGTACTCGCAAGGAAAATCTCGCGCGAACTTACCCACGCGGTCGTGAACGGGCGCGGCCATCTTGTTTCTCATTCATTGCTATGGTTCTGGGCATGCTTTCTCTATCCTCTCTCAATCTCTGCCATCCTTTGCTTGTTTGAAGTTTTTTTGATCTAATTTTACTTATTATCTAACCCTCTATTTTTCTAGCTCTATATTTTTGTGTTTTCTGCAGCTTTTAGTTACTTTTAAACTACTTTTTTAAACTCTTTTATTTTCTTCTTCACTATTCTATTTCTTCTTTATCATTTAAGTTTATTTCTGCCCAGACCATGGTAAAGGGAGCCGGGAAGCACCCTGAGAAGGGGAAGGGTCCCGCACCCCGTGCCCGGCTCCCGTGCGGGCGTTTAAGGGGGGAGCAAGTGGTCCCGAGGGAGATCTTTAGCGCGGAGGAAGTGGCGGCACTGATCTTCCATGTCCAGCGCCGCCTCCCCAAGACGATCCTGGGAGGCGGCAAGATCGCGACCGGCTATGGCATCCGGGAGCGCCGCCAGCGGTGGGAGAAGGTGTGCCGGGCCATGTACAAGATCTCTGGGGTCCGGCGCACATATAACCAGGCCACCCACCGCTGGACCGATGTCATGGACCGGGAGCGGGACTTGCTGGACGCGCTCGGCGTAGAGGTCCCCGGGCTTGGTGAGTAGTAGTAGTAGTACATTTACTACTCTGTTTTATCCTGCTCTGTTATTTGCAAATCTTTGTTCTTTACCAAGAGCAATAATGCTGCCGATTACATTGAGGTAAATTATATTTCAAAATCTTCTATGCATTTCATTTTCAGGTGCACTGCTCTCCTTCTCAGTAGCCTTGCTTGCTACTATGCTTCTTTGTTTTGTATGTTGTGTTCAGAAGCATTTCATTGGCCTGAGAAATTATGTATCAGTGTACTGTAAAGAAAAGAACTGCGTAATGCTAGACAGTAAGGGTCATATTTTCAATTACCGGCGCATCCCTGCAAAGTAGCAGGGATGCGGCAGTAATTGTGTGCCATGCCACCACCACCCATTGGCCCAAAACGTCACAGAAGCCTTACGCATCTGTGCCGTAAAGGCAGCGCATTGCTGGAGTTGCGTGCCAACGATGGCGCAGCTCCAGCAATGCTCTGGGGTACCCTATCTCCCCAATGCTGCATCAAGCCGTACGTCGGCTTCAAGCGCGCAGGGTTTGAGTCATGCATCATTGTCATAAAAATGACTGATTGACATCTTGTAGATTTCCCTCAGCCACTTTTAGGATTCGTTCCTGCGCAGGTACGCCCTCCCTTGCGCCGGAACGCCCCCTGATGGCGCAGGGCTTTACAACGTGATGCATCGCCCATATGCCCATATGTGTTTTTTTTTTAATATATACGCCGCACCAACACCATGGCGAGTCTTTTGTTCTGCCGCTGCGTCAGAAAAGGCACGCAACAATGGAGGAAAATCAGCCGCAACTTCCGCAAGGGACTTATAAATCAGCCCCAACAGACTGAAGTCCAGTGTCCTTCCTTTAGACAGTCACATGGCTATCAGAAGAAATAGTGGCGGTGGTGGCGGGTGGATTGATAGTTTGAGTATTCACTGATCTGCAAGCAGGATGGACTTTGTCTGTCACGTGTTGTGCACTACTGCCTGCAGTGCCAGGCCTAGGCAAACCTCTTTAGTAGTCTGTTTATTGAGTTACATAGGAACTTTCTAAGTCAACGTTCCGCAAATCAGGCAATACGAATAACGTAGTATACCACATGAGATAGATCCCGTGGAATAGTTGTCTATCTATTTGCTATTTTTCCAAAATATGTTGTTATTGTTCTTTTGAAATGTTTGATTTGGTTGAAAAATCTCATCCATGTTTTATGTTTTTTCTTTCTTTCATGTTGTACATCAGCTCCCCCCAAGGGCAAGAGGACACAGGAGGAGGGTGCTGAGGATGCAGGCCAGGATCGGGCAGGCGAGGGCTCCTTTGCTGGCCCCAGTAAGTTTACATTTTACTAAACAGTACCTATTTTTTCCTAGCGTTCCTCATTCGATTTTTTCTAAATCGTCTTTGATCTTCTTGTAGACTGAATATAAATTCTTATCCTGCCTCGAATATGATGACTCCCTGTGGTATTACTAGACTATTTTTATTAGTCTGTCTGTGTAGCTAACTAAGATTGGACATTTGGCAATTCCATTGGACTCCCATTATATTCAGCAATACCTCTATGCACTGTCTCCTTACTGACTAGATAGTGTGGCAGAGTCATTCAGCTCCCGAAGTCACCGATTATAGATCCCCAATGATCTCTAGATTATCGTACGCAGGACAAGAGAGTAGTACGGAGTCACAGCACAGTCAAGAAGTGTCAGAGGCACTCATGCTTGCAAAAATTCCAAAACCTTTAGCTCATCCACTCTAGTCTAGAGGAACAAAAACCACAGAGTCTATTTAAGTGTAAAAGCTTTATTAAAAGTAAACACATTTATTGAAATCTACTTTGTCATAAAACTATTTAACTGTAAACGGAAAAGTGGTTAGTGCTGACGATTAATTGGACACATTTCTTGTGGTCGAGCCGAACTCTCACCTACTTTGAACTTGATCCTGGTCGTGTTCTTAGGACTCAGGAGTCAAGCTTCTGTCTGTTAGGAGAAAAAGTGGTGCGTGTTAAAAATCAAAAGCAAGCATTCATCAGTTGTGCATAAAAGTGCAGCAAGACAACAGCCTTCCCTGGAAAATGGGACATTTTTACTATGGAGTAGACAGTCACAAATTATTACATTGTATTCTGTTTTTTTAACATTTCTCCTAGACCAAATATTATATAGTAGTGAGTGGTGTATTCTAACTTTCTTAAATGTACTTTGTAGGTGTAACATCTGGTGACGGGGCCAGCGCGGAGGTGGCTGATGTGTTGGACTTGGACTCGGAGGCCTCTGGGGAGGATGCGGCGGTAGAAGAGCTGGTGGCCGTTCCTGTGGGGGATCAAACGGTGGTGGCGGAAACAGGTAAGCTATATATTCCTTACTTATTGAGATTGAAGACTGCATAGTGTGCTTTCTGCACGGGTGTATTACAATTACAAATCAACCAGGTAGTAGCCTCCTCGAAATGTACTTCGACTTAGCTGTGAAGTTTTTGGTGAGAAGAATCCCAATAAGTTCTTAGACGAACGTGATGGATGGGATGAACGAAAAGCGAAAGAAGGGTGTAAGTAAGTGGGACGCGAACTTGTATGATGGCTGGCAAAGAAGAACGATATGTGTTTGCTTGGACCCAGAGGTGGCTGGGAAGGAAAGAATATGGTATGGTGCATGGCTGGGTCAATGATGAAGCAAGGATGGGTGGAAGGACAGCAGCCTGGGTGGGTGAAACAGAAACTGTATGTGTGCGTATACTTTGAATGAATGGATGCCTGGAGCATGGTATTCTCTGACTCTTACATAGCAAATGTGTATCTAGAGAGAGTAGATGGTCGCCAGGTGAAGTAAGTGTTACCTTGAAGAGCATGTACCACCGCACCCGCACGTCCGTCCCAGTGCAGGGAAGGCAAGGAAAAGAAATTGTAAATGTGTCCAATACTTCCATGAATAGTAGCAGTACTTTGTATTGCGTTTGCATTCACAGCATATATCTGGTTATTACGGTGGACACTCCGTACCTCTCTTAATAACTTTAGTTTACTTGTAGTACGTCATTCATGTGTGGGTGTATCACTGTGTTCACTCAATATTAAGCAAAGCACCTAAAGTCATCTCATCTGTCATTAAATACGTCCCATGTGAAGTGATAGATAATCAAATTAGTTAGCTTCTTCAGTTTCCTTTTCTAGTACTCATTTGCACTGTAGGGTGAAAGGTAAATTAATTAAGCAGTAGCCCTTGTAACAGAGTATTCTCAGTGCCACCCGTAATAGAAAAGTAATAGCTTCACCACCTGCATGTACTGGACCGGTACAGTAACGCAAGTCTGTCTCCATCATCATGGTGTGCAACTTTTTTTCTCGGGTGCAACTTCACTGTGCTGTGTCCATGTCATTCTGCCGGCTTGCATAAGATAACGTACCCATTTCCCTAAACAAGAGAGAAGAAGAAGAATAAGACTGGTGTACTGTCATAGTCGACTGTAATGGAAGTCCATAGTGGTCGTAGAATTAGTTCATTAAACTACCACTACTGTTAGAGCAAGGATGCAGAAGTGGGAGGGTTACATAGATACTGTCCTCAATAGTTATGTACTGTGCTTTCAATTTGCTACTTGTACTCTGTGACCCAACTTTCGGCTCAATCACTTTGTGTTATTAATAAGGAGCATTGGTTACAGACTATGTCTTTCTTTCTTCATATAGTTGCTCCTTCTTCCAAATCAACAACAAGGAGGGAGCAGGCTAGATTGGCCCGGCAACGGAGGCTGGAGGCCACAGTCGCCGAGTATCGGCGGCTGGTGGCCCTGGAGGAGGAGGAGGACACGCAGTCGAGCGGGGCAACATCTTCGACTGCATCCTCCTCCGTGACTAAACCAGCGGGACCGAGCCGGGCTAAGAAAGCCGACCGCCACCGCCAAGCACCCGAAACACCAGCTGCCCCCCACAGGAGCTGCAAGGAACGCCAACACCGCCTACGAGTCCGCATGTCCAACCTGGAGCAGGAGGTCCTGAGGTATAAGACCTTGGTTAAGGGCCTCCGCTCCGAGCTTGCCACCCTCCGCAAGGAGTATGATGCCCATGCCGCATCATGCACCAGCACCAGCACCCTCCAGTAGTGGAGTGTCCCTTGCCCTTTTTTTATAGACTTTTGGGGGGTGGGATTTGGGAGTTGGGATCGTTTTGGGACGTTTCAGAGACAATCGTTGGGGTTAGGGTGGGTGAGGGAGATTATTTTGTTAGGGATAAATAAATATATTTTTCAACTACTTTATCTGACCATACCTGTTTTTTACTGCTTTTCAGTCTGGTGGGTGGGGGGCGGGGGTGTAACAGTAACTTTGTTTTCCTGAACAGTCGTAGGACTTTAGTAGTACAACCGTCAAACTCTTGTCTACTCCGAAATAATACTCCATTATACTACCTCCCACCAAACGCTTATCTTACCTGTAATTTGTGTTAGAAATTAGGGCTAGGCCCAGGGCTGGCTCCAGGTGAAATGGGGATTAACGTTGTCATTCCTGGGCGGGTGACATTTCCTCATTGCGGTGTTACTAGTGGTGTGACACAGTGGCAGTTGCATGCCTATGGAAAAAAAGAAAACGAAACCTTGTTTGTACTCCTTACTGTAGCATTACAACGGTTACGGTACGATCGAGAAAATAGCAGGTGACAGTACACTAGAACAGTGCCATAATGTAGCCTAACAAATGGTAAAGTATTGCAAGTATAACTAGTACTTGCGTTGAATTTATTTGACATTGGCTACTACTACTAGAAGATATAGTACTGAAGCTGAGTAAGTCTAGAAGATATCCTCGTATTCCTTCACCAGCCTGTTGCTGCTATCACCTTATCCTCCCCAGCAAGTGTGTGGAATTATTGATGTCATTTTAGTCAGACATCAAGCAAAACAACACAGCCCGGGGGAAGAGGGTTAGGGTTTGTAAAATGGATGGGAATGGGGGTTTCTTTTTGGGTAGGTTTTGTTGAGAGAAGAAAAAAAAAGCAGAGCATGGACAAACAATAATTGAAGATACAGAGTTTACAGACAATCTTTGGTTACAAAGTAAAGGTAAGCACATGCAGTCACACTCATAGAATAAAAGACAACAATGGATACTGTATCTGTATTGCGTATGTTGTTGGAGTTGTCCTGTTGAAATTGGTAAGTAAGTTGCATGCAGCAAACAATTCCTCTTATTGGCGGCACTCCTCCATTCCAGCTGACGCTTCGTCCATCAATGTGGTGGTGACCACTGACAGAAGAGACACCCTGTCCACTGCCTGCCTGGCGGATGTTGACTGAAACCCGGCCTGTAATTATTGAACGGAAAACAGGAAGTGCTATTACAATACCACTGATAAATAAATAAAAGGTATGTACGCTGTGTGGTTCAAAAAGTCACACTTTGATGATGCCTAGCAGAAAAATGGTTACAAAACGTACTTTGAAAGTAACAGTAGACCCAAATACAGACCGTGGATTGTATTCAAACCACTTGCCTGCAAGCAAAAGTATCCATAGCCAGCATCGCTCCAACAGTGCTCTACAACAACAGAACCGCGTTGCAATAGAACCCCCCTAAACACATGCAATCCTGCTGCTAGGGCTAACCCTAACGAACCCTAACTTACAAAGTGCCAAAACTGGTGTTTCCTTATGGATTTTGTCCAACTAACTTCTAGCCGGTATTAGACCTTCCCAGGAATGCCCCAGGCAAGACCCGCCAACCCACCCGCAAAAAAACACCCGACACAACACCACCAAACAGCGAAAAAGCTAAATCTCATACTTACAATGTCTCTCGGCCTTCGGTCCAAACGCGGCGCTGTGCAGCTAGGTCGTCATCATCATCATCAATCATCATAACTCCTGTTTTCCACCACGGATTTCCTGAAAAGCAAATGCAATCAAGATTAGACTGTCGCAGCAGTGCTTCGACAGAGACCCCGGCCGCAACCCACCCACGAACAGCAGGAAGCCCCCCAAAACGCTACATTGAGCAAGATGTCTGAAGAAATGGCAAAAAAAAGGCTGTTCCTTATGGATTTTGTCCAAAACACTTGTATCCGGTATTAGACCTTCCCAGGAAAGCCCCAGGCAAGACCCGCCGGCGCCAACCCACCCGCAAAAAAACACGCGACACAACACCACCAAACAGCGAAAAAGCTAAATCTCATACTTACAATGTCTCTCGGCCTTCGGTCCAAACGCGGCGCTGTGCAGCTAGGTCGTCATCATCATCATCAATCATCATAACTCCTGTTTTCCACCACGGATTTCCTGAAAAGCAAATGCAATCAAGATTAGACTGTCGCAGCAGTGCTTCGACAGAGACCCCGGCCGCAACCCACCCACGAACAGCAGGAAGCCCCCCAAAACGCTACATTGAGCAAGATGTCTGAAGAAATGGCAAAAAAAAGGCTGTTCCTTATGGATTTTGTCCAAAACACTTGTATCCGGTATTAGACCTTCCCAGGAAAGCCCCAGGCAAGACCCGCCGGCGCCAACCCACCCGCAAAAAAACACGCGACACAACACCACCAAACAGCGAAAAAGCTAAATCTCATACTTACAATGTCTCTCGGCCTTCGGTCCAAACGCGGCGCTGTGCAGCTAGGTCGTCATCATCATCAATCATCATAACTCCTGTTTTCCACCACGGATTTCCTGAAAAGCAAATGCAATCAAGATTAGACTGTCGCAGCAGTGCTTCGACAGAGACCCCGGCCGCAACCCACCCACGAACAGCAGGAAGCCCCCCAAAATGCTACATTGAGCAAGATGTCTGAAGAAATGGCAAAAAAAAGGCTGTTCCTTATGGATTTTGTCCAAAACACTTGTATCCGGTATTAGACCTTCCCAGGAATGCCCCAGGCAAGACCCGCCGGCGCCAACCCACCCGCAAAAAAACACCCGACAACACCCCCAAACAGCGAAAAAGCTAAATCTCATACTTACAATATCTCTCGGCCTTCGGTCCAAAGTAACGCGCTGTGCAGCTAGGTCATCATCAATCATCATAACTCCTGTTTTCCACCACGGATTTCCTGAAAAGCAAATGCAATCAAGATTAGACTGTCGCAGCAGTGCTTCGACAGACACCAAAAATTACACACAAACCCCCGGAACCCCGCCAAAGAGCACCTCAAAGGCAAGCAAGTCAGCAAAAACGGCAAGAAATTTTCACCTCATATTTGGTCCAAAACACTTTTGTCCATTATTAGAGCTTCACAGCAATGGGCCCAAAACCGTCAACTCACCCGCAAAGAAGTACAACACCCCCACAAGTGCTGAGTCTTTCTTCATTGTGCGTAATCCAGCACTCTGCTTGGAGGGAAATCGCAGTCTGGAGGAGGAGGATAGAGGAGCATGTTCTTCAGAACTTGTGAACCTGAGGAATGTAGACTGCGGCACCTTCAAATCAATAAGCAAACAAGTGAAGACAGTTCTGATGATGGTCTTCTTTTTGGGATTAGGTGATTAAAGTTTGAATTAAATTAACTGTGCAAAACAAAGAAAGAGAGACACAAAGCACACAGGAATAAAAGTGAATAAGGACGAAAAAGAAAGTTCTTGATTGATTGTCTCATTTTCAGGGCTCGGTGTCAGGGAATAAGAACAAGATTTCGTCATCATACTCTGCGAATTCAGGCTGGATGAGGTCAGTGGCACCGAACAGAGAAAAAATCCCCTCATCTACGTTGCTGTCCTCATCGTCTTCATGTGGCGTGCTTTCTCGCACTTTGTAATCTGGTGGTATGAGGTGCTGATTCATCTTGATCATTGTCAGCCGCTCCACATTTTTGGGCGATAGGCGGCTCCGTTTGGCAGTTACAATGCCACCAGCAGCACTGAAAACACGTTCAGAAGACACACTTGCGAGTGGGCAAGACAAATAGTTTATAGCCAGGTTGTAGAGCTGTGGCCACAATTGTTTTTTGCCATGCCAATACTGCAATGGCTCCTCATTAAGAAAGACCACTGTTGAGTCATTCAGATAGTCCTGCACCATCGACTCAAGGTCATCAACTGTTCCTCCACTTTGCTTACTTTTTGCTGTGCCTGTGACATTTTTTAGAGAACCATACCCCATCAAACTTAGCCAATCCTCCTCCCCAGCCACTGTTAGTGTTGTCATTGTGTGTGGTGCAGATGATCCAGTTGCCGGTGTCTTTAACGGCTGAGAGGTCACTTGTGCCCCAGCCACAGGTGCAGAAGTGGATTCTTGTGACTGCGGATGGCCTGCTGATGCTGATGCTGATGTACTGGCTTCTCCTTCAATAACCTGCCGTTCTTTTTCAAACCTCTTGGCTGACCAGGCTAACCAATGTTTGTACTTTTGAACATCTGCATCAGCGAAAGGAAAGAATGCGTTGTCTGCCAGCGCCTTTTTGTAGCGTGGATCCAGAATAGTAGCACAAATGTAATGCTGATCTGAGTTGATGTTTTTAAGACGTTCATCACCACGTAGGCGATGTAATAATTTCTCAGACAAAATGAAATGGTTTTTTTTTTTTTCATCTTTTTCAAACTCAGAAGAAACCGCCATCAGTTGGTGCTCCAGTATGCACAACAATGGATAGCTTTTCCCAAATTACAGTCCTCCTGGCTGACTGCACGCGTGAAGAACTCAAAAGGACGAAGCATGTCTGTCAGGCTTTTAACTATGGCCCATTGCGCCTTACTCATCCGCAGGTCCTCCTTCTGAGATGTAGCCTCTGTCAAGAAATAGTGATCGAGTACCGTATACTGCTCATGCAGACGCTCAAGCATGTAGAAGGTTGAGTTCCAACGTGTTGCCACCTCCTGGATGAGTGCTTTCACTGGCATTCCACGTTGAAGTAGCAGTCTCCGCAGATGCTTCCGGGCCTTAAAAGAATGGCTGAAATGGTTGCACATTTTGCGGCAGGTGGCCATTACCTCGAACGCTGGACTCTCTTTATCACTCAAGAATTTTTGAACTACCAGGTTGATACAGTGCGCCAAACACGGCACTCTAACATGGTGACCCTGTGACATGGCCTTAACTACATTGGCGCCATTATCCGTGGAAACATAACCAATCTTGCGTTTTAGGGGGGATAGCATTGACAACACCTTTTTGTCAAACTCTTCCAAAAGGTTTTCTGCTGTGTGACTTTTCTCCAAGGCAAACATGGCTAGTGTTGCATGTTTCCGAGCAGCTTTGAAAACTTGGTCCGGGTCAACACCTGCGTTTAGCTTTGCTATAACACCTGAAAAAGAGACCCAGTGTGCAGTGATGCACATGTAATCATCGCCTGGGCCACTGG